>NC_073236.2:125175000-126425000 GCF_029281585.2 Gorilla gorilla gorilla
CTTTGCAAACTGAAAACACCATCATACAGTTGAAATCATATTTTACCTAAGTGTTGTGGTCTCAGTTGTAGTCTCCCTTATTTCACGCGTTGAAGACTTACCTAACTCCCAGTACCTCAACATGTGACTGTGTTAGGAGATAGGCTCTTTAAAGAGGTGATTAAGATAAAAAGGGGTTATTAGGGTAAGCTCTAATCTAATTTGACTGGTGTTCTATAAGAAGAGGAGATTTGGACAAAGATATGCACAGAGGGATGGAGATACTGAGAGAAGGTGTCCATCCAAGGCCAGGGAGAGAGGCTTCAGGAGAAGCCTACCCTCCTGGCACCTTGACCTCGGACTTCCAGCACCAGAACTGTGAGGAAGTAGATTTCTGTTTTTTAAGCCACCCAGTCTGTGGTATTTTGTTATGGCAGCCCTAGCAAACGAATACACCAAGCAAATAATTCTAGTTTCATACTGTGTTTCTGAATTGAAGTGAGTTGTTGGGGTGTGGTAAGGGCACTTGAGACTACTCCTGGAAGAGTGTGGGAACAGAACAAAGTGCTGAAGGGAAAGAGTGCTGGATTTGAAGTCCAGAAACCAGGGTTCAAGGCCCAGGTTTGCCATTTGAGGCAATGTGACCCTGAATGCA
Source organism: Gorilla gorilla gorilla (assembly GCF_029281585.2). Classification (NCBI taxonomy): domain Eukaryota; kingdom Metazoa; phylum Chordata; class Mammalia; order Primates; family Hominidae; genus Gorilla; species Gorilla gorilla. Next base: position 125,175,635 of record NC_073236.2, read on the forward strand.
TCATTATTCTCTCCAGGTCTCTGTTGCGTCCTTTGCAAGATAACCATGTCTTGGAGTAATGATGATGATGAAGTAAATCAGATCACATGAAAGCACTTTCATAGGGCCTAGCACACAGTAGGTGCCCAATAAATATTTGTGAAGCTGCTGCTGACACAATGGGCCAGTCTGCAGCTGGTTATGGCTCAGAAAGTTAGAATATATCACTGCAGGTTCAGTGAGGTAGAGGAGTCCAGGGAAAGTCATCTCATAGAGACCAGTCTTAATTATTGGGAGGAGAGGCTACCTTGAAAATAACCCACTTGTAACCCTGTGCCATAGTGGTTGCTGCTACTGCTTCCCGCTCCAAAAGACTGTAGTTTCCCTAGGTAGATCCCACCTTGTCCCCACATTTGTCTCAGCTGAACAGGCACATTTAGCAGATCCTGGACTCACGTGATTGCTGATGACAATAAAACGTATGACCTCAGGGTCCAGTGAGGCCCTGTATCCCCTACTCCTTTGCACTTTGTCTTTATTCAGCTTATGAATTGTCCACACGTTGAGTATCATCTGTTCCTTCAATAGCAGCAGAAACAGTCTTCCCCATCATCACTTGCACGGCTGGGTTTCATTTTTCTTTTTCTCCTGTTGCTTTCAAGCAGGTCTTGCCAAGCTCCAGAAATGTGAGCCTGTTTCATAAATTGGCCACATTATTTCTCTGCCACATATAGAATTAGCCTTCCTTTATGGACCCAATATCTTGTTTCCTATCATATTCCTCCAGATTCTACATGAGGATGCTTCTACTCTGAGATATGTGAAGTTAATGAGTTCTGGGTCTATGAAAGTTCTACCCTTCACACAAATCTCAATTACTCTCAACTTCCTTAGTCAGAAGTCTCCACCCAACTCCTATCCTTGCTTCAGTCAAAAATATAACATAGGACAAAACTCAACAGATATTTAAGAAAATCTAGTCTTTTCTAATGAAATCATTGAAACAGTAGAAATGCCCTGGAAATACTAGTTGAAAGCCTGTAAGTGATTGTAATTTTACCTCAAAAGGAAGAGATGGAGAGTGGGGGGGCATTAAGTCTTGTCATCTTGAAATATGCCTAGTGGTGTTTGACATTTTCTACACTGAGCTTCCCAGTCTTCTAGGTTGAGTTTGGCTCGCTCTATCTACATCTACCTGACATGGCTATCTTGATATTCAAGGGCTGATTTCCTAATGGTCTTTACCATGTGCCCTCTTTTACAGCTTTAAGAAGCATCTCTTAATAGTACACTGGATGTGGGCTCCTTGAGTTCTTGTCTCCTGTTAGGGGGACAGTATCATCCTGTCCTTTGTTGTCCATGAGGAAATGTTGACCTCAGAGGCATGGTTAGAATAGCACTTATAGGCTCCCTGGCCATTCCTCTAGGCCTTCCTACATTGGGGAAGAATGATTGAGCTCATTGATGGGATGTTGGGAGTCTGACATCCTTTGGTTCCCCCTTCTCATGTAGACAAGGTTAAGGTGATTAATAGTAACACTCTTTCCAATACCTAAGTCTCATTATCTCTTGAGGAGCTGTCTTGACAGTAATGAGTGTTAGTTTTTGTTCTGTTCTTCCTTGTAACAAACCTTGCAAGAGGCAGGTTCTGTCCCTGCAAGAGAGGGAAGGGGACAGCAGGACACGTTAATTTATCCAGATGCACTTCCTGTGCTTGAGTATGTAAGTTCAATTACTTAGCATGTGGAGCAGGAATATAATAAAAAGAATGTGTGGCCAAGCTCAAAGCTGTATTCTCCAATCCAGATAATTTAGCAATAACACTAATATTTTTGTATTTATAACTAATTTCTGTTTCATTTTCTCAGTTGGCTTCGAACTCAGAAAAGGATAGAGGTATGATATTTTTACCATTTCAACCATAAGAAGTCTTTTATTTGCTAGGTCTCTTTGGATCTGAGTCTTCCGTGCTGCTAGAGTAATGGCCGCAATGCCTCCTTTTCTATTTTTAAAAGAAGTGCTGTCCGAAGACTATCTCTTCTCCCTTTTCATTTCTGTTGAGCCTGGCCTGAAAGCTTACAACCTTTCTCAAAAGGAAACTGCTCTCTCCCTCCAGCTCAATCAAAATGTCACTCTTCATTTTTCATTTACTCTCCCACAAAAATTGTTCTGAAGCAGGGACAGAAAACCTTTTCCCCTCCTTTATGAATCAATATCATTCTTCTTTGAATCTGATTAAATCTTGTTTTTAGAGACTGAAAAATTCCAATGTTTATTTCCGTTGAGTTTCTCTCTTAGTTCAAGAAAGTGTTTTATTCTTTTATATGATAAGGTTCTCTATAATATTTGGAAAGCTCTTGAGTGAAAGCAACGCAAAACTCAACTTAATTTGCATTAAATACATTTATTGGCTCACATATCTGGAAGTATAGAGGAAAGATAGGCTTCAAAATTTGCATAAGGTGTGGCTCCAGCTCCATTCTGCCTCTCTTGACACTACCTTTCTCTTCGGATTGGTTTCTATCTCAGTCTGTTTTCAGGTTGGGCTCTCATATCCATGTTTGGCAATGTCTAGAGAAAGAATAGAGTCACTTCCAGACATTTTTCCAGAAGAACAAGGAAGAACTTTTCTGGAAAGTTCTAGAATTTTAAACTTTTCTTTAGATAAAATTGCCCTGTATTGAGTCTTACATCTATTTCTGAACATTTTGGCAAAACCACTCCTGGACTTGAGAATGGGCTTTCCTTCTCCTGGGGCACATGAGGCTAGTGGGAAGAGTGAAGAGCTGGAGAGGGATTCTGCTTGGAAGGCAGGAAATAGGAACTGAATATAGGTAGGCAACTAAAAATCTCTGCCTCAGCCTCATTCCTTTAGAAGCATTTATTGATAAAATTCCCTTTACCTCAGTGGCTCAACACACAGTCAAGGCCACTGAAGTCTGTATCAACGACGAGCAGTTATGTCCAGGGCCAACCTTGACACCAAATAGTGGCCAGCAGCTTCTAAGAGGTCGTGGACAAACCATATATATCCAAGTGGTCCCAAGATACACTTCTTAGCATTGGAAGTGGTTTAAAATATAATGCAAAAGAATCTGATGTTGCTCACCTAGTCTCTTCTTTGTAGAACTAGTATTTTAAAAGTAAAATCTTTATGCTAGTGATAAACTAGTGATTAATCTAGATATTTGTGGTATATAGTCCTAGCTGAGAAATGCAGTCCATTCATCAGAAAACAAAACACCAAAACTCTGCTTTAAAAAAGGCTTAAATTTCCAAGAAGACATTACCGTTTGAAACTTGTATGTACTATACATATATACACACATACATACATGTGTGTTTTGTATGTCTATGCACCCCCCACCCCCCACCCCCAACACACACACATGCACATGTTTATCTCAGACCTTGGACCCTGACTCAGAAAAGTCTCCCTCTATATGGATAAGTAAAGACAGAGAATATTGGCCCCTTCAGGCAGGCAGGTTGCCAGGCCCTGCTTGGGTAGTAAATGTTAATTTCAATCCTACCCTTAAGGTAAGAAGTACTTTTTCTATTTTTGTGTTAGTCTGGGTTTTTTAAGAAGGAGACCTAAAGAGAGGATTAAATGTGAAAGCATTTTATTAGGAGAAATGCCTGTGCAGAAATGGGTAGAGCCAGGGAAGGCCAAGATAATAGACCCCTATGCAAGTCTGACATGGAATGAAATAGAGAAGAGAAGGTGGGGTGGAAATGTACAAGAATGCTATGCTATCTAAGGGAGTTTCAGCAAAGCTGACAGTCCTTGGGCCAAAGTCAGCTGACACAGTGTCCTGTGTCTCCCAGGAACTGTTTGCCATAGCAGCCCTGCTGCACTCTGCATCCTTGCAGAGCCAAGTGTCAGCTTAAACAAAAGGAAAATTAATAATACCAACATTTATTTTAAATTTTAATATTTTTCCATTATAGATTTTTTTGCATTAATTTTGATTAAATACCATCTATACTAATTATTGAGTTTTTTTGCACCTCCTTAATTTTATAGCCCTGGTGCAGTCCAAAATTGGTGCATAGCAGCCCTGAGGAGTTTTGGTCTCAATGAAAACACTGTGTTGCATTTCAAGGCTCAGTGACTGAGTCTCTGGGTCAATAACTCTCCCTATAGCTGGAGGCCTGTAAGATGCATTCTTGTGGCCACCATATCTTCTCTTTTGGAGGAAAAATTGAGAGGACTGGAAAATCACCCACCTGGAAGAACATTAGTGGCAGTAACCATCACTTCCTTAAAAATCAAAAAGGGTTAGTGACACTTCCCTTTAGATGAGGCAGGGCAGAAATGCAGGAAGAGACAGTGAAGAGGGGCGGGGAGGTGGTATTTTGAAATACCTTTAAGAAGTTTCCAAAGGGGAATAAAATAAATTAGATACATATAATACTAGTATAGATTGCACTTTTGGATTTTTAGGAAGTTATCTATAATTAAAATAAGGTGCCTAGGTAAATAGAATCCATATTCAAGGGTTAACCCTTCTTTGTAGGGTGATATGCTCTGCTGAGAATGGGCCAGTTGACTTTTCTTTATAGGCAGTAGGATGATGCTGAAGATTTTTTACTCTGAAACTCTAGGTTGGGCTAAATAGCTCTAATTTGAAGTTTGGAGTAAAAAGCATTTTGGGAGTGCAGCAAAATCAATGTGTGTGGTTCTTCTTCAGAAAAGCGAGCAATGACTTCTTCCTGGGAATCAGGGTAAGAGAAAACACTTCCTTCGGGGAAACATCATCTACTTTCGACAGTTACTCATGTGTATGGATTTGTTTTTCTTGTTTCTGATTGATATCTGTGTCACCAGTGCCCAGAACAATAGAGTGGCAATCACTAGACAATAAATACTCATTTACTGAATGAATATATGACTATGTGGACATTTGAAATGAATTTTAAATGGGTAAAGATTCTGGGATGAAACGCCACACAGAGGCAGCATTATGAGCAAAAGCATTGAAGTGCAGGAACATCTACCCATGTGGAACATAGTGACTAGTTAAAAGCAGAAGCAAAAAGAAAAGTAAGTGGAGGAAAGCGGTGCTAAAAAGGAAGCCTAGGCCAGATTGTGAATGATCTAGAATGCCCAGGTTGAGAATTTTGAACTTTGTCTTGCAGAGAATGGGAATGAGGGGAGCTTGGTAGATTTCTGCCAGATTCATTCTTAGTGGTATCCCTTCAGTGTTGACAGTCTGTCTTGTCACAGGCAAGACAAGAGTCCTAGGTGGCTGTCTTAGTTCATTCGTGTTGCTATAAGGGAATACTTGAGGCTGGGTAAAAATTTTTTTAAAAGGCAGTTTATTTGGCTCTTGATTCTGATGTCTGGAAAAGTTCAAGATTGGGAAGTAGCCTATGACCTTGCTACTTCCACTCATGGCAGAAGGTAAAGGGGAGCTGGCATGTACAGGGATCACATGGCAAGAGAGAAAGGGGAGGTGTCTGGCTCTTTTTAACAACTAGTTATCTTGGGAACTAATAGAGTGAGAACTCACCTAACCCCAGTCTCAAGGAAGAGATTAATCTATTAATGAGGGATCTGGCCCCATGACCCAAATTCTCCCATTAAGCTCTACCTCCCACAATGGAGATCCAATTTCAACACAAGATTTGGAGGGATCAGACCAATCAAACTCTAGCAGTAACTGTAGTGAAGTCAAGTCAACTCTTCCCTCCCTAAACTTACAGAATGAGATGCCATATTCCATCCCATCTTGAAGTTTAGAACCCTGCTTCTTAGTCAACCTGATGTACTCAGACTATGGACGTCCCTATATTGGTTGAGCAATTTGCTGGAGTTAAGCAATCTTTGGATTAGAACTATAAAATAGACTTGAACCAAGTGAAGATGCCCTGTTTCCAAGTGATATGCCATGTTGCTGAATGATTTGTTCATAGCTGAGCATGCATCAAGACAAGGAAGAAAAGATGTACATATTTCTAACAGGTGTTAATACATATTCTTCCATTGTTTGAACTTGGAACAATTAAAAAAATACTTTAATTCTGTTTGAGAAACTAAACATTGAAAGAATCCTACAGCAAATTATTTGGCCTATTTTATGTCAGGATTGGCATGCTGCTCCCTGGCCACTCAATTTGTAGGTATCTGAAATAAAGTCCTGAAGCTTCTCTTCTCAGCTTCTGCCTCCTATTTAGCCTTCAGTTCAAACACTTATATATCCAGTCTGGTCTCTCCACTTTTCATAAGCTTGATATCTAACATACTCAGATTGACAAGCTGTGTGGATAGTCTGCTTAGTTACTTAAACTTGACTTCTTTACATGGCATTTCTTTTCAGATCACTCCCTTGGTTTTGTATATCATAATCTGTGGGCAGGCGATGATTGACCTTTCATATTTTCAGATATCCTGGACATGACAAGTCATTTTGGTCCTCAGGACTACCAGAAATTTTTCATCTGGGAAGAGGAATTAAAAAAAGTGAAATGAAGGTTCTTAAAAATAAAGAATCAAAGAAATAATTTAGAGTTTCTCTTATAAACACGATCCTAATTTCTAGATTTAAAAAAATAAACCTTTTTGGGGGAGCATGATACCAAAGGACATGAGGTGTTATAAACAGCCTTACTGAAAACTCCAAAAACTCCATTTGCTCATAGGGTAGTTGTTTTTCTCCTCAGAATTGAGCTGAGATGTGTCAGTGGATACTATATGTCAAACAATGGGGAACAGGGATTATATTGGTTCTAGTCTTTCCAAAAGCGGTAGAATACAGTCCTATTGCCTCTCATTCATGAATATAAAAACTGAGGTTCAGGAAAGATTTGTAATTTGTCTCAGGTCATTCAGCTGGTAAATGGTGGTTTGAGAATTTCAAGCCAAGGGTTTGACTTCTGTCTCTTTGCTCTCCTCTGTATTTCCTTCAACTGATTGACAATGAGGGACTTATTTTTCAGGGAAAGTTTTTCTATATATAAATTTATTTACAACCATTGCTATGGTTTGAATGTGTTTCTCAAATTTTCATGTACTAGAAACTTAATCTCCAGTGTGGCAGTATTGGGAGGTAGGGCTGACTTAATAAGAGGTGATTGGATCATGAAGGTGAAGCCTTCATGAATGTATTAATATTGTTATTATGGGAGTTGGTTAGTTTTCATGACAGTGAGTCATTATTAAAGGGACTCCCATGGTGTTCTCTCTGTCTCTTGTGCTCAGTTGCCCTTCCACCATGGGATAACACAGCAAGAAGGCCCTCACTAGATACCAGCACCAAGCTTTTGGGCTTTCCAGCCTCCAGAACTGAGAGAAATAAATTTCTTTTCTTTATAAATGATTCATTCTGTGGCATTCTGTTTTAGCAGCCACAAAGCGAACTAAGACAACTATTTTCTGATCACTAGATTCGAAGCAGTGAACATCCTTGTCTGAAGAGACTACCTAAATAGTATTGGGGGTGGTTTCTTCCAGGACAGAGTAGTATTTGCTCCAAATTTATTGACCAAACACCACTCAGTCAAGTTTTATAATTAAGCGAATTAGCACTACTGTAGCTGCTAATTCTTCTTTTTTGTTTCTTTTTTAAACCTGCAGCTGAATGGTATCTAAAACTGTTCAAAGGCTTCCTTTACCTGAAAAGAATAAAGGATAGACATTTCCAATTTGATTATTGCTAGTAAAACTCTACTAAAAAGGCAAGGCAGGAAACTAACCCTGGAAGTCACATGGAAAAATTAACTTTGTATAACATAAATGGACTATATACAGGTTCTTGTGACAAGAGATGATAGATTCACATTGAATTAAGACTAATTCTTAAGTCTTTCAGAATGGACTTATATTTTCATTTTAGAATGTTGCTTTTATGATCATTTCAGACACAGAAAATATGTCTTCCCTTGGGCTTCATGTAACTGGTGAGTAGTGTCATTTATATGAGCTGATAACAGTATAATATATTGTGCTATTAAAAATGATATGTTCCAGCTAACCTGCACGTTGTGCACATGTACCCTAAAACTTAAAGTATAATAAAAAAAACAAAAAAAGATATGTTCTTAAATATGTATAATGAGAAAAATAATATTCAGCATCTTACATGCATTACTAACAACCTCTAAATACATCTTCTAGATCAATTACAGTGTGTATTGTACCCTTGCCATTGAAATTTACCTTCCCATTTAAGTTATTATGTTTGAGACCAAGAAATGATGGGTCCCCAAGGAATATTGTGACCCAGATTTAGTTTCCATATGTTCAGTGCTTTCCTGGGGTTTTCATATCCGTTCCATTGCTGACTACTAATATGTGTATTTATAGTCATATAAAATTAAAGTTTTCCATTATTGAGATTTCAGGAACAAATGAAAAGAAGGAGAATGCTTGATTGGGATTTAGACAACCTGAGTTCTAGTCTGGGCTTTGCTGTTGACTTGCTGGGTGCCTTAGACAAGCCCTTTCTGAGCTTCATTTTCCTCACATGAAATAAGGACTTTGGAATAGACAGCCTGTTTTCCCCGTAGAGCATGGTGAAAGTCAGGCCACATATCTCTCAGGCTGAAGGAAAGGCAGCTACAAGGAACTGGACTGAGTATGGCTGATGCCACATGGTGCTGTGAATGGACAATCCAAACTTTTGAAACTTTAACATATGCAAAGTGCCATTGTCCTATTTAAGTTAGGGGCAGTGGTCAGATTACATCTCTCTGGCTGAGACATACGTAGTAGGAATGGATCATTTCATTTTTGATCATCCTGGAGCAGGAAATGAAATGGTTCTTAGAAGTAGGGAGGGAAGATTTCCTTATCTACCTGTGGAGAAAGAGTTAGGCCTAAACTGACAGATGTGGAGATGCTAAGAAAGTGTGTTGAGTAAAGGGATAATTGGCTCCTGACAAGAAGTTAGGTGAGAGTTGAGCCTAATTCTAAGGCTCTGGTTTTGTTTCGGGACCTAAGAGTGACCACTTCTAAAAGCTGCTAAATTATCTTCTTTGTTTATTTAGATCCTTGATCTTCAGTGATATCTTCTTAAGAAAATGGGGTCTAAGTTCTGCTGGAGGAAATTAAGGAGAATGATCCCTCCCTCTGTTCCAGGTGAGGGTACCAGAGAGGCCAGTGATGTTAGTAGACATTATTGGCTGCCGAGGAAGAAGCAGTGAGACTCACCCAGGGGCCAGAATGGAAGGTCAAGAGGAACTTGTCCCAGTGTCTACGAGAGTCAACCTTCTGGGAAACTCTTAGATATAAAGATGAGGGGCAGGTGTATATCTAGGGTAGGCTAGAGATGTAAGACCAGCTTATACCCACGCTGAAAATGTTAGCTTTGATCTAGGAAATGGGAGGCCATTGATGTCTTTTGAACCTGTGGCGATATGTCTGTCCTATTTATGTTTCCTGGAAGAAACCTTGGAGGAAAAGTGGGGATGTACTTAGGGATGAGAGATAGAAAGTAGCTTCATGCCACTCTTTGCATACTATATCAGGCTTATTCAATGCCAGAAACCCAACTGGGGGCTTCAGATGTCTGGAGTAATTAGTCTGTGTATCTCAATCTCTTATCTTGGACTCTAAGTGGTTTAAAGCCTCTATTCCCTCTTAGCCCCTCTGTAGAGCAGAGATCAGTTATATCATAACTTTAGGTTTTCAGTTAACAGGTTGGTAACCATCACTATTTGAAGTCTTCTGAGAAGACAAAAAGGCAAAATGCAGTTAAATGTATGTCTGTGTGTGTGTGCATGTGAGCATGCCCGCAAGTCTGCACACCCCAGTGTGTGTATATTGATTGGATTTCGCAACATAAAATCCCAAGTGCGTGATGAAGAAAACACCAGCGCAAGAGTCAGCATACCTGTGCTCTTGGTCTAGCCCTGTGTTAATTAGCTGTTTATTTCTGGGTAGATCACAATTTATTTGGTCTCCATGTCCTTGTCTGTCAAATGAAGCTGGGAAGGGAACTAGAGCCCCAAGAACCTTATATCTAGTAAGATATAACTTTTTTAAAATAAGTAATCATTTCCAGCATTCGTTAGAACTGGTGCACTCTTTATAGATATTGTGAACCATTTAAATTCTGAGGCATGCTGTATGTTTTTATTCAAGAAAAAATGAGTAAGAGAAAAAGAGGGGAGAATATATTAAATTTGACCTTGCCAGTTTCATTTTTAAAAGTGTTTTCAAAATGGCATGAACAAGCAAAAAATGATCTAAGCAAACAGCAGATAGACCTTTTACCATGGAAACCATGAGACTGTAGACACTGTGCTGCGGAAATGAGTGAAACTGACAGTATGAACATGTAGCACACTGAGGCAAAATCTCTGCCTTGCAGAGGATTAGAAAAATACAATCTTCTGGTGCCTGCTCATCAATAAAGAATGAACATCTAAATTCAGAAGTATGAGGATATTACATTCACTTATATTAAAACAAGACCAATTTTGATAAATGCCAGAGGAGAGATTTTCAATAGCAGCACTATTGACATTTTGGACTAAATAATTTTTTGTTGTTGGGGGCTGCTGTGTGCCTTGTAGCATGTTTAGCAACATCCCTGGCCAAGCACTAGGTGCCAGTAACATCACATGCCCCTCTCTTCTCAGTTGCAGAAATAAAACACATCTCCAGACTGTTGAATATCTCCTGGGGTATGAAATTGCCACTATTTGAGAACTGCTGTGCTGGAGTGAAGATTTTTTAAAAGAATAAGAAAGCATAGGCTTTAGAGACAGACAGACTTGGGTTTGATTCTTGGCTCTGCTGTTTACCTGCTGTTTGACTTCAGGCAAGATACCTGTCCTTGGTAAGCCTTAGTTTCTTCATCTGTAAAATGGAGATAATGCTGACAACCTCACAATGTAGCGTAAACAGGATAATAAATGTAAAGCACTTGGAATATAGGTACACATATCATGAAAATTTGTTTGCACTTATATATGGTTGAGAGAAACAAGATTATGACACAAAAATGTTCATTGCATCTTTAATTACAGAATAAAGAAAGAGCAGAGATAGTATTTACTGAGTAGCCACTGGGTATCAGATGCTGCTGGCCCTTTTAAATACATCACCTCCTTTAATCTCTCAATGCCCATTCAATGTATGACCAGTTTTAAGACATGATAACTGGGGTTAGAAAAATAAAGTATTCCATCCAGTGCAATATAGTAAGGTCAGGTTTGCTCAGTTTCAAAACCCATAATTTCTTTTTCCCCAAAGATGAGATTGGCAGCCAGGGATACCTGAATTGAAATTATTATGTCTGAAGCAGGGGAGAATTAACATGAATCTGAAAGGCAATGACTTTGCCAGCAACAAATCTTGCTTGGATATAAATAATTGTAGCAAGGTGAGTTTATTTCCAGACACTGAATTACAGGGACCGTTACAGCTGGCCGGAGAGGTATGTGACTCAGTTTTCAGAATAGAGAGTATGTTTTCTAGCATGTGAGCACAGCTAGTGCCATGCATTTAATTTAATCTAATATTTAATTAAAATTCAGTTAACGAGATTCTTCTTTGTCAGCTTTCTTCTGCAAAATCTGTGCCTAAAAGAAATCTTCCTCCCAGTTCTCCCTGGCCCCAATCTTTCATGCTGGTAGAAGGGAAAACTCTGATTCATGGGTCAGAGAATTGGGTTGTATTGCTTTTGAAATATTGGTGCACGGTAGGAACAGTTTCCAATTATGGTGGACTGAGTACACAATCCCCACACTGTTCTATTTAAATAACTGCTGAATCGCTAGGGCTGCTTTCCTGTTTCTAGCTCCCTGAACAAGTAAATAATGGAAAGAGAGAAAAAAATCAGCATTTGTAATAAATAACCATACAACCTGGTGATGGGACCTCATTCTCTAGTCATATTTCCTCCCCCACCCTATTTTTTTTCTTAATAGCAACTCTGAAAATAAAAGTGGCCTTTCTATATAAAACTTGGAATCCAAACTTAACTTCTGGCTATACATTTAGGAATGTTTGCAGCAGCATATTGCATTCAGAATAAGACCATCTTTAGAGTCAGACAGACTTAAGGTTGAATTCCAGCTCTATTGTTATCAGGGAACATAATCTCTGTGAACTTCTGGAAAATGGGTGGGGTACCCTATAACTTGTGGGATAAGAATTGGTATAATGTATGTAAAGTTCCTGGCATAGGGCCTAATGTACAGCAGGCAATTAGTAAAGGGACAAATAATGTTCCATCGTTCATATAAATTTCTTTGTTTGACATAAACATGCAATAGATTATCATTTAATTTATGTGATAAAAGGTACAGAATTGATAAAACGCAAGTTCAATTGATGTTATCAAGCAAAGCAGGCTTGCTGCCCAATGAACTAGCAGCCAATACTGTGACATGGAGTTTTTGAGAGAAGAAAAGCTTTATATTAAAAATTGACTTACAAGGAGACAGGAGTGTCAACCTCAAATCTGTCTCCCGGTGCTAGCTTTAAGGCTGTAATTTTATTAGAAAAGGTTTAGGGGGTGGTTACTGGGATTAGCAGGTGACTGGTGGAAGGAAAGGGGAGGTCTGAAATGTCTTTTGGCATATACAGTTATCTCTTCATGTTAACTCATGGGTCACATGTGTAAATTCATCACGTGGAATTTACATTTTTTTCCTCTTTCTATTATGTGGATTATTTTTCTTTCTCTTGCAGTGACATCAACAAACTGTTCTGCATAAACTTCAGTCAGCCATCTTGGTTCTATCGGATTGCCCCCAGCTCTTTTATCTCATAAGCAGATGGAGTTTCAGTGTTTCAGCAAGTTGTCTTTTCTTATCTGCCATCCTGCAAACTCAGTAATTTCCGTTAGCCATTAGTTTCTTTAACTCGTTGGAGCCAAGGTGAATCAATAGCAGATATATATATATATATGTTTTAATTTGTTTGTTTTTGAAACAGAGTCTCGCTCTGTCACCTATGCTGGAGTGCAGTGGCACGATCTCGGCTCACTGCAGCCTCTGCCTCCCAGGTTCAAGCAATTCTCCTGCCTCAGCCTCCAGAGTGGCTGGGATTACAGGTACCGGCTACCATGCCAGGCTAATTTTTGAATTGTTTTTAGTAGAGATGGGGTTTCACCACGTTGGCCAGGCTGGTCTTGAACTTCTGACCTCGGGTGATTCACCCAAACTTGGCCTCCCAAAGTGCTGGGATTACAGGCGTGAGTCACTGCACCCGGCCACATATGAGTTTTAAAAAGCAGGAGAATCATTTGTGGACCAGAGGCTGATATTCTTTTAGGAATGACACTGAGTTTGTGAGCTGTTTTATAACATGTGGGTGATGAGGCTTGTTGGTACCTATATAATCCAACACTTGATTACCTGGGGGAGATACAGGAGGTGTGTGTGTGTGTGTGTGTGTGTGTGTGTTTGTGTGCGCGCGTGTGTGTGTGTATGTGTGAGAGAGGGAGAGGGAGGGAGGGATGGAGAGAGAGAGAGAGAAAAAAAAAAAGAACATGAACATGGAAGGATGGCCTTGCTGTCCACCTGCCCCTGGAGTCACCAAGATAGCAACATGAGGAAAAGGCTTTTTTGATGACTCCTCCTCTGACTGATAGGCCCAGGAAGGCAGAGGCAGTTATATTCCACAGGCAATAGGTTGTAACAAAAGGACCCCAGAAGCCCAGTAGACAAATGGATTTAAAAAGAGTGCATAGTCCAGGCCCAGCTGATGCTTGAATCCCAGGTACAGGATGCCTGGGCATCTCAGAAGTTTGAGCTGGCTACTTCTCAAAGTCATTGGCTGTAAACATAGAAGAGACTTCTCTAGGTGGAGCTCAGCCTTGTCTGCCTGTTACTGGTTCCTAGGTTCTAGTTTTAGCCTCTGAGGGCACAATAAGTCAGTCTGTTTTCCCCTTCATGTGAAGCCTTCTAGATCTTAAAGGCATCTGTCATTTCCTTGAGATATCAGCACCTCCAGTTCTCCTTGATGGCTTGTAGGGACAGCGCTGGAAGTGAACTTGTACTTGGAGATATAGTGAAAAGTTAGGAAGCTCTAGCTTTGGGTGACATTGGGTGTTGCAAGAAATCGGGGATCTCTGTATTCTGATATTCACTTTTGCACAAGGAGTGTGTTCAGCTTGCAGAAAGTGCCTGGACTATGCAGCTGTGTAGCCTTGCACCCATCACTTGACCTATGTGTCACTTCCTGTAAAATGGGTATAGTATTTTTAAAATTTGTGAGGTTCAAATAAAAAGAGGTGTGTGGAAATACTTTGTAAATTGTGAACTATTGTACACATTATAGTGTATATAATGACAATGGCTGAAAATGTTTCATAGTTTGTTTTTCATTGTTTTTAATCAGTCTCAGAGAAATTTCATGGAAGCGTTGTTAGTTTGAGGAGTGAGTCTCCTGAAACTTTGGCCCTGGCTAAGATATTTGTATAAGATGTCATTCTGGGTACTTGTCAGAAACCTGTGGGTACCCAACCAGACCTGCACAGATAGATGGCTTTATCAACACCCTTGCCAAGTGTGGCGTGAAATCAACTAAGCTGGAATTTAGGTCGATCTCCTTCCTTAATGATGAAACAAACAGATTTGCCATTTGAAACAGAAAAGGGTGTTTCTGTCATTGGCATTGGTCCATTTTGCTAAATATTGTTGCTAATGTGACAGCTTTTATCTTGACCTGGAGGTTAGCTAAAGCCAAGTGCCAGTTCTGTTACGATTTTAGTCCCCAAGAGACTCCCTGACTGCCGAGGATAGAATATCCTGCACCATCTCACACTCAAGCACACTCAGACCTTACGTTGGGGGGCCAGGGTTCAGAGGGACACACTCCAGAAGTTCCAATATCTATGAGGGAATCAGCCATATAAACAATCACAGTAATCAAGTCAGTGCTAAAAGGCAGTTTACACAATTCTATATTAGTCCATTCTCACACTGCTATGAAGAAATACCCGAGATTGGGTAATTTATAAGGAAAAGAGGTCTAATTGACTCACCGTTCTGCATGGTTATGGAGGCCTCAGGAAACTTACAATCATGGCAGAAGGCACCTTTTCACAGGGTGGCAGCGGAGACAATGAGTGCAAGCAGGGGAAATGCCAGATGCTTATAAAGCCATCAGATCTCATGAGACACACTCATTATCACGAGAACAACATAGGGGAAACAGCCCCCATAATTCAATCACCCCCACCTGGTCCCACCCTTGACATGTGGGGATTATCGGGATTACAATTCAAGGTGAGATTTGGGTGGGGACACAGAGCCAAGTTACGGAAAAAGAGTGACAACGTTCATTGCCAGCCCAGGCAGAGTTTTCTCTCCCTCCTCTGGACCCCACGAAGATAACCTGTATATGTTTCCATGGTGGTATTTACCATGTGGCATTTGATGGGCTGATCACATTCTCCTGTCTGGCATCAGACATGGCACTCTCAAAAGCTGAGATGGGTGATTAATTTCTATATTCCTATTAACAAGCATGGTTTCTGACATAGCAGATAGTCAACAAATGTGTAGTGGCACTGAATGGTGAACGGATGAATGAAGTGACAATTTAGCTTGATAAAATATTTCTTGAAGAAATTACTTGAAGCTATTTATTGAAAAAATGGGATTTCTGTGAGTGATAAAGGGCAGTGATGACATTGCAGAGGTGAGAACTTTGAACAAAGGCTGGAAAGTGAGAGAGCTTGGCTTCTGTGGGGAAATATGGGCAGCCTAGGAAGGCTAAAATAGGGTTAGTATGAAGGCGGCATGAGGGCTAAAAGATTTTAAAAGGATTTTGCCATATTATTAGGTTTTGGCTTTATTTTTTAAGCAGTGGAAAACTAGTGAAAAGTTTTAAGGATAAAAGCATACTTTGGGAGATTGCTATAGAGAAGCAGTTGGGGTAGGAGGGAGCTTGGCATTGGGGGGGTAACTAGGAGGTTAATGCTATGATCCAGGTAAGAGGCAGTGAGCACCCAGACTACAGAGCAGGCAGCAGAGGGGGAGAAGTGGTGGACACAGCACTGAATTTGTCATCATTAGCATTTGTTGAGGGCCTGTCATGTGACATGGGCCATGATTCAAAACTCATTATCATCATACAAACCTTGGAAAGTATGCAGTATATGATGCCCATGTTTAAGATGAGTTCACGGAGACTCAGAGAGATTAGATAAATTTCTAAAGTTCACAAAGGAAATAAACGGCTAAGCTGTGATCTGAATCCAGGTCTGCCTGGCTCTGAAGGTCATGGCATCGCATGGTCACTGACAAGGCATCTGAGCTATACTCATTGGGAGTTCACTGCCCTCTCTAACTCCAAAGTTGGAGAACATGGTGCTAAGTCACCGTCTGGGTGATTCTAGGAAGGCTGCACCCAAACTGCATACCCTTCTGAACCCTGCCTCCCCCCAACACACACATCCTCCCTAACTCCCACATACACATCCTCATACTCCACTGCAACAGTGACATGCACAGGATCTTTCTCTGAAAGTTACTCTCTTCTTCAGTCTCATCTTTATGCAATGCAGTATATTTTAGTCAGACATTGACTACACAGAGGGTGTTAAAAATCATCTAGTTGTGCACTTGTACGCAAGAAAATAAGGTCTGGAGTGGAGAGTGCTCTGTCAGAGGCCCTTGCTGAGAGCCAGGGCAGGGTGAACCACAATCCAGGTCTCCTGACTTGTTGAATTCCAATTGCCTTAACATACCAAACAATTCTAGAGAATGTATAGTTTCACTTAAAAGCTGCTACAAAAGAGACGTTAACATATGGCAGGTATTTTTAATTGTAGAAATTAAGAGTGCTATCCTTAGATGGGGAAACTCACTTTGGGAAAGTGATTTCTATGTTGACAAAATATCTAACTCCACCCATCTGTTGCTACATTTATTTACAAAAGCACTCATGCCTGGGTTTCCCTAGATTCTCTTCTTCAGAGTCGTGCAGGGTGTCAGATCAATCCTGTTCCAGTGGCTCCCAGACCACATATGCAGAATAAACAACCTATTGAATGAATAATCCTTGAGCATCTCTCTATGGGGGCTTCTGTTCAAAGACCATGGAGACTGCATAATTCACCTGCTGCCAACCAGGACCATGGTGTGTGCACTGAGCACTACAGGCCAGACACTGCAGTGACGGACATTCTCATATTTGTTAACTAATTTAACTCTCCAAGTGACCCTGTGAGATAGAGATTAGTTCTTCTATTTGCAGATGGGCACATGGCATTCAGAGAAGCTAAGAGATATGCCCAAAGTCAACAATCTAGCATCTGGCACTTTTTAACAGTTTGAAACAGGGTGAACAGAAGGTCAAAACCATTAAGATGGAACAGAAAGTGTAAGAAAGAGTAGGCAGGGGGTAAATTCAACTGCTTGGAAATAGGAAATAGGATATCAGGATGCTTCTTAATGCTGCTGCTTCTTACAAAGTCACTAAGAACATTGTTTCTATTACAATGCAATCTCTGATAAAGTTTGCAAGAGAGGAGGTGGCCCTCTGTGTGGCAGAGGGGACATGAGAAGGAGAAGGCAGGCCACCTATCTGGGGGCATTGCCTCAATGAAGTTGACATCACCTGGGTTCTGGTACCTAGGCTTCTGGGGCCAGAACCTATACTTTCTTCGTATATCCACAGATAGCTAACACTTGGGGCCAAATATTCACTCATGTACTGAAAGACTGGTATACAAAGGAGATGCCAAATTTTAAACAGATAATCAGAGATGTCCTTTTCCAGGTAAGAAGGTGGCTGTCCCTTTAATCCATAATACCCCTTCATCTCAATATTAAGGTAATATGAGAACTACACTTGGCAAAAAGAGATAAGCTTGGAATTAATGCAAAAGAAAGTAAACTGTGCACGTTAGGGGTTGGAAAGTTATGGACTACAGGCTAAATCTGACCGGCCATCTGTCTTTGTAAATAAAGTTTTATTGAAACATAGCCATTGTCATTTATTTACATATGTCTGACTGCTTTCATGTTACAGCAGCAGAGGTGAGTAGTTGAAGAGAGACCGTATGGCTTTCCAAGCCTAAAATACTTACTATTGTCCTTTACAGAAATAAATTGCCAAACCCTGATATACTCTATATTAAGCTTGATGCACAAGCCACATTTCTTGTTTCTGTGTCCCATAATTCCATTTTGTCAGGTCTCCCAGTTCTGTCCCACTTCGTCTCATTCCCAGTATTTAACTTAAGAACCTAAAAGAGTTGCAAATGACTAAATCCCAACTAAAAGAAACGAGCAGAAAAGGAGGGTATAATCAGCCTCGATGGCATGCCCAAGGCTGATGTGGTTTTATCGTATCTGGGATTGTAGAATCTGAATCCAAAAAGTTTGTTTTCCATCTCTGGACCCTTGTTGTGTTCAGTGTGTCACTTTTATTCTCACCTACTGTAATGAGGTCACTTCTCATTGGGAGAAATGTCTGCTGCCTGCTGTAGGTCTTAATAGGTAAAGGAGTTTCTTTCCCCCAGCTCAAGGCTGAAAAGTCTTGCAGAAGCCTTCTGACCGGTTCAGCTTTAGTCAGGTGCCCATTCCTGGCATGGCTCACTGTGGTCCAGGATGGAAGATAGTGAGGCAGCTCAGTGGGCCCAGTTTGGCTTCTGGGGATGTGGTCTGAGTGCAGAAAGGACACAGCAGAACCTCCAGGCTGGGTGGCTACACCACACTGTCACTCACTCACAGCCGCTTTCCTCCATTGCTAGTGCAACCTCCTGACTTCAAACCTGCAGCGTATCTCTTCAGACCTGCTGCAAATAGCCTCCCAATCTCACCCAATTCTAGTCATCCTAAGTGCACTGCTAAGAATATTCCTAAAAAGCAATTTGATGATACCCCTTAAATTTAAGCTTAAAAGGCTTAACTTTTGTCCATCCCCACCCCTTCCTCCATGGCCTGGTGACCAGTAGGAAAACCTCATGACCAACGTCAAATTATCTTTCTAAATCCATCTCTTATCACTTCCTCCCAAGCGCCCTTCACTCCAGACACAGAGATCTGATCAATGCTCTTTATTCCTTATACTGTGTTCATGACACACTTACTGTTTTCCTTTCCCAGAATTTTCTGTTCCTAGATTCTTTCTTAAACCCTTGGAATGCTCCGATTGAACTGATGTCCGTCTGCTGGCTTCCCATGGCTCTCTGAGTGCCCCTCTCATTGTACTTATCACACTGCACCACAGTGGTCTGTTAGCTGCTTGCTTTATTTTCTGTGAGCTCCAGGAAAACACCTACATGCCTCATTTATCTCTGCAGACTCAGACACAGCACCAAGCCTGCTGCAACTATTATTTGCTGGGCGAAGCATTTTGGCACCCACCTCCCTGCAAGGAATGGTCCTCCAGTTTCTCTCCCCACCAGAGTAATGGCAGTTTTCCCTTCTCAGTTTGTTTTTTGTGTTCACCATTCATTTAAAATGGAATATTCTTTCTTTGGATGTGCCAACATCGTTGAGTAAGATCTGGTCCAGGAGCAGCTACGTTGGATCTGGTATCTTCTATATCTCCTAGTTCTTGGAGCCACACATCTCTCATCTTCATTCTCAAGTACTATACAGATTTCCAACTTGTCTATTATGGTTTTGCTTGAGAAAATTTTAAAAGCTCAATAGTTTAATATGCACACACACATATATATGTTAAGGAGGCATGTGTGTGCCTGTATACATTGTATAATGTGCAGATTCAGTAATCCTCAAAAATATCTCAGGTCCAAATTAGACATTTTCAGGATAATTTTGCAGGAGAGTACAAGGCCTAACAAATGAAGTTAGAACCTGGGAACCCCAGCTGCTGAGCTGTGCCTCCTTACTGCTTAGACTTTTAAGTTCCAAGATTGGAAGAGAGCAAGATTTGTAATTGGAGGTCTTGGATTTGAGTCTTGGCTCTCTCTTTTTTGAGTAATCACAGGCAAATTTTACTTATCCTCTTTATTTCTGCACTTATATAATAATAGTCACCTTTTACTGGTTGGTGACTAAAATGGAAAGATAATGTATAGGAGAGTGATTTATAAATTAAGAAATGCAATACAAATAGCAATCATTACAAAACAGAAGTTTAAGAATTCAGCCACAATAGTTACTATGTGACTTCCATGGGAAAAATATTTAAACACTCTCCACCACAGTGTTATATTCCCCCAGTAAAGTGTGGTGTGGAGCATCATAGGTAGCTCAATTACCTGGTGAGATGACAGCTTCAGCGGAGCTGAACAACTGCTGATGGAGAACTCTGGCAGGTTTGCTATCGAAACCAAACAGGAGCTAACAGATGTGGCTGACACTTCCTGGGCCCCATCACTGGGAAGGTGCAGCTGTGCTCTGCCTTTACTTCGGGTAGTTTGGGTTTGAAATGTGGCTGCGCCTTTGTGAAAATCCTATGACTGAAGCTTTATTGTCTTTCCTTTTCCTAGGGACGGCCATTTTCCTTGACAACTCCATGCTGAGTCACAGTAACAAAGATGTTCTGCTGCCCATTAGAGGCACCCAGCGAATGGCAGGGGTGGAGACACAGGTTTCAGAAGTGCATGCACACCTGAGAGGAGTGAGCTGACAGACCCTGATAACGGAGGCAGCAATTGTCAATGAAGAGATGGCACTTATCGTTATTTGGTTTTGTCAGCAACACTGGGATATTTGCTGAACCGCTCAGGAGATTTTCTTTCCCCCCAGCTTAGAAGAAACCAATTTGAGCACTGTTTGGAAGAAGACGACAGCAGAGAGATGGCAGGTGAGAAAGTAAAAACTCACCAGATGTTTCTGGATCTCAACATTTACTCAACTGCGTTGATCATCTCACTATTTATAACTCAGGTGTTTATTTCAGCTTTATGCAGCACTTCCAAATCTACTCTGCACAGGGTAATACAGAGCTAACCATTTTGCAGAGTATTCTGGGAAAGTGTTTATTCTGTTCCTTACAAGTTTTAGGTTTTTCAAGTGACTATTATTTCACATTGTGAGTTCTACCAAGCACTAGGCAGTAGACCAAACACACACATATGCTTTGTGCCCATAAATATTAAAAATGCATTAGCCAGTCTAAGTTTTTCTTTTGTATTTTCCAAGACTTGTCAATTGCAAATGAATAGACCTTATTTGTAGAGAAAGAACAGATTTAAAATGACAAAATCAGAACCTTTCCCAGAATCTTGGGGAGGACTGGCACTTTAAAGAAGAAAGAAAAAGGAACGACAACAAAATTTCGAGTGAATTGTCTTGGATGTCTGTCAGATTTGGAGATGCCCTGCTCTCTCGGAGCCCATGCATCCCAGATGGAGTGGTTTCTGTAGAAAAACAATCATAGTTACATTCAGGGGAGCTTACTTGGCAAGAAAATCATGATTGAACTGATGCTATTGTGACATCATGTAGGAGTTTATAATTGCAGTTTGTTATGAAACAGTTGGGCTGAATCCTAAGGATGGATATTTTAGTGTTCCATGGAGAAAGTGGAGATAAAGGCATTGGCAAGGACAGATGTGACATTAGAATAAGAGTGGCCATGGTGAGGCCTCACCGCTTGGTATTTACTTTGCTGAAACCACAGAAGTCTCAGATCTAGCCCTTCTAGTCCCACAGGTCAAGAAACTCAAACTTACAAATATTCCAGAGTTGATCATATTTGGGAAGGTCAATTCCTACTGAGTAAATTCACTTATGTAAACCAGGAACAATGTTGTGTATTTACCAAGAAAAAGAAAACTGTCAGCCAGGCCTACTCTTCTTTTTGGTCTAAACAATACACTCCCTGTAGACAAAGTACACAGGAAGTCAAGGTTGCTAATAAACTTGGAATCGGGTAAAGACTGGTAGTTTCATAAATTGAGTAAATTGAGTGTGGCTTCATGCATCAGCCTTAGTCACCATGCCCACTGTCAAGATGATAAATGCTTTTAAGGGTCCAACAGGCCACCTTTGGCCCACAGGACCCTTGCATGTCTACTTTAAAGTCTCCCTCACTAGCTCTTCCTTTCCTGACCTTCCACTGTTTATGTTCTTCCCAGTACAATCCCAGGATCTTTATTCAATTGTGATAATACAGCCAATTACATTAAAACTGGGGCCAAGCCAATGATTTGGTCTTGCTTCAAAATATTTATGTATTTATTTATTTATTTTTTGAGACAGAGTCTCACTCTGTCACCCAGGCTGGAGCACAGTGGCACGATCTCAGCCTCCTGAGTAGCTGGGACTATTGGCATGTGCCACCATGCCCAGCTAATTTATATATATATATATTAGAGACAGGGTTTCACCATGTTGGCCAGGCAGGTCTTGAACTCCTGGCCAAGTGATCTACCTGCCTTGACCTCCCAAAGTGCTGGGATTATAGGCATGAGACACTGAGTCCAGCTAGAATGATATTCTTTAAATAGTTGCTCACCACTTCTTGAGAGGAGAAATTGAGCTCTGCGTGGGCGTGAGGTGGGTTAGGGAGGCAATAAAAGTAGAAGCCAATAGCTGTACTCAGCCTCTGTTGTTCCAGGGGGTTCCTCTCTGGTCCAACCTTGCCTATCCCTCTTGGCTAAATAATTCACAGAGGGAAATGGATCTATCTTCCTAAGAAGGGACTTCAGAGAGCATCTATTATTACTTGAGCCTTGCTTAACTTGTATTCCCTATAACCACATACTCCTCCATAAAATAGAATATTATAGATTAATTTCATCTTATAATATACACGTGCACACTTTTTTTTTTATTCAGAGATGTTTCAGAACACTGTTTGAATTGATGCTGTCGGCAGCTGCCTGCTGACTTTCTTGTTTGTCCAGCTAAATTCAGAGAAAATTATTTGCCTGGCCTGGGAACTCTTTGCTCTATTCATAATCTAAAGTAAATGGACTCTGTATCTCTAAAGCTTTACCATTCATTTTATTTTGTTTTTAATTGACACATAATTGTACATATTTATGGGATATAGTGTGATGTTGTGATACATGTATACATTGCAGAAAAATCAAATTAGGGTACCTATCATGTCTATCACCTAATACATTTATCATTTCTTTGTGGTAAGAACATTCAAAATCCTCACTTCTAGCTATTTTGAAATATGCAATATCCATAGTCACCCAACAGTGCAATAGAACACCAGAACTTATTCCTCCTATCTAACTCTACCTTGGGCCCATTGATCAATCTTTGCTTATCCCTCCAGTTCCCTACACTTCCCAGCCTCTGGTAACCACTATTCTATTCTCTACTTCTATGTGATCAACTTCTTTAGATTCAGTGTATGCATGAGATCATGCAGTGTTCGTTTTTCTTGGCTGGCTTATTTCACTTAACAATATTCTTCAGAGATCGTGCGACTGCACTCCAGCCCAGGCGACAGTGAGAAACTCTGTCTCAACAACAACAACAACAACAACAACAGCAAAACAATGTCCTCCAGGATCATCTATGCTATGACAAATAACATGATTCCAGTATTTTTTATGGACAAATGGTATTCCTTTGTGCATATATATCACATTTTCTTTATCCGTTCATCTGTTGATGGACACTTAGGTTGATTGCATATCTTGGCTATTTTGAATAGTGCTGCAATAATTATGAGACTATAGATATCTCTTTGACATACTGATTGTATTTCTTTCTTTCTTTCTTTCTTTCTTTCTTTCTTTCTTTCTTTCTTTCTTTCTTTCTTTCTTTCTTTCTTTCTTTCTTTCTTTCTTTCTTTTTTTTTTTTTTGAGACGGAATCTCACTCTGTTGCCCAGGCTGGAGTGCAGTGGCACGATCTTGGCTCACTACAAGCTCTGCCTCCCAGGTTCACGCCATTCTCCTGTCTCAGCCTCCTGAGTAGCTGGGACTATAGGTGCCCACCACCATGCCCGGCTATTTTATTTTTTATTTTTAGTAGAGACAGGGCTTCACCGTGTTAGCCAGGATGGTCTCGATCTCCTGACCTCGTGATTCACCTGCCTCGGCCTCCCAAAGTGCTGGGATTACAGGCGTGAGCCACTGTGCCCGGCCACTGATTGTATTTTCTTTGGTTATATATACCTAGTAGTAGGATTGCTGGGTCATAGGTTTTTGAGAAACCTCCCTATTATTTTTCATAACAGTTGTACTGATTTACATTACCACCAACATACTATATACACAATTTACCATACACAAAAAAATCAACTCAAAATGGATTAGGTACTTAAGTGTAAGACTCAAAGATTTAAAACTAACAGAAAAAAACATAGAATAAGTGTTCATGACATTGGTCTGGACAAGAAATTTTTGGACAAGTCTCCAAAAGCACAAACAATAAAAGCAAAAATAGACAAGTGGGATTACATCAAACTAAAAAGCTTCTGCACAGGAAAGGAAACAATCAACAGAGAGAAAAGACAATCTACAGAATAGGAGAAAATATTTGCAAACTGCTCATCTGACAAGGGGTTAATATCTGGAATATATAAAGAACTCAGATAATTCAATAGCAAAACAAACCATCTGATTTAAAATGGGGAAAAGATCTGAATAAAGGTTTTTAAAGGAAGACATACAGATGGCCAACATGTATATGGAAAAAAATTATCAACATTACTAATTATCAGAAAATGCAAATCAAAACCACAATGAGACATTATCTTACCCCAGTTAGAATAGCGATTATAAAAAATGCTGGCATGGGTATGGAGAAAGGAGAACTCTTACTCATTTTATTTTTAAAATCGTTGCATCGCTCTATTACCTATTCATCAAATATTAATTGATCATCTTCTAAGTCATGCATTGCATGAGTTGGTAAGTATATAAAGACAAATAAGACACAATCATTTCCTCTAAGACCCATGTCTACAGGGAGAGACAGGCACGTAAACAAATCATTATAGCTCAATGTGGTGAGTGCAGCAGTTAAGAAATGTATAGGGAGATTGGGAATACAGAGGAAGGCAACCAACCCCAGACCCAGGGTGAAGACTTTAGAAAAGCTTCCTTGAAGAGGGGCTGCTTGAGAATTAATGGACTGAAGATGAATAGGCGAGGGTATAATAGGCATAGCAGACATCTGATCTCATCCATTCTGAGTTGATCCCATGGTTTAATTCCAAAGGCCACATGAGCTCTATGAACTCTCTTGTTCCCTTTTCCACACTGGGGGTTTATCTCACCCTTGCCCAAGTACTTCCTGCATGAGAGAGTGAAAACAACACTCAGGAACAGAATCCCTGGACCTAATAATCACTGGTAAATGTCCAACACTTCATTGTTTGTTAAGCAACAATTTGTTATGAAGCATGCTCATTATTTCATTTGATTTCCAGAATAAGTCTTAAGGTAGTCATCCTCAACTGGAGCAATTTTACTCACAGGCAACGTGTAGAGACACAATTTTGGATTGCGATGCTGAGGGGCTGGAGGCTGTTCCTGGCATCTCTTGAGCAGGGAGAGGCTGCTAAACATCCCACAGTGCACACGACGTCCCCCCACAACAAATTATCATCCAGCCCCAAATGTCAATAGTACTGTGGTTGAGAAACCCTGTCTTGAGGTTATCTTCATATTTAAAAATAAATAAATAAAACTGAGTTTCTAGGTCTAGCTCTGTCTAATTATGTGATCTTTGGCAAACCATTTAATCATGAGCTCTAATTACCCTCTCCATAAAGTGAATATTTATTTTTAAATGAAATGATCTCTAAAGTCTTTTTCAAATCTAAGAGTCTGTGAGAGCAGAGGGATTCATATGTTATAGATTTAAACTGAGAAATCAGTGAACAAAATTTTCCTGCTGCAGGTTACTGTTGCAATATATTTATTCTCAATGAGTACTTTATTTGTATAATTAATAAGTCACTAGGCTAGATCTTGGAGGTGCCTTGAATATATATGGCTGGGGTCCTGCTGTCTGCCCCCAGCTGCCTCTCTCCTGTCCAGCAGCAGAAGCTGTGAGTTCTAAGTTATCCTAACTCAGCACCATCTGGAAATTTGAGTAGAAGGACAGAGTAATTTACATGCTCACAAGGTGATTTCAAGAACTTGTTGGAATTATTGAAGATTATCTGTGGCCCTAAGCCCCTTCTCTCCCAGCTCCATCTCCTATCACCTGCACACCCTGCTCTCAGGGACAGGTGATGACTATGACATGATATTTTGGGAAAGAGGTGAGAGAGTAGCCTCTCTGAAGCGTGGACCAGTTGCTAAAGCACAGTGAACATAATAACCTCAATTTATTGAACTCTTCTTATGACAGCCTTCTATATGACCACCCTGGAGGATGAGCATTATTTTTCCTACTTGACAGGTGAGGGAACTGAGGCTTTGGAGAGATTAAGTAATTCACTTTTTGTTCAAGGGAATAACAAAAATTTGACAAATGATATGAATGTTACATTAGAAACTATTAACTTTGTGATCCTGATGAGATAGGGGCCAGTATTTTGAGTAGGCCTTATAAGACATCTCACCCATATCTATGTCAGGAATAGTAAGGCAGTGTAGCATGATGGAAAAAAAAACATGGTGTTTAAAGGCCTAAATTTCCTCATTTACAAAATTGTGATAATAACTCTTGCCTCACAGTGAGGTTGAATTTAGTAATATATGATGAATGCAAATTACAGTGCCTGGAATACAGTAGGTGCTCAATAAATAATGGTAGATACCATTATTACTATTTGTTCACTGGTACACTTGTGATCTCTAATATGTTTAAAACTGTAAAGAGGCAAGTAAATTAGAAGAATATGGAATTAGGCACAAGAGGTTGCTCAGAATCAGCATATTTTATATGGGGACCAGATGAATTCCGGTTAAACCCTTAGCATGGGTTATCGATTCCGCAACACAAAGAGTTTGTTCCATGAAAGTGGTGTGGGAAATTCTCATTCAACTGTATTTGTAAATTGAGTCATTTCTTACCAGATCATCTGCCAATTTACTCAACTCTTTTTTTTTCCCAATATAAGGTCCTTCTTGAAAGAAATGTCTCATATTTAGATTTGGTAAGAATAAATCCAGTTCTTTCTCTATACTAGTACTATGTAAGGCACTGTCATTCATTATTTGGGTTCCCTTGGAGATAATGCTGGTGGAACTACACAGTTGAGGACTCTTATTGAGTCCCAGCAGTTTAATGTCCTGTTTGAGAAAGAACCTGACATCAGTCTTTCTGTCTTCTTGTTGCCACAGGAAAAGTAAGAGCAGGTGGAGAGAGAGGATACAGGCCTGGGAAACTTTCCTAGTCACTTAGAAGTGTGGTCTTCCAGTCAACAAAAGGAGTTAAAGAAAGCTACAGCCACTGCAGTGAGTACTTTTCAGTTACCAAGGCAAGGCATTTTTTTTTTTTCCACCACATGGCAGAATCAAAGTGGATAGAATTACTTTGTGCATATATTCCAGTCATGTGTTTTCATTTTTCCCAAGAAAAGCTGTACTGGATTGAGTCATGTCCCACATAATTTAGGTTCACCCAGAATCTCAGAATGTGACTTTATTTGGAAATAGTGTCTTTGCCGATGTAATTTACGATGACATCAAACTAGAATAGGGCAGGCTCTGAATCCACTATCAGACTAAGAGAAGACACAGGGAACAGAGAAGACACACAGGTAGAACCCCACATGAAGGTGGAGGCCAACATCAGAGTGATGTGTCAACAAGCCAAGGAACAGGAAGGATGGCCCATGGCCACCAGAAGCTGGAGAGAACCATGAAACAGATTCTCCCCCAGAGGTCCAAGAAGGCAGCAGCCCTGCCCACACCACGATTTCAGACTTCTGGCCTCCAGAACTGTGAAAAATACATTTCTGTTGGCCACTCAGTTTGTGATAATTTGGTATGGCAGCCCTGGGAGATGAATACAGAAGACTTGTTTATAAAATTTCAGTAAAGAACCTATTGAGGTGTTTTTGAACAAGAAATGATTGAATCTACATGGACCCAATTGGTCATCCAGAATTCACCATCATTGTCCCCCAGCATGGAGCGAGTACCCTTTTCTTTAACCTGCTAGGACCTCTTCAGTACAAAACAATATCACAGAAAACTTTGAATAAAGATTAAGTCCTGGATGGCATGGCCAGTTAGTTACTAGCAAGTTAACACAACATGCCGTCTCAACTTAAAATTCTCTTCTGGTTGTTAATTGGCTTTTGTTTTGCTTTTCAGTTGACCTTTGTTCTAAATTGAACTTGAGCAAAAATAACTGAATTTGATATGACAATAAGATATTGGTTTAGTTTTCTATTACAAGGAGAATTCAATTCATGGTGTGAAAAGTGTCAGTGGTCTTGCTGAATGTGTTCTAATTGATGAATAATGTTTTAAAGGAGTGGAGATGTTTTAAAGGAGACACTTTATGTTTAAATCTTAGCCAGCCTAAAAACAGTGAAGAAAATGACAAAGCCATTCAGTGCATATCAGAAACACTGTCCTGCTGCTGGGTTTCAAATCTTTTTTCCTTTTGATTCTATAAGAGACAAAAAAAAAAAAAAAAAAAAGAAAAGAAAAGGCATTTAAAAGTCAACACTTAGGACAAATGGAAACCACGTGCAACTATCAAGTGCTTAAAAGGGTGGTCATTAGGAAGTTGATAACCAGGGAGAGCGTGGTAGTTTTGGAGCTGGCATTGGCAAAGGGATGAAAAGTCTAGGGTTCACACCATTCAACCCATAGCATTGCCTTCAGACTTTCCTGTGAAGCTAGGTGAACTCTGAGGAAAGATAAGGAATAAAGGAAGAGATGAGGTGAGTAATGTGCTGTTAAAATCACCCTGGTTCTTATCTGGGGAGTGAATATGAAACAAAGATGAGAAGGATTTAGAAAAGACTCCAAACTTTTTCACTTTTTTTCCAGCCATAGTACATCTGAACTTGACAGTCTTGCCTCTTGGTGTTTCATCAATGGAAAGTGTAAGCACCTATAAAGCATCTTTATACTTATTATTTCACTTTGCCCTCACACACACTCATACGTACATACAAAGAACTGTAGGGAAGTATCTATAACCTTATTTTACCCAAGACTCAAAGAGCTTAAAACATTTTTCTAAGCTACGCAGCTAGTAAATAAATGAACTGGGATTCAACTACTAATCTAATTCCAAATTCCAACTATTTCTAATGTATTATGTTGTCCTGTTGAAGAATCACTGGAAAGCTACTTCCTTCAACTGTTCTGAAAGTCTGATCAATCTGAATAGAAACTGTGCGCTGGTCATAAATGATAATATAGCACTAGAAGATAAGCTAGGTAGGGAAACTATATATTCACGAAAATATATCAATTTTATAATCTTTTATGTTTTGAATGTCAACAAACACACATTTTAATTCCCAAGGAAGTTTCCCTCTTTTTCCAAACTTCTTTTCTAAACAAATCATTTAATAAATACAGAATAATTTCCAATGACTATTTCACTGAGAATGAGGGAGATAACCATGTTAGTCTAGATTTCCTAAGAACTGGAGAAGGCATATTTCTCTATGTAATCCAACTCAAGATGGAATCAGTGGTGTCAAAATCTTATAATGTCAAGCCAATTTCCAACATGCGTCATTGAATTTCTCTCTGGTAATTTAATTAGTTTAAATAAATATCACTAATTAATATCTTTGGAAGATGAGCTCCAACCTACTCCTCTGAGTTGACCAAGTGCTTTATTAATATCAGATTAATGCTATTATGTGGCAGGTACTCTATGCATTATTGCCTGTGATTCTGACAAAACTTCATAAAATGAGGTTGACTTCAGATTTTTTAAAAAAAAATTAAAAATACTTTAGATAAGAAATTATGAGCTTAGCAAAATTCAGAAACTTGTCCAAGATCCCATGGCTAGTCCTAAGACTTAAATTCTCATCTATCTGATTCAAAGATCATATTTTCCTGTCTCTTTTTGTGTGAAGAATTTTTTTATGATATCTAGGACATTGGAATTTTTATGTGATGAAAACTTTAGATTCTGTTGTAGTATTCCTAAAAAATCTTCTTTTTCTGGTGGTTTTTAGCTGGCAATTTACTTGATTGGGCTCAAACTGTCTTTCTGTTGGCATTCCATTGGTAGCTCCAACCTTAGTTCAGTTCATTTGTCCTTAGCTTGAGAGCCTGAAGTTTTCCCTGTGTATGCAAAACTTGGAGTTCAGCCAGAGGTTTGGAGCAGAGTATATGCATAGAAGTTAGAGCTCTGCCTCTCATTTTTCTGGAAGTTTCTCTTCACTTTACAGCTGCTATGGTTTATGTAAATTCTGTTGTCTGAGTCTCTTTAGTCTAGAAAAAATACAGGTTTTCTGTATAGAGTGAACTGGTTGAGGTCTTCTCTCAGGTTAAAACTATAGGACTAATAAATTAATCTTATTGTATTCTTCCAAGTTGTCAACCCCTCTCTAAAATATACCTCCTTTTGATTGTTTTCCAGTGTCTTTTCTTAATCCTACAGTGTGTTTTGTGCTTTTTTATGAAGTTCATACTTGTTATTCCCTGGAAGATTGTTTGATACGACTGTATTCAGCTTTATTAGGAAGTTTAGACATATTTTTATATTATATATCATTTTATAAATATATGATGAGGCAAATGAAAGTAAGGAAATTGGTTAAATCATTTCAAAAATTCTATGAATTCACCGTTAAATTTTAAAAATCAATTTCTGACTAATATTTCTGGATACCTGTGTTTTTTTCATGCAATATCATCTTCTATGTCATGGAAAGTATTGATGATACTTTTTTTTTAAAGTATTCCATTATTGTCCCCAAGATTTTCTTCCAAGTTAGTAATAATTGCTGTATATGTTTTAATGCTGACACATTTTTCATTTTTGTTTTTAATTTTATAGAAGTTTTATCCACCTGTCAGGAGAAGGCATTCACATACAACCTTTATTCATATTTCTTCCTCAAATTCCCATTAATGGTTTATTGGTTGAAATATTTAAGAGATGTTGTTATTCAATAAAGCATAGGAATAAGTGGCAAGCTTACACATGTGCAGGCAATGACAACTGTGTCACAGTCATCACGTAGTCAACAGCGACTATGAGATGATGGAAATTTTAAGGACCATTCCATAGTCAAATATATTAAAATGTGAAAAGTCTATGTCTCATAATTAATTAAATATAGTGTCTTAGAACCAAAAAAGTTGGCATTCTAACTCTGTGAACTTTGTATCTTTGAATTTTCTCCATTCTCTTCTATTTCTGCTTCTAAACTAGTCAATTCTTACTTGAGTTCATTTATTGTAGTGCCTTTAAAAATGTTGTCAACAGTGGCTAACACCCACTCACTCTGACTCAACTATTTCTGGCAGTTACAGCATACATTAATTCTGCTCATATGCCTTTGGCCATAACTCCATCATACGGCCAATGTCAGTTGTAATGGAGAAATATTGTGTGGTGGTATGCTCACGGGATGGAGGAAGTGAGTGAAGCAACTGGCCCATAGTGGCTAAAGTTTGCTCATGGTACTACAGCAAGTAAATATCAGAGCTGGTATAAGGTAGTGGTTGAGACAATAAACTTTGGAATTAGACGGATTGTTTCAGTCTTGGCTCTGCCTCTTGTATCTATCTGATCTTGAACAAAGTACTTATCTCTAAAACACAGTTTTCTCAGGCATAAAATAGAAACAATAATAGTACTAAACCCATACATCTGTTACAGGGGTAATACACAGAAAAGACTTTGTACCAAGACTAGCTCATGGTTAGTCCTACAAAATATTGATTAATTTGACTTAAAACTCTGCATTTTTTCCAGTACATCTCAAATCTACTCATCTCCTTCCATTTGAATAAATACCACTGATTAAAAACATATTGTGTGCTAGGAATTATGGTTACTTTTTAATATGCATTCAATCATTTACTCCTAACAGTTACATAAGGTAGACTTTATGATCGTCTGCATTTTACAGATGAGGAATCAGATTTGGAGAGGTTTAGTATCCATATTTCCCTTCTCTCTTATTAGATAATAAGTGTAATATGTGACACTTAGAGAGACTTCCACTCAGGTGCTCAATTTTACTTCCTCCTCAATTCGCTCTCTTGATATATATTCACAGCCCAACTCAAATATTTCTTTCCTTATGGAGCTTTACGCAACTAATCCAGCCCTTACTGGCCTCTGAGGAAATATTTTGTATAAACACATCTCCTTTGACTTGCAGAATACCTACCACTGTGTGGGATGTTTGAAGGGCTTAAAAAGAAAAACTACATATTCATTCTTCCATTAATTAACAAAATAGCATTGACCATTTACTGCCTCCATTTCATTGCAATCTTTTTAAAACACAAATCAGCTCATGTTATTCTTCTGATTAAAATCCTTCAGTAGCTTCCCATCACCTACTTGTGGAAACCCTGTCTACATTTCTTGTTATAAAAGGTTCTCCATGATCTCATCCCTGTCAGTCATTTCAGCTGCACCTCTCACTGCTTCTACCTCACTTAGCTAAATCAAACTGTTGCAATTAACACAACATACCGTCCTGCATTCCTGCTGCTTATTTTCCTTTTACACCCTTTCCCCATGCTTTACCACAAAATTAGGGATTATAATATTTATGAAACCTCTGTTGCTATTACCAAGTATTACTGATGTTAACTTTACTTAAATATGACCTAAAGCTCCCTTCATACTTTGAATTCCTACATAGAAAACTGAAACCTAACTTAATATGTAAATAAAATGCAACCTCAGAGTATATTCTTGCAACAAACAGCCGAATCTCAGCCAATCATAGGAGTTGAGCTTCAGCCAATTAAAGCTGCCAACTGATCAGACCATTTCCATATAAGGCAAATGACAAGCTGTAACCAATTAAGCTATTTCTCTATCCCACATCCTTTTTCTGTACAAATACCGCCTGCCCACATTGCTGGGTGATGCTATCTGAACCTCCCCTAGTTCTTACTGGTACTCAATTCATGAGTCATTCTTTGCTCAAATAA
Organism: Gorilla gorilla gorilla; assembly: GCF_029281585.2. Taxonomy (NCBI): domain Eukaryota; kingdom Metazoa; phylum Chordata; class Mammalia; order Primates; family Hominidae; genus Gorilla; species Gorilla gorilla. The sequence goes on from NC_073236.2 coordinate 125,208,483, forward strand.
ACTCCACTAAATTTAATTTGTCTCAAGTTTTTCTTTTAACATCAAATACTTGCTCCACCATACTCCTGCTCAACCCCATACAGAATTTTATAATAACATTCAGAAAATTTTATTGCACTTGATAATTTAAACATTTGTTTCCTCCCCTAGATTGTGAAGATAGGAAATGTGAATTCACACATTTCTGTAACACTAGGGCCTAGCATCATGGTTAAAAACCGTTTTAATAATTAATCAGTTTTAATTAATGAGATTGTTTTCAAGGTATCCACTACATCTGCCTCATAGTTTGAATATGCTCTTTCATATCCTGTCTGACATTCAAACAGAACTCCTATGGGTTCCCAGACCCAGAACGGAATGTCCCAACCTTCTGTGTGCATTGACTCTTTGTGTTGGATTCACCAGAGTTTTCTCACCTGTCACCCTACAGGAAGAGGAGCCACCACCACTATTCCCTGCCCAGCAAAATACCAAACTACTTGCTGGTCTTTGTACCATCTCTATGTGCATTAGACTGGTCTCCTTGCTGCCTCTTGGTATATGGCACTTACAGAGACCTCCGCTCAGGTGCTCAATTTTACTTGCTTCTCAAATACTTCTTTTCACCTTACCTTTAAACAGATCCACTTCTTAAGATCTCCTTTATGTAGCATGTTTTCCCCTAAAGAATTTCCAACATTTGTATAGCACCTTATAATTTATAAAGATTGTTTTGTTTAATCCCCAAAGCAGTCTTGTGAATTACTATGATTATCATCTTAACTATGGAGATTAATATCTTCCTTATAAATGTCACACAGCATATGTTAGATAGCAGTGGTCTCAGAAGAAGAACTCAAAATTAATTTAATTAATATTTGTTGAGCACTAAGATTCGAAAATCAGTGGGCCTGGTGCTATAAATCATAGAAGTGTGATGAAGTTATAATTCTTATTCTCAGCTAATATTCTTGTGGGAGGTAATAAAAACACAATGGTAGTAATACCGGTAATAATAATAACAACAACAAGTGGTCTATGATTACCTGCTATGTACCACTTTAGTACATTTAACATATTTAATTTATTTTGATCCTCACAATAATCCTATGATGTGAGCATTGACATGCAATTCTTATAGATAAGAAAACAACTGAATTTAAGAGAGGTTTACTGACTTACTCAAACTTCCACAGCTAAGGGGTGACAGAGCTGAGCTTATTAATCTATGACTCTCTGACTTCAGAGTGCCTGCTCTTTCTACTACATCATATTGCCTCTTGGATGCAAATAACTATAGTACAATGAAGCCTAAGAGATGAAGGACAGCAGAGAATAGAATGTTTAATTCTATTTAGAAGTGGAGAACTTTAGGTTTGAATTGAATCTTGATGCATGGATAACATCAAATAAGAGGGACTGGGGATTGAATTTGGGAGGGAAAATACCCAGATAAAGAAAACAGCCTGAGGTATAGCCTGAGTGCATGGAGGAAGGAGGGATTAGTAAAATGTGAAATGAGTGTGGCAAAGTAGTTTCAGGGCAGACCAATTAGAGAATGGACAAACTTGATAGACATTGGAGAGGTAGAATCAACCAGAACTAAGGACTGATTGAATTTTAGGGAATATCTTAGTCCATTTTGTGTTGCTATGACAGAATACCACAGACTGGGTAATTTATAGAGAAAACAAATTTATTTCTTACAATTCTGGAGGCTGGGAAGTACAAGGTTGAGGGGCCCACATCTGGTGAGGGCCTTAGTGCTGCATCATCCCATGGTGGAAACCATAAGGACAAGAGAGTAAGAGGGGCTGAGCTTGCTTTTATAATAAGCCCACTCCAGCAATAAATAATCCACCCCCAAGTTAATGGCATTAATCCATTCATGAGGGCAGAGCCCTCATGTCCTTATCACTTCCTGTTAGGCCCTACCACTCAACACTGTTGTATTGGAGATGAAGTTTTAGAAACATACACTTTGGAGGACACAATCAAATCACAGCAGGGAGTAATGGAGAGAAACAATTTCCTAAAATTTTAATTTGTAAATCTGAGAAAAAAAATGTGTGTGTGTAGGTAGCAGGAAAAAAAGGCAGTATGTTTTGTTAGGGACATAAATATTAATTGATTTCTTCATTGATTATGCATGGAGATTGGTCAATGCTAGAAAATCACTGAGGCCAATTCTCAAGATGCCGGTAATGTGCAATTTAATGTGCAACACAGCATCCTGCAGGTGACCTGGCCTGATCCATGCTCCTCCTTCACTCCGAATGAAAAGGAAATTTTCACTTTTGTAATGTCAGTTCAAGGTTGAAATATTACTTGGCCTTTCTCCTCCTCCAGTGTTTTAATAAAGGTACTAGAGCTGTTCGGAGATTGGAATCATGCTTAGAAGACCTGCGGCTGCTTTTAACTCCACAGAAGTAATTGAGATTTATGAACTCCTTATTAGTGCCTTAAAACAAAATGAGGAACTTGAAATTCCCATCTGTCAAGATTAAGGAGGGAAGAATTTATTTTTGCTCTTAAAATCTTTAATGATTACTTTTCACCTTTCCCCTTTCATATCACTCAGGAGCAATATTCCCATGACGAGTTAAAGATGCATTAGGAGTAGAAAAATGAAAAGCCTAAATCTTTATTTTCAATTCTGAAAATATGTTGAGCATTTGGTATATGCCAGAAATCCTGCCAAGCTCTAGGAACATAAAGATGAATACAACAAGATACCTGACCTAAGTACTAAGCAAAGTTTTGCTGACTTAAAATCCATTATGTTTTTGCTCCTACTATGTGTCACCAAATTTACTTTTTCTCACTTTTTCTTCAAAATTATTCTTCAAGGTCATTTTGAAGAAAGATTAACTAAGTTGCCCAAAGTCGAACAGTAATAGTTGGGATTAGATTCCACTTCTGATTCCAAAATTTTAGAAAAATGAGCTGTTATTTTGTTCAACATATATCATCACGATGGCTTCTGAGAACCTTTGGTCTTCAGCTTCAAGTCAAACCAGGTAGACTTGACTGGCTACTGAGAAAAAGCCAGTTGTAGGACTTCACCTGGGGAATAAGGTGCCTGCTCAGATCTGCAGTGTGTGTGTGTGTGTGTGTGTGTGTGTGTGTGTGTGTGTGTGTGTGTATACACATGCATGCAGATTTGTGGAAGAATTTTCTTCACTCTCATCCTGCAGTGGGTTGTGGTCTCTCTTGTGAAATTTTTCCCTGGAGTCTATTTTGTGAAATATAATTGAAATCGAAACGCCAGTGATTTTTAATCATACTCCCAATTTATATCTCATGTAACCATATGCCAGTGTTCTCGGAGTGTTACAGGGATATGAATTATGCTGAAATTGGATTAGGCAAATACATATTTGCCTTAAAAAATAGGTACCCAGAGCAGTAACTTAATTCTTCCAACTCTAAAGATTCTCTCAGAAACACCCTGTGTATCTTATCAGCAGCTCATTGTGAATTTTCTTCTGGGCTACTTTCTCTGCCTTTTCATTTTCTTCTAGAATCTACTGTATTTAACAAACATTATCAATTGAAGGAAGTCAATTTATATCAAAACCATCCCTAAATGTAAGACAATTAGGTTTTCAGAAGAAAACCTATCAAAACCCTTCTTCCAATTCTTCAAATTGGGGGGAGCAAAATAGAAGGCAATTAAGAACCATTTCCCTTCCAAGTAGATACTTTATGCTGCATCACACTTGAGTATCTAAATAGTAATTAGACCAGAGCTTCAGACTCCAACTGATTGTGAGACAGTCATTATCTTATTGTTCTGTAGCAGCATTATGTTTTGCTGAGGACACTAATATGGGCAAACACTACTGAAGGGTTGCTAACTCTAGGGTATTATTACTCTTTATATTCTGTAGGAAAAATTTCTCAATACTAATAAAGGCATAGGTTTAAGCATATGACAGGAAAAGAAAGATTATTGGAGCAAAGATTCTTCTTCAAACAATTCACCAGTTCTCTTACATTTCTTCAAAAGTGACCACATGGAGTGTTTACAATTGTGGCTTCTGGCACTAAATGGCCAGGGTTTATACCACTGACCTGGTCCTTCCCAGCTATGAGATCTTGGCTAAATCATTTAACTTCTCTGTGTCTTAGATACATCAAAAGGTTGTTCTGAGGATTAACTGAGCTAACATATGTGAGGTACTTGATGCCTTGCATAGAATATGAATTCAACAAATGTTTGCTATTAACATTATTTCAGCTTGGTTTCATTGTCTGTAATTGGATTTGGTTGGAAATATAGTGACCCCCCCACCACCACAAAGTATGTTCACATGCTAATTTCTGGAACCTGTGAATGTTACCATACATATAGCAAAAAAAGACTTTGCAGAGAGAATTAAGGGTTTTGAAATGGGGAGATTATCTTGGGATTTTATTATTCAATATAATTACAAGAGTCCTTATAAGAGAAAGAGGGAGGCAAGAGGGTCAGTCAGAGAAGAAGATGTGAGGAAGGAGGCAGAGGTCAGATTGATGTGACTGCTGGATTTGAAGAATGGAAGAGGCCCATGAGCCAGAGGACACATAAAGCTTCCAGACGAAGGGAAAGGCAAGGAAATGGATTCTCCCCTAGAACCTCCAGAGAGAATGCAATCCTGCTGACACTGATTTCACGAGACTTCTGAGCTTCAGAACTGTGAGATCATAGATTTGTATTGTTTAAACCACTACATTTGTGGTGGGGTCTTACACTGGCCCTGGGAAACTAGTACACTGGACTGTTCACAAACATGCTGTGGCACCTCACTGCTCCCTATATGAGCAGGTGCTACATTGCCAAAAGTTCGAGTTTCCTCCTAATATGACTTCTAGGCCACATTTTCTACTGCCCCCATTCATGAGCCCTGATGTACAGTGACCTAGATTTGTATCCTTTTTCTGACTTGCCTCCTAGCCTACCATTCCTTTGTAACTACATATGCATTTGGCTTTGCCTAGAAGGTTGTTTTTCTTTTCTCCCTATATCAAAATTATTTTCTATCCTGTAAGGCCACGTCCAAATGCCTTCACAGCATTTCTAAACCTCGTTGGCCCTTTTTCTTGGCTCAGAGATCTGTCCTTCAGGGCCTAGCTATGTGTAGACCAAGCTGACTGATAGAAAATAACCAAATAGCGAAAGCATGAGTAGATTCAACATTCAATCTCTGTCATTGCCAGCCTGTGTGGATGCATGGGAGCCCATCACTGACCTCAAGCTCCTGGGGCATTCTCTAGTTTCCAGAGCCCAGAGGCTGAGCTTGAGTCATTGAGTTTATGGCTTCAGGGGCCCAGACCTGGACATAAGCTGTGTATCCCAGCCCCTGTGAGGCCAACCTGGCTGTTGCTGGTCTTCTTCCAAGCTCTGTCCTTGCCTGCCCCACCCTCATGCCTTTGTGCACCAGGAGCTCTTTATGAACTCTCACATCTGTTGATTTCTTTTTTTATTATTATTATACTTTAAGTTTTAGGGTACATGTGCACTGAAGCTGGAAAACATCTGTTGATTTCAACATGAAAATCGCTATTTTGTGTTGAGATTAAAAGTAATCACATTAGGAAAAAATAGAATCTTGACTGAATCTTTAAATCTGAACATTTTTTTTTTGGTAGATAATAAGGTCAGTCAAGGACAGAGGACCTCGTGGCCTGTCTGTGACATCAGATTTAATGGGATTAGTGCTCCAAAATAGCCCAATCAGCTCACAGAGCAAAAATGAAGAAACTGAAGAGAATGTACCCAAGGTCACACAACAAATTGATGATTAGTTCATGACTTAGTTATTAGTTCTCATTGACTTTCTGGTGTTACATAATGACTGACTCTTACTTTCTTTACTTTCATCTGATTCTGTCAACTCTTTTTCTAAGTGTAGCCAGGAAATGTCTAGCAGCATGAGGCCTCAAATTCCAGGTTCTGAACTTGAAAGTGATAAAGAAGTTTCACATTTTGAACAGAATTAAATTTCCGTGAAAAATTATAAACTATATGAATTATTAAAAATACCTTTTTAAAACACACACACACAAATTCTTTCAAGTTACTATCATAAATAGAATTATCAAATGTATGTTCTCATTTAAAGAGGTGGAAAATAATGTGGACCATTTCTAAACATATCCAAAGTAGATTGGTACATACACACACACACACACACACACACACACACACACACACACACACAGAGCCTCTGATCAGTAAAGAGAGCAATAAGGCTATTACCTCCATAGAACTTCTATATTACTTCTATAGACGTAAACTCTATGTTTGTGTAGCCTAAGTTAGGAAAATGACCCCTGAGATAAAAATCGCTTGTAGAAATTCTCCTCAAAGCATTGGCTTACCTTAGCCTGTTAGGACCCAAGTATCAATAAAAAACCACAGTAGATATGCTACTTCCAAATCTTTCTCCTCTTTTTCAGTGTCCTCCCTCTCTTTCTGGAAACTCAAACTGAATGCATAAAGAGAAATTAACTGTTCAGATTTAAAACATTTTCCTTCACAAATATAGGTGAAAACCTGAATATGTTAGAAGGTTGCTAACCTATGACACACTGAATATTTTTTAGTAACATATCTGCAGAAAAGTGGCTGAATCTATGCTAATAAAAATATTATATTCAGAATTCCCCCTTTCTTAGTTAGTGATTTATATTTGGGGAAGTTTAGCCACTAAACATATTTCTACTCTTAAATTACCTCACTACAGATCCAATAGAAGCCATCATACATAAGAGCAAACAGAGATGGCATAGGAATTCAGCTTAGCAAATATTTACTAAACACCTACCAGGAGCCAGGCACTGTGGCAAGTTTTGAAGAGAATGACATGAATAAAACATTGTGTCTGTTCTCAAGGACTCCACAGTGCAAGCCTGAAACTGCAGGTGTCTAATAAATGTTTATAAAATAAATGAAGGAAATTTAATCGAGGAGCAAGACCTATGAAGAACAGATTGTAATGCTGTTTGATTAGACCAGTGACCAAGTATATGCACAAAATACAAATATAACACAGAAGAGAGTGGTAGAGTTTTGGGAGGATGTGGAGAAGGACAGCAAAGTCACCTTCCAGAGGAGGTTACACCTGAGTTATGTTGTAAAAGATGAATAGAGATTTATCCTGCAGAAAAGGTGAGGAGTCCAGAAAATCTTGGCCTTCAGCAAACTTGACCTAATTGAACACCTCCTTGGATCCTTAGAAAGCTGCATCTGCAGATCATCCTGGAAGAAGCTACCCTATCCCTGTTCATGCATCTACTAATAAAATAGATACAGTACACTTTTTCCTTTGGCCACATGAAGAAGAAACTCATGCATACTTTATGAATGGGATTATAAATCTTCAAATCTCTTAAGCTGCCACTCTTTTGAAAGTTTTAATGTGTTCTTTTACCAGTGAATTTATTTTTTATATTCCACTTGATGGTTGAAATGTATTGTTTTTTTTTTATTTCTAGAAGTTTCCAGTCAGTTTTACATTACAAGAAATCTGCCACAGATATTTAAACTTGGGATCATCACTTGTCTCATTATACTGGTAGTAAACAGGCAATGCAATAACATAAGAGTAATAAATGATAATGATGATACTAATGAGAAGAGTCAAACTAGTTATTTTCTTCAAGGAAGCCAATTCTTGTTTGTTTATAAAATTCCTTTGGACATCTTTCAAATTAGAAACAAACGTGTAATTAAGCCAGTTTTTTTCCTTTGAAAACTTTTACCTTGGTAATTGAGACTGTAGGGTCCGGATACAATTAATGGATAATTTGGAATATTAGACAAACTCTTAGGAATCCAGTGGGTCGTCAACAGATTGGTTCAATTTTAAGAAAGAGATTCCTTCTCTTTCCTGGAACTGGAGTAATTTTACATAGACATCCTCAAGTTGGCTTGTGCTGACCAAAACTTCTTTTTTTTTTTTATCATATAGCATTCCATCCTGGAACTAATAGCTGGTAGAAAACCTTGTTCTTGATGTTCTCCTGGGTATTTTATTTTAATTCCTGCCTTTTTGGAGTCTTGATTCCTCAACATTCTTGTGCCTCTCTTCTTGCAAATCATTTAAAGATATGAGATCTGAACAAAGCAAGGCATATGCAGTCCTAATTTATACAATAAAATAAAACTGCTGCCTGCCTAAATCCATTACTTTATTTTAGTTTCCCCTACATGACCAATGTACCAAGTTAACTATTGTTGGGTGATTTCCCACAGCAATGTGAATCTCATAAAAAGATTGCTTACTGTCATTAAATGATTTAAATCAGTTATGTAAGCAATAAACTCACTTTATCTTCCAAATTTATTTTTCTCTACTTCTATCTGATTCCACCAACTTTTCTGAGTTGTAGCCAGGCAATATCCAGCAACATTTGATCTCAAATTCCAAATCCTGACCTTGACATCTCAAATTCCAGATCTCACATAGAATTTAGTTAAAAAATTATGTATGTACCTTGTTCAGTGACTGAGTTAAACAATATTTTTGTTATTCAATATTTCCCTTGTGTATGTTGATTCTGTATTGCCATAGACTCCTGGATAATTTGGGAAAAATCAAGGTACTTAAGTGTTTTGGGAAATCAGGGACCCTGAACAGAGGGACCAGCTGGAGCTGTGGCAGAGGAACATAAATTTTGAAGATTTCATTTTAATATGGACATGTATCAGTTCCCAAAATTAATACTTTTATAATTTCTTACACCTGTCTGTACTACAATCTCTGAACATAAATTGTGAAGATTTCATGGATATTTATCAGTTCCCAAATAATACTCTTATAATTTCTAATGCCTGTCTTTACTTTAATCTCTTAATCCTGTTATCTTCGTAAGCTGAGAATGTACATCACCTCAGGACCACTATTGTACAAATTGATTGTAAAACGTGTGTTTGAACAATATGAAATCAGTGCACCTTGAAAATGAACAGAGTAACAGCGATTTTAGGGAACAAGGGAAGACAACCATAAGGTCTGACTGCCTGTAGAGTCGGGCAGAATAGAACCATATTTTTCTTCTTGCAAAGAGCCTATAAATGGATGTGCAAGTAGGAGAGATATCACCAAATTCTTCTCCTAGCAAGGAATATTAAATATTAAGACCCTAGGAAAAGAATTGCATTCCTGGGGGGTGGTCTATAAATGGCCCCTCTGGGAGTGTCTGTCTTATGGGGTTGAGATAAGGAATGAAATACGCCCTGGTCTCCTGCAGTACCCTCAGGCTTATTAGGGTGGGGAAAAAATCCCACCCTGGTAAATTTGAGGTCAGACCAGTTCTCTGCTCTTGAACCCTGTTTTCTGTTGTTTAAGATGTTTATCAAGACACTACATGCATAGCTGAACATAGACCCTCATCAGTAATACTAATTTTGCCTTTTGCCTTGTGATCTTTGATTTTGTCCTTGCCTTGTTTTCTCAGAAGCATGTGATCTTTGCTCTGCTTTTGTCCTTTGAAGCATGTGATCTTTGTGACTTACTCCCTGTTCATACAACCCCTCTCCTTTTGAAATCCCTAATAAAAACTTGCTGGTTTTGTGGCTAAAGGGGGCATCATGGACCTACCAATATGTGATGTCAGTCCCGGCGGCCCAGCTGTAAAATTCCTCTCTTTGTTCTCTTTCTCTTTATTTGTCAGACCGGCCAACACTTAGAGAAAATAGTTGAAATATTGGGGGCGGTTCCCCCGATACTTAAGACAGGTTGTGGCAGAGAATTCTTGTTATGACAGAGGCTCAAGAAAGTTAAATAAAAACTTAAGAGATTAGGAAAGTGAGTCATCCTCCTCCTGGGTGAATAGAAGTGAAGGTTTTTGTATTTTTTTTTTAATAAAAATGGACTTTTTGATTAAGTGAGAAGTTGAAATGTACAGGGCATATTTTTAAACCTTCTATTGCACAAGCTGAAAGCTCTGGAAATCTACTTTCATTTTTGTCATGTAAATTTTGTGAATGTACTAAAAGGTCTTTATTCCACAGGTAGGGCCAGTGGGTGCCCTTGCAGTCACATTAAGTCAGAGGAGAAAACTGCCTCAGGATGAGATAGATGTTTGATGTTGGAGTGGGGAAATATTTAAAGATCCAGTTTGACAGGAGCTCCACTGTGCTCTAATAGTGAAAGAAGTTTGTGTGCTTTGGGCTTTGGATTTTTGATTGAAGTCTATTTTTTCATTCTCAGATATTTTTTAATTTGATGCTTACGTTTCTTACATACTTTGATTGTTGCATATCCAATTCTCTACTCTTTCACAAGGGAAATATTAATTTGGACTCTTTTATAGTAGATTCCTTCAATTCTAGGGTACTGTTCCTTTGGTTTCTCAAAATTGGATTCTTTAGTGATAGGGTGAATGTTTTAGGCAATGACAAGAAGCAGTCTTTAAATTGTTCTTCTATCTGGGAAAAAATACCTTGATGTAATGTAAATGGATCTAGGAAGTGGCCAGGGCATAGTTAAATTTTTTTATTTTATTATCATATGTGCCATTGATCCTGAGCTATAGCTTATATTTTTCAAAGATGTATTTGCTTAGTTCCTCTTGTATTTAATTAGAAAGAATATATTAGAAGTATGAGGGGCTTCAGAAATAAAAACAGTCTAACTTCCCTTTCAAAATAGAAATATCCTCTGAGAATTCAAATATAATGAGATAGCTCTGTGTTTAATAGACTTTTCTTTTTTGTGTGTGTCCAATTTTTTTTATTATACTTTAAGTTTTAGGGTACATGTGCACAACATGCAGGTTAATTACATATGTATACATGTGCCATGTTGGTGTGCTGCACCCATTAACTCATCATTTAACCTGAGGAATATCTCCGAATGCTATCCCTCCCCTCTTCCCCCACCCCACAACAGGCCCCGGTGTGTGATGTTTCCCTTCTTGTGTCCATATGTTCTCATTGTTCAATTCCCACCTATGAGTGAGAATGTGTGGTGTTTGTTTTTTTGTCTTTGTCACAGTTTGTTGAGAATGATGGTTTCCAGCTTCATCTATGTCCCTACAAAGGACATGAACTCATCATTTTTTATGGCTGCATAGTATTCCATGGTGTATATGTGCCACATTTTCTTAATCCAGTCTATCATTGTTGGACATTTGGGTTGGTTCCAAGTCTTTGCTATTGTGAATAGTGCTGCAATAAACATGTGTGCATGTGTCTTTATAGCAGCATGTTTTATAATCCTTTGGGTATATACTCAGTAATGGGATTGCTGGGTCAAATGGTATTTCTAGTTCTAGATCCCTGAGGAATCGCCACACTGACTTCCACAATGGTTGAACTAGTTTACAGTCCCACCAACAGTGTAAAAGTGTTCCTATTTCTCCACATCCTCTCCAGCACCTGTTGTTTCCTGATTTTTAATGATCGCCATTCTAACTGGTGTGAGATGGTATCTCATTGTGGTTTTGATTTGCATTTAGTTTTAGTCTTGGAGATTTTTGACAATCTAAGGAAAGCTTTAAACCTTCCCTAACAAACGGGCATTTGCGTTCAAACACAGAATTTTAAGAAATTCACACGCCTCTGAAATCCCATTCAGGGGCCACTTGGGGTTTCCATGGTCCCAGGTGAAGGTCTCTTCCTTGTCTCCAACAAAGTGATCATGCAATGCCACCTAAAGAACCTATGGCTTCCTTGGGTATCTCATTCTGGTTTTGTTCACTGTAACATTCTAAGTTCTTCTTTTTATGGAGTGGAAACGTATCTCCCCTCAATTCAACCAAAAGTCCTTTTCTAGTTCTTGGAATCCTACAGAATAATTGATCTCTCTTCCTGACAATGGCTCTTTTGTTTTAATATTTGACAACAAAATTAAAAGCCAACCCTGGGTCTTGTTTTAAATGTAATCTTATTTTACCTGATTTTCAACTTTTCTCACTAACCTTACTACTCTAGCATAGAAAGAATTTGCAAACACAGGGCATCGGTTGACTAGATGGTGGATCGTTTTTATAGAGAGGAAAGATTTGCAGAGGTCTTGCATCTTAAGATAAGCAGTGATCTGATTTCTTCTAAAAATGTTTCAAGATTCCCTACTAGGCAACTTAATAAGAATTGTGGTTTGGCACAGCTCTGATTTGTAAACTAGTATTTCTGGGAGATGAAGATAAAATTCTGATAACAGCCATGTTAAAGGTGAAATGCACAAGAAACTACAATGTATTTGTAGTCATTCTTACAGATATATAGTCCACATCCAGTGGCAGGCATGCCAGCTGACCCATAAAAGACTAAAAACGACATCTTTTGAAGGAAAAGGAAAGAACAAATTTTTAAACCAGGCAGCATGATACAGGATTCATATCCCAGGCTACTCCTTAGTAGCTCTGTAAAATGGAGCGAGCTACTTCACCTTTCAAATCCTCAACTGCTGTGTCAGGACTAATAAAACAAAAGTGAAGATAATATTACTAATTTCTAAGGTAGTTATATGGTGCACATCAAATAATAAATATTACTCAATGGGTAGTTACTAATACCTGGTGGGATATAGAGATGATTGTGTTCCCTTCCAACTCCAAAGTGCTCTGTTACTTGTTCCTTCATTTGATGTGTATCTAAGAGATGAGTGGAGCAGGAATTGGTATCCATATTTCCCTGTGAGGAATCTGGAAACAGAGCTGTGATGTGCCTAACAAGCATATAGTAAACAATATGCTTACATAGTAAACAACATGCATATAGTAAACTATATGCCAAACATGCATATAGCAAACTATATGCCAAACAAGCATATAGTAAACACAAAATTTAATTCCAAGTCTATTAGGTGAATTAAGTCAGTTTTTTATATATTACTGGCTTCAAAGCTCTTATAAGAGGAGGTTGAAATTAAAATTTCCCTACAAACAGTAAGATGAAATAAAAAAGTTCCAAAGCCAAACCACCATAGGCAGAGTTGCCCAAATAAATGGTTGAGAAATACCTGTTGGATTCAGGTTCATTGGTTAAATCAGATGTATAAATAGGAGTTAGAATGGCTCCCACTCCTGCCATGAAGGAATAAACACCCTGGGAATTGCTTTGCCACTGCAAACAACTACAAGACTGGTCAAAATCTATGGAACATTTGTTTCAAGATGTTGGACAACCAGGCTGTGCAAAACTGCGTGTACGATCTCTAAGAGAATGGAAATAAGTCATGTGAGCTTTGCAGTCACCCTACCTCTCTGCCTGGAGGCAGTTTCCAGGCCCTGGCAGTGGAAAGAAAAGCCCAAGCAGGGCCCAGAGTTCCCCTGAATTGAGAAGATTGAGGTTGGCATCCTAGGCAGTTAGCATTTTGGAGACAAGCACTGGAGAGAAGGGAGCTGAAAAGGCCTATAGAGGATCCCCCAGAATCTCTGTCTGAATATTGAGGTGCACATGTGTGGGGTAAAACACCATGAAATTGAACAATTCTAGGAGCTCACAGAGGACTAGGAATAGTTTGCATTTCCACCAGCTAAATAAAGAAACCTGATAAACCACACATAAGTGGGTAAAGTGCTCAGAAAGGCATAATCTTAGTATTTAGTACAGCCTCAGTTACTTAGTTTTAAACTAGAGGCTACTCTAGATGCACCCTAAGAGACACACAAATAAGCTTTAAAAGGATCAAGCTGATCCCAAGTAATGTATCTGCCATGAAATCCAGCACCCAACAAACAAAACTACACAGTGTTTGACAATATTTGATATCTAGTCATACGTTCCTTGGCATACCAATTAAAAAAACTAGGAAAAAACCTGAACTTATGGGATGAAAGTGTAAAAATCTGAGGCATTTTCTTGAGAAAGAGAAGTTGCTATGCTGTGAGTCTCTACCTTCTCCACACCAAAAAGGTAGGAAAGGGAATGGAAGAGATCTGCTTCACATCAAGCGGGGTGTGTGTGTGTGTGTGTGTGTGTGTGTGTGTGTGTGTCTGTTGGGGGGGAGGGGGATGTGTACCCATGGGACAACGTGGAAAGCTTGAAAGAATTCCCTACATTTTAGAGATTAACAGTCAAAAAAATTGAACATAGCTGACTCCATCTTGCTTCTACCCCCTATAAGCTAATTGCCTTTGCTCATTCTTGCATGTAGGCCAAGCTAACTACGGGAGGAATTTAGTTTATAGTTTACCTTTAACTCAAGGATGATAATAGTCCTTTCTGGAAACTAACCCTGGAGGAAATAAGGAGGGCATACACACAAGTAACAATGTTATGTTAAAAATTGACAGGAGTATTGTGTCCTGACCAAGGACAAAGAAATTTTGCAACCCCTTCAGACACCATCTGACACCAGATGTCTGATCACCTCTCACCTCCTGACCTCAACCTCTTTTATGTTCCCTCTTCCCCAAAATAAAAAGAAGCTTGAGATTCATGCTTTTTAAGATGGTTCTTTGGGACCTTAGTCCACCATCTTCCCAGCTTTCTAGTTCTCTGGAACAAGTCACTTTCCTTGTCCCAACATCTTGTCTTTTGACTTATTGGCTATTCTGTGGCAAGCAATGCAAGCTTTGGACTCAACAAGACCAGAGGACAGATCCCTGAGACAGCTAAAGTAGCCCTTGGCAGTAGGATGATGGAGGCTGACTGCTAATTGAATTGTTCTCCAGAGTGTCCGAGTGATAGATGTGTGAATGTTTTTCTATGGATCAAATACGATGACATGAGAAAGAAACCCAGTGTTTGTCATTTTGGTTCCTGTTAAGCCACCCTAGACAGCCAGAGTGTTTCCCATTAGAGGTGAATGCCAGAGTGTTTCCCATTAGAGGTGAATGCCAGAGTCAGGAGCTGAGAATGAAATTGCAAGTGGCAAGAGATGTATCCCTTATCCAAGGCCAAAGAATTGTTTGGAGAAAGTTCACTATCATCAGATTTGCCATCAAAAAGACCTCAAGAGAAAAACTTACCTTTATCAGACAGACCAGAAGGTGGGAAGTCACCTGTCAGGTAAGAATTTTTTAATACCTATCTCTTCTTCTACCAGATTAAACTGTCAAGGTGGAAAGAGTAGTTAGCTAGTAGTGATGGAGATGAGTGGAGAAAGAGCTGGTCCCAACACCTCACCTTCCTTAGAGGGAGGCAGCAGTAGCTAAAGGTCTTAGCCTGGAGGAAGAGGAAGAAGAATCCAACCTTAGATCAATATCTTAAATTTGGTCCATTCTAACTTTTGAATAAAGCTGGGTTTGTTATTTAAAGTGAGAAACTCTGTCATTTGTATGCCAGAAAAGGCATGGAATCTGCCCAATTTCATTTTTGTATCAGGGGAAGATTAACTCTATTGAATACATTTTATAGGGGCAGCAAGAGACCAGCCAAAAGAACATACAACTCTGTAGTCAATAAATCAGTTGCACTTCTTATGATAAATCAGAGCTATGTCTGTCAGCACTTGCTGGGACTTATTTGAATAAAGCTACGTATCAATCTATTTGTACATAATGACTACTCAGTTCTGTTGATTTCAACACTTACTATGTGCATTCTAAACCTTTCCCTGTATGGGGTTCTGTGATAAGAAACAGTCCTTCCCTCAAGGATCTTTCAGTCTAACTGAAGAGATAGTCTTGTAGACAAACATGTAGAATATCTTTGATATGTGCAACAATAAAGTGATATTTGGAGAAATAGATTTTTTTGGCACCACAAAGTGATAGTTTTCATTATGATAAAGAATCAAACCTTGCTTTGGCAGAAGGAGTAAGAAAAGCTTGTGATTTTTGTTTGTTTGTTTATTTATTTATTTATTTACTTATTACTTGCTTATTTTGAGATGGAGTCTTGCTCTGTCACCTAGGCTGGAGTGCAGTGGCGCGATCTCAGATCACTGCAACCTCCGTCTCCTGGGTTCAGGCACTTCTCCTGCTTCAGCCTCCCAAGTAGCTGGGATTACAGGAGTTGGCCACCATGCCCAGCTAATCTGTGTAGTTTTAGTACAGATAGGGTTTCACCATATTGGCTAGGCTGGCTTCAAACTCCTGTCCTCAGGTGATCCTCCTGCCTTGGCCTCCCAAAAAGCTGAAATTCCAGGCATGAGCCACGGCGCCTGGCCTTTGTTTATTTTTAAGAAGCTTAGTAAACAATTGTCCCCCTCTGCTGGTAGGAAAAGCTGGTCCTTGGGGAAGAGGCAAAACAAGTTTGTAAAGGAGTATGGGGTCCAGTGGTGCGGAAGAAATTGCTGTTTCACTCTCTTCACTGTTTAGACTGAGTAAACTGGATTTCTTGGGCAGTTAATAGGTAGGATGGGGTAAGAAAAGCCAATGAGAAGAATATAAATATCTCAAGTGGAAGACAATGGATTTTTCTCAAGGAAGGGATTCAGAGGCTAATGGGAAATATACGAGAGATGTAATTATATTTGCACCCCAATCTAGGAAAGCAAGGTTGTATCTGTTATATACTGAGGTACAGAGAGAAAAAAATGACTAACATTGACCATGGCTTGAAGCTGAGAAGGCTTCCAAAGTACTGTAAGGTCAAAATAAGCAGCAGATTGCCTGCTTCTTGAAGGTAGGATCTGACGTAGGTCCTAGAGCTGAGCTAGACAGACAGGGACAAAGACACAGAAGCAAGGACTTTGGATTTTATACCAAGTGTAATGGAAAAACTTTGAGGGTTCTTAGCAGAAAAGAAACCATGTAAGATTTATGCTTTAACAATAATATAAAATAACCTGCTTGCTAGGTTGATAATAGACTGTTGGGGACAATGCTGGAACAGTGGAACCAATTATGAGTCTATTGCGGGATTCCAGGTAAAAGATAATAGTGTCATCATTCCAGAAGAATGATGATAGTGACTTGGCCTAGAAATATGGTTATTATACAGTTATATAAGAGCAAGAAGTCATAGAATTGGGCTGTATTTCAAAGGTAGTTCCCCTGGAGTTTGTTGATGGAAGTCGCTTGCGGTTTGTTGATGGCTTAGATGTAGAGAGTGAGAGAATAAAGGACAGTTGGGCTGAGCAACACATGAACATTTGGGCAACAGCAGGTTTGCACGGGCTATTAAATGATTTCATTTTGCTGAACAGAATGGTTTTAGGATGGCAATTAGATAAGCAAATAGAGGTGGCAGTTTGACATAAGAATCTCAAGTTCAGAGGAGAAACCTGATTGAAGATATAAAATTGGAAGTTGCCATCATATTGAAGACATGGTATTTAAAGCCATGATTCTAGATGAGGTCACCTAAGAGTGTCAGCAGATTGGAAATAGAAGAGTAGGGGGAATAGGGCCTGGAACACCCCAACACTTAGATAGTAGGATAAGGGGCTTCAGCAACATGTGGGTCAACTAAGTAGAAAGGACACTAGAAAAATATTTTGTCCAGAAAGTCAATAAAGAAATGTTTCAAAAAGGAGGCGATCAATTGTGTCAAAAGCTGCTAAGATTTTGAGTGAGATAAAAACTGAGAATTGACCATAAAATTTGGTAATAAGGAAGCTGTTTCAGTGGAGTGATGGATTTGAAAGCCTGACAGGGATGCTTTCAAGGAAGAATGGAGAAAAATAATGTCGAAGATAGTCATAACAGACAACGGCTGCATAGGGGAACAGAATGATCAGGAGGTAGACAATATCAAAGATTTTTTTGTATGGTAGAAGACCTTACAGTATGCTTATATCTAGATGAGGATAAACCAAGAGAGAGGAGAAAACATGATATAGAAGAAAAAATGAGAATTACAGAGTAATATCCTGAGTGGATGGGAATGGATGTGATCTAGTGCCTAAAAGAAGGATTGGCCCAAGTTAGGAGTTGTGATGGTTAATATTGAGTGTCAACTTGATTGGATTGAAGGATGCAAGGTATTATTCCATGGCGTGTTTGTGAGGGTGTTGCCAAAGGAGATTAACATTTGAGTCAGTGGACTAGGAGAGGCAGACCTACCCTCAATCTGGATGAGCACCATCTAATCAGCTGCCAGCATGGCTAGAATAAAAGAGGCAGAAGAACTTGGAAAGACTAGACTGGCTAAATCTTCTAGCCTCCATCTTTTCCCATGCTGGATGTTTCCAGCTCTCTAACATCAGACTCCAAGTTCTTCAGCTTTTGGACTCTTGGACTTACACCAGTGATTTGCCAGGGGCTCTCGGGCCTTCAGCCACAAACTGAAGGCTGCACCATTGGCTTCCTCACTTTTGAGGTTTTGGGACTCGGACTGGCTTCCTTGCTTCTCAGCTTGCAAATGGCCTATTGCAGGACTTCACCTTGTAATCATGTGAGTCAATACTCCTTAATAAACCCCCTTTCATCTATCTATCTATCTATCTATCTATCTATCTATCTATCTATCTATCTATCTATCATATTAGTCCTGTCCCCCTAGAGAACCCTGACTAGTATAGGAGTATAGTTGTTCACTATTACAAAAGTGAAAGGAGTGTCTGTGGGTATAGACTGGGGTGATATTTCAAGGCTATGTATGTTTATGGTAGTTCTAGTATGTTTAAAGCTGCCACCCATTCAAACAGATCAACACTCATGCTTATCAGTTATTAAAACTCTGTGAAATCATAGTTAGTTATAGCTATTGGGTAAGTTTATAGTTTGGGGGGTTGGAGAAGGTAGGCACTTCTTGTGGTAGTTCTGTTTGTTAGTGAAATAATCAGTGAATGTCAGCAGCTGAGAGGGAAGAAGTACTAGAATATTTTAAGATTTGAGGAAGTCAGATAAAGTCTGCAATAGTGACCCTAGAGAATGAGAGAGTGAATGAAAATGTATTTGCATTTGGGAGAAACATTGAAAGCACACTTGAAATTTGTGATCATAAATTAAAATTGAGATCCATAGGCATAAAAGGCATAGTTTTGTGTTTTAAATCTAGTTTCATTTAGCTCCTTAAATGTGGGTATAAAGTAGAGTGAGAGTTGGGTTTAACCAGGGTTGGCATGTTGCAAGGATAGAGAGAGAGGTACAGGAGAGTTGAGGGTTATAATGATGGACCAGAAATCAAAACCAGAAGTGAGGTCACTTATCATAGTGAAAAGGTGATAGGGCTTTGACCTTTTGCAGGGATCGTAGAACTTTTGGAGTCATGTGACTAAAAGAAATACGGGTGAAAGATAAGTGGATGCAGATTGGGTCACTTAAAAGAGAAATTTTTGAAGAAATATGTTATCAACAATGAAAATGGCTAAGGGAATGACAATAGGAGTGAGTGATAAATGGAGTAGAAGTGCAGTTTTAGGGGTAAGAAATTGAGAGACCAGTTTGTCGGTTTTATCATTTACTTGGATTTTGAAATCATCATGAATGAAGGTAGAAATGGAGGTGGTGAGGCAGAGAGTGACCCACAAGTCTTCAATGGATAAATGGTAGTGAACATGGTCATCCATGGATGACCTCCTAGGGAAGTACAGTAAGTGAGGCCATTTGCAACAAAGTAGCCAGGGGATTTCAGGCAAGCTGAAGGAACAGAATCAGGAAATGTTAACAGGGAGCCTGGAGAAAGTTTAATCTTAACTCCAAATCCTGTAATAAGTAGGGTGTAGGGGAGAAACAATACCGGTAGCTACTTAGGACCAAGGGTCTAGAATTCCTCATTCAATGTGCTCAGTGAAGTGCAGAGAATAAGCCAAAAGTTTGAAATTGCACAAACTCAGGCTCAAACCCCAGCCCCTCTAGTCACTAATGGTGGACAAGTTACTTAGTAATCTCACTGAGCACAGGCTCTGTGACCGCCAAAATGGATGGAGGTGAAATGAGAAAATGTGTAGGGAACTGCACCCCAAATTGTGAGGCCCGCTATCAATGGGAGAAATTAATCAATAGAGTTCTCCTCCTGCCTGCCCAAACACTGTTCTTAGTCACAGTTCAGGCCTCTCTCATTTTTTGATGTATACGTTATTTGTGCATTTGATCATTCAAATGATTTACTTAACCTATTTTAAGCTGGGTCTTGTGAAGATGAATAAAGTTTAAATCTTCAAATCCCTTCAAGGTGGGGACCCTGTTTTTGATTATTATAACCCCTGATGTGTGTGTAACCATTTACAAAACATCTTCACGTATATCACTTCATCTAACCTCTATGTTACAGCTTTGGAAAAGGAGTTCAGAGTCTGACTTGCCCACAGTGATGACATGTAATGAACCTGGGATTCCGTCACAGGGTCCTGACTCCCCAGCCACTTCTCTTGCCCCTGGGAATATGGCTATTTATGTGTGTTTTACAAACATAGGCTCCTGCCTTATGCATTTGCCTTCTCTCTATGCTTCTTTGTGGGGAACTTGATCAGTCCAAGAAACAAGTTCAGCCCTTGGAAATCTTTGGAGAGAAGTAGCAGAAAACAATGGTGCTCAATCAGATGGAGTTGGTGAGATTATGTGTGAAAAAGCTTTGTGAGCTGAAATGTATTATAAAAATGTAAGGTGGATTTACTTTATTTTATTTTAATTTTAATTTTAAGTTCTGGGATACATGTGCAGAAAGGGCAGGTTTGTTACATAGGTATACATGTGCCATGGTGATTTGCTGCACCCATCAACCCATCATTTAGGTTTTAAGACCCACATGCATTAGGTATTTGTCCTAATGCTCTCCCTCCCTTTGCCCTCCACCCCCTGACAGGCCCCAGTGTGTGATGTTCCAGGTAGATCTTTTTATAGACATGATAGCGGAGGTTAGAAAAATCCAAACCAAACTAACTGGGTAACTTGGAGACACTCTCTTACCCTCCATTTTCTCTGTATAAAATGAAATCAATAATACATTCCCTGCAGGGTTGTCGTGTGGCTCAAATATAATGGACAAGAATATTCTTTTAAAATTGAAAAGTGATTTATCAAAAAATGGACCTTAATAGTTCTGCACTTTAAGAGAAGCAGCCTCCAGACTGTCATACCCAGGGAGCTTGAAGCCACATGTGGTACATGTGGTGGGCAAGTTCTGGAGGAGCTTTCAGAGCACATAGCCCCCCATGGGACCCCTGCAGATACACTATGTTGGTGGCTATCCAGAGAAGAATGATTCCTCCTGAACACTGATGACAAGTGCTAAGAGATGCAAATCGGCAGGGGCAGATTTGGCCTCCAGGGAGCCTAACCACAGCTTCTGCAATAAATGGCACTATGCCTCATGTTCTCTCTTCTCTCCTGTCTATTTGATAACTCCATTCACACAAAGAGGTAAAAGACTGATAGAAATTCAAGACTGGATTTGTCCATAGAGGATCTGTGCTTCACTGTGGGATACAGCCTTGATTTAAATTATTGCTCCTCTAAATGTAGACTTGAATTCATAAGGGATTAACATCAAAAGAGACATTTTGAGGAGGGGTTGGGGGAGAGTGAAGAGACTTCTGGGATCCCTGAAACTGTATCCCTCATCCTGCCTTTCCATGGTGCTGTCTCCATCACACAGCATGGATGGGAAGGGTACACAGCAGATTCTCAATGAATAAAAACTGTATTCATTCTTAATAAATCTTTATTTATAATCTGTAAAGAACTCTCAATAAAAGAATCACCTTTGCTGTTGATTGAGCTAATGAAACATGTTTCCAGGGTCATTGAAAAGTAGCTTGGTAAAATTCAGGACACAATCCCTGTTGTAAGTCCACTGAATGGCTCACTGCTGCATTTTATGTCCTGTATCCTATAACAAAGTGGTCATTTCATTTTCTTTGTAAATAACTTAAATATCTTTAATTCACTTCTAGAGCATATTGCACATTACGTCTTTAAAAGTCTTTTGCATTTATTGTTCTTTTTTCTGGCTGCTTTTATGACTAAGCACAGGCCACCCAACACATTGATGCAGGATGTTGGAGAACAGTTTTAATTTTTTTTCCCTGTCTTCATTTCCTCACTTGGAGGCTAAATTTAACTTTCTCTTCCCAATACTCTGCTGTACACAGTTGAGCTTGGCACTTTTGCTGAAAACTATGAGTCATTTTTCATAAACAGGGATTGTCATAAGTACTTGATTCACATTATAACAACAACAAATACAGAAAAAGGCCCAAACTGAATAAGTTCCAAATTTTCAGATGTTCTACAAAAATAGGGGGTGGGGTGAATCACTGTCTTTGGAGAAGATTCTTGGCTCTGTAGGTCTCATGATTTTTAATGTGTAAAATTTGTAGGATAATAGGAGTATAATAGCTATATAGCCAGCCTCACAAAAACCATCTCATGGTTATTAGGCAATATTATTTGCAGGTGTGGCAATATTCTTCTACTGTTTTTGAAAATATATGTAGCTGTTAGTAGAGTCTATTTTATTTTATAGGTTATTTAAATGATTATACTTTTTAAATGAATTATTTTTTAGACAAGAACATCATATACACAGTGGTGAAGTTAGAATGTTTTAAGTATAAGTAGGACAATATTCAGTAGAGTAGACAA
The DNA here is from genome assembly GCF_029281585.2 of Gorilla gorilla gorilla. NCBI lineage: Eukaryota > Metazoa > Chordata > Mammalia > Primates > Hominidae > Gorilla > Gorilla gorilla. The sequence continues at coordinate 125,230,821 of NC_073236.2, forward strand.
TTTAATAAAGTAGCCAGACAAGACCAAGTTCAGACCGTGTTGGGGAATTATGCTTCTACTGGGAATGTGAAAGTTTGATAAATAAATAAAAACATTTATTTATTATGTGAACTATAAACTCATATAGCTCCTTATCTGTATAAGAGTAGATAACCTAGGGAATGAGACTTCACCAACTGATTGGACAGAGTCAGATTACAAGGAGAATTCAATCAATCAAAATTTAACCAATCCTATGGGGGTTTCATACCACCGAATCAGAGTGCAGTGATCAACTACGGTACGAGCAGGAAGCTACCGTGGTATTTTAGAGGTAACAAAGGTAGGGAATGGTTGCAGATTTACCTATGGAATGTAACTGATTTATGAATAAACAATGTAATATTATATGGCAGAAACCATGAGCTGCTTATCCAAAACCTACTCTCTCTTTTCTTAGCAATAGAACCCTGATACACAGAGCAGCAATGTACCCAACTAAAACGTCTTCCAACTGAACCAAATCCCTTTAAACTGCTCTCCAAAAGTCCCACTCTTTGGTTGCTACTCACATATGGATATCTCTCAGTTGCAAAGAAAGTCAGGAAATACAGTCTTTTAAGTTCACATATCATAAAGTGGGAGAGGACATCGAAATCACACAGCCAAATATTCAATTTTATAAGTTGAGAAACTGAGACCTAGAAAACAAAAGCTACATTTCCTGGCTTTTTTTGTAGCTACAGAATGGTAATGTTATATATCTGGTGATAGTGAAATGGGGATTTTGGCCTTAGCCTCTTTCCATCCTTCTTTCTTCAAATCTAAATACAATAGCTGGAGCTCCAGCAGCTATCTTTTTACCATGAGGCATCCTTGAACATGAAAGCCACTTGCTAAAGATGGCAGACTAGAAAAGGAAAGGTTTCAGTCTCTCTGGGAATGTCAGGCAGCCTTACCAGCCATAAAACACCTGCATCTTAACTTATTTTATAAATTTCTATCTTTTACAGTCAATGTTTCATAAGGTTTTCTTATTTTAAATGCAGCTGAACCCATCTGAACTGACACATAGCCATGAATACAGTGAGTGAGAGAAAAAACAAGGTAAATATTTAAATTTATATTTAAATAAAAAGGTGGATGGGAGATCTCAGAAGAATGCTCTGCTCCAGTTCTTAGAGAGAAAGAACAAAAACAAAACAAAACAAAACAGAAAAAGCTTATAAAATCAAAAGGAGCTCTCCATGGTCCTGCCTTGGGAATTTAGGGTGGTGGGAACTTAAAAGTAATGGTGTTTATTTGGCACTTAGTGTTTTCTGTGTCCACTTTTTCCATGAGAATTTCTTGTGGAGGAGCGCTGGTCAAAGACAATTTTTAACAATAGCTACATTGTTGAATACACATTTTGTAGAAAAACAAATACAGTGACCTTGCAGATAGAGGACTGTGATTCATGATCTTTACAGCAAAGACAATCTGAGTGCCAGAAATTAAAGGTATATTACTCCTGGTCATAATGTTAATAAGTAATAGATGTAAAATTCAAACCCAGATGTGCATGACTCTGTAATCTGTTAACAAGTTATCACAGTATATCATTGATAAACAAATCTGTCATTTATTATATAACTACTAGGCCCAGTAATGCATCAGACACTGTACAATGATTTTTAAGAATCCTGAGAGCAATATTGTAGATAATAAAACTGTAGACCACAGAGATTAGGTGATTTCATCAAAGTTAAGTGGACAGTATGTGGGAGAGGCATGATTCAAATTAAGCCCTTGCTAACTCTGAGATTGGGACTGGGGTCTTGGATTTGAGGCAGACACCCAGATGTGGCAACTGTGTGGCATTCTGATAAGATAAGAAGGACATGTCCACTGTTGCTGAATCCACTATGCAGAATTAGAGGTGTTTGCATGCTGTCTGCTTGGAAAAGTTGTGCAGTAGAAGAGCACAGGTCATATCAATTAGGAGAGAAGAGAGGAGCTTATCTTTGTGTGTGTGTGACAGATATCACAAAAGCTCTGTGTAGAAGAGATCTCCTGGGTTGAAAATCCTAGAGAAGAGAGCCCCTGAGATCTATAGCCAGGCGGCACTCCTCAGCCTCAGCAAGGTGCTCTTAGGGAAAGGACCTTCTTGGTCTCCCATTCTGAAGTCCATTTTCTAGTCTTTTCAAAGTGTTCAAAATAAATTTGAAAGCTGCTTGAATAATGTGAATAAATAGGCACTTACTGATAGATAGAAATCTGTATTATACTGCAGAAATAGCACTGGAGTGGGAGTTAAGAAACCTCCTTCTGCTCCCAGTTTGCCATTTATTTCCAATGTGACCTTGAACAACTCACTTTTCTCTGGGTCTCAGTTTCTCTATTTGTAAAATAAGACATTATTGGATGAGATGACCACTCCTCCCAGTTTCCCCAGGACTGTTCCAGCTCTAAAATTGAAAATCCCACTGCGTGGCAGCCCCCTCACAGGGAAAACCAGAATGATTCTCCCCCTAACATTAAGGTTATGTGATGTGGATGTTCTCTTCCCTCTCTGGTCTCGAGTTTCCTGTCTGAAAATTCTGGACTTGGATTTACTGAAGAGGACGGAGGCCTGGGGTGACCAACCATCCTGGTTTCCTGGGAGTGATTCCAGTTTTAGCTCTGAAAGTCTCATATTCTGGGAAACCCCTCAGTCCTGGGCATACTGGGACATTTGGCTAGCCTGAGGGCAAGGAGCCTTCCAGCTCTGCCCTCCCAGATGTGGAGCTGGCCTAATTTATGATGCAGGCCCAGCCAGATGCACTATAGTAGGCTTGACCTGACCTAACTGGCCTAATTAGCTACTGGCTCTCAAAACATTGTGAGCAGAAGGCTGGGCTGAGCTGGTTAAGAGGCTCACAGTTAATACCCTCAAAGGTTCATTTTCCGAGGCAAATCTATACAAAGCTGTATAGTACCACAACAATCAAACCAATGCCCTGATTTCACACATGTGTTTACCCAGGAAAAAAGCTCAGGCAGTATTCTAATGAGAGGCTTTATGCTAAGAAAGAGCATAAAGACTGACCTGTGATTATTATACAAGTTTAATTATTTATTTATTTTTGAAGCTAATTTTATGATTCTTAACCAAGTGGCTGATATTGTGAAGGGGTGTTGCATTAGCACTTCCAGGACAGGGATCAGTATTGGCAAGCTGGCTACCTTTAGAATTCCTTGGAGATGCAATAGGAATAGGCTTGGATTTGGGGCAGAAAAGCAGGGATAATATACTGGCTCCACAAATTATTCAGCTTGTACCACTCAGTTGTTGTCTTTGGGCCTGAGTTCAATGGCCCTCAATACCCATCTGCCTATAGTGATGATAGTGTTGCTATGGTAGACTGTTTTATTGTTAAAAATATTCCCTGCTCTTCCCTGGAGCAGGGGCGGGGGGTAGTCCTTGTGTGAAGAAAATCCTTTTCACCACCACTGCCATCAGGCTTAGCTGTGTGATGTGCTTTGTCCAGTGGAGTATGAGCAGAAGCTTTGGAAGGCAGCACCTGCTTTGTATCTCTGTTTTGCAACGGCTGCAACATCTCTTTCTCTCTTGCATCTCTCTGCAACAAAGCCAGTGTATCAGTTTGTTGGGGTTGCCTAACAAAGCACCACACACTGGGTGGCTTAAACAAGAGAAATTTATTGTTTCATACTTCTGGGGGCTACAAATCAAAATTCAAGGTGTTTGCAGGTTTTTTTCTTTTTTCTTAAGGCTGTGAGAGAGAATGTTCCATGATTCTTCCGTAACTTCCGGTGGTTTGCTGACAATCTTTGGCATTTCCTGGCTTGCAGAAGCATCATCCCAATCTCTGCCTTCAACTTCACAAGATGCCCTCCCTGTGCCCATATCTGTCTTTATGTCTGAATTTCTCCTTCTTATTAGGCCAATGGTCAAATTCAGTTAGAGGTTCACCCTAATGACCTCATCTTCACCTGATCAACTAAATATTCTATTTCCAAATAAGATCACATTCACAGGTACTGAGGGACAGTACTTTATCATCTTTTTAGGGAGACACAATTCAACCCATAATGACCAGCGATGTTGCAGATAGAGCTGCTCTGTCAGCCTGAGTCCTAGATTGAAAATACTGTGGAACAGAGGTGCAGCCAACACATACTGAACATGTATGTGAACAAGAAGTGCATCTTTATTGTTGCAAGCCACACTGATTTGGGCATTTTTTTTTTGCTTCAGCAAAAACAAAAATAACTTCATGATATGAAGATGAAATGAAATTAGATAAGGTACCTGGAAGAGCTAACTTGCATATCTCTATATGGGAGTGAGGAGTAGTGCTGATTGTTTCTTCTAGCTCTCATTCCACATCATAATAGAATTCTGTCTTGTGTTGTTGAGATCCCCCTAATTGAATAGAAAAGAAAACCAGCCAGGTGTGGTGGCTCATGCCTGTAATCCTAGCACTTAGGGAGGCCAAGGCAGGTGGATTGCCTGAGCTCAGGAGTTCGAGACCAGCCTGGGCAACACGGTGAAACCACGTCTCTACTAAAATAGAAAAAATTAGCCAGGCGTGGTGGCATGTGCCTGTAATCCCAGCTACTTGGGAGGTTGAGGCAGGAGAATTGCTTGAACCCAGGAGGCTGAGTTTGCAATAAGCCGAGATCGCACCACTGCACTCCAGCCTGGTGACAGAGTGAGACTCCATCTCAAAAAAAAAAAAAAAAAAAGAAAGAAAAGGAAAACACAAAGCACTAATTTCTGACCCTGGCTCCATCATTTCCTGGATTTGAGCTGTCTCTTCTTGATTCTGGGTTCAGGTTCCCCATCTGTAAAATGAGGGATTTGTACTTTTCACGATTTCAAAGGCCCGTTCCAACTCTGATGTTGTGTTTTTTGCTCACATTCCTCACTGTTGGCTGGATGGGTTAGATCTCCCTGGTTTGGCCCAGAATCATTTAGCTGCTGAATGTGCGGCTTTTAGAGGCATGCTGCTTTTCGAAGGGCAGCTGTGGCTGAATAGCTAATGGATTTAATCAAAGAAGCAACAAATACTGCCTCATGAAGACAGGACTGTGTTGAAGAAGAAGAGTTATTTCAGAATGCTCCATCCCAGGAAATGAATGGAATTGTCTGCCTGAGTCAGAGTAGCTGCCGAGTGCCTGCCCCAGTGATTGGGGTTTCTTTGAAGAACAACCGGCTCTGGGAGAAGTGGCCAAGTGTGGTCTGCCTCAGAGAAAATAAGGAGCCTTCCAGCGCTCAGCCCTAGGGCCATCTGGGAGAAGTTTCAGCTCTGATTCAAATGATGTTTCTGACTTTGGGCAACTCAGCTTCTGGAAACCACAGTTTGCTCATCTGAAAAATGGGGCTAAAAACAGATGGTCACGGGAACCTCAGGAACTCAGGTACAGGGAAAGGTTTTGAAAAATTGACAGTTTGCAAATACTATTTTTAGAGGAGTATGTGGTAAATGAAGTGAGCTTTGGAATAAGCCATAGGTTTTCATCCCAGCCTTCCCTCTTACCCTGAGCAAATCACTTAATGCTTCAGAGCTCAAGTTTACTCATCTGTAAAATGGGGATAATTATTCTTACCGCATAGCATTGTTGGGAAGATTAAATGACATTATGTAAGTATCTTAACAGAGCTCACTACACATAACAAATGATGAAATTTTTATATTTTATTGACTTTTGATAGACTTAAATGTAATACATAAAATTAAAATTAGAAAGGAATTTTTGACATTTTCAAGTACCTCATTTTACAGATGATAGCACTTAAATGCAAATGGAAATTGAATGTCTTGCCCAAGGTCACACAGGTATTAAATTACACATGTGAGATTACAACCCAGGATTCCTGACAACTCTTTTGTGATCTTTCTATGTCACTACCCTTCCAGTGAATATACTTTACTCCAAAAAAATAGGGTCAAAGGGGCATAACACATACAAAACCCAGACACAGGAAACCTAGGCCTTAGCTTAAGTCCCTTTGGCATGTCACTCCAGTAGGTTGATTAAAAGGGATTAGCCAATATGAGAAAGTTAGAACTCCTCATGAGGTTGTGCTGATAGTTTACTTTGGTTCTAGATTTAATCTTCATGGAAATGTGCATTTATTACTTTGTCACAGAATAAATATTTTGTAATTTTTTAATGTTCCTTCATGTTTGGTCTTTACCTTTGAGATTTTGAAACATCTCCTAGATACTTGATAGGTAGGCAGGTATAGGTTAGGGCTAGGATTACAGAGGATGTTACGCCCAACTGGGAAAATTTTTGTGAGGGGCCTTCACAAAGGATTTTGTGCTCTCTTTTCCCAACATCACCAGCTCCCCAACTCAACTCGTTACATTCTGAAAGTCTCTTTTATGAAATCTATGCCTTTGTGGGGGGGGGTCATCCAGAAATTGCTAAGGCAGTCCTTACTTTGCATGGGAGTGAGGAGATGGATGATAGGAAATCATTTTCATGCTCTTTCTCTCCCGTATGCCCACCTGGCTCATGTGAAAGCATCCACCATTTTTGGAAGCCTAGAGGAGACAATACCTACCATTTTCTCCAACTGACTCTCTCTGCCTGAGAGGAGAAGAGACCTACCTGATTAATAGAATTTGGGGACAGTGCCTTACAGATGCATGGCCCCTTCTCCTCCACTCTCTCTTGCTTGCGGGGTATGTGTGTCTCCAACTTCTCTTCCATGTGATAAATGACCAGGAAAAGCTCTGCCATGGGATGGGGTGCTCTAGATTCTCCTGAAATTCTGTATGTGACTAAGCAAGTAAAATCAACTGTAAGGGTGGAGTGGGGAAGGAGTTGGCAGAGGGGATACACTACAAAACCCATCTTGGCCCCTAGGCCTAACCAACTTCTCTAGTCCATTTTTACCTGAGATCAAGCTGATATCTTCATCCTGAATCCTGTACTGTATATGTTTTTCAATGGATTCAGAACCAGATGGGATGAGCCTATTCCCAAGTAGAATATCTCATCAGCTCCTAGTTTTCATTGAAATATGGTTTAAGGGAGAAAGCTTTGCAAGTCTGTCGAGATTGCTATATTAGTGATTTCCCACATAGTCAAATAACCCATTTTAGGCAGCTGTGACATTTTATAACTGGGAGGGTAGTTAGATATGAACAACAGGTAGCTCAGATATTCACCTTCCAGTTCCTACTCCCTTTGAAGTTTCAGCTCAAGAAAACCTTCTCTGGTTCCTTGAACAACATAAGCACGCTTCTGAGACCACAGTGCCTCGTTCACTCTTCCTCAATGGCATTAATCATTCTCTCTTCTCATGGTTGGTTGTGCCTTTCCCTCAGTGACCTTCTGTGTACCTGGGTTTACATTCAGCAGATAATATATTTCTCTATACATCTTAGTTAATATGCAACTGCATACAGTGGGCATTTGGATTAAAATAGATATTAGAAGAGGTAAAAATCACAAAAAAGACTACTAAGGCAAATAATTTCTTATCTAATTAGGAAAATTATAATATATTGCAGTTGATTGAGTAGTTTAGTAGTAGTCCAATAGGCAATCCAAGTTTGTTCTCATTCTATGCAACAGTATTAGATATTTTTCTCACTTGGAATGTAGTCATTTTAATTCAAACTTGTATTTTCTCTTGTAAACCCTCCTCAGCTACTTCTATAGCTACTTGCCCCATGCTGTAGTCTCTTCAACTATAAACAAAGTAAATAAGTTTAGAAATAAAAATGTTAAGAGACGGAGTTTTAGAAATTAGAGATGATCTGGTACAGCCCTCTCATAAAATACATTGAAAAAGTAGGACCCAGAAAAATGAATTAACTCCCAAACATGCCAGTAATCAGTCAGTTAGTTTACACCAGACTAGAACTAGAGCCCTGTTGTTTAATATAAAACAGTTCCAACTTTGTATTCAGTCAGAATATTTTTATTCAGTAATAGAAACAGACTTAAAAAAAAAAACCTGTACCAAAAAATAACTTGTAAACTTCTCCTTCTACATTTTCCTTTAGCCTCTTTTGACTCCATAAGCTCATGCTGAAAGCCTTTCAGATATTTACTCATTCAGCCAATAATTGTTTGTCTACTGTGCACTACTGCTGTAAGCCCTAGGAATAGAGAGAAAATTAAGACCTGATCCCTGCCATTAATAAAACCACGGTCTTGATTATGTACACAGATAATTAGCGAATAGGGTCCTAGGATATTTACAGGATGCTAGAGGTGTATAGAGAATGGGGGTACCTAGAGTGATTTAAAAAGCTAGGGAGGACTTCCTGTAGGAGGCCATCTGGAAGATAAAGTTAATTAGACAATTAACTGGATACATAGGGATTGAATGATGACAGAATACTTTAAGAGATAGCAGTGTGATTGAAGGCATAAAGAGTCAGAGAGCACCATGCATCAGCAATGTTGCAAGTATTTCAAGATTGCTAGAACATAGCATATGAGGTTAGAATGTCCTCATTCAATTCAAATTCAGCTCAGATACTTTTTATATAAAGAATAATGACCTATTCTCACCTCCTCAGGCACCTCTTCGCAAGTTTTCCCTTTGCTTCATTTCATTATAGTTAAGTTTATTATTTTACATGTTATATATCTGTGTGATGTACATGTCCTTGGCGTCTGTTTTTTGGTCTGAGCCTTGAAATCCTTCTATTGGTAGAGTGAATTATTGAACCCTTCACTCTTTCCTGTATCCATGCCTTTTGCTGTGTAAATCTGTAGTTTGCTCCAAAAAAGACAGTGTATTTCCCTCTGACCATAGGCTTGGCCATGTGATTTGTTTTCACAAATGGGCTGTTGGTAGATATGATGTAAATATGCATGTGCAATGGGCCTGGCCCTCCTGCCCCTCCATCACTGCCATGAGATCTTCCTCTGCTCTCCACCAAGTAGCTAAATCACTTCATCCTGCACCCAAGAATTAGACACTTAGAGCAGATCTGAAGATCTACACCAGCTGGACCCACAGCTTGAAGACCAGCTGTCTAGGCAAGCCGAATTGCTATCACCCCAGCTGACCGGTGATGAGAAGCAAACCTAGCTGGATCAGCAGGGCCACTCACATCTGACTCACAAGTGAAAAATAAAGGCTTATGTTTAGATGCCACTAATTTGGGGGTTGCTTTTTGGACAGAAAAGATTGAAATGCCCTCCATATACCCTTGGCCTACATTGTCTAAGGAATGGTTGTGCAAGGTTTCAAAGGGTCTATACCTAGGTGACCGGGCTTCCCATCAACACACTCATTCCTTGCCATGTCTGTCTCTGTGAATCATTCTACCCATCCCCAGGGCTCCTTCTCTCAGGAAACCCTAGTCGAGATACCTAGGGAGAACAGACATCATCAATGAAGCTCATATTCCAGCTGAGGAGATAGGAAGCAACATTACATACAGTGAAATATGGGAGACCTGTAGAAAGTAAAATGTGGAACAACTAGGGCTACACTGGGCATGGAATGCGTAATCCAACCAGTTCAGACTGTCCTGGGAATGTGGGTGGGACCTGGGCTCTTTCAAATGGATGATTACAAAAGCTGAAAACTGTAAGAGAAGGTAGAGAACGGGACCAAAGCTATATGCACAGGGAAATGAATAATAGTGAATAATTTCATTATTGAAATTATTTGAATTATTGAAATTATTATTGAGCTCATCATCTTTTACTGTTTCTGTTATCTTTGTGATATTAAGCACAGAATTTACTTACTTCTTAATATTTTATCTATCTGATGCTTAATATTCATTTGTCAAGTGACGCAAATCCTTACAGACCACCATAATTTAAAATGGCTGCATGAAATAATAGATTAACAAGTACTTTGGAACCCCCCCCCAATATATACAATTGTAAGAAGCAATAATTGTTCTTATTAAAAGGCTTACCAAGCATTTGGAAAAATATATTAGAATTTTTACAAAGTTAGATACTATTGTTACCAAATTCAGTTTTAAATAATGCCTTTCCATATTAGTGCAGTACTGAACTTTTAACATGACTGACATTTTCTCATCCATTATTCAATTTGATCTAATTGACATCTAAAGAGCACTTAGTGTACCCACCTGGAGAAAACCTATCCTACTAAATCTCCTAGGAATGGGGAGGACAAGAGACAAAGTTTGTAAACAAAGTCATCTGTCATTGCCTGATAAGGTAAAATTTCACCACTCATCTCTAGTCAGCCACAGCACATGGGTACTTATAGAGTGGGTATGAGGGATGGAGAAGGATGGGATTAGCATTATAAAAGAATCACTCTTGGATTGAGTATTTGCCTCCCTTCCACATATAGAGAACAAATAGGCTTGAAAATGATATGTGTCTTAATCCACACCCCTCTCCCCGACAAGATGACAAGATGTTAAGGCCTGCCTTTAATATTTGTAGGTAATAACAGTTAAAATAATTTAGGGTGTGTTAGCAAGTCATAAATAAATCCTTATTAAACTTTACAAAGAAGAAATCATATAGGTTATTATCTCTTATACCGATAGTGTAACACTAGATATTAATAACAATAGTTGAAAAACACTTTTAATAATGAAAGCAAAGATATACTAATTAGAAATTATTTAAAAGCACTATCTAAACACTTTCTATGTTTAAGTGGAAATTAAAGCCGCAATATGTTTATTAGAAACCTAGTAAAAATAAAGAAACTGTAAGAGAAGGTAGAGAATGGGACCAAAGCTATACACACAGGGAAATGAATAATAATGAATAATTTCATTATTGAAAGCATCAAAATGAATTAAATTAATTAAGGATGAACGTTATGAAATTTTAATGTGTAGGAATAACAATAAAATCAAATTGTAGGAAGAAAGGGCAAACGGGGATTATAAGCTAATGCATTTATGCAAAAAAGAGTAGCACTGAAAAATTCAAAATACAGTTTTTAATTTTTTTGAATTGAGAATAAGTCATGGAAGCTCTATATTAATACATTTCACTATCTCAAAACTAATTTTTTAATGAAAACATAAACAATCAAACATGTTTCAAGAAGAATGAAAAACCTGAATAAAACATGTAATTTAAAACATAGTAGAAAACCTATAATATGGAATGACCCCAGGAACAGGCAATGTTAAATATTTTATGGTGTTATGGAATAATTCTCATGTTATTGAAGTTGTTTCAAAGCAGAGAAAAGACAGAAATTTCACAAATTTATTTCACCAAAATGTGACAACGATAGCACAGAAGGAACAAAGATCTCATCTGTAGTTTTGAAAATAAATGGGAAAAACTTTATGAAATGCCAAGAAATTAAGATCCAGAACTGTATTTAAAGATTGGTATACTATGACTATGTCGGTTTTATTCCTGAAATAAAAGGCTGTTATAAAATTAGTTGTATTATTTTAATAAATCTTCATGTATTAGAGAAGGAACATTTCTAATAATCTCAAAAAGTATGAGAAGTCATTTAATGAAATTATTACCCATTCCAGATTAATGGGAAATGAAAACACATATAACAGCAACGTGTAGTGAACTGGAAATTATAAAGACACTTCTTAAACATTATAAAGAATATCTAAAATCAAGAACCAACTGCATACTAATGTTGAATAATTAGAGACATTCCAATTAAAATCAGGTGCAAGTCAAGGTCCTAAAAGCCCATTACCACAACCTTTCAAGAAATTATACCATTCAGCAATACATGAAAGAGACATAAAAGTTTTAGCGATTACAAAGGAGAAGTAAAATTATCATTGGTAGAAGATGACATGTTTGCCTATCTAAGACATCAAAGAGAGTTGATTATCCAGGATATCCAAGAGAATCAGTAACCTGTTTGAATGAACACACAAGTTAGTAACATGGCTGGAGTTTTAAAATATGAAAATGAACTGTTTATGTAGGTGCCAGATACGGCTAGATAGAAATTATAGCACAGAAAAATAAAATAACAATAGACGAAACACTGTTGAACCTCTACAAGACCCAGGAATAACAGGAAACATGCAGATCTGTACAAGAAGATTGTCAACTTTCACAGCAGAATGTGAAGGAAACATGAGTAAATGGGAAGCATTTCACGTCCTCAGCTGGGAAAATAAAACATTTTAACTAATTTCAGGTTTAATTATATTATAATTTTTAAAATTTAATGCATTATATTTTAGATTTCAATGTAGTTCTAACCTAAGAATAAATAAATAGCAAAGCATGTTTGGAGGTTGTGGAAATCTTGAGTATGTTTCCTACCAGATGTTAAAACATGTTTTAAAATGACAATGATTAAAACAATGTACTGTTATTGACTTACTTGAACAGATGGCACACAAAAACCGGGTGACTTGAGGAGAGTTGAATAAAGGAACTGCTTATAAAAGTGTAGGCAGATTTTAGAGAAATGACTAAGGAATTATATGCAATACTCCAGGCCAACCTTAGACATGAAAGGTGGTGAGGAGACAGGGGCAGTTATAAATCCACTGATGGGAGAACAGTGGAAGACAGACACCTGGCAGGTGCTGAGCCCTTCTAGAGGGACAAACTGACCCATGGCCAGAAGGAAGCTAAGGCAACAAATGCTCCAACATACCTTACCTCCTTCCTCTGTCTCCTGTGATATATTTCACTGGTCAAATCCAACCAGAAGCCAGAGAGCAAAGGAGTCCGTGGATGCAGTCCCTAGGCATTAGCAGACAGGGGACAGATAAGAGTGGACATAGTGATTAGATCCAGAGAGGGCATCTCAAATAACAACAGAAAATAGCCCACAAAATGCCAGAATTGACAATGGACTAGATTAGATAGTCCAAATGTACACTCTAAAATATTCATTCATTCAACAAATATTCAATGCATAAGAACATTAGTATATTATAAATCAATAAAGAAAGTAGGATTATTCAATAAATGGCACTAGAGAACTGAGCAGCTCTTTGGAAAAATTAGATTAGTGCCTGTGCAGGACTGTGCAAATAGATTGATTTCAGCACCCACTCCCACCTCTTTCCAACTTGGCTTCTTGTACCATAGAAGCTGGGAAGCTTAAAACCACAAGCTGTACAACACAATGGTTGAAAGCACAGATTCAGGAGCTGGACAGCCTGGGTAAAAATTCTAGGTCTGCCATCCAATAGCTTTGTGATATGGGGTAATCACTTAACTCTGTGTCTCAGCTTCCTTGTATGCAAAATGGGGATAATAACAATACCTTTTCAGAGGAGACTGTAAAACTTAAATTAGTTAATATCTGTAAAAGCCCTTAGAGCAATGCTTGGCATGCTATAAGCATTGCATAGTGTTAGCTTTGTTATATTTTTAAGGCATGGGTTTTGCTTAGGAGATACACGTCTAGATGCATATCTAAGAGATCCCGGTTCACTACACGTTCTCTGCCCATTGGAAGGCAGAAATGGGCACCATGAAGTGGTAAGAGTGCCCCAGGAGACTGGGCCTCTTGGTAGAGTTATTTAACTGTTCTGGGGCTGCTAAAGTGGGAGTTCTTCTCTCCAGTCCCTAGCATACAGCAGTAGTGGGTTTCCCCTAAAATGCTCACATGGGGTGATCGAAGATTTCTTGCTCTTGGCTGTGTGGCATCCAAGTTTTGTGCCCTTACCCTCCTGGTAATTCAGTGAATTAGCTTAAACTATGTAATAAATCCCTCTCACCTTAAGCCAGCTAAAATAGATCCATTATTTGACCAGTAAAGATTCTTGCCTTATGCCAAAATAAAACCCAGAAATTCAAATACTTGATTGTAAAATTAAAACATTTAACAATCAGAGAATAAATGTGAGCTCTTAAATGACTTCAGCTCGGACAAAAAATATTGTAAATATAAAGTTACTGGAAAAACTCTTGAGAGATTTGATCACACTGTTTATATATTAAAGGTCATAATTACATATATATTTATATATATAAATCTTTATATATGTACATATGTTTATATATTAAAGATCAGAATGAAAATACATATAGAGCATCATGAAGAAAATTTCAACATGAGAGTAGTCATACTCTTAACATATTAGTGTTTATATAGATCATTATAAAAATATTAAAGCAGCAATATAAATAAATCCAGAAGACATCAAATAATTTATATTAAACACATTTATATTTAGGCCAGTTGAGGTGGCTCACACCTGTAATCCCAGCACTTTGGGAGGCTGAGGCAGGAGAAGGGCTTCAACCCGTGAGGTGGAGGCTGCAGTGAGCCAAGATCATGACATTGTGCTCCAGCCTGGGTGACAGAGTGAGACTCCATCTTAAAAAAAAAAGTATACATATATATGTAAATGTGTATATATATATATTTATATTTAATTATAATTTACAATCAACTTATATTTAAATATAATAAATATATTCCAATAAAGATATATAAAACATGTGTTTATTGGTAATGTAAAAATGCAAATTAAATATAAAATATCTTTTTTTCCTTTACCAATTTGGCAAAATAAGAAAAAGAATTAAAGGATTTAATTTTTATCCTGGCAAAGAAAGTAGTGAGGAAGTACACGCATTCTCTGTTGGTGGGAACATAGATTGGTGAAATCATTCCGGAGGACAATTTGGTAACATTTACTGAGGCTTTATGCATCCTACTCCTGGCTCTAAAAGCCATGCTTCAAGCTGTGGCTGGTACATAGAAAACAGCTTGAAAACAAAATCTATTTCAGGCAATTGCTCACAGCCACTCCTGCCTATTCCTGACTGTTGCTCTCTGCAACTCTCTCTTGCCACCCAGTTCCAGCTTCAAAGACCACTTCGGATTTGAGAGCTTTTGAACCCTCCTTTAATGCCAAACCGTTCAGACTTCTCGGGTCTCCGGATTGGATTTTACAGCTCACCCAATCTGAGATCCCACTCTAGTTTCCCAGTGTCTCCTTCAGTCTCAGAATGAGATTATTCCAGTTCTCCCTACCAAGCCCAGCCGCAGCCCCCACTGGCTGGCCCTGCCCAAGCTGGCTCCTTCACCCACATTTCTCCTCATCCTTCTTCAGTGAATATTTAAACAGTCCCCAACTAGATCCACAGTTGATAAATTTTTGTCAAATGCCAAAGTTAATATATACCTTTTAGAATAAGTATAATTGAAAAGGCTCCTTACACGCTACATAGTGTTTTTTCTTTATTTGATATTATTGTATGTGACTGAACCAATCATATGCTATCTCTTGTTGGCCACTTTCAACAATATAATTTCTTCGACTATATTTTCTGTAGCTTTGCTCTAAGCTTTTAGCGATTACTATTCTCCTCAAATATTTTTGGATTCTTCCTGCTCCGGGGAAGTAAAATTCTTCTCTTCTCATTTAAGAATCAATAGATTGTGTGAGTCATGGCTTTAGCAATTTTGAAACTTCCCATCTTCTTTTTCTCCAAATTTTGAGCAAAATATGAATTGTCTTTCAATGGAGAAAAAAATGGAAAAGCTGCTTTTATATTCCTTCTCTATTTCTCACTGTATCTTCACTTAATATATGCCATTTTGTAACAGTTAATTCTCTGTAGAAATCAAAATGAATTTTGAAGAGATAGTGAATGGGTTAGATTAAATGGCAAGTAGAGTCAGCCAGACAGGGATCTTTACTTTCTCATTTCAGCACCTTAATAGCCTTTCAGAAGTATTGTATTGACTGTCCTGGGGGAGAGGCAGCCGTTGTGTATTTATCTTAAGATCGCCCACTTTAGTAGTTCAAATAGGATAAGAGTCCCTTAGGTGTGACTTACCTTACCTTCTTAAATGCTTAAAACACACACACACACACACACACACACACACACACACCCTCCCTTGTTAAGATTATTATTTTATTTTATTACATTTCTCATCTTTCACTATAGCTAGCCCAGATTTGTGCATGTCTTAATTTTTATTATGCTTAGATATAATCCACAAGCAAGATAAATAAATGTTAGAAATAATTTGCAGTCAGAGTGCAGAAACAGGGTTTGTTCATTATTTCTAGAGGTGTAAAGTTTCATCAAAACATATTTGTCAAATATCTTCCATGTGACACTCACTGGGGGCACTGAGGGTCTTAATAACACTATTGATGAACACAGGGGTGGGGGAGAGCAGGTGACATTTTAAAATGCAGTAAGTGTTGCCATGGCGATATGCATAGAATGTTATAGAGCCTTATCAGAATGGGGGGCAGTGATGCCAAACATTCCTGGGAATTCTGCAGGGCTCTAGAGCTGATGTTTGGGGTTGAATGAATAACAGGAGAAATCCGTCTAAATACTAGAAGAAGGAGTTTACTACAGAGGGTGAGAAGCTGGAGAGTAGAACTGGCAGGAGATATGGCTGAAAGGCAAAGAAGAATGAGATGTATTGGAATAATTGATAGTAATAAGTGCAACCTCTTGGCGGGCAAAATAGATGCACAGCCAAACGTGCCCAAACAGTTTTATTCATTCATATCATTTCCGGGCACCTATTTCAAAGAAATAATGCTAAATATGGGAAGAAAAAAAAGTACAAAGCTATTTATAGCAGGTGTTTTTAATATTAAAATATGAGAAACAATCTCAAAGCCCAACTATCCAGAACACTTTAAATTAATTCAATTATTATAAAATTTAAAAACCCTGCAGTTTCATTAGAAAATTAGAAAGAAAAATTGCCCCAAATTATTCTAAAATGATGTGTCAGTTATGGTTACAGTTGTATAAAACTTAAGAGCAGAGGGATTAAAAATAGAAAAGGATCATAAAAATTGCCACAGCAGGTAGTCAAAATAAGTACTTTTTTCATTTATAAGGTTTCAAGATGATTTAATAATATATTTTTAAAATAATTGTTAATGTCCACAAAAAGAAAACTCCAACCTAGTGAATTCCAAACTTCTGCACTTGGACTTGTACCTTGAGTCTAAATTTCCAATTTAACATAATAGTCCTTTTAGTCCATGATGAAGTACAAGATGACCTTGTAGAAAAGGTGGATTTGAGAAATTAAAATTTGCACTTTCAATCAAAATATATCCTAAGAGTCATAATTACTTCTGGCTGATACAGAGTGCTATGTCCTGCTAGCCTGGCCAAGGGTCTTTCAAGATAAATTTGCAGACTTGCCGTAAGCTACTGGTTTAAGTCCCTCACCCTGGTTACTCAGATAAGAAAAAGAGCTGTTGGCTGTAATTTGACTATAGTTCATGCTGCAGCACTAACTGGCCTCTCTTTGAGGCTCCCTATTCTCATCTGAGAACTTGATCAGAGTAATCTTGACCTTGTCTATTTCATTAAACTGGACTTAGTTAAAACTGGCTCAGGAGTTGCCTGATATCCCGTGTTGAAATCTCCGGAGTTCGAACTGGAATTCTGGGACCATCGGATGAACGACATCAAAATCACTTTGGCAGCTCTTTTGAAAGCATACAAAACTGAGCCTCACCCTCAGAGATTCAGCTGGTTTGGGAGACGACTCTGGCAACTGTACATTTTAGAACCTTCACTAAAGGTGACTTCCTGCACCCTGTAATGAAATGGCTTGAACTTGACTAAACTTTCAGCTGATAATAATTATAGATTGTGGGGCAAGGAAGAACCCAGCTGCTTGTAAATACAGATAATGATCCCAAAATGGACAGACACTGGGAGATAATTCAATCTGTGAAAGAAGGAAATCACAGTGAGCAAAATCCGTATTTTTAAAACATTTTCCCTGATGATTGACCCAGTCTGCACAGCATGTGGGTATAGAGTTCAAGCATAAAGTAACCATATTACTAGGCTGGGAAGTCAAACGTTAGTATTAGAGGATATCACATTGTCTGAGAATTGAAGAGGAAATCTTAAAAAGGAAGGAAACATGGGGGAGCCTCAAAATCTGTATACAAATTTCCCTTAAAATCTTGGCTGAATCCTAAAATGCATAATGCGGTCAAGACTTCAAAAGGCCCAGAGGAAAACAACCAATAAAATATTGAAAGAGCTGAGCACAGACTTTAGCAGCTTCCAAGTACAGGGTGGACAGAGTTTGAAATTAGTTACTATCAAGCCAGGATTTATAACAACTATGATAAATATGCTAAATAATATATAGGGAAATGTGGCTATAGTAGGAGAAAAGATGAAGACTGTAAGGAGAGGTATGAAAATTGCAAATAACAGCTAACTGTAATTCAATAATTAAAATATATGACAACAAAAATTCAAAAATTACGATTAAGAGCAAATTTTAATAACAGAACTGATACTGAAGATAGAGTAGTAAAAATAATACTAGCTGAAACACAGAAAAACAGGTTGCAAAATATGAACAGAGCTATAATGATCTGTGAAACAAAATCAAGTGGGCTAATATGTATGTAATTTACTAAAAAGAAAGAGAGAGAATGGGGAATTAATATTTGAGGAAGATTGACTGGAAAGTGGTCTAATTATCAAAACTGGCAATCCGCAGATAAGGTCTGCAAATCCCACAAAGGATAAATGCAAAGAATACTACACCTAAGTATATCATAGTCAAACTGTAGTAAATCACTGATTTAAAAAAAATGTCTGAAAAGCAACTAATTAAAAAATTAGAACTGTGTGGTAAATGATACATTACACATAGGCTAAAAATAATCAGAATGACAACTGACTATGAATTCAAAATAATGGTGACAAGAAGAGAATGGAGTGATATCACATTCCTAAAAATTAAAAATATAGTCTATATCCAGCAAACATATGTTTTAAAAAGGAAGGGGAAATAGTGACATCTCACATAAGTGAAAGTCAGTAAAATGTGTTATTAGCAGTCTCGCACTACAGCAACTGCTAAGTTCTTCATACTAAAGGAAAACGATAGCAAATAAAAATAGGGATCCACGAGAAGCAATAGAGAGGAGTACTGTGGTAAAGATGTGATTAATATGAAAGTTCTTTTTGTTTTTTTTTTAAATTCTCTTAAAAAAGGAATTATTTAATTATTTAAAGACAAAAACAACAATGTACTATGGGTTTTATAGCAAATTTAGAAGTAAACTATGACAACACTAATACAAAGAATGGAAGGTGGTGTATGTTTCTTAATTATACACCAGGTAATATAATATTAATTCAATGCCAAAATTCCTAGATCAAACTATAGAAAATTATACAAAGCTAAAAATTCAAAAAATAAAATAGGTAGAATTCTGAAGATATTTCATTAACTCAAAAAAGACACGAAAGAAACAAATAACAGAAGGAATAAATAGAAAAATAGCAAGATGTTAGACTTAAAACACAAGCATATCAATAATTACACTAAATATAATTGGACTAACCCCTCCAATTAGGACACAATATTTTCAGAATAGATTTTAAAAAGACATAGTTATGCAGTGTTTATGAGGTAAACTTTAATTATAAAGACATAGGTTGGAAGTAGTAGGATGCAAATACTAAGCAAAAGAAAGATAGTGTAGCTGTATCATGTCAGGCAAAGTAGACTTCCAGACAAGGACTGTAAGCAGAGATAGAGGGATATTTCAAAAATGATAAAGGGATATCTCTCAGGAATAGCAGAAATAAATAAAAAATCATTAAGGACATGGAAGATTTGAGCAACACTCAAATAACTTGACCCTATAGGCATATATAAAACATCATGTTAAACAACTGCAGAAAAAAACCATTATTTTGAAGTGTATATGACACATGTACCAAGATAAACTTCATGGACCATAAATAGAGTCTTAACACATTTCAAAGCATTGAATTCATGCAGTATACTCTTTTTACACTAGAATTAAACTAGAAATCATAAACAATATCTATAGAACATTTGAAAATTAAGGGACATACTTTAGATAATGCTTAGGTCAAAGAAAAAGATTCATAAAGCCTATACATTTCTAACTAGATTCATCATGGTAAAAAAAAAAAAGACTGAAAACAAAAATTATCACATTCATTGAAATTCTTCACAGGTGACTGTAGTACACAAAGTGATAATCTCCGGTCTAAAGGATGCCACATATTTCCTAATTAACTTGTGTCTTGCCATTTCTCTAATCCGTACCGTCATACCTCCAAGCTTTTTCTACTGCTTCAGAACTTAAAATCTTTAAGGGCGCTCTCATTTGCCCACAGGGTAATGTCCTGCTTTCTTAATTTGATATAAAATATACTTCATGACTATTTCTTGCTTATCCAACCTCTCTTATTTTCACTTTCACCTGTATCTTGCATTCCAGCTATAAAACCAAAACATGTAAGTACATTTTTATTGATTCAATGATGCACATTTTTCATATTTTAACGTCTCTAATATTGGGACGTATTTTATGATCAATAGTATCATATAAACAATTTGCATATTATTTTGTATTAGTGCAAGTTAAAAATAATGTTATGCTTTTTTTCATGAGTGTTTGATTAAACACATAGAATCTTGCTTCCTCTTTTGTGTGCATCTGGCAATCTAAACACTCAACAGTATTCACAAATGCTGCATCTATGTCAACTTTTTAAAAATAAAAACTACTATTTGAGTGTCTACTATGTGCTGGCCTCTATGCAATGTGCTTACAGTACCTCTTCCTAAGTTTTATGACCACATGATTAGCAAATATTATCTTAGTCTCAGGGAGGTAAATTTAATAGCACAAAAGTCACACAGCTAGCTAAAAAGTGATGCAATTGGGATAAAACACAAGACTATTAGGTCCTAAAGCCTTTGCCCTTCCCACTTCCCATGAGTCCTTTCCTGGCAATGCTCCATTACCTGTCAATTTAGGCGTATGATTTTCACAGCTCTCACAGTATCTCTTTCACTGTATTGTAATGATTTTTCTTCCATATCTTTCTTATTTATGACACAATGAAATAATTTATTTATGTATTCTTAAGACTTAGCAGAGTGCCTGATACATAGCAATACCGCATAGTATGAAGTATAAGAAATTAATTGATGAGGTATCCCCAACAAGGTGACTTTCCTATCCCCTCTTCCAACCATATCCATTATAGTGTCAGTGACACTGGAAAGTCAAACAATCTGAAGATAGGATTATGGTCGGGAACTGAGAAACCTAACCTGTAAGGCAGTGACAAGAAATGGTTTTCGTCTTAGCACTTACTCTTAGTGTTCAGAAATACTCTGTACCTGTCTTAGTTCAGTGAGAAGTGCAGGGATTCATACCTGTGTCATCTTCCCTGGACATGGCTGGGTGGGGGATGGGGAATTGGCAGCATTCCTGTGATGGTTTGCTACCTGTGCTTGAAAGAATCCTGTTCTCTCCACCCTCAGGGCCTTTTCTGTTACTGTTCCCTGTATTTGGAAAAGTCTTCTCCTAGATATGGCTCTCTGCCACTCTCTCACTTTATTCAAAATTCTGTTTAAATATCAATTGATCAGAGAGGCAGACCTCACCATTCATTCTAAAACAGCACATTTCCCCATCACCTAATTCACTATGTATTTATTGGACTTTTAAAATTATTTGTTGCACTTATGGACACTTCACATTATCTGGTATATTTTTGTGTATTCACTTATTGTTTGTCTCCCCTATGTAAGCTGCATGAGGGCAGATACTTTATTCTGTTCACCAGCCACCTGAAGAATGCCCAGCATATAGGAAATGTTGGATCAATAACAATTGAGTGCAGTATCTTCTGTGTCCTTTTCCTTTGGTGGCAGTAGTAGCAAACAATAAGTATGAGAAAGGATATCTATGTTCTTAATCTATTATCCATAAGATGGATCAATTTTGCAAAATATATTGTGTTGATGCCTCACATATTCTGCATCTCTAACCATTTATGCATTTCTCATTCTTCTCCAAATTTTACACCTCTCCGTCTCTCTCTTTCTGGTCTTTAACATAAGAGACATTCGCTGTTTCTCTAAGAAGAGAGAATTTCAAAACACCTTTAACTATCCAGTCCAAAGAACCATGCTTTTTGTTTCCTTAATGAATGATATTGAGTTCAGATTATTAACCCCTACGCTTTAAATTATTCTCTTTCCCAGGTATTTTCTGAAAATAGTCCTCCAAAAAGCCTAGACCGTGATAAATTGGCTCATTTGTTAGTATCTTAAGGTCAGTTTGAGTATCAGTCCCAGTGCTGAATTTTCTTGTTTTCAGTGTTTGGCCTCTTGCAAGATACAGAGCCAAGTTAGGAAGAGAGGAAGAATAGTCTTGTCTTGAATGTTAACATTAAATTTAAAAACTTCAGGAAAGAGGGTAGTGCAGTTGTCTAGTTCAATCTGCATATTATAGAAAGTCACTAGTAATGGTTCCAATAACACATGGTGCTTTCTTCCAATAACACATTTAAGGAGTATATTGGTTAGTATATAGTTTCAGCACCTTGTGACAAAAATTGAAAGTAACAGTGGTATACACAAGGCAGAAATTACTTTGCTTCTTTCAAAAAGCCTGAAGATGCCATGGAGATGGCAGCTGTGGGCTATGAATCTCTCAGGAGCCCAGGCTCCTTTTGATCCAGTTTCTCGAACATTCTCAGAGTTTTCTTTGTCTATAAAGCCATAAATTGTGCACTACTTCATCTCCATGCCTGCCAGCAGGAAAGAGAAAATAGAGTTGGGAGGGGCACACCTCATCCCTCCAGGGCCCAGTCAGGAAACCGAACATCACTCCTGTTTGCACTTCCTTTTTCAGAACCTAGTCACACCAAGGTGCAAGATAAATAATGTTTATTCTTGGAAGCTGTGTAGAGAACTCAATATTAGACTTGCTCTTATTGTAGACAGGGAGAGTGTTTAAAGGCATATAGCTAATAGTTTTTTGTCACAGGAATAGTGGGTAGGATATTTTTGGTGTCTTCAATCCTATCTGATCAAGAACCATCAGTGGAAGACTTGGAATTCTTCTCACTGATTTCCCTTATGGCCCAGAATGTGGTTTTCTAAAAATACAAGCTGGTTATTTAGATAGAGTCACTAGAGCTGTTTTTCAGTTTTGTAGGTACAAAAAATATACGGGCAAAGATTTGTGCCAAGCCTACTCTCTGCTATGTTCTGAATGTTTCTATCCTCCTAAAATTCGTGTGTTGAAGTCCTTAACCCCAAAGTGAGGATGTTAAGAAGTAGGACTTTGGGGAGGTGATTAGGCCTTTGGAGAGATGAATGGAATTCATTTCTACATGGAACAGGCCCTGGAGAGACCTCTCAATCCTTCTGCCATTTGTGGTTAGAGTGAGAAGACAGATGTCTATGAGGAAGAGGGTCCTTTCCAGACACCCAATCTGTCAAAGCCTTAATGTTGGATTTCCCAGCCTCCAAAGTATGAAAAATAAATTTCTGTTGTTTATAAGCTACCCAGTTCAGGGTAGTTTGGTATTTTAAAAGCAGCCTGAATGGACTAAGATATTCTTTAAAAATGGATGTATAAACCAGAAAAAGAAGCTAACATAGAATGAGAAAAATAGCTATTGATTGGCACAGGCAGTTTGTGTTAACAGGATCATATGGGAAGCTATTAGGAAAGCCAAGGGATAATGGGAAGTGTCTGAATGAGTATAAAGAATAACAAAAGAAGCCAGTTATTTCAATAAAAGTTCATAAAAATTATAAATGTAACTGACATCTGGAACAGGCTTACAGACTTTTAGAACTTGGAGGATATTTAAAGATCATTTAATTCAGTCTCCAATTTTGAGAAAAAAGGAACAGAGGTCCAAAGTGGAAAAGTGACTTGATGAAAGGTCTCATAGCTCATTACAGGGAGAATGAGGCAAAATGAAAACAAAACAAAACAAACATATTTCCTCGTTTCTAATACAAGAGTGTTTTTCAATTTAATTTACACTGGATTTCATTGATTGTTTCATTTATTGAATTATTCATTCAACAAACTTAAATATTTTAAAAACTTATTTAAATAAATAAAAACACAGCCATATAATTACCACCCAGATTAAGAAATAGAATGTGATCAGCACCTCAGAGGGCCCCTTAATATTTCTCCTATTCACCGTGTTCATCCAAAAGTAACCACTATCTTTATATATAACACCATAGCTTAGTTTTGTTATTTTAAAAACTTGATGTAAACAGACGAATATGTACTCTTTTGTCCAGCATTATGTTAATGAGATTCATCATAGTATTGCATGCAAGAGCAATTCAATGACTTTTATTGCTGTAGAGTATGCCACTATATGAATACAGCACAAATTATTTGTCTACTGTACTGTTGGAGATTTGAGTCTTCCCCAGTCTTTTGCTATAACTAATAACACTACTTTTAAGATTCTTGTACGCATCTTTTGTTACACCTACGTACACATTTCTAGGATCCATACCTCAGTGAAATTGCTGGGTCATAATGTATGAGTATTTCCAAACTTAGCAGAAACTTCCCAAAGATACTGTTATCAGTTTAAATGCCCATTAATCGTGTATGTGAGATCCAGGGACTTCACATCCTCAGCAGCACTTGGTATTGTCAGTCTTTTCAATTTTACTTTGTGGTTGGTGTGTAGTGCAGAGTAGAAATAAAAAGAACTTCCTTAGCTTAATAAAGAGTTCCTACCAAAAATCTACAGTAAACATTATACATAATGTTGAAACTTTAGAAGCTCTTTCTTTAATATCAGGAAAAACATGAAAGTACTTGTTAACATGGTTTCTATTTAATCTTATACTGGATGTTCTAGTCAGTGTAGTAAAACAAATAAAATGAAATACAATAAATAAGTAAAAATATGCAGGAAAATTCTGAAAAGGAGGTCCTGAGGGATGATCAGTCCTATTGGCTATTAAAATAATAACTAAAGCTACAGTAATTTTTATGGCATAAACCTAAAGCATTAAAACATAGACCAATGACAAATAATATAAAATTAAGAAATAGACCCACATATAGATGAAAAAATGTAGAATATGATAAATAGGACATTTCAAATCAATAGGGAAAGAGGGCTTATTCAACTGTGTAGCCATTACAATAATAAATTTGGATCTATACCTCACTTCTTATAACAGAATAAACTGCAAATAAATTAAATATTTAAATCTGAATTAATGAAAATATAAACCTACTAGAATAAAACACAATATAATTTCTTTAAAAAGGGCCTTTGTAGCGAGATACAAAATAAAAACTGATACATTCTATTTCATAATGGTATGGCAAAATCACCAAAATATAGGCAAAAGTAATTGTAACACATTCACAAACAAAGGGCTAATAAGCCATTTGCCTTATTAAGGCAAAGAGCTAATTTTCCCAATTTCTAAAGAGCTTCTCTCAATTTCTGGGGGAAAAAAAACAGATTTTATTTATTTATTTTATTTATTTATTTTGAGACAGAGTCTTGCTCTGTCACCCAGGCTGGAGTGCAGTGGCGTGATCTTGGCTCACTGCAACCTCTGTCTCCTGGATTCAAGTGATTCTCCTGCCTCAGCCTCCCGAATAGCTGGGAGTACAGGCATATGCCACCATGCCTGGCTAATTTTTTGTAGTTTTAGTAGAGATGGGGTTTCACTGTGTTAGCCAGGATGGTCTCAATCTCTTGACCTTGTGATCCACTCGCCTCAGCCTCCAACGTGCAGACTTTATTTTTTTAAAAAATGTGATTGAACTGACAAAGTTGAGAAACAAAAAGAAAGGTCCAAGACTACTGGAATAAAATCAATATATAAAAATTAATAGCATTTATCAAAAAATAAATTTATCACCAACTTACAATATGTACATTCACCTTAGATATAACAAAGACATCTATGAATCAATCTATTAAACAAAACCACAAGATTTTCTCAAAAAATATAAAATTCTATCAAAAATGTAAAATACATTATTAATATTTATGATAATAATGAGAAAAAATGAAAACCCTATCAGATAAATGGACAAAGATATAAACAGGCAAATCAGATTAGAGAAACACAAATGACTAACAAACATATGAAAAGATGCTCAAACTCCCTGGTATTTAGGGAAATACAAATGAAAACAACCATGAGATATCACTTCGCAACTGCCAGAGTGGGAAAATTAGGAAGATGGATAATGCCAAGTATGGATGGGAATTGTGGTTACAGAGACTCATATGCACAGCTGCTGAGAACACAGATTGGAGGAATCACTCTGGAAAGCAATAAGGCAATACTTAATTCAGAAAGGTGTATGTATGTCTGATGACCTAGCATTCTCTCTTACCCAGGAAGTGGCAAGGACTGGGGAAAATTATAGCAGCACTATTTGTTGTAGTGCAGAGCTAGATGCAATCCATGGAAGTCTGCTAGTTAAGAGAAGTATAGCATAATGGATGCATAGAAGCAAATCAGGCAGCACCCAGTAGTCTTAGACGGATCTATGATGTAAATAGATCTTAAAAACCTAGTGCTAGGTGAAAAAAAAAGAAACAATATGAGATGCATAGCACAACATCATTTGTGTGCATTTATAGTACGTAAACACAAAATAAAAATTCATGCTAATATGACCATGTACAAATAAAGAGATATATATTAAGCATATTAGACTGGGGTCCTATGATGAGGATGAGCGGGATGGAAATTAAGATCGTAAATAAAAAGAAATCAATCAATAAAGAATGTGAGATTTCACGTATCAATGATTGTGATAGGCCATGAACATAGGCATATGTTAGCTTTTTGCAAAACAGTGTGTGTATATGCACATAAATGTGTATGTGTGTATCCTAAAATCTTTCATGTTCATTTACTCAGTCACTCCATATCCAGAAATATATTCTAAGGAAATAACCCAAAACAAAGAAAAAAGTATCTATCCAAAGATATTTATTGCAGCATGGTTTTCAATACTAAACAGTGTAAACAATGCAAATATTTAACAATAAATACTGTGATTAAATAAGCCATGGCATATCCAGTTGATGTAATACTTTGCAACCATTAAATTGATGTTTACATGGAGTTTATATTGACATTGGTGATGCTAATAGCACATTAATAAGTAAAATGTATGGCATAAAATTGTATTTGTGTGAATACAATTAAAATTGAGGCATGCTTTGAAAGCTTAATAGAGGAAAGTACACATATGTGAATAGTGGTTTTATATGAGTGGTAGAATTATAGACAATTTTTTTCTTTCTTCCTGCATTTTCAAATGTAATTTAATGAATAGCTATTACTTTCAAAAATGTAAGACAAATTATACCAAGAAAAGAAAGCATTGCTTCTAGTTTAAATGCAAATATCCTAAGAAATACAACCAATTATGAGCTGTCAGTACTTTTCCTAAGAGCAAGGAAACAGAACAAATTATGAATCCACCTGAGTTCCTGGAGCTGGGAACAGCCAGTGAATGCTGGTTTCTTTAAATAACAGAGTGTTCAACTAGATGCTTTGACTAAGTCACTGAGACAGAAAAGAGGTAGAATGCTACAGTGAGAGCTAGAAACATCCACAGTATGATAATAAGAAACTGGTTTAGACAACTCTTAAACCAACATTGAGGAAATACAATGTCTGTTTGGGCTGCTATAATATCATAAACTGTGTAGCTTATAAACAATATACACTTATTTCTCCCAGTTCTGGAGGGTGGGAAGTCCAAGATGAAGGTGCCAGCAGATCTATGTCTGGTGAGGGACTGCTTTCTGGCTTATAGATTGTGCCTTCTCACTGTGTCCTCACATGGTGTTAGAAGTGAGCAAGTTTCCTTGGACCTATTTTATAAGGGAACTAATCCCATTTGTGAGGGCTTTTCCCTGAAGTTTTAGTCAGCTCCTGGAAGGCCCCATCTTCTAATATCATCACCTGGGGCGTTAGGATTTCAACATATGAATTTTGGGAAGACACAAAGATTCAGACCACAGCCTACAGGGAGAGAGGATTTCTGAGGACGGTGGTGCACTGTGAGTCCACGCAGGCCTCCTAGGCATAGGATGGAGCAATTCTATCTCACCTCAGGCCTAGCACAAAGGGCTTCAGTAAACCACTGGAGTTTCCTTCATTAGGATTCCCTCCCAGGATATCCAGAGGACAAGAGGCTGGCCAACTGCAGGATTAGCCTATGCTCCCGTGCTGGATATAGGCTACACGCAAGAGAAAGCTTGGGTGGGATCTCCTGATATTTCACCCGGCAGAGCTTCTAGGAAGAGGAATTGCTTCTCACCTTACCTGGCAACAGGAGGGAGGATATGGTTGCTGAAAAGAGTACATTCACCCAGGTCGAGGGGGTCCAGTTGCAATACCAGGAGTTGGTGGTTGGTGGGTCTCCTAAGAGCATCCATGAGACAAAGATCCAACTCTAAAATTCTCCTAGGCACAAGAAAAACACAATGTTTTTATTTATTAAAAGTGCCAATGAAGTCATACATTTCCTGACTGCTTTACCAGCCTTCCTCCACCATCCTCTCTACATCCCCCCTCCCCCAACCCCTACACATGCTTACGCTCTAGAGGAGTGGGGTCTAGAGTTATCAACATAGGTCAAAAAGTAAAGACAGGCAAAGCTGTTCCCACTGGGAGAGAGGCAAGTCCCAGGACTTTTAATGAAGTTGTAAATTGACTCTTTGAAGGGTATAGGCTTTTCAAGCTCCACTTGAGATTTTGTTTCTGCAACTTGGAGCACCATAGAACTTTCTGTTACCTAAGAGAGAAGAGAAAAAGTTAATGAACTGGCCTGACTTTACCCAGTGACAGGGGAGGAACTACCTTCATGAATAAATGTGGGATTCAAAAAAACAAGATAGTTTTGATTGTATTACTTCATGCCAGTTACATGTGTATTTCACTGACGTGGTGATTTGGCAGATGGACGTCCTGAGTATGAACACCAGGAGAAGCTAGTTGGAAGCTACTTGGAAAGCTAGGCAAGATCTCATTGCAGTGATTCTCAAAGTGTGGTCCTGAATCCTGTGGGATCCCGGAGACTCTTTTACAGGATGCACAAGCTCAAAACCATTTTCACAATTCTACCATTTTGGCTTTTCTACTCTAATTCTTATACAAGTGTTTACAGGAGTTTGACAAAGGTTACAGGATGTGTTATATGAGAACAGTTTGAATGCAAAGGCAGACGTAAGAATCCAGTTGTCTTCTATTAAAACGGTTATTTAAAAAAATTGCAAAAGTGTGAAACAATGCCACTCTTCTCACTCTTCTCTTTGGAATATATAGTTACTTTTACAAAAAGCATCACTATGTAACAGGTAATAGTTTTGTGATTTGGAATTTTAAAAAGTGTTAATATTTTAAAACCTAGTATTATTTCTATCATGGCAAATGTTGACAAATATAATTTCCATAGAAAAAAACTCTTTGGCCTCCCCAGTAATTTAAAGGCCCTAAGACCAAGAAGGTTGAGAACTGCTGTGCTAATAAAATAGGGAGAGGCTCCAAAGGGGAGACAGAGTCTATGAGGAACTGATGCCTCTACAGACTGAGGAATACAATATTTATACAATTTTCCTCTCACTTTTAAAAGTCTGAGTAAACACACAAATAAAAACATAACTTTTATAATAAAGAATCATGCATGTAAGACCTTCCTCCAATATACAACAGAGATAAACCTTGCAATAGAGTTTTCAGTTGAAAGGGCAGAGAAGTTAACTGTAAGCATTGGGAAGTCCTTAAAAGCAGTGAACACAGACGAGAGTGCAATAGTTCTCAGTGAAGGGTAGGAGGATAATGCCTGGAGAATCCTCTGGCCATGGGAACACAGCTGTGGGTACTATTTTTAGACTTTCAGTGCAGCTTAGATGCAGTCATTGAATAAAATATTAGGAGGAAGTATTTGTACTTCCTTTAATAGAATAGTGTCATAGTCCATTTGGGTTAAAATACCATGAACTGAGTGACTTATCCTCACAGTTCTGGAGGCTGAAAATCTGAGATCACAGTGTCAGCATGATCAAGTTCTGGTGAGGGCCCTCTTAATAGTTATAGATTGCTATATTCTCATTGTATCCTCACATGGCTAATAGAGAGAAAAAGCAAGGTCTTAAGTGTCTTTTTATAGGGGTACTATTCCAATTCATGAGGGGTCCACCCTCATGACCTAACACTTCCCAAGGGCCCCATCTCCTAATATCATCACTTTGGGGGTTAGGATTTCAACATATGGATTTGGGGAGGGTAAAATTATTGAGTCCACAGCAAGTAGTTCATATATTCATTCTAAGAACCACCCATTTTCATTGTCCTCAGTGCACCTCTATTTGGATAAAATTTTAGTTGCCCTTTGACTTTTATCAACAAGTGTTTGAACTACTTCATGTTTGAAATTCAGCTAAGGGGGTTAAAAAATAAGTAAGAGAAGACCCATTCTCTCCAAAGATTTATCACCTATAAAGACAAATAAAACACATTCAAAAATTAGGAAACCTGCAATCTCAGTGATAAAAGAAAATTCACTTAGTATTTTAACTTAATTCAGCTAATGTCTGCTGATTGCCTTTTATGTACAAAGGATCGTGGGTGGACAGATTTATAGACATTTAGTCAGCTTCATCCTAACATTGTGAGTTAGGGTTCATAGTCTCCTGTTGAAAGGCTGAGGGATAGAGGCTCAGGGCAGCGACTTGTCCAAGAAGCAAAGAGTTGGATGTGTAGCCACGTGTTTTTCAAGTCCAATGTCCTTTCCCATATACCATCTTTCTCTGAGACTATTTACTGAGTGGGTTTCATTTATTTGGGTCTATTTTGATCTCCAGTGAGTTCATCGTTCATGAGGAATAACTAATCTCATTTAGAAATGGATACCAGGTATGTTTTAATGAGAATGGTCATGGGTAACTTGTTTTACTGCAGCATCTCATGGTAATGCTCTTCCAGCTAAGTTAAACAGGGATCTTTACATGTGTAAATAGGTCCTTCATCCAGATTAGTGCCTGGCCTGTCTCATGTCATTACCCTGCTGTTAGGCCTGGCCAGTCACTAAACAGTTATTATTTTGTACAACTATTGCAGGTTGTTGCTGGACAATTTTTAATTAAAATTGCAAATACACTTTTTATCCAGAATATTTAACTTTGTATTAAAAGCATGCTATGCATTGACGTTTGTTCTTGTTCAACTTATTTTTGAAAGACATTTTTTCCAACACATGATCAACAGCATAGTATTTATTGATGAATGAATGAAAAGTCCTTTGAGAATTACCTTGGACCCCTGGTTACCGACACAGACGCCTTGACTATTATCCAACAGATGCACCTCTGTTTCTAAAGTTGAGGATGAAAAACAAAAGAATCTGAAAATTGAGGCTTGATTCCATTTTGACATTTGGACATGTACTTGAGACTTTCATTCCAGGAGGTTGGACATCAAGTATAGGTGGTTGGTGTGTGTTATACAATTGGTCCAGAGTTTGAATGGATTTGCCTTTTTGAGTACCCTGATACCTACCTCTCTAAGGTGGATCATTGTGAAAAATTAAGAGCTCATCTTCATTAACTGGCCACTACTAGAGCTTTGATATAAATACCCCACGCATTCACTGAAAACATTAAATGGGTTTTGTTCTATAAGGAAAAGGTGGAGGGAGACATTTGATTATTCCAGGAAAATCTTACAAGGGACAGACAGATGTTAACGTTTTGGCTCAGAACCCCTGAGTTAAAGTGCTGGGTGTACTAAATGCAAGATATGTGATACTGAGTTGGGTGTTTTCCCCTTCCAAGCCTCAGTGTCCCTATTTGTATGCAGGGAACAGTAAGACCTGACAGACACAAGGTTGGTCATGAGGACAATTGACTACGTAAGCTATACATTTCTGAGCGAATGTCAATAATTATTCTTCTGATGTTGTAGACTTAGTTGCCTCCTTGCGTTATTTCATCTTTATAAGCAAATATGATATTCAGGACGCTATTGTAAGTAATAAAAGGTTTTTTCAAAGGAAACAAAATCATTGTGGCCCTATAAGTTTGGAGACTTAAGATATTATATAAATATTTGTTACTTAAAATTACCCTGATGGATGGATTCTTTCTCTAAGCAGCCCTTATTAAATTCCAAATGTAATCCTATTGGAAAAGTAGAACTACAACATCAGCAATACTCCTTGAAAGTTCTTGTCAATTTGACAGATTTGACAGGCAGATAAATTTAATTTATTAAAAGATTCCGTCTAGCATTTTTAAAAGACAAGGGGTTTTTACACTGTAAATGGACTGTTTTCACAGCCTTATTAAAATAAATGCATAAAGTCAGCTGTTTTTCTTTGGAATTCATTAACATTAAGGAATTGCAGTCCAGAAGCTGATGGTTATATACCTGGATATTTTGGCAAACTTATCAATCTTTGTATATAATCTGGAATTTCTCCTTCTTAAAGTAAATGGGAATTGCACACAAGAAGGAACATTTCATTTATATGATGTGCTGAATTTCATAGAGGCATTTACTGTAGTTATTAGAGGCATTTAGAAAGCCAATGCTATGTGCCAAAGGCCATTGGAAACACAGGAGCAAATTCAAGATTTCTTTGGACAACAGGCTCAGATTTGTTTTTCTTCAAAGAAATTCAATTATTTATATTGAAAGAATACTGTCAAAGTTAACAGGTTTTCTGTTTTGCTTTTTCCTTCAGAAGGCCATTTTAAATTAAACACAATATGCTTTAAAATAGAAATATTTATATAGATTGTGAGCCAATACCATTTTTTTAGAGTTGTTAATTCCCTTTTAGCAACTGTTGCACCTCAATTATTATTTCTACTTTGGAAAAGGGTCTTGGTCCTGAAACATTCTGCACACTGCATCTGATAGTTGTCCTCATAGCTCCAACATCCTGCTTGTTCTTTCTCTTTATAGCTCCCCTAGCTCCTCAGCACTGGCCTATCACCCTGTCTTCCTGTCTATCAGCTCGGCCTCTCTCCTTGGGTGAGACTATCCTCTCAGGTCATCACTGCTTTGGGTCCAGCCCCACTCCAAGAAGCTCTTGTATTTTCACAGTTACCGATTAAAGAACCTGTCCCAACCCTGTGAACTGAATCTTAGGCATCCAATCAATCTGTCAATCAAAGACCGTGTCTACAAGTATACACTGGGAGGTGAATTAATTGTTAAATCCAATGCTAATAATCTGCTGATCTTGGTAGTTCAACATCAAAAGGACTTCGCTTAAACACATTTAAACTGTACTTCTACAGACTTCATAAGACCAAACTCACTCTAAAATACTATTTAATATACAATGACAGAAGATAGTCTATTATATTTAAATAACAAGAAAGTATATTTATCTATATTTCTGCCTAATAATAAAAAATTAACAAAAATGTGTAATTATCTCAGAAACATCATCCAAATATGCCATGCCAGTCAATGACTGATTTTTGAAGCTGATGTATACCTTCAAGTGATTCTTCCTTTGACCTCCTATGGTATTTTTTAAAAAATTATACCTGGGTAATTACCTATATTCCAGGCTATAATGGATTATAGCTAATAGTGGGCCTGTCTCCTTTGTCCTGTCTCGTTCTTGAAATCTAGACTATGCTTTGTATCCATGTGAAATTAAAAAAAAAAATGCTTGCCTTTATTAGGGACCCAACACATGTTTAAGGAGTTTATCTCCCACTAGGACATTAATTTCAAAATACAACTTACTGTTCTTGCTGTAGAATAGTTGTTTTTGAATTAAATTAGATTCAGAGAATTAGGTCAGTATTGATCGAGGACCTACTATGGACCAGATACTAGTTACTAACCAATCAAAGATCAAAGTGCCAAGACATATTCCTCAGACTTATTTCAGAAGGCAATCAGGTTCTCATTAACTTAAATAGATTATGTTTGACATAGTTTAGGGGCTGAAAACTGTAATATTAAATGGATGGCATGATAATTAAATGTTTGGAGAAAGTGCTACACCAGAAGTTCAAATGGGAGAGGATGAATTTGGCCAGTTTTAGCTGTTTTTGTAGGGGGTGTTGTAGGAAAAGGAGAAGCTTCACAGAACAGCTGGTGAGTGAACAGCATTCTCACCATGACTCTGGATGAGGAGGACTTTTACATGTGCCAAGTAGAGGAGAAGAATGTTCCATACAAGTGAAACAGCTTGAGCAAAGGCATACAATTACTAGGCTTTTGGGGAAAGGTAGGTGGTCCAGTACAGATGCCTCCCAGTGAGAATGTACTGTGAAGATCAGGGGATGAAGCTTCAGAGGTTGGGTGTTGAAGTTGGAGGAGGTGAGTACCGGACAGACCAGAGCAGAGCTTGCGTGCTGCCAGGGAGTCTGGGTTTTATCTTATGAGTTATGGAAAGTCCTTAAAGGCTGTAAGGAATTAACATACGCAGAATTAATCTGGATTTAGAGCCTTTGTTTTGTTGGCCTATAAAGGATGGAGTAACTACCTCTCCTCCCATTTTCTTTCATAGACCCTGTCTTATAAAATTATACACAAATAAAGCAGACACATGCAAGGGGCACTGATTTCTGAAATCAGAATAGTGAGGCTGCATAATGAAAAATCTCCTCCACTGTCTACTCTGGAAATTGCTCTCGGGGCATAAGCAATATTTTACCAGAACCTCTATTTACCTGGATTTTGAATCCCAAATTAGTAATAATATTTCACTCTAAAGAAGCTCTCTAGAATTTTGACACTTTTTTTCTCAACAGGATATTGTGGTTTAAAATCCCAAATTAAAGTAGCTTGTCTTAGATACAGGCAACCTTAACCATGTCCAGAACCAGATTAAACTAAATTAAATGTCCAGAGGTGCTAAGAGAATAATAACTCCCTATAAAAGTAAGGGGTGCTCCTCCTAGGAGTTCCAAGGAACACATCAGTATAAAAGAATATATATTTCATAAGACATTAATCTAGTTACATTCTCAGTGCTCAATTGCATTTCAAATTATTCTAGCTGTTCAACCAGCCTGGAGGTCCAACCGTCAATCAAAGGAGGCTGTTTTTCTTCTGCTCCCCCTACTGGAAGGTCAGGCAAGGTGATTTTCTGCCACCCCCCCGCCCCCCCACCCCATACATGCTGTAGGTGAATGTAGATGAATTTGCTTAGTAAGATTGGGAGAGATTTTACTTTCCAAAAGGTAAACAATACTTAGGTTTTCAGTAGACTCTTTCTCCGCTGACTGAACATCTCGGGCAGTCTACAGCCCATTGACTACAGTGGTCTATTCAAGAAATGTCTAGTCTCATCTTTAATTCTTGCAAATCAAACCTCAGGTGCCTTCGAAATTTGCAACACCCACAACTGCCTCACCTGGGCAGAAATTAAATGACCAAGAGGAGAAAAATCTATATTTCCATAGTAATGAAACTCATAAAGTTCATTCAAGAAGAAATGTTTGTACCATTATACCCAGGACAGAGAAACCTTTTAAACTCTGTATAGCTAATCTCCCATCACTTGCAGTATAATATACCACAGTGAAGGTTCACATCATTCCAGCTTATTTTCCAAACAGAAACTAAATTTCTACTGTATGGTTCTTAAGGAGAATCTCATATAAGTTGATACACACCGTTAGCCCATTCCTACCGTGGTTTACCTCCTAGATAGATGCTGGGTGGTATTCCTCACATACCTTCCCCAGTTCCTCCATTGAGTGAATAGACTCTAATTTAGCACCTACTGCAAGTGTTAGACTTTCCAGCAGCAAAAAAGAGCAAGTCACAGGGCCTTCCCCAGTAGACCTAGGAAGAGACAGACATAAATGGTATTTGTAGTTGAAGAGAGAGTCTGGGGGTGCTAACAAACTACAATGGGAACTACAAAAGAAAATGACTAAAGCCACCTGAGGGGCTAGCATGGAGCTTGGCCATAAAGCATAGATGAATAAGAGTTTGCTGTTCCTGAATTTAGAATGGTAATCAGGTTAAGGGGACAACATAGAAAGCCATGGAAGTATGAATGAAAACTACGTGTTCTACAAAAAGTCCTGTGCGGCCCAAGTATAAGCTGAGAGTTGAAGGAAATGCAAGTTGGTGAAGACAGGGGCCAGACCATGGAAGATGCTGACTGCCCCACTAAGAGCTCAGGCTTTACTTGGGAGTGATGATTCTGTGGTTAGATACATCACTATAGGCACAGGTGTTTGGATAGAGGAGCTAGAGGGGTAGAGACAGGTGAGGAAGCTATAGAAATAGCCAGGTGTAAAGTGACAATTCAGATTGGGATAAATAGGTGGGATAAAAAACAGCAGTATACAGTATTCCTGACTATACCTAGGAAAGTATTCATCATATCCCCAGGTAAAGGATGGTGTCTCTTATAAAATAGAATCAGGAGAGTACAAGAAACACCTACCCACCCGCACCTACACATACACACAACCAACTCTCTCTCAATGATCATGGGGGCTGTGAACTCTTCTGAGGCTTCTCCTGCACTATGTGCTCATTCCTGGGACTGAATTTGACTCTGGCCTTAAAAGACACATGGAGAATCTCACAGGACCTCAATGTTGTGGGTAGGGGGTGTGTCCTTAGTTCGCCAGCTCCAAAAAGTCAGGGGGCTCTATTGCTTCTTAGAGTTGATAAAATTATCCTTGAGAAGGGTTGCCAGATAATAAACTGAACATGCACTTACATTTGAATTTCAGATAAACAGATAAGTTTTAGTACAAACAACCTAAATATTGCAGGGAACATATTTATCCTAAAACAATAATCCTAAAATCAATAATAATTTATCTGAAATTCAAATGTAACTGAGCATCCTGTATTTTTATTTGCTAAATCTGGCAATCCTACCTCTGAGCCTTGCCTCCCTCTAGCTCAGACCCCCTGGGCAGACACTTGCACTGAGAAGTGAAAGGTGGGAAGAAATAAAGTGTGTGTGCTGTTGGGAGTTGAGAGATGTTTTACAAAGTCATCATGGGTATGATCTCCCTAGATCTGCTTACCCCCTTGCAGAATCTGAAATCTACAGTGGACTTGGAAGTGAGCAGAGAGCTGGTATGTCATAGGGCTGTCACAGGGAAAATAACTGAATTTAGAATAATAACTTATTTGCTAAAGTAAATGTCAGTGTACTTATAATAAAGAAGCTCTCAAATAGAACATTAATGTCTGTATCACCCATTGATGGCAAGAATTTCCTTAGGATACATATAAGCAATAGCCTTATATGATCTTTTTCAATTTTTTGAAACATTAAATGATGCTCAGAGTAACTTTTGAAGCATTCATTTTGTGCTTGAAATTTAGGACACTGACTCTATTCATACCTAGTATTTCATAAGTATCTATCCTTTGGACAAAATAAAGTTCAGAACTCATGTTCATATTGAGAACTGGATTATAAAAGCCAAGAGGCATAGCAATTATTTTAATATATAAATGAGTAATGTGTATTTAGAAAAACACCCATGACCAAACTCCATCAAATCTAATTTTCCCAGAGTTAAGTGTACATCTAGTAAATCTATTCCCATATACCAAGGAAAATTTTTAGCAAGAGCTACAATAAGCTTCCTTCTGAAGGAATAATCTTGTGATTTCATGCGAGAAAAATCTCTCCTTGAGGTGAATGAGAGATGAAGTTGTGAAAGTTACAGTTGGAACTATTTTGCTTTTCCCTTCGCTTTTCCCTTTCTGACCAAATGACAAGAGAACATTTTCTACTTTTCCTGGATTCTTTTATTGTTTTCTCTGCTAAAAGCAAATCAAATATTACAAATACCCTTCAACTGAAATTAGCCTTAAGCCCCATAAGGTATATTTCCAAGAGCCTTTTGCGGTGGAAAGACCCTGCCAATTTTGGTTAGAGAAATTTCTTTAGGCTCGCCTTTGCAGGCAAGGCAAGTGATGGGCTTTCTGGTTTTCCTGGTAACCAAGAATCAGTGAGAAACACTTGTACTAGACAGCTGCCATAGTCTTACATTTATGAAGTACCTACTGTGTGCTTTCTACTATCAGCCATCAAAAAGAATGATAGAAGTCCACAGCACAGGAAGCCGTTCATCTGAGTGTTCTGCCAAAAAATACAGTAATTACAAGTAGTGTCACCATCAGTGACAAGGGCAGGGAAGACTATTTTTCCTTTTTTTCCCAACTTATTCAAATACTTAAACCTCTTCTATTTCGAGTTCAAATGAGGTAAACATACAACCTCAAAGGTAAACTTTGAATTATGAAATAATGGGATTTGATGAATTACTAAATGAAAGATAGGATCTTAGCTTTAGTATCTTCAGTTAGAAGGGAGAACAGGTGTCCCCTGTTGAAAAGTTTATTAGCTCATTATATGATCTCATAGCCTCCCCACTTTATCTTGCTTCTTATTTTTCAGTTACTTCCTAATATTTACAACTTTCCTTTGAATTTTTTCCTTTTAGTTAGAGAAACCAGGAACATATTCTTCCAAAAAATGAGAATAAAACTAATTGCACAACTCCCACATTTTCTTTTTATTGTTAGCTTTAGACATAGCTGCTTGCTGTGCAGTTATACATTAGCTTTATGACCTCCAGGGCTTTTCTTCCTGTTTTTGTATATCTCAAGTCACTCTCCATTTTGTTTTTAAGTAGCCTGTGTGTGTGTGTGTGTGTGTGTGTGTGTGTATCTGAATGAAATAATTGCTAGCTATAGGCAAAAATGTATGTGTACACAAGCATATATACATGTGTATATATGTATATGAGTGTATACTTACATATATGTAAATGTACACATGTGTGTATGTATATGTATACATGTACACATATGTATATTATACCAATAGCTAGTAATTTCAAAAAAAAACATTGACTTGAGTGTTAGATAACCATTCTCTAAATTCAGTTTTTGATGTTTCAAGAAACCCAAAAGCCTGTCTTTTCACCTACAGACCCTTTGTGCACGTGGCAAATCACCTCTGAAAGGCAAAAACTAACTGGATTCTCTTCATTTGTTCAAAAAAGAGAAGAAAGCTTTAAAGATATGCCTATAAATAAAAGAAAATTAGGTGGCTGTATTATGATTGTGCAGTATTAATTTCATTGAAGTTTGACCCTGTTCCATTTATTAGATGACTAAGACATTTAACTCTTAGGGATGTTGAAAGTGCACCACAAAACATAAGTAATCAATAAAGTAATGTTTGAAGACTTTTAGTATATACTGCTTATTCAGGGAATTAATTATTTTGTAAATACTAATAGCATATTTTTCCAAGAAAAATAAAAAAGCCATATTCTAACAAAAGTGTTCACCACAGAAAAATTAAACATAGGGGAAGGTAAACATTAAAGTTTTAAAAAAACAGGTAAATCATACAGCTGCTTCTGTGCTTGATGTTCTAATCTGGCACAAGTATTTCCTAACTATAATATACGTTATTATTTTTAAAAAATACTGTCATGACAACAGCTTACATTATTAAATATTGAGGAACACTTTATATCAATTTAACTCATACTTAAAAATGTAACATATGTAAATTCTATAGTTCTTTTTTTTTTTTTTGGAATGTACTTTGAGAATAACAGCATTTCAGGACTGGTTTTGTTTAAAGTATACCCAGCCCTCCTCCTTATTTTATTTGATTTTTGGTTTAAATAAAAGTGTAGCAAAGCACTCTTTGAAGTAAAAGTACCTGTCTTTTCTTTTTTTAAATCATAGTTTGTTTTACCTGAAAGTTGAGAAAGAATGCAGTATAAATATAGCTTTTCTCTACACGGGAGCAGGGGGAACAGAACCAATCCCCAGCTTAGCCACACCCAACATCATGGAAATTACTGTGAAGCCGTTGTCTCTTGAGGACAACTAAAACCAAAACGAAATCCCTAACATTATTAAAATGTTAGGAAACTTTTCAGGTAATTGCTGTAACTCTGGTAAAATACAGAAAGATTACATTCACTCATAATAAAAATCAAGTGTGCCCATGCCATCTGCAAAGGGAACTTGCACCATCTTGGTTTCACTCACATTGTTAACAATGCCCTAAAAGTATACACCTTTTTCAGGATCAAACCATTAGGTAATATCTTGATCATATCCTCTGCATGATGAACTATCACTCAAATTATTCTGTCATGGGCTAC
The DNA here is from genome assembly GCF_029281585.2 of Gorilla gorilla gorilla. Classification (NCBI taxonomy): domain Eukaryota; kingdom Metazoa; phylum Chordata; class Mammalia; order Primates; family Hominidae; genus Gorilla; species Gorilla gorilla. The sequence continues at coordinate 125,270,688 of NC_073236.2, forward strand.
CTTACTAACACTGACAAAGAGATAATAAATGATAATTTTAACAGGGGTAGGAGAAACCTTGCAAACCTTTCAAGTTTCTTTCATAACTATTGTTTTATTATTGCATATTTGTAGAGGTATTATCATCAACCCGATCCTTTATAGGCCAATATAGTAACGAATGCTAATTTAACTGCCCAGCTCATTTTTATTGTCAGTCTAGCCTCAGGAAGTATAAAACTGACAAGACGTTCCTCTATGAGAGTGACCCTCTTAGTGAGAGAGAAATCTATGTACCATCAGAGGAAATAAATCTTAGTATTCGGTGTGATAGAGACTAATTCATTTCTTTTCATGAAGTCCCACTCTTTGAGTGACTTTGAGGTGGAAGACAAAATGTCAAGAAGGAGTCCTGCAGGAACAAGTGCTTAAGATGGTGTTTAATACAGCAGGGAGCCAAGATACAGTAGTAGGACACAGTAAAGAATGTGGAGTGTGTAGATACAATAAAGAATTCATTTTATGATCTGCCACCTGTTACTTGAAAGAGGAGTAAGTTAGGGAAATAAATGACTCAGTTCTTCATACATGCAAAGGTAAGTTAGTTATTACAAAAGTTTTTGCTGTTGTTTGTGCTGAAAGAAAAGCATATGCATTTAAACATTTTTCAAAAAATAAATCACTCAATAGGCTTAAGAAAAATACTTTAGTTCACAGTTCATTGATCTGACTTTTTGATTTAAGATCAGGGGATGAATCCAGGATGAAAACCAAAGAAAAAAAAAGAAAAAGAAAGAAAAATATAGAAGTGAATCATTTACCATGAAAAAGGCATTTCCAGTCTCAGCTAACCTCAACTAGTTTTTATTGCATTATTTTTGAAATGCCAAGAAACTGGCTTTGGCCATAATACTTGCTGTCCAACGAAATCACAGCTGTTAATATGCAATTGCTTGCAACAATGAGCTAAACAGCATTATTTGACAAATTCCCTTGAAAGAGACATAGATGCTATAAGTGTCTAGCACACTGAATCAAGTAACTATCAGTTAGGCTGGGGCCGCAGCTGGAGGGAGGAGAGAAGTTTACAAATCCTTGTCCATAGAAGGTGTTTCACACCCAGCCTTAAGTTTTTGAAAAACACACATTTGTCCTGATCCTACAAGTTCATCATCCCTGTTTTCAGGAAGAACTGAACTGTGGAACTGGCTAAAGAGGAGGGGGAAAAAGCCACCAACTCTAGATTCATTTTTAAGGAGATCAGGAGGAGAGGAAGAAAAATAGAAATGCATATGTGAAATGGTAATGATATACAACATGGAGAAAAAAATAACATCATGGAACCTGCTAGCAATTTCCACCAATTTCCACCAAAGCAGTGAACCCCTTAACTGACAGAAATTCAGTACAATATACACATTAATTAACAACTCCACCATTACTAGGGCTGCTGTTGAAAGCCAAAAAATTAACTACAATATTCAAAAACAGAATGCTTATAAGATTTGAGAAAAATAGAGTGAAAAGGCAATGTTAGCTAAGCTCTTAGCTACATCCACTCTTAATGGCCCCCAGTATTTAAACTATCATGGATTAAAGCCATGAAAATAAAAATTTCAATTTGAAATTTTATTAGCATGTTGCTAAAATGGTCAATAAAAACATCAACACGATAGGCTTTGTTGACATAGTTGGAAAACTGCTCTCTCATTTTTAAAACTTTATTTCCACTTCCCCACCTTTGAAGATTTCTATGTTAGGAAAAGCCAAACTAAATATACTGGCTATGGTGTTGTAACAATGCTGGTTTCTGGAATGGTGCCATGTCTTCCCCCTCCCTCTCCTCCAACTCCTTTAAAAATATGACTATTTTTGAAATGCAGCCCGAGGAGGGAGCAATCAAGGGTTCAGAACAATAAGCGCCCTTCACACATTCAAGTTCCCAGACACCAGGTGAACGAGCGAGCTCCTTGTCGGGGGCGGGGCCGGCTGTCCTCACCGAATTCGCTGCGCCATCTTCCTCCCGGGACCGGGCCGGCTTCCCTTCGGCCAGCGAGGGAGACTCGCAGGCAAAGGCGGGTGGGGGTGGCGTTCGCTTCCCACGGTGGAAAGAACCGGAGGCAAACACTGTCTGGCTTAGCCCGCAGCCTGGAGCACAATGTCAGGAGACCTGGGGCTGGAGAGCTGGAAAAGTCCCGGGCAGCCTCAGGATAACCCGGAATCCCGAAGTGCTGTCTTGGGGAATTATTCCCAAGTGCACAAGGGACAGGCTCGATTTCTTGGAAATCCTGCGATCTGGGGACGCATCCACAGAGGAGCTGAACTGTGCCCTGTAGAGACCAGTTCTCGCCTCCGACCGGTCTGTGTGCGCACGCTCGGGGCGGTGATGGTCCCTTTTGAGAAGACGGTTGTTTTCGAGTCGGGCCACAGTCACTGGCCATGGACTCGCGGGGAAGGCCATGTCCTTTCTCCCCTCAGCCCCTTCCCCGTTCCCGGTTTACATCTGAAGGGGAAAGCGCACACGGGGTCTCCCAGCACCGTCACCACCGCTGTGGCTGTCAGCCAGGCGCTCGCAGCGGCGCCCTTTCGGCCCTGGGGCAGTTCCTGAGACTTCCTGCCGCTGGCCTGGGGGTGCGGGGGTGCAGCCCGGGCCCGGGCCACCGGCGGCGGACGCGCGTGGTGGGGGGCAGAGGTTGAGAACCGCTGACTGCGAAGTCCGGGTGCGGGGAAGGGAAGGGAGCGAGGTGCGGGGAGGCAGAGGGGCCGGCAGCCCCTAGGCGGCTACTCCTTGTCGTCCACGAGGTCGGCGAGCTCCTGGAGCACTCGCAGGCGGCCGCTGGCGTCGATACGGCGCTTCTCGCGGATGAGGTCTTCCAGGCTGTGAAACCTGGCGGTGTGGACCTTGTTCTCTCCCAGGTGCACCTTGAGATAGTACTGCTGCTGAGGGGGCTGCGTGCCTGCCGGCACCTCCCCTCCCGCCTTGAACTCCCGCTTGCCAAAGCGGCACCAGGCGGCGAAGCTCTCCGAGTTCGTCCAGCAGATCTCCTCGCTCTTGAGGCCCAGGTGGCCGCAGGCGTTCTGCACCACCAGCTCGGCCACCAGCGGGCGGTAGCGGTACCAGCTATTCACCACCCGGCCCACGTTGGCCGCGCCCGCCTCATACAGGCTGTCCTGGCGGATCTCGCCTTGGTGCAGGTGGATGATCTGCCCGCCGCCCACGTAGACGGCCCAGTGCGGGGCGGGCGCGGGCGGCTCCGGCGCGGGCTGCAGCCACAGCAGCTCCAGCAGGTCGCCGGGTTCGCAGAGCGCTGGCAGCGCGGTGACCGCGTAGACGCTCAGGTCGGCGCCCTGAGGGCCACCGCTCACTTTGGAAAAGATGCATTCCTGGCCCCGAAAGGCGGAAAACTGAGTCTCGTTGAGGACCAGCTGGTGCAGCAGGTGGTGGTGGTGGCGGCTGGGGCTCTCCGGGCGGGGGGTGCAACCCGGGGGGGCCTTCACGCCAAACTTGTCGGGCTGCCCGCGTTCGTCCAGGTCTTCCTCATCATCCGAGAAGAAGTAGGCAACCCCGACCCGCAGTTCGTCCTTTTCAATCCCCGAAGGGTCCCCTGTGGGCAACTCGCTGTAGTTGAGGTGGGTGATGCGGTCCAGTTGGTTGCCCATCAATGAGGTGGCGAGGCGAGGGCCAGGAGCGGGGATCTGCGGAGGCACAGAGAGGCAGAGACACCGTCAGAGTCCGGGCTGCCCCTTTCGGTGTCCCTCCCCAAGACGTGCAGTGCCCCTGGGACCTGCCGGCTAGCTACGTGCCCTCACCGGAGTCACCCTTTCCAGCCGAGTCCTCCGTGCCTCCCCAGGGGTACGAGGGGCGGAGAAGCCGCCACAGGTCTGGCGAGAGCAGACGCCACCACACAGCCTCCGACCCCTTCCGGGAACTCGGTCCAACTCCCAGAAGAAAACACCCAGGCTGGCTGGAGAGCTTGCGGGGTCCCGGTGGGGAGGAGAGTGCTGGCTGTGGCAGTGTGGGAGACGGACACCCAGGAAGGACCGAGGGGTGGGCTGAAAGGGAGAAGGGAGCCTAAGGCCAGTGAGCTGGGAGCAAGCTCCCATTTCTGTCCCCACCCTCTCCAGCCCACCTCCCAGTTTTGCACTAGGTTGCCTTCCTCCCCTTACAGCGGCTCGCACAATGACAATCAGACACATTCTCAGACATTCACTTGACACCAGCAACATTTTGGACACTTGGGAGTCCAGACACTGGCAGGCTGGTATACTGGTGTATGTCACATACACCCACAATGACAAACCTTCGCGACGACACACTGGCACACTTAGACCCCACACATTCGTACACGATTTCAGCTCCACGCTTGCACGCTCGCCATTGCACGTACGCCCAAGCACCCGGGCACACCTGCCCTCACAGGCAGGTGCACTCTGCCCCTTACTTCTCTTGCCTTGTCCCCATCAGGGCCAATGGGACTGCGCCAGGGCGAGGCTGCTCTGTCTAAAATAACCTAACAAAGAGGCAGGGGAAGGATGGAGAAAGCCAGTGCAGTGTATGTGTGTGGGTGTGGGTGGGAGCGTGGGTGTGGGTGGGAGCGTGTGTGTGTAGAGAGGTTCACTTTTAGCCCAAAGACCCCTCTCCCTCCTACCCAGCACAGGATCCAAACAATCGGATGAAGAAAAACCGTTTCCAAGGCAAAGAAAGCCGCTTCTCCCTACCCGTGATTTCCCTGCTCCCGAAACCCCAAACTCCTTTAAAGTCTCCTGGTCCCCATGGGTGCTGAGGAAGCGGCGGTGGCGAGTGGGTCCTGGGCTGCGCGTGGGGCTGCGGCTCCGCTCTACCCCGAGCCGAATCGTGCGGTGCGGCGCCCGTGCGCCTCCAGGTCTGCGCTGGCCGGGGCGCCTGCTCCCACTGGACAGTCCCGGCTCGGCTCTGCTTTCCCACCGCCGCGCCGACGACTCTAAGTAGCCGGAGCAGCCGGTCCCAGGGCCCGCCCCAGGACGCGCTCATTGGTTGGGGCGGGTGCCCGAGCTGTGTCAATCTCCGCCGGCGGGGGAGGGGAGCAGAGGCGGGCCTCCTGTGCGCTTTGCTCTGCTCGGCTCCGCCCCGCCCCGTCCCCCGCACACCCGACCGCTCGCCGCCCCGGGAAGCGGAGGTGTGCGCACCCGCGGGGGGCGCGGCGCTTTCTGCCAGGTGCTGATGCCCGCTTGCGCCCGCGCCCCCCAGCTCATCCGAGCTGATTGTGACTGAGAACACAGCCCGCCCGCGTTCCGTGTTCCAGGAAGACAGACTCCAGCGGGGAAGCTGAGTCTGGGTATGGAGAAGAAACCCCAGGGCACCCCAGTATGGCCCAGGCACTGCGAGCGGCCCGGGGCAGGCAGCGACATTGCCCGAGGCGGGCGTCTGGGCCCTGCTGGGATCCCCCAGAGCCTTGGTTCCCGATGGCCCCTAGGCTGGTCCTTGGATCGAAGACCCTTTTCCTTCCCCAGACGTCTTTGAAATTGCTCCTGCGACGTTTGGCTCCTCTTCTTTGACTGGAGTGAGGCTGCTGACCCAGAGCTGATGCCCGCTTTAAAAGGAGCTTGGTGTCAAATGCCACCCAAAAGCCTGAGCTTTGGCCGGTGCATTCCCTGGCTGTGCCTATGATATTGGCCTCCAATTTTCTGAATATAGGAGGAGTACCTCACAACTCATGTATGTGAGTTCATACATGCAAGCAGAGAGTAGGATGTAAAAGTGTTTTCCAAGCCTCAGAATTGGGATTGCTAAGCAAGTTTTGTTTGGTTTTGTGGGAAAGGAGGCTCCAGCAGTAGTTAATGATTACATTTCTGGATGGAAAGTTAATGAGTGAATGTGTTCTGAATATTGGATGCTGAAAAAATGAACTTCATATATAGAACATTCCAGACCAATACTTTCAAAAGTTCCTAACATTAAGCCTCAAAGAGTTCTTAGACATCTGGTTCTGGCCCCAATGCTACTCATCTTTAAGCCTGGGCTCCAGCAGCTTTTCTATGAAGCCTCTTTTCTTTCCCAATGAGGAATTTGATACTTCCTATTTGAACCCCCCACCTCTTCCCTACAAAGTGAATTCCTTGAGAATAGACTTTGCATTCTGCACAACCTTGTGTTCTGGGCCTCTTTCCCAATGCTAGTCATGCAGTGTGTTCCATCAGTAATAGTAAAAATGAAAACAGCCTGTATTGACCACTTATATGTAAATTAAGTAGACAATTTAATCATTATTCCTCTGTAGGGTACTTACTAATATCCGAATTGTAACAAACAGGGAAACAAAAGCTCCAATACTAGTACCAGCAATCCATCCAAGCCTACGGGATACCAGATCCAGTCTTTCACTAAGTTATAGTGTTTATTGAATAAAATCCTGTTTCATAAAATGAGAAAACTGGTGTTTCAGAGAAGTTAGATGATTGGCTCAAGGTTACATGGAGACTGATCCATATTACAACCCCCTTTTTCTTTGCTAGACTTTTCTGCTTGAATATCTTCAAACCGCCAAGCCTCCAGTTTATGTTTGCTTTCTGAAGGTCTCTGTACACCCCCACAGCCTCCAAATGCAGTGATTTATCAAATTAGATGCTAAAATATGGCTGGAAAAAATGGTTTTAAATGACCATCGGTATACAATTGATGTACCTAAATCTTTTTAGAAATTTGGCTATTGTCCATGTGCATGCAAGTTATCAGAAAACAAGTTGCCATTCGTGGAACTGACCACAGGTTGAGATGGCCTTTTTTATACTTGCCATAAGTAATAAACAACTCATTTTGGCCCTGAAGTCAAGAGAATTGAACAAGTAGCTTTAGAGATAAGGAGTGAGTTATTGGTCTTGTTATAAACTGGACTTCAGGGCTGTCTGGGATGAGGGTATCTGAAGAGTTCATTATTGATGTCTGAGAAGAACTCTTTGAAAGCAACTCAGCGTTTGAATAACTTAAAAAATATCCTCCCTCCATCCCCAAGATCAAGCCTTGTGCACAGACATTTACAACTCATTTGTTGTGTTCTGCCCTACGTGTTCTATTTCATTCTGCTCCAGACTACAGAGTAAGCAGGTCGTTCCTCTTTGTTTAGTATTCCAATACTATAAAGCATAATTAAGATAAAATGTTGTCAGTTATTGGAGATATAGTGCCTAAAGTTTAAAATTTTTGGCCTCTCCGTTTCCTCTCATTCCCCCTGCTAGGCTAAAAGGCTAACTGCTTTTGTAATCATATGGGAGAAAAAATACCCTGGAGCCCCCTTGAAACATAAGGCAGGGAACGCATTGACTGTGAGGCTTGAAATAAAGGGAGCTAAAAGTAAACTAAGGAAAATATATCTACACTTTGTCTTCTTTTGGCAATTACCAGATAATAAAGTAAGACAATCAAATGAAGGATACTGATTGTAGAAAATGTTTTATGTTCATCACAAAATATTGTTTTCAAATTGTTTTGACTTTTATTTTTTACTCCATCCTGCCTGCTTTTACAATGAGAAAATACAGTGCTGTCCAAAGTAGAATATAGTTGTCCAAAACACAAACTCTGAAAGCCAACTAATTTAAACTCTTTTTCAACATTTATTGCTGGGTAACCTCGAGTCAGTTATTTAACCTTTGTGGGCATCAGGAAACTTCCTTATCTGTAAAAAAGAGATAATAATAGTGGTTACCTCACTGAATTGTTGTGAGTTCATACATGTAAGCATAGCGTCTGACGCACAGTGAGTTTTCAATCAAGGCTATCTTATTATTATTCTTGGTGGAAGAGAGAGGTCTCATACCCTACTTGTTTACGACAGCTGTGCAGTTCTCTTTCTCCTTTGCCCCAGGCAAAAGGTAGCAATAGATAGTGTCCAAGGCTTTCCCTGACTGGGGTGTAGGACTGCTTCTGTGTTAAGGTGGTGAGATCCCTGCCTATCCTTCAAATACTCTGAGACCTAAAGCTCTCTATAGATTTCAGCATGGGAGCCCCTGGGCTGATCGTGTGGTAGCAGGGAGTGGGGTGGGGGTTCCCTGAAGGATTTTTAATTGTTTTAAATGAACATTTCCGGTGTGAGGAATTTGTGTGGGGAAAAAAGTTACGGGGGAGTGATTAGGAGTCAATCAAATGTATGTCATCTTTTCTGCTGGTGCCATCTGATGTATCCTCTTTCTCTTTCTCTCTCTCTCTCTTTTTTTTTTTTTTTTTGGTTGCTTCTTTGGCACTATTTGAAAAGCTTTTCTCCAAATTTTACTGAATAGGTCCTTGGCTCAAACTGTCATCCTTTAAAATTGGCCTTGGAGCTTGGAGTAAGGGTTCAGGAAAATTATATGTCCCACTTTATCCTTTAATGAAATGAACTGTTCCATCTCCTGTCCTTCACTGCCTTAGGCAGTTAACATACTCACCCTGGTCTGAGCTAAAGAATACTCTGTGTCCATCTGGATTAGAGATGGTTATATTGCTTCACCAATCCCATTTCCCTTCCTTCCGGGCACCCAGCTAAATGACAAGTCCCAGCATGCCTGCAGTCATTTGCCCCGTGCCCTGTGATTGAGTTCTGGCAAATGGAATGTGGGTGGAAGTAGAATAAGCCACTCCCAGGTGCCGCTCCTGAAAGCTCCTGAAACTGAAACCATTATTAACACAATCTTCCAGAGCTTTCTTTTGCCAATTTGGCCATTTGTAGAGGATTCATGGTAGGACTGCTAGGATCTAATAGATGGGGGAGCCACTAGATGGAAGAAGGCCGGAGCTCCTGAATGACTGTGTAGAGCTGATAATTTCCCCTCCCAAGAAAACTGCATTGGACTGTGAAGAAATAAATCTTCTTGGGTTAAGCCACTCCAAAATTGTGTGGTTATTTATTATAGCAGTTAGCCGTACTGACTGATATACTCTCCTTCATTTTAGACTTATCTCAGAACAATAAAAATCTCCCCCACTGCCCCTGTCCCCACACACACCTCCTACCTCCTTCTCTCTTTGTATCTGTTCTCACTGCCAAGGCTAACTTGCCTGAAATCCCTGCAGCATTTCAGCAGGTTCACATCATCTAGAATGTAAAGAAATCACTAATGAACACTTCTGTCCCCTCTAGGTACTACCCCATATCTCCCTACTATTTGTTCTAGAAATTTTCACAGCTTCAATGTGACTAACTTACCCAGCTCTCTGAACATCTTACCTGCTTTCTACTTTTGTAGACCACAAAAATGGCCTGGGAAACCCCTCGCAGTAAACTTCTTGCAGCTGGTATCCTGCTTCCCTTAACCCGCATGCATGTATTGACACTCTGGCTATCAATTTCCTCTTCAGTGCCCATTTCCAAGTTTGGCTTCCACATTTCCATGTTCTCTAATTTCCTTCCCATAACTGAGTGTTCATATTAAAGTGTCTTTTGTGGCTTCTTATCAGCGAACCATTAAAGACTCATGAATGCTCCCTGGGCAAAACCTTTAGCACTAATTGGTTTAATATTTTATTTTATGTGGATTATACAAAGATATCTTCACCTAGCATTCATTTTTCTCTGTGTTCTCTCCCAATTTTAGGATAGCTCATGCCTTTTGTGTGGGCCCACTTTCCCATATTAGTGATGGTTGAACTTTCCTGGGTAGGCATGGGTCACTATTACAGACACACTGCTTACTCTTCTTTTTCTCTGGAATGTCTTTCCCTGCCTGTCTGATCTAACCTCTACTCAAATGTAATAACCCAAGTTATCAAGTGTCAGCCCCTCCAATATATCTGTCCCCTCAGCCCACTCTAATTGAGAACCTCCTTTATGCTTCCATAGCACCGTCTGTATATTAGACACAAGATATGTCAGAAATTTGTCAAAACACTTATCAAATTGAGCTGGCATCATGGGTTGACTTTCCTCTTTTTCTTTATTAATAGACTAAAGAATATTTGAAGAAAAGTCCAAAATCTAATTCAAGTCCATATTCTGTTTGCCAAGTATAGGGTTTGGTGCAATGTGCACTCAATAAATACTCCTTGCCTGACTCAAGGCGCACGTGAATAATGGTCTCTGTTTTAGTGAGTGAGGTGTGGGTATTTGTGTTTGTTTCAGCTTTCTCTAATTTGAACGCTTCAATGCCCAACACATGTATTAAATTAGACAATGTGTGGGAAGGTGTGCTACGTGATGTATAGTGTTGGGTTTCCAAATGGTCCTCTAGCATCATTAGGGAACCTGATAAAAATGCAGATTCCCAGGCTCTATCCCCAAGCTACTGAAACTTAATCTCAGGATTGGCTCTAGGAAATTTGCATTCTGAACCGTCTTTCCAGGCATTTTGGATGCTGTATAGTAATTACAAGTCAAATGCTACTCAAATGTAACAAAAAAATATTCTTCTTAAGTACAGGGACAGCCCTTGAGGAGTAGGCACTTAATAAATACTTGGAATTTCATTCTCTAGACATCCTCTGGTTCATTTCAACAGCAGTGAGACTCATTTTAGACTTGCTCATACAAAGCTGTTAAATAAAGGTATCAGTTTGCATTGTGAAGTCAAGTGGCTTGTTTAAAAGTCATATTGCAGGTGCATGGTAGAGCTGAGGCTTTATCTTTTTTCCCCCTTGCTCAAACTCTGTGCCCCCGCACACTGTGCTCATAGGCTGTTGTTAGAGCAGAAACCTGCATAAACAGGAAAACTTTCTGGTCCTAGGTGTCAAATTCCCTTTTAGGCTACTGATTGATTATGAAAATCTTGGTTCTGTTTCTGCAAAGAGTAACTTTTATGCTCTTTGTGTTGCATCTGGATTGTCCTTCTGTTAGTGCCTTTGCTGGCCCCATCCTGGCAAAGACAAGTCCATCAACCTGGGCTCTGAATGCCACCTGTTTGTGCCCTCTCAAGGACCTCACAATTTTAATAACCCCTCTCTCCACCTTCGTATATAACTCCACCTATTCTCCTAACTGCTTCCCAGTTGCATGGAATCGTATTTGTCTCTCACTTTGTAAAAACATCTCCTAACTGTACCTCTCCCTTGAGATACTCTCCCATCTTGCAGTTTATCCCAAACCACCACAGGCTGTCTTGTGCAACCATCGCTCCATCACTGAGCAGCTCTCACCAAGGGGAACGGTGATCTCATCAGCGTTGAATGTAATGGATGTTTTTGGGTTCTTACCTTACTTCTGAGAAGCATGTGCACAGATGACAACTTCTTCCTTGTTGAGCTAGGCTCTTCCTTTCCTTCCATTGTACCACAGTCACTCTCCTGGTTTCCTTCAACCTCTCTGGCTATTCATCTTACAACATTTTGTGGACTCATTTCCTTTAACTTCTTTCAATAGTGGTTTTCTTCAGGACTTCTTCTGTTTCCACGTTCTCTTCTCAATGCATCCTCATTGACTGGCTTTTGGAAAAGTCATATTGAAGTTGATCTTGTCTGCTTCTTTGGCTTTCACCCCGTGTCTATCTGATAACTCCCTAATGGAACTATAGACCCAAACATCCAACTGCCTAGAAGACACATCCTTGTGGCGGTTCCACAGACATGGAAAGGCCAGGATGTACCAAGCTCTGAGCACTTCTTTTGCTTTTCTTTTTGTCTTTCATTTTGCTGATAGGCACTGTTGCCGTCCCAGTTTTGCAAGCCAGTGCCTGGGCATTATCTATCACTTTTCCCTTACCCCGGGCTACATATGGCCATGTCCAACTCCTGTTACATCTCCCTCATGCATATTCTTTCTCATCTGTCCCCTTTAGTCCCTTCCTACAGCTCACCTTAGTCCCAGGCACCAGGCACTCCCATCTATGTTGCTGCAGTTGGCTATGAATTATTCCCCCAACCCCAACATTGTTGTTCCCCGTGGTCATCTCCCTGTACTGTATACAGAGTGATTTCTAAAATGTACATTTTTTACGTCACTTCCCTGCTTGAAACTCTCAGTAACTCTCTGTTGCCCTCAGGAAAATATTGAACAACCATATGGCAGATTCATGATCTTGCCCTTGTTTACTGCTCCACCTTATCTTTTGCTACCTGCCCTCTTGCTTCTTGCTTCAGCCTTTCTGATTAAGCTTATTTGTTTGTTTGTTTGTTTGTTTTTAAGGCAGAGTCTTGCTCTGTCGCCCAGGCTGGAGAACAGTGGTGTGACCTCGGCTCACTGCAACCTCCACCTCCCAGGTTCCAGCAATTCTCTTGCCTCAGCCTCTGGAGTAGCTGGGATTACAGGCGCCCATCACCACTCCCGGTTAATTTTTGTATTTTTAGTAGAGACAGTGTTTCACCATGTTGGCCAGGCAGGACATGAACTCCTGACCTCAAGTGATCTGCCTGCCTCAGCCTCCCAAAGTGCTGGGATTATAGGCGTGAGCCATCCTGCCTGGCCTATTTGTTTGTTTTTAACTATACTCTGCCTCATTGAGAGCCTGTGCTGTTTCTTATGTTACTGCTTATGTTTCCTCTGCTGAGATTCTTTCTTCCAATCTTCTTTTGACAAAAATTTCTTTCTTCATCTCAGTTTAGATTTCATTTCCTCCTGGCGGCCTTCTCTGACTTACAAAATCTGCCTTGGGTGCCCCACTAGGTGTTCCTACTGTTCTCTGTCCTTTCCCTGTAATATTGTCACTACTTAGCTCTGTGTCTGTATCCACTATGAGACTGTGAACTTTTAGGGGAGGGACTGTATCTATGATGTTCCCACCAGTATTTCCATCATTGAGCACGATCCGTGCTGCAAGGTGGAAGTTTAATACACATTGGTTGAATACAAATGAATTTGAATTGAGAGTGATAGCTTTGGGAGTCAAAGGTGCTTTCTCTGTCTCTTTTTCTATTTCCTCTACCTACCTCCTCCTCCTTACTTAAATTTTCCTACAACACAGGGTAGGGAATCTATGGAAAACTTGCAATAAATGCATTGCTGATTGATAGAGATACCTTCAAATTTTTTTAAAAAAGTAGATACGTGCTTATTTAAAACAGTAAAGTGCCTGCTTAGATATGTGTTTCACTCGTTCTTCTAGGTGTTTATTTCTGGTGTCATGGCACTTTTTTATAGCTACCAATGATGATTTATTTTGTTTTCCTTCCTTAGTAATTATCTTTATCATAATGAGGTATTTATTTGTTTTCAATTTGTCAAAATGAATCTAACTACAGACATAGCACATAGTTAATAAAGTATAGTTTTTATTTTAAAACATGTACTTAACATGCCACTCCTACCAGCAAATTCTCAGCCCATTTCTAAATTACCAAGAGCAAGGAGCTCAATTTACTCATGTCCTCATGTTTCCATTCCCTCATCCCTCTTGCTCTAATATTGTCTTAATTGCTCTCTGTGTCTTTGCCTTTGATCCTAGTGTCTGAGCTTGTTCTCCTACCATAGGTCAGCTTTAGTCTCAGGGTTCTATTCTGAGTGCCTGGATTCAAATTCTGGCTCACCTACTTATTCACGGTATGGTTTTAGGGAAGATGCCTAGTTCCCATGTGTCTCAGTTTATTTATCTTTCAAATATGAATAATAGTATTTTTCCTTAAAAGGTTTTGGTGAGTATTAAATAAAATAATATATTAAAACACTTAGCACAGCATCTAACCCAGAATAAGGTGTTACTAAGTATCAGGCCTGATTTTTTTGAGACTGAGTCTTGCTCTTATTGCCCAGGCTAGAGTACAATGGTGTAATCTCGGCTCACTGCAACCTCCGCCTCCTGGGTTCAAGCGATTCTCCCATCTCAGCCTCCCAAGTGGCTGGGATTACAGGCATGCACCCCCACGCCCGGCTAATTATTGTATTTTTAGTAGAGACAGGGTTTCACCACGTTGGCCAGGCTGGTCTTGAACTCCTGACCTCTTGGCTGGGCTGGTCTCGAGCTCCTGACTTCAAGTGATCCGCCCTTCTCACCCTCCCAAAGTGCTGGGATTACAGGCGTGAGCCACCATGCCCGGGCACTATCAGGTCTTATTAAGGAATCCTACCCTACTGAGTCAATAACATTTTCTTTTTCTATATTCCTTCTTTTTAACATTCTGTAGTATTTCATTATTATTACTCTAGAGCACATAGTAATAAGCTTAAATGTTTGATTTAGAATATACCTTAGATACTATCCATAGTATTAACTTTCACATTTTATTTCAAAGCATTTATTGAGCTTCTGTGAATCAGAGATAGGACTTAGACCTTGGTTCCAAAGGTGCAGAAGACACATTCCCTGTTCTCAGTGGAGCTCACATTATATGTGGAGGGGTGGCTAAGATATGAACAAATGCAAACTAACGGAAGCAATAAAACTTTTTAAAAGCACAGAAGAGGGAATTATTAACTCTGGAAGAGATAAGGAGGAGGCTGTTTTATAAAGAAGTTTAATAGAATAAATATAATTTTTCTGACCAGGAAAGAGTGGAAAGTCCTTTCAGCTACAAGGAGCAGCATACATGAATTTCAAGAGTCATAAAAAATGTGATATTTTCACAAAAACACAAAGTGGTTTGATATTAGTAGAATGTGAAGTAGGCATGAATCAAGTCAGAAAGGGGTCCTCATGATATACCTTGGGCCCATAGTGTCAGGTTTATACTAAAGAAGAAAGAAGGCAGAGGCAGGGAGACCACCGAAGGGGATGTGGTAAGAGATCAGGTATCTTAGCCCATTTGTGCTGCTATAAAAATACCATAGACTGGGTGCCTTAAACAATAGAAACTTATTTCTCACAGTTCTTAAGGCTAGAGGTCCAACATCAAGTGTGGGCCTAGTTGGTTTCCGGTAAGGGCCTGTTTCTTAGTTTGCATACTGCTGGATTTCAGACTTGGATGGATCCAGTAGCTCCTTTGTTTTGGCCAATTTCTCCCATTTGGAATGGCTGTATTTACCCAATGCCTGTACCCCCATTGTATCAAGGAAGTAACTTGCTTTTGACTTTACAGGCTTATAGGCGGAAGGGACTTGCCTTGTCTCAGATAAGACTTTGGACTATGAACTTTTGAGTTAAGGCTGAAATGAGTTAAGACTTTGGGGGACTGATGGGAGGGCATGATTGGTTTTGAAATTCGAGGACATGAGATTTGGGAGGGGGCAGGGACAGAATGATATGGTTTGGCTCTGTGTCCCCACCCAAATCTCATCTTGAATTGTATTCCCATGATTCCCATGTGTTGTGGAAGGGACCTGGTGGAAGATAATTGAATCATGGGGGCGGTTTCCTTCATACTGTTCTCGTGGCTGTGAATGAGACAAGATCTGAAGGTTTTATGAGGGGTTGCTACTTTTGCTTCTTTCATTCTGTCTTGCCGCTGACATGTAAGAAGTGCCTTTTGCCTTCTGCCATAATTGTGAGGCCTCCTCAACTATGTGGAACTATGTGTTCATTAAACCTATTTTTCTTCCCAGTCTTGGGTATGTCTTTATCAGCAGCATGAAAATGGACTAATACAGTAAATCTATCTTCTTGCCGTGTGCTCACATGGTCGGGGTAAGAAGTCATGAGTTTTACACTTTCCTTATAAGGCCACTGATCCCTTCATATGAGCTCTGCCTTCAAGACCTAATTACCTTTCAAAGGTCCTATCTCCAAATACCAAATTCCAACACACTGGGAATTAGAGTTTCAACATAAGAATTTTGCAGGAACACAAACATTAGTGCCTAGCACCAAGTAAGCCAACTTAAGGTGCTGGAATAGGGCACAGATAGTGGGGGAATAGAGGAGTGTATGGGTTTTAGATCTATGTAGAAAATAGAATCAATAGATTTGTGATCCTTTGGATAATTTTGATAATAGGATGAATTAGGGAAAGTGATGACTTCTAGTTTTCTTGATTGGACATCCAGGGCATATCTAGAATACCTGGACAGTCATGCTTCACAGACCATAATGCTACTCTACAAAAAAGGTATTTATATTCCTCTCTAAAATTCAAAATAAGCTCCTCCCCACCTGCTTGTGAATACTTGTCTTTCATTATTCACTAACAGGTTTTCGGTAGGGAAATAACACTGCTCTCTGCCTTCAGAGCTTTGGTTTTGAAATTCTTTCCCTGTGGCATGTGCTCTGTTTTTTCTACCTAGTCTATTCTTGAAGGCTGCTCTAATCTTACCTTCCTGGGAAAACTTTCCTTGACCACTCAGAATGACACCACTCTCTTCTACTTCTGATTTTCCCGTACATCTAATTGACTCTCTGTGGCAGGTATGATGCTATGTTATGGTCACCATTTCTCTTTCTAGATATACAAGGAGGTTACATATCTCCAGCTTCTGCATAGTTACAGTTCTAACCCCATATTCCTGAGTTCTCACTATTGGGAATGTGAGCAGATGTGATGTGTCATGTTAAGCCTGAGGCAGTTCTGAGTGTTGGGAGCTCTTCCTGCTTTGCCTCTCTGTTCATTTGAAAGGAGGAGCTCTAACACCCTAAGTAGAAAGATGGAAGCCATCAGAGATGAAGTAATCTTGTAGAGATAATTGACTTCAAATCAGACCAAAAACAAACCAAACCAAAAAAGAAGCTTTATTTTGGTAAACTACTGAGATTTGAGGATTAATTTGTGAACACAGCAAAGCACAGTCTATTCTGACTAGCATGACCAGATATCCTCTTATGGGGTAGATACAAAATCATGTTTTTTTTTTAAATTTCACATTGATATTCTTGATTCTTAATATCTTTTGAATGAATTGTACATTTTTTTGATAACTAAATGAAAACAGACATCTTAGATGGGAGAGAAAGTTATAACCAAGTGTTGATAGCCCCATCTACCCCTGTTTTTCTCACACTTAAAAAAAATTACCTTCTTTCAATTAATTCATAATCTTGTGTACTTGACTCCATTTCCTCAGTTCAGAAAATGGACAGTGTTCATTGATCAGAATTTAAGAATATCTCTTAGTCATGTTCCACTGAATTATACTTTGTATTGAATTATACCATAAATAGAAGAGAGATAAAAGGAATGAAACTTGTCTACTTCTGATTATTACTGTAGTCCTTTGATAGAATTAGGTATGTGCATGCGTAGTTTTCCTTTCTTTCTTTGTTTTTTTTTTTATTTTAGGGATACAGAAATTCTGATCCCAGCCAAAGTGTTGTTAAGTGTTGCTATGTTACCAATGAGAATGGGCCCCATTTTTCCCTCTTATATATAACACAATCTTTTATTGCATTTTTTCTTAATATCTCTGTTTGGGTGTAATGCCACCAATTTGAAATGTGTATGTATTGCCTCCTGCCCTCAAGGACCTTCATTGAAATAGAATGTTTTAACTAAAATGAAACACTAACAATTTCCCCCTGCCCTGCTGTTTCATTTATAATAAAGACACTGTGCATCTATAAGACTTTGATTTTTCAAGTTTATTATCTCAAAAGTGATAGTTTAAAATTTATAAATAATGATACATGATTGAAAAGCAAAGGGGAAATTCTATCCAGATGACTGCAGCTATTCATACTTCTTCCACATTGAATATTGGCAGAATCTCTCAACTAATTCATAGAATTGGTTTCAATAGAAAATTTGAACCATAATACTTTCCATTTCTTTATATTTTCTTGTTTTTAAATGCAAGCTGCATATTCAGACAAAATCCTCTTTTCTGATTATGATAAGTATGACTCTTAAGGCTTTGAAATATATATTTATAAATATGTATTATATATAAAATATAGTTATATATATTTTCTGCTGCAGTCTCTTTATAGAATGGAGTATGATTAGTAACAGGAGTTAATTTTCCTTTCTTTTGTCAACTCTATTGTTCTAAAAAGAGGAATACAGTATAAGAATCAGGAGACTTGAATCCTTTTTTAATCATGAAGTCTCTGGGTGACTTTTAAACAGCATATATTTTCTTATTGGACCTCCATTTATCATGTGAATTAGATAACAGTCTGACTCCATTATGGGTCTCAACCAGGAGTACACATTGGAATCAACCAGAGATCATCCTTAAAACTTGCATTGCTGGGCTCCATTCCAGACCTACTGAATCAGAATGTCTAGGAGGGGGCTTGAGGTATTTTTAGTTTTCAAAGTTGGCATGATCTGTAAATCAGCTTCCTGTGGACACATAAAGTTTTGCTGGATAATGAGAGAAGTAGGAGTCTGGAATAGTGGTTCAGGACAGGAAGGTAGACCATGGAGTGAAGCCTTGCAGTAGGGACCAGGAGCAGTCCGTGATAGTCGCGAGCAGCTGGATGGCTGTGGAAATAGATCAACACAGTGCATAAAAGCTGATGAGCGGTCATGAAAGCTAAGCCACACCTCCTTTGCCATCTTGATTAGGCTCTGCATTTGCTTGCTTTTGTCTGTTTTACAGTGTGCATATGTGTGTCTGTGTTTTCACTGATCATGATTTTTTAAAAGAATACATTTCTGGGGGATGCTCTGCAGCTTCCCAGTAGCTCTCTGGGTGGGGGAAAATCCTGGCCTGGCTTCACTCAGTTACACAACTTAGCTTAAATGAATCCCTAATAGAAGAATTATAGGGACATAATGAGGGTGTAACCACACTGTGAAAATTGGCAAGCCTGTCTTTTGTCAGGTGGTCAATTTCGTTCAGTTCAGTCTTCATCGAGGAATATCTCCGAGTGCTGCCATGTGCAGTTGAAGCATAGGTGTGGATGGAAGGTAAAAGAGGGAGGAAACAGTGAATAAAACCTGGACTAGCAAGGGAGCAAAGATAGATTTGCAAACAACTGTACAAAAAGGGAGTGGAGATACTAATACCAAAGGCAGTGCAGACAGAGCAATGAAATTCGTAGAAGCCACTAATTGTGACTGGGTTTCTAGAGCCACCGTACTCTGCAGACAGTGGGAGGCTTTCTAGAAAACACACTGCCTGCTGGTCTAGAATTCTCTTATACTGATTTTGGCAGGGGTGGGGGTCATGGAGGAGGAGTCTCATTATAATTATTATTGTCTCCTTTATTTTGTTTTATTCCAAAGCAGTGGAAAATCCTTTCTTCTAATGGATTAATCTGAGAATGAGACATTACTTTCCTGCCATCCCTGAGATACTTACGTGTACTCTTTGAGAGTCATTTCTTTTCTATTTTATTTGTGTCTATGTCATTTTGTGTTGGAATTGTCTGTTTTCTGAAGGCAGGGACTGGGTCTTCTATGCCCCTTCCTCTCTTCATTGTGCTGGGCACACAGTAAGTGCTAGTTGAATAAGTAAAAGCATGATCAATGTAGATCAATGGGATAGTAACGAGAAATTGATGAGGATGTTAATAACTAAAATGTATTTTATTTAGAAGAGATCAGGGTATGTTAATGTCTACACATATTTTTTCATTCTAGCATTACTCTGGGCTAAATACAAAGCAGTAGAATATCCTCTTTATAGATAGAAAAACTGAGGCAAAGAGAGGTGCAGTGGCTTGCAAAGATTGTACAGAATGAAAATCCAAGGATAAATCCTGATAATAACCACTCTCACTTGCATGTCAGCCCCACACGTGAGGTGGGAAGCAAAGAGATTATTTGCATTTTATAGATGAGGACCTCAGGCTCAGAGAGGGGACAATAAACAGGAAACATTGACAAGTACTGGTAGGTCCCTGACAAAATGCTCTGTGTGAATTGCTTAAGCACAAATCAGTTTGGGGGATGCTCTATGAAAGACAAGGGGGTTAGGATGTGTCAGTGGGGTAGAAAGGACATGGAGTTGGGGCTCAGGAGATACTGGTGTTTGTCCTACCTCGCCCATGGATTTGTTATGTCAGCTGGGAAAAAATGACTTCCTTTTTCTTGGTTTTAGTTTCTTTAACCGCAATGAGAGAGATGGGCCAAGATAATTTGTGAAGTTGCCTGTAGCTCCAACATGCTGACTTAAATATATGTTGAGTATTCCTTATTCAAAATGCTTGAGACCAGACGTGCTCTTGATTTTGGAACTTCTCATATTTTTTGAAACGAGCATATACATAATGAAATATATTGGGAATGGTACCCAAATCTAGACTTGAGATTTGTTTCATATACACCTTCTACACATAGTCTGAAGAGAATTTCAAACAATATTTTAAATAATTTTGTTCATGAAGCAAAGTTCATGTACATTGAACCATTAGAAAGCAAAGCTGTCATGTCAGCACTCAAAAAGTTTCAGATTTTGGAGCATTTTGGATTTTGGATTAGGGATGCTCAACCTGCGTATACAGATACCACATTGGGAAATCATGATGGGCTGAATCATTTTAGGATAATATCATAGTTACTGATATTTATAACTCTAAAAATTCTTTATTTAAAAAATTCTGTTTAAATCAAATTATCTCCCCTGAAATCCTTGCATGTTGGGGGCATATCGAGGAGAGATGATTGGGACACAGAATTAATAAGTGGAACATTTTGTAATAGTTTTTGGTGTCACCTAATCACAGGGTGAGGGATGAAGCACGTGACACTGTCTTCTGGGCTCTCTTCTTACCTGTCATTAAATACTATGATGAAATAGAAACCAGTAACCCCAGCTCTGTGTGTTTTATGGGCTCAGATGAGTATTCAGTTTCTTCATTTAAAAATAGGAATAGGCCGGGCGTGGTGGCTCACGCCTGTAATCCCAGCACTTTGGGAGGCTGAGGCAGTCAGATCACTTGAGGTCAGGAGTTCCGGAGCATCCTGGCCAACATGGTGAAACCACGTCTGTACTAAAAATACAAAAATTAGCTGGGCATGGCAGTGCACGCCTGTAGTCCCAGCTACTTGGGAAGCTGAAGTATGAGAATCGCTTGAACCTGGGAGGCAGAGGTTGCGGTAAACCAAGATCATGCCAGTGCACTTCAGCCTAGGTGACAGAGTGAAACCCTGTCTCAAAAAAATAAAAAATAAAATAAATAAATAAATAAATAAATAATAAAAATAGGAATAAAATGAGCAGCCTTGCCCCTTTCCAGAGGATCCTTATGTTGATCATATGGGATAATGTCTGGAAGTATTTTGTGAACTGTAGAGAGCTGTTCAAAGTCTCCTGCGGATGTGAGGGATTATTACTGACTCACGCAAGCCAATGGCCTTGAGTATATTCATGTGGGGACAGTGGTGACCTACCATTGCCTGAATTACTTGACTCTGGCCTCAATGTTGGGCTTAGGAAAAAGAAAGTGAACCGATTCTTATTTAGTTTTATCTAAATCCCTCGAGTCACCTGGCTTGTTTCCCAGAACCTCATCAAAACGGAGCATGAGCCAGCTGGGTTGTCCATCCTGGAATGGAAAGGAAACACCATTAAATCCTCACCTTCGCTGGGTGCCTGTCATGTTTAAAGGAATTTTATTCACCTGACCTGATTATCCACCACTGTGCATTATCACATTTGTGTGACCTTGAAGAAGTCATGTCCCCCCTGTAGGCCTGAGTTTCTTGCTCTTTCAAAGTTTAAGAGGTTTGACAGGATAATTTCTGAGATGCTATCCAACCTCTTGGTTTAACAAGATTTTTAAATGAAGGGTATGTTCACGTGGAAAACAGCATCAGAGCCTCTCCAGTACTACTGTACTCAAAGCTAGCATTTCACTGTGCTGGCGGGCGAGGGGCTGCGCCGGGTGACCTAACACTGACTTTTTTTCTTTTCCGTTTTCATTTTTTCCAGCTGAGTCAAATGGGCTGATGTGAACATGAGTCCCGCTGTGCTCTCTGAGAGATGAAGCTGGTTCAGGAATTCTGAACGTGAGCTGCTTAGCAGCTGCGAATCAGAAAGCTCTGGGCAAAAATTGGAGTTGCTTCCAAGACAAGCGGGAGCTCTGAGCAGCCTGCCCCAGTAAGGCTACTGGGCCTCAGCTACCCCTATGTTCCAGGCCATGGCATTGAACTCCGAGACATCACCAGATGTCTCATCCCTAACACTTGATGGTCATTGCATACTTACCAGTTATGGAACTTTGATAATTAGATAAGAAAATTCATGAACATAGGATATAAAACCAAAAGAAAAGCAAGAACATTGTTATCATAACATCTGGATAGGGTTTCTAATGGGTGGGAGAGAGAGAAGGGACATATGGGGGGCTTCTGGTTCTGATAAGATCCTTTTAATTTAATTTGGGTGGCATGTACATTGAAAATCATTTTATAATTATTCATTAAAATATACATCTACTATTTTATGAATCTTTCTGTGTCCATGTTTACTGCAGATTTTCAAATATTAAAATATGAGATAGTGCATGTGAAGCATGTAATGCACCTGGCAAAACACAAGCATTTAGTAGATGTTTTTATTGAGACAATTGCAGCCAGGTAACAAAGCAAGTCAAGAAGGATACCTCCAAATTCAGAATCAGGCTCTGGGGGACAAAGGAATTCAGATGCAGAAGGAGATGCCTTCAGAGGCAGCTATGTGGTCAGGCAGGGTTCCAACATCTGTCCCTGACTCTTACTGTCAGTGTAGAAAATTTATTCCTGAGACTCTTTCTTTTTTCCTTCCTTCCTTCCCTCCCTCCCTCCCTCCCTCCCTACCTCCTTCCTTCCTTCCTTCCTTCCATCTTTCTTTTTAATAGGTTATTAAGTCCCTCCTATATGATTAATATCATTAGGTATAAAGTCAAAGATGAAAAGACAAAGTTCCTTTCCCCCTTTTTGAGAAGTCTGTCTGGGTAGCAAACATGTAAGCAGATTGGTACTCGAATGTGTCAGAAAAGCCAAGCTGTAATTTTCGAAGGTGCTGTTTTACAGGCATATGGCACATCCTCAGAAATTTTAGTTGCCATCAGAGGGTCCTGTCAAGTCTGTGGGGCCCTGAGGTTCTAAGGTGGCTTCTGACAAACAGGTGTGATGTTAATTGACAAAGCAGAGAGTCAGAAGACTATTTTAAATCCACAGATTTTGCAGTTCAACTAAAGTGTTTCTTTCCCCCCAGGAATGCAGAAGGAAGGGCTGGTGACTTAGGCTGAGCTGGGAGGGCACGTTTATCTTGTGTGGGAAAGGTGTGCTTACTTGCTCAGGTACACCAGATGTCCTTTAAACTGTGTTTGAACATTGTCATTTTATGAAAAACCTCTTGGGATTTCAGAAGAAACCAATTTCCTTGATTTTAAATTTAAAAAATAAAATGACTTTAGCCTCCCTCAGAGATTGAACTATGCGGTAGCAGTAGTAATTAGTTGCGGGTTTCTATCTTTTGTGAGATAACATTTCATTTCTATACAATTTTTTCTTTAAATGTTCCATTTAGTTTTCCATGGATGTTGCTGGATTTTTCTACACAAGAGTCTCACCCTTTTACCATCCCACCAGTAAAGAGCAGATCTAGCTTTTAGACACAAGGATACTGTAAGGGATAATTTATTCAAACTTAATATGTGACTGCTAAATGAATCATAGCACTCATTTTTAAAACATTTTTTTGTATATGCTAATCCCTAGTTCTAGAAAATGTGGTCTAAGTGTCTGGATGCATACCAAACCTCTCACCAGAGGCTTGGTGGAAAGCAAACTCTGGAGACAGAGCATCAGCACCCAGGAATGGATAAGGGACTCTCCTGAGACTCTGCAAAATGCAAATGCACAAATGGTTGTCTTCTAAATATTGCTCCTCTCCTTTGTTTCTGTACTCTGTTTCCTGGTTCCCTTCCTGCCACTCTCCAAGACATTCACCTCCTCTTGCTGGACCTGTTGTCCCAGACTCCATTGCTCCAATTGCTGAACATCTCTTCTCTCCCAACTTCTTTTCTTAAATTCCTTTCTCAATGACCTATTTTGTCCACTTGCCTATGCTATGCACTAAACAGATGTTCTGGAGGATCAGATCAGTAAGAGACATTTTGTAGAGGAGTCAATAGACCAGCAAAATGAAAACTTTTTGAGAATCTGCTGAAAAGTATGGACCCCCCCCCACATGAAAAATTATACACCCCACCTTAGAAAGTCCTTGTCATCTTGAATCATGGTGCCCAGCATAAGAAGGCTTTTAAGAACTCAGTAATACAGGCCAGGTGTTGTGGTTCATGCCTGTAATCCCAGAACATTGCAGGCTGAAGCAGGTGGATAGCTAGAGCTCGGGAGCTTGAAACCAGCCTGGGCAATATGGTGAAACCCCATCTTTACCAACAAATTAGTTAGGGTGCACCCATGATCCCTGCTACTCAGGAGGTTGAGGTGGGAGGATCCCTTGAGCCCAGGAGGCAGGGGTTGCAGTGAGCCAGGATCATGCCACTGCACCCCAGCCTGAGTGACAGAGTGAGACCTCATCTCAAAAAAACCAACCAACCAAACAAAAAAACCTCACCTGATAGAAATACATAGTGGTAGACAGTTTGAGCACTTCTCGCTCAACTAAATTCCTATTCACTCAAGGTTTAGTCTTTGAGTTACATAATAAAATATAATGATATAAACATAATACAATTAAAACCAATGAGATAAGGAAATGGAACATTCTTTGTAAACTAACATTCATTGTATTAGATAACGTTTCATTATTATAACCAACAGGTAGTTTCAGTATAGACAAGTGAACTTAGTCTTCTCAGATAAACATTACCATTATTTATCATTATCTGCTTCCCCTTCTCTTCTTTCAGGACACAAAAAAGACTGAATGTCTTAGTCTCTTCATAGTTGAACAGGAGTATATGATTAGTCTTGGAAGTGACATCTGTCACCCCAGGCTGAGATGGTAAAAAGCGCACTTGGAGTATTTCAGCCTGAAAATTATCCTCCCTGTTAGGGAAGAGGCTTCCTGTTAAGATGATGGGGCCACACAATTGAAGCAGAGTGCATTGCTCAGAAACCATAGGAGCATCACTGAGATTTGCACTGAAATTTGCATGAATGAGATATAAACTTTTATGTTATGCCACTAGGAATTTGGGGGTTGTTTATTACTGCAGTATAACCTGATTTATCATGACTAATGCATCTCCCAAGTGTCCTGGCATTGAAGAAGAGAGGCATGTTGATTTACAAGGAACTCTGATTTTGTTTTTGGGCAGTAGGTTCTTCCTTGTGTATGTCTCTTATTGTCCTCCTCTACAAAATATAGAGCAGAATAAAAATGTCAGCCACATCTATATGTCAAAATAAAAATAGCAACATTTTAACCTTTCTTGTCAGAAAGGTTGGTGACTCCAATTTTAAAGGAATAATTGGTTACACGTGCCTTGTGGCCATTGATAAAAATGTATGTTTTACTTCTTTCCCTAGGAAATTGCATGAATGGCATGCAGGAGAGAAGAGGGTCAACACAGGATGGCTAATGTGATTAATTAAAGGGCTTAGTATAAATGGCCAGTGGTATTTAGTGATACCTTAGAGAGACTAATACTGGTTAAACACATGGGTAGAGGGGGCAGATTAATGAATGTTTCAGTGGCTGTAAAAGATGTTGTATTATTTTTCAGTGGAGCAATGAATAAACATCTCTACCTCCACATTACATATGAGGGATCTCACTTTAATCCTTTAAATGCTTTCACCATCTGTAATTAGGCAATTAGTTCAGGGAGCAATGTAGCACATACATAAGGAGAAAGAAAAACAACAAATGTGTATGACTAACTGTTATTTATTTTATATCAAATCAGTACTTCTATTTCTTTTCTTGGTGAATAGCGATCATCCCAGGAGCCTTCCTGCCCTTCCACAGGGATGGGAACCTAGTTTTTCCCTCTGCTCAAAAGCCCTGCAGCTAGCACAGAATTGGAACCTATTGGCACTTCATTAAATAAATGTCTCTTAGTTGATTTCTAAGCAGGCATCAGAGAAGAGCTTAAGACTGGTCCCTGGAAGGCTATTCATAAGCAGACATACCACATCTGAAAAGAGACCTTGGCCAATTCTCTTGGATAAAGGAATATTGAGTCACTGCTTTTTATTCTTGCTCCTTCTCCCTTCCTTCAATTATTTCCTTTCTTTATTCCTTCCTTATTCTGTGACCTTTCACAGCAAGACTGGGTGCTATGAGATGCTTAAGATTTTGCCTTTGAGAAGTTCACAATTTATTTGGAGCTTGAGAAATAAGGCACAGACCTATGATGAGTTAACTAATTATAAGGCAATACAAGTTTGTATTAAATTACTGGGGCATATGATGAGGTTTAAATAGGCCTTTAGGTCATTGGTTTCTGAGTTGTGTTTTGTCCTTCTTGCTTCTTCTAATCTTCCTCAACACACACTTGTATTTTCTTCTCCAGACCCATGGTCTATGCCTGCCACAGTTTAGCTTTGATCTTTGGTGATAATGAAGGTACAGATCATTTTTAAAAGTATTTTGTCTATGGAATAACTAACTTAAGGAAAGGAGTTATCAACCTGGAAAGATACTTTTCAAGCAGATTCAGTATGATAAAAAAAATGGGTGAGTGTTCCTTTTTTGTTGTTTTATAAGTGTCAAAAAATGGGACATCTTCTTTGGAAGAGTGAACAGAAAGGCTAAGAGAACCTACAAAATAGAGAGATTACAACAGTTAGAAAAGCAAAGATCGATGGTGCATAATTCACCAACTCATACCTAATGCTTGGCACAAGTTACTCAGTTATTTGTCAAATGGTAAATGAATAGTGAGAGTGGAGTAGGAGAAAAGAGACAAAGGGCCACCGAGGTGGGTGTCAGAGACGGCTTTTGAGGTAGAGAATTAGGGGAATTTCGAAAATGAATCACTATTATTGTAAAGGATATTAAGAAGGGCATCAATAGTGAAAGAGAAAGGGTAAGAAGATACATTTATTCTGTCTTAAAAGGGTATTTTCTCAAGAGACTGTAGAGATTTTAAGTGCTGTACTTCATAATATTTAGTTGGTGGTAGTAAACCGTGTTTTTAATTTTTTTCTTTGTTTTCTTTGGTTTGTTTGTTTATTTATTTATTTATTTATTTATTTATTTATTTATTTTTTCTGAGGCGGAGTCTTGCTCTGTCGCCCAGGCTGGAGTGCAGCGGCGCAATCCTGGCTCACTGTAAGCTCCTCCTCCTGGGTTCATGCCATTCTCCTGCCTCAGCCTCCAGAGTAGCTGGGACTACAGGCGCCAGCCACCACGCCCGGCATATATATATTTGTATTTTTAGTAGAGACAGGATTTTACTGTGTTAGCCAGGATGGTCTCGATCTCCTGACCTCGTGATCTGCCTGCCTCGGCCTCCCAAAGTGCTGGGATTACAGGCGTGAGCCACTGCACTCGGCCTGTTTTCTTTGGTTTATAATGTGATCTTGCTCTGAGATGGAGCCTTGCGGGGCTCTAGGATTCATTTGGTTTAGGCTACTGTTTATGAGAGCACTCTTTGCCAGGCAATGCACCATGTGTTTTATGAGTGTTCTCTCCTTGAATCCTCATCTCAACCCTCTTGGGTAGCTATTACTAGCTAGATATTATTTTATCCTTTTTAAATAAACTGAGGTCAATAAATTTTTAGCAGTCTGCCTATGGAGATATTCTACATTAACTGTACACTTAAGATTTAACCCCATACTCAAAAGACCATTACCTTAATCCTGCTTTATGAACCTATGGCCAAATTTATGTGTGCTGTAGTGTGTCAAGGAAATGAGAAAATTAGTGAATGGACCTGATTCTCATTCTCCACTTCCCTCTCTGTTATTTCACCTGTTTGGTTGCTAGCCTTTTGTTTTCATATCTTGTTTCTATTCCCAATCTAAGTTTGATTTTTGTATTTTGACTCCTAGTGTTCTTTTTGGACAGAGATTTCCACTTTCCAACATTTTTTTTCATGTATGATCTCGCAAGCATGTATTAGCACTTATGCTAAGCCCTGGCATCACAGATATGAAGGAGATATCATGCCTACTTTCAAGGAGGTCACAGGCCATGGACAGAAAAAGACACATGGACAGATCATTACACTGAGGTGTGGCTAGTGTCATGCAAAATGAAAGCACCAGTCGTTGAAGAGGCTCAGGAAAGGCATGCTTTAAGGTGGACCAGAGCAGAAGCTGGGCATTGAAGGGTGGTGAGAAGTGACACAACTTCAGTTTAGAGGGATCAGCTTAGTGCCCAGATGTCTCTGTTTTCCTGCTTCCGTCACCGCAGGTAACGACTTCACCTAATGAAACCCTTGGACTCAGTTTTAGCCTGACCTTAGGTGACTTGAACAGCTTTCGTTCAAGGTATACCTGAAAACCAATGAAGGAGTGTTAGGAACATTTTAAAAGTTTTAAAATTTTGTATTTTGCTGCTAATATATAGAAATACAATTGATTTTAAAAATAAAAACCTTATATCCAGTAACCTTGCTAAATTAACTAATTCTAACAGATTGTAGTGTTTTTTTGTGTGTGTGTTTTCTACATGCACAATCCTTTTACCTACAAATAGACTGTATCCCACAAGGCCATTATATTCTGTAGGCTTTTTGTTTTGTTTTGTTTTTTCAGTTTTTTCTCTCTAAATTGTAGTTTGAATATTTTCGATTAATCAGTCCTCCAGTTCATGAATCCTGTCTTTTTCAGTGTCCAATCTTTGTTAAACCCACTTATTGAGTTTAAAATTTTATTATATTTTTATTAATATATTGCCCATTGTCCATTGAAATTATTTAAAATTTTTAATTACTTATGTAAGTTCTCCAGTTTTTTTAGTCTATTTTGTCCATTTTTGTTGTTGTTGTTTAGGAGACGGCATCTCACTCTCTCACCCAAGCTGGAGGGCAGTGCCGTGATCAAAGCTCACAGCAACCTCGATCTCCTGGGCTCAAGTGATCCTCCTGCCTCAGCCCAAGTAGCTGGGATGAAAGGAGTGGGCCACCGCACCTAGCTTCCATCTTTTTTTTATTATTTTCTCCAATATATTCATCATAGTTATTTTAATGTATATATCTGCGATCTCTAATGCTCTTAAATCTGCTTCTGGTATCTTCTTTTAGTTTTTGGTCATACTGTACTGTATATTCACATCCCCATTAATTTTGATTGATGGCTAGACATGGTATATGCAAATTGGTAGGATCCCCAAATGATGTTTTATTTTTATGAATTGCTGACCACTTTGCATGACCAAGCTGGGACAAGGCAAGGTGGGTAGTGCTTGTGAGACGTAGTCTGCCTCTGGTTTGCCCCTGTTGCTGACGTGTCACCCACCAAGATTGTCAATTGAGAGCCTGGTAGTTGTTTGTATGCTCACAACTGAGAGACTGGGAATTTCCCCTCTGCCTTTTTGAGAGGTGCTTGTCTCACCTCTTTAGGGAGCCAATTTCTTCAGGCAGAGTCCAGCTTGGGATCTTTAGGTCATTCACATCCCTTCCTTTGTTCCTTTCTCCCAAAGTAACCACAAAAGTTCTGATTTTTTTTTTTTTTTTTGAGATGTAGTTTCACTTCTGTTGCCCAGGCTGGAGTCCAGTGGCATGATCTCAGCTCACTGCAACCTCCACTTCCTGGGTTCAAGCAATTCTCCTGCCTCAGCCTCCTGAGTGACTGGGATTAACAGTGCCTGCCACCACTCCTGGCTAATTTTTGTAATTTAGTAGAGATGGGGTTTCACCATGTTGGCCAAGCTGGTCTCAAACTCCTGACCTCAGGTGATCCACCTGCCCCAGCCTCCCAAAGTGCTGGGATTACAGGTGTGAGCCACCGTGTCCGGCCTCTGATTTTTATTTTTTTGTGGGTGTTAAAATAGTTAACATTTATTATTGTTTACCATGCGCTATGCATTGTTTTAGGAGCTTTATATGTCCTTTATTTTCTTTTATCTTTTTTTCATTGTAGCAGGAACACTTAACATGAGATCTACCCTCTTAAATTTTTAAGTGCACAATATAGTACTTTATAGACACAATGTTGTATAGCAAATATCAAGAAAATGTTCATAGATGGATAAATAGATAAGGAAAATGTGGTATATACATATAATGGAATATAATTCAGCCATAAAGTGGAAGGGAACCCTGCCATATGCAACAACATGAATGAACCTGGAGGATATTACGCTAAATGAACTAGCCAATCACAGAGAAACAAATACTGCATGATTCCACTTCTGTGAAATATCTAAAATAGTAAAACTTACAGAAACAAAGAATAGAATAGGGGTTGGCAGGTGCTGGGGGGAGGAGAAATGAGGACTTGCTGTTAATGGGGTAAGGCCTCAGTTCTGCTAGTTTCTTTATATCCCAACAGCAGCCTTTTGCCAGCTCTCCCCACATGGGCAAATGTCCCCTGGAAAAAAGTTGTTGGAGGCCTCAGTGAAAGTCACCAGGTCTCAAGACATTCCCACTCTCATCTGTGGTTCTCCTGTAGGTTTTATTTTCTTAGCGTGGGAGACTGCAGGGAAGTTCCATTCCGCTGTTTTGAAAATTTGACTTAACCTTTTAGTCTCCTGATCTATGCACTTTTAGTGTATGTTTGAATGGTATTATGTTTGGGATTTTGTACATGTTTGGTTGATGAAAACTGACTCTTTGAGGGCATGCAAATGTCTAATTTGGTCCCTGCAATCCTTTGCACTGAGATTAGCTCCACTGGTTTCTGTCTCACAGCAGAGGCCCCTCACCTGCCTCTAACCAGATAGTCCACTTTCAGCTCACACCCAAGATCCATGACCACATCCAGCTATGGCTGAAAGTGCTCAGGGTGCCTCTTCAAGGGGCTTCCTTCTTGGGGGAATTACAGTCTTCATTCTTCATTGCTTCTCTGATTCTTTGAAATACATGTTTATTTGTTTGTTTGTTTTCATGTATCTTGCTGTTCTGATTGCTTTTTTGTGGAATAGTTTGCTGTGTCTTGAAGATCTCCCTCTTTCTTAGAAGCAAAAATGCTCAAAATGTATTTCCAAGTTTAATGGAAGTGGAGATTCAACATTATTAATTGAAAACACTAGGTGGGCCCTGTGGGAAGAGACAACTAACCAACCAACAAATAAATAACTTCAGGAGGCGTATTAGTCAGGGTTCTCTAGAGGGACAGAACTAATAGGAGATATATATATATATATATTATAATAGGGTATCCATATATATATATATATATATATATATATATATATATATATATGTATGGAAGTTTATTAAGTATTAACTCACACAATCACAAAGTCCCACAATAGGCCATCTGCAAGCTGAGAAGCAAAGAGAACAAGTCCGAGTCCCAAAACTGAAAAACGTGGAGTCCGATGTTTGACAGCAGGAAGCATCCAGCACAGGAGAAAGATGGAGGCTGGGAGACGAGACCAGTCTACCCTTTTCACGTTTTTCCGCCTGCTTTATATCCTGGCCGTGCTGGCAGCTGATTAGATGGTGCCCACCCACATTAGTGAGTCTGCCTTTTCCAGTCCACTGACTCAAATGTTAATCTCCTTGGCAACACCATCAAGGACACACCCAGGATCAATACTTTGCATCCTTCAATCCAGTCAGGTTGACACTCAGTATTAACCATCACAAGAGGGTAGTAAAGATCTTACAAGCAGTTACAGTGCAGCTAACCGGATATTTCTAAGTCAAAAAATAAAATAACTTTCTTTATACAGCATGAAAAAAGGTTTTTAAACCCAGTTGCAGAACTGTTTTTATTAATCTCTGAATTTGAAAGAGATTTAATGTATTTGCTTCATTTTTTTAAGAGGAAAAGATTGAATACCAAATGTCACCAGTTTCACCACTCATTTTAAAACATGCAAAAGGAACACACACACGAAATTAAGCTACCAAATATTTCTTGGAGGAAAACAATCTTTCTTATTTCCTGATTCCTTTAAGACCCATTTCTTAATTATAATACTGTCCCAACTTTGTGATAGATGGTTAGAGTCATTTCTTGAGGAAAGGTAATTTCATTTCCCAGTCTTGGCCTCAGTGTCTCTGTACCTAAAATGATGAGATTGGATTAAATGATAGCTAAAGTGTAATTTCTCTGACTCCCTTGTGAGATTGGCTTTTGAGATTTACACTTTTCCCCCCAATACATTTCAATAAACTGATATGTATAACCAAAATTACCATTAAAAATTGCATGTTAGTGAGTACAGTGCTTCCTCTATCCCCAGCAGATTTGTTCCTTGTCTAGAACTCATCTAACTTAGTAAAACTATGTTCCTCATATAGAAAATCACATAGAAAATCATCATTATCATTTATTCTTCTCTGTATGACAGGATCCACTTCAGAAACTTTCTGGGGCTATTCTAACAGTCACAACTGAACAAACCTTCGTTCATCCAAAGCTAAGCCAAAGTTGATTTAGACTTCAAGGTTAAGTTGTTGCCGTGATTAATCGGTTCTGTGGAATAAACATTGAAGAATATGTATTTTGGTGTTTAAAAATTGTAATTTATTTGGAACATCTTGTTGTGCATTACCTTTTCTTTCTAGAAATTTTGAAATGGTTTTTAAACATCAGAAATGAATTTTGGATCTTCATCCCCTGTGATCAACAGATGTTTATCTGTTAAAAATATTGTTGGAAGTTTCCTTGTCATGGTCTGGACATAATGCAGTGCCACCTGGATAATACAGGTTTTCCAGAATGTATTATGATCCTATGCTGTTTTTCTCAACAAACCTGAGACAATATGCAGTGGATTAAGAGTTGTGAGGCTTGGATTGTAGTGAAGGCCTACCACCAACCAATCCAAAGACTATTCAGAATATTTTTCTCCCCCAGCCTTGGTTCTGACTTAATCTTGTTTGTAAAACTGGGGTGTGTTTTTCAGAAGGGGGTGAGATGTTGTAGCTTCAGTAGTTCTCAAGAGGAGACAGGAAGAAGAAAGGAAGACAGGACCTCTAGGAAATCATGAGGGCATTTTCAGCTGTCACAATGAGTGGTAGGTGTTAAAGGCAGTTGAAAGCCTGAGACCAGATGTGTCAAACTTCCCACAAACTAAAGAACTGTATCAATCAAAATGCTAATGAGTCCTTCCCCTCTGAGAAACACTAGCAAATGACCTCTAATGTTGTTTTCTCTGTCACTACTATTCTTCAGAAGACTCACCTGAACCTTGTCTCGCCTTTCCCTAGCAAGTTTACAAATTTTCCTTCTTCCCATTCTGGATAGACTTCTCTAGAAGTTAGATTCAGGATGCTAGTGTATGAATTTCTCATCTTTCCTTGCTCAGACATCTCTGAAATTATAAGCCAGGGCTCCAGAAAATTTTGTCTGTAATTATGTGGTGACCATATACGTAAAATAGCTTCATTCTCTGGCCATTTTTGTTTTCAGAGTCAGTTTACCAGATTTGAATTTTCTTTGTCTTTTTTTGCTAAAGAGAAAGGTCATGAGAAGCGCTTTCCTCCTGCATCAGAGCCGTCTTAACCAAGCTAAATGCCATTTATTCTCGCAGTCCTTTTCAATGCTCTTTTCCACCACGAAAACTTCTGTGGTCTGTCTGCCCAAGGGGCTTAGAATGAGGTTCGAGGAAGATGGGTGAGAGACTGAAGGACTGGGTTGCAAGTTTTAGAGCCAGAAATTCTTTCTCTATTTCTTCTTCCTTAGCCACTTAACCTTTTATTACTCCACTAACATTAAAAAATTCTTTCCAGAAACTTCCAACCAGTATGTACTTGTGTAAAGGAGTAAGGAGCAAAACAAAGGACATAAAATTGGTTGAATCTGTCAATACCAACCCTTAACAACATCATGAGAGTTTCTGTTCTTCTTCCCACTTAGTGCTTCCTTCCCTCCCCTCCCTTCTCCTGCCCCAGCCTGTGGTTCCCACGTGCTTCTAAATGTTCTGAGTCTCCTTGGGAACATTATCTTGTTTGCTTCTTTCTATTAACATTTATGCCTCAGATCATCCCAGCTCCACTCCTTTTCACACATTCCATCTTAAAAGTTTAGAGCTGCAAGGCAACTCTGAGGTAGTCTTGAACAGCCACCTCATTGATCGATCAGGCTGGGGCTGTCAATAGAAATATAAACCAAGCCATGGGATGAAATTTTAATTTTTCCAGTAGCTACTTTTAAAAGAGAAACAGATAACATCAATTTTAATTACATATTTTAATCAATTCAATACATAAGGAATATTATCATTTCAATATGTGTTTAATATAAAAATTATTAATAAGTAATTTCTTCATATAAAATTTAAAAGTTGATGTGTGTTGTACATGTACAATATATCTCAATTTGGACTATCCTAATTTCAAGTGATTCATAGCCACATGTGTCTAGTAGCTACTGTAGGAGACAGCTTAGGTTTAGAACAACAAAATTTTAGAGAAACAAAGGACTTACCTAGGGTCATACAACAACTTGACAACAGAGCCAAGTCTCTTGATCTCTGCTCTACTGCTTTTCCTACAGATTATATGAATCTACAGTGATACACTGGTGAAAAAATAATGATCAACTGAAAAGGAGGTTATGGCTTCAAGAACATCTGTTTCATGAAATTATTATTATGTGAGGAAAACTGTGACCAGATATTTTCATTTCCAGTGCTTTTGTAGGACAAAAGAAGTTAACTTACATTGCAATGTGAATATCTTTCTTTTTCCAACCTCTTTGTTAATCTAATAATGTATTTTAGTATCTAGACATCGGTAAGTGTGTATTTCTATTAAAATTTATAAAAGTCTCCATTTCAACAATTGTTCTTATGCTGGGGGAGATTATTCTACATGGCTCATGTCACTGTGGGGGCAGGTAGCTCCACCATCTATGTGTAATACTTTAACCTTGCAGCCCAGACTGGGGGTTTTGCCCATTATATTAGCCAGTTTCAGGTCCAAGGGTGCATGTGGGTCTCTATACATAAGGTCATTCACCTAATCCTAAAGTATGAAATTTGATTTAGGCCAAAATAAGCATTTCTAAGATGTAACTTGCATTACATTCAAAGTGATTAGGAGTTATAGTGAACAAATGCCTCTGATACTTGTTTTGAATCCTCACTCTTATCTGCCACATGCTCTTGAGACTTTGAGGAGCATGTGGCTTTCAAGAATTACTTTATTTCTTTAGTGTCTGTGTCTTTATTTATAAGTGGTGGAGAATGGTACTCTGCTATGTAGAACTTCATTTTCTAAGATGTATTTCAAGGAATTCTAGTCCCAGGGGATGAAGTATCAAAAAGGAATTTTATGGTAATTTGAGTTTAAAAAATTCTGCATATTCTTAGAGACTCAAAATGCATAACAAGCAAGATACAGTGACTCATGCCTATAATCCCAGCACTTTGGAAGGCTGAGGTTGGAGGATCACTTGAGCCTAGGAGTTTGAGGCTGCAGTGAGTTATGATAGCACCATTGCACACCAGCTTGGGTGACAGAGTGAGACGTTTACAGACCTGGGTAGCATTAAAGAAAAACAGTTTGCCATTTCACTTGTGTTCTAAATTATTTCTGAACAAGGAATCATTTTATCTTTTATTTCCCCACTACCGAGTTCGTGGAACATGCTTAGAGAAATGTCATAGAGTAATTTGAAGGCATGGTGAACAAAGATTTGAAAACATTTTGATATTTGATGATAATTCTCAAGCATAGGTTGTTAAAAAACTCTAATTACCATACTTTTAAGAGCATCTTGCTGGCCAATATCAAACTAAAGCTTCCCTAACACTTGACTTTCTCCTAGAAGCATATACATTTTCATACCATCATTCTATTTGATCATCTACTTTTGACACCAGTTAAACAATGGGTATAACATGAGAACATTAGAACATTTTGGCCACAAAAAATCCAAGTTGAAGATAGTAAAACCATCACCTCTTGAGCATTTTACCCCATACTCCCCTCTTACTCTGGCTCCTCTCCTGCCTCTCCCACTCTCTCCATCCCCTCTTCCTTCCCTTACTTTACTTTCCCCCTTTTCTTCACCATCTCTGACGGCCTGACATAGTCTTTTGGTCCAAGCCAACCAAGTTTTACTGGGACTTTATGTTTGAGAAAAGTACTATGCCAATACTGGGATCCAAAACAGGTAGCACCTAGACTTGGCTCTCAAAAGTCTTACTTTCTGGTAGAGATGATGTATATGGAACAAATTAGTGTAGCTAAGAGTGACTCATGAAATAATGAGATTCTCTGTAAGGTACAGGAAGTAACCCAGAGGAAGGAGCAGTTAATCTTGCTGGGGAATGTGGGAAGGGAAGCTTGTTAGTTAGGGTTCTTCAGAAGGAGAGAACTAATAGGATACATGTATGTATGAAAGGCAGTTTATTAAGGATAATTGACTCACACCAGTATATATGAAAGGGAGTTTATTAAGGATAATTGACTCACATGATCACAAGGCAAAGTCCCATGATAGGCCGTCTGCAAACTGAGGAAGAAGGAAGCCAGTAGTGGCTGAGTCTGAGTCCAAAAGCTTCAAAAGTAGGGAAGCCGACAGTGCAGGCTTTGGTCTGTGGCCGAAAACCACTGGTGTGAGTCCAAGAGTCCAAAGGCAGAAGAACCTGGAATCTGATATTCAAGGGCAGGAAGCATCCAGCCCAGGAGAAAGATGAAGGCCAGAAGACTCGTCAAACCAGCTTATCCCACCTTCCACCTGCTCTGTTCCAGCCGTGCTGGCAGCCAATTGGATGGTGCCGACCCACACTGAGGGTGGGTCTTCCTCTCCCAGTTCAGGGACTCAAATATTAATCTCCTCTGGCAACACCTTCACAGACACACCCAGAAACAATACTTTACCAGCCATCTAGGCATCCTTCAATCCAATCAAGTTGACACCTAATATTAACCATCACAGGAAGGGTCCCCTGAACGCTTCACAGAGTAGGATATGCCAGAGCAAGTGAGTTGGCATTTCCTGGGCAGTCAACGACAGCATGGTGGTTCTAGTAGGGATAGTAGATTGTGAAAAGCCACAGAGGCAAAGACAGAGAGAGAAAGAGAGAGAGAGAGAGAGCGAGAGAAACAAGTTAGATGACATGCAAATCTGCAAATCATCAAAATGAGTAGTGGAAATGTGGAGAGAAGCTCACACCGCCCTTTGGGCAGTGGCTTTCTATCATTTTTAAGCTTTGAAAACTCCTTGGCTTTTTACCTGAAAGCTCAAATTTTACTTTGCACCTTCTGTAGCTGAAACAAGGGAAGAGAACTTCCACTAGGCACTGTTGGAAATCCATGACTGTAGAACATGGGCATATTTGTTTTCTGGTAGCACTCAATAAATTTTTAATAGTGGCATGAAAGGATGAAAGTTTACCAAAACTAGAGAAAAGAAAAGGGGCAAATGAAGACACTTTATTGGATTCTATTTCAGATGAAAAACCAGGATCCATCTGTTAATCCAGTAACACATGTAAGCAGCTTTCAAGAAAAGAAGTGCTGATGTACATTAGCTCCTTCTGCTATTAAACGTGCTGGAACATATTTAAAAACAGTTTAGAGCTAAAATTATACCCATTTATGTCTTCTGTTCCTTTGAGGTCTTTCAGTGATAGACAAGTCCGAACTACACTTATTCACGTGGGAGAAGAATTATCTTTGATTACCAAGTACTTTCTGCTTGGATGAAAGCTATAATAAACCACTGCTGGGTATGTTGGGGTAGGTGTGTTTCTGTAAAATCAAGATGGGTAAAGTTTGAGTGAAAGGAAATTTATTGCAAACATTATAAAAATTCACTTGACTTCCACCTCCCTGTTTAGCCATGGCTCTGAATTTAACATGAATGCATTAGGAAAGGCTTTGGGTTATTTTTCTTGGCATACCTAGGTTGGTGTCCCTAAAGGGACAGCTTTATCCTCACATGGGTGTCTTCTATCAACCCTCACCTGGTGAGAAGGATATTTAAACCTTTAGCTCTGCCCATGGCAATGCCGTGCTAGAGACAAACAGAGAAGATATTCTGACCTGGCTTTATCAACCTTGTTATTTATATCTTGGCTCTTTTTTCCCATGGAGACAGAAATGCCAAACCAAGGCTCTGTTATGTTTTATCTGTTTTATTTGTAAATTACTCTTTTTTCACAAAGGACTACATGTTCACTACTGATACATTTTAAAAACACAGATATGCAAAGGGAAGAAATTGAAGCTACTGGTGATGCTTGACTTCTAGAAATAATTACTATTAACATTTAGAGTATATCCATATATTCATCTTGTCTTATACACTTTACAATGCTTAAATGATGTTACACAGATTATTTTGTAACCCAATTTTTGAATTTTAAATATATCAAAACAAAAATACTTTTAAATTCAGTAAATATAGTTCTACAACATAGCTTTTATATGGATGCATGCTATTTCATTATAAGGATACGTTCCAATTCATTTAAACAAACAATTCATTTTTGAACGCTTGGCTTCTGATCTGGAACCAATATAACAGTGTGGCTGGAAATATACTACTCACTAAAATTTGCACTCATTTATACTTGCCTCCTTAGAATAAATCCACAAGTGGAATTTCTGGGTCAAAGGCTATGCACATTGTCACTGCTGTTGACATACTTTGAAAAACTGTCCTCAAGAAGGAAGGCTATTCTTGTTATGCTCCAAAAATGAATGCATGATAACACTTATTTCCAATAAATACTACCAGTTCCAGTAAATACTGTTTCAGCCAGTTTAATATCACTTAAAATTCCTAGGGTTGATATCCTCCTCTGTACATTGGGTACAGTAAAACGTATACTCAAGAGAAAGTGGTTAGGATTAAATGAGATAAGTGAGGCAGAGGAGCTTTCCACTTGGTAGGGGCTCAGTAATGCATTTGGAATTGATTTAAGTTCATTTTGAGAATCCAACTCACAGATATAGCTCTTCGATGGATATTACATTTTAACTATTGAAGCTTTAGGATAAGGATTAAATCACTTACAAACAACCGTGATTTTATGCACCCTAAGGGAGGTTCCTTATCAGGTAGCGAGAAAGAGGTGCCTCAGGATAGGCACTGGAGACTCAGGAGATTGTAGGCGTGGAGGATGAGAAATCACTTAATGGGCACGATGTACATTATTTGGGTGATGGATACACTAAATGCTCAGACTTTACTGCTATGCAGTACCTTCATGTAACAAAATTGCACTTGTACCCCTTAAAGTTATACAAATTTAAAAATAAAAGGCACAACAAAATTAAAACTGCTCTTAATATCAACTTGAAATCAAGGAGCCAGGTGGGCTTTAGTGATGTGGGGACTCCAAAAGGGTAGATAATTTTAAAGAAAATATAATCATTGGTTAAAGCTTGGAAAATACTTAAAATATAGAGGGTAAAGTGATCTCCTGTAGAGCTGTTGTCACTGATCTGCACTTTGGCATGGTGCCATTGGCTGATAGGGTAAATTGCTTGCTTTCTGGATTGAGAAGCGCTACAGCATGGTGGTGAACTGTGCTGTGTGTGCGGAGTTGGAATTCTGGGTCTGCCATTTGCTTGCTCATTGAATCTGAGCCATTCTCCACACCTGTATCGGGTCTCTCAGTGATAATAATGATATATTGCAGGGTTGTGTGAGGATTAGATAAGCGAGCATGGGTGAGTCACTTAACATAGATTCTGGGAATTGGTAACCATCCACACATGTGGCTGTTGCTATTTTACTTATTTTTTGGCACTCCACTGCTTGGTTACAGAGAGGCCACCAGGAACAAGTCTAGGTGACTCCCTGGGTTATGGAGGGCAACAAATGTTACCCCCACCATTCATCATTGTCCACAGAGTCCTCTTGAGCAGAGAACCATGGGAGAAGTTTCCTTCCTATTTTCCGAAATGGAATAATGTTGCTTGTTGCTGTTGTTTTCCTGTTAATGCTTCATTTTGTCCTCATGCATCACATAGTCTACTGTGTCTCCCTGTCTGTGTTGGTGGCTAGAAAGCTTAGGGGTGGATTTGTGTCCAATCTCTAGCTAATGTGTAGGGCTTCTTGGAATACATTTCACATACTAGTCACCCTGCTGGCTATACCTTATCTTTCTTACGTTCATTCCACATCTCTTTACATTTTCTCAAATTTAAGTTTTTCTTGCATGTGTTTTGTAAACAACTTCAGATTGATTTTAGAACAAGACAGATGTAACTAAAGAAATAAAAATTAAAAAAACATAAAACCCATCCCTGGTACACCCACTGTGGTAAATCTTGCTTATGGATTGCTGTAATTTCTTCCTCCTTCCCTCTCCCTCTCATTGTCTCTGTCTCTGTCCCTCAAATGTCCATCCATCCTTCCAGCTTACCTGCAGGCATGCAAGATATGATTTTCATATAACTTTATGTCCTCGACATTTTCTTTCATTATAAATTTCCTCATAAAATGGCTTTTAATGGCTGTCTAGCCTTCTGTCATATAGATAAACCATAGTTTACCTAACTATTCTCCTGTTGTTAAAATTTAGGTTTTGTTTTTCTAAATTTTCCTTTGTTGTGTAACATTTATCTTTATAACGCTTATCACTAACTTTGTGTATAAATTTATATAATGCTTTTCTGTTTTTAAACAAAATACTTTCACATATTATTGGCAATACTCCTCCTCCTATTAAAAATGAAATTAAAGCATATAATAATTTCTGTCTGCCCCAGCAGAGTCAGGAAGCAGGAGAGTGTTGTTCCCTGAGTCAGCCCTTTATGCATCAGGCAAGTTTATAAAACATGGAATAAAAATATCTTCTCCTTTTGGCATACAGAGGGCTTCATTAGAGAAGTCACTGAGGAATAGCAAGGCTTAGCTAGTAATTCCTGCTGCGCCTGGCTTCTTCTTTCTCAAACCCCCAGAGGCAGTCTCCAACCATCGAATCCATGGCCTGAGAAGCGGGAGAAGTCCTTGCTGGGGCCTTGCTCCTGGTGGGTCTGGGGTTCACAGGCATCATCAAGTCTTCCTCAAAGACTGGACCCTTCGTCACTTGGTTTTCAGCAAAATGCAAGAATCTGATATCCCCAGATATGTTGAGGTTTTGAGTTGGATGTTTTCCCAACTCAGTTGGCCAAGTCTGAAGCCATGTTTAATAGAAGATGAGATGCTTGAGCTTTCAGCCTTTATCTTTAATTAAAGATTATAAGCAACATTTTAAATTCGCCTGTCAAATAACTCCCTGCCTACAGCTCCCACACCTTGTGATCCATGCTTGAGGCCTTTATTTTGCCTCTGTGGTTGTGGTACCATGTTCTGTCTCAATCTACTGACTATTTTGTTTCCAGAATGCTGTTGGAGTCAGGCTCAGACTTCCTTCAAAAACAACCGTGTCGTCTGTATAGATCCTCCTGAGTTTTGGATATCTGTGTTAGCAAACAAGGCTCTTGCTTACATTGTTATTCAAGAAAAAGGCCTGGGTTGACTTTAGAATCTAGCCTCTGTCAGCTGAGCCACTGTGAACACCAATTAGAACTTCAGTTTTTATACCTATATCCAGGAAAATAATTCTTTCCTCACAGAGTCACTGTGGAGACTGAGCTGTAGGAGGTAGAAAAGATATTGTTTGAGGACATTGCTAATGCTTAATCAATGCCTGTTTCATTACAATGACCTGATTTTGATTCAAGAGTTTGACCTGGGCACAATTGGAAGGAGTCGTGAGAGAAAACATTTACCAAGTTCTTGGAATATGCCTGTTACCATCCTCAATACCTTACCAACAATCCTACAAGGTAGGCACTGTTATCATCCCCAGATCCAGAGAGAAGTTAAGTGGCTTGTTGAGGTTTAGAGCTAGATGGAAACAAAGCTATGATTTGAACTCAAAACAGTCTGGTTGTAGAATCTGTTCTCTTGGCCACTCACTCATGCTGCCTAAAGCCTAACACATTGGTTAAGAACGTGTTCTTTTTAAAGACTAACAAAAGCTGTGAATGTGGTTAGGCATTGGGACCCCTGGCTGGGCACTGCATCTTACTGCCAATAAATACCCACCTTTGCCTCCCAGCCAGTCACAGTCTCCTCCTGGGTCTGGTTCCTGTGACTTCAGCTCTGTTTATTCCGAAAACAGTGGAAACAGTGTATGACTTGCAAACCTGCTTTGCCACCAAGAGATTTACATCTCAGTAGATCCTGGACCAGAGAGACCCAAGGAAAACAACCTCTTGTGTCCCAATACCAAAGAAGAGGGGCTGTGACCCAGCATGTGCGTTGTATAAACTAGGTGTTGTTCTACACAGGAAAATCCTGTGTGGCTCCTTCCAGGTGAGACTGTCACATTTTTTACTCAACTTCAAATTATGGCATTTGGGGGCTAACCTTTGTCCCACAGAGCTCTTAAGCTTACACAGCGGTGTGCAGTTTACAAAGCATTTTCACTGCTTTGCCCTATATAGTTGCCATAGCTAGTTAATGAGGGAAACCAGCAGTTTTTTCTTCCATCCCTGGCTCTCTAGTCCCCCCTCTTTGTTTTATGGAGTTCCTGTGGTGGGGTGTGTTTTGAGAATTAAACAACAAAAGACAAAGCTCTTCCCTCACTTTCCCATTGAGTCCTCATGGATAATATATGGGGGTGTGCTTTAGAATCTGGGTTTCTTGGTGGGAAATCTAGGGCTTGCTCTTTGCTCAGCTTGTCTTTTCCAAATGGCCACCAAACTTGATTAAGGACTGAGTGCTGACATATCAGTAACACAGGCCTGATAGTGAACCTGCTACAGAAACTGTGGGCTCTAGGCCTGATCTTCTGCATCCTTAGGAAATGGCTGAGATCCAATCAGCTTGCATTTAATAAATACTTTTTGAGGTTGTAGCCAAGGCTGACATTAGCTAGTGGTGTTAATGCTACATCTTGCAGAAACA
This sequence comes from Gorilla gorilla gorilla, assembly GCF_029281585.2. Classification (NCBI taxonomy): domain Eukaryota; kingdom Metazoa; phylum Chordata; class Mammalia; order Primates; family Hominidae; genus Gorilla; species Gorilla gorilla. Next base: position 125,313,187 of record NC_073236.2, read on the forward strand.
AGAATGGTTACAATCAAGAACTAATGTGCCCTAACCGCACTTTTAAAACAGGACAAAACAACTATGAACATACTAATTTCTTAATCCATTAATTAATTAATTTGTTCGCTCTGAAATGGGGTGACTCCTACATGGTAAAAGAACACACTTGTCATGTCCATTCTATCTCTAGATTACCAATGATCAGTCTCTGCAAGCCCCACAGACTCTCCCATCAATAATGAGCAAAAACTCCATACAGTTTCTTTCTCCTCTTTGTCTTGGGTCTTGAGGATGAAGGTGGTAGGAGAAGGGCATTCGTTTCTACTTCGCAAAGTGGTGGCTAAGAAAGAGGTCAACTTGGTGAGTTGCATCCAGGCACAATAACTGTTTCAAATACTTTTCCCATAGTAGCTGCAGAGTCAGGGCATCATCAATTTCTGCTGTAATGAGACTTCAGCTTGGGGCTGCCCACTCGCTAGTACTTAGAAAGAGGTGACAATCAAACTGGCAAAGGCAATGTAGTTGAAAGTTCACTCAGCAGAGATTTGGGTGAAGGAAGGTCAATGGTAATGCTGCCACTTACTAGGCATGGTGCATTAGGAATGTCAGATGGTATGTAGGGAGGTGGCGGGCAGGTCCCTCTAGCAGAAGACTGGAGTTATCAGGAGTCGTAGCACCCAGGTCAGAGACTGGGTCTACTGCTGGTCCTATTATATTCCTGTATCTGATGTCATCTGTCAGAAAACAGAGTTATAGCTCTACTGATTGACCATTTCAGCCTTCCCACATGGCTACCTCTCCAAATGGCTGAGCTAAGACATGTTCAGGCGCTTGCTACATCAAGAACCCATATTCTCCATCCTTTTCCCTTCCTGAAGATAATATTTCCTTTTGAAAACTTTAAAATGCAAAGGTTCCCATCAGGTATTTTTTCCTCAAGAAGGTGAATCTAATGACCACCCTTCTGAGTAGGTCACCCTTAGGATTCCAAAGTGATTCTCATTCCTGCCAATATTGTAACATGACCTGTAATTGCACTCTTTAAAAAAAAATTCTGTCAGGTAATCTGCCTCCCTCCATAGATTCATTCATTCCAATGCCAAACTCAAGGGTCTAGGAATTTGTAAGTAAGTCATAGATATTCTAGACATGTGTCTAGCAATAAACTTGATTTTTATATATTTCTCTAATTCCCCAGGATCTGCCTGGCTCCTGACATTTGGACTTTGTTTCCTGTTACTGGCTGGAGGACAGCCTTCAAAGCTGATGGCTGAACTCAGTTTCTCTAGCTTGGTGTTGGGCACCCCTAGGATATGGCTGTGCTCAATTCCTTGACCCTGGCACTCCTGGCCCCTCTGTCTGACTCCCTTTCCATACAGCCCCAGACCCATCCTAGGGCTTATCCTCCCCCTCGCCCATCAACCCCTTAACACCCTGGAGGGAACACTGCTTACTACACCTTGTCTGTTACAAATTGCTCAGAACTCAATAAACCCTAGACAACACTCTTTCTGATTTAATTTATTCCTATAATGTGTTTTTGTAAGTCATCTTCTCATGAATAACAGGGCTAGGGTTTCACTTGCCTTGTTGATATATTGTTAAAAATAAATAAATTGTATTTGAGTAAATCTGAAAAAAAAAAGACTCTCCCTCCTTTCTCACCAATCCTGCCCCACCACTGCCCAATGTCAAAAATGTGCTTGATCTGAAATTGCTCAGTAAACCAGGAACGATAAAATAGAAATAATTTCTCTCTATAAAAATGAGGATGAATTAGTTATTCTTTAAATAACAAACTTGAAAGAAATCTACCCTGAGAACTTCTTGAAGACCTGCCTTTGTCACCAACTCTCTGGGAGGCCTGTTGTAGTCACTAACCTCTGGGACCCTCTTGTCCTCTCTTTATAAACAGAAGGCACAACATGGATATTCGGTTGTCCTAAGAGGATGGCACATCATTAACAATGTAACGTGAACAAATGGTGAGGCCTTTGGTTATACATAATTTTGTTTTTACTATATGGATAAACCTTGATATTTAGAAAGGAGCAGAAATAGGTTATTCTCTGTATAGCCATCTGAAGTTAATTAGGCAGTGAATCTTAATTACCTATATTAGATGAGCCTGGAAAACTGAAATGAAACAGTTTCTGCACACTGTCTTCCAATCTGCCATTAATAGCATAAACAAAGAGCCAAATTCATACATTTGATCAGCAACCACTGACTTCAGGGTGTCTTAATTCATGGTTACATTTTTATCCCAGGTTAACAGAGTTTCCAGATCCCAGATAAGCCTCAACATTCTCTGTTGAAATGAAGATGAGAGAAGCATAAGAACTTAGCCTCTTTGGGCTGCTATAACAAATACTATAACTGGGGTGCCTTATAAGTAACAGATTTATTGCTCACAATTCTGGAGGCTGGGAATTTCAAGATGGAGCTGCCAGCAGATTTAGCGTCTGGCAGGAGCCCATTTCCTGGTTCATAGATGGCATCTTCTCACTATCTTCCCATGGTGGAAGGGGTAAGGAGCTCTCTGAAGACTTTTTTTTTTCTTTTTTCTTTTAAATAAGGGCACTGATCCCAGAAGTTTTATCTTTTTTTTTTTTTATTTTTTTTTTGAGACGGAGTCTCACTCTGTCGCCCAGGCTGGAGTGCAGTGGCGCGATCTCGGCTCACTGCAAGCTCCGCCTTCCGGGTTCACGCCATACTCCTGCCTCAGCCTCCTCAGTAGCTGGGACTACAGGTGCATACCACCACGCCTGGCTAATTTTTGTTGTATTTTTTAGTAGAGACGGGGTAGTTTTATCTCTTAATACTATCACATTGGGATTAGATTTCAACAGATTAATTTGGGAGAGGATAAAAAATGTCTAGACACTAGCAAGGACTGTGGCAATTCTTAACCTTACTCAGGCAATTAAATTGTTCTGATTCTATTAAAATTTATTTTCTTCAACTCCTAACATCTTGTATGTGCAAGTGTCTCAGCCTGAAATTTTTGTCAAAGTAGTGAAATATCTAGGACTAAGATCGTCCACATTAGAATAAGACCTGCTTCAGACGATCTGGATTTGAATGTAGCAGTTCATGTCTCCTTTCTTCACTATGTAGAACAAAAGGATTTTAGAAACCACCCAATTCTCAGCCACATTTGGCCCCTTTTGCTAATAGGAAAACTAAGTCTCAGAGAGGTCAAATGTTTTGCCCAAAGTCATGTAGCAGCTAGTAGCAAACCCAAAACTAGGATACAGCCTTCTGACTTTTAATCAATGATAAAAAAAAAGGTGTATGTTTGGTTGATTTAAAATGCTGAGTGTGGAAGGAAAATAATTTCAAAAGATTAACAACAATTACAACTTTTTTTAAAATGAATCCCAATCCCTTTGATGCTAAAACATTGGAAAAAGATGAAGTTTCCTTTTACAGCTGTGCAGACTTAGACTTCTCCTTTGTACCTGGAAACATGATGCATTATTCATGCAAACAGAATGTATTTGTTCTGAGACTCTGCAGAGGAAAAAAAAAGTTAATGGCAAAATTAAGCGAAGGAGTGATCTCTGCAGTGCTTTGACAGAACAGCTATGAACAGCTATCTAAAGTTAGACATGGAAGCCCTCTTTGGGAAAGGAGCCCAAATAAAGACATTAATGAAAGTAGATTTATCGACACGTCTGGAATTCTACTGACTTTGTTCCTTCACGTTCAATGGTGTGCCTCCTCTGGAGTCCTTACCTTTCAAGTTTTAAGGCATTTAAGTACTAGACACCCCAGTAAAAAATGCTGTGGACTCTATTTGTCCTCACTGTATGTTTTAGATATGCAAAAAATAATATTTGCATGTTGTGAGATGTTGGAATAGTTTGAAGAGGGAGGTTACAGTGTTTTATAAAAAGTAAATATCCAAAAGTGGAAATGATTACTGTGGCATCACTCCGTTAATAGGCACTTGCTAAAAAGTCTAGTGTATGGCAGCCATCACAGTTATTAAATATGGAGAGCAAGATTTTTTAACAGGTGATCTACAGACGCCTGCAGCTGACTAACTTGAAGCCCTTGACAAGATGTATATGCATAGGCCAGTTCCAGAGCTGCTGTAGCTGAATCTTTGGGGATAGACCTGAACCTCTGCACTGCTAATCTGCTTCTGGGGGGCTTCTGATACAAGAAACTGCTGTCGAGGATGAAGATTCTTTCCTTCTTTTGCTTCTTTATTCAAAGTCGCTTTTTCCATTTGAGGTATACAATAAAAGATGCATTTAAATTAGGTCGAGAAGATGTTTTGGGGCAAGTTTGTGACTGATCTTTTTTCTTCCAGATAGTTTAGACTTTACCCCATAGGAAATAGGGAGCTAACCACAACCTTTGAGTAAGACGGAATGCCTGATTTGATTTTTAGGAAAATAATCCTGGGAGCAACAGGGACACTGCACAATAGTGAAAAGATTAATTTGATCATTCAGGTTGTTTCTAAGTGAGTTTCTCATATGTTCATGTTGCTCCAAGATAATCTAATAGAAAGGAGAAGATCTGATATTCACAGTGTAGCTAAGAGGATTTCTCTTTCTCTCTCCATGAGGAGAACATCTTGGAGTGGGATTCTTTCTTGCCCTGCTCATTCCTCTTTACTTGTGCAGAAGTAACTAACCTGATTAGTATAATTATGGCCAGTGGTTCTCCAATTTTGGTGTGCACAAGAATCACCTGGAGGGCGTGTTAAACTAAAGACTGCTGGGCTCACCCCCAGAGGTTCTGATTTGGTGGGTCTGGGTTGGGGCCCAATAAATTTGCATTTCTAAAGAGTTGCCAGGAGATGCTTATGCTTAACGAGGGGCCACACCTGGAGAACTATCTTTTTAAGTCAAAACGTTCTTTCCCTGGAAGTCTCTTGAAATAGCAAGAAGGGCAGTGGGGGGTTCCCCTTTGCTTTATTTTTCAATGAATTAAGCTCATCTGAGCTGGTCCTATTCACACTGTGGAGAGACACCCTGTTCCAACTTTTCAGTCTAAGACCACAAGTGCATGTCAAGGTGAGCCTGCTTGTGCATCCAGATGTGTCACTTAGGTGAGGCATAGATTAGGCTGTTCTGTTTCGGCAATCTCAAATCCAAGTTCACCATCTCATCCTTCTATTTACTAGATATTTAGACAGAAAGACAGGAAGAGGGAAAGTGATAGTATTTGAACATCAACCATCTTTGTCCTCTTTAGGAAGAAAGTTTCCTTATGGAAAATCTACCTATTTGCTCATATGAGCTGATATGCCAAACCTTGGCACCCCTTAGGCCAAGAAGTTTGCAGTAGATTGTGTGTGGATGCAATAGCATTGCAGTGACAGGTAGACATTATATTACTGGGACTTTAAGTTACAAAAGTGCAGCTAAATTGCACCTATAAAATATTATTATGTGATGTTTTGGCCCTGAGATTGTTAATACTTGGGATTTGACAGAGTACTAGAGTAGCATTTTCAAATATTGTCTCTGTTTTGTTTTGAATTTCATCCGGGGAGAAGAGGAAACTTTTCCTAGGAGACTTGCACGCATGTGGCTTCCAGAGGTGGAGTCACGCCTACCCACATGAGCCCCAGGTTTGTTCTAGATTCTTCCCTTCAGAAGCCCTAAACATGAATGTGGGTTTCAGAGGTCCGTGCTGAGATCAATGACAGAGAAATGTTGCATTTTTATTCAATGAGAAGATAAAAAGAAATAGGATATCTTCCTAGATCAGTAATGTGTCATTTTGGTGGATTGAGATGGAAAGCCTATGAAATGGAGAAAAACTTAAAACAGCCCATGTGTGAAACAGACTGTTTTCAGGAATTGGAGCAGAATTCATTTTAAAAATGACAGGTTTTTGTTGTCAAGTCAGAGAGGAGCAGTGGAAATGTGGGAAAAGAAATGAAGGAATCTGTGTTGATTGAAATGGAGCAAGAGAGGCGTTTTCTTAACCCGAAGACTGAGAACTTATGAAACACACAGATACAAATGGGAAAGGATTTTGCTGTATCTAATTGCTTTCAGAGGAACAACTAAAAATGAAGAGGATGATTCAGTTGTTACTAGAATAGAGGCTATATTTCTCCCCTAAATTTTGGCAACTATTAGGCCGTATCTTCTCAGAGAGGGAACTAGAATGTTTTCCCAGAGGAAGGCTGCCTTAAGCACCATTGAGAGAACTTCTCTTAGTAGTAAGTGGGGAACCAGTCATAAGAGCAAATGAGATACCACCCTAACATCTGAGACAGCTACATGAGGAGGTTGAATGAGATGGTCAGATTGTTAAGGTGAATACTTCAAGGTAGCACAACTACTTGTGGGGAAACAGGTATGGCATGTGCTATGAGGGATATGGCTAGGAAATGTATGAAGTTGATGGATTCAGGGAAGATTGCATTCTCAGTTTCAGCAAGAAATGTCAATAAGATTTAAACTGGGCCTAGATTTGCTGTAGGCTGCTGGGAAGAGACCATCCATGTGGTGGGCTGTATTTATTTTTGGCTGATCTGGAACAGACTGAATTCCTCTCTCTCATGCTGGGGACATCATGAGACAGAAGCTGGAGGCATGTGTGCCTGGCCCAAGAGCAAAGAGAAAGGAAGGAAAGCAGAGTGATCTAGCAAACAGGGTTAGCTCCACATGTGGTTAAGAAGAAAGAGAAGCAACTTAGAAAGTAGGTTAAACATTTTAAACTTCACTCAGTCTGCCGAGAAGGAAGAAAAGGAAAACAGAGGAACCAGAGCTCTCAGAGACAATCCTTCTGTGATAAAAAAAAAATGGGAAAAGAAAGACATTTTGCTGCCAGGAAAAGAGAACAAGTTAGTCAAGGCCTGAAAAATTCAAATTCTGAGAGAGGAGAAGATTTTCAGGGAGCACACATGGTCTGGGGCGTGTTGATCGTTGCTGGCCTCTGGAGGTGCACATGCTTTTGGAAGTTCATGAATTTGCTAAAGGTGATTTTGAACAGAGAGATGTGGAGAATGAGGAAGACTACCTTTAAGAGATAAGCTTTGTATGTCTAGGTAACTCAAGAGCAAGAGGTAAGATCAGTAGCCACTAGTACATGAAAATACAACATGCTTTGGAATCTTGCTGGGGGTGAAGAATGGCTAGGAGAAAGCAAGGCAGTTTGGAGAGCTGACTGTTTATAAAAGTTATACATGTGAGGAAACGTCCTCATGAGAGACTCACTAGACAGAGTCCACCACAATTCGGTTTTGAGTTAAAGAGCATACAGCTCAAAATGGTGATGGAATTTCAGAGGGAAAGACCCTAAGAGGGAGTATCCACCTGCAACTGTCTAAATCTTGTAAAAAGTCAGGATAATCCCAAATGCTACTCCTAGGGAGGCTGTATGATAGACGGATTTTTTTTTTTCTTTCAAGAAACCAGAAGGTCACAATTAACCTCTCAATAGAAGATTTCTCCTTACTGGTTTTAAATAATGACCCCAGGACAGACACAATAGCCTCTGGGCAGAACTAAAGCCAAAAATATTTCCTCCTTTTTCTCAGTCAGTATTAAGCATTTGTGGCTGGAGATAGCACCGTGAGCCTTGGTCACTCTTTGAATTATGCACTAGGATCTGAAAACATGACTCTGCATGCAGTAGGTGATTCAGAAGCTGAGGATTTATTTGTGACATCTAAACAATGCTGGTATGAGTTTGGCTTCATGAAACTCCTATGTGTACTTCCCACTGATACTACAGAAAATGGCAATCATGAGAAACTTGGAGTTCCACTAACTCAATTTTGGAGGAGCTAAAGGCTGTAATCATTTGGCAGAAGTGGACCAAGATGCTACTTTTGCTGAAGACAGACTCCGTCAGAGTGACACTCATCTGGCTGAGGAAGAGCAGAATAAGGAAGTAGGGAGTATATTATCTTCTAGGCTGCTGTAAAAAAGGTTGATCATCCCTAATCTAAACCTCCAAAATCCAAAATGCTCCACAATCTGAGACTTTTTGAGTGCTGACATGAGGCCACAAGTGGAAAAATCCACATCTGAATTTTGTGCATGAAACAAATTTGTGTTTCATGCAAAAGATTAGTAAAAATATTGTATAAAACTACATTCAGATTATGTGTATAATGTGTACATGAAACATAAATGAATTTCTTGTTTAGACTCAGGTCCAATCCCCAACATATTTCATTATGTATATGCAAATATTTCAAAATCCAAAAAAAAAAAAAAAAAAGAAAAAAAGAAATCCAAAACACTTCTGGTTTCAAGCATTTCAAGTAAGAGATACTCAAACTGTACCACAACCTTGGTGGTTGAACCCAACATGAATGTATGGTCTTATTGTTCTGTAAGTCTGAAACGGGTCTCATTGGGCTAACATTAAGTTTGGCAGGTTTTCTGTTGCCTTCGAGAGGCTTTAGGGGAGAATCCATCCTCTTGCCTTTTGCAGCTTCTAAAAGCGGCCCACCTTCCTTGGCTCATGGCCCCTTCAGATACCTTCAGAGCCAGCAACACTAGGCTGATTTCTTCTCACACTGCTGTCTCTGTGGCTCTGAGTTCCTCTTGCCCTTTTTAGGACCCTTATTGTTACATTGGGCACACACAGATAATCTAGGATGATCTCCCTATTTTAATTAGCAACCTTAATTCTATCTGTAACTTTAGTTCTCCTTTGCCATGTAAGGTAACATTTTCACAGATTCTGGAGATTAGGATGTGGACATGGGAAAATTATTCTGCCTAATACAGGGAGAAGAAATTTTGACTTCAGTTCTTTAAACTTGAATGTATGAAGAACAGATGATTTTTTTAAATTTTATACCCTTTCTTAGAATGCAAAAATGGGGAGATCCACATATAAATTTAGGGCATTTTTGTGTTACTCTTCATTGTATATCTTATAAGCAATATTTGAATGATGTGGCAGGGCATAATTTGAAATAAAAGAGGTGATGAATTTTTGGTGTAGGATGTAGCATTTAATGCTAATTTCATTAATGTCCTCTTCTGGCTCTTCAGCTGAACTGCCCATATCACAGAAGGGCAGTTGCTGGTCTGTCTCATATGCAGAAGCAGGAACCTTTTTTACACGAACAATCTTTTTCCCCATGAAGAAAATGAGTAAAGCAATACTTCTGGCTGATCAAAGCCTTGGCCTTTGAACCAAATGTTAAGAAAGAACAAAAGTGAGGGAGAGGAAGGAGAAACACGTAACCTTCTCTTTTATGCTGAAGAAGACTCTGCTCTCCTTTCTGTGAGTGGGGAATTGCAGTGAGCAGTGAGCAGTGAGCAGTTTCAGATTTTTCTCTCTAGTAGTTTGCTTGGGCCCATACTGTTATGGTTGCTGAGAGTCATGGTTCTCTCTCTCTGCTTGTCTCATGGTTCAGTAAAAGGGAAGTGAATTGTTTTCTGCTTTCTGTCCAATGTGATAAATGCAATTTTTATCACAAAATGTACACAAAAATGTGTACAAATGCAAATTTTTAGCTTGTGACTGGTGAGAAAATCTGGTAAACTTTGCTTCAGGTCCCATTACCATAAGAGAGGAGGGCAGTGTCCATTTATTCTCAGGCCCGGGTAGTACTTTCCAAACCAATTTTATCAAGAAACCCTATGTCAAGGGCTTGTATGCAATTTCGAAGATTAACAATGCTGTTATATTGATCACCATTAACTATCAGTTCTTTGAAATTGGGATGGAGGGGTGATTTCTTGACACCCCAAACTTACATGTCTAGGAGATAAACAGAAATCCTTACAAGCAGAAACTTAAAGATGATGTTACAACACCTCTCATTCTACTGAAGCTGTGACCTAAGTCATTATCCACAGTTTTATAAACACATACACTTTTATGGAGTCTTAACCCACAACGCTGTGATCTTCATCATTATCATCTTCATTAGAAGCAGATGACAGCAAAGTGTAGCCTACACATTTAGAATAATGTTTAAATAATTCCTGGGTCGGGGGTGAACCTGGTAACCTAATCAATTTTTGAGAGACTGTAGTAGGAGCTGGGGATGGGGGATTATTTAACAAACAATGTCTTCAAGAAACTGATTTATGGTCTAAGATGATGAAGAAAGTATCTTAAATTGAAAAACAGATCACTTTATAAAAAAGCAATCAATATAAAAATCTCCTCAATATCATTGGGATAAATTTTTGAAATATGACATTGTTGTTTGCTTTTTTCTCTTCTACAAACACTTAAGATTTAGTATAGGATATTTGGAAAATAATAGAAAAGTGCAGTGCTTGCACACACATATCTCAAATTTCACTTCTGAGGAGACATCACCGTTGAGAATTGTAGTTGAACATGTTTTTGTTGTTGTTGTGTTTTTGTTTTTGTTTTTTGAGATGGAGTCTAGCTCTATCGCCAGGCTGAAGTGCAGTGGCACCATCTCGGCTCACTGCAACCTCTGACTCCCTGGTTCAAGTGATTTTCCTGCCTCAGCCTCCCAGGTAGCTGGAATTACAGGCCTGCACCACCATGCCCAGCTAATTTTTGTATTTTTAGTAGAGATGGTGTTTCACCATGTTGGCCAGGATGGTCTCGATCTCCTGACCGAGGCCCGCCTCGGCCTCCCAAAGCGCTGGGATTACAGGTGTGAGCCACCATGCCTGGCCTGAACATGTTTTTATTGTGTCAAGCAAGCCTTATCCCTTCTACTCAAATGGCTATCCCCAAAACTCCCCTATGTGGACATTCCACAGCTTCTTGGAACAGTCCCCAGTACTTGGTCGTGCTGGTGTCTTCCCATGTCAGTCTTCATGCTTTGTTTTCAACTTCCTTCCTTTTGAAAAAGCAAATCTCAGTATTCTGGAACATTTGTTACACTCTTGTTTCCTCCCTTAGGCCAGGCAACCTTGAAGGCAGGAGCCATTCCAGTATCAGAAGGGAGATACTAACGAGGAGGGTGCAATGTTGCAGATCTGCTGAGTATGCATCTTATTGTCTGAAATCACTATATTTTTCAGCTAGTTTTTCCCCCTGATAAAGGAAGACGAACTCTCTCTGTGAATCCTTTATTTTTGCTTCTAGAGATAGAAAGATTAACAGGTATAGCCTGTGTTTATAATCCTTTTTTGTAGACAAAACTCAGAATCAAAATAAACTGACCTTCTCCCTCCCTCCCCATCACCATTTTATTTTTCCTCACAATAGTTTAAAGCATGATCAGAAAGATTTTTTTGTGTACTATTTTCAGGGCCCAAATACAAGAAAAAGTAGCTGCTGTAACAATTCAATTTTAGAATAATATTTCTAAGAAATGCTCTGAAATGAAATGCATTTTAAACCATTGTGTCATTTAATGTCACCAATTTTTTTTTTCAGTTTGTTTCTTTACTCGTTGTCCAGGTATTTTAATCCTTTCCTTTAGAAGGGCTTTAAAATTATTTATAATAAGCTGTAGCTATTATTGTAATGAAGTGGTTTTATCCCGGAAAAGTGAATATATATTATTTTTGTAGAGCAATCGTTTAGGAATCATAGTGTAGACAAATCAGAGGTTATTTCTCTTTACTGGGGAGGAAATCAACTCACAGGATGTTTCATAACTTTATTTCCCTCTCTTGTTGAATACATCTCTGGCTTCTTATAACATACATAAACCCTTGAGTTACATCAGGTGTTGGTTATTGCAGCGACCTCAAGGCTGCACAGCTAGTGAATGGCAGGCTTGAGGCCAGAGCCAAATATTTAGTACCCAAGTCCTTTGCCCTTGGCACTGACTTCACTTTCTATCCAAAAAGATTAAAATAGTTTCCATTTAGGTGACTAAAAATAAATAAGAGCTCCTTGACTGGAAGGCTTTTAATGTACAGAAAATTTCTTTTCATGTTTGAAAAGCTTTAAGCCCCAATTTCATTCTTCTGTATGTGGATATCTAGTTTTCTCAGCACTATTTATGAAAGAGACTATTACTTTTCATTGCAAATACTTGGCTCCTTTGCCAAAAATTAATTGGCCATATATGTACGGATTTATGTCTGAGCTCTCTATATTATTCCCTTGGTCAAGCTATCTATTATTATTATTAATGTTTTGGCCAGTAACATGGTATTTTAATTACTATTGCTTTGTAGTATTGCTTGAAATTAGGTAATGTGATACCTCTAGCTTTGTTCTTTTTGCCCAAGATTGCCTTGGCTATTCAGATATTTTTGTAGTTCCATATAAATTTTAGTTTTTTTTTCTCTTTCTGTGAAAAATAATGTTGGAATTTTGATGGAAATTGCATTGAATTTATAGATTGCTTTACGTAGTATGGACATTTTCAAAACATTATTTTTTTCAATCCATGAACACAGGATATCTTTCCATTTATTTGTGTCTTCTACAGTTTCTTTCATCAAAGTTTTATAGTTTTCAGTGTATAGGTCTTTCACCTCTTTGGTTAAATTTATTCCTAAGTATTTTAGTTTTTGTAGCTCTTCTAAATGCGATTGCTCTCTTGATTTCTTTTGCAAATCGTTTGTTGTTAGTGTATAGAAATGCTAATGACTTTTGTGTGTTGATTTTGTATCCTGTGACTTTACTGTATTTGATTATTGGTTCTAAAACTTCTTTGGTGAGAGTTTGTAGAGTTTTCTATATATAAAATCATGTCATCACCAAACAGTGACAATTTCACTACTTCCTTCCCTACTTGGATACCTTTATTTCTGTCTCTTGCCTAACTGCTCTGGCAAGTTCTTCCACTACTGTTAAATAGAAGTTGTGAGAGTAGGCATCCTTGTCTTGTTCCAGGTCTTAGAAGTAAGGGTTTCAGTTTTTCAATAATGAGTATAATGCTAGCTGTGGGCTTCTCACACATGGCCTTTCTTGAGTTGAGGTACATTTCTTCTATATCTAGTTTGGTGACAATTTTTAATTATGAAAGAATTTAGAATTTTTGTCAAAAGCTTTATCTGCATATAATCAGATATATGGTTTTTGCCCTTCGTTCTGTTAATTATCTCACACCATATACAAAAATCAAATCAAAATGTATGAAAGACGTAAACATAAGACCACAACTGTAAAGCTGCCAAAAGAAAACATAGGGGGGAAATTACATGACATTGTATGGAAAATTATTTTTTAGATTTGACCCCAGAAGCACAGGCAATAAAAACAAAAATAGACAAATGGGATTATGTTGAACTGTAAAGCTTCTGCATAGCAAAGGAAAGAATCAACAGAGTAAAGAGACACCCTACTGAATGAGTGAATATATTTGCAAATCATACAAGTCCTAAGGAGCTAATTATCCAAAATATAATGTATAAGGAACTCAAACAATTCAATAGTAAGAAAACAACACAGTTTTAGAAATGGGCAAAGGACCTGAATAGATAATTTTAGAAGAAGCCATACAAATGGTTAACAGGTGTATGAAAAGGTGCTCCACATCACTAATTATTAGGGAAATACAAACTAAAACCACAATAAAATCTCACTTCATGCTGTTAGAATGGCTACTATCAAAAAGAAGAAATGTAAGTATTGATGAGTATGTGGAGAAAAGGGATCCCTTGCATGCTGTTGGTGGGAATGTAAATTAATACAGCCATTATGGAAAACTGTGTGAAGGTTCCTGGAAAAACTAGAAATAGAATTGCCATATGATCCAGCAATCCCATTTCTGAATAGTTACCCAGAAGATATGAAATCAATTTGGCAAAGGGATATCTGCACTTCTATGTTCCTTGCAGCATTATTCACAATAGCCAAGTTATGGAATCAACCTATGTCCATCAACAGAAGAATGAATAAAAAAAAATGTGCTATGTACGCAAACCGGAATACTATTTGGCCTTAAAAGAGAAGGAAATCCTGACGTTTGTGACAACATGGATGGAACTGGAAATGTTATGCTAAGTGAAATAAGCCAGACACAGAAAGACAAATGCCACATTCTCACTTATATGTAGAATCTAAATCAATTGAACTCACAGAAGCAGAGAGTAGGACGGTGGTTACAGAGGCTGGAGGGTGGGGTAATGGGGGATATGATGGTCAAAGCATATAAAAACTTAGGAGAAATACATTTTTGGGTTATGTTGCACAGCATAGTGAATATAGTTAATAATAGAGTATTGTATATTTCAAAATTTCTGAGAGTAAATTTCGAGTGTTTTCACCACAAACAATCTTAACTATTGGAGGTGCTGGATATGTTAACAAGCTTGATTTAATTATGCCACATTGTATTCATAACTCATAGCATCACTTTGTACCCTATAAATTTATAAAATTATAAATTGTCAATTTATAATTCAAGCAAAACAAAACAAAAGCTTTGAGCTGCAGGGCTGGCTCCTACTTTACAGCCAGGATGAAACCCTTAGCACAGAGCATGCTGGGAGGATGGAGAAGAAAGATGGATACCGTCGTGCTTTCCCAGGGCCGATAGGGTCTTTACTGGGATGTAATTTTCTATAGCTTTTTATTAATTAATATAACAAATGTTTATTGAGCATTTGCTCTGTGTCAGAGATGTTTAGGATATAAAGGAGTGAACAAAACGAACAAATAGTGCTGTCTCCTGGAGCTCACATTTTAACAATTGTCTTAGTGTTTTATTTCTATTAATATTCCTGTTAGAAGTCTGTCTTTAGCACCAATTATCTGAATGCTATCTCTATAATAGATATTTTTGGTCACAGAACAATTGCTACTCTTTACTGGAGGCTTGTAACATTCCAGACACCATGCTAAGCGAGTCATACATTATTCAATTTAAACTACCCATCTTTGAGACTGTTCTTATAATTTTTACTCTATATAACCAGTACATGGTAGATCTAGAATTTTAACATAGGTCTGTTTGACTCCTAAAGCTATTCTCTTTACCACAGTCTACACTAGTGTATCTTAATAATTGTTGTCTTAGATCAGAGGTTAAAAAAAAAACTAAAACATGAAATTGCTTTATTTTTGTATCAGATAAATTCAACATAAATTAGCTTTCAGATCAGAAGAAAGCTATCTGTTCTTTAAGTCCCATTGTGAGGTGGTAAATTAGAAGTGTAAACTTCAGGATGGACAATTATGTCTATTTCAACACTTGCCTAGCTTATCATACATGGATGTGTTACTGTTGAAAATTATACAGACAACCATTATCAGCAATTGTCTTCAGTTCTTTGTACTTGACCAAGAGTATACAGTAGATCATATTACATGGTTAAAATGATTGCCACTATTTTTTTTTTTTTCTGGGACAGGGTCTTGCTTTGTGATCCAGGCTGGAATGCGGTGGCATGAGCTCATCTTACTGCAACCTCCATCTCCCTGACTCAAGTGATCCTCCCACCTCAGCCTTCCAAGTAAGCTGGGACTACAGGTGCCTGCCACCATGCCAGGCTAATTGTTGTATTTTTTGTAGAGGTGGGATCTCACTATGTTGCCTAGGCTTGTCTTGAACTCTTGGGCTCAAGTGATCTGCCCACCTCAACCTCCCAAAGTACTGAGATTACAGGTGTGAGTCACTGTGCCTGGACTTTTGCCAATAGATTTTAATAATTATTGTATTTATCTTCAAAGGAAAGTATGGGTCGTAGCTTAAGGAAGTATGCATTCAAAACATTGGCTCCATACATACACCCATTGTGGCAAAAGAGTTAATAGTGGCTGATATAAATGTATGAGTTTATGCAGCTTTTCCTCAACTCAGGTCTTTGATAATACATATAGTCTTTGACTTCCAGTCTTCTTGTAACTTTCAAATGCTTACCTGTTTTCATAACTCTGTTTCCTTCTCTTTCCCTCTGTCCTTCTTGGATACCCTTCCTTCTGCAAATATTCATTATGGCTGCTCCATGTAACTTCTACAGCATTAGAAGTTCAAAGCTGGGGCCAGGCTTTATGATTACGACTACTCTAGCTGTGATTTCAGCATGATTTTGAAAAC
Source organism: Gorilla gorilla gorilla (assembly GCF_029281585.2). Lineage (NCBI taxonomy): Eukaryota > Metazoa > Chordata > Mammalia > Primates > Hominidae > Gorilla > Gorilla gorilla. The sequence continues at coordinate 125,329,052 of NC_073236.2, forward strand.
CACAATGAATTCTATATGGTTAGAGAAAGCAATGATTACCATAGATGTGCAAGCAGGTCTGATACAATGGGGAAATTAGAAAATAATATCGGGTGATATTAATATTAGCAGATGCTAACTATTGAGAGATTATCATATTCCAGGCAATCTTGCTAAGTGGTTTGTATAAATCATCTCATTTAATCCTCACAGCAGGCCTATGTAAAAAGTAATTGATTGCTGAGAGAGGTTCAATAACTTGCTCATGGTTTGCACTGCTTGCCGATAGCCAATCAGAATTAAAGTCCATGTAATTTTATTTCTAGAATTAGGATTCTTCTCTAGTATGTGATAGGCTCAAAGATGGTGAGGAAGCCTTCACAGAGGCAACACCGCTGTATTTAAGTAAAAATTTCTACTGACACTTCAATCCCATTTACATCACTTTACCATTTCGGGTGTAACTGGATAGCATCAAACATCCCTTATTTAATCAGATTAACTAAGCCATATAGCATAAGTAATTATAATTGGTTATCTAATCAAACAGTTGTAATGACTGAACTTTACATATTCCATGTCTCAGCACCATTCAGATTTGTGCACATTTCACTACAGCCCTGTTAATTTTTTCTTCTCACTACCAAAGAATGCTTAGATTTGATTTAAAAATTGTCTCTTGCTTCTTGTATTGTGCCTCAGATTCTAGGATTGTAACCAAAAAGCAAATATATGAGGTAAAATTTTCTGATTTTTTCAATCAGGAAAATCATAGATCATGAACAAAATGCACAGGTATTTGAACAAAGTCTTTAGACATCTTGGTCTTTATCATGAAAGCTTTTATTATGAAGTCAGTTAGAGACAATAATCGATGTGGCCTAACCACGTATACCCATCATGTGCCCAAAGCTGTGACTCATCTTCATTGTTCTTTTACATGAATTAAAAAAAGGTGCTGCTTCTGAATTGGTATTCAGCTAGGCAATGGGAAGAGGATTTGCTAGGGAGAAGCAGGCATTGCTTCACAGAGGTGGATGCAGCCCTGAGCCAGGACACAAACTTGGCAGGTGAAGAGAGGGATGAATTGCAGCCCATACTTGCCAACAGAACGGGAACATCTGTGAAGTAAACAACCATGCACATTGGTTCTGTCTGCCTGTCGCTATAGTGGAAATTACAGGTAGAACGCTGCATACTATGTATTCCTTTCTTATGGTCTTAAGACCATCTGTAAGGTCGGTAGTGAGGAAACTGACTAAGAGAAGCTGAGAGCACACAGCTATTAAGTGTGGGAGTTAGGATTTAGACTGAGGTCTGATTAATTCTAAAGTCTGGCTCATTCTCTCTGATATACAAATACCTTATTTCTGCTCTGAAAGAATTTCCAAACTTGTGGGTGGCATAATTAGCCCTGATGAACAAAAAGCAGCAAGTAGAATCCTGTTTCTTGTGCACATCAAACATTTTCTCATCTCTTTGCCTTTGTTTAATCTCTTTCTTCTACTAGGAGTTCCTTTTTCTTCTCATCTTCATGTATTAAAATCTTGCCTATTTTTAAAAATGTCAGTAAAATACTACTCTCTCCATGAAGCTTTCCTTGATACCCTTTAACATGAAAATAATCTCCATCCTCAAAATCACCAAAGCACATTCCTTACCACTCTGATGGGTCTGACCTTGTTGAAACTTTCATATGGCTATATGTGTACCTGCCTCTTTTTTTGCCCCTGTAATGGACCATAAATTCTTAGATGCTGATGTCATATAAAAACTTTTTATCACCACTTCTTGGCACAGTATAGGAGCTCAAGGTTTTCGTAACTAAATAAATCAATGATTGTATAAATGATTGAATGAATAAACCAACAGTAATTAAGACTTATTTTCAATAAAATGATGGGCGAACCACTAATGCTGCTGGAAATAATGGAAAAATCTTGATAAGAGAGTTTTGAAAATCTTAAATAAAGAGCTAACATGATGTTACCAGCTGAACTGAATCCCCCTCAAATTTATATGTTGAAGTCTTAATCCTCAGTACCTCAAATTTAACTATATTTGGAAACAGGACCACTGCAGATACAGCTAGTTGTTAAGAAACTAGAGAAAAGCAGTGCATTGCCTACAGAAGAACAACAATTAGAGTGGCAGTAGAATTGTCATCTGAAATCACGGAAGCCAAAAGAAAGTGGCACAAAGCATCAAGTGCTAAAAGAAAAGAACAATCAACTCTGGATTTTATATGCAGCAAAAATACCCTTCAGGAATGAAGGGAAAATGCAAGCCTCCTGAGATAAAGGAAAACTGTGAAAATTTGTTGCTAACAGAAACATCCTTAAAAAAGACTACAGGTGGCTGGATGCAGTGGCTCAGGCTTGTAATTCCCGCACTGAGGCTGAGGTGGGAGGATTGCTTGAGCCCAGAAGTTCAAGACGAGCCTGGGCAACATAGTGAGACCTATCTCTACAAGAAATAAACAAAATTAGTCAGGTGTGGTTGGTGCATGTCTGTAGTCCCAGCTACTCAGGAGGCTGAGATGGGAGGATCCCTGGAGCCTAGGAGGTCAAGGCTGCAGTGAGTCGAGATATCGCCACTGCACTCCAGCCTGGGCGACAGAGCGAGACTCTGTCTCAAAAATAAAATAAAATAACAGCATGGCTCAATCCCACATTCCACGCAGATCCTATCTCGCTCTTTATATCTTAGGGTTATTGGTAGGTTTAGGATTTTTCTGGTCATCTGATTCCCACACGACAGTTCTCCAGGTGGTCTTGAACCAACCCAGTTTCCCCTTTTCTTGTTTGTAGTTTTCAACAATAACTGTAGAATGTTCTGGGAATGCACATCCTGATATAAGCAGAAGCTGTCTGGAACAACCTGGGTTCTGTTACAGTCCCTCCCAGAAACAGGATGTCCTTCAAAGCTTTAGCACAGTGTGTCATGTTCCCTGGGGTATAAACCCTGGGGCACTTACAGAAGAGGCTACATCTGCCCTGGGCAGCTTTCCTGAGCCTTGTCCTGAAGCAAGCTTGCCCTGAATCCCGGTTTCTGTGGTCCCTTGCTACCTATTTGTAAGTAATAAACCTGCTTTCTATAACTTGGGTATTTGAGCATTGTGTCTCATCAGACTCTTGCTCCATATATGAATTGTGTTATTCCTCCAGAATAAAGAAGCAGTAGCTGCAGCGGATGTCTTATTTATTAAGCATTTTTTTAGTTCCTGCTAAGACATCATACACAGCCCTTTGATACCTGTCTCCTACTTCCCTCTCATTCTCTGTGTGGGGCATCCTGAATGGTATTTAGCATCTGTGTGGCCCTGGTCGTCTCTGAGCCTTTGCCTGTTTTCTTCTCTTTCCTTCTGGGGAACACTTTATCACCAATCTCTTTCCCAGTTAACACCTTCCAAAAGTCAGTTTTTAGGTTAATTCCTTCACAGAGGCATCCCTGATGCTCTGGATTTTGTTAGATGTTCTTGGAATGTGCCTTCAAAGGATCATGTATTTCACTTACCATGGAAAACATTCCATTCATTGGAATAAGCTGCTGGCTCCCCAGGGGCAGGAGCGGTGTTATCTTTGCCACTGTCAACCTGTGTCAGGTACACTCTTCGTGCATCATAAAAATCAATAAACATCTGCCATAGAAATGAAAAACAAGTTTATGATTCTTTTCTGAGAGGCTCAGAGGAAGCTTCATTGTCCTCTGCCAATAGTGAATCAATGATCACCAATCACTGATGGACTGTATTTGGTCCCATATTGGATAATTTCTTTCTTTCTTTCTTTCTTTCTTTCTTTCTTTCTTTCTTTCTTTCTTTCTTTCTTTCTTTCTTTCTTTCTTTCTTTCTTTCTTTCTTTCTTTCTTTCTTTCTTTCTTTCTTTCTTTCTTTCTTTCTTTCTTTCTTCCTTTCTTTCTTTTTTTTTTTTTTTGACGGAGTCTCGCTCTGACGCCCAGGCTGGAGTGCAGTGGCGCGATCTCGGCTCACTGCAACCCCCGCCTCCCGGGTTCACGCCATTCTCCTGCCTCAGCCTCCCGAGTGGCTGGGACTACAGGCGCCCGCCACCACGCCTGGCTAATTTTTTGTATTTTTAGTAGAGACAGGGTTTCACCGTGTTAGCCAGGATGGTCTCGATCTCCTGACTTCGTGATCCGCCCGCCTCGGCCTCCCAAAGGGCTGGGATTACAGGCATGAGCCACCACGCCCGACCCATATTGGATACTTTCTAAGTCATTACCCATTTCTGCTGTACTAATATTCTTCTGCGCTAGGTAATTATTATTTTAAAGTCAGGAGAAAAAAATGCAAGAAATGAAAAAACAACCTACTGTTTCTTAGTTTCCAAGAAAAATAAAAACAGAAGATTTAAGCCTCCCCTATTAGATTAAATCATTTTTCTAGGACGTGCTAATTTAAGCTAGGTTGTAAAATATTCCAATTACTACATTTAGCAAAGCTATGTAGCATGAATTTTCTGTCACATTTTCCTGAAATGGGCTTCATTTATATCCTATTTTACTTTGCCTCATTTGATTTAATTGTTCTTAAAATATTCTACATTCTTCTACAAACTTAGATCTTGAGGGCATTGCCCTCATGCATAACAAATTTGTTTTTTACAATCTTAAGGATAAAAGAACCTCAACCCCATTATTTCTTTCAAAAATCTTTGATGAGATATTTTAAAAATGTATTTTGTTACTTTAAAAATGCTATAATATCATAATACCATGCACTCTTTGAAACAATTTCCAAGTTATCTATGATTTTAAGGAGTTTTTATAAAATACTGAGAGTTTAAAATTCTTTAGATCACAAAATTATTTCAGATAACTCATGTAAGCTTCACAGCTACCTCAATCAATAGGAGAGTGCTGTCACTTTTATCCACGTTTTACAGGGGACAGCATGGTAATATGTAGTTTTAATCCAAGATTCACATTTGTGATTTTCTTTGATATGTAGAACACAATAAAAATAACAACAATAAGTAAACTCTTCAGAAGATATAGTTCTGTTAAGCACATTTATGAATGAGAGATAAAAACTTCAGAGCATAGTAGCTGAGTCCTTACAGTGCAAATGTACTGAATACTTTTAGATTCCTTTGCCATCAGATTAATCATTTGGCTAAAGTGGAAAAAATATGAGTCGATCTTCACATTTAAAGTTGCTCTTATCAACCTGCAAACAGAATATTCAGTTAAAAAAATCATTTTTAAAAGAGTCTATAATAAAAAAGATAATTATGGGTTTGAAGCATCTCAAATTATAGAATTCCATAGAATTTTGGAGCAAAAAACACTCTTTCAGATCTGCTAGTATTCTGAACTTTGAAAGAATTACAGTATTCTAATGCTTTTTAGAAGTGTTGTAACCTGAGTTCCCAAGTACAATGACATATTTTGGTTCTGATGCATGAGGAAATTTTTATCAATTCTGAATAAATGAAAAAAAGGTCAAATTTTTATAAACTCAGTTATATTAAATTTAAAGAATGTAATGTTATCTAAGATTTTAATTGTTTCATGTTTTTAAAGTCCAAATAATATTTTCTCGTTTTATTTGGAGAAATAAAAATTGACAATCCTATCTCAGCCTCCTCCTCCCCTTCTCTGAGTGTGTATGGGAAATTTTATTAGTCTGTGATAGCAAATAATTTGAGTTCAGGAATTTTAGCCACTGCTGCTGCTGCTGGAAGTATAGATGGATAAGGTAAGGGCTAGAAGTGTTCAACAACTTGCTCTAGGTTTCGGCTTGGAGCATGGGTCCCCTGACTCCCAGGCCAGGTCTCTCCAGCTCATTGTGCTGCCACAGAAACCACAAAATAGCTGCTTTTCCCTTTTCTTTGCCAAATCCAAGAGTGAGAAGCTAAATTGAGCACTAAAATTCTACTCACCAATTCATGATAAAGCATTAAAAATTTAAATTCTATCCCTTTTGTCAAGCACCTTTCCTTTTAGTAATTGTCTAATCCCAACAGACTCGATTGATAACCCTTGTTACATGAATCTTCAGCTTATTGATAACGTCCATCTGGGTACTATCATGCATATGAAGGCAAGTGTATTTAAAAATTATTAGAGCATTTAAAATGAGGGTAAATAAAACTAGCCCAGTCTCAGCAGAATTGTGAGAAAATCATGACGGGGGAAAATTACTTTCAATGGTAATGTTAAGAAGATTCACTCCAGCACTGAGCCTATGGAAGATAACATCTTAAATACAAATTTCATTCTCTGATGACAGAAAAACTGTTAAACAGCTGGAGTCCAAGAAGGAAAATAGCCTAGAGCAGGGTGAAATTCCAAGCACGCTATAAAAACAAATGCCTGATATTTTTATTGACGTAATTTATTTTGAAAGGGAGGCGAGTAAATATTTAAAAAACAAAGTCAATAATTTTCCTTTTATTTGTTCAGACAAATGAAAAGGTCAGTAACTGAGCTCTTGATATGTGCTCCCAGGAAATAGGACCACAACAGTGATTTTTCAGCCTTGTAATTACTGCTGGTTTACAAAGAGCATACATATTTGCATAATATAAAACAACATGTTATGAATACAACAAAATGTAGGATACAACAGCCAGTGCTGGCAAAATTAACTGGACCTAAGGGGAAATCAACTCTTTCAGCCTCCCCTAAATGTTCCCAATACCTCTAGATAGTGGGCATTTTGGAGGTAGATGTTGGGAACAGATGTTTCCTATGATGCCGACCATTTCTGCAGATGGTACATACAACGTGTGAGAAAAACTGAACAGCAAGAAATTAGAAATAATCCTTTTTGTTTGCATGATGATCTAATATTTTACAAAACACTTTGCATATGGGAGAATGAGGTTCAGAAATGTCAAAGAGTTTGTTCAAAGCCACTCAGGTAGAAACGGCTGAAGAGGAATGGAAACTAGTGACATATGATTCTGGATTCCACTTGTCTGCCACATTCTACTTCAAATCGACTCTGCCTATCACTGAGTATCTTAGAATATGCTTGTGTCTTAACCTGTCCACTATAAGCATGTTCATTTCACCTGGAAGATGGCTGTTTCTCCTGAGTTTAGTCACTCCTTTGTATTCAGGGATCTTGAGATTCAGAGCTGGGGCCTTGCAGATGAGGGCATAAAGTTAAATGATGACCCCAAATCCAGCTTAGGTCAAACTCCATGATCTGGCAGTCATGTCACCTGGCTCCAGGTTGACTGTTCTTTCCAACACAGCCCATTCTGTTTCTTTCCAAAGTTGCTTAGTTTTACAAAGGGGCTTGTCACAGTAGCCTGGTGTAACTTTAGGAGGACTAAAAAATTACGTGATGTAAATATAATAGCTTGTAAGTGTTTAGAAAGGTACAAAGACCTAAACTAGTACTGAGCAATACTAGGATCCCCATTCAGGTCTTTAGGAATCAATCGAGTGGACTTCTAGTTATAAGTGGCTTAATTTTTTTTTTTTTTTTTTAACAGAATCTTGTTCTGTCACCCAGGCTAGAGTGCAATGGCAGGATCTCGGCTCACTGAAACCTCTGCCTCCCAGGTTCAAGCGATTCTTCTACCTCAGCCTCCCGAATAGCTGGGACTGCAGGCACACGCCACAACGCCCGGCTAATTTTTGTATTTTTAGTAGAGACGGGGTTTCACCATATTGGCCAGGCTGGTCTTGAACTCCTGACCTCATGATCTGCCCGCCTCAGCCCCGCAAAGTGCTGGGATTATAGGTGTGAGCCACTGCGCCCGGCCGTAGATGGCTTAATTCTGATCATGTTGAGATTCATCTGGCGCTGATGTTTTGTCCTTCCTCTTCATCTAGTCCAACTTGAGCAACATGAAGGAATGTCTTCATTTCCATGATCTAGTGAGGTTTTCTGTTCAATTTTGGTGTCTATAAACTTCTGGAGAAATCTCCTTTACTCTTATAATTGCCTAACAATGCCATAACCTGGAAGCTGACTTATATTTGCATTTCATTTGTATTTTAAAACAAACATGAATAATGTTCAGCATTTATTTCTCCAATTCCTTAAGATGGCTGCCCTCTTGTTCTGTCCTGTAATTCACCTGTATTGCATGTTGAATCATGACACCAGTAAGGATTTTGAGAGGGACAAATTGTTCAAACACAAATACTTCATTTAAAATATTCTCAGCCCAGCACTTTGGGAGGCTGAGGTGGGTGGATCACCTGAGGTCAGGACTTTGAGATCATTCTGGCTAACGTGGTGAAACACCGTCTCTACTAAAAATACAGAAATTAGCTGGGTGTGTTGGTGGGCACCTTAATCTCCGCTACCCGGGAGGCTGAGGCAGGAGAATTGCTTGAACCTGGGAGTCAGAGTTTGCAGTAAGCCAAGATGGTGCCATTGCACTCCAGCCTGGGCAACAAGAGCTAAACTCTGTCTCAGTATCTATCTATCTATCTATCTATCTATCTATCTATCTATCTATCTATCTATCTATCATCAATCATCTATTTATCTATCTTTCCTCTCAGTTAAGAATGCTTTGATTTCAGCTGAATTTACCTAAACGTTATCAGAATGAAGAAGAAAGAGCATGAGACTCAGAATTTTGATCCTGAAGCTCCAATCCCAGTTTCACTGCTAGGTTGCTTTATCAGCCTTGGCAAGTCTCCCTTCTGTTAGCCTGACTACAGTGAAGGATTAAATAGATGGTGCCTAAGTTCCATCCCAGGCTGCAGTCATTACATTATCCTGAAATCTATAATGGCAGAAGGGCTTCATCTGACTTCTTGACAGGCATCTATTGCCCCATAGCTATGGGAAACAAGCTAGACTGAAACATACACAAAGCATTCTCCATTATGTTCTTGGGAAAAATAATGGATCAGGTTCTCAGAGCATTTTAACAAGTCTCAGGTAGTGGTACTTCATCCTGATCCTGCAGGTTTGGAAAGGCTCATCAGCTATATTCTCATTTATTTGTGGCTATTGTCTGGTTATGGAGTGGCAGACATCTTAATTATACATTAATGAGGAGTTAATTGCAATTAAGTGTTTTAGTAGCAGCTAGTGATTATTAGGTTTTGAAGAAAAGGCAATTTTAGTTTAAGTAGGTCCCATAGCTTTTTAGGCTGAAAAACGATGGACAATAATAGACCTTTAAAGCAGAGAATCTATGTACAGCAGAGAACAATCTTTAGGAGAGAATGTACACTTTAGATGAGATCACTGATATGACTTGGGTCTCCTCTAAGAGGGGATCAAATCCATGTCAGGGCACTGGAATGATTCCTATGGATTTAGAGTCAGGTTTCCCTATCATACCAGCTTAGACAAGCTCTGTGTTTGAGTTGTAGGGTCCTCACTTGTAAAATCAATAATTACTACCATACCTACCTCCGTGGGTGTTGTAAAACTCAAATAAGATGAAAGATATGAAACTGCTTACAAACACATGTGTATATATTCATTACTAGCTGTGCTGATCATGTAAAGTCATCTCTCATTATACTCTGGAAGACATTTAATCCAAGACGATTTCTATACAACCCCAATATAAAACTATTATAGAGGTAATTCACCGACAGATGAAAGGTGCATGGGACAGGGTTATTATTGAAACATCAAAACGGCAGAGGAAGTTTCCAAGAAGAAACGACTCATGCTGAATCTTGAAGAGACCTGGAGGAAATGAGGTCTCTTATCTGGCACAGTTTACGGGCAGGCAGGGCTAGATTCCTTCCTTCTCTGTGATTCTAGGCAAAGGATCCTTACCCCAAAGTGCTTTAGACATTTTCCTTCTGTCTTCCTACATTTCCCACTTTCTCTAAAAGAGGACAGAGTTCTTATTATGTCCATAGCCCAGATGTGCAGACAATTTGGAGATGAGCTTAGGGCACAATTTCAGTCTGGACAACTAAACTCTCTCTATACTCTGGGTTCATGTCAACAGAGGAGCTTCCAGTGCTGCTTGTCTTTCCCTAGGCTGAGGAAAAAGATTATTTTTCCCTCTAATCAGACACAGAGATAATGAAGAGACCAGACTATTGAAGGAGTTCCTATCCCACTGGTCCACATATCCTGTGTGTTGGAAGCGATTCAGTCCTGAGCCCCAACTGCCATGTCTGTGACTCTTTCCTTAACTGTCCACTGGCCCCTCTTTTTGGACCCCTCTCCTTGCTCCCTAGGTCCTGCCATCTGTAGAAACTAGTAGTATCTCCATTGCTGGATTTTTCATTCTTCTCTTTCTTCTCTTCCCCCTTCTTCCTTTTTTGGCTTCTTCAAAATAGTAATAATGATGATTACTATAGCAAAATGTATTTGGCTAAGAGTTTGTAGATCTGTAACCTGATATCACAACTGAAAGGTATGAAGGTTTCCATTTTATAGAAGAGGAAACTAATACTCAAGGTTGCATGATCAAGAAAAGACTTATTCAAAGTTCACATGGCTACTTAGAGAGAGTATTAGAATTTGTGTCTGCAGGTTCAATGTCCTGTGGTGTTTGCATCACACCTTGTTTCTTTACCTGTGTACCTAAATTTATTCTAAACAGAAATCAGATATTAGTCAAGCATATGTTATTGAGAATGAAAGTGTTTTCTTCTGTTTATGGAATTACTTGTCCTTTGGGAAGTTGATTTCACATAAAAATAACACTAGACTGGGCAGTCGGAATTCCAGGGTTCAAATCTCAGATCTCCCGTCTGTAAGACAAATCCAGAACTCAGTGAGCAGTTTTCCTACTTTTCGCTTAAATGTATCCAAGGCCTCTCTGTTACACAACTTTAGGTGTTGATGTTTACTTTGTGTCCCATGGCAGGGATTTTTTTTGTGTATGATATTTTGGACTCTAAAGGCATTTCAAATGTAAAAAACAATAATTTATTTATTTTCCACTTGTCCTATTTGTTTCATATTATGGTACTGATATTTTGGTTGTACAGAATGTGTAAAATCTGTATTAAGTGTTTCTTTGTCTTAAATACATGTTAATTATAATGCCAGCTGCATGACTTTCCTCGAACTATGTAACTTCCTTGATTCATGGCTTCTTTGACTATCTAGAATGGTCTCAGGCTGGACTTCTAATATCTTCTAACCTACAGCTGTGCTGTGCAGATTTTAAAATATGCTCTGAGGAATGAGTTTGTGTATTTCTCTCTCTCTCTCTCTCTCTCTCTCTGTGTGTGTGTGTGTGTGTGTGTGTGTGTTGAGACAGTTTTGGAAGTGGGGCCAGGAGCCCATTTCTCTAAACTGTTTCTGAAGCCAATAGGATCCATTGTTTTCTTTGTACTGATAGCCAGCCTTAGCTGCTGCAGGGGCATTCAGGGCTTGAGTCATTCAGTCATTCATTTATTATTCAACTCAACAAATATTTATGAAGGGCTGACCCTGGCAGGCCCTGTACTATGATGAGTCAGACCGTAACCCTGTGTGAAAGAAACTCATGGATCAATGTCAATATAGACAGGCCAAGAAACTATCAGAAAGCAATACTGTATGAGCTATGGTAGGAGCACTAAGGAAGCCTTCAAAGTTATTCAAGCAGTCAGTGCAAGAGAGACTTCATTACTGATTTACCTATTGAGGATGAGTTTTTCAGCAGAGTGGTGAAGGAATGGGTAATGAGTTGGGAAAGATTTACTGGTAGAGAAAACAGCATGACCCAAGACATGGTGATGAAATTGGTTAATATATTTGTTTATTTAATCATTTAATCTATCCCGATATTGTGCCTTGACTTGGGACAGGAGCAGACTAGGGCTGTAGCTGGAGGCTGAAGAGAGCTACTTTGTCGTAAGAGAACGAGGAAAGCAGAAGCAAATTTCTAAAAGAAAAATTTCTTGAGACATTGAGTTTTTCGCTAACAAGCCTAGTTCCTGAGCTCTGAGACTGAGTTCCCCACCCAGCTGGACCCATGGCACGATGACTGAATCCTGAGTGACAGATGAAAGAGAGACCTGGGATGCAAACCACATACCAATTTAGCAAAAGAGCCCTCTCAGGATTTCCTCTAAGATTCTGACTGCAGAGAAATGACACTATTTCCTGGCTTTAAAATGTAATTTTGAAAACCTTTCTAGTAACCTGCTCCATTTGTATTGATTCACTTAACTATGCATGGGAATTGTCTTTGGTGGTGATGGAGGCTGTTTTAGGGAGACCTCAGAAGGTTTTTTTTTTTTTTTTTTTTTTTTTTTTTTTTTACCTCCAATAGGCTCAAATGTCCTATTCTGGGATATAAAAGCGTGCTTTTCACATGGTAAGATAATGCTTAGAAAGCCAAGCTTTCTAAGAGCTGACACAGCAACTCTGCTGAGGTGGGCTGTACTCTGCAAATCAGGGGTCCTTGACTCTGCCACTCACTGGCACAGCTCTCTGGAATGTAGTAAAGTGAGAAAATTAAACTATATGATAACTACATAAACAGTTCATCTTCCAGAGCAACTTCTAGTAGAGCTTGGGTTGGCTGGAAGCATCTGACGGTGTCTAGAAGGCTATGTCTCGTGGGTAAGAATGGACCAAAATGGGGGAACTACCAACCATGGCTGGCCCTGCTGGGGGGCAGGCCCTTCGTTTTGGATCCTCGGGGCTGAGCTCCACCCATCTAAGTAGTCCAGTGTCAGGTGCAGATACCTGTATTACAGTTGAGCTCCCTACATGCCTCCATCCATTCTTTGGTGATGGCCATTTCCCTGCCTAGATGTTCTTCCAGAATCCATCTCTGCAGTGGATCAACCTACCCAGTGTGTGTCCCACACAAGTGAGCAGATTCTGTGTCCAGCTTTGGCTTTCTCACTTTTCCTTCTTTTCCAATTCACCTGCTTGATCCTTCTGGGAGTGAGCCAACATGCCATCTGCCCAGGGCTCCAGATTGGAAAAGAGAGGGGGCACAGTTTGAAAGGAGACCTCCTCATTTATACAAGACAGAGGTCATTTCATGGTAGAAGCAGTGTGTAATTTTATTGCTTACAAATAGCCAATTCAAGCCTGAAAAGGAGGCCATGGAAAGGGAAGATATACTCAACAAAAATCAAACCCTTGAAACTTACTTTGAACATATAATTTTAGTAATAATCATCATCTGGATTAATTAGGAAATTATTATTGATGTTTAAACAATGAAATTACCTCTTAAAACTTTTATGCTTTTCCCCTTCCTCTTCTTGAAATAGAGAATAAATCCAAAATGATATTTATCCCAGTAAAATGCCCTGGTTTCAAAGAACAGCCAGCCTTGCTGCCTGTTGATTCTCCCCAGGTGAATGCCACCCCCAGGCTTTCTCTGACATGCTCGAACATTATGCATGAGCAATTTGACTTGTAAAACCAGTTTGCAAATAAATGAATTTCAGAGATCTGTTTAACAAGAAGGCAAAATAGTGATCAAAGTGTTCAGTTGATTAGAAGAGGAATATGAAAAAGAGGAAGACAATAAGAGACAGAAATGAAGAGAAGGATGTATGCTATGTGTATATATGATCAAACCTGCAATCTGACAGCTCTGCGGCCTCAGGAGGACTGACACATTCACTCTCAGTGCTGTTGGGAGCCTGAGGACTAATGAGCGCTGATGGCAGATGTATTGTGCCTTTCTGCTTACAAAGTTCTTGCAGTTATGTTAACTCCTTTGATCTCAGCAATCTCCTCAGAAAGCTAGACCAGAAGACCAGAATTGCAATTCCCATTTCACAGATGACATTGAGAAGAGAAGTGACTTGTCCAAGGAAATAATCTGTGTTTTTTTGTTTTTTTTTTTTGACGGAGTTTCACTCTTGTTGCCCAGGCTGCTGGAGTGCAATGACGTGATCTTGGCTCACTGCAACCTCTGCCTCCTGGGTTCAAGCGAAAATCATTTGTTTTTAATAGAGCCGTGATAGAGTCAGTTCTTGCCAATGAGCTACAGAGACTCTATACATTCTTTGTCATGTCCACCTTCCTCAAAAATTCCTTCCTCATTGCTCTGCTGTTGTAAGATAACTTGAGAAGTACCCCCATGTACATGAAATGGCTTTAGTGCTCCCCATTCCTGATGTCTTAACTCCTCAGAAATTTCTTTCCAGAAATTATATTTTTGACTTCCTAAGTTCTCTTTGAAAAGGCAAATATTACTGGAAGGATTCATATCTTAAAGGAAAGAAGGTGGATTAGATGAAAGAACACTTGGAAACCACAATGGGCACAGATTACCTGAAACATCATTCAGCACTGAGTGTACAATTACACCCAAGCATCTCAGCTTGGCACTAAAAGCCCTTCACTTTAATTTTTCAGCTTTATAATCAACTTTATGATCAAGGCATGTGCTATCATTTGCTGCTTCCTAAACACACCCTGCACTTTCTCATCCCTTCCTAATAGGAAGCACTCACTTTCAACAAGAAGTTCTCTTCTTTCAATTTCCCTCCCTTCCCCTTCCTCCTGTTTCTTCCTCTTGAGACTTCTATAGTAATTTTCATAACAGCCAGCATCGATTGTAGTGTGAGCTGGTTTTCTGTTGCAGCTGTGACAAATTTCCACACACTTGGTGGCTTAATATAATGCAAATGATCTTGCAGTTCTGTAGGTCAGAAGTCTGACATGGGTCTCAATGGACTAAAATCAAGGTTTGGATAGGACCCTGTTCCTTTCTGGAGGCTCTAGGAGAGAATCTGTTTCCTTATCACTTCCAGCTTTTAGAAGCCACCCCCATTCCTTGGTTCCAGGGCCTCTTCTTTCATATTCAAAGCCAGCCACATGGGAACAAGTCCTTTGCAGGCTGCTGTCTCATTGCTCTCTCTTCTGCCTTCCTTTTCTACATATAAGGACCCTGGTGATTACATTGGAACCAGGTGGATAAGCCAGGCTAATCTCATCAACAGAAGGTTATTTGGTTAGTAATCTTAATTTCCCTTTGCCGTGTAAGATAACATATTCACAGGTTCCGGAGATTAGGACATCTTTGGGGGCTATTAGGCTATCTGCCACCCCGTGCTTAACACACATTCAATGTGTTTTGTAAGTATCATTTCATTTCATCATCTGAGTAACCATTTAAATGTACTCATTATTCATATTTTCCACATAAAAAATTTAGGTTTCAGAAGATTATATGATCTGTTCAAGCACTAAATAACCCTCTCCAGGTCACAAAGCCAGAAAGAGGGGTAGATGAAACTTGAACCAGCATTCTGACTCCAGAGACACCTTTCTTAGCTCAGTGAATGGAAATGACATTCATCTGGTTATTTGAAGCATGAACCTAGGCATCCTGCCTAACTTCTAACTTCCCTTAACTTTTACAATTTTATAACCCAAACATCTGTTTGAACCTCTATTCTATAAAACTTGAATAAATCCACTTTTCTCTAGCCTCTCTGCTACTTCCACAGCCTGGGCCATCTCCCAACCATCACCTGCAATAGTCTAACTAGTCTTCCTGCTTTGTTTTGTCCCAGTAGGCTCTTCTCTTTGCAGTAGTGACTTTTTTAGACATGTATCTGTTCTGATTAAAACCCTTCAAAGTTTCCCATTGATCTCCAAATGCTTCCAGTTACCCTTAGGTTAAAGTCCTCCCTTTAACATGGCTTGGGTCTGGTACCTTTTACCTCTCACCTCTCCAGGTTTATCTCTAAATAAACCCTGCACTCTGTGCTCCGACGTATTATATAATCCAAACTAACTTCTAGCTAGCTTTGCCTAGAATAAACCACCCTTGACTCTTTCATCTGTTTGCCTCCTGCTCTCCCTTCATGGGCCACATCAGATATAACCTTTCCTGGGAATCCTTTCCTGACCACCTTTACCCCTTATGATATGAACATGTAACATGATTCTCCTGCTGTCTCTACCACATCTCATGTAATGGTCATGAGTTGTAAGGATCATGTGTATCTTCTTCATCATATCAATCTTTTTTTTTATTTTTATTTTTTTGAGACAGAGTCTCTCTGTGTCATCCACTCTTGAATGCAGTGGTGCGATCCTGGCTCACTGCAACCTCTGCCTCCCAGGTTCAAGCAGTTCTCTTGCCTCAGCCTCCCAAGTAGCTGGGACTACAGGCACCCACCACCACGCCCGGCTAATGTTTGTATTTTTACTAGAGATGGGGTTTCACTATGTTGGCCAGGCTGGTGTTAAACTCCTAACCTCATAATCAGCCTGTCTCCACCTCCCAAAGTGCTGGGATTACAGGCGTGAGCCACTGCTCCTGGCCCATCATATCACTCTTAATACAGAGCAAGAAGACTGACATATATTAAGCGGAGATATTTGTTAAATGAAGGAATGAAATGCCTTTGCCATCTCAAGTTCTCCTCATGTGTAAGGGCTCAGTCTTTGTGTGGCTTTTTTTATTTCAGATGTCTCTAATTTTGGAAGTCCCTAGGCTTGCTAATTTTGGTTCTTTAGTTACTTTCCCCAGAAGATCTCCTTTAATCCCACTAATGGCTTCCACATTTATGGCCCTAGTCTTAGTCTCCCCATTTAGCTCTGAAATCAAATATCCAACTGCCTGTTGGATAATGCTGCTTGAATGCTTAATTTACAGTCTACACTTAACATGGTTAACAGAGAATTTTTTATTCTCCTCTCTGAGCTACTCCTTCTAGGTCAGAGGCAAGCCATTTATTCAAATTGCTCAGTACAAAGACCTAGGGTCTTTTTTGTTTTTTACATTTTCTTTTTCTTTCACCATCTACAGCCAATCCATCAGTAAGTTCTCTCTACCATCAAAATACATCCCGAGTCTTTCCACTTCTCTCCCAATCCAGTGTGCTCTATTTAATCTCCTTAATTTTTCTCCTGAATGACTCCAGTAGTCCTTAAATTAACTCTAGTCTCCTCTCTCACTCACCCTGCACATACCATTTTCTATGCAGTAGCAAGATTGATATTTTAAAAACACAAATCAGATCACATCACTTCCTGGTGGAAAACCTTCCAGGGAACTCTCACTGCATTTAAGATAAAATCCAAACTCCTAATTTGGCCCCAAACAGCCCTACCTGAGCTGGTTCTTCCTTGACATCATGGAGTGTCACCAGTTACTGTGGATTTCTTTATGTTTCTCCAAAACCCAAGCTCATTTCTCTGCCTGGTTCTTAGTATTTGCTGCTCCTTCTGCCTGAAATTTTAGGCTCCTGATCTTTTCTTTGCTGACAATTTCTTGTCATTCAGGTCTTAGTTCCAATGTCCCTTATTCAGTGAGTGCTGCCCTCAGCTCATCATCTGATTGCCATCCCTCCCTAGTCACTATCCCATTGCTTAATCCCGTTGCTTAATTGTATTCAGTATTGGCTTCTTTCTTTTTAGTTTATTTATATGCTTAAGTTTAGCACACTGAAAGCAGGCCCTCATCAGTCTCATTTACCATTGTAACCTTAACTCACAGTAATGACTAAAGGCTCAGTGCATATGCCATCTTCTCGGGGCCATTTTTCTTAACTTCCGGACCTGGTATTCAGTGCCATATTCTTTGTTAGGTTGTCAACTCCTCAGGGGCTTTGTCCTGGTCTTACTCTCCAAGTTATGCCTCAAAGCACTCAGCTCAATGCACACCCTCAACTGTGTGTAATACTGCCTCCACACACAGAGAAGGGGCTCCCCAGAGTCTAGCATTGTTTGATTGACTTTTTCTACGTTCTTATGGGCTACTGATCCAAATAAACTTTAGAATGCTCTTTATAAGTCTCTTTTCCTGCAAGTGTGATCAGTGTTCCTAAACAGGTGAGTATTCAAGAGCTTTTCTAATTCTTTCCTGGGCCTCATAATCCTCCTGATTCCTCACCAAAAATAACTCCTGAACCCAGAACTTAGGAATTCCAAACATAAGAGGCCAATACTGCACTGAAATGCCTAGTCGATGTCCTGCTTAAAATTCATAGGCTTGTATTTACTGCTTGCCAACTGCCACCCTTGGGAGTCCCAGACTGAATGCTAATTTTCTTCTTGAAAGCCCTGAAGACAGACCTTAAGGAAAAGCAATTACAAAAATATATTACCACTGCCACCCCTAACTTCCTTTCAGCCATTTTAAAAATCAGTTTCCCATATCTTACAGAAGAACTCACATATGAACTTTGTCATTCTAAAGGCTTGGGTTCAAATTACAGAACGGCCATTTCCTAGGTGTGTTATCTAGAGCAAGTTACTTCACACTTCTGAGCAGGGCCCCCAGCACAGCTCTACAGGCCATTCACCGTACAGCCTCAGTAGATGCCACCCACATAGATCACGATGAAAACAACTCCCTCTGGAGTTGTACACTGCTGCAGCCCCATCTGAGCTTCACTATACTATAACACATTTGATTTGAACAACTGCCATGCATGCTGGTTATGGGGGTGGATTGAAAAGAATGCATCTAAAATACTTGGCATACACTGTAGTCACAATAAATATTAGTGAAGTGTTTAGTTTGAAGCTAGCTCTTGAGATGTTCTCATGAACACTGGACTGGAGCATGTTTTACCCAGCCACTAGCAGGTGGGAATTTTCAGCCCTTTCCATCCACACAAACATATAATTTGGCTTCTGATGGACTGGGGTTGATTATTGTTTACAACTGAGTGTTGTGCTTTCATCTGCGTAGCCTTCATTAGGCACAGAGAAAGAAACAGGTGCTGTTCTTTTGAGGTTATCACCAGGCAGAGCTTCCTGACTCTCTCTCTTGGGCTTGGGTATAAGGGAAAGAATGTTCTAAGGCAAATGTCATTGTCTGAGTGACGTTTCTAAATCTTGACTCAGAGCACATTGCCTTCCACCTATTCAGCTCATTTATTGTAGCAAAGAGGGCAACTCCATTTTTAAAATATATGATTCTAAAGGAGCTTTATTATGGCCATATATTAGAAGTGTACATTTAGAGCTAATTCTTTGAATATTTAAATATGTTCTTTATGTTTTGACATACACAAAAGGTCGTTATACTGGATAACTTTATCTTGTTTATCTAATCTTTGTAATAATTAATATGCTAGGCTTTATTTTAAAAAATTATTTATTTTTTATTCTTTCTAATAAACTCTCCACCCTAAATTTCCTCTCATGGAGACTGATGATGATACACATGTACAAAGATGGTATGAAAAGATGTATAACTCACATTATGGAACTTTCTAGGGCAGGGAATGGCCAGGCACTCATGGTGCTGGGGAATCATCCTAGTGAAGGGACGAGCAAGTGGCTCTGGGTGTTATTATGGCTAGGGACTGGGGCCAGGGTGAAGGGCCCTATGCCACAGACCAGGGACACATTTAAATGACACATTGTAATTGTACGTATTTTTGAGGTACAATTTCATGTTTTAACACATATCTATGTTGTATTATGGTTAACAAATACTGTGTATTACAAAGTACCTAGAAAAGAGGCTTTTGAAAGTTCTCACCACAAAAAAGTAATCAATGCTTGAAGTGATGAATACATTAACTACCCTGACTGGGTCATTATACAGCATAGATATGTGACTCAGTTTTTCAATGTTTTCTTTTTTCTTTCTTTCTTTTTTTTTTTTTTTTTTTTTGAGACGGAGTCTTTCTCTTTCACCCAGGCTGGAGTGCAGTGGCGCCATCTTGGCTCACTACAAGCTCCGCCTCCCGGGTTCACACCATTCTCCTGCCTCAGCCTCCCCAGTAGCTGGGACTACAGGTGCCTGCCACCATGCCTGGCTAATTTTTGTTGTATTTTTAGTAGAGACAGTGTTTTCACTATGTTAGCCAGGATGGTCTCGATTTCCGGACCTCGTGATCTGCCCTCCTTGCCTCCTAAAGTGCTGGGATTACAGGTGTGAGCCACCACACCCGGCCGTGACTCCATTTTTTTATGTGTGACCACTCACAGTGTTCATGCTCTATCTCTCTCCCTTCCCTCTTGCTCCATGTCTGAGTAAGCTGATTAGAAAGCCTAGGTGTACCCTCCATTTGCACCAGAAGGAAGTTCTAACCATGGAATCCCTGGCCTGAGGTATAGGGCCCTTCACCCTGGCCCCAGTCCCTAGCCATGATAACAGCCAAAGCCACTTGCCCATCCCTTCACTAGAGTGATTCCCCAGCAGCTTGGGTGCCTGGTCATGCTCCCCCCAGAAAGTTCTATGATGTGAGTTATAAATGTTTTTGTACCATATTTGTACATGTATATCATCATCAGTCTCTGTGAGAGAAAATTTGGGGTGGAGAATTTATCAAATCCTCCATTGGGCAACCATAAAACATTTTATTTGCCTTTACAACCATAAAACTCTTACATACCAGGTGGCAGCTAGGATAGAAAGAAAAGAGAATTGGACATGAGGGTGAAAGACGAGTGTGAGTCTTGTTTTAGCCAGTTATCAGCTGTGTGGTATCAGAGAATGGCTTACATGTTTTCATTCCATTGAAATGGGCATCATGAGTCGTCAAAGGATAAAGACTTCAAGTGCCTAACCCCATGTTTAGACATAGTAGTTGCTGGGATATTATGCTGATTCAGTGGGACAATGACTAATGTGCTTAACACTGTGCCTAGAATATAGTAAGTGTTCAACAAGAGCTAGCTTTCTTCCTTTTTTACCCTCTCTTCTGTTGATTCTCCTTTATCACCATAAAGAAATTAAGCAATAGATCTTTACTTCCTGCTTAGCTATACTCAGTGTCCTGTCGAGCTCTGCCCTTGCACTGGATTCCCTATCTGAAATAAACTCAAGCCTAGAGAAGGATTTCATCATCTTAAGAGCAGAGTAAGCCTAGGAGTTGTCACTCCAGGTCTAGACAATAAGGACTTGGGACTATCAATGGCCATTTCCACTAAGACCCTGTAAAAAGATGTAATCATATTTTGGGGGATTTGCATCAAAAAAAGTGTCCATCTCATGATAAAGTAGAAGTGATATAGGTAGACTTAATAAAATACAAATTATAGATTCAGACTTTTATGAAAAGGCATTTTGGAAAGAAAGGAATGAACATCAAAGAGAGAGGTCAGACTTTGAGGTAAATGTGGGTGGGGAACTTAGAATGAAGGGCAATGGTTAAGAAAGTAATCTTGTAATATTTGTAGGTGGTTATGGTTACAACACGCCCTATAATTTAGAGTCTTGTAATTTTGAAGACAACATTAAAGGTAACATGAACTGCTTTTGCCATGAGGCAATAAAGCTGTAAATGATTATCTTTTTAGTTCAGTTTTTTTACTCCATAACTAATTCCTTGTTGTTTTCAAAGAAAGATTTGATAACCTTTTTGTTGCCCCAAATATAAGGTGACCTTTCTTCAACACAGAGAGAAATATTTTCTTTCAAAGGAACAGTTCTATTTTCTGGACAACTCTCCTTTGTGAAATATAGGATTTTAGGTTGTCAGATATATTGTATCCTTAGAGAGAATGATAAGAAGTCCAACCCCCTCTGCTAAGAGATGAGGAGACTGGATTCCCTATCTTAAATAAACTCAAGCCAAGAGAAGGATTTCATGATCCTAAGAGCAGAGTAAACCTAGGAGTAAGACCCAATAAGGTTAAGTAGCTTGCCCAAGATCCTACAACAGGTTAATGACTGAATATCTTGTTTTTTTTCCTGCGTGGCAATACATACTATACAATTGACTATTTCTCATTATTATGAGAGACATTACCAATCCATCTATATATTTAATGTGAGCTTGAGTTTTACCCTAAATTTCTATCTGGGTCACTAATAATGCATTTTGAAATTGATCCTGCCGTATTTTGTGGCCTTTGATCAAATCTTAAAACTAGAGGAAAACTTAAGAGTGATATGCCTTAACATCTCCACAATGTGGGAATTCCTTTTATAACATTTCTGATAGGTAAACATGTAGTTTTTCTTTAACAATTCTAGTGGTGAAGAACTAACTGCCAGAGGAGCAAGTACAGACCCTCACTTGCTCTCTTTTCTCTCAGTCATGTTTAACACAATACTCTTTTTTTTTTTTTTTTTTTTTTTTTTTTGAGATGGAGTCTTTCTCTGTCACACAGGCTGGAGTGCAGTGGCACCATCTCGGCTCACTGCAACCTCTGCCTCCTGGGTTCAAGCAGGATTCTCCTGCCTCAGCCTCCTGAGTAGCTCAGATTACAGGTGCATGCCATCACGCCTGGCTAATTTTTGTATTTTTTAGTAGAGATGGGATTTCACCATGTTGATCAGGCTGGTCTCAAACTACTGACCTCATGATCCGCCTGCCTCAGCCTCCCAAAGTTTTGGGATTACAGGCTTGAGCCACTGCGCCCGGCCTAACACAATACTCTGTATCCAAGCCGGCCTATCCCGTCTTTGCTTTTCTTTATCTTATTCCAAAACTTAAATTCTTTATTCTTAGGTCACAAACATTGTTCTCAAGCCTTGGTTCCTTCTCAGCTTTCTTGACCCTTTTTTACTGGGTGTGACCATGTGATCACTTGTTCAAGTCTTAAAAATTGGACTTTATTTGAGGAACTTGACAAACTACTTGTAAAAATAAACAATCTCGTCTATTTTGCTTTTCTTTTGGTGATTTGTGATTGTGTATTTTCTCTTGGTAGCATCACAGCAACCTCATGGAAGAGGCAGTTCAGGGAATATTGCCACAGATGGTAAAACCAAGACTAAATGAGGCCACTTGATTCACAGATACCCACACAACTAGTTGAGAGATGGATTTCAGACTGACATATTGGTCTCTGCCACTGAAGCTCAGTTTTGTTTTCAACAATCTGTGTGTTCTCCCTATTGAATCAATGTCTAGCACCTGTGATTATATCTGGGGATGAGAGGCATTTCGGGGGAATGCAGGGAAATTCCTTTTATTCCTAAAATTAACCCAGTACCATAATCCCCCACTCCATATCTTATTTCTGATAGCCACTACATATTGCACAATTCTTATTTTCTTCATTTTGTCTATTTTGAGTAGCTAATCCCCTTCCTTCCTACTCACATGTCTGGCCTTGGTCTCCTAGAATGGAAACACAGCTTCTTCTGTATTGTACATAGCTTCCCA
This sequence comes from Gorilla gorilla gorilla, assembly GCF_029281585.2. Classification (NCBI taxonomy): domain Eukaryota; kingdom Metazoa; phylum Chordata; class Mammalia; order Primates; family Hominidae; genus Gorilla; species Gorilla gorilla. The sequence goes on from NC_073236.2 coordinate 125,351,948, forward strand.
AATTCATGGCAGCCATTCTCCTGTGATTTCCACACTGGAATCTTGCCTGTGAAATGTGTCCAACTGTTCCTAGGTGGCTTCTCAGTTTTAGACTAATTCTCATCATGTTGAAACAAAACAGACTTGTGAGACATAAGCTCAGATTTTAGATTTTGAGAACTGGTATTTTATCATTCAGTTCTAGAATTAGAAATGACAAAGGAAAGGATAGAGAAGAGTAGGTAGCTGGGATGTTAACAGGCAATGAACACAGGAGAAGAACAGGTACGTTACTTTACTTTCTCTCTCTGATTCTCAGGATCATCACTGGTAAGTCAGACAAGCTGTCATCAACCTGCTCCTCTTCCTGTACATCCATGAGACCACACATATGAAGTGCCCACCATTGGTGCTAGAAACACAGTAGGCTTGCAACCAGCGGTGATTTACCGTTTTATGACCAATGAGATCAGGCATAAAAAAAAGTCAGCTTCAAAGGTTTCATTATTGTTTGTTTTTCTTTGGGTGCTTAGACTTCCTCTCTTTAATTAGGGGCTACTCCATTTCCCTTTTGGAATACCATTAAATTACAAAGGCTGCCTTTGATCTGCCTGGATAGGTCACCCCAGGTTTGTAAATACAGTTATAATCTCTAATCATATTATAAATGCTGACAGCTTGCTGCCTAGAAGGGAATGAGTATAAACCAGGATCCTTAGCTGGTACTTCAGTTTCTCCATTCCTGGATTAACCAGATAAGAAGTGTGAGAAAGAGCTCTGACTTTCCTCTTTTGGGAATCTTCCCGCAAATCAAGTAATTCTGGTCCTACCTAGTCCCTGGGCCATACACAGAGAGCAGAAAACAGAAGTCAGCATAGTATTGAAAAGCATGAACTTTAGAATCAGGCAGATAAGTTGATTCAAATCTTAGATGAGCCATTCGACTGCTGTAAAGTAACTGGCAATTTTTTTTTTTTTTTTTTGCCACCCTAGGTCCCATTTATAAAAGGGACATCATGTTACCTACTTACTGAGTTGTTGTGAGATCAAAAGAGAGAATGTGTGTGAGGCATTTGGCACATAGCAGAGGCTAAATACGTGTTAGTTGTTTTATTTATTTATTTATTTTTTCCCCAGACTTTCTGTAAATGCACTGATGTCTGCCTCCTCAGCAGAGTTTGTCTTTTCACGCCCAGGAAGCTGCCCTTGTCACTCCCAAGCCGTAAGTGTTTTTATTGAAATGGTTTCACAGCCTGCCTAAAAGGCCAGTGAAGAACAACATATTCCTCATATACCTATTCATTTACTTATGCCCTCTGTTAACTTCCACTGAGGTCCTCATATATGAGATGCAAGTAAATTGGAAATTATAGTTTATGTTAAAATATTAACCAATCTCCTTAAGAAATACATTAAATCAAGAGTAGAGCTTCTGAGATATAATTTAGAAACTATAGGCTGGATGCGGTGGCTCATGCCTGTAAACCCAGCACTTTGGGAGGCTGAGGTGAGCGGATCATGAGGTCAGGAGTTCAAGACCAGCCTGGCCAACATAGTGAAACCCCGTCTCTACTAAAAATACAAAGGATTAACCAGGTGTGGTGGTGGACGCCTGTAATCCCAGCTCCTCAGGAGGCTGAGGCAGGATAATTGCTTGAACCCTGGAGGCAGAGGTTGCAGTGAGCTGAGATCATGCCATTGCACTCCAGCTGGGGTGACAGTATGAGATTCCGTCTCAAAAAAAAAAAAAAAAGAAAAAGAAAAAAGAAAAAAAAACTATATGGTTTACATACTTCAATGAAACTTGCATTTAAATGATTAACTTATATTTCCATACATCTTGATCACTTGCAAAACTTTTATTTGAATACCCTTAATCTATCTATCTATCTATCTATCTATCTATCTATCTATCTATCTAATCTTAGTTTGTTAGGGTTACTATAGCAAAATATTATGAACTGGGTAGTTATCAAAAACAGAAATTTAATTCTGTTCTGGAGGCTGTGAGTCCAAGAGCAAAGCACTAGTAGATTTGATGTCTGGTGAGGGTCCCCGTCTTGGCTCATAGACAGCCGTCTTTATTTATTTATTTATTTACTTACTTATGAGACAGGGTTTTGTACTGTTGCCCAGGCTGGAGTGCAATGGCACAATGTTGGCTTACTGCAACCTCTGCCCCCCAGGATCCAGTGATCCTCATGCCTCAGCCTCCTGAGTAGCTGGGATTACAGGCATGTGCCACCATGCCCAGCTAATTTTTGTATTTTTAGTAGACATGTGGTTTTGCCATGCTGGCCAGGCTGGTCTCAAATTCCTGGCCTCAAGTGATCCACCCGCCTTGGCCTCCCAAAGTGCTGAGATTACAGGTGTGAGCCACCATGCCCAGCCTATAGCCATCTTCTTGTTATAGCTTCACATCAAGGGAAGGGTAAACAAGCTCTCTTAGGCTTCTGTTGATAAGGGCACTAACCTCAGAGCCCTCATGACCTCCCCACCACCAAAAGCCCACCTCCTAATACCATCACATTGGGGGTTAGTATTTCAATGTCAACAAGTGAATTTTGGGAAGACACAAATATTCAGACCATCTTTGTAGCTATCTAATTTCCTTGTGCACAGTAGAACTATGTCATATTTTAATTACATTGATAGATCTCTAGAAACAAAGGGGTAATCTGTCATTTACTAACAAGATACTTCCAGATATATTTTATTTAAGAATTTCTTCTTTTTTCACTAGAAAGAAAACAGAATGAACTCATCTCAGCATTATTTTATGTAACAAAAATTTATAAAATAGCTATAACACGGCAAAGACTGCATGACTCCCCTCCTCTGGCAGCTTGGCCCCACTGGGTTTTTCCTAAAACTGTGTCCTCAGGCAAAGCTGAAGTTTGCATATCGTTAGTATGTTGTGGAGGGAATGTTATACATCAAAAAGGAGATGTTGGACCTACAATTACTTGTTAATTTAAGGGGGTAGTGCTCTTGGTTGGAATTAATGAAGTCAAGTAGAGGATGAGAAAGGGGTGGGAAGAGAGGTGGGAGAAGCAGACTGGGGAGCAGCGTGTGTGATTAAGAAGGAAAGTGGTATCAGTGGATTCTAAACAGGGAGGGCCAATGCCTGTGACATTGTTCATTTTTATTTAGCAGGTTCCTCCACCTCGAGGAATTTTGTTTATTTGCTGGGCCCATCTTAGCATCATCCAGGAAATAGGTCAAGGATTCATCTTGTGTGATTCATCTTTATCTAACGTAGGCATACATGTAACAGTCAGGTACACCTTTATGCCATTTGACACTTGTATTGTACAATTGCCTCCTCTCTTTCTGACTCTTCATACACACACACACACACACACACACACACACACACACATATACACACACCTGACTAAATTTTGATTTACTGTATAATTCTTTTATGGGAAGAAAAAAAATTGCTCAAAATATATGAACAGCTGTTCTCTTTGACAGTTGTATTTTTCATTGTAAATTAATAAAAGATAAGATGTGGTCCAACCCTGACAGACTGATTATCTCTTTGAATCTTTGGGAACAAAATTGGGAGCTGACCTTGGATCAGTGAGGTAACTATTTATTATAGGTATGGAAACCAAGAAATTATTTCTTACCATTGTGCCCACTTTTCTCTGAGGAACTATAGACCTGGACTTGTGTGGGAAAGAGTGGGAAGAAACATGGGGGGCTTTGTGGGAAGCAGTGAAATGAGGTCTGGTCATGACTCAGAAGTATCCTAACTCTGGCTCTGTCACAAGCCCACAGTGCACGTGATCCCTGGCAAGCAGCTTGAAACACTGTGTAACTTTTCTCCTGATCTGCTACAAAAGGTAATAGTATCTAGTCCTCATCCAGAGTCTTACTAAGAAGAGAAGACTAACTCATGAGAAATAACTAAGGAGGAGCAGGAACGTGTGTTCACAAGAATGACATTTGTGATTATTATCCATGACAGTGCGTGTCAGAATTTATTTTTTTAACAATGTCTTGCTCTTTTGCCCAGGCTGGAGTGCAGTGGCATGATCACTGCCTTGACCTTCCGGGCTCAAGTGATCCTCCTGCCTCAGCCTCCTAACTGTGACTGCGGGCACATGCCACCACACCCAGGTAATGTATCTTTTGTAGAGACATGGTCTTGCTCAGTATGATATCAAATTCCTGGCCTCAAGCAATCCTCCCACCTTGGCCTCCCGAGTGGCTGGGACTGTAGGTGTCTGCCACCATGCCTGGCTAATTTTTTAATGTTTTGTAAAGATAGGATTTTACTATGTTGCCCAGGCTGGTCTGGAACTCCTGGGCTTAAGTGATCTTCCTGCCTAGGCCTCGCAGAGTGTTGGCGTTACAGGCATAAGCCACCACTCCTGGCCACTTATGGTAATTTTAAAAAGCAACAAATACCTAGATTCTACCTCAGACTGGAGTTATTCGGTCACATTACCTTTGCCCTCACTCCCCCATTCCCTTCTCCAAAAAAAAAAAAAAAAAAAATGTGTATAAAACTGATATGAAAGGCTGGGCGTGGTGGCTCACTCCTGTAATCCCAGCACTTTGGGAGGCAGAGGTGGGCAGATTACCTGAGGTCCAGAGTTCGAGACCAGCCTGACCAACATGGTGAAACCCCATCTCTACTAAAAATACAAAATTAGCCGGGTGTGGTGGTGCATGCCTGTAATCCCAGCTACTCAGAAGGCTGAGGCAGGAGAATTGCTTGAACCTGGGAGGCAGAGGTTGCAGTGAACCGAGATCAAGCCATTGCACTCCAGCCTGAGCAACAAGAGTAAAACTCTGTCTCAACAACAACAGCAACAAAATGATATAAAAAAGAGACATAGTTGGAAGAGATCCTCCTTAGATACACACATAAAACATTTTCAAATGAAGGCTGCTAGACTGTGAAACGCTGGAAGCCAGCTAGTAAGAAGAGTATCTTATCAGCTCTGTGCCCTTCAGCCTGGAATGGGGCTTTAGCCACAGTTAGAGAGGGACAGAAGAGGGAGCATTGGCTGGGGTCAGGGATGTTAGGGTTTTAGTCTCTGCTACTCATAGCTATGTAACTTTGGGCAAGTCAGTTTCTCTCTCTGATCTTCAATTTTCTGACCTGCAAAATAAGGTAATTACAGAGTGGTGGCCCTCAATCTTTTCCAAAGCATGGGCTCTGTGGAGACAGATTTGGGCTTGAATCCTGGCTTTAACACTCATTTTTGACCTTGTGCAAGATACATGGCACCTAGATTGTTAAATTTTTTTCTGTCTTCTTCTCCTCTCCTTCACATAATTACGTTCCTTCACATAATTACGTTCCTTCACATTATTACGTTCTCTGTGACTAAGACACAGACAGCACTGTGTGTTCCGTCTGGTCTACCTCTGGCTTATCTTGCTTTCAACTAATTCTACAGAGTGAGGAAGAGGGAATATGTAACACATGGAGGGACGCTTAAAGCTGTGGATATGTTTGGCTGTAAAACATCTGGAAAATTCAACTTCTTAAGGCAGTGTCTGTGGGGAGATATTGGGATATTAACCACCCTGACAAACTCATAGTAACAAAGCACTTTCAGAAATGATATTGAACATGATAGCATGTGAGCTTTCCAGCAGTCTTGTGAATCAGCCAGGCATGGGTTGTTTTCCGCTTTTGCTGAGGATACATCTCAGGCCAAGGAATTTTAAGTGACTAAGTTACAGGTTTCTTGTTAATATGGCAAGAGTGCCCAAATATCGATCAGGTGTTCTGAATGCAACCTACCTTCTCTACCCTGCTGCTTGTTTATATCAACACTGACCATGACTATTAATATAAGTAGTGTTTATGATGTTTTTCAGCATTCAAACTCTTTTCATATACTGTCATATCAGCTGTAAGCAATACCTGGAGGCATATTTTAATTTTACCCACCCATTTTACAGCTGAAGAAACTTAATCCCAGAGATTTTAAAATATCTGCCCAACTTCATAAAATAGCAAGTAATGGATTTACAATTCAATGTTTTGAACTCTTTGTTTCGGTACTTTGGAAACCATATTAATAGTTTCTTTACTTAATTCTGTATTTCCATAGATTCATAATCCTTTCTGAGAGAATTACTTAATAGAACTGACAGAAATTAGACAACAATTCAGAAGGGCTTTCCAATTTGTATTTACTTCATTCTTCTTGGAAGTGCTATCAAGACATACCAAGACAAAGATTATCTCACAAATCTAAAAGATTCTTAAAATTGAGTTCCATTCATTCCACCTGAGCCCAGATGCCACCAGCTGAAGTCTTCAAATGTGTGGATTTCTGTGCTGTAGACCGGTTTTTCCCCACACAGAGTGTCCAGCTACTTAAATTTGATATTCTAATGTGCATATGAACTCTGGGTATTGGGGAAGTTAGTGATCTGGATTGCACGGCAGCTGCTTATTTCCAAAGCCAGTTACAAAAATAAACTAAACTTGAAAATTAGCTAGTTCTATCCCGGGCTCATCCACATTTTCCCCCTTGTCTCTAACAGTGAACTAGTCCATCTTATAGCTTCAGTTCTTATTTAGCTGTGCTTCTTTTTAGTCTTTCCCAAAATGTGTTACTAATGAAGTTAGATTTTCTGTATTAATTTGGTACCGTATTGTACCAATATACATTAATTATCTATTCTATTTGTATTTTACTTTATAAAAATGTCGATGCTCATTAATTTAACTCCTCTATAACTTGTGATACAGGAATAAAATATAGTGTGATTCTCATTTTACACATGAGAAAAAGTATCGTGATTACTACTAATAAAAAGAGACTTGAAAAAATGTGACTTTAGTTCTGCTAAATATAGGACTAGTACTTTCTTTACGCTACATATATGATATCTACTTTAGATATCACTTCTTTGACCACTTTTTAAAATCAATACATCTACTTTCTAACTGTTTGAGAGTTAGTGGACATTTACCTTATGTCTATACGCTCAGTGGCATAGAATAACTGGATTTTTTGTTACAACTAAAAGTTACAATAAGATATTCTATAGTGGTTTGGCAACTCTGAAAAGAAAAATCATCTCAGGTCAATTATGTTCTCTCATGTTTAATCATTTTAATCCAGCTTTCTTTTTATGAGTTTCTGCTCTTGCTTGGAGAATTCTCTCTGCTGCTCTTTGTTCTACTTATAGGTGTATTTTGTTAAGTCTCCAAATACGTTAAGTCTCCAAATAAGGAAAAATACAAGGAAGAAAAACCATTTATAGGTTATGATTTATTGTCAAAATGGTTATGTTGGTGAGTGGGGATTCACTCTAGTTTATGAATAATATATTTATGCTATTGGTCTCCTTGAATTTATAAGACCTATAGTCAAAAGAGAGACTCTAAGTATGATGAATCGCTACCACATAAGGTAGTCAATCTCTATCAGCTTCCATTCAAAAAATGAGCTGGAAAGGTTGCAGAAATGCTCTGAGAGGTTTCCAACTGGTGCTGTCTGCTTTAGTTTTGCAATCTCTTTGGGAAAAAAAATATTGAGCAGCCGACCCGAATTTTTTGATTACTTTAGTGGGCCCAGAAGCAGTGTATGCTGTGACTTATTAATACAGAGGGGAGGCAAAATCTATGATTCTGTTAGAATTGGGGCATTTGGAGTGACTGAGGGGTTGAAATGTCAGCGTTTGAACATGCAAAGTATTCAAATAGGCCATGAATTTCATGTAGGTTCAGACTGGTGTTAAATAAATGAATGTAAGTGGAGCCAGGAAGCATAAGTTTTCTGTACAATTGACTTTTTGTAGCTAAAAATATTAGAGCATTCTGGTTTCTTTATTCAGCTTTTATTGATTTAGTGTCTACTGTGACCCAAGCATTGCTATAGGTATTTGGATACATCAGAGAATGAAACGGACGAAGTCCTTGCTCGTAGGGAACTTACATGAGAGAGGCCAAAAGTAATTAATAAGCAAGTAAATATTTATGAAGTCAAGTGACAAAAATGACCATGGAAAAAGAGCACCTGCCCAACACATTGATTCAAGTCAACCAAGATGCATGCAAATAAGGTGGCTTGTGAGTTCAGAGGATAACTTCTTTTTGCTAAGGAAAGTAATAGAGCCTCAGGAAAAAAGTGACCTTTAGTTTGGGACTTGAAGGATAAATGACGTTGCAGTAGACAGAGGGGATGGGCTTGGAAAATCCCTCCAATGCAGAAGGAGACTCATACAAATATATGCGTATGTACCAGTGCATGGTGTGTTTCAAGAGCTGTGAGTCAGCTACTGTATCTGGATAGTATTGTTCATGAAGAAAGGCAGTAGATCATAAGACAACCAAGGAGAGTAAACTTTATCACCAGGCAATGGAGAGCCACCTAAAGACGTTAGCATGATGGGAGTTGGGTGCTGTATGAGATCACTTTGTTTTAAGGGACTTGTTCTACCCAACATCTCTACATTGATTTAAATAGATGTGCACTTTGAAAATACTGAGTCTGAGAGTCATGCCCCATAGACAAAATCAGGGGAATTGAAAAGCCCGCATGATGCAAATTTAATGTCCATTGGTGCTCACTGTGTGTTAGAAACTCATCTAAGCCCCCTATACAGAGATTATTTTATATAATTCTTACAAGGAGGCTATCATCGTGGTCCTATTATTAGTTTAACACTACAAATAAGGGAAGAGTGAAGAAACAGTGTTAGAATCAAATAGTTAGGCTGCAAGAGGCCATCAAGGCTATGTATTACATTCTCATTAGGTGGGGAAGAAAATGGAAATGGGAGGTGCTCCATTCATAATACCTCTGCAAGTTAGTAGCAGAGCTGGGACTAGAGATCAGCCCTCTGGCTCTGGGTTCTGCAATGCATACTACAGTAATCATTGAACTACGCATGAGCCCATGCCTCCTAGCGGGTCTCCATGTCCTTCTGTCCCTTTATTCACTGTGAATTATACAGACTTTGTTTTCTCTGTCACCTGAGAGGCTCCAAGAAACCACCTCAATAACAATGGGCATGTCACCATTAGTGGTGAATTCATTTGCATAGATCATTTCCTGCCCCTCATTATATCTCTGAAATTAGAATGAGCCCAAATGGGGAGTCATTTGAAGTATTCACTATTTTTGAGTGAGTTGGTCAAAAGTTTTTATATCTAACCCCTCCCCAATCCATAGGTGGAAAATGTTGGGTTGCATTGGCACCAGAAGCTAGTGGTGTAAAAAAGAAGGGGCTCCAAGAGAAGAATGTGTAAGTACAGCAGGGGATTTGAGGTTAGTTTTAAATTTGGAGCTGACATTTGCCTTCTCCTCTTTCATGAATTCCAACTCCCGCCATTCTCCTGTTATTACCTTGTACTAAAGCCAAGCTAATGTGCATTTCTAGCCTGCATGATATTTTGGTGATAATTTTATATAATATCTTAATTACATGCCATTCTTTACTCTTGTGGCATTCTTTCCATCTTTGGGTTGTGTCTTACCCTACTATTCCCAGGAATCCTTCCTGAATCCACCCTAGCCAGCTCTAAGCACACCTTTGTACTGAGTTTTCTTCACTATTCTGTACTGGGTGGATGCATTTACTGTATCTCTTTGCAGACTCATCTGTGTATGCTGCCAAGAAGGTAAAGTGATGTAACAGAAAACTGGATTCTGGTTCCAGCTCCCCACTTACTAATCTATGACAAGTTCTAGTTTCCTCCTCCATAAGGTAACTCATCCACCAAGAGATGGGAGGTTGTATCAAACATCCCTTCCAAATCTAAAAAGCAAAAGCCTAAGTTTTTGGTACATTGCAGTCTTCTCAGTATGAGAGTGAATTCCCTATTTCTCTTGGAGTCTGTGCTCTACACTGAGTAAGCAGCAAATGGCACAGTGTAAAGAACATTTAACCTAAAGTCATAGGCTTGTGTACAGATTTCAGCTCTGCTATTACCTTTCTGCATGACCTTGGGCAGGCCTCTTCGATAGTCTTAGCCTTGGTTTCCTCATCTACAAATTACGGAGGATGTATAACTCATATAACTGTAGGGAGGATTAAAAGAGATAAAGTGTAACAGTGCAGCACACACGATAACTTCCAAAAATGTTGAGTTGCAGCCACACAAAGGGGATATTCAGCTTTTGTTGTTACAAGTGAGGGTTTATCTGGTTGAATTTGATATAAATGTAACTATCACCAGACCCTCTTTTGTCCAAAATGGGGAGTTCTTTTGTTACAGAGATAGATTAGAACAAGTTTAACTCAGTGGGAAGGCTACTGCTGTGCTTGAAAGCAAGGGCACCCTGGAGGGTCCATAACTAACTCTGCGTTCTGTAGAATCTCATTCATACCTTGAAATATTTAGCACGATGACATATACAGCTATATTTGCAGTTCCAAGTTTAAAAACAGGGTAAATGCCTTCATAAACAGATCTATAATCATTGAGATGTTTCCAATAAACTGCAAGGAAATTTATTGTTATTTTACCTATAAGACTCAATAGATTTGCAGATGGATAAGGATCAGCTTAGCTCATCTCATTCTGTGAAATTGCCCATTCAGAGCTGCTCACTGCAATGTATTAAGGAGTGATTTGTAGCAAATTAGCTCAAGTGACTTCACATTACAACCTTTTTCTAAAGACACTTTCCTAATGGGTCCCGTTTCTTGCTGGGGTTTCAAAGTCTTCTTTTGCTTTTGTTCTTGAATTTCAGAAGGGCCTAGGACAATTTAAAGGAGGCAAATATAACATAATAAAATTGATTAAGAAATGTAAAAAAAAATGAGCTTCAGGGCCAGAAAATTAAAACTTTAGTGTGCTTATAGCCAGGTAGAAAAAGCAGTAAAGAGCATGGCGAAAGTATGTGTATTCCACAGACACTATGCTACATGTATTTATTGGCCACCTACTGTTTGTTAGAAATTAGAATACTAGCTAAACTTACCTTCAACATATCCCTCTTGAGAGAGTGATGGGAATTAGCATTGTGGTGGGAAGTGTATGAAGTATATGAAGAATTTGATGCTGGGGAGATGTATTTGTTTCCTGTGGCTACTGTAACAAAGTACCACTAACTTAGTGGCTTAAAACCACACGTTTATTATCATGTAGTGCTGTAGGTCAGAGTCTCCCTGGGCTGAAATCAAGTGTCAGCAGGGCTGCATCCCTTCTGGAGGCTCTAAGGCAGGGGTCCCCAACCCCTGGTCCATGGCCAGTACTGGTCTGTGGCCTGTTAGAAACAGCGCAGCATAGAAGGAGGTGAGCATCAGGGGAGCAAGCAAAGCTTCATCTGTATTTACAGCTACTTCCCATCACTCACATTACCTCCTGAGCTCCTCCTTCTGTCAGATCAGCAGCGGCATTAGATTGTCATAAGAGCACAAATCCTATTGTGAACTGCACATGCGAGGGATCTAGGCTGCGAGCTCCTTATGAGAATCTGATGTCTGATGATCTGTCACTGTTTCCCATCACCCCCAGATGGGACCATCTAGTTTCAGGAAAACAAGCTTAAGCCTCCCACTATTTCTACATTATTGTGGGTTGTATAATTATTTCATTATATATTACAACACAATAATAATAGAAATAAAGTGTGCAATAAATGGAATGCACTTGAATCATCCTGAAACCATCCCCTGGCCCCCAGTCCATAGAAAAAATTGTCTTCCATGAAACTGGCCCCTGGTGCTGACAAGGTGGGTGACTGCTGCTTTAAGGGGATGGTTCTTCTCTTTGCCTTTTTCCAGCTTCTAGAGACACCCACATTCCATGGCTTGTGGCCCCTCCCTCCATCTTCAAAGTTCAGATTTAGTCGTTCTCACACTGGGTGACTCTCACTTCCTCTCCTGCTTCTCTCTTTCAATTTTGGGATCTGCACTAGTTTTCTGGGTCTACTTTCACAAGATACAAAGCCCCAAATGGAGTGGTTTGTACAACAGAAATTTACTGTCTCCCAGTTGGAGGCAGAAGCCTCAGATGAAGGTGTTGGAGGGACTGGTTTCTTCTGACGGCTGTGAAGGAGAATCTGTTTCCTCTCTTCTGGTGGTTTTCTTGCAATCTTTGGCACTCTCGGCTTGAAGAAGCATCACCATGCTTTCTGCCTTCATCTTCATATGGCGTTCTCCTTGTGTATGTGTCTGGGTGCTAATTTCCTCTTTTTATACAGATACCCATCATATTAGAGTAGGGGTCCATCCTACTCCAATATGATCTGATCTTAACAAATTATATCTGCAATCCCTCTATTTCCAAATAACATTCCATTCTGAGGTAACTGGGGGTTTGGATTTCAGCAGAAAATTTTGGGAGGACACAATTCAACTCTAACAGGACCCTTGTGATTATATGAGGCCTGCCCAGATAATTCAAGATAGTCTCCCTCTCACAAGATCCTTACTTTAGCCACATCAGCAAGGTGATACATGCGCAGGTTCCATGGATTAGGACAAGGACATCTTTAGCGGGATGTTATTCTGTCCATCACAGGAGGCTTCTGGGATCAGATATTGAAGGCCCAAAGGATGAAAGGAAATTCGTCAGATGCAGAGGAATTTTTGGTGGAGGACCCTCCAGATAGACGGACCTCCAGCCCCTGCATCCTATGGAAAACAATAGTGCATTCAGTAAACCACACAGGTGTGTGCAAGCTGGAAAGCTTTCACTCTCAGGCTTCATTTTACTCAATGTGACCTGGTCAACTATTCTTTCAATCTGATAGCACCATCTCCAGGTTTCCATGACACCATGACCTATTTGTTTTCTTTCAACTGCCCTCACTACTATTTTTCAGCCTTGTCCAGGAGGCAGCAAGCCACAGTTGCTGGCCAAACCCTGCTCGCAGCTGCTTCTGTAAATAAGTTTTTTTCTTGGAACACAGCCATGTCCATTTGTTTATAGATTACCCATATATGCTTTCATGATATAATGGCTGAGTTGAGTAGCAGCAGGAGAGACAGTGTGGCCTTTAGAGCTGAAAATATCTTTTGCCTGGCCTTTTATAGAAAAAGTTTCCCAAAGCCTGGTCTACCTACTTTGCTGGATTCTCTTCCTGGTATTAGAGAACCTCATCTCTCTTCTAGCCACATTCTGTAAGCAATCTTAGCCAGTCCCCTGACTTTTACTACCTCTCTGCTGATGACACTAACATTTGTATAAACAATTCTTATCCCGCCCCCATGAGTTCCAGACACACTTACCAAACAGCCTTCTGAACATCTCCACTTAGAAAATTAATAGGTATCCCAAATTTAATGTTTCCAAAAATAATTACTGGATTCTCTCAAATTCCCTAATCTGTTTCCTTCTTAGGAAGCAGGTCAATATTGAGAGCCATCAATATTGACTCAGTTGTTCAAGCCAAATGTCTAAGAGAAAGCCTTCATTTTTCTCTTCCTTTCACCTTTTTATCTAATTCATCAGCAATCCAATATCCATTATTTCTAATATATATCCAAATCTCAACCTTTCTCATGACCTAATATGTGCAGCTACCCTCCTCATGCACATCAGCATTCTCTTTCACCTGTGTTGCTGTAATGACACTTAACTGTTCTCCTTGCTTCCACTCTGCTCCCCCCCTCCCTACAGTAAATTTACTAACCAGCAGCCCAGTAATCTTTTCTAAAAGTAAATCTGAAGAGATTATTTTCCCCATTGTGCCTTCTTGATGCTCTTGTCAAAAATCAGTTGATCATATGTGCTTGGGTTTATTTCTGGGCTCTCTATTTTGTTCCGTTTTTCTTTGTGTCAGTTTTGATTTCAGTACCATTCTGTTTTGATTACCATAGCTTTGTAATATAAGTTGAGATCAGAAAGAAAGATGCTTCCAACTTTGTTTTTCTTTCTCAAGGTTGTGTTGGCTACATGGGGTCTTTTTTGGCTCCATACAAATTTTAGGTTTTTAAAAAAAAAATATTTAATTTTTTTTTTAATATTTCTCTGAAGAATGACATTGGAATTTTGATAGAGATTGCATCAAACCCATATATTGCTTTGAGTAGTATGAACATTTAAACACTATATTTTTTCCAATCCATAATCATAATCACTGTCTCTCCTGCCAGTTCTCCCTGGCTCATTGCACTTCTGCTGCCCTGGCTTTTATTCTGCTGCTTGACCGCACCAAGCACTTCCCCATCTCTGCAACTTTGTGCAGTTATTATTCCTTCTGCAGGGACTCTTTGCTCTGGAACTTCACATCTTGCTCTCTTATCATCATGACCCAAGTATAAATGTCAGTTCCTCAGATAGTTCTCCTCTGACCATCTTTGCTCTAAATATCCCTCCCCCATAACCCTCTCTTATATTGCACTTTTGTGAATTGTTTTTTTTTAATTTTCTGAATGTATCATATTTTATTATTGCTCAATATTTCCACAAAACTCACTCCTCCCCCTTCCCTTTCCCACAACACTGGTATAGTAGTTACATGATAGAAAGGGCTTGGGCTTAGTTAGCATGCCTTCAAAGCTGGAGCTGCCCAGCTGATCTGCTTCAAAGAGGAGAAAAGGTGGCTACAAGTAGGGAGAAGAGCACGTGTGGCAGTACAGGGATGTAAATTAGAAATGTAGGGAAAGTATTCCAGAAAAAAAGTTCTCAGTGATATTTGGTGGAAAGAGGTGGCAATAGCGTTGTGTTTATCTCTGTACTTCCAGCTTTTTCCTCCATTGACCCTGGCATAAGAGGCCTCTTCCCTGGGGTCTTTAGAGATCACTCTCTGGTCATCCACTGGTGATGGCCATCCCAATGAGTGATGTAATGCCCATAGACTATTTTATGGATATACCATGATTTTCTTAACCATGATGAGCATTTAGATGAGCATTTAGTCTTCTGGTTTTACAAACCCACTGTGGTCAAGTCCACTGCATGCATTTTCAGCTCTTGTATTTTTATAGGACCAGCTTTTTATCAGTATGCACAGTAGGGCCAGGGAAATTATTGTAGAAACGTTACACAGAATTGTCCACAATTGACCACTTTGTACTGGTTAGTAGGGACCACTAAATGCCTCAGGTCTCAGCTTCCTTGGCTACCCAAGACTCTTTCCCAGGACCCCTCAAACTATCCCAGCCTCGAGCTAAAGGTCAATGCCTGGCTCAGCAGAGTCCCTCTGGAATTCTGTGGCAGGTCACTTCCATTCCGTGCTCTGCTATAACACTTTTTGAATGTCTGAATATAAAACCTCTGTTCCATGTGCCTTAAAATTAGATAAGTTGTGCATATTACTCATTTTGATACATATTGTCAAACTTTACTCTAGAAAATTGGTCTCAGTTGAACATTTATAAATCACAAGTATGGGAATATTATTTAATTGTAATTTCATCAACACTGGGTATTGGCCATCTTTAATTTTTGTAAATCTTATGGGGAAAATATATCTCATTTTAAAAATTTGCATTATTTTGAGAATTGATAAATTGAACATCCTTTTTTATTTTTATTGCCAATTGATATCCCTTTTTAAATAAATTTTCTGCTTATTTGTTTTGTCCTCTTTTCTTTGGACTGTACACACATTTACAATTTTTTTTCTTTTTTTTGAGACAGGTTTATTGAGGTGTAATTAGTTTACCAGCTTTATTGATATATAATTTACAGACCATACAATTCATCATTTAGTATATTCATAGATTTGTGCAATCATCATCACAGTCTAATGTTAGGATATTTTCATCACTCCAAAAAGAAACTCTTTGCCCATTAGCAGTCACTTCTTATTACTCTCCCCTCCACTAGTTCCTGACAAGCATTAATCTGCTTTCTATCTCTATGCCTACTATATCTCTTTCATCTGAATAGAATCATACAATATATGGTCTTTTGTGACTTGCTACTTTAACTTATCATATATTTTCATGGTTTATCCATGTCATAGCCTGTGTCACTACTTTATTCTTTTTTATTGTTGAGTAATATCTCATTGGATGAATATGCTGCATTTTATTTATTCATTTATCAGTTGATGGACATTTGGGTTGTTTCCACTTTTGGGATAATATGAATAACGCTTTATGAATATTCATGTACAAGTCTCTGAGTGTACATATATTTCCTTTTGCTTGGGTAAATAACCAAGAGTAGAACTGCTGAGTCATATGGAAACTCTATGTTTAGCATTTTGAGGAATTGCCAAACTGTTTTTGAAAGTAGCGGCTGTACCGTTTTACATTCTGACCAGCAATGTATAAGGGTTCAATTTCTTCAAATTCTCAACAACATATATTATTTTCTGTTTTGTTTTGTTTTATTTTAATGTAACCATCCTAGTGGTTATAAAGTATTATCTCATTGTGGTTTTTGTTTCCATTTTCCTAATGTCTAGTGATGATAATCATCTTTTTATGTGCTTACTATCTATTTGTATATTCTTAGAGAAATGTTTATTTCATATAATCTTTCAATTTTTAATTTGGTTGTTTATCTTACTACCATTGAGTTATAAGCATTCTTTATGTATTCAAGATAGTGTCCATTATCAGATAAATACTTTGTAAATATTTTCTCTCATTTTGTGGTGTCTTTTCAAATTCTGGATGGTGTCATTTGCACCCCAAAAGTTTTTAATTTTGATGAAGTTATGTATATATATATATATATATATATATATATATATATATATAGAAAGAGAGAGAGAGAGAGAGACAGCAAGAGAGAGAGAGAGAGATGGAGTTTTGCTCTTGTTGACTAGGCTGGAGTGCAATGGTGCGATCTTAGCTCACTGCAACCTCTGCCTCCTGGCTTCAAGCGATTCTGCTGCCTCAGCCTCCTAAGTAGCTGGGACTATAGGCATGCACCACCACTCCCGGCTAATTTTGTATTTTTAGTAGTGATGGGGTTTCACCATGTTCGTCAGGCTGGTCTCAAACTCCTGACCTCAGGTGATCTGCCTGCCTTGGCCTCCCAAAGTGTTAGGATTACAGGCATGAGCCACTGCACCTGGCCAAAAGTGTATACTTTTTATATGCAAGATTATATTATCTTCCAAGTATAATTTTCATGCAGTATCATTTGCTTTTTAAATGTAAAGTTTTATAAATACATTATTGGCATGTATCCACCACAATAATCAAGATGTAGAACAAGTCTATCATCCCTCAAATTTTTCTGGACTACTACTGGTCTATTTCTCTCCCTAAATTTTTGCTTTTTCAAGAATATTATGTAAATAATGTCATGGACAATAAAATACCAGATATGTTTTAGTTTTAGTGAATGAAATTCTAGCAAGTAGTTCTTTATAATCAAACTTACATATTTTTTATTGCCAATGTTATGATCCCTGCTTTCCTTGCCTCTGCTTATGGTTTTCATTTTAAGATTTCTCTGTCACTTAATTTTAGGTGTGACTACTTTATACTGCATATATAGCACATCAAAATCTTCACCTTCTTCTCAGGTATGCAGATTTCCTGGAAATAAAGTCCTGAGTTAAAGTTGCAAAAAGTTGATACAAATTAGATCAGTAATAAAATGAAAAATTGCAGTGAGCAGGGTGGTTATTCTCCAATTTTTATTTAAATAGGAGAATATTTTCTTCAACTAAAATTTTGCATTGAAGCTAAAGATGTAAACACATAAAAGCAGAGTTTCTCTTTTGAATTCTGAACAGAAATTCTGCCCACGTCATCTCTGTTCCTTCAGAGCATAATTTGAGTATCAGGGGCGTCCCTCATGAATTACTCTGTGTTGACTGATCTACTAAGAGCAGCGTTAAGACATTGGTCAGCACCAGGATCAGTCTCAGGATGAGGACAAGAGAGAAACTTGAGAAGCAATGAGCCTAATCCCAGGGTTCCGATCTCAGGCAATGGTGTTTCCACTTTGCTCTTCTCTGCTCTAACCTCACAAGAGGAAACAAGAACACTCAGGGACAATGACAGCCGTCTTCCTATATAGGAAGGGCTGCTATGTGTCAGTCATAAGAATTATTCAAAATTATTCCAGGAGAGAGATCTAGGATAAGAGTGATTAAATAAGCAAATAGAGGGAAGGACATTCTAAAAACAAGATCACAGTGGAAAAGATTGCTTTTGAAATCCTTCGATGTCAATTTCCTTGTCCTATCTTAAAAATTATAATAGAGAACACGTTATTCCACCCCACACCACGTTCTGTGTCTGTGGCCATTGTACACACGTCACTCTTCTGTGACAGATGCCTGTTGTCCAGCTGTTCTCTTCTATCTTGCCACATCCCACTATCTGTCCTGGAGGCACGGAGGGGAGTGTCAGAGTGGCCAGTGATGGGGATCCCTAAAATGGATTTGTCTTTAAACTATTTTCAATTCCAACTTTCAAAAAGCAATAACCCCTCAAATCAGAGTTTCTAACGAAACAGCATACATTTTCTTACTTTCAGGCATCTTTTCTGTGATATGAGACATCTTTGTAAGGGAACCAAAAGGAAACTTATAGTTGTTATGATGTGTATGCATATCATTTCAGTGTGTGCAAAGGCAAAGACGGCCTTTCGATGATATTTTTCCATTGTCTTTGTCTTTCTATAAATATTCCCCTTCTTGCCCTCACCTGGGATGTAGAGTTGCTGACTATACTGATCACCTCCATGAGATTGTACCCATTTATTCTTTGTGCACTTATGCATCCAATTGGCTTCCAAAGTGTCCACTGGGATCCTATTAGAATTAAATAGTGTCCGCCTGTCAGTGCAGGGCTACGCCAACTTGTTTCTTTAAAAGGCTGCATATGGTAATGCATTTTGGAAAGGAATCTGGGACTAACTCAAAAGAGCCAATGTTCCAAACCTCAAGTTAAATTCAATATGATTTTACCAACCTGACCATTCTATGTTCGGTTTGGATTTTGGTTTCATTTTGCTGTTTTGTATTATGCGTTTTTATTTTTACCCCCCGACCCAAGGTCATCAGCTTGATTGTTTCAATTTGGAATACTTTTGTAGTTTTTCTCAGTAGGTGTAGTATGATTGATCAGTTGATATTAAAGCTCTTGTGGGTCAGGAGTCCAGACATGACCCAGTTGGATCTTCCACTTGGTTCTTACAAGGTGGCAATCGAGGTCTTGGCAAGAGTGTGTTCTTATCTGAGGGCTCATCATTTCCAGGCTCATTGGGGTTGCGGGCAGAATGAACTTCCTTGTATGAGTAAGGGCCCCAGTGTTTTCCTGCTGGAGGCCAACCTCAGATCCTAGAGGCCGCCCACAGTTCCTTGACACTTGGGTTACCTCCAAATGGCCACTCTTATTGTTCAACCAGCAAGGACAGCAAGCACAGGCTCTTACCTCACAGAGGGCCTGGCCTCTCTTTTAAGGTCTTCACCTAAGTCAGGCTGACTCAGGATCATTCACTTTGTATTAACTCAACATCAACTAATTTGAGACCTTAATTACACTGGCAAAATATCTTCACCTTGGCCATATTCTGATGTCTAGAAGCAAGTCACAGCTTCCTCACACAGTGGAAGGCAGGTGTGATAAAGGGTGTGAACACCAAGGGGTGGCTATTATAGGTGTGACCTTAGGGTCCATTCACCAGAGGTGTAAATGAAAACCCCATTATGGGGAGCAAGAGGAGATTCTCAAGCTGTGATGTATGGAGTCAAGGGGGGTATTGTAGAAATGAAGTCCTATGAAAGCCAATGTCAACTCTGGGAAGGTTCCAGAATGGAGGCTGCTGAACTGAAAGGATCAGGCAGAAAAGCAGGAACTGAATTCTGTGGTCAAAAATCATCAGTGGGGAGGATTAAGAGTACTAAAGTGGTCAGCAAGGGCACAGTGGTGAAACTTGTGTGCAAAAGTGCAGAAGGCTCCAGTAGCTGTGGATGCTGCCCGTCATCTTCCGTTTGTGGGCTCATCAGCTGCTTTGAAAGGTTTCATCTGGAAAAATTGTGCTAAGCACTGCCCTCATCATTCAAATACATTCTGTCATTTCCTTGTGTCTCTGGGAGGTAAAATGAGAGTGTCTCATACTTGTAAAATGAAAAGCTCTGTAAAAATGCCAGAGGTGAAACTTTGTAAAACTGCTTCTATGTTGATGTTAGGCAGCTTCCTTTGCTGTCTCTTGATGCTGCTCTTTTCTTGTGCCCCAAAGCTCCACTGTCTGTTCTCCTACCTGATGCCCTGGTCTCACAGGAAGGGACATGGTATCTGTTGCTGAATCCCCACTCCTAGGGGACCTTGTTCAGAATGACGAGGGGATGTGCATACTTAGGACCCAGTGGATTTGGCCTACAACAAGTAGAAGTGCAGTCTATTGTAAGGAAGCTCTAACTTCAACGCCTGAGCATGTAAATGTCAGGATGAAGTTTTTGAATGTGAGGATCAGGGCAAGCTAGGTCCATGCAGTAATTAGAGACTATGAAATAGTAATTAGGCGTTGTTTAATGATGCAGTTGATGATATTGGGGCACTCAGGTAAGGAAGCATATGGGGGTTGACAAAGGAAGTGGGAGAACGCTGGAAAACAAGAATGGCTAGAGAGCCTACCAGAATGGCAGGGTACCAGCACCAGGGATATTTGGCATGGGTATGGGAGTATGAGAAACCTAGAAAAAACAATGGAACCGGCTTTCTTGAATGCTCACTGTGAGTCAGGCATTGTTCTAAGTACTTTATACTAATTAACTTTTATTCCTCATACCATCGTATAAATTGTATCCATTTTACAGATGAAAAGCTAAACCATAGAGTGGAGAATAACTTGGCCAAGACCAGACAAGTGTAAAGTAGCACAATGGCTGTCTCCCCATTAGAGCAGTGCACTGTGTGTCTGCTTAGCCCACAATCTCATTCTCCCTATCTTCCACCTCCTCTGTGAGTGACAGCAATCCAGTTGAACTGGCCCTGAACTGGAGACTCAGAAATGGGGAGACACGTTACCGAAACAGAGAATGGAATGTGCCTCTAGGCATGCATCTAGGCTGAGCTCCTGGATTTCTGGCTTAAGGTTGCTTCACAGGATCCTCAATGTAGGGTCAGGGCCCAGCCTGTTGGAGGATTCTGCGAGCACTGGAGGGCAGCCTGCCAAGCAAGGCAAGGCAATGCACTAATGAGCACTCACATGTCCAGGCCTGTTTGGGGTGTGAAGAATTAATGGAGGAGTGATCCTCCTGCCCTGGGACTGCTCCCAGTTGAGTGCTGCTGCTGCCTATTCTGTCTACACGAGGACCCTACGCTGATTTTAACCCCACAGAAACCAGGTCATTGCTCTAACTACAGATTCTGTCAAATATTTTATGACAAAATAAGACTGAATGTGTAGAATAATGGTTTTAAATTTAAAAATATATATTTTGCAACATCTCTTACTAGATATTGATGATGTGACCTCACTCACTAACCCCCATTTTTATTGAGTCAGGAAGGGTAATGTCCTAGGGAAGGAAGGGGTGGACAGCTGAGAACCCAGGTCACTAGAGAAGAAGCAAGATATGGTGGAGTAGAAGTCCCTACTAGACAGAAAACAGAAATAAAAACCCCTTTATTTTAAGGAAAAAGAGAAAGGAAGATTAAGACAAAAGGTGAAATTCTGGAGTCCTGTCTCCTTCGTGGGGCAATGAATACAAAAATTACTAACCTCAGGCAGCTACAAGAGAAAGGTAAAAACAAAGGGGCTTTCGCCCCAATTTACCATATGGGACTCTGAGTGGTGGATCCCTCCCAGGCTGTCCCTTAGCAAAACACAAATGCTAGAAAAGTGGTCAGCCAGGGAGAGGACATTAATAGTGCCCCTGCCTCTCTGCTCCGGGGTGACATGAGGCTGCTGCAGGAGTTCTTGCTCCATCCCACTGGGGAGCAGAGGATGCTGAGTTGAGAGCCAGAGGTCTGGCGTGAGTGGAGAGTGGCAAGGCTGCTGTGTTCACCTTCTCTGCTGGGACCTAAATGAGGATGTGGCAGGGGCTCAGTGGGTCCATAGCACCAGTGAAAGCAGGGAAGAGCTGGTCAGCGGTTTAATAATATTGGGGAGTCAGGTGGTGAGGCTATCCAGCCATAGAACAAGCAGTAGAAGCCAGTAGACCATTCAGGGGCCAGGAGGAGTTAGGACGGCACCATGGGCTATGGGAGCCATCGGGACTAGAACAGCCCAAGACCACATGACGGTCAGACACTCAACCGCTTTGTGTCCCTCTTGAACCAAACACCTTGGAATTCAGGGGAGAGAATTAACTTTGAATTGATTGACTGTCCTAAAGATCCTTTCTTAAATGTGAAAGTTGAAGACAGCTTTAATTACCAAATATTATTTCCTATCATCTTATGTCACCTTGAAAAGTGAGAAGTTCAGATGAGTTACAGTAAATTTACTATGGTAAATTCAAAGTATATAATTGTTTGTTTGTTTTTAATATTACTGAGCTGTAGTGTGTAAAGCAAATCATGAGAGTCCAAACAGGCAGGTTATACATGTATGCTTCGTAAAACATCTCACGTTTTCACTTGTATTTCTGAGTTGATGGCTTTAGCAAAAGACTCCTCAAGAAGAAAGCGAACTTTCTATTTTGTTGTTCCAGTTAAGGAACAAATATCAAGTCACAGAAGGGATTATCACAGCAGTGGCAACAAAGTCTAGAGAGTTGAGGGCCACAGAGTGCTTGCCACAGTCCTGGCCTCCTTGGAGTTCCAGGTAGCCCGACACATCTGCATCACTTACTTTTGGGCTGGTGAATGATACAGGGAGGGAGACAGGAACCAACCTTTAGAGAGAACCTATTATGGGCTTACAACTTTGCATGCATGGCCAAATTTAACCATGCCAGCACCCAGAGGGTAAGTTATCCTCATCTTACAAAAGAAGAACCTGGAGCTAAGGAGATTCAATGCCTTGCTCAAGTTGCAAAACTCCTAAATACAGACCTTGGATTGGAATCCAAGTCTTTGTGATTTTTGTTCTCTGCTCTTATCCCTAAGCCACAATGGAAACTTTGGCACATCTGACTGCACTGTTTCTGTTTTTATTTTTAAATCCAGCCAAAGCCTCTTCTCATTGTTGTATCAGTTGTCTCTGGGTAACCAGGGTGTTTGATAGGAGGAGTAAAGGAAGTAGGCCTACTAGCAGAGGGAAGGCAAATTTGACAGTGTCCCTGTGATGTGATTATATAAGGCTGATTCACAATCTTGCACCAATAATTTAAAGGCATGGGGCTTATTCACAATCTTGCACCAATAATTTAAAGGCATACATTTTATTGTAATTTAATCCATTTCAATTTCATTAAATTCACTTTAATTCAATTCAGTTCAGTTCAATTAACAAGGCTTCCCTGTAAGAGGCTTTAGTTTAGCCTCTAGAAACAGGGAGATTAATTAGATTGTTCCTGTCCTGTCCTCCAGAAGCTCACAATCAGATGCAAGGACAACAGTCAGGTTTTAGCTTAAATACCTAATTATATAATCTTCATAAACAATTTTTTATGGAAAGAGTATATTTCAAAATTCTGCATTAATTTATTAACAACTAACTACCAAATAGTTTTCCTGGCATATAAATATTTAAAAAGTGCCTTGTTCACTATTTATTTCCACAGCAGCATATAATTACTAATTTTGAAGATGATTCAATGATGTAAAAGAGTATTTACTCATATTTCTATTCGGAAGCAATCAGTGTATCTAAGAAAATATGTTGTTTGTTTTCAAAATCTTTACATAAAAACAACTTCTAACATAACTTGTTAAATGTAATTGTGTTGTTTATCTGAATGAGAAAATTACAAAATGAATATATTGTAACACATTTTAGTAAGAAAAAGAATGGTCAAATACTGAAAACTATTTCCTCCTTGTCAGTGTTATTTAAAGCTATTGATTTGGGATTATTTAAAATACCATTTACAAACATTTTACAAATAATTCTCTACAGTTATAAAAATACAACTTTTAGATAAAACTCACTTGTAATCCATGATGGTGCAATTTTCTTTTTTTTTAATTTAGCTGGATTATGTTTTGAAGTTTAATATAATTAAGTCTTATTTTAAGATCAAACTAAGTTGAATTGAGGCTTATTTAATAGACATTTGAATTCATGGTAAAGTCACTAGAAAAGTCAAGATTTAAAAACCATTGACATGCTAAATACAAAATTCAGTTATAATATCCAACCTTTTTCTTTCTTTTTTTTTTTCTTGAGACAGAGTCTCTCTCTGTCGTCCATGCTGTAGTGCAGTGGCACCATCTGGGCTCACTGCAATCTCAGGCCATTCTCCTGCCTCACCCTCCTGAGTAGCTGGGACTACACGTGTGTGCCACCACACCTGGCAAATTTTTGTATTTTTAGTAGACATAGGGCCTCACCATATTGGCCAGGCTGGTCTCAAACTCCTAACCTCAGGTGATCTGCCTGCCTCGGCCTTCCAAAATGCTGGGATTACAGGTGTGAGTCACCATGCCTGGCCAATAATATCCAAACTTGATGAGATTACTTGGGTTGGTTTATAAGTGGTATTTGCAACAAGTTAATATGATAGAACTGTTAAAGATGACAGCACTGCTCACACCGGCCTTTTCAGCAAAGGAATATCTTAATATACTTCTTGCCACCATGCTTAACTTGAACAATTTTAAGTTGCCTAACATTGGGGAACACTGTGCTTCCCAGCATCACACCTAATGTTGCCTTATCACTATCACAAGAATAGAAACAACTGATATTATCATTATTTTCTGAGACACACTTTTCCATAATAACATCCATTGCAATTTTAATGAAACCCAAATGGAAATTCAATTGATTAAAAACCCATCCTTTTTTTCATTTCCTCGTTTTCAATGTAATTGAAACATTAACTTGAGAATACAAAAAAATTAAAAACTCAAAAAAAATATTAAATGCAATGTGTTGGTATCATCCTGCATGTCATGTATTTGCCATCTTTGGTCCATGGGGAGCTGATTCTGGCAGTCCACAGTACCACTGGAGACCTAACCCAGAACCATAGGAATCAAGCTCCCATGCTGATCAGGAACAAACTCCATTGTGTGCACATTTTTCAAAAATAAATATTTTCATGGACCCTCCAATATGGAATTAGAGTATCTTTATCCTCATATTACTTAAATATGCATAAATATAAAATTGGATATAAACTCTCTGTGCTTTTATTATTTACTTTTATTTTGAGACAGACTCTCACTCTGTTGCCCAGGCTGGAGTGCAGCGGCATGATCTCGGCTCACTGCAACCTCCACCTCAGGGGCTCAAGCTATTCTCCTGCCTCAGCCTCCTGATTAGCTGGGATTAGAGGTGCCCACCACCATGCCCAGCTAATTTTTGTATTTTTAGTAGAGACAAGGTTTCATCATGTTGGCCAGGCTGGTCTCAAACTCCTGTCCTTAGGTGATCTGCCTGCCTCGGCCTCCCAAAGTGCTGGGATTACAGGCATGAGCCACCGCACCTGGCCTCTTTATACTTTTAATTCATATCACTCTGAAGTTAAAACAAATTTACAAACTAAAACCAAACAAATTACAAAACATAAATAATTTAAATTGTCAAGCGTAATTCATTTTGCTGAAACTAAATTTCTGCTTGCACTTGGGCTGTGTCATGGATTATTCCTTTAATTTTAAAATGCTTATTCAACTTTGTTGGACTGAAGTCAATTTTCTCACCACTTTTATACTCCCTTAGAACCGTCATCCCTGCAGTTCACAGTGATGTCATTTGGAGTTCACGTGGAAGGAATGCATCATTTGCTAACTAAATCTGTCTCTGTTCTTTTCTCATTAGCCTGGAACAATTAAAGTAGTACTATGTGATTGGTGACAACTCATTTATGAGTGTAATTACAAATTTGGACACTGGAACTGTGAGAAAGGGTTTGGAACTAAAGCAGTCATACCATCAATTCAGAGTATGCTATTTTTAATTTTTTAAATCTTTAGCATTGATGTTAACAAATTTTAAAAGTCTGATAGGAAATGAAAAGACCTCTAAAAACTTGTCCTCGAACTTCTGTTTATAAAAACAGTCCTAAAATAACTCTGATAGGAAGTTATTTCTCACTTTATATCCTTTCTATCCTCCTTCAGTTTAACTTTGGATGGGGCAGCAAATAACATCTGAAGGCTGGACATAAGGTAGTCCTGACTAGGTACAGTGGCTCACGCCTGTAATCCCAGAACTTTGGGAGGCTAAGGTGGGTGGATCACTTGAGGCCAGGAGTTTGAGACTAGCTTGGCCAACATGGTGAAACCCCATCTCTACTAAAAATACAAAAAAAAATTAGCTGGGTGTGGTGGCACATGCCTGTAATCCCAGCTACTTGGAAGGCTGAGGCAGGAGAATCGCTTGAACCCGGAGCTGGAGGTTGCAGTCAGCCGAGATCATGCCATTGCACTCCAGCCTGGGCAACAGGAGTGAAACTCTGCCTCAAAAAAAAATAATAAAAAGAAATAATAAGTAATAAAATAAACTCCGTCAAAACAAAACAAAACAACAACAAGAACAAAAAACAAAGATAGTCCTGGAAGGAGATAGATCAAGATGACTTGGAGTCTTGGCATCTGAGTCATCAACAGAATCAAGCAGAGCAAATGAGAAAACAAAACTATATGTAGAGTGTGGGTTCTTCCTAATGGCTCTATTATGAAGGGGTCTCCCTGAAAATCACCCTTTGGGATTCTATGTGTGAGCCAATGCTCACTCACAGGTTAACATCTGGAATCATTTATAAGTTCAACATTCTCATGTATTGGTGGAAGATTCACACCTTAAGGTGAGCAGTCTTGATATACGATGAGCTGTTATCAGGGCATGGTTAGAGCTTAAAAAATAGGCACTCGGCAAACTTCGATGACTCCTGCCTGAGCTGCAGAAGCCTGCTAGTGCGTCAGGATGCTGTCAGATTAGGGATATCATATGGCTTAGGCCATAAGAGCTCTGAGTTCCACCTTGGACCCTGCCACTTTAGGATGACCACGAGGATGACCTTGAGCAAGGAGTGGAGCCTGTATAAGCGTTAGGTTGTTCTGCTATCAAATGGGAATAGTAGAAGCACTTCCCTTATAAGGCTGCAGGGAGCAACTAAATGGACTAAAGTGGGGAAAGTTCTTAACACCTACCCAGCACAGAGCAAGTGCTTAATAAATGGAACCATTATTATTTACATTAATAAAAAATTCAGTATTTTCATGTAAGCATGGGGAAGGATGGCTCTAGAATAGTGGTTCTCAACCTTGTGTGTTGAAGAGCTATAAGAAATAGTAACAGGCCAGATGCGGTGACTCACACCTGTAATTCCAGCATTTTGGGAGGCTGAGGTGGGTGGATCATGAGGTCAGGAGATCAAGACCATCCTGGCTAACACGGTGAAACCCTGTCTCTACTAAAAATATATTTAAAAAATTAGCTGGGTGTGGTGGCAGGTGACCGTAGTCCCAGCTACTCTGGAGGCTGAGGCAGGAGAATGGCGTGAACCTGGGAAGCGGAGGTTGCAGTGAGCCGAGATGGTGCCACTGCACTCCAGCCTTGGTGACAGAGTGAGACTCCGTCTCAAAAAAAAAAAAAAAAAAAAAAAAAAAAAAGTAGTAACACCTTGATCCCACCCCAGAGATTCTGGTGTACTTGGTACATGGAGTGGCTGGGACATGGGGATTTTAGAAAGTTCCCAGATGGTTCTACTATACACCCAAGACTGAGAATCAATTGCTTCTCTAGAAGAGCTCATAGTAGGGGTAGTCTGGTGTCATGCATACTGGAAATTCAGATCCTCGGTCCCAGTCTGACTGTTGATAATTGATGTTGGGGCAAGACACTTTCCTACTTAGTTTCCCATTTATCTAGAATAAGGGCCAGATTCCAACTAAACTTCACAGATTTAAAATTTTATGTTCTACCAGCTCAGAGAAGAGGGAAAAAAAAGTCCCCTTGGTTATAGCTCTATCTCTAAGCTGCTTTGGAAAAAAAAGTCAAATCAATGAAGCAGTTATTTTTAAACTGTTCATCTAAAGATAAGCAAGCATGAAAAAAAAGTAATCCTCCTTTTTACTTTTTTACTTGTTGATATTTTATAAACATCCCACAATAGTTGATATTTGGAGACACAAAATACAAAATGTTAAATGCATAGCAGCTGGAAGTTGGGAAGTGTGTATATTACCATGATTTTCCATTGGCTACTTTCTTTCTACCACTTAACCAAGAAAACAAAGATCTGAGAATGTCTTCTATAGCAGCCCTGGCTCCTGGGATGTATAAGGTGACTCTTATATTAGATATGCCCCTGACAGGAAGGTCTGCATGTATTCTATGGGCAGAAAGTTTTAGGGGGAGGACAGATTGAAGTTCATACCTATGTTGGTGTTGAATCTCAGTACCAGGCCCAAATTCATAAGGATTCACCCCAGTTCCTTGGCTGTCCATTCACAACCACCTCCTAGTAACTAGGCTTTAGAAAGTACGCTGAAGGAAAACATCAGTGACCATCGTGGGATGTACAAGTAGCACAATAATGACCATGTGCATAGCAATTCATAGCATACAGAATACTTTCATATAAGTCATTAAAATTTTAGGAAGTCGCATTTACTTCATAAGGCTGCAGAGGGGAGCTAAATGAACTAACTCAGGGAAATTTATTGACACATTCCCGAGCACACAGCAAGTGCTAAATTTTATCTTAAATTTTTAAATTAAAAATGTATTGGTCTAAAATTCTCTTTTTTGGTTGTGTCTCTGCCCGGCTTTGATATCAGAATGATGCTGGCCTCATAAAATCAGTTAGGAAGGATTCCCTCTTTTTCTATTGATTGGAATAGTTTCAGAAGGAATGGTACCAGTTCCTCCTTGTACCTCTGGTAGAATTCAGCTGTGAATCCATCTGGTCCTGGACTCTTTTTGATTGGTAAACTATTGATTATTGCCACAATTTCAGCTTCTGTTACTGGTCTATTCAGAGATTCAACTTCTTCCTTGTTTAGTCTTGGGAGAGTGTATGTGTTGAGGAATTTATCCATTTCTTCTAGATTTTGTAGTTTATTTGCGTAGAGGTGTTTGTAGTATTCTCTGATGGTAGTTTTTATTTCTGTGGGATCGGTGGTGATATCCCCTTTATCATTTTTTATTGTGTCTATTTGATTCTTCTCTCTTTTTTTCTTTATTAGTTTTGCTAGCGGTCAATCAATTTTGTTGAACCTTTCAAAAAACCAGCTCCTGGATTCATTGATTTTTTGAAGGGTTTTTTGTGTCTCTATTTCCTTCAGTTCTGCTCTGATTTTAGTTATTTCTTGCCTTCTGCTAGCTTTTGAATGTGTTTGCTCTTGCTTTTCTAGTTCTTTTAATTGTGATGTTAGGGTGTCAATTTTGGATCTTTCCTGCTTTCTCTTGTGGGCATTTAGTGCTATGGGTAGGAAGAATCAATATCGTGAAAATGGCCATACTGCCCAAGGTAATTTACAGATTCAATGCCATCCCCATAAAGCTACCAATGACTTTCTTCACAGAATTGGAAAAAACTACTTTAAAGTTCATATGGAACCAAAAAAGAGCCCGCATCGCCAAGTCAATCCTAAGCCAAAAGAACAAAGCTGGAGGCATCACACTACCTGACTTCAAACTATACTACAAGGCTACAGTAACCAAAACAGCATGGTACTGGTACCAAAACAGACATATAGATCAATGGAACAGAACAGAGCCCTCAGAAATAACGCCGCATATCTACAATTATCTGATCTTTGACAAACCTGAGAAAAACAAGCAATGGGGAAAGGATTCCCTATTTAATAAATGGTGCTGGGAAAACTGGCTAGCCATATGTAGAAAGCTGAAACTGGATCCCTTCCTTACACCTTATACAAAAATCAATTCAAGATGGATTAAAGATTTAAACGTTAGACCTAAAACCATAAAAACCCTAGAAGAAAACCTAGGCATTACCATTCAGGACATAGGCATGGGCAAGGACTTCATGTCCAAAACACCAAAAGCAATGGCAACAAAAGCCAAAATTGACAAATGGGATCTAATTAAACTAAAGAGCTTCTGCACAGCAAAAGAAAGTACCATCAGAGTGAACAGGCAACCTACAAAATGGGAGAAAATTTTCGCAACCTACTCATCTGACAAAGGGCTAATATCCAGAATCTACAATGAACTCAAACAAATTTACAAGAAAAAAACAAACAACCCCATCAAAAAGTGGGCAAAGGACATGAACAGACACTTCTCAAAAGAAGACATTTATGCAGCCAAAAAACACATGAAAAAATGCTCATCATCACTGGCCATCAGAGAAATGCAAATCAAAACCACTATGAGATACCATCTCACACCAGTTAGAATGGCAATCGTTAAAAAGTCAGGAAACAACAGGTGCTGGAGAGGATGTGGAAAATAGGAACACTTTTACACTGTTGGTGGGACTGTAAACTAGTTCAACCATTGTGGAAGTCAGTGTGGCGATTCCTCAGGGATCTAGAACTAGAAATACCATTTGACCCAGCCATCCCATTACTGGGTATATACCCAAATGACTATAAATCATGCTGCTATAAAGACACATGCACACGTATGTTTATTGCGGCATTATTCACAATAGCAAAGACTTGAAACCAACCCAAATGTCCAACAATGATAGACTGGATTAAGAAAATGTGGCACATATACACCATGGAATACTATGCAGCCATAAAAAATGAGTTTGTGTCCTTTGTAGGGACATGGATAAAATTGGAAATCATCATTCTCAGTAAACTATCGCAAGAACAAAAAACCAAACACCGCATATTCTCACTCATAGGTGGGAATTGAACAATGAGATCGCATGGACACAGGAAGGGGAACATCACACTCTGGGGACTGTTGTGGGGTTGGGGGAGGGGGGAGGGATAGCATTGGGAGATATACCTAATGCTAGATGACGAGTTAGTGGGTGCAGCGCACCAGCATGGCGCATGTACACATATGTAACTAACCTGCACAATGTGCACATGTACCCTAAAACTTAAAGTATAATAAAAAACAAAAATAGAAAAAAAAAAATGTATTGTGGGCCAGGTGTGGTGGCTCACGCCTATAATCCCAACACTTTGGGAGGCTGAGGCAGGCAGATCACTTGAGCTCAGAAGTTCGAGAACAGCCTGGCCAACATGGTGAAACCCTGTCTCTACTAAAAATACAAAAATTACCTGGGCGTGGTGGTGGGGCATCTGTAATCCCAACTACTCTGGGGCTAAGGCACCAGAATCTCTTGAACCTGGGAGGCAGAATTTGCAGTGAGCAGAGATCGTGCCACTGCATTCCAGCCTGGGTGACGGAGCAGGACTCAGTCTCAAAAAGAAAAAAAAAAAACATATGCACACACACACACACATTGTGTATTAGTGTTCACAATAAGCCTGTGTGGATAAAATATTTTTATTCTACTTTTGCAGAAGAGGAAATTGATGCATAAAGAGATAAGGTGATTCATTTGATGGTATCCATATTGTATAGTAGGTGTCTGAGCAAGGACTGTCTCCCATGACAAATTCTGGGTATCTCCACTGGACCGGGCTCACATATGGAGTGGGAACTGTGAATCTTATAGAACCAGGAAGTCTCATAATCCTTTAGTGGCTGTGACAAGGAGCACTTAACTCTAGAATATCTGAGATTTGTCCTTTCCTCTCTCTTCCCCTCTAATATCTTCTTTCACACCTGCCTTTCTCCACTTTCTTGCATTCCTTCTCGGACTTTCTTTATCTTCTCTTCCCCTTTTTCTCTTTCTCTCAAGAATCTGGTAACTTCACAGAGCTGGAGCCTCTTTTCTTCTTCCAAATATATGTATAATTCTTCTTGAGCTCCACTTTATTTTTCCCAAGGGAAGCCTTTCCTTATCCTGATTAAGATGAGTGTTCTACTCTGGTCGCTGTGCTGCTTGGCTGGAGCCAAACACCCTTCTGAGTTCATGCAGACTTCATCTCACAAGACACCGGATCCAGATCCCCATCTACCACTGGACCTGAGGGACAGAGGAAACTATTCCTTTCCCCTAGCTTCCCTTCTAATATCTTTATTCTTTCCTGCATTTCTCTACGTTCTTGTATTCTTTGTCTGGCTTTCTTTATTTCATACTCTATTGTTTGCTCTTTCTCCCAAGAATATGGTAACTTCACAGAGCTGGAGCCTCTTTTCTTTACAGCTTTGAGCCCATTCTCACTTGGTACTAAGGTTCTTGTGTCTGCCAGGCTCTACCTAACATCACCCTTGAACATCCCTTGAATGTGTGCTTAAAGTTTGCATGTACTATGCATACTCTTCTTTTGTCCTGTCAATGGAGGGCTGCTCTTGCCTCTGGTTTCTGCCTCCTTCCACCCAAGCCTCCACTGCTGAGGCCCATACCCTTGTAAAATATAATATGTTCTCCTTCTCCCTCAGGGGTTCTGTATCCTTATCAAGGAAGCTTGCTGAGGAACTGAGAATACCCATTTTCTTTTATTGATTAGTCTTCAACTCTGCGAAATTTTAACTGATTCAATAAGTTTAATTATTTTAAGATTGAGGATTATTTTTTTCTGTGAAAATACTATAAAATCATGCTACTGATCTCAACCTTTAGATTTAAGGGTTAACGATTGTTTTCTATAGAACTCTCAATTTCATGCTAAATTTTTCTTTTTAAAGAACATGTTTTTCCACATGGTAAGATTGGATAATAATCATTTGAACTAGACGAGAATTTAATTCTGATGTCATTCATATAGAAGATTATTTTTGCTTATGAATAATTTAAACCAATTTTTGGTTTGCTATGTTCAGTAAAGAAATCCAGTTGAGTATATATTTCTCTTCTCTTTTCTATCTTTGTTAGTCACCATGTGTTTTTAAATTTAAATTAGTGTATGTATTATTAGATGTGTGACATAGAAAATGCCTAACCTATATGGAAATTCAGGGTTCCAAAAGCTATGTAATTTGAGTTAGATAATATAAGACCTTGACTTGTTTCTTTATTGCTGAGTTCTGGTATATTTTTATATAAGCCATTGCTGCACAGCCTAAAAGAGAATTGCTTCCTTTATCAACCTCATTTTACTCGACAGTAACAAACTAAATTTTAACTCAATGATGGCCAATGGCTATTTCAGGTCTAACATCTTTTCATGTTAGTCCCAAATCACCAACCTTACATAAAACATGTAAGTAAAACTCAATTATTTAGTATAAAAATCTCAGATATCTTGTATTTTTTTACGTTACTAAAAAGGACCACAAGATAAATATATTTCCCTCACTAGGTGAATAGTGGCTTCTCTAGTCCAAACAAAAGCATAGTTTTCTTTCTTTATTTCTTCCTTTCTTCCATTTTCCTCCCTTCCTTCCTTGCTCCCACCCTCCCTCCTTCTCCTCTTCCTTCCTCTTTCCTTCCTTTCCCTTTTCTTCTTTCTTGTACCTTACTTTGTTTGATAGTGTCTTGTGTGATTAAAATGTCTATATTGGTACAACCTCACGAGATTTTAGATGGATTAATTTCTTTTAAAACTAAGTTGCTCTTTTAGGGTAGATGCTTAATCATTCCAATATATAAGGATATTTGCACTTCCAGATACAGACTCCCAAAACTTGGAAACATTATTCAAATGCGTGCACATTTAAAAATCTTCTCAGACATTGTTACTTTATTTCTACCAGATGGCTCTGTGATTCATTAAAGCCTGTGATTCCATTAAATGGGGGGCAGCTCAATGGGAAACTCTGACCGTCTCTGATTGTTCCACCACCTTACCTTGAATCTGCCTACCTACATTTCATTAAAGCAATAAACCATGCCCTTGCATATTCCTGTGGTTTAATGTTTAGGAGACTCAGATGGCTGATCACTGAGTAAGAACACACAATCTTGTGAGCCATCAGGGTTGCTCAGAACTCTTTCAAGTCTCAAAAGTCCTTAATTTGAAGAGGCAGTTCGCTAATGCCTTAAACAAGTTCCCATGACCTCTCCATCTGCTTGCATTAAAATAGGGTAAATTGCTCGCTCTTCTTTCACTTTCTCCAAAAGTGACATGGACGTGATTACTGTCTCCATCGCCCAAACGACAAGTCATCTGATAACCCTCCACTTCTCCCTTCAGAATCCACAGCACGCCACCTCTGGAAGAATGGTGTGGGGGAGTAGAGCGTACAAACCTGCTATGTGAGTTGAAGGAGCTATTCACACACCTTTGCATTTCTCTTACTGCAGGTATTTAACCTACGGCAAGTGTATTCAGACTTTCCACATATATCCAAACATTCTTACTGACAGGTGTCAATTATAATTAATATAAATATTTTTGTTAAATATATCTAGCAGTCCATTCTATACTCTTAGAGCCTGCTGTATCCAGGACGTAATGGTATTATTGTCAGTTTAATCGTCTCTGTCTCTCTCCTATAAAACTCAGATCTCTTTGAGGTCATCAGCTTTGTAATATTTGTTTGCTTCCTGCAGATTCTGGTACAGTTTCTGTGGTTGAATGACTAACTCATTGACCACTCTTGTTTGATCACATCCAGGGGAGGAATACACTTAACCAGGTTTTTTATGAGGGAGGCCAAGTGTTCAGACCAAGAACTCTAAACTAGTAATTTACTTCATTGAAATTAACCCCACATATTCTGGTACTTTGTTATTTATACTACAACATTTATTTATACAACACATCCCATAAAAAACAAGGATACACTGGAGGAAATGAAACTGAATTTGAGGCTTAACAAATTGGTATAATCAAATCCCATCAGTGTAGCAAAAATGAGAGAAAATCCTAGACAGTGAAATCTAGGAGATGGAGATGAGGGGAAGAAGTGAATATGGGTTTAGAAAAGGGTTTGCCTTTCTTTCTTTCTTTTTTTTTTTTTTTGATGGAGTTTCTCTCTTTTTGCGCAGGCTGGAGTGCAGTGGCACAATCTCAGCTCACTGCAACTTCTGCCTCCCGGGTTCAAGTGATTCTCCTTCCTCAGCCTCCAGAGTAGCTGGGATTACAGGTGCACACCACCACACCCGACTAATTTTGTATTTTTAGTAGAGACGGGGTTTCACCATGTTGGCCTCGCTGGTCTCGAACTCCTGACCTCATGTGATCTGCCCGCCTCAGCCTCCCAAAGTGCTGGGATTATAGGCATGAACTACCGTGCCTGGCCTGCCTCTCTTTTACTTACTCTTAGAACTGGAATCTTGTGGAACAGGCTGTGCAGTTTTGAATATTTGCTGCCTACATTTTACATACCTTTTTCAAGACGTCTACTGCAGGAAAAAAAAAACCTATCATAAGAGATAAACACTCAGACAATATAATACCGTGTTTGCTTATAGCTTCTCTCCTAAAGTTAACTGTCAGTTAAGACTGTTTTAGCCATGAGAAACCCACAACTGGATTGTGTGAATCTTGTGCTTTCAGGCACCGAGTGGGGCTTTGCCACCGATGCCTTCGTTCATACTCCTTAGGTCAGCTGGTCACTTAGTTGGCATGTTGGATCTGCTTGGATTGCAGTAAAGCTGCAAATATCATTCCTGGACTCAAGAGACTGGTAATTTATAAAAGGAGACAAAACTTTAGTGTAACATACAGTAAAGTGTAATAAGTGACTCAAACTACTAGTCTTGAACAGAGAAATTGTAAACGAATAACACAAGAGCTTACTACTTCTGATTTTCTGCTCATATAGGTACGTCTTGTTTTAAAATATTTCTTTATGCCCCAAATTATGCACAAATACAAACACACAGGCACACTACAGCATGATGATATGTTCCAAACACAGAACAGCTGTGAAGAACATTCTTGAACTCAGTGAACTCCACCCTTGCTAAAAGAGAAAAATTAACAGTGTTATCCATGAATATATATTATCCTACATACATACACTATATGTATGTATGTATTTACACATATGGCTAGTATTTCATAATATATACACATACATACATACATATATTAATATTTAGGGTATAAAAATTCTCACATTAGATAAAATATTGCTAAAAAGCCTAGAAACTTCTCTCAAGTGGATAGATACTAGATCCATAAATTAAAATACTTTTTTTTGAAAAGTCAGAGGAAAAATATTCTGATACTTTGAATGGCTACTCAAATAATTACAAGAATAATTAAAGTTAACATTTTCTTGTCCTGACTGAATTTGTTTGGGAGGAGTAATAGTATGTATTCAATTCTTCCTAATAATTAGTGTCAAGGAAAAATGTATCTTCTGTTCATTCCTCTTTTGGACAAAAAGCTGACTGGTAGCTGAGGACTGGATAAGGAATGTATTAGTCTGTTCTCATGCTGCTAATAAAGACATACCCAATGCTGGTAGTTTATAAAGGAAAGAGGTTTAATTGACTCACAGTTTCACATGGCTGGGGAGGCCCTACCATCATGGTGGAAGGCAAAGGAAGAGCCAAGTCATGTCTTACATGGAGGTAGGCTAGAGAGTGTGTATAGGAGAACTCCCCTTTATAATACCATCAGATCTTGTGAGACTTACTCACTATCATGAGAACAGCCTGGGAAAGACCCATCCCCATGTTTCAACTACCCACCACCAGGGTCCTTCCCCCGACATGTGGGAATTATGGGAGCTACAATTAAGATGAAATCTGGGTGGGGACACAGTCAAACCATATCAAGGGAAGTATGGTGGTTCGAATATTAGTACCAGACAATGTTGTTACTATAACTCGGCAGTCATTAATTTATCCATTCAAAAAATATTTACTGAGCTCAAGGCCAAGCACATAGAACCAATGCTGGGAGTAAAGATAAAAAACACACGCAAGACAAAATCCGTATTCCAAAAACAATAGCAGAAATATTTCCTGTCCCACATGCTGTTCCAGAACTTTTTATGAAGTCTATGCCCTCTCCTCTTGAACTTGGTCAGGCTTTTGTAACTGACTTGACTGTACAGCAACCCTGACTTCTGAGGCCAGGTCATAAAAGGTAATGCAACTTCTGGTTTTCTTGGGATACTTGCTTTGAGGGCCTTGAGCTGCCATTTGAGAAGTCTGAGGTTGCCATCTTGTGCGGAAGCCCAAACTAACTCACGCGGAGCAAACACATGGAGAAGAGAGATGTCCAGTCAGCCCTTAGCTGCCTTCCACTGTTCCAGCTCTAGTCACTATCTGCAGACTGCAGAAGACTGCAGATCTATGCAGATATGCCCAAGACTGAACCATCTATGACTACAGAAGAAACTCCAAGCCAGAATTGCCCAACTAGATGATTCTCAAATTTCTGACCCCTAGAAATCATGAGAGATAAATGGTTGTTGTATTTTGAATAACTATTTTTAGATTATTTGTTACACAACAATTGATAACTAGAACAGACCTGAAGTATATTCTAATTTCATGGGAGATATGAGCCTTAATAATTTACATAAATTTCATAATAAATTATATATAGATCACAATGTAAGAGAGAGAGACTTATAAATATCACAAGAGAAAAGTAATTAAAGCACCATATAAACTCAGAGAAAGATGGAATGAAGTACCCCTGAAGCTAACATTGAAAACCCTGTCGGAGAGCTGGTGAATGAACTGGGCCTTCACTTAAGGATGAAATTTGGACATGAAAAATAAGAAAATTTCAGGTAGAAGGAACAAGTTACTCATCAACATATAACTCGCTTTACATATAATACCTTACACGTGTCTCAATTATAGTGGCCCATTCAAACCTTATAGGACAAGATTACCGTTCTATGGTGCCTTATGCCATTTTGTCTTATGGCAAAATCATCCTTATGTTTTTACTTCTACTCTGGAATTCATATCTGTTTCATACAATATGTGTTATTTTGAGAGTTGCTGGGATTTATGGCATCCTCTGTCTTCATCAAAATCACATTGTCAGAGCACCTGCTATGTTCTTGTCCCTCTGGCTGGCTTTGGAGAAAAGGGAGGAACAGGACATTATCTTTGCCTTAAAGGAGCTCATGGCCTAGTCACAGTGGCAGTGCTGAGAACTGGGGGATTAAAAGAACGGCAAGTTAAGAGAAAACTAGTGGCACATAGGAGGGAGTAAGCAACCGTGCAGAGGAGGTGATATTCTAACTGAATCATTAAGGATGGAACTTTGCCAGACAGAAAGAGAAGAAAGAATTCCCGGCAGGGGGGTGGTGGCATGTACCTGTAATCCCAGCTACTCAGGAGGCTGAGGCAGGAGAATGGTGTGAACCCGGGAAGCGGAGCTTGCAAAGAGCCGAGATCACGCCACTGCACTCCAGCCTGGATGACAGAGCAAGACTCCATCTCAAAAAAAAAAAAAAAAAAAAAAAAAAAAAATTCCCGGCAGAGAAGACAGGAAGAGAAACAGCGCCAAATGTAAAACATGGTGTGTTTTGGGAAATACAAATAGTTCAGCACAACCCAGGGCATAAGATCTAAATCGGGAACCTGAGTGTTGAGCTAGAAAAGGAGGCAGAAGGCAGCTTACTGAGGGGCCTGCATTCCTCATTTGCTGAGAGGTTTGGTCTCATCCCAAAGGTGACAGAGAACCTTAGGAAAGGTCTCATTGTATTGAGCTTATACATTCAAATTGTAATTATTTCTTACGTAACTGTTCTCTCTATGTATGGTTTTTGGAGACAGAACATACTTTTTATTGAAAAACCATCACATTTCTGCCTACTTTAAGATTCTGACATGCGTTTTCCCAATGGGTAGTATTCACCCTAATGATTAGACCTAATGTAGCTTAAAGAAAATGCCACCTTACAGGAATCAGAGGCAATGTATTCCAAAGTGTTTTCCACTCACTGCTCTTTCTGGAAATGTGGTTTCTCATGCCATGAAACTTGCATGATGCCATAAAGACACTGATTGTAGTAATTTATGGACCCTGGCTCTGTCAGATCCATTGATCTCCTAGAGACAGATTAATTACAATTCAAGGACCCCTACCCCCATACAAAACACACACTACTGGTCTTTTCCCACTGTCAGGAAATTCTGGTGGTAAATAATTCAAGAAAAATGCAACCCCAGTGGGAACTGCAAGTGCCTGTATTTCATGACCCATGATATCCCCTATGATGTGTGATGCTGTGCCAATGAGACCATAGGCTCATTAATGAACCCTCACACTGCTGTATTGTTCTGCTCCCTTTGGCTCAGGTTATCCGATCTGCCCAAAGTCTTTTCATTCATTGTCCTCTACAAAGAAGGGCAATTCCTCCACAAAACCCATTGTCATATTTTTTTCTTTTCTGTAAGGCTGATGGTGTTCTAAATGCCTTATACATGTTTTGTTGTTGTTGTTGTTTTTATTGTTTTCTATTCAGGTCTTTTAGAGTTTCAGGAAGAGACTTTAAAATCAGCCACCATTGTCCATTGAAGATATTTGTTTTTCAGCTTTATTCAATTGAAAATCATACTCCCTAGGCAGTTAATAACTCTGGTTATATATTTCATGGTAAACAGCAGATATGACTTTAGAGCTCAAAGAATTGATGGTCTAGCTCAGTATTGTTGGTAAAAGAGCAATGTTTAAAAAAGCAGTCTTTTACAAAAAATTAGCTGAGCATAGTGGCGAGTGCCTGTAACCCCAGCTACTCAGCAGGCTGAGGCAGAAGAATCGCTTGAACCCAGCAGGTGGAGGCTGCAGTGAGCCAAGATTGTGCCACTGCACTCCAGCCTGGGTGACAGAGCGAGACTCCATCTAAAAAATAAAAAAAAATGTTTTAGAATGGGCAAAACACTCATGCATAAGGTCCTTTGAGCCCTTTTGGATGTTGGTTACTTGGGCACACCAATTAGCTTGGGGTACATTCTGTTCCGTTCCGTTTTTTCCAAATCTTTTTCTTAGACTTTCCCCTCCTGTCCTTCTCTAGGGTGAGTACCTTTAATATATTTGTTTCTAAAATCAGCAATTCACATTCCTGTGTCATTTAACTCACGACCACCTTGGAAGAGAAGTACTGTTAATCTAATTTTCCCAATGAGGAACTGACATTTAGAGAAATTCAATAACATGCCCCAGGTTACAGGGCTACCCTGTGGAAGAGCTCAGCTCCCAATCCTCAACTGTCTGACTTCAAAATGCTTTTCTTATTCACTGTCCTAAGTAAGTTCCCTTCCAGATATCTGCCTAAAATAATTTCTAGAAGTTTCCTTCTGCTTAGGCCTTTAAGAATATGACAAAGGGATTGCTTGGTGCTTATGAAGTTTTGTCATATAATTTAGTTATTTTAATTATAATGAATGGAGGGCATATCTAAGCTTCCATCCTTTGCCCTTTGAGATTAATATAAAATTGACTAGGTTTTTGCTTGCACTGATGCAGTAATATCCAATCTTTTGGCTTCCGTGGGCTACATTGGAAGAAGAAGTACTGTCTTGGGCATAACATAAAGCAGACTAACACAGGAACAGAAAACCAAACACCCCATGTTCTCACTCATAAGTGGGAGTTGAACAATGAGAACACATGGACACAGGGAGGGGAACATCACACATGGGGGCCTGTCAGGGGGTCGGGGGCTAGAGGAGGGATAGCATTAGAAGAAATACCTAATGTAGATGTCGGGTTGATGGATACAGCAAACCACCAAGGCACACGTATACCTATGTAACAAACCTGCACGTTTCGCACATGTATCCCAGAACTTAAAGTATAATAATAATAATAATAATAATAATAAACAGACTAACACTGATGATAGCTGATGAGCTAAAAGAAAGGTCCGTGCGTAAATCTCATAATGTTTTGAGAAACTTTATGAAGTTGTATTGGGCTGCATTCAAAGCAGCCCTGGGCCACATATGGTCCACAGCTGCGGGTTGGACCAGCTTGGAATAAACTCTCTTGTCTGTTGTTTGTTCTTCCCTTACACACCCAGAAATGGAACGCAATCCCTGCTCTATAATTTTTTAAAGGCATTTATGTGTACAAAACAGACCTTAATAAATATTTGGGGCAGTGATTGGGTTTTATTTAGTAGCTGTGCGAACAATGTAAAATTGAATACTAGGTGTACCATCAAAAGTGAATATATAAATTCAATTACAGGATTAGTATAGTAGCCAGAATTCCTTGTAAACAATACTAAAATAGAATGAAAATAAAAGTTGCTGGCAGGGTGCAGTGGCTCATGCCTGTAATCCCAGCACTTTGGGAGGCCGAGGCAGGTGGATCATGAGGTCAGGAGATCAAGACCATCCTGGCTAACAGTGAAACCCCGTCTCTACTAAAAATACAAAAAATTAGCCAG
Organism: Gorilla gorilla gorilla; assembly: GCF_029281585.2. Taxonomy (NCBI): domain Eukaryota; kingdom Metazoa; phylum Chordata; class Mammalia; order Primates; family Hominidae; genus Gorilla; species Gorilla gorilla. Next base: position 125,393,064 of record NC_073236.2, read on the forward strand.
GCGTGGTGGCAGGCACCTGTAGTCCCAGCTACTCAGGAGGCTGAGGCAGGAGAATGGCATGAACCGAGGAGATGGAGGTTGCAGTGAGCCAAGATCGCACCACTGCACTCCAGCCTGGGTGACAGAGTGAGACTCTGTCTCAAAAAAAAAAAAAAAAAAAAAAAAAAAGAAAGTTGCTTTTACTGTAGATCATTTATTCTATCCTTAATGTGTCATACGCAAGATGCCTGTCTTTCTGGCATCTTACCACTTGAAAACCCTTCCTTCCCACTACTGATTTCCTCAGCAGCATCAGCATCAGCATCCAGCCATGTCAGGCTCTTCACTCTACAAAAGTGGCTTGCAGCTCAGTTCCACTCTTTTTTATTTTTTAAATGTAGACTTATCTAGTGTTCCAACTCTCAAAATGACTCACCAATGTGCTCTGCAAAACAGAGGACCATTTCCTCTTTTCATCTCTTTGTAGCCTGGTAAACCTGCTTGCAAATACTTAGGAAATTTAGTCATCTTCCCCCAAAAGTCTTTAGCAATGTAAAGCTATGAAATGGCCCATTCCCTTTCTTTACTGTCCATACACTCACATCCAAAATATTCAAACTGTTAAGCTTCTACAATCAGATCTGGTTTCATGTATCTATTTTTAAAAAATGATCGTGCTGCACAGTCACATACTACAAAGATACACCAATTGTATTACAAGGTTATACCTGGTTATCAATTTCCGAACAGCTCCTTATTAAGGAATAAATGAAAACGCTACAAAAATTATTTTCCCTCATTTTTGGTATTGTTCAGTTTTATTGATTCTTTCTTTTCTTTTTTTTTTAGATGGAGTCTTTCTCTGTCTCCCAGGTTGGAGTGCAGTGGTGTGATCTCGGCTCACTACAACCTCTGCCTTCCCTGTTCAAGTGATTCTCTTGCCTCGGCCTCCAGAGTAGCTGGGATTACAGGCACGGGCCACCACACCCAGCTAATTTTTGTATTTTTAGTAGAGACGGGGTTTCACCGTGTTGGCCAGACTGGTCTCGTACTCTTGACCTCAAGTGATCCACCCGCCTCAGCCGCCCAAAGTGCTGGGATTACAGGCGTGGGCCACCACACACGGCCTGATTCTTTTATATGTGTTTTTTATTGTTCCTACTCTAAATTAGCCTATGCATACTTATTTTCACTTTTTTGGGTGATTTGAAGAAAATATTTAATCTTTTTAGCTTACTTTACTTAGTCCAATGACATAAAGTTTCACAGTGCAGACTATGGTTGAGCATTGGACTCTAGAGTTGGACAGCTGAGCAGCAACTTGACTCTTACTAGCATACTAGCTGTGCAACATTGAACAAGTATTCAACCTCTCTTAGCTTCAGTTTTCTCATCTACCAAATGGGGAAATAAATAATAATCACTTTAAATGTTGTTGTGAGTATGAAAAATGAGGTCATTTTAGGAGAAGAATTTAGCATGGCAGTTGCCATATAGAAAACTGTCAAAATATGCAAGCTGCTATCCATGTTTTTTTTTTTTAATTTAATTTTATTTTTTAAAGGCAAGGTCTCACTCAGTCACCCCGACTAGCATATGGTGGTGCAATCATAGCTCACTGCAGCCTCTGGCTCAAAGGATCCTCCTGCCTCAGCCTCCTGAGTAGCTGTGACTAAAGGCACCTGCCACCATGGCTGATTAATTTTTAATTTCTTTTTGTAGAGACGGGGGCTGCTATGTTGCCCAAGCTGGTCTCAAACTCCTGGCCTTGGCCTCGCAAAGTGCTGGGATTATAGATGTAATCCACTGTGCCTGGCTCCATGTTATTTTTGTTCTTTTCAAAAATAATTATAAATGTTTGTCTCTAACTGTTGTTAACGAATTCACTGAGAATGATTTTCTTTTAATAAAAAGGAAAGAGATCATGCCAGGAAACAGTTTGCAAACCAGGAAGGTGTAGCCTTTGGTATGAAACAAAGATGCACTCCCAGAAAACAAAGACAGAGGTTGTCTTTTATAGAGAAAGTTCCCGCCCTGCTTTCTACTCTGGTCTGCTATGAAAAAGAGGAATGCAAACTTGTTTAGTTTTGATTGGTTAAGCTTGCTGAAATCTGATTGGTCACACAGTCTATTTGTTAGATCCAGGAGGCAAAATGGGATTTTCCAGCAGTCATTGATACAAGCAGCACGAACAAGAACAGATAGCTATAAAGTCCCAAAGTTATGTGAGCATGTAGGTTTTCTGGGAACAGAGAGTACTTGTGTGACCTCTAGTCAGCAAATGGCTGCTTGGCTCTATTTTTGAATTTATGCTTTTAGCCACTCTGGAACCATCTTAAAAATTGTCTTTTTCAGGATTCACACTATTTATTACCTTGAGGATAAAGTTTCCCCATTTGCCAAGTCCCTCAGCCCCTCATCTCTTCTTTGAATGTGCTGCGCTGCAATCAATTGCTTATGTCTTCTGTGCCTAAAGGGGGCATATTTTTCTTTTAGACAGAAATGAACTGTTTGAGCAGAAAATTGATGCCATGACCCTCCCTATACAATGATATTTAAATCAAAAATTTATCGTCTAAATTTCCAAAGACCTGTCCAGTTTGTAGTTTTAGGTGCATCACTGGTTAGCCATTTCTGCATGATACTGTGTTTGCTACATTATACATTAGTTCATGTTATTCCTGCTCTATGGAGAAAGAACTGAGGATGGGAGAGGTTGGGTCACATGTGCAGTGTAGCCATGTAGCTTGATTTATACAAGCTTGATTTTTAGAAGACTGAAGCTTGATTTACAGAAGGACGCAAAACGTGTTTGTTCATTAAGTTATTCAACAAATACATATGGTGCAACTAGGCAATGATTAAATAAGTCAATTCTCAGAGAACTTTTTCAATGATAGGTCTTCACTGTTATTTAACTGAAGGAGGGCAAAGCTTGTCTTTTAGTTCCCAGTAAATCTTTGTCCATTTTTGAAGTACTGTCAAGCAATTAGCAAGCAAATGTGAAAATGTACTCAGGTAGGTTCTTATGTGCCTTCTCCTACCCTTCCTATAACAGGGAAGTCCAAGGAGTTTTTCTCCCTGGATAAATAAGCAAGAAACACAGTGTGACTTGTGTGCAATCCAGTGAGAGAATGAGAACATTACCCCAAATTTTCGCTGTGGCTCCAACATAAAAAAACTCTCACTGACTTCATTTGGAATATATAATCTCCTCCAGAAAGGCTGAGGATGGCTGCAAAGGCTCAGACAGGCTCTAAATAAAGTCTCTTCGGAGGAGGTTTGGAACTTCAAAGCAAAGCAATTGAGTCTCAGAGAAAAAAGAAACCTCTGGGGTCACCTCAATGTGCTTCTCCACAGGCACCAAGCTGCTCACAGAAGTTCCTCTTATCCAGGAAAAGGTTGCAGCCCTGCTGTCTCAGGAGGAGGCCAGCTTGACTCAGAGATTCTAAAATTTCCTGAATGTTTCTTAATTTGTTCCATTCTCTCCATTGCTACCAAGTAACCTTAGCTGTAAATCTTCATATATCTTCTCTAGGCTCTTGCATCAGCCTAACAGGTCCCTGCCCAATGTCTAGCCACAGCCCTCTTAATTTGCAATTGCCAGAATTTTTTTTTTTTCAACTACAAATGTGGTCAGGTTAATTGTCTCCTCAGAATCTTTCAAATCCTAGCATTTTATGCAAAGATCAGATGTTTTGTCCTGTGCTTATCTATCTTACTTCATTTTCTGTTTCCTTAGTACTAACGTCACAGTTCCTTGCATGGTCTGTGGAGGCCAACATCTCTGTACCTTTACACATGCTGTTTTCTGAAACACCTGTCCTTCTGCCTTCTCCCAGTTGTTCAGTTAGTAAGTCTTTCCAAATGTATACCTCTTCTAGGTACATGTCTAGGCTGGATAAGGGCCCTTATTTTTCCCAAGTAAGCATCCTAGGCTTACCTTTCCAAATGAATGCTTTCTCCTTTGAAGAAATCATCATTGGAGGCTATGCACATATTCTGAGGTGCGTTAAATATATTGTTTTAAAGTCAATTAAAGGCTGGGCACAGTGGCTCACGCCTTTAATCCCAGTACTTTGGGAGGCTGAGGTGGGCAGATCACCTGAGGTCCAGAGTTCGAGACCAGCCTGGCCAACATGTTGAAACCCCGTCTCTACTAAAAATACAAAAAATTAGCCAGGTGTAGTGGCGCATGCCTGTAGTCCCAGGTACTCAGGAGGCTAAGGCAGGAGAATCGCTTGAACTCAGGAGGTGGAGGTTGCAGTGAGCTGAAATCGCACCACTGTACTCTAGCCTGGATGACAGAGTTAGATTCTGTCTCCAAAAAAAAAAAAAAAAAAGTCAATTAAAATATTTTCAAGCCTTGTTTCTCACTAGATGGCCTTTGACCTACAACATTGGAGATAGTTTGTGTCATGTTTTAACACATGTGTTTTCAAATCAGGCACATTGGGCTCAACTAACAATTCTGTCAAGTACTAGTATGTGTCCTTGAACAATTTCACCAGCTTCTGAACATTATTTTTTCCTCTTTAATATATAGGAAATACAGCCACATAAAGTTTTTGTGAAAATTATTTTTATTTATTTATTTTTTATCATTTTTTTGAGACAGGGTCTGACAGTATCCCATGCTGGAGTGCAGTGGTGCAATCATAGATTACTGCAGCTTTGAACTCCTGGGTCCAGTGATCTTCCTGCCTCAGCCTCCCAAGTAGCTGAGACTACAGGTATGTGCCACCATGCCCAGCTAAAAATTAAATAATGCAATGGATAAGTAAGACATATTTAGCACAATAAATGGTACATATATGTTGGTTAATAAATATAAAAGGTTATATATCACATTTTCAAAAATATTTTTTGACCTTCTCAGTTGCATATTCTCTGCTTTCTGTTCTCTCATAGAACTTTCTTTCATATGTGATGCAATTAAGGCCCATAATAGGACATATTATACAGGAGGGATAATATGTCCTATTATGGAAATAGAGAGAGGAGGATAAGCAGGCACTTTTAATAGTACACCAAAGGATGTTGTCCTGAGTTCTAAGTGAATTCATAAATGTAAAATGGCTGACACATATTGGGTACTCCATGAGTGTTTAGATTACCTTTTCACTGATGGCAAAACATGGTTTAATGAAGTTATTTATGTTCTTGGAAAAATATTGGAAAAAGATCTAAAGCCAAACTATGGTAGTCAGAATCACGGCCACCCCAAAAATGCCCATGACCTAATCCTTGGAATTTGTGAATATGCACTCTTACAGGCAAAGGGGGATTAGGGTACCTGACGCCATTAAGTTTGCTAATCAGCTGACCCTAAAATAGGGAGATTCTCTAGATTATCCAGAAACTGTTAATGGATTCTCCCTCAGGTCTCCAGAAGGAATGTGGCCCTCCTGACACTTTGATATTAGCCCAGGGAGACCACAGTCTGAAAGGATTGTGTGATAAAACTTTGTGTTGTTTTAAGTCAATAAGTTAGTCGTAATTTGTTACAGCAGCATCGGCAAAGTAATATACAAACTAAAGAACAAATATGAACTTCTGATGGCTAGCCAGGAGCCTGGAGTTTTGTTATAGGGTACTGCATTGGTAGTTAAAACAAAATTGCCTATAAAGTACAGAACTGAGTTTCTTTAGGAGCTCATGAACTCTCTTGGCACATAAATCCTGAAAGCTGATGTGGTTCTCACCGTTTACCTTTATCTTACCAGTAAACTTCAGAGAAAACCAGCATGCCTTCGGTAGCCGGGAAAGTGTTAGGGGCTGTCACATTTTTGATCTCCCTATGTATGAGGGTAGTTGACTTAATGCTGGTGAAGAAGGAATGCAGTGGCAGCTGTTCTGTAAAATGCTGCACATTTGTTAATCATGTTCATCATCATGATGACAACAATAATGACTAGTAGTTGTTCAGTATATTTCAGAAGTTGTACATATGTTTTTCTGATCTTCACCCCAAAAAGAAATCATACAAAGTAGCTATTCATGTATCTATCTATCTATCTATCTATCTATCTATCTATCTATCTATATATATATTTTTTTTTTTGAGATGGAGTTTCGCTCTTGTTGCCCAGGCTGGAGTGCAATGGCACTATCTCGGCTCACTGCAATCTCTGCCTCCCGGGTTCAAGCAATTCTCCTGCCTCAGCCTCCCGAGTAGCTGGGATTACAGGTATGCACCACCACACCCAGCTAATTTTGTATTTTTGTAGTAGAGACGGGGTTTCTCCATATTGGTCAGGCTGGTCTCGAACTCCCAACCTCAGGTGATCCGCCCGCCTTGACCTCCCAAAGTGCTGGGATTACAGGCATGAGCACCATGCCTGGCCCATATATGTATTTTTAAAATTAGGGAATTGAAGCACAAAGAAGTGAGTTGCCCAAAGGTGTAGAACCTGTACATCACGGTGCCTCTACCAACATCTGGTCTTGGAGACTCAAGCCCGTGCCTTGTACATTATGTAGTACTGTCTCCCTAACAAGCTGCACTTCTCTTTTTCACTTTAGAATAAAAAAGCAACTGACATTATTCTAAAATTTGTATCATACCTTGGTTTGTGAAACTCACCCCCATGCCCCCTGCCATGAAACCAATTCTGTACACAGAACTATTTGATGGGTTTGATATTCAATGTCCATTCTTTCTAATAGATGTTGCATGTCAATATGCTGCTTATGGTGCTGAAGAGCTATTATTTCACTACAATATCATCATATAAAATGTCATTGTATTTTCCCAGGCACAGTGCTGTGATATGCAGTAACATTGAAATCAGAGGCTATTAGGACATTTTCCCAGAACAAAATGTGTCCCAGAAGAAACAATGTGATGTGGCTTATCCTGGTGTGTTATTTTCTCCCAAGTAATTGTCTCCTCCCCCTGCAAGCTCACATATTTTAAGCTTCACAAATAACACTTTCAAGAAGACTTTGAAATGAAAGGCCCACACAGTTATAGAGAACTCTAGGGACATGTGTGTGTGTGTGGTGTGTGTGTGTGTGTGTATTTGCTTTTCTTAGGCGGATACTGAAATGGCACAGAATGTGGGAGGTGTTATGGTAGGTTTCCTGAGGCCTGGGGAGCATGAAAGAATCCCTTCATCAGCCTTATTGTTGCAGAATTTCAAAGCGAGGCCAAGAAAGAATAGGTGTATGAGCAGTCAGGCTAGAAATTCACCATCTCCTCTGTTTCAATTGTGTTTCAAGTCCATTGCTCAGGTGACCTTACACAGTGTTGGGAACTAACGAGGTGGTAAGCACATCAGCTTTTCAAAGTGGTACTGATTTAAATTGCCATCTTGGATTTTGCTTCCCTTCTGAAGCCATCTGCTCTCATCCGGAAGGGAAGGTGGTGAACTGGGAATTAGTAAGGAATAGATTCTTATCTTTTATGATTGACCTATACATTTTATCCCCAAGAAGCTGGAGGTGGGAAAATTCACGTATTTATTCATTCACTCGTATAAACCATTTTAATTAAAAATAGCCAGTGTGCTCAAAACACAAGTGCAGCCTGTTTCCGAGAGCATACTTTTTTTTCTTCCTTTTAGACCGTACCACTTCATATATCCTTTGAATTGTATAAACACACTTAAGAACTGGTTCCTACCCTTGAGAAACTTGGGGCAAAGAGACTTTCACATGTAGAAAATCCATGGCTCTTTAAGGCGCCTACTGTTACCAAAACACCAGGGGTTTGGTCAAGGTCCTGCTGCTCCAGGCACAGAAAGCCAATCACTGCAACACCCACTGAGTATTACCAAGGAAGAAGGCTTTAATCAGGTGCTGCAGCCAAGCAGATGGGAGCTCAGTCTCAAATCCATCTTTCTGATGGACTAAAACCAGGGGTTTTTATAGCAGGAAAGAAATGTAGCAATGTGTAAGAAAACAAGAACTAGGGAGATGCAGGAACTGATCATTGTGAATGAGGGGTCTGGCATCTGGTGTAGTGATCTGGTGAGTTTTAATTTTTTGATACTTTTTTGAGAGACTGAAGGTCCTTTCCTGAGGAATAAACTGAGACAAAAAACAAGTATAAGTTTCAAGACTTAAGACCAGAAGGGTGGGCCAGGCACGGTGGCTGACGCCTGTAGTCCCAGCACTCTGGGAGTCTGAGGCAGGTGGATCACCTGAGGTCAGGAGTTCGAGACCAGCCTGGCCAACATAATGAAACCCTGTCTCTACTAAAAATACAAAAAATTAGCTGGGCATGGTGGCGCACGCTTGTAAAATCCCAGTTACTCATGAGGCTGAGGCAGGAGAATCACTTGAACCCAGGAGGCAGAGGTTGCAGTGAGCAGAGATTGCACCACTGTACTCCAGCCTGGGCAACAGAGCGAGACTCTGTCTTAAAACAAAACAAAACACAAACAAAAACCAGAAGGGTCAAGTTCTATGTTTATTTTATTTTATTTTGTAAGTTACCTATAGGACTATAGGGTGTGTTTCACTACCATGCCAGCTTACCACATGAAGGGCCTGAGCAAGATTTAGCTATAGAAGAGAATCTGCTAAGTTGATGACATGTATAATACCTGCCATATTTCCAGAGGGGTTGCTACCACTTTAAGCCAAAACTACCTGGGAATGTTTTAGAGAACAGCTATTGAATAAGCTGGCTTTGAGGAGATTGGTAGGATCTAAGGGGTAGAAGAAAAGCAAGAGCATTTTAGGTGATAGTGCTGCTACGTGTGTGTCCCCATATGGCCCTAAATAGGCTTGGATGAAGTTATGGCTTTTTATGGGAAGAATGGGAGAGCAGCTGAAGAAGAAGGCTAGGCAGGCCTTGAGTGCTCCAGTAAGAGTTCACACCTTTTACAGGTGAAGGTAAGGTAAGCATTTGACAGATGGCTTTTTTTCTTTTTTTCTTTTCTTTAATCAGTGGAATGGCAGGCTTAAATCACTAGTTTAGCATTAGTTTAGGTGGTGAGTATGATATATTAGGAGACAGAGAGGCAAGTAACAGGTGTGCATCAGGGAAGGTTATTTTATTTTTCCAGAAGTGAGAAAAGGGAGCATGGGAACCAATGAGAGGCAAGTAACAGGTGTGCAGCAGGGAGGGTTGTTTTATTTTTCCTGAAGTGAGAAAAGGGAGCATGGGAACCAATGAGGGTTGTGAGCCCAGAAGGTGCCAAGTGCCTCCCATACATGATCCTAGTTTATCCTTGGTGCAGTAGATACAATGATCCTCGCTTTAAAGATGAAGAACTAAAGCTTGGACAAGTATGATAACATGCATGAACTCAAAAGAATACTATTCTATAGAACTTTTCTTGGCTCTATGTCTCCTGTTCATTTCACTTCATCAGGCTGCTGGGAGATCATGAGCACAAAGTTACTGTACATCCCGAGTTAACCTCCATATTACAATTGCCAATAACACAGCTCATATCCTCCTTACAGACACACAATCATGGTCAAAGCTTCCACCTCCACCCTTCCCAAAAGGCAGGGAAAGGGAATTAGAAGTGGAGGGTGATATATTCTCTCAGTGGGAAGAAGAATTCTTCTCTTGTTTATTAACTGAAGTCATCTCCTTGCTTAATAAATTCCACTGGGGTGATCCACAAGATCTAAACACATGGAAGCCTTTTTTTTCCTTTTGGTGTGCTCTGGGGAAGATGTACTTCATAGCATTTGCCTTTTGGAGTTTGAAAGGACACGTTATACTTAGATCCCTTTCTTGCCATGATATCATCTATTCATGTCCTATGTCCTGTACACAGCAGTCTCCCAACAATGGCTGCCTTAAACTGGAATGATCTGCTTTGTCTCCCTTCCATACCAGATTGAGGTCTTTGAGACCAAGAATGGTTGCTTTTAAAAAAAAAAAAAATTCTGTTTCTCTAAGTTTTAGATCCTGAGAGAGCATCTTGGCATATTTAACTAAATTATGTGTTAAGAACTCTGACTAGGGAGGGAGCCAAGATGGCCAAATAGGAACAGCTCCGGTCTACAGCTCCCAGCATGAGCGACGCAGAAGATGGGTGATTTCTGCATTTCCATCTGAGGTACCGGGTTCATCTCACCAGGGAGTGCCAGACAGTGGGCACAGGACAGTGGGTGCAGTGCACCAGGCGTGAGCCAAAGCAGGGCGAGGGATTGCCTCACTCGGGAAGTGCAAGGGGTCAGGGAGTTCCCTTTCCTAGTCAAAGAAAGGGGTGACAGACAGCACCTGGAAAATCGGGTCACTCACACCCCAGTACTGCGCTTTTCCGACGGGCTTAAAAAACGGCGCACCAGGAGATTATATCCTGCACATGGCTTGGAGGATCCTACGCCCACGGAGTCTCGCTGATTGCTAGCACAGCAGTCTGAGATCAAACTGCAAGGCAGCAGCAAGGCTGGGGGAGGGGCGCCCGCCATTGCCCAGGCTTGCTTAGGTAAACAAAGCAGCTGGGAAACTTGAACTGCGTGGAGCGCACCACAGCTCAAGGAGGCCTGCCTGCCTCTGCAGGCTCCACCTCTGGGGGCAGGGCACAGACAAACAAAAAGACAGCAGTAAGCTCTGCAGACTTAGATGTCCCTGTCTGACAGCTTTGAAGAGAGCAGTGGTTCTCCCAGCACGCAGCTGGAGACCTGAGAATGGGCAGACTACCTCCTCAAGTGGGTCCCTGACCCCTGACCCCCAAGCAGCCTAATTGGGAGGCACTCCCCAGTAGGGGCAGACTGACACCTCACACAGCCGGGTACTCCTCTGAGACAAAACTTCCAGAGGAACATTCAGACAGCAGGATTCATGGTTCACAAAAATCCGCTGTTCTGCAGCCACAGCTGCTGATACCCAGGCAAACAGGGTCTGGAGTGGACCTCTAGCAAACTCCAACAGACGTGCAGCTGAGGGTCCTGTCTGTTAGAAGGAAAACTAACAAACAGAAAGGACATCCACACCAACAACCCATCTGTTCATCACCATCATAAAAGACCAAAAGTAGATAAAACCACAAAGATGGGGAAAAAACAGAGCAGAAAAACAGGAAACTCTAAAAAGCAGAGCACCTCTCCTCCTCCAAAGGAACGCAGCTCCTCAGCAGCAACAGAACAAAGCTGGATGGAGAATGACTTTGACGAGTTGAGAGAAGAAGGCTTCAGACGATCAAACTACTCTGAGCTATAGGAGGAAATTCAAACCAAAGGCAAAGAAGTTAAAAACTTTGAAAAAAATTTAGACGAATGTATAACTAGAATAACCAATACAGAGAAGTGCTTAAAGGAGCTGATGGAGCTGAAATTCAAGGCTCGAAAACTACGTGAAGAATGCAGAGGCCTCAGGAGCCGATGCGATCAACTGGAAGAAAGGGTATCAGTGATGGAAGATGAAATGAATGAAATGAAATGAGAAGGGAAGTTTAGAGAAAAAAGAATAAAAAGAAATGAACAAAGCCTCCAAGAAATATGGGACTATGTGAAAAGACCAAATCTACGTCTGATTGGTGTACCTGAAAGTGTCGGGGAGAATGGAACCAAGTTGGAAAACACTCTGCAGGTTATTATCCAGGAGAACTTCCCCAGTCTAGCAAGGCAGGCCAACATTCATATTCAGGAAATACAGAGAATGCCACAAAGATACTCCTCAAGAAGAGCAACTCCAAGACACATGATTGTCAGATTCACCAAAGTTGAAATGAAGGAAAAAATGTTAAGGGCAGGCAGAGAGAAAGGTCAGGTTACCCACAAAGGGAAGCCCATCAGACTAATAGCAGATCTCTCAGCAGAAACTCTACAAGCCAGAAGAGAGTGGGGGCCAATATTCAACATTCTTAAAGAAAAGAATTTTCAACCCAGAATTTCATATCCAGCCAAACTAAGCTTCATAAGTGAAGGAGAAATAAAATACTTTACAGGCAAGCAAATGCTGAGAGATTTTGTCACCACCAGGCCTGCCCTAAAAGAGCTCCTGAAGGAAGCACTAAACATGGAAAGGAACAACTGGTACCAGCCACTGCAAAATCATGCCAAATTGTAAAGACCATCGAGGCTAGGAAGAAACTGCATCAACTAACGAGCAAAATAACCAGCTAACATCATAATGACAGGATCAGATTCACACATAACAATATTAACTTTAAATATAAATGGACTAAATGCTCCAATTAAAAGACACAGACTGGCAAATTGGATAAAGAGTCAAGACCCATCAGTGTGCTGTATTCAGGAATCCCATCTCACGTACAGAGACACACATAAGCTCAAAATAAAAGGATGGAGGAAGATCTACCAAAAAAATGGAAAACAAAAAAAGGTAGGGGTTGCAATCCTAGTCTCTGATAAAACAGACTTTAGACCAACAAAGATCAGAGGAGACAAAGAAGGCCATTATATAATGGTAAAGGGATCAATTCAACAAGAAGAGATAACTATCCTAAATATATATATGCACCCAATACAGGAGCACCCAGATTCATAAAGCAAGTCCTGAGTGACCTACAAAGAGACTTAGACTCCCACACAATAATAATGGGAGATTTTAACACCCCACTGTCAACATTAGACAGATCAACGAGACACAAAGTTAACAAGAATAGCCAGGAATTGAACTCAGCTCTGCATCAAGTGGACCTAATAGACATCTACAGAACTCTCCACCCCAAATCAACAGAATATACATTTTTTTCAGCACCACACCACACCTATTCCAAAATTGACCACATACTTGGAAGTAAAGTTCTTCTCAGCAAATGTAAAAGATCAGAAATTATAACAAAGTGTCTCTCAGACCACAGTGCAATCAAACTAGAACTCAGGATTAAGAAACTCACTCAAAACCGCTCAACTACATGGAAACTGAACAACCTGCTCCTGAATGACTACTGGGTACATAACGAAATGAAGGCAGAAATAAAGATGTTCTTTGAAACCAATGAGAACAAAGACACAACATACCAGAATCTGTGGGACACATTCAAAGCAGTGTGTAGAGGGAAATTTATAGCACTAAATGCACACAAGAGAAAGCAGGAAAGATCCAAAATTGACATCCTAACATCACAATTACAAGAACTAGAAAAGCAAGAGCAAACACATTCAAAAGCTAGCAGAAGGCATGAAATAATTAAAATCAGAGCAGAACTGAAGGAAATAGAGACACAAAACACCTTCAAAAAATTAATGAATCCAGGAGCTGGTTTTTAGAAAGGATCAACAAAATTGATAGACTGCTAGCAAGACTAATAAAGAAGAAAAGAGAGAAGAATCAAATAGATGCAATAAAAAATGATAAAGGGGATATCACCACCGATCCCACAGAAATACAAACTACCATCAGAGAATACTACAAACACCTCTACTCAAATAAACTAGAAAATCTAGAAGAAATGGATAAATTCCTCGACACATACACCCTCCCAAGACTAAACCAGGATGAAGTTGACTCTCTGAGTGGACAAATAACAGGCTCTGAAATTGTGGCAATAATCAATAGCTTACCAACCAAAAGGAGTCCAGGACCAGATGGATTCACAGCCGAATTCTACCAGAGATAAAAGGAGGAACTTGTACCATTCCTTCTGAAACTATTCCAATCAATAGAAAAAGAGGGAATCCTCCCTAACTCATTTTATGAGGCCAGCATCATCCTGATACCAAAGCCGGGCAGAGACACAACCAAAAAAGAGAATTTTAGATCAACATCCTTGAAGAACATTGATGCAAAAATCCTCAATAAAATACTGGCAAACCGAATCCAGCAGCACATTAAAAAGCTTATCCACCGTGATCAAGTGGGCTTCATCCCTGGGATGCAAGGCTGGTTCAATATATGCAAATCAATAAATGTAATCCAGCATATAAACAGAACCAAAGACAAAAACCACATGATTATCTCAATAGATGTAGAAAAGTCCTTTGACAAAATTCAACAAACTTCTTGCTAAAAACTCTCAATAAATTAGGTATTGATGGGACACATCTCAAAATAATAAGAGCTATCTATGACAAACCCACAGGTAATATCATACTGAATGGGCAACAACTGGAAGCATTCCCTTTGAAAACTGGCACAAGACAGGGATGCCCTCTCTCACCACTCCTATTCAACATAGTGTTGGAAGTTCTGGCCAGGGCAATTAGGCAGGAGAAGGAAATAAAGGCTATTCAATCAGGAAAAGAGGAAGTCAAATTATCCCCGTTTGCAGATGACATGATTATATATCTAGAAAACCCCATTGTCTCAGCCCAAAATCTCCTTAAGCTGATAAGCAACTTCAGCAAAGTCTCAGGATACAAAATCAATGTACAAAAATCACAAGCATTCTTATACACCAATAACAGACAAACAGAGAGCCAAATCATGAGTGAACTCCCATTCACAATTGCTTCAAAGAGAATAAAACACCTAGGAATCCAACTTACAAGGGACGTGAAGGACCTCTTCAAGGAGAACTACAAACCACTGCTCAAGGAAATAAAAGAGGATACAAACAAATGGAAGAACATTCCATGCTCATGGGCAGGAAGAATCAATATCGTGAAAATGGCCATACTGCCCAAGGTAATTTATAGATTCAATGCCATCCCCATCAAGCTACCAATGACTTTCTTCACAGAATTGGAAAAAACTACTTTAAAGTTCATATGGAACCAAAAAAGAGCCCACATCACCAAGTCAATCCTAAGCCAAAAGAGCAAAGCTGGAGGCATCTTGCTACCTGACTTCAAACTATACTACAAGGCTACAGTAACCAAAACAGCATGGTACTGGTACCAAAACAGAGATATAGATCAATGGAACAGAACAGAGCCATCAGAAATAACGCCACATATCTACAACTATCTGATATTTGACAAACCTGAGAAAAACAAGCAATGGGGAAAGGATTCCCTATTTAATAAATGGTGCTGGGAAAACTGGCTGGCCCTATGTAGAAAGCTAAAACTGGATCCCTTCCTTATACCTTATACAAAAATTAATTCAAGATGGATTAAAGACTTAAACGTTAGACCTAAAACCATAAAAACCCTAGAAGAAAACCTAGGCATTACCATTCAAGACATAGGCATGGGCAAGGACTTCATGTCGAAAACACCAAAAGCAATGGCAACAAAAGCCAAAATTGACAAATGGGATCTAATTAAACTAAAGAGCTTCTGCACAGCAAAAGAAAGTACCATCAGAGTGAACAGGCAACCTACAAAATGGGAGAAAATTTTCGCAACCTACTCATCTGACAAAGGGCTAACATCCAGAATCTACAATGAACTCAAACAAATTTACAAGAAACAAAACAAACAACCCCGTCAAAAAGTGGGTGAAGGACATGAACAGACACTTCTCAAAAGAAGACATTTATGCAGCCAAAAAACACATGAAAAAATGCTCACCATCACTGGCCATCAGAGAAATGCAAATCAAAACCACAATGAGATACCATCTCACACCAGTTAGAATGGCAATCATTAAAAAGTCAGGAAACAACAGGTGCTGGAGAGGATGTAGAGAAATAGGAACACTTTTACACTGTTGGTGGGACTGTAAACTAGTTCAACCATTGTGGAAGTCAGTGTGGCGATTCCTCAGGGATCTAGAACTAGAAATACCATTTGACCCAGCCATCCCATTACTGGGTATATACCCAAAGGACTATAAATCATGCTGCTATAAAGACACATGCACACGTATGTTTATTGCGGCACTATTCACAACAGCAAAGACTTGGAACCAACCCAAATGTCCAACAATGATAGACTGGATTAAGAAAATGTGGCCCATATACACCATGGAATACTATGCAGCCATAAAAAATGATGAGTTCATGTCCTTTGTAGGGACATGGATGAAATTGGCAATCATCATTCTCAGTAAACTATCGCAAGAACAAAAAACCAAACACCACATATTCTCACTCATAGGTGGGAATTGAACAATGAGAACACATGGACACAGGAAGGGGAACATCCCACTCTGGGGACTGTTGTGGGGTTGGGGGAGCGGGGAGGGATAGCTTTAGGAGATATACCTAATGCTAAATGATGTGCTAATGGGTGCAGCACACCAGCATGGCACATGTATACATATGTAACTAACCTGCACATTGTGCACATATACCCTAAAACTTAAAGTATAATAATAATAAAATAAAAATAAAAAATAAAAAAAGAACTCTGATTATGTCTAACTATATAATACAATATAGTCTTCAAAAATGTTCACGAGACAAGCAAATCAGTAGATTCTATTATTTACAATGATTAAACAGTTGAACTCATAGATGTAATGTGAATGATTTCTTGTTGTGAAGGCTTAGTGCTTACTTACTGTGTAAAATGAGAACCTGTCTGGGCGTGTTGGCTCACACCTGTAATCCTAGCAGTTTGGGAAGCCCGAGGTACGTGGATCACCTGAGGTCAGGAGTTGGAGACCACCCTGGCCAACATGGCGAAACCTCTCTCTACCAAAAATACCAAAATTAGCTGCCGTGGTGAAACACAACTGTAATCCCAGCTACTCAGGAGGCTGAGGCAGGATAATTGCTTGAACCCGGGAGACAGAGTTTGCAGTGAGCTGAGATATTGCCACTGCACTACAGCCTGCACGATGGAGCGAGACTCCATCACAAAAACAAACAAACAAACAAACAAACAAACAAAAAACAAAAAAAGAGAACCTACAAGTACTAACAGGATACCAAATATGTTCAGACCTATCTATTTTATATATCTATTCCTAATTATCTTTGCAATGAATTTTTGTTATTTTAATAACTTATCACTATTTATTCTTAGATAATAACATAATATGGATTTATTTTACATATATTTATATATCATATATTTTTACATAATGCATTTTTATATTATTTATCCTTTTTTTAAGAGACAGGGACTTGCTGTGTCAACCAGGCTGGAGTGCAATGGCCTGATCATGGCTCGCTGCAGACTTGAACTTCTGGGCTCAAGTGATCCTCCTGCCTCAGCCTTCCAAGTAGCTACACCACTGCTCATGGGCTTATTTATCACTGTTTAATTAGTTATTCAGTAATTCATTTTGTTTTTTTCATGGTAGTATTTATAAAGTTCCTGTTTCAACCCATCAAAAAGTTGTATAACAGAAAGGCTACCAGATCAGAAAACAAGTGACTGGGGTTTTAGTTGTCCTCCACTACCAACTCATTTTGTGATATTGGGCAAATCATTTCTCCTCTCAATGCATCAAATTCATGTGTACAATGAGCAAGTTGCTTATATAAGTGTTACAGAGTTTCACCAACTCTCAAATTTCCAGGTAAGAAAAGGTGTTTTGTTTGTGTCTGAGGGTCACTGTGTTGACCATCAGTCTTAGAGTCCTCCATAAATCAAAAAGCAGCTGATGGATTTGACCTAATTGCTATTTTTCGTGGCCTAGAATCTAATTTTGGCTGTCTATTTAGCTCCTGGCCAAGCTGCCTAGCAGCCCTCCAAATACACATACACTCCGGCTAGGTGGATAGATAGAACTTTATAAACCCAGATGGTCTTGGAGTAAGTATATATCTGAAACTGAAGTCTCTGGCTCCCCAATTTTGACCATTAAGAACTTTTTTGATTAAGTCATTAGCCTTCAAATTATTTTGCTTTTAAAGTTTTGCCAAGAAAACTTTATTATTCATCTAATGATTATCAGTGCCTGTTTGCGTTAACAAAGTGATATTAATCTGAGCATCTAATAAAACTGTGATCACCAGAGTGACTCTTCAGTTCAAAGCAAATAAACTTTAGCTGTTATTCCATATGATCTCTTTGCAGGTAAATGTATGATTTCCAATTGGGCCAGGGCTTCACATAGAGGTGAATAAAAAAATATCTAGAACAATATATGGGGTGGAGGAAGAATACAGACCTCATGGGTCATTCATTAGAGAGAGCTGGAGGTGAGATTCTCAGGCTCTAACTAAGCTGGGTTGTGGTTAGATCAAAAGGAGATGTGCAGCAGAGTATTTGGATACGTAGGGAAGCTTGTTCACCAACAGCATGTAGATTCAAATGAAACAGCAGAGAGAACACGAGAAGGTTCAGAGAAATACAGAATAATGCGAAGAGAAGATATTTGACCTTAAGAACCTGCAGTTTGTAGAATAACAAAGGATGAGAGTTATGGGTAGAGTAGCCCCAAGATTTGAAACAATATTCTGGTATAATGTTTTCATATAATGGTGATTCCATGTGAGATAAGAGAATTCTACCAAGTGTGGGACTCTCATCTGCTGTGGCTGAAGTTGGTACAGAAGCAGGCCCTGAGTAAATGGACGAGGGTTTGGTTGGTCCTGAGGACAGATCTCAAGTCTTCAGAAGCCTAAAACATAGCTATTGAAACATAGATGAATGTTGGTTAAATTGTACTGATTGGTTGGCATTTCAAAAATATTCAATTCATTCAAATGAATGAATGATCTACTCCATTTTTAAGGACGTAGATAGACGTACCCAAGAAATGTCTTAACAGGAATGTATGTGAGCTGGAATGGAGTAAAGAGGAGAGATATCATGGGGTTAAAGCCAAATATGATGTTCTCCAGGATTGGGGTGTGTATGTGGAGGTGGGAGCAACTTGTGGAAGAAATAAACACCGAAGCATTGTGTAGATGGAAGCTCTAATATGTGATGGTCAAGAGGTAGAGCTCAGAGCCAAACAGAAACCAGAGAAACAGGATTCTAATTTGCTATGAGATCCTAGGATAGTCTCAGAAAAATATTGTATACAAGCAACAAGGTTCCTCAGAGTCTTTGTCGATTATTAAATCATTGAATTTAAATTATTAAATCAGCACACTCTTCAATTTATGTTTGAGGAAACTAAGGCCAAGCGGAGTAAAGTGATTGGCTCAAGTTGACACTGATGGGGGCAGAGCCTGGTCTGGAGCTCCCATACTTCTTCCCACTCCCTTGCACTGATTCACCAATGAACAAAGACCCCAGACATGCCCTGGGTCTGTGGCAGGCTCAAAAGTTTCTGCAGCAGCGCTCTGTCAGATTACCCACCCCTGCAACATCTGCCAAGCTGTCCCGCCACATCATGTTCTTTTCCCTCTTCGAGTTGTTAGGAATCTTCTGGTCACATTTGACAAGTGGAGCAGAACTCATAGGCTTTGCAAAGGCCTTTCACTAGCCAAATCCAGGAAAGCCTCATTAAGAGTGAATCAGTGAAGGCCTATCAAAGTAAGATCTTTGAGGCAAACTAAACTGTGACCTATTTATTGTGAAGAAGCACAAATAGAAATCTATTGAACTACAGCACCAACATATTCTAAATATTTTATTAGGCTTGTCTCTAATAAAAGCCTCTTTATTGTGATAAAGCACAAATAGAGATCTATTGAACTATAGCACCAAAATATTCTCAAATATTGTAATAGACTTGAATCCCTTGCTACATCAGAAATTAATTTGAATTATGCAGTATTTAAACACAAAAGCAATTTCAAATTTCTTCAGTTTACATAGTCACTGTTCTTCAGCAGTCATGTAGTGTTACTTAATGAAAGTTCTACTGGCCTTCACTAGAGACTCAATTCAGTTGTATGGGGAAACATTCATATTTGTGTAAAAATGAATACTCTTTATCTTCCTTCTATTTTACATGCCAAAATTAATGGATTTTATGTCAGAAAAATTTAACTTTAGACTATACAGTTGGATGACTTTCAACATCATTTCTAAAGTTCTGTTTGTGAATCACTTAACTAACAAATTCAAACCATTTTCAGAAAAAAATTGCATTACATTTTACTTTATGTGGAAAACTAAAGATTGATATAAGGTTGTTTGTCAAAATTCTTCTGCATCTTGACATTGTTTGAAGCACATAGGTCAGGAAACTTACTGTAAAGGATCAGAATAAATATCTAGTATTTTTGAGACAGAGTCTCACTCTGGCACCCAGGTTGGAGTTCAGTGGCATGATCATGGCTCACTGCAACCTCCGCCTCCCAGGTTCAAGCGATTCTCCTGCTCAGCCTCCAGAGTAGCTGAGATTACAGGCATCTGCCACCATGCCTGGCTAATTTTTGTATTTTGTTAGTAGAGGTGGGTTTCACTATGTTAGCAAGGCTGGTCTCAAACTCCTGACCTCAAATGATCCACCCACCTCGGCCTCCTGAAGTGCTGGGATTACAGGCATGAGCCACTGCTCCCGGTCAAATATCTAGATTTTAAAGGCCACAAATGTTCTTTGTATTATATCTTCCTTTTTCTCCCTCAACATCTCTTTAAAAATGTAAAAAGATATTCTTAGCTCATGGGCCAGGGACAGGCCCATCCCTGTGTGATTCTTCGAGTGGCAAGCCTTTAGATTTGTTACCAGATATACCCCCTCTTCTCTTGATACAAGAGTCTATAGCTGATTTACTGGAGATGTATCACTCTGGGTTTAGAGGTGCTTGCAAGTCGTGGTGCTTAACTTTTTGAGAGGTCATAGACACGGACATAAACACACAATTTGGCATAAACCATGAGCACTGTGCATATAAACATGTACTGTTGCATAAACTCAAAGGGCTCACAGAGATTCTATGTATATATTCATAAATCATAATTTAAGCATGTTCTAAATGTATGGTTCTCTTTTTTTCCCATGAATTTGGCAATGATTTCTACATATTGCTATAGTCTAAAAGAATTTTGTGTAATATGAACAAATTTCTTAGTATATATTATTTTAAATGTCTACCTAATATTCCTTTTGGTGTGTTTGCCAATTTATTTATTCATTTTGTTATATGTAGATATTTAGGCTAAGTAAGTATTAAGTATTTTACCATTAAAATAATAAGGTAAACAGCTTTTTGCATAAAGCTTTTTCTTTTGTGGGTGTATTTATTTTATTTTATAAGTGGAACAGCCAGATCAAAAAGAATAAAGCTTTTTAAGAATTTCAATATAAATTTACAAATTAACAGTGCTAAATCAATACTATACTCTTTCTTTTCTGATTTATTTATTTGTTTGTTGGCTTATCATAGGAAGTCTTCAGGTATTGTGCAGAGTGCAGCATTTGTTTACCCCAAACGACACTTTTGATTTAACTGTTCTATAAAGGGCCTGGGAAATATGTATCCTACTCACCTTGCATCTTGAGCACCAAGAATCCTAATTTGCTGAATGCTTAGTTTTGCCTCAATGAGCATCCAGTCATGGGATCGTTGTGATTAGATATTACTTTGGTAGATATCAATTGAATTTTGGGTAGAAATTAGTTTGTCACAAATTACTTTGGTTGAATTTTCATTAATCTATCCATTCACTCAACAAATATCATCTATGAGCTGTTTTGTGCAGTAATGTTTGGAATATAGGGACTACAACAAAAGAAGAAGAGTAACAATAATAATAATGATAATATCATTGGCACGATTAATAGTGATAAAATAATAGCAGATATTACATAGGGCATACTATGTGCTTGTTGTTATTTTTAGTGCTTTTACATATATTAACTTATTTAATTTAGTTTTGTGAGGTAAACACCTTTAGCATTATATTTTACAGATGAGAAAACTGAAGAAGTTAAGTAATAATCCCCACATCACCTAACTAGCAAGTATGAGAGCTGATATTTAAGCTCAGGCAACCAAGATATAAAGTCCTTGCTTTCATGGAGATCTCATGCTAGTATGATGAGAATATTCTTTTTTTTCTTTCTTTTTTTTTTTTTTTTGAGATGGAGTCTCACTCTGTCGCCCAGGCTGGAGTGCAGTGGTGCGATCTCGGCTCACTGCAACCTCTGCCTCCCGGGTTCATACCAGTCTCCCGCCTCAGCCTCCCGAGTAACTGGGACTACAGGCACACGCCACCACGCCTGGCTAATTTTTTTGTATTTTTAGTAGAGACGGGGTATCACCATGTTAACCAGGATGGTCTCGATCTCCTGACCTCGTGATCCACTCATCTCAGCCTCCCAAAGTGCTGGGATTACAGGCGTGAGCCACAGTGGCCGGCCAGTATGATGAGAATATTCTATGTTGAATGAAGAATTTTGCATTTTAATGCTTTAAGTTATCTCTATAGATTTTGTTTCCAGGAGAGATGAATAAGATGAAGATGTGGTACTGGATCATGAGTTTATGTTTCTCTTTTGATGAGTTTAAGTCCAAGTAGACTTTCCCTCCTTTCCCCATGCCTTAGCCTGAACATACTAACTCAGACCATGTAAGCAGGAAACCCTATGGTCCAGACTCAAGTAACATCAGACTTTTCAAAACATTTACCAGTTAGGGTGTTTGTCTTCCTGTAGGCATAACCCAGGAAGGTAATTTTTCATTTTCCCAAGTCTCTTTACCTTTGGCTCTATTTGTTGTGGTTGTTATTCTCTGGGCATTGCATACGTTCCCAGGTCCTTATGCAATCTCACAACAGGATTTGAACGGTGTGAATGTTCAGTGACTGATACTGTTCGATATTCCCATTTACTTCTGCTAAAGATACATTTCAATATCAAGAGGAACTCTATCCCCCACCCCCAGGCCATTCTCAGCTTCCAGACACTTCCTAATACAGCTGTGACCCTAACTGCTTGGTTTATTCTAGAAACTGCCACACAGAGCAGAAGAGCATGTTTTAGAATCACACAGGCCTGAGTTAGACTCTCATTTTTATTCCTTACTACCTGTGTGACCTTGGACAAGGCATTTAATTACTAGCTTCCTTATCTGAAAACTGGTTATAATTCCCGAGTTGAGAGGTCACAGATATGAGGAATAAATAATAACATTTATTAGCTGGGAGGCATTGAATAGATAGCAGTGTCTTTCCTCAAACTTAACAAAATGAATGTTGGTGGTGAGTTGGTGAAGCAAAGAAAAAGTATAAACTACTGAAAAATTAAGTTTTCAGGAGATGTGCATTAAAACAGGTCACGGAGTCATCAAAATGATTTCCACGTTGTTGAATGCGTATTTTTCTCCACATTAGCATCAGAATAATCTTCCTGAAACACAGCCCCTAGTATTTCATTCAAGTCCTCATAATCATTCAATGACACTTCACTGCCTGCAGGATCAATTCCAAGCCTCTTGGCCAGACTTTCAAAACCTTACATAACTTTGGACGAAATTAAAATAAAATTCTTATTTCTTACCACCCCTACTCGTGTACTATTGTCCGGAAATCTTGAAATGTTCACTATTTCTAGATAATGCTTTTCTGAGTCTTTGCCTTTGTTCATCCTCTATCTTACTCTTGGCATGTGCTTTCTATATTTCTGCCTGGTTATTATTCCATTCTTTAATGGCTCTCTTTAAAAGCAATTACTCTAGGCTTCCACAACCTCATGTTTCAAGAAGACACACATTATTCTGTTCACCTCCCCATGATATTTAGTGCCTCGTCTCAAAATTTCCCTTATTCTATCTTGTATTTTTTGGGTGGTGTGGTCAAATGCCTCCCATTTTCTTTCCTACCCAAGAGCAGGGCTAAAAATTTATTACCTTTTACCCTCAAAGAAATTCTCACAGTGCCTGGCACAGTGGTCTGTTCTCAGCAAGCGTCGGTTGAATGAATGAAATAGGTAAACTGAATATAAAATATTTGGCTTCAGAGTTGGGCACCTGGATTGTAATCCTAGCTCGTACATAGGTGATTTTGGGAAAGTCTACAGCTCTAGTTGTAAATTAACTCATCTATAAAGCAGAAAATCTGGTTAGTGGTTTTCAAATTAGGCTTTGTTTAGTGGAAGTTCAGTGAAATCCTTCTGGATCCATTTTTGGGAGGAAATGTAATTCTAGGCTTCCTCTCTGCTTTCAACTAGCAAAGCTCATCTTTCATCCATTTACATCAGGATGTCAAATGAGCTATGTTCATTTAAACAACATATTCCATACATCAAACACATTAAGCCATGAGATTGGCTAATATATGAGGCTCTTTCTCACTGATTTTTGACATGACGATACGTATTATTACATGTATATATTAGAGACATTAAAACAATTACTTTAAAAATAGCATCAAATCTTATTCTAATTCAGAAATGAAGGGGCAGAGAACTATAATTTTTCAGCAATTCATGTGTGTTTTAAGCACCTACTATATTCCAAGTAAATTCTAGAAATTTTAGTTTATCTCTAATCTCAAAAATCTACAACATAAATAAAAAGTTTCACTTTACATGTGGGTAAGCAAACAGGGTACAAATGTCTTCTATAAAACAGCCAAGTGCAAGTGGGAATTTGAGAGAAAGCAGGTGTGACTAGCCTCAGAGCTTGGGCTATTTTCCCAGTACGAGTCGTAATGCAATAAAAATTGATTCTGGGAATTACAATGCACAGACATATACTCAAAACAATGGAGTGGCTTTGAAAACACATCTCTTCTCCTAGTCTGTAAGATGTAGGTTGTTTGGTGAGTAGCAGTGACTCAGACAGTCTCATTACAATTTCCCATTAAAAGTTCAGCTCAGACCAATGAATGGAATGATTACAAAGTCTTTTCCTGTGCTATGCAACTCCCATATGCTAAGCCATGAGTAATTTCCACTGAGCAGGCTTGCCCATATTGGAATTTCATTTGCTGCCCAGAAAACATGCAGTGAGGCTTTAGCTACAGAACTGAGCAGGAAACAAAAGCCCAAACTGGTGCTGGAGAAAGGGAGGTGACATGAGCTTGAAGGGGTGTCTGAGGTACTCAATTGCTGATAGGAGCTGCAGGATGAGTGTGCTGAATAAAGCTTATTAAGGAAATTTTGGATATGAATTAGTAGATTTAGGCAGATAGTAGAGTATAATTTTGAAGGTTTTAACTTGAGACTATTCAAAGAAATTATTTTTTAGTATTTGTTCCAAAACAGTTGCCCTGAGCAGCAGCAGCCATGAAGAAGAGAATCACGACAAACTAGAGATCATTTAGTGCTGAAATGTTGAGCCGTTTTGATTGTATTTCATGTTGATGAGGAGGTACCTTAGACATCACCTATACCATCCCTTTTTCCAGTTGGAAATGAACTGAGTTATAGCAATGAAGTCATAATAAAAGCAAATCTTACAGATTATCACACATTTGCTATAAAAACAGGGCATGAATAATTCAGGTAAGATCTCTGAGGGCAGTGATTTTGGACGATTTTGCTCAGTGCTTACTTCTATGCTCAGAACAGGGCCTGGCCTAAATGATTGCTTGGGAAACATCTTGTGATGGAATGAACCACAGTAAGAATATGTTTTAAAATCTAGTTATTCGACAAATTGAAGCTCAGATTATACTTGATTTAAATTGGCATCTCCATACCTTATAGATTTAATCAAACAAACTGCAACAAATATTGACAATAACAAAGAGTAATTAACAGAAAATTTTCACTAAAAAATCAATAATACCAGTAATAGAAAAGCACAACCAAGTCAAATCAGCACTGATGCTTTTTATCTGACAAAGCTTCCTTCCCCACAAAGTGCTGGGACTTCAGTTATTCACAAGTACACTTGCTCTGCAAGAAAATCATGACTTTGCCAAACATAAGGTAAGATATTTTGGTAGAATTCTGAATTTAGAATATTTATAAAACTCTAGAAGTCATTACTTTTGATTTCAAAATACTGTACTGTATTTTTATTTACATAACAGATTATATCTATTTTTTTAAGTAAAATAAATGACCATTGATGAGAAGTCTTAAATACCCATGAAAGCGCTTATGTTCTATTCAGAGATTCAACTTCTTCCTGGTTAGTCTTGGGAGGGTGTATGTGTCAAGGAATTTATCCATTTCTTCTAGATTTTCTAGTTTATTTGCATAGAGGTGTTTGTAGTATTCTCTGATGGTAGTTTATATTTCTGTGGGATCGGTGGTGATATCCCCTTTATCATTTTTTATTGCGTCTGTTTGATTCTTTTCTCTTTTCTTCTTTATTAGTCTTGCTAGCGGTCTATCAATTTTGTTGATCCTTTCAAAAAACCAGGTCCCGGATTCATTAATTTTTTGAAGGGTTTTTTGTGTCTCTATTTCCTTCAGTTCTGCTCTGATTTCAGTTATTTCTTGCCTTCTGCTAGCTTTTGAACGTATTTGCTCTTGCTTTTCTAGTTCTTGTAATTGTGATGTTAGGATGTCAATTTTGGATCTTTCCTGCTTTCTCTTGTGGGCATTTAGTGCCATAAATTTCCCTCTACACACTGCTTTGAATGGAAATTGTGGCAATAATCAATAGCTTACCAACCAAAAAGAGTCCAGGACCAGATGGATTCATAGCCGGATTCTACCAGAGGTACAAGAAGGAACTTGTACCATTCCTTCTGAAACTATTCCAATCAATAGAAAAAGAGGGAATCCTCCCTAACTCATTTTATGAGGCCAGCATCATCCTGATACCAAAGCCGGGCAGAGACACAACCAAAAAAGAGAATTTTAGATCAATATCCTTGATGAACATTGATGCAAAAATCCTCAATAAAATACTGGCAAACCGAATCCAGCAGCACATCAAAAAGCTTATCCACCATGATCAAGTGGGCTTCATCCCTGGGATGCAAGGCTGGTTCAATATATGCAAATCAATAAATGTAATCCAGCATATAAACAGAACCAAAGACAAAAACCACGTGATTATCTCAATAGATTCAGAAAAGGCCTTTGACAAAATTCAACAACCTTCATGCTAAAAACTCTCAATAAATTAGGTATTGATGGGACGTATCTCAAAATAAGAAGAGCTATCTATGACAAAAACCCACAGCCAATATCATATTGAATTGGCAAAAACTGGAAACATTCCCTTTGAAAACTGGCACAAGACAGAGATGCCCTCTCTCACCACTCCTATTCAACATAGTGTTGGAAGTTCTGGTCAGGGCAATCAGGCAGGAGAAGGAAATAAAGGGTATTCAATTAGGAAAAGAGGAAGTCAAATTGTCCCTGTCTGCAGATGACATGATTGTATATCTAGAAAACCCCATCGTCAGCCCAAAATCTCCTTAAGTGGTTAGGCAACTTCAGCAAAGTCTCAGGATACAAAATCAATGTGCAAAAATCACAAGCATTCTTATACACCAATAACAGACAAACAGAGAGCCAAATCATGAGTGAACTCCCATTCACAATTGCTTCAAAGGGAATAAAATACCTAGGAATCCACCTTACAAGGGATGTGAAGGACCTCTTCAAGGAGAACTACAAACCACTGCTCAAGGAAATAAAAGAGGATACAAACAAATGGAAGAACATTCCATGCTCATGGGTAGGAAGAATCAATATCGTGAAAATGGCCATACTACCCAAGGTAATTTATAGATTCAATGCCATCCCCATCAAGCTACCAATGGCTTTCTTCACAGAATTGGAAAAAACTACTTTAAAGTTCATATGGCATCAAAAAAGAGCCCGCATCACCAAGTCAATCCTAAGCCAAAAGAACAAAGCTGGAGGCATCACGCTACCTGACTTCAAACTATACTACAAGGCTACAGTAACCAAAACAGCATGGTACTGGTACCAAAACAGAGATATAGACCAATGGAACAGAACAGAGCCCTCAGAAATAATGCCACAGATCTACAACCATCTGATCTTTGACAAACCTGAGAAAAACAAGCAATGGGGAAAGGATTCCCTATTTAATAAATGGTGCTGGGAAAACTGGCTAGCCATATGTAGAAAGCTGAAACTGGATCCCTTCCTTACACCTTATACAAAAATTAATTCAAGATGGATTAAAGACTTAAATGTTACACCTAAAACCATAAAAACCCTAGAAGAAAACCTAGGCATTACCATTCAAGACATAGGCATGGGCAAGGACTTCATGTCGAAAACACCAAAAGCAATGGCAACAAAAGCCAAAATTGACAAATGGGATCTAATTAAGCTAAAGAGCTTCTGCACAGCAAAAGAAAGTACCGTCAGAGTGAACAGGCAACCTACAAAATGGGAGGAAATTTTCACAACCTACTCTTCTGACAAAGGGCTAATATCCAGAATCTACAATGAACTCAAACAAATTTACAAGAAAAAAACAAACAACCCCGTCAAAAAGTGGGTGAAGGACATGAACAGACACTTCTCAAAAGAAGACATTTATGCAGCCAAAAAACACATGAAAAAATGCTCACCATCACTGGCCATCAGAGAAATGCAAATCAAAACCACAATGAGATACCATCTCACACCAGTTAGAATGGCAATCATTAAAAAGTCAGGAAACAACAGGTGCTGGAGAGGATGTGGGGAAATAGGAACACTTTTACACTGTTGGTGGGACTGTAAACTAGTTCAACCATTGTGGAAGTCAGTGTGGCGATTCCTCAGGGATCTAGAACTAGAAATACCATTTGACCCAGCCATCCCATTACTGGGTATATACCCAAAGGACTATAAATCATGCTGCTATAAAGACACATGCACACGTATGTTTATTGTGGCACTATTCACAATAGCAAAGACTTGGAACCAACCCAAATGTCCAACAATGATAGACTGGATTAAGAAAATGTGGCCCATATACACCATGGAATACTATGCAGCCATAAAAAATGATGAGTTCATGTCCTTTGTAGGGACATGGATGAAATTGGCAATCATCATTCTCAGTAAACTATCGCAAGAACAAAAAACCAAACACCACATATTCTCACTCATAGGTGGGAACTGAACAATGAGAACACATGGACACAGGAAGGGGAACATCCCACTCTGGGGACTGTTGTGGGGTGGGGGCAGGGGGGGAGGGATAGCTTTAGGAGATATACCTAATGCTAAATGACAAATTAATGGGTGCAGCACACCAGCATGGCACATGTATACATATGTAACTAACCTGCACATTGTGCACATGTACCCTAAAGCTTGAAGTATAATAATAAAAATTAAATTAAATTAAATTAAATTAAAAAAAAGAAAGTGCTTATGTTTTTGGATTGATTCATAGAATTTAGGAAGGAACTTCTCAGTCCACTGGTGGACTCAGAACCAACATGTGAGAATGGCCGTGTTTGTTTAGTAGTTTTACGGGACACATTAATGGAGAGGGGGAAATTTGGGAGCCACCATGGAAGATTTTGGCCTGAGTTAAAGCCAAATTGCTCTATTTTAAAAACCTATTCAAAACCTATCTGATAAAGCATTTTCTTAAATATATGGTACAATTTCTTGTTGGGTGCCTATTTATAAAACAGTGAGCCAAGTTCTGTGACTGTGATATCTGGAGAAGGGTGTTTGCTGGTAAGAGTTTATTTTCTTAAGGAAGAAATGGGAAAGAACATCACATTGCATGGTGATGTGGAGAGAGGGGTTGACAAGATTCTCCTTCTCAACCCTGTAAATGCATCTTTTTTTTTCCAGCTCTTCAGCCAACGTCAGGGTAGCCAAGAATGCAGAACACACACGAGGGTGGCACACATTAGAGAGACCCTCATTGTGTTGTAGCAGAGCTGTGGCTAACACCTTGCTGGAGGGCCTGGGTGAAGACAGAGGGGTGCAGCATCCTACAGCTTTGCCAGGAAGGTAGATTCAGAGACCTGGAAAGATTTGGGATACCCTACATGGCAAAAAGGAAAATATAAAATATTGGTAATATAACTTTATTCCTAAAAGCATGTGCTGGTGTTTTGGAAAGTTGAATCCCACGGAGATAATTGAAACTTTTAGAATCCTAGGGTAAAACTGAAATGCAGATGACAAAATCAGCATCATTCATTGAGAGCTTTGGGCACATCAATAAGATGATAAAACAGAAACAAATAGAGACTCTTTCATTCATCAGTTTAGGCTTATCTGTGAGCTCCATGTGGTGGCACAGCCTGAAGATGTTGAATCACCAATTTGTGCTTGGGATCTGGATCAGAGGCACACCTGCCTGTCTCCCATCCTTTTCCTCTGCCCTCCAATATACAATGTGCTAGGTGCTCAGTGTGTGGATGTCATGGAACTGGGTGAGAACTACTTCATATATGGAGTATCTTGGTTCCTGTTTTCATGGAGATAAAAGTCCAGTGATATAGAAGGGTGTTTCTCAAACTCTAATGTTTGGGTGAATCATCAGAGATTCTTTGTTTCTAATAGAGTTTTAGAACACTACAATAAAACTTTCTGCAATGATGAAAATGTATTTTGTGCTGTCCAATATGGTAGCCACTGGCCACATGTGGCTATTGGGAATGTGAAGTGTGGCTAGGAACTAAATTTTAAATTTCATTTGATTTTAATTATTGTGAATGACCACATATAGCCATTGGCTAAAGTATTAGAAGCCAGGGCAGCTGGATCACTTGAGGTCAGGAGTTCAACACCAGCCTGGCTAACATGGTTTAACCTCATCTCTACTAAAAATACAAAAATTAGCCAGGCATAATGGTGCATGCTTGTAATCCCAGCTACTTGGGAGTCTGAGGCAGGAGGATCACTTGAACCTGGGAGGTGGAGGTTGCAGTGAGCTGAGATCACGCCACTGCACTGCAGTCTGGGTGACAGAGTGAGACTCTATCTCAAAAAAAAAAAAGTGAGCTGGATCCTTGTTAATCATAACTTAGACTGTTGATCAGCTCATATGTATTACCGAGGAGCTTATTAGAAGTGTCTCATGTCCCTTTCAAGAGCTACCAAATTAGAATCTTCATTTAACAAGATCTCCAGATGATTTTGATACACATTAGAGTTTGAGAACCACTGGTATTCAACAGTGGTTCTTAAACTTAAACATACATTAGAATTACATCGAAGCCTTGACAGATTGCTGGAGTTATAATTTAGTAGTTTAGTGAGGGGCGTACGTGAATTTCCATTTCTAGCAAGTTCCCACATGATGCTGATGATGCTAGTCCCATGATCGCATTTTGAGAACCACTGCTGTACAAGATCTTCCATCCATTTTGCGCACTCTTTTCTTCAGGAATTGATGGAACTATTTGTAGACCTTGGGACCATTGTGTAAAGTTGCAAAGAGCAAAACTGAAAAAGCATAGGTAGAAGTGGCATGAAATCCTCTTCTTCTCACTGTTGACTGTGTTCTGTGGCAAAACTCTCTAAACTTCAGAGTTTTCTTCTTTTATTATTTGTAAAATTTTTAAAATGTAAGTAAAATATACATATAAAATATACCAACTTTACCATTTTTTTTCAACTTTTATTTTAGATATAGGGGGTACATGTGTGAGGTGTTACAAGGGTATACTGCACATAGATAGTGAGCATAGTACCAAATAGGTAGTTTTCAACCCATGCTTTCCTACCTTCCTACTCCTCTGTTAGCCCAAGGTATCTATTGTTCCTATGTTTATGTCTATAAGTGCTCAATGTTTAGCTTCCATTTATAAGTGAAATTATGTGGTATTTGGTTTTTTCTTCCTGCATTAATTCATTTAGGATTATGGCCTTCAACTCTATCCATGTTGCTGCAAAGGACATGATTTATTCTTTTTTATGGCTGCATAGTATTCCATGGTGTATACTACATTTTCTTTATTCAGTCCACCATTGATGGGCACCTAGATTGATTCTGTGTTTTTGCCATTGCGAATAGCGTGGTGATGAACATCAGAGTGCATGTGTCTTTTTGATATAATGTTGTATTTTTCTTTGGGTCTGTATCTAGTAATGAGATAGCTCTGTCTTAAGTTCTTTGAGAAATCTTCAATTTGCTTTTCACAGTGGCTGAACCAATTTACATTATCACCAAAAGCGTATGGTGAAGCTGTGGGGAAAACAGAATCCTGGTTTATTTTTTAAACCTTTAAGTTTAGGTGTACATGTTCAGGTTTGTTACATAGGTGAATGTGTGTCATGAGGGTTTGTTGTACAGATTATTTCATCACCCAGGTATTAAGCCTAGTGCCCATTAGTTACTTTTCCTGATCCTCTCCTTCCTTTCACCCTCCATCCTCCGATAGATCCCATTGTGTGTTGTTCCCTCTGTGTTCATGTGTTCTCATCATTTAGCTTCCACTTATAAGTGAGAGCATGTAGTATTTAGTTTTCTGTTCCTGTGTTAGTTTTCTAAGGATAATGCCTTCCAGCTCCATCCATGTCCCTGCAACAACATGTTCTAATGCTTTTGTATAGCTGCATAGTATTTCATGGTATATACATACCACTTTTTCTTTATTCAGTCTATCATTGATGGGCGTTTAGGTTGATTCCATGTCTTTGCTATTGTGAATTGTGCTGCAGTGAAATACACATGCATGTTTATTTCCAATAAAAATATTTATATACCTTTGGGCATATATCCAGAAATAGGATTGCTGGGTTGAATGGTATTTCTGTCTTTACGTCTTTGAGGAATCACAACACCTTCTTCCACAATGGTTGAACTAATTTACACTTCTACCAACAGTGTATAAGCATTCCTTTTTATCCACAACCTCACCAGCATCTGTTATTTTTTTTGACTTTTTAGTAGCCATTCTGGCTACTGTGAGATGGTATTTCATTGTGGTTTTGATTTGCGTTTCCCTAATGATTCAGTGATGTTGATTTTTTTTTTCCGCATGATTGTTGGATACATTTATGTTTTCTTTTAAAAACTGTCTGCCTATATCCTTTCCCCACCTTTTCATGGGGTCAGTTTTTTTATTGTAAATGTAAGTTCCTTATAAATGCTAGATATTACATCTTTGTCAGATGCACAGTTTGCAAACATTTTCTCCCATTCTATATGTTGTCTATTTACTCTGTTGATAATTTCTTTTGCTGTGCAGAAGCTCTTTAGTTTAATTAGATCCCATTTGTCAATTTTTGCTTTTGTTGCAATTGCTTTTGGTGTCTTCTTCATGAAATCTTTGCCCAGGCCTAAGTCCTGAATGGTATGGCCTGGATTATCTTTCAGGGTTTTTATAGTTCTGGCTTTCACATTTAAGTCTTTAATCCATCTTCAGTTAATTTTTGTATATGATATAAGGAAGGGGTTCAGTTTTAGTCTGCATGTGGTTAGTCAGTTCTTGCAGCACCATTTATTGAACAGGGAATTCTTTTCCCATTCCTTGTTTTTGTGAACTTTGTTGAAGGTCAGATAGTTGTAGGTATATATTCTTATTTCTGGATTCTCTGTTCTGTTCCATTAGTCTATATGGTCTTTGTTTTTTTGTTTTTTTACCAGTACTATACTGTTTTGGTTACTGTAGCCCTGCAATATAGTGTGGAGTCAGGTAGCATGATAACATTGAATCTATAAATTGCTTTGGATAGTATGGCCATTTTAACAATATTGATTCTTCCTATCCATGAGGATGCAATGTTTTTCCATTTGTTTGTGTCATCTCTGATTTCTTTGAGTAGTGGTTTGTAGTTCTCCTTATAGAGATCTTTCACCTCCCTAGTTAGCCATATTTCTAGGTATTTTATTCTTTTTGTGGCAATTGTGAATGGGAGTTTGTTCCTGATTTGGCTCTCAGCTTAACTGTTATTGGTGTATAGGAATTCTAGTGATTTTTGCATATTGGTTTTGTATCCTTAAAACACTTTTGAGCTAAGACTATGTGGTTTTCTGAATATAGAATTATGTCGTCTGCAAAGAGGAATAGTTTCACTTCCTATCTTCCTCTTTGGATGCCCTTTACTTCTTTTTCTTCCTTGATTGCCCTAGCCAGAATTTCCAATACTATGTAGAATAGGAGTGGTGAGAGAGGGCATCCTTGTCTTGTGCCGGTTTTTAAGGGGAATACTTCTAAGTTTGCCCATTCAGTAAGATGTTGGCTATAGGTTTGTCATATATGGTTCTTATTGTTTTGAGGTATTTCCCTTCAATACCTAGTTTATTGAGGTATTTCTCTTCAATACCTAGTTTATTGAGGGTTTTTAACATGAATGGGTGTTGAATTTTATCCAAAGGCTTTTTTGTGTCTATTGAAATAATCATGTGTTTTTTGTCTTTAGTTCTCTTTATGTGAGGAATCACATTTGTTGATTTGCATATGTTGAACCAACCTTGAATCCCAGGGACAAAACATAGTTGATCATGGTGGGTAAGCTTTTTGATGTGCTGCTGGATTCAGTTAGCCAGTATTTTGCTGAGGATTTTGGCATTGATGCTCATAAAAAATATTGGCCTGAAGTTTTCATTTGTTGTTGTGTATCTGCCAGATTTTACCATCAGAATGATGCTGGCCTCATAGAATGAGTTAGGGAGGGATCTCTCCTTTTTTTTTTTGGAATCGTTTCAGTAGGAATGGTATTAACTCTTCTTCACACATCTGGTAGAATTCAGCTGTGAATCTGTCTGGTCCTGGGCTTTTTTGGTTGGTAGGCTATTTATTACTGCTTCAGTTTCAGAACTCATTATTGGTCTGCTCAGGGACTCAGTGTTTTCCTGGTTCAGTCTTGGGAGAAGGTATCCATTTCTTATAGATTTTGTAGTTTATGTACATGGAGATGTTCATACTATTCTCTGATGGTTGTGTGTATTTCTGCCTGGTCAGTGGTAATATCCCCCTTGTAATTTCTGATTGTGTTTATTTGAATCTTCTCTCTTTTCTTATTAGTCTAGCTAGACGCTATCTATAGCACTAATTTTTTTGAAAAAAAAATCTCCTGGATCTGTTGATATTTTGAATGGCTTTTTGTGTCTCTGTCTCCTTCAGTTCAGCTCTGATTTTGTTTGTTTCTTGTCTTCTGCTGGCGTTTCTTTTAAAAACTGGATCAGCAAAGCTACCTAGTGGGGAGATCATGAGTATCTTAGAGACTGAATGTAAGCCAAATGCATTCTACAGTGCATGGCACACTGTGGGTTCTGACTGAATTGTAAGTATCTCTGGATGAAACTGGAACCAAAGCATCACTTCTTAGGAAATCTCAGCTGCTTTCATGTGGTATCTCATCTTCTTACTTCCATGCTGTCTTCTTTTCAGTTTTCTCTGTCTGTGTCATAAAATTTTTATTTCCCAGTTTTATTCTGTAACTTATTTATTTTGAGACAGAGTCTCACTCAGTCTGTTGCCCAGGCTGGAGTGCAATGGCACGATCTCAGCCCACTGCAACCCCTTCCTCCCCAGTTCAAGCAATTCTTCTGCCTCAGCCTCTCGCGTTGCTGGGATTACAGGCTCATGCCACCATGTCTGGCTGATTTTTGTATTTTTGGTAGACAGGGGGTTTCACCACGTTGGCCAGACTGGTTTCAAACTCCTGACCTCAAGTGATTCACCCGCCTTGGCCTTCCAGAATGCTGAGATTACAGGTGTGAACCACCACTCCCAGCCTTTATTCTGCTTATTCTTTGATTTGTGTCTTCCCCGCACTTTTTTTCTTTTCTTTCCCTCATTCCTCTATCTCTCTTTCCCTTTCTTCCTCTCTTTCTTCTTTGTCTTATTTTTTTTCCTTTTGTCTCACTTTTTATTCCATTGGACTCCCTGTATTCTTTAAGATAATTACTAGTGGATACTAAAATAATTTATCTTTTTATAATAATTAGGAGAAATAATCAAATGGATTATCAGAAAAGAAGCATATATTCCAATTTCCTTAAATCACTACTGATTAGTAGGAGGTTTGTTTTCTTTTTTTGTAAAGTGGAAATGTTTAGATCCTAAAAGGACTGATTGAGAAGTAGTATAAAGGGTGCCCATTTCCTTTCTCTGTTTCTCAGAACTGTTTCTACTTGCTCTCTATCTTAAAAGCTTATGAATCTGTATACCGCTCCATGGGTTATACATTAAAGGATTTTTAGGTTGGAAGTATGTATTCTCTTCAATACCATGTGCTTATTGCATTTGTGACCATTTTGTGGATATTATTAGCAGAGCCCAGGATGGGCATTTTCAAGAAACAAGATTAGTCCTATGAATGTCCTCATCTCACAGAGTATTAAATCTGAAAGGATTATTAGACTTCACCTTCTCCAACCTCTTACTTATTTATATTGGTAATACAAGCCTAGGTAGAAATGAAGACTTACACATGGTCATACATATTTAGATTTCGATGGTATTCAGTTTATTATTCTAGGCTCTTGTTTGCAGGTGACCAAAACACAACTTCAACAAGCCTCTGCTAAGAAGTGCCTCTATTGGCTGTGAATTTCAAGGAAAGATTGAGCAACAGGTCCACGAAGGGTAGAGATGGAGCTAGTCCTCAGAATTAGGGATGGACCTGCTGCTAAATTTTTGTCTCCATCTCTCATTCCTGCTTCTTTCAGTGCACTCTGGTGTTTTCCATGGTCCATCACTGCTTTTAAATATTGACCAGTTATGATTTTATTCCTGAAAAAGGTTACTTGATGTTCTAGGACAAACATTTAGAAGAACACCTTGGATCAAGTGCCAACCCTTGGATCAGTGAACTATGACTAGAGTGTGGGGTTTTGTAACAGCATAACAGGTTCCATGCCAATGGCTGTAATAGAGGAGAGACAGTTCCCAGAAGTAGAAGCATGCTGCTTCTGGAGAATAAAGGGGATATTGGACAGAGAAAACAATAGGTAATGTCTATGATTAGTGATAAGCTTTGGTGACTGTGATTGCGCTGGTTGGCAGCAGATGGCAGTGATCAAAAGCTTACATATTTTGGTTGGCCCTGTGAACTAAATGGTGTGGTGATTACACTCATTTATTTGTATATTAGTACTTATCTTGTGCTGTGAGGGTAATAAAAGTCAGTGTTCTTTCATTATATAGGTAGCTCAGGAGATTTTATCCTTTAACCTGAAAGATTAAATAACACTAGTTTAGCATTGTGGTATCATTGCTAGATACACACACACAAACACACACACATATACATCTATACCTGTATCTATAGTCACATCTATCTATCATCTATCTATCTAATGTATCTATCTGCCTACATATCTGTTTATGAAATTAGACGAACAGAACTGTTTACGGGTTCATATGCTCATGTTTCTGTAGTATGTTCATATGTAATATGTAGATCATAGTAGGGTTTCATGTGTTCATGCTTCTGTAGTATGTCCCATAAGGAATCTATGAGATTTCTCATTTTACTCCTCTTTGAAAATTACAAAATATATGCCTGGGTCTATTGTTTTAATTAAAGTATCTAGAAAGACAGTATAAGGTTTATTTTAAAAATCAGTGCCCAAATTGTAGCAGAAATTAAATATAGCTCACTAAATTATCTATATATGTGTAGACATGCATCCACATACAGATATAGACACATATAACTACACATCTGCAATGTTTATTTGCCAATTTTAATCTCCATAGAGTAGTTATAAAATCATTGACAGATATTAACTAGGTTAGTGACTCTTGTGATCTTGATACTGTGTTTGTTTGCTTGTTTGCTTTTGATCATTTATATGTTATCTTTCTATTTGTTTCAGATCCCCACTGACCTACAATAAACCGGCTTCCTTATTCCAAGGCTCATATAATGATTGTAGGGAATGCAACATCTTTCTCCAAATGCCTGAAGTTGAGTTTCCCCCCTCATTTAAGACCTCTAATAGCTAAATATGGATACTGAAGGTGGGAATGCTTCTTAACCCTGAATGAGAGTATATTTGTGTGCACATGCATTCATCGGAGTACAGAGAGGTGTCAGAAAAGTTTCCAAGAGTAAGTGACTTCCAACTTGAATAATACATAGAATTCAGCCAGATGAGGGAATTATGTTCCAGGCAGCAGAAACAATGCACTCAAAGGTTCTGGGCATCAAGGAACATGTCCGGTAAGTATAGGCAGTCACATATGTAGGCCTAAGCATCATGAGAGAAATCTTAGTTAGAGACAAATATTTTGAAGTCATCTGTATTTAGAGGGTAATCTAAGGTAAGGAGAGATGAAGAGTGCTTGGAAGGAAATTCTGATAATAGCTGAATTTGAAGGATAGCCAAGAAAAAGAGGAAATTCACAAAATTCTGATCTGGGGAAGCCTAAGAGAATGTCTATTTCCAGAAAAAAAGGACTTGTCAACAAGAGTCCATGTCACCAAGAGGTAAAAAGTCAAGATTGAGAAACTTCTTCAAATTTAGCGAGAAAGAGCTTGGATATTTCATGTTCCTCCTGTTAATCATTCTCCTGACCCAGTAGGAAAATTTAAAAATGGACTTCTCTTGCCTGATTAGCGGTTTGTAATCTGATCTCCTCAATGTATGGATTACATTGGCAGGGGACCCTTTGAATATACACTATTTTGTTATTTTAAAATAATAATAAATAGCCATTACTTAATAAGCATTTATCATAATTCAGACATTTAAGAACATGATCACAAATACACCTCTATATTTTATAGGTAAAGAAACTAATGAATTTCTGTAATTTATATAGCTTCATATTCAGGAGTGTGTTATTTGAATTTAGATCTATTTGACTCTCAAAGAGCTCAGTCCTTGGAACTTCACACCCTCTTTCTCTTCTTTTTATAAATCTAATCCTATCCCCTTGATGAGTTAACCATTTTCCTGGCCTTTAATGCCATCTCTATGCCAACAACTTTCAAACTTATACCTCTAGCCCAGACCTCTCTTCTGAACTACATACTTCTTTATTCAATTGCTCATTTGAAATCTTCAATTAAATATCTACAAGGCATGAAAAAAACCTTAACATACCTAAAGCTGAACTTCTGATTTTCTTACTTTAAATCTACTTACAATCTTCTCCATTTAACCTGGTGGCAACTTCATTCTTCTGTTTGCTCAAAGTAAAAACCTTGGAGTCATCTTTAGCTTCTCTTTCTCTCATATCCCACATTTAAATCATCAGTAAGTCATACCCCCATAGCATATACAGAATCCAATCACCTCTCACCATTTTTGCTGTCATCCAAACCACTATCATTTCTTATCTGGAGAACCATAGCAATCTCCTTTTTCCACCCTTCTATACCTGCACTGTGTTCTCAACTCAGCCACCAGAGTCTTTGAAAAAACAACAACGAAAAAAGCATATGCTTAAATATGCTGTTCTTCTATTCAAAACCTTTCAGGGGCTCTCCATATGCCTTAGAATAAAAGCCAAAGTCCTCATAGTGACCTATAAGGCTATATATGATTTGAGTCCTCCAACTCCCTTGCTTACCTCATTTCACTTTACTATCAACCTTGTTCACTGTGTTCTCTGCTGGCCCCACTGGCCTCTTTGGTGTTCCTTGAAACCTTCTGCAGTAAAACCTTCACACTGACCATTTCATTTTCCTGAAATGCTCTTCCCACAGATATGTATGCCTAACTTCTTCAATACCTTCAAGGTTTTGCTCAGGATTGTCATTTTAAATGAGATTTACCATTTCCAGACTTCCAGTTTGAACGCAAAAAGAGGTAATTAAGGAAACTATCCCTTTCATTTTCATTGCATTGTAGACTTATCCTGAAGTTCAAAGTAGTTCATACGTGAGTCAGATAGCATGCATTTTACTTGTGCTCATTTAAGCTATGTGACAAAGTATAACATACAAAATGCTCAGTGAGTGTGATTTGAGATAGAACGTTGGATTGAATTCTTTTGTTCTTGCAATTGCTGAATTGAACACGTAATCAGGACCCAAGAACAACAAGGCAATAGAGCTCTGTGAAGAATGGAATTTCACTAGCCTCTCTTTTATTTGACAAATATTTGTTAGGCCAACACTCTGTGTTAGAAACTGGGATTTATTATAAGGGGGAGGGCAGGAAAGTAATCTATATATTGAAAGAACTCAGGGTTCAGATAAAGAATTAGACAAGAAAGGAGCTAAGAACGTCTAGGTTAGAGTGCAGCATGAAGAAAGGCATGATCAGTTATATCTGGGAGTGAGACAGGAGGGAAAGTAAATGAGATTAGAAAAGACTTCACAGAAGAGGTGACAATTTGAATATTGAAAGACATACAAAAGTTTGGTACATAAGCAATAGGAAGAAGAGCTGTCCAGGGAAAGGAAAACCAAAAACAAAACTATGGAGATTTAAGAATAAGTGTCATATGTTCAGATAATGTAAGTGAATTTCCAAATTATCATTTTCTCACCCATAACGTAGTAAGTATACATGGATATTTAAGTGATCTTTATGTGGAGCTTAGAAATTTCACAAATTTCTAATAACTAATGTATAACTCCCTTAAGTCAAAGGAATTCTCAAAAGGAATTTAGACACAACGCAGACACATTCTTTAACACAAAGCATTACTGCTTCACATTGTGTCATTACACAGTTACGTCCCTATTGGACTTCTCCTAATCATTAATATTTCTGAACACTCAATGAAAGTAAGATTTAATCCCTTCGGTTTGTTTGCTGCATGCATACCAGATGGCAAAGAAGATCTACATAGCCACTCCGAGAGTAACCACATATTGATAAAAAAATCTGTGAGAAACTCACAGGTGAAAGTCAGTACAAAGTCAAATTCATAGTACCCTATAACTGTAATTGTGGTGTGCAAATCAATTATATCTTTTATTTTTTATTATTTTTTTATTTTTTAATTTTTTTTTTGAGACGGAGTTTCGCTCTTGTTGCCCAAGGTGGAGTGTAATGGCATGATCTCGGCTCCCGGCAACCTCTGCCTCCCAGTTTCAAGCGATTCTCCTGCCTCAGCCTCCTGAGTAGCCGGGATTACAGGCATGCACCACCATACCCAGCTAATTTTTTGTATTTTTAGTGGAGATAGGTTTCTACATGTTGGTAAGGCTGGTCTTGAACTCCCGACCTCAGGTGATCTGCCACCTCGACCTCCCAAAGTGCTGGGATTACAGGCATGAGCCACCGTTCCCGGCCAATCAATTGTATCTTTAGTATGAAGGTTAAAAGGTAAAACTACTACAATATGGTAGTTTGTTAAGGTATACACGATAAAAAACAAAAGATGTAAAATGTGACATCAAAAATATAAAATGTATGTGTGTGATAAATGTTTGGATGTTTTAATGTGATCAAGGTTAAGTTGTTATCAGCTTGTAATACTCCTCTTGTAATTGTAAGATGTTTTATGTAAGCATTTTGGTAACTATAAGAGACACACAAAAGATTCACAGTAAAAGATTAAAGCATACCAGTAGGGAAAACTGTCTAATCAAAAAGCAAGAGAGCAGACAGAGGAAGAAAGGAACAAAGGATCCATAAAACAATCATAAAATAATTAACAAAATGGTAGTAGTAAGTTCTTATCAATAATTACTTTGAATGTAAATGGACTAAATTCTCCAATCGAAAGATGGAAAGTAGCTGAATGGATTTTTTAAAAAGAGGGACAACTATATGCTGCCTATAAGGGGCTCACTTCACCAGTAAGGACACATAGGTTGAAAGTGAAAGGATGGAAAAAGATACGCTATGCAAATAGAAACCAAAAGAAAGCAGCAGCAATGTCTTAGTTCATCTTTTGCTGCTATAACAGAATACCTGAAAATTATTAATTTATTATCAATGGAAATTTATTGGCTCATGGTTCTGGAGGCTCGGAAGTCCAAGATCAAGGAGCTGCATCTGGTCACAGCTTTCTTGCTGAGTCATAATATGGCAGAACGTATCACATGATGAGAGAGATAACAAGAGACAACCAAATTCACTTTCATAACAAACCCACAGTCATGAATTATGAACCCAAACTTTTTTAAAAAATTGTTTATTTGAGCAAATGGTGCATTGTCAATTAGGAAGCACAAAACTGAATGAAGTCAGGCTTTTATGAGATGAATGCAGAAGTAAGAGAAAGACAATATTTGATCCATTACTTTTATACAGTTGCCCTATTTGTTCTTTTCCAGTAGAAAGTCTCTAGTTATATGTTACCTGGATGCTTCTGATCGGCTGAGCTTGGGTTTTTAAAAATAAATCTATATTAACCATTTTGCCGTCATAATACTCTGGGTAAAAATGTACTGTTACAATGGCAATTTAATCTGAAGCAGAATTTCATGTATTATAGGTCCTTTTTTTTCAGCTTTCATTTAGGTTCACGGGGTAAATGTGCAGGTTTGTTATGTGGGTGAACTGTGCATCATTGAGGTTTGGTATAGAAATGATCCTGTCATTCAGGTAGTGAGCACAGTACCGAAAGGGTAGTTTTTCAACCCTCACCCCCATCCCACTCTACCCCCTCTAGTAGTCCCCGTTGTCTATTGTTCCTATCTTTATGTCCATGAGTATTCAATGTTTAGCTCCCACTTTTAAGTGAAAACACATGGTATTTAGTTTTCTGTTCCTT
Source organism: Gorilla gorilla gorilla (assembly GCF_029281585.2). Classification (NCBI taxonomy): domain Eukaryota; kingdom Metazoa; phylum Chordata; class Mammalia; order Primates; family Hominidae; genus Gorilla; species Gorilla gorilla. The sequence goes on from NC_073236.2 coordinate 125,435,031, forward strand.
GGTTAATTTACTTAGAATTCTGGCCTTCAGCTGCATCCATGTTGCTGTGAAGGTTATGATTTCCTTCTTTTTTATGGCTACATAGTATTTCATGGTGTGTTTGTACCACATTTTCTTTATCCAATCCACTGTTGATGGGCACCTATGCTGATTCTATGTCTTTGACATAATGATATGACAATTTATATTCCTTTGGGTATGTATCTAGTAATAGGATTGATGGGTTGAATTGGTAGTTCTATTTTAAGTTCTTTGAGAAATCCCCATACTGTTTTCCACAATGGCTGAACTAATTTACATTCCCAATAACAGTGTTTAAGCACTCCTTTTTCTCTGCAACCTCACCAACATCTGTTATTTTTTGACTTTTAATTATAGCCATTCTGACTGGTGTGACATGGTATCTCACTGTGGTTTTGACTTGCATTTCTCTAATGATTAATGATGTTGAACATTTTTCCATGTATTTGTTGGCCACATGTATTTCTTCTTTTGTGAAGTATGTGTGCACGTCCTCTGCCCATTTCTAAAAAGGGTTATTTGGTTTTTGCTTGCTGAATTAAGTTACTGTTTATAGGTTGTGTATATTAGACCTTTGTCAGATGCATAATTTGAGAATATTTTCTACCCTTATGTAGGTTGCCTGTATACTTTGTTGATGGCTTCTTTTTCTGTGCAGAAGCTTTTTAGTTTAATTAGGTCCCACTTGTCAACTTTTGTGTTTTTTTTGCAATTGCTTTTGGGGAATTAGTAATAAATTATTTGTCAAGGCCAATGTCCAGAATGGTATGTCTTAGGTCTTCACCAAGGATTTTTATACTTTTAAGTCTTATATGTAAGCCTTTAATCCACTTTTGATTTTTGTTTTGTTTTGTTTTTGCTTTTGTTTTGATACAGGGTATTACTCCGTCAACCAGGCTGGAGTACAGTGGTGCCATCACGACTAACTGCAATCTTAACCTCCCAGGATGAAGTCATACTCCCACCTCAACATCTCTAGTAGCTGGGACTGTAGGCACATGCCATCACAGTTGACTAATTTTTCTATTTTTGGAGAGACGAGGTCTCTTTATGTTCCCCAGGCTGGTCTCAAATTCCTGGGCTCAATCCTCCAGCCTTAGCCTCCCAAAGTGCTGAGATTACAGTCATGAGCCACACACTTGCCTCTTTAATCCATGATAAGTTAATTTTTGTATATGATGAAAGACAGGGGTTCAGTTTCATACTTCTGCATGTGGCTAGCCAGCTATTCCAGTACCTTTGGTTGAATAAGGGGTCCTTTTTTCCATCTTTTATTTTTGTTGACGTTGTTGAAGATCAGATGGCTGTAGGTGTGCAGCTTTATTTCTGCTTTTTCTGTTCTTTTCTGTTGATCTATTTGTCTGTTTTTGTACCAGTACCACATTGTTTTGTTTACTATAGGCTTGTAGTATAGTTTGAAGCCAGGTAGTATGATGCCTCCAGTTTTAATTTTTGCTTAGGATATCTTTGGCTATTGAGGCCTTTTTACATATGAATTTCAGTGTATTTTTTTTTCCAATTCTGTGAGAAAAAGACATTGGTAGTTTGCTAGAAATAGTACTGAGTCTGTAGATTCCTTTGGGCGTACAGCCATTTTAATGATATTGATTCTTCCAATCCATGAGTATAGAATATTTTTTCATTTATTTTTATCATCTATAATTTCTTTCATCAGTATTTTGTAGTTTTCCTTAGAGAGATCTTTCATCTCCTTGGTTAGATGTATTCCTGGGTGTTTTATTTCCTTTTTTTCTGGCTATGGTGAATGAGATTGCATTCTTGATTTGGCTGTCAGCTTGAATGTTATTGGTGTACACAAGTGCTACTAATTTTTGTACATTGGCTTTGTATCATGAAACTTCACACCAAATTCGTTTATCAGCTATAGGAGTCTTTTGGTGAAGTCATTAATATCATCAGTATAGACATATAACTTTATTTCTTTTCCTATTTGGATGCCTCTTATTTCTTTGTCTTACCTGATTGCTCTGAGTAGAACTTACAGTACTATGTTGAATAGGAGTGGTGAGAGCAGGGGTCCCTGTCTTATTCCAGTTATTAAGTGAAATGCTTCCACCTTTTGCCTATTCAGTGTGATACTGGCTGTGAGTTTGTCATAGATGGCTTTTATTATTTTGAAGTATGTTCTTTCGATCTATTTTCTCATGTTTGTTGATGATTTTTATCATGAAGATTTAGGATTTTTTCAAAAGCTTTTTCTGCATCTATTGAGATGATCATGTAATTTTTGTTAATTCCGTTTATGTGATGAATCACATGTATTGATTTGCATATGTTGAACCAGCCAAGCATCCCAGAAATAAAGCCTACTTGATAGTGGTGAACTAGCTTTTTGATGTACTGCTGGATTTTGTTTGCTGATATTTTGAGGATTTTTGCATCTGTGCTCATTACGGATATTGTCCTGTAGTTTTCTTCTGTGTTTGTCACATTTTGGTATTAGAGTGATGCTTGCTTCACAGAATGAGTTAGTAAGAAATGTCCCTTTCTCAAATGGTTTGGAATAGTATCAGTGGGATTGGTACCAGCTCTTCTTTGTATGTCTGGTAGTATTTGGTTGTAAATAAATCTTTTTCGGGCCCAGTTTGGTTGGTAGGTTTTTTTTATTACTGATTTGATTTTGGAACTCAATATGTCATTCAAGCTTTTGATTTCTTTCTATTTCAGGCTTGGGAGGTTGTGGGTTTCTAGGAATTTATCTGTTTCCTTTAAATTTTCTAGTTTGTGTGCATAGTGGTGCTTATAATAATTTCTGAGCATTTTTTGTATTTCTGTGGGATCATTTGTCATGTCACCTTTGTCATTTCTGATTGCACTAATTTGGATCTTCTCTATTTTTTCTTTGTTAATCTGGCTAGCTGTCTATCAACCTTGTCTGTCCCTTCAATGAACTAGCTTTTGGTTTCATTGATCCTTTGTATTTGTTTTTGGATCTCAATGTTGATGAACCCAATTTGAGATAACAATATTCATCTATTTATGAATGCTGAGCCCTTATGTCCTCCTAATCACTTCTTAAAAGTCCCATCTCTCAACACTGTTGAATTGGAGGTCAAGTTCCCAGCATATAAACTTTGGAAAACATTCAAACTACAGCAGATAGCTAACTTAATATCAGATAAAATAAACTTTAAAAACTGTAAGACAAGACAAAGTTGATCATTATATAATGTTAAATAAACCAATTCATCATAAAATATAACAATTATAAATACATAGCACCCAACTTCAAAGCACCAAAATATATAAAGAAAATATTAATAGATTGTAATATAATAATATGGGGGGATTTTTGTACTCTACTTTCAACAATAAACAGATTGCTCAGACACAAAATCAGTAAGGAAACATTGGGCTTGAGCTACACTTTTGACCAAATGGACCTAAGATTTATACAAAACATTTTACTCAACAGCAGCAGTATACACATTCTTTTCCAGTGCACACAGAACATTCTCCAAGATGGATGATTTATTAGTCCACAAAACTCATCTTAACAAATTTCATAAGATTTAAATTATATCAGGTAACTTTTTCAACCACAATGGTATGAGACTAGAAATCAACAATAGGGAGAACTTCAAAAAATTCACAAATACGTGAAAATTAAACAACATACTTCCTCCCCCCCAAAAAATGGGTTAAAGAAGAAATTAAAAGGAAAACTCAAAAACATACATTAAGACAAATGACAATAGAAATAAAACATATCAAAACTATGGGATGCAGCAAAGAAATTTTGAAAGAGAAATTTATAGCAACAAATGCCTACATTAAAAAAGAAGAAAGATCCCAAATAAACAATCTAACTTTATACCTCAAGAAATTAGAAAAGAAAAAGAACAAACCAAGCCCAAAGTTAGTTGAAGGAAGTAAATAATGAAGATAAAAGCATAAATAAACAAATTAGAGAATAGAACAACTAAAAATGATCAATGACACCAAGAGTTAGTTTTTTAAAAAAAGAAAGAAAATCAATAAACTTTAGCTATACTAAATAAAAAAATGAAGAGAGAAAACTCAAGTAAGTAAAATCAGAAATGCAAAAATGAAAAAGGAGACATTTTAACTGATACCACAGAAACACAAATGATCGCATAAAGAATAATTATATGCCAGAAAATTGGATAAGACAAATACATAAATTTTTAGACAGATAAAATTTACTAAAACTGAATTATGAAAAAATTAAAAATTTGAGTAGACCGATATTAATTGGATTAGTACTAAAAATCTCCCATCAAATAACTCAGTACCAGAGTTAGCTTCAATGCTGAATTCTACCAAACATTTAAAGAACCAATACCAATTCTCAAACTCATCCAAAAAATTGAAGAGGAGGAAAAACTTTCAAAGTTATATTGAGGCCAGCATTGCCTTTGTACCCAAGCCAGACAACGGTACTACAAAATAAATTAAAAGCCAGTACAGCACATGATCTTTGATGAATATATATGAAAAAATCCTAAACAAAGTTATAGCACACCAAATTCACCAACACATTAAAAGTACCATTCATCACGATAAAGTGGTATTTATCCTTGGGATGCAAGGATGGTTCAACATATGCTAATCAGTAAATGTGATTACATCCGTCACATTATCAGAATGAATAACAAAAAAAATCATCTCCGTAGATGTAGGAGAGGCATGCAACAAAATTCAGCATCTTTTTATGATAAAAACTCCAAAGAAATTAGGTATAGAAGGAATGTACCTCAACATAATAAAGACAATGTGTGACAAGCCCAGAGCTAACATCATATTAAATAGTGAAAAGTTGAAAGCTTTTCCATGAAAATCAGGAAAAGGATAAGGATGCCCACTCTCACCACTTCAATTCAACATAGTGTTGAATGTTCTAGCCAGAGCATTTAGGCAAGAGAAAGAAATAAAAGGCATTCAGATCACCAAAAAAAGTTAAATTGTGTTTGTTTGCAGAAGAAGTGATTTTATATATAGAAAACCCTAAAGACTCTACCAAAAATTGTTACAATAATCAAATTTAGTAAAGTTGCAAAATAGAAATTAATATACAAAAATTAATAGCATTTCTATACACTAGCAATGAACCAGCCAAAAAAATAAAGAAAGAAAACACAATCAAAAAATTATTTACAATGATTACAAAGAAAAATAAAGTGCTTAGGAATAAATTTAACCAAGAAGGTGAAGAACCCATACTCTAAACATTATAAACATTGAAAAAGAAATTGAAGAAGACACAAATAAATGGAAATATATCCCATGTTCGTGGATTGGAAGACTTAATATTGTTAAAATGTCCATAAACCCCAGAGTGATCTACAGATTCCATGAAATCTCTGTAAAATTCCAATTAAGTTTCTTTTTGTGAAATAGAAAAAACAATCCCAAAATTTATATGGAACAACCAAGGACCTTGAATAGCCAAAGTAATCTTGAGCAAAACGAACAAAGTAAAGGCATCAGACTACCTGATTTGAAAATCTATTAAATATTACAAAGTTAAAGTTATTAAAACAGTATAGTAGTGGAATAAATACAGACATATATATCAGCGGAACATAATAGAGAGCTCAGAAAGAAATCCAGTCATATATGGCCAATGATGCCAAGAGTACACAATGGAGAAAGGTCAATCTCTTCAATAAATAGTGCTGTGAAAATTGGATATCCACATGGCAAAAGAATAAATTAATCCTTCCCACACTATATACAAAAGTCAACACACAGTGAATTACACACTTAAACATAAGAGCTGAAACTAAAACTACTAGGAGAAAACATAAGGAAAAATTTCCATGACATTATTCTGAGCAAATATTTTTTGTACTATGACACCACAAGCAGAGGCAACAAAAGCGAAATAGACAAATGGGATTAAACTAAAAACCTTCAGCAGAGCAAAGGAAACAATCAGCAAAGTGAACAAACGAACTACTAAATATGTGAATATATTTGCACATCATAAACTGATAGGGGCCTTATATCCAAAATATATAAGAAATTCAAACAACTAAATAGTAAAAAAACAAATAAAGGACCAGAATAGACATCTCTCATATAAAGACATACAAATGGCCAACAGTTACATGAAAGTTCCTCAACATCACTAATCATAGAAATGCAAATTATAACCACAAAGAAACATCACATCGTTGTTATAATAGTTTTCATAAAAAGACAAAATATAACAAGTATTGGCAAAGCTGTGGAGAAAGAGCAACCTTTGTACCTCTGTTGGTGGAAAATACGGAAACCAGTATGGAAGTCTCTTAAAAATTAAAAACAGTAGTGCCCTATGATCCAGCAATCTCGCTATCCAAAGAATATGAAATAAATATGTCAAAGAGATAGCCACACTCTCATGTTGATTGCAGTTTGTAGTATTATTTATAATAGCCAAATAGCCAAACTATGAAATCAACTTAAGTGTTCATCAATGGATGAATGCGTGAAGAAAATGTTATACATATATTATATGTATGTTATATATATTTTATATATGTTATATATATATTTACATATGCAATGTAATACTATTTAGCTTTAAAAAACAAAAGAATTCCTGTCATTCATGACAGCATGAATGAACCTGAAGGTTATTATGTTATGCCATGTTACGTTAAATAAAATAAGCCAGGCACAGAAATACACATACAGTATGATCTCCCTTGTATGTGGAGTGAAAATGTCAGACTGATCAAAATAGAGAGTAAAGTGGTGGTTACCAGAGACAGAGTAGTCAGAGATTTGGAAGATGTTGTTCAAAGGACATAACCTTTTAGTTAGATGGGAAGAATAAGTTTAAGATATCTATTGTACATGGTGACTACAGTTAATAGCAATGTATTATACATTTGAAAATTGTTCTCACCACAAAATAATGATGTTTGTGAGGTAATACATATCTTAAATAGCTTGCTTTAGCCAGCCATTCCACAATGTATACATATATCAAAATATTATGTTGTACACCATATATTTATACAATTTTACTTGTCAATTAAAAAAAAAAAGACTGGTGAGTTTTCTGGTATGCTTTCCAGATGTCTTTCCAAGGGATGCTGGAAGTCAAGTAATTCATGATTCACAGTGCTCTTCCTTTATTTATCTGGATGAATCCAATTTTGAACATATTTTAAGTACTATATTCTATTTAGACCAAAGAATATCAAGGCTATTATGTACATAAATGAAAATGATCCATATATTTTCTTTGGTTTTCATCAATGCATTACTCTGCAGAGCAAGGCTATCTTGATTGGGGATTATAAGCACAATCTAAATCTCTTTTAAAGTATCTATTTGTCCAAATCCCTAGACATCAAGTTGAAAGTGCATTATGTTTTTTCTTCTCTTATTTGCTTTTCTAAATAGAACCCAAGTTTCTTCTTTCTATTGTGTTTTCTGGAAAGATGAGAAGATTTGGGTTTTGTTTGTCTTTATTTAGACAATGAAAACTTCATTCTCTTCTCATGTTTCCAGGAGAGTTCAGGAAGTTAGCAGTAGACTCTTGGTAGCCCTCAGGATTAAAATGTATGCTACATAAGTAAATAGGTTTAACTCTGTTGCATCCTAAATGTCACTGAAATACTAGAAAGCAAAGTTTCAAAATATGTGTAACACTGGAAAGCAAAAATTATCCAATACCAGACAACAAAAATGGTAACTATCTGGAAAGAGAATGGAATGTTATAAATACTTTATGCAGTGTGATAATCTTTCACTCAGATATCTAGTCTAATTACAATGAATGTAATTAATGAATGTTTGTGTTACACTATTTTATTATTGGTTTAGATAGATTATAGATACATATTCCATTTCTTTTATACTTTTTTCTCTCCATTCATTTGTATGTATAAGTTTTAATCATTTACTATGTCTTCTCTGTTAGAATCTTAGTATTTATTCTTCAATATTTCATCTTTGAATATCCTATAGATCATAAAATTCATACTTATGACAGTCGAATATGGATAGCTTTAACCACTTACTAGACAGCCCTATGACTTTAGAACATCTTGTCCTTCTACCTCCTTTGTGTATTTTACTTTATTGTTCTTAGCATTTTTAATTCCTTACACATTTTGATTGTATAAGATAGTATTATAATTACTTTTTATGTATATATTAGTTTTCTTCTTTTGTTGCCTACAAAATTTATTTCTCTTTAGTTTCTGAAGTTTGTTGTTACTAGAGTAGGTTGTTTTTATTCTTTAATTTGTGGAGTTTTTTCCTATACCTTCCTAATTAATGATGGTCAGTGTCTCCATAGAGTTGACTTTATCAAGTCATTTCAATTCCATTTGTATGCTTCTATAGGGCCAAGGCTATATCATCTATTTCTGTGTAGGCATTAAAATTGAAGGCCAACCTCTGTGACATACACCCCAGGAGGGGAAAAACAGTCAAAACACTGACGCTCAGTACCCTCAACTCCTGTCTATGTATCATACATTGAATTTAATAGTCTGGCTTTAAATTTCATTTTATTCTGGATCTTAGGTGCTTTTATTTCTCCTTACATGCTTATATGGGAATTTCGTGGGGTTTCTCACACTTTTTTTCTTATCTGTTTACACAGTTTTCTGTACATTTATAATAGAAGATATAGTGCACATTCTAATTGTTTGTTATGTTGCCATAACTGGACCAAAGATATTGTGTTAAATTAAACAAATACTTAGTCACAATACAAAATATATTGTATGAATCCATTCAATTTTTTAAAATGCTCTTAAATGTTTAGAAAATTTTGGAATAGGAACAGAATCCAGAGTTAAGTATTATATTGGGGAGAGGAGGGAGATTGGGAAACACATAGAATTAAACATTAATTTTTATTTTATATTTTCCAGTACAATATTGACTTTTTAAATCTTCCAATTACAATTCCATATAAAAAATAGGCTTAAAAATAAAAATCAAGGGCTGCTTATTTGCAAAGATTCATAAAATAGACAACTCTTTTGTAAGTCTGATGAAAGGGGAAAAAAGAGTACTAGAATGAAAATTGTTAGTATGAAATAATGAGCATAATTACAGGAACATAATGTATTTTAGAAATTTGTGACATTTTTTGCAAATGCATGAAATAATATTAAAAATTATAACAACATGTAAGACTGACAAAAATATATATACATTACAAAATATGATTCAAGAATAGGTAGAAAATTTAAATAGTTCAATAACAATTTAGAAAGTGAATTTAGGCAAATACTTGACACAAAAATAAAAATTTAGCTCTAATTATTTCACTGGCAAGTTTTAGTAACCTATTTATTAACAGATAACTTCTAAGTTATTTAATTTATTAATCAGCAAATAATACATGAATCTAGTTTTAATGGACCTTTCTTACTCAGTCTATGAACCTGGCAAAATCATTGTTCCAAAAATGCAAATTAATCACATATAGAAAAATAAAAACTATTGACAAATTTTATTCAAAAATATAAATTCAAAGATTCCAAACTATTATAAAAAATTACATATTTAGTGTGCCATGATTAAGTAGAATTTGTTCAGGATGATATGAATTAGGACAACTGTTGATGTAATTCTCTACTTGATAATGTGAAAGGAGAAAATACATGATAATGACACTATATGAAAGAAGTCATTTGATAATACTCAACGCAAATTTATAGTAAAACTAAAAATGTACTCTTGACAAACTGCAAATAGGAAAAACTGCCTCACTTGATAAAGAATGTCTTTGATAATACTGTAGGAATTCATAATAAAAGTAAAACTGACCTGCTATAACTAGTACCATTTATTCAATATTGACTGCACTGGACTACTTAATTTAAATACAGATAAAAAATTAGAAAGTATAAGTAATGGAAAGGATTTGTGAACTTGCAGTAAGGTGCAAGCAATGTGATTTTCTATACCTAAAGGTCAAAACAATCAAATAAAACTTTTAGAAGTAGTAATCTAGTTTATGAACTTAACAGGACACAAATCAGTATACAAAAATTAATGGTTTTCCTTTAACGCAGTAACATTCAATTAAAAATAGCAATTAAAGACAATTATAACCATAATAATACCAAAAACTATAAAAAACTAGGGATAAACTTAATATAAAGTAAAAAAGGATTATAAACCACTTACAAATCTTTACTTTAGGAGAGCAAAGAATAATAAAGGAAGAAACACACTCTGCCCTTGAATGAAAATACTCAAATATGTTAGATGAGTCTTTCTTCTTGAAATTATTCTACAAGCTCCAGTATTGTCTCAATTAACATAAAATACACTTCTAACAAAGTTTGATAAGCTGATTCTAAAGATTATCTGGAAAATTAACGTGTTATAAATGCAAAGGAAATTTTGAAAGAAAAAATAAGAATTTTTCTTATCAGTATTTTCAGTATGCCAAAATTAGATTACTTAAAACACTATGGAATTGAAAGAGGTAACACACACACACACATATGTGTGTATATATATGATATAAACACACACATATAGAGAGAATGTACTTGAATATATATGTATATATTCAAATACATAGGATAAAGGTAGCATTTCACATTTATGGTGAAAGGATGATCTGTTTTATAAGTTATTTCTGGATATTTGCTATTATTTGGAAAACTATAAAAATATATCCTTACTTACTCTTACACACTAAATAATGCCAAAAGTACCAAAGAGCTATATGTCAAAATAAACAAAAAATAGATCCCTTGGAATTACAAAAAGAAAATGTGCTATGTTATTATTATAATTTGGGGATGAAAAAGGGCTTTCTACGCAGAATTCTGTCCAGAATTTTTTTTTTTTTTTGGCAGAATTTTGCTTTTGTTGCCCAGGTTGTAGTGCAATGGTGCGATCTCAGCTCACCAGAAACTCCGCCTCCCAGGTTCCAATGATTCTCCTGCCTCAGCCTCCCCAGTAGCTGGGATTACAGGCATGCACCACCATGCCCAGCTAATTTTGTATTTTTAGTGGAGATGGGGTTTCTCCATGTTGGTCAGGCTGGACTGACATCATGTTAGTTAAAAATATTTTATACAGTAAAATATATGATAATAAAAATTAAAAGAAAAGTGAAAAACTGGAAATATACTATTTTGATATATGTATATATTATAAAAATGATCACCACAATCAAGCTAATTAACATATCCATCACCTGACATACCTGTGTGTGTGTGTGTGTCTGTGTGTGTTGTAAGAATACTGAATATCTACTCTCTTAGCAAATTTCAAGCATATAATACATGATTATTAACTATAGCCATCCTACTGCACATCAGGTCTCCAGAACTTATTCCTTATGATTCAAAGTGTGCATCCTTTGACCAATAGCTCTCCATTTCTCCCACCCCACAACTTCTGGTAACCACCCTTCTACTCTGTTTTCATGAGTTCTACTTTTTTATAGTCCACATACAAGTCAGATCATGCAGTATATGTCTTTCTATGTCTGACTTATTTCTCTAAGCAGAAGGTCCTCCAGTTTCATTCTTCTTCTTGTAAATAGCAGAATTTTCTTTCCGTTTAGGATGAATAATTTTCCATTGTATGTGTGTGTGTGTGCTTGTGTGTGTATGTGTGTGTGTGTATATATATTGCTTATCTCTTTTATTTATCCATTAATCCATTGACAGACAGGTTGTTTCTGTATTTTGGCTACTGTGAATAATGTTTCAGTGAACATCAGAGTGCAGATATCTCTTTGAGATAGTGGTTTAATTCCCTCTGGATATTATACCCAGAATGTTCATAAATGTAAATGAGTGAATTCTGTTTGGAAGTTAGTCATTATACATCATAATTTAAAATACATATATTTTAAGAAATATTTTCACACCTGGTTTTTAAGCATCATTTGTAAGAGCCAACTTTAGAAACAATCCACATGTCATTCCAAAGAAGCTGTTTAAATTAATTATAAAATATCTTTATTAGGGAATACTCTGTAGGGACTGAGAAAAATAAAGTAGACCTCTATGTAGTAACATGGAAAGCTCCCCAAACCCAAAGCCTGTGCGAAGTATAAACCATGTTTTAAATCCTATTATTGGTCAACTTTTGTTTTTAACAGCATTTTAATTAAGCTTATTGTAGTCAAATTATCTGTACTCAGTTTTAAATAACATGAATTACTTTTCATACGTGAGTTGAGGAATTCACTTCTACCTTAGCTTTCTTTATTCTTCATCCACAAAACTCCTCTACTATTACCCAGCATTTTGCTGATATAATCTGGGTTTTAAGATTCACATAATTAATATTAATATTATATACCAATGCCATATTTGCAATAGTTGTTTATAATTAACTATGCTCAAGAGATTTCAATGTTATCTATTAGTTCTTTTGTTTTTTGTGTGTGTGTGTTTAACCATAATTTTTTATTCATGTTTTTAAAATTCAGCATCTAGTTGGCCAATGTTATTTTTACTTCATAGTGTGTGAGCTGATACTTAGAGATATAGTGACCAGGCATTTGCATATATGTGGCCCTTTCTTCTGTTGCTTTTTGCAGTATAGAATTCTTAGTGTAGTGTACAATTTTATGTTTGTTTGTTTGTATTGAGATGGAGTCTCGCGCTTGTCACCCAGGCTGGAGTGCAGTGGCACGATCTCGGTTCACTGCAAGCTCCACCTCCCAGGTTCAAGAAATTCTCCTGTCTCAGCCTCCCAAATAGCTGGGACTACAGGCACCCACCTCCACGTCTAGCTAATTTTTGTATTTTTAGTAGAGGTGAGGTTGCACCATATTGGTTAGGCTGGTCTCGAACTCCTGACCTCAGGTGATCCACCCCCCTCAGCATCCGAAAGTGCTGGGATTACAGGTGTGAGCCACTGTGCCCAGCTTGTTTTGTTTTTAAAAAGCTCCATGGGTGTTCTTTTCCATGTTTAGTGTTTAGGAAGCAAAGTATGTAGCTAACTTAATTTTTTCTAACTTTTGGAGTTTGTCTTTATTTAAGTTTGTCTGGTGTCTTTAAGTCACCAGAACACTTATTCTTCATCAGTTTTCATTAATTTGATGAACACTTTATATTCACAGAATGGAATAATAGCAGTAAAAAAGAAGGAACTGCTACACTTAGCAACACGGATAATATCATAGGCCTGCTGTCAGGTGAAGGAAGACAAATAGGTTTCCGTTTAAATAAAACTCAAGATAAACTAATCAATGTTGATTAAACTGGATTAATAACACTTTCTAGGGAGAAGCAAATATTATATATCTCTATCCCTATGGTATTTACATGGACTGACTCATGTAAAACATATCAAGTTATACTTTTAAGATACGAGAAATTCACTGTTTGAATTATATCTTCTTTCCAACTGCCATATTTTTACTGAGTAAAATAATAGAGTTAATGGGATTTAAGATGATCAAATTGCTAAACAATTTTTCTTTTCTTTTTAGAAATATCTTTTGTACCTTTTCTTGTATCTTACCATTATTAATGAGGCACCACACTTGGTAGGTCTCTTGAATTTTGGAAACAAAGGATAACTAAAGTTTGATGTGTTTTGTTCACAGATTTACTGGGAGACCTAAAATACTGCCGTCGTTTGAGAAGATCTCATAGCAGGTAATGACTCTCCAGCAGGTCTCAGCTGCAGTAAAGCAGCTCATCCACATTTGCCCTTATGAACCTGCATATCTAGTATCACTCAATGCGTTGACAGCTGACCAGAAAGCTGTATGTAGCTTGTGGCAAACCTTTGAAGGTTGAATCACAGTAAAGTCTCCTAGGGTTTTGAAGCAAATTTATAACCCCTTTGGCAAACAACTGTTCTGGTTTTCAAAGCAATTCATGGCTTCTTATTAAGGCCTTGTTACAGAGCCTAGAGTAGGTATGGATAAACTACAGTCCCCAAGACGATCTGGCCTGTTTATATGTAGCCTGTGAGCTAAGAATGGTTTTCATATTTGTAAAGGATTAAATAAAAAGTGGAACAATATTTTATAATATCTTAAAATTACATAAAACTAAAATTGTGGTGTCTATAAATAAAGTTTTATTACAACACGACGATACTCATTCAGTTACCTATTGTCTATAGCTGCTTTCACACTACCATAGTAGAATTGAGTTTAGGCTATTAGACTGTCTAGTCCACAAAACCTAAAATATTTACTATGTGGCCCCTTTCAGAAGTTTGCCAACCTCTTGACTAGATGCAGATGCCTGGTTATGAGTCATCAGGTAATTCTACTAAATAGTTTTCCTATTATGTCTTGGCTGTTTTCTGGTTCACTTTGATGTAAAATTGAGAGTTCCTAGCAGCTGTCCATTACCAATTGGAAATGTATTTACGTAACTGTGCTCATGCATGTTCTGATTTTGCAAGTAAATTGCATAAGTTATTTCATATTTCCATTGTCTTACATGTCAGGATTATGTCGCCCTTCAGCTTACATCTATGGTCACCTGGAAAATTAACTGTAAATATCTCATTCAAGAGGAAAATAAATCAAGCCTGGTTTATCCATGGCTCTGCACAGAAGATTGGTATAACCAGAAGTGGTCTAAGGAGTGTTCTTGTCTCACTCAGGGAGGATATTGCAGAGGAGTGAGGAGATATTCTTCCCACTGAGTAGAAAATTGGTAATATATCTCAAAATTCATTTCCTTGGAGAAGAGATGACTTGAAGTAATAAGCTATTAGCAGTTTATTAGCAGTGGCTAATTATCTAGCCAGAAGATACATGGAGAAATCTTCCAAAGTAGGCTTAAAATGTAAGACTGTCTATGGGGATGACCAAAACCAAAATAAAATAAATCAACCAACAGAAAGGAAACCACTCCAGAAGAGAAATTTACTATCTAAATGGAATAGATGTAGGTCCAGCCCCATTCTTTAGCCATCCAAGCAGCTTCCCAATAGGTTCAACTAAGTGGTTATAGAGGCAAGGATGGAGTCTGTTTATGTGTTCACAACTGCACTTCAAATCTGTCTTCCTCTACCACTGAGTGTCAAATTTTTCATTAGCAGCAATCAATTCTGAGCCCCAGGAGGTTTACCCTGTTCTTACAGGAGCAGTTACCTAGTAGTAGATTTTATGTTTATATTTGACCCCAATCATGAAAGAAGCAGTACTCGCCAGAATAAACTTTTAACTCTCTTGATATGCATTCCCTGTATCTTATGGTTATGATGCAGGACAGGTGAGCCCCAAAATTGGGAATTGGGGCTTAGCCTGGGAGAGTTCTTGGCTTTGCTCAGGAAAGAATCCAAGAGTGAGAGGTGTTATATAGTAAACTTTATTGAACCAGAGCTACTCTTTGCAGAGAAGGAATAATTCATACACAGTGTGCTCAGAGTCAGCAGTTTATGGGCAGTTGGCAACTATGTGTATACCTATTTATAGAAACTTTTAGTTACATGCAATTAGAGGGTGAGTTATTCAGAAATATCTAGAAAAGGGGTGGTAGCTTCTAGGTCATTGCCATGGAAATAGGAAGTAACTTGCAGACTGTTGCCATAGCATTTGTAAACTTTCATGGCACTGGTGGGACTGTCTTAAGCCAATGAGCAGCAAACACAACTAGAGGTTGCCTTTAGCACCATCTGCTGAATCCTGCCAATTTATTCACTGTATCCTGTTGGGACTAGGAAACAAGTCCTGTCAGTCTCCTGTGTCATTTCCCCCTCAGAGATTAGATACTCTTCTTTAATCTTAAGGAAGCTACAAAAGGGTGGGACCCCATCTTCTGTAGC
This sequence comes from Gorilla gorilla gorilla, assembly GCF_029281585.2. Taxonomy (NCBI): domain Eukaryota; kingdom Metazoa; phylum Chordata; class Mammalia; order Primates; family Hominidae; genus Gorilla; species Gorilla gorilla. Next base: position 125,450,772 of record NC_073236.2, read on the forward strand.
CACTTTCTGCTGACTTTACGGACATAGGCCCTGCCTGATTGGATGAGTAAAAATCTCTGGATACCTGATATAAGGGCCCCAAGGACAGGATATTTTCATTCTGTAAGTCAAAAGACAGGATGAGTTGGAAGTCGTATGCTAGAATTGTCTTTACATGGAATTGCTGTACTCTAGAAAATACAAACTTCACAAGGAGGTTAAACAATCAAGGCGCAAAAAATAATAGTAAAAAGATAGCTATTACAGGTCCCAGGAAGGGTAAAAAAACAGGTGAGACTTGGGAGGACACTTTTGATAGTGGACTAGACATAGTTGGGGTCAGTTCCCTGGTTATATATATGTAACCAGGTGAAATTAATCCTCAGGGGATCCTTCTTTCCAAGTTTTTAATAGGACTATGTCTCCTGGTTCAACAGGGGAGATATTCTTTTTCTTTGGGGGAAATGGCAATATTTTATTTTTATATTTTTGAAAGACCTTTTGAACCTGGCCTAAATTCTAAAAGGGACACAAGTGAAGTATGTCCATCACCCTGTTTGTCATCATGACCCAAATTAGGTTTTTAGGTTCTTTTGTTTTGTTTTGTATTGTTTTTTAGACAAGGTTTGGCTCTGTTGCCTGGGCTGGAGTTCAGTAGTGCAATCTTGGCTCATGGCAACCTTCACCTCCTGGACTCAAGCAATCCTTCTCCATCAGCCTCCTGAGTAGCTGGGACCACAGGTGTGCACTACAGCACCTGGCTAATTTTTGTATTTTTAGTAGAAACAGGGCTTTGGCATGTTGCCCTGGCTGGTCTAGAACTCCTGGCCTAAAATATCCCACCTTCCTTGGCCTCCCAAATTGCTAGAATTACAAATGTGAGCCACCACACCTGGCCAAGATTTTTGGTTTCTATAGCAAATTAAACATTTTAGACCAGATTGAAATGGAGGTGGGAAGGCAGTCGTTACTCCTTATAAACTTTTTTAAAGAAATAAAAGATTGAAAAACCAAAAACCAAAAATAAGGTGACATATGAAAAAGGTCAAGTTATACTGGGGGAAAACATTGTTTTTATAGAACTCCAAGATAAAATATTTTATCATCATGTTATAACAACAGTTAGAACCAGAGGAGAAAAAGTTACAAGTGCTGACGAAAGCTCAAGAGAGTTATAGCTCAGTCTTTATCAAAAGGAGAAAAAATTGATAGCAGTGAGATAAAGCAACAATTGAACCTCTGAGATATAAATTGGAGAACTTTTTTAAAGAAACAGTTTACAGAATTGTACAGGAAATCAATAACTTAAAATCTTGTTTTAATATGAAGACGGTTTTTAGGAAGACTATTATAAATAATTCCTTGTTAATTATAGCTAATTACACACAATTATTTTTCATGAATTCATCTTTACAAACATTATCACAATTCATATAGACTATCTATGACATGCTTGGACTTTCTGACTTGTCTTACACTACCTCTTCCTTAAATAGCCAGTCATTTTATTCTAGGACAAGAATTTACCATGCCGGATTTTTCCTCATATAACATTACTTTTTATATGCTTTCTTACCAAGAATACATCTTTATATTCTTTAACTTTCTTCACATCTGTCTTTCAATGCACTGGTTCATTTTTTATTTTATAACTAAAATACCATATCAAACCAATCACTATGTAAAGCCACTTTTCTGTTAGCCATTATAAATCCTGTGAACATTAGTGGTTCACCTAGGTAAGAGCCTTAAAGTTAAACTGTAAAAGACACAACATTCCCATCAAACTAATAATCTTATACGAGGCTCATTTACCCAAAGATTACCAAGTCACACGTGCCTGAAAAGCATTTAATCTTATTTGTTTTGTTCATGTGCACCCTTTTATGTATAAGTCATTTGATAGCATACTAGACACAACACATATCACAATACCTGTATGTACACATAAACAGAAACACATAAGGCTACCTATACAAGATAGCTGCATCCAAATTATTTACATAATTGGGACCTGTCTATCTGGCCAAATTTTGTGTGCCATGTTAGCTATGAAAGACAAGCAGAGGCAGAGAAGGGGATCCTGTAGTATTAAATGAGAAAGGGAAGGGGCAAACTATGTTGCTTAAGGGGAGACCTCTCTGGGTGAGCTACCAAAGAGTTCACCCAGTAATGGAGATACTGAAGAAAAATGTTTGGGTGGCTGCTTGTCTACCAGTATAGGAAACTATCTGTTGGATGAAGGTTCCAGGACCCCCAAGTATTTTTACTTGAGCAAGGCAACACATTGGGGGTAAATGGAAAAAGTTTAGCTCTAGTATTGATGGGGAGCTTTCTCCATTTCTCATTAAGAATAGTTAGGACGTTCTCATTGCCAGTGGCCCTCTTGTTCAGAGTAGGCACACTGATTCTGGCCCAGGGGCTGTCAAGCTGGGGGCTCTCATCTGGGCATCTCCGATATGGATCTTGTGACACCACTTCAGAATGGGTAACCCTAGGTGGCAGGGGGCTTAAAGCAGCCACTACCTATTACACTTCCTACTTTTTCCCACTTTTTCGCTATATCTATTGCTGTAAAACCAAAAGGCCAAGTTTAATGGTTGGCTTATAGGAGTTTGGGGTCCACTACTGGTTTTTGTAGCTTTCTCCTAATGTCAGGGGCAAATTGAGTAATAAAATGCATACCCAGGAGAGCTTGCCTTTCCAGGGAATCTGGGTCTGCATTAGTATATTTCCTAAGTACCTCAACCAAATGGTGCTGAAACAGAGTGGGATTTTTATTCTTTCTCTAAGTTACTTCTCTAACCTTGTCATGATTAACTGGCTTAATCATACACTTTTCTATATCTTCTATTAAATAAGTAACCATGTAATTTCTGTGTTCAAGATCTTGGGAACCCCCTTTGTTATTTCAAGGAGGGTCTAGATCTGGAAATGCATCTCTTCTCATGTGATCATTGGAATGGACTTGGTTACATGTGGCCACTCCATCTGCACATTCACAGGTTGCACTCAGAATCTTCCACAGCACAGCAATTAGATGACAATACTGGCAATTCATGCCAAGTTAAATCAAAGAACATGGCCAACTTAACAAACTCTCCTATAAACTTTCTGGATTCTCTGAAAACTGGCCAAATTTCTCCTCACATAAAGCCAAATCAGACATAGAAAATGGCATCTGTACTCAAAGTGTTCCTGCATCTCCATTAGCTACCTCCTGCAATGGACACATATTTAATTTTAGGGGCTGATATGGGGCCCCACTCCTGGTGGTACTGATTGGGCTACTTCTTTGAGAAACAAGGGATATAGGCTGGGGCTAGTTGGATAAGAGGGAGGGATGCCTGATGATCTAGGGGTGGAATCCTGCATTATAGAACTAATGGGACCCCCCTTCAGGATTGGAGAACTGAGGAGACTCTGAGGAGGGTGTAGGCCTTCTACAGGGAGCAGCTAGAAGCAGATCCCTTAGGTGTTGCTTCTGGGTGCCTGGCAGTAACATAAGCCAGTAAAAGGCCATAAAAGTCTGTACAGAAGGTACCTTCCTGATTTTCCTTTTTTTAAATAAAATAAGTCCCACTGGCAAATAGTATTTTGACATGAAGAACCATTTTTAGAATAAATTTTTTGGTCTCCCAATGTGTACTGCACCCTAATGGTGTTACACTAGAAAATGAGTTTGTTTTCTTTAAGCCGAATTTGAATTTGCTCCAGTTGCCCAGAAGACACCATAGTGGTGAATCCGCTGGGATGCTTGCCATTGTCCTTGTGTGTAACAAGGATCTTTACCAGACACAGAAGTTTTTCTAAGTCTAGCAAGAGGAAAAGCAACTGGGCTCTCATTATTCTTCTCTTTCAGATTTTTACCTCCTGCAGAGAAGGTGTAAGTATAGGTAGCAAAGTGCTACAAAAATGGATTGTGAGATGCAGGCAGGCAGTAGAGTACTGTGCTTGCCAGCAAATGAAACATGACAAAAGAGGTATTTTTACTAGGCAAAGTATAAAAGGAAAAGTGAAAATAGAGTGATGAAACTCTAGGGCAGAAATCAGGAAAAGACAAGCCTGGGATTCCTCTCAAGTGGGCCTCTAACCTACAATCCAAGAAGGAATGCAGATGCTGAAAACTCTGGAGCATCTGGGGGCAGCCAATGATACTCAGAGCCAAGAAACCTGGAGCACCTGAATATCAGTCAATGAGTGTCCTCAAACCAAATGACAAAAATCCTGTAGTATTTAGGGGCTGACCATGCTGAAAACCCTGAAACATCCAGGGGACAGCCATGAGTGAACCCCAAACACTTGATTGGGGCCACACAGCAATATGACTCTGGCATTCCAGAGTCAACACAATTGGGGAGCTCTTACAACCTGGTGTCCTGCTTAAATAATTACCCAAATAAAACTATCAGGGAGCTAAAGCCAGAAAAAAAAATTCCTGCAACCAAAACATAAATATCAGAGCAGAAAAGAAAATGAAATAAAATGACTGACAGAAAAATGTAATGGCTTTGGAGAAGAAAGGACCAAGAGAAGGGACGACAAAGGATATAGTTGGTCAGGCACGCTACAGGGGACTTTGAATTGACTACCTAGCCAGAGCCCCTAATATCTTGGCTCACCTGATATTGGTGGGGGTAGAAGGGACACTCACCAGTCCACAGGAGCCAAAATGGCACTGATCATTCTCCAACTTCGGGCTAAGGTGGAGGTCTTCCCCAGGTTCCCCCAGCTTGGGTAGGTTTGGCTGCTGTGAGGGGACCAGCCCGTGGTCCTGTGAACAACCCGCTGGATTGATGGATCTCACAGGAGGCAGCATTGTGGCTGCTCACCCGTCCAATTGGCCCCACAGCCTGTCAGGAAAGATAATGGCTCTTCAAAGAGCCTTTGGTTAGTGTTACAGCTCTGCAGTGTTAGCACCTCTTTATTGTTACTGCTGCCATCTCTCACCGTCTAGCCAATTGTTATCTCACCATCTCTGGCTATCTAGCTGATTGCCCTCTCACCATCTCTCACTGTCTAGCCAACTGCTGTCTTGCCATCTCACTGATGGCTGATCGCCATATTGGCATCTTTGCCATATTGACGTCTTCATTATCTTTGTGGTCACCGGATGATGCAAGCAGGTAGGTGAGTCCTGAAATCAGTGCTTAGCCTGGGAGGGTTCTTGGCTTAACCCAGGAGAGAATTAAAGGGCGAGCCAGTGGTATTAGACAACAATCTTTTATTGAACCAGAGCTGTTCCTTGTGGAGCAGTGCTAACTCCTAGGCAATGTGCCCAGGGTCAGCAGGATATGGGCTGTTGGCAGCAGTATGTATACCCATTTTTAATTACATGCAAATTAGGGGTGGGTTATTTCAGAAATCTTTAGAAAAGGGTGTCAATTCCCGGTTGTTGCCATAGAAAGGGGAGGTAACTTGCAGGTCACTGCCATGGCATTTGTAAACTGTCATGGAACTGCTGGGAGCGTCTTATGCTAATGCGCAGTGAGGACAACTAGAGGTGTTTTCAGCAACCCCTGCTGGCTTCTGCATTTCTTTACTTCATCCTGTCAGGACCAGAAAATAAGTCCTGCTTGTCTCTTAGTTCAGTTTCGTCAGTACTTCAAGGGCTTACTGTATGTTTTTTGTAACATCTTGGTCTCTCATATATGGTAATGCTATCTTCTAAATGTGTCTCCCAAAATTCATATGTTGAAACCTCATCACTGATATGATAGTATTAAGAAGTTAAGCCCTTTAGGGGGTGATTAAGTCATAAGGGTGGAACTCTCAGGAATGGTATTAGTGACCTTACAAAAGATGTTTCAGAGGGCTGCTTGGCCCTTCCATTTCTTCTGCAATGTAAGGACACAAAGTTTATCTCTTCTGCCCTTGTGTCATTTTAGGACACAGCATGAAGGTGCCATCTTGAAAGCAGAGAGTAGTCCTCATCAGACACCAGATCTGCCTATGTCTTTATCTTGGACTCCTCAGCCTCCAGAACTATGAGAAATAATTTTTGATTGTTTATAAATCACCAAGGCTGTGGTATTTGTTATAGCAGTCTGAAGTAAAACTAAGGCAGAAATTGGTACCAGGAGTAGCACTCTGCTGTAACAAATACATAAAATTGTGGAAGCAGCTTTGGAATTGGGTAATGGGTAAAGTCAGAAAGAATTTAGAAGTGAATGATAGAAAAAGCCTACATTTCCATGAACAGAGAGTTAAAAGAGATTCGTTTGAGGGTTCAGAAGAAGAAGAGGGCTGTAGGGAAAGCCTTAGTCTTCTTAAAGATTACTTAAGAACTTGGTTGAATTGTGCCAATTTGCCAGTGCTTTGTGGAAAGGAGAACTTGCAAGTGATAAACTACGATATTTGGTGGAAGAAATCTCTAAGCAAGGAGTTGAGGAGCTGTACGGCTTCTCTTGTTTGTTTGGAGTAAAACATAGGAAGACAGAAATGAATTATGGATAAAATTCAGGCTGGGCGCAGCGGCCCATGCCTATAATCCCCGCACTTCAGGAGTCTGAGGCGGGTAGATCACGAGGTCAGGAGTTTGAGACCAGCCTGCTCAAATAGTGAAACCCTGTCTCCACTAAAGGTACAAAAAATTAGCCAGGCATGGTGGCGTGTGCCTGTAATCCCAGCTACTTAGGAGACTGAGGCAGGAGAATTGCTTGAACCTGGGAGGTGGAAGTCGCAGTGAGCCGAGGTCATGCCATTGCACTCCAGCCTGGGTGACAGAGTGAGACTCTGTCTCAAAATAAAAAAAAAATAATAAATTAAATTCATAATCAAAATATAAGTAGAACTTAAATATTTGAAAAACTTTCAGCCTAACCATGTAAGAAAACAAAAAAACATGCTTGGGAGGCAATACCAAGGATGTGGCAAAGTGAAAGTTGGATAAGAAGATTACTATGAATGTAAACAGGCCAGATGACATTCATCATAACAATGGAAGAAAGACCCCCAAAGCATTTCAGAAATCTTCGAGGCTGTCACTCTAATCACAGATTCAGAGTTCCAGGGCCTTGAAGGCAGAAATATTTTAAAGAAGGGGTTCAGGGAGTCCACCAGAACTTGGGACTTGCTGCCCAGAACCACCTCAAGTCTTACATTTCTGCATTCCAGTGCATGTGATCCTTGGCATCCCCAGCTGTGGCTACAGAGGGTCCAGATGTAGCTCAGGCTGTCTCTCCGGAAGTCACAAGTGGTAAACCATGGTGGCATCTGCATGATGCCAACTCTGCAAGTATACAAAGTACAAAAACTCTGGAGAAATGGCTACTTCCATCTAGCTTTTAAAGGCTACCTCAGACAGCTTTGGGTCTCAGTGAAGAACTGCCACAGGAGTGGGGCTTCTGCAGAAAACCCCCACTAGGGCAATGCCCAGCAGGGCCATGGGATGGAGCCACTACAGAAAGCCTGTATTAGGGTAAATCCAGGGTAGCAGGGACACTGTGAACTCTTCACTAGGGCAATGCCCAGCAGAGCTATGGGAGGGGCCACCTCCACAAACCCTCACTAGGGCAATATTTAGTGGAGCCATGGGGGCAGGGCCATCCCCAAGGTCCCAGACCTGTAGAGCCACCAGCATACAATGCCATCCTTGGAGAACCACAGGCACCCAACCCCAACCCAAGACCTGCTGCATAGGCTGTGCCCAGCAAAGCCCAACACTTGTCCCAGTGTGTCCAAAAGGCAGGGCATGGAGTCAAAGATTATTCTCAAGCCTCAATCTTTATTTATTTATTTATTTATTTATTTGCCTTGTTGAGTTGTGGAGTTACTTGGGATGTATTACCCTTTTTAAAATTTTCTATTTCTCTCTTTTGGAATAGCAGTGTCTATCTTATGCCTATCTCATAATTGCATTTTGGAAGTACATACTTTGTTTGATTTTACAGGTTCACAGCTAGAGAACAATTTTCATCAAGGTGAGTTGTACCTTGAGTCTCATGTGTATCTGATTTAGATGAGACTCAGGACAATGCATTTTGCATGTGAGAAGAACATAAATTTTGGGGGCCAGGGCAGAATGCTGTGGTATGACTGTGTCCACTCAAATTCATAGGTTGAAATTTAATCACCAATGTGATAGTTTTAAGGGGTAGGGCCTTGAGGAGGTGATTAAGTCGTAAGAGCATGACTTAATAATCTTTATAAGGTCATGAATAAGACCTTATAAAGAGTCTTCAGAGAGCTTCCTGGCCTGTCCTTCTCTTCTATCATGTAATGACACAGAGTTAATTTATTTTGCCCTTCCACCACTTGAGGGAAGAGCAGAAGACCTCCACACTAGAAGCAAAAAGCAACTCTCAACAGACACCATATTTGCCCATCCCTTGCCCCTTAACTTTAAGCCTCTAGAAAACAAATTTTGTGAAAAACACAACTTCTATGGTTTATAAATTAGCCAGGCTGATATTTTGTTACAGCAGTCCAAAAGGAGTAAGACAGTAAATTATACAGTATTTATTTTTAAGTGAATTTACTGTATAGTTTTAAAAAAAGACGTTGAATGAATGTGTAAATGTAACCCTTCATCTTGAAGAAGCTAGCATGTCTATCCTACAGTGGAATGAGCCATCAAATATCAGTTATGGTGCTAGCTAGAAAAACAACTTCTGTCCTTCTGGATACAGTATGTGTTCTAAACCAGCAATCAATATGTGGTGCTAATTCTCCCACAGCTATAAATTATAGAATAGGTAAATAAGAGATGGAATTGAAAATGTTGCCTGTCATAATTCCATCTAATTAATCACTTGCATACTTTTTGCTTTCCATCCCTGTTACTCTTGGCTCTACTGGTTTACAGATTTTAATGCCAAAGGAAGAATGCATTTATCAGGGGACACAATAACAGTTCCATTGGACTAGACTCCTAGATTTTCACTTGATCAAGTCGGGCTCCTCTTATCACTAAGAAAACAAGCCAAAACAGGGATTATAGTGTGGCTAGTGTGATTGAGTCTACCTCTCCAGGGAAAACACAGTCATTGCTACCTTAATGGGAGTAATAAAGATTATGAACGACATACAGAGAATTCCCCTGAAACATGGAACATCCCCTTGTACTACTGCTGTTAAAAGGTAATGGTAAACCACTTGAGTCCTATATAATCAGAACCTCCCATTCTCAGGTCTATCAGGAATAAAAGTTTGAGACACTTAGCTGCAGATTGCCTTTAATGAACTTAAAAGTACTTGCTGAACTTGAAAAATATAAGAAGTACATATATGCAAAGAGAAATCATAAATATCAACTACAATAAAGTCATCAGTTGCACAGCTATGTACTGTTGAATCGACATATGTTTTCTTTCTTTATGGCTTAATTAAATAAGTATGTAACTTAATTAGTATCTTTTTTGCCCTCAAATTCCCCCAAACTATTTGATAAGGGACAGAGGGCGGTAGATTCAGAATATTATGGCAAAATCACAAAGAAATACCGATAGGAGAAACAGATGTCACCAGGTATGTTGAACTTGTAGCCAGATGGAATTACTGATGATTTTTAAAAAATATATCTCCTTAGGGAATTTTTTTGATAGGTTAAGCATTCTTAAAAATTGTAAGTGAGAAATGTGTGTTTAAATACTGTTCATTAAAAGAGTAAATAGTATTGACATTTGTCAATTTAACAGCTCAGCACCAAACATCCTGTTGTCTATTTTGGTTAAAGATCTATATAGATAGGAGTCAGAAGTTGAAAAGGGAAAGCTACTTATTCTCCCTGTCTCCTGACAGTTGGAGAATGGGTCCATGGCTAAACTACAGTCAATCACTTGTTCCCACTCAGAAAATTGAATCTTGAGAGAATTACACAGAGATGTAAAGTCTTTCAGAGGTTATCTGTGGCAGCTGTGGTGGAGTCGAGAATTCAGTGATGAGAAGGTGAGTGTTTAGAAGCAGCAGTGACATTTCAAATGCAGTTATCTTGGGCTTGATCTTGGCTCTTCTTTTCCTACCTTGGTTTATACCTGTGCCTGGCACGCCAGCCTTATAGTCAGTTTTGTAAACTACCTCGTTTCTTTTCAATAAGTTTCTTTTGTGCCTGTATTATCCAATATCATATTCTGTTATTTGAAACCAATATTGTTGCTTCATTGAGTGGATTAAATTGACAGGAGTCTGAGAGTGACAAAATGAAAAAAAAAAAAAAAAAACAGAACCACTGTCAGTAGCTTGCAAGAAGCCTGGGACTAGAGTTCAAGAAGAGACAGTTTCTTCTGAGAAGAACTACGAACAAAGAACAGCTTCACAAACCTAGAATTTGGCCACTGGTTTCTAAGGCAGAGACTCACGCAATAAGATAAAAGAGAGGCAAGGGATTAATAAGTAGAATTTGTCCAGCAATTTGCATTATGTGAAGCATCATCACAGTGATTATATTTAATCATTCCTTTAACATAATGGTTTTCAAAATACGGTAAGCAGATCCCTAGGAGTCCCTTTTTCAATAGTTCTGTAAGGTCAAAACCATTTTCATAACAACACTGAAAAATTATTTGCCTTTTTCACTTGTTGACATTTACTGGTAAAGGAAAAACAGTTTAGTTAAAAGCATGAATCAAGGCAATGGCGCCAAACTATTCTAGTAGTTATTGTAGTTTTTCAACACCAAATACTCAGGGGAAAAAAAGGAGACAATTTTGCTTAAGAGGATCTTTGATGAAATGGCAAAACATATTACTTTTATTAACTATCTCAACCCTTGGGTACATACCTGTTTAATATTCTGTGTGATTAAATAGAAAGCACACATAAATAATAGGTTCCCAAGCTTTCTCCATAGTGCCTTAGTGATTTTTTTTTTTTTAATTTTGGCCCCTATACCAAAGAAAATTCAGAACACAACCAATCCTACCAGTTGTATTTATTAAGTACACTCATGCATCACTTGATAACAGGGGTACACTCTAAGAATCACATTATTAGGCAATTTTATCATTGTGCAAACATCATAGAGTATACTTACACAAACCTGGATAGTATAGTCTACTACACACCTAGGCTGCATGGTATAGCCTAGTGCTCCTAGGCTACATATCTGCACAGCTTGTTACTCTACTGAATATTGTGTGTAGTTGGAACACAATGGTACGTATTTGTGTATCTAAACATAGAAAAGTTACAGTAAAAATATGATGTAAAGGATAAAAATGATATGCCTGTATACAGCACTTACCATAAATGGAGCTTGCAGAACTGGAAGGTGCTCTGGTTGACTCAATCAGTGAGTGGTAAATGAATGTGAAGACTTAGGACATTAACTGTACATTACTGTAGACTTTATAAACACTGTGTACTTAGGCCACACTAAATTCATAAATTAATTTTTATTCAATAATAAATTAACCTTAGCTTGCTGTCAGTTTTTTTATCTTATAAACTTTTACATTTTTGTAACTGTTTGAGTCTTTGTAAGTAACACATAGCTTAATACAGAAATGTAGTATACAGATATATAACATTTTTTCTTTATATCCTTAATCTATACCTTATGTTCTATTTTTAATTGTTTAAATTTTCTTACTTTTTAAATTTTTTGTGAAAAACTAAGACATACATGTTATCCTAGGCCTATACATGGTGAGGATGATCAATATTACTGTCTTCCACTTAGTAGCCATTTGAAAAAATAATGTTATGTCATTCATAGAAGTCAATTACTAATGGAACGTGTTTGTTGGTCACTGCCCCAATTTCTCAAACCTTGGAATCAGATTGAAGCTGCCTTCATGTCCTGTTGCACTTTGATTTTCTAGTAGTAACTTGCTTTTTATCACAGCAACTGCAGAAAATGCAACTTGGTAATTCTATGGCATCCTTAAATGGGATGTGGTGCGATCTAACGTTGAAACTGAACTACCTGTAGCTAGTAGATTGCCCAGTATTTGCTAAATGATGCCGTGTCTCCCTTGAAATTTTTAAGTACCCTGTGGTGCTCCTGTGAGTTTTTGTTGATGCTTTAGGGGGTGCTCTGGCACACAGTTTGGAAACTGCAGGCATAAAATATTTCTTTTCCATACCAAAGTATGGTGGTTTTCTCAAGGAAAAGCACTAGTACAATTTTTGAGCTGCAAGCTGAACTAGCTGCTTTTATCAAAAAACAGGATTTTTATTTCAAGGAACAACTGCCATACAATGACTGCTCAAGCTTGGGTATTTAGCGAATGTTTCCTTCAAAATGAATGAAAATAAAGTGAGCCTGTTACATCAAGGACAACAACTAACAGCATTCTTTGCCAATAATAAAATTCAAGTTTTCTGATAAATATTAAAATTTGTAAAACTTGTGTCTACCACCATGAGTTTGACAGCTTTTCAAAATTTAAAGATTCCATTAATGAGAACCATCATCATATTAACAAATGTGATTTTTAATATTGTATAATGAAATATGTTAACATTTTGAAGCCCTGCATGACTCAATGAACCAACATGTTTGAGATGATTCATGTTACAAAAAGATGCATGAGCAAAGGATCCATTCAAATTGCAAGATAGATAAATAGATCTTAATATGCCAGATTACAAATAGTTCATGGATGTGGTTTCAGATTCCATGTTGCAACTAATCATTTAGAACCTACCACTTCTCCAGTTTTGTTGTAATATCAAAGCACAATGTCCACAGTTGTCCAAAAAGGCTATTAAAATACTCCACCCTTTTCTAACTATATGTCTGGTGAGCCCAAGTTTCCTTCATGTATTTCAACCAAAGACACATATTGAAACAGATCGAATCCAGAAGTTGACATGAATATTCAATTGTCTTCTATTAAACCAGGCATTAAAAAGATGACTCAAATATGTAAAATAATACTATTTTTTTCTTATGAAATTTTTGAAAAAAGGTTATTTTCATAAAAGTGGACTTACAATAAAATATTTATATATAAAATTCATATTATAAAAACCTTTATGGGGTCATTACTAGTTGTTAAGATTTTAAAGGGTTCCTGAGACCATATGTTTGAGAACCACTGTTTTAGTCATATGAATTAGGCAGAGGAGTGCTTGCTACAGAAGAGAAAACTGTGCTCATCAATGTTACATGGACATGCCCAAAGTCACAGAGTATGCCAGTAGTGGTGTCAGAATGCAAATTGATATTTTCCTTGTAGTCTTTGGGTTTGTAAAATATGGTTTATGAGAAAACAAAAGCTTAACTAAAATAGGACATGGAATTACGTGATTTAGGTGTTTGTACCCTCCAAATCTCATGTTGAAATATGATCCCATGTGTTGGAGCTGGGGCCTTGTGGGAGGGGTTTGGATCATAGAGGTAGATCTCTTGGCTTATGCCGTCCCCTTGGTGATGAGTGAGTTCCAGCTGTGTGTTCATGTGAGATCTGGTTGTTTAAAAGTATGTGGCATCTTGCCCCGCTTTCTCCTTCTTGCCATGTGACACATCTGCTGCCTCTTTGCCTTCTTCCATGATTGTAAGCTTCCTGAGACCCTTACCAGAAGCAGATGTCAGCACCATGCTTTCTGCAAAGCTGCAGAATCGCTTTAGCAAGTAGGGTATACCTAGCGTATCTGGTGGAAGAAATTTCTAAGCAACAAAGTGTTAAAGATGTGGCCTGGCTGCTTCTAAAAGCCTATGATCAGATACGGGAGCAAAAAAAAAAAATGACTTAAACTTAGAACTTACATTTAAAAGGGAATCAGAGTGTACAAGTTTGGAAAATTTTCAGTCTAGCCCTGTAGTAGAGAAAGAATCCAAGCAGCCTATGGAAAAACTACTTTGCTAAAGTGATTAGCATGACTAAAAGAGAGCCAAGTGCTAATATACAAGACAATGGGAATAGGGCTTGAAGGCATTTCAGAAGTCTTCAAGGCAGCCCCTCTCATGACAGGCCCAGAGGCCTAGGAGGAAAGAATGGTTCCACTGACCAGGCCAGGGGAACCACTGCTATGCACAGATTTGGGACACTGCTTCTTGCATCCCAACTGCTGCAGCTTTAGTCATGGCTCAGTGAGCCACAGATACAGCTAGGGAAAGTACAAGTGTCCCAGATACAATCTGGAGAGCACAAGCTGCTGTAAGCCTTCACAATTTCCACATGGTGTTAAGCCTGCAGGCACACAGAATGCAAGAGTGAAAGAGGCTTGACAACTCTCAACTAGATTTAAGAGGATGTATGGAAAAGCCTGGGTGCTCAGGCAGAAGCCTGCCACATGGGTGGAGCTCCCCCCACAACCCCCTGCCAGAGAAATTCTACTAGGGTAGTGCAGAGGAGGAAGATGGTGTTTGATCACCCACACTAGTCCTTACCATGGCACTGTCTAGTGGAGCTGTGGGAAGGGGGCCACAACCCTCCAGACCTGAGAATAGTAGAGCCACTGGCAGCTTGCAACCTCAGTGTGAAAAAGCCACAAGCACTCACCAACCTATGATAGCAGCCACAGGGTATGAATCTAGGAAAGCCACATGATGGGGGACTGTTCAAGGCCTTGGAAGCCCACTTCTCACACCAGGTTGTGTGACAGAAGTCAAAGAAGATTGTTTAGGAGCTATAAGATTTAATGACAATCTGTTGGGTTTCAGACTATTGACCCTTTCTTTTGGGTAATTTCTCCTTTTTGGAATAGGAATGTGCCACCTTATATGTGGGAGTAAATAACTTATTTTTGATCTCACAGGCTCATAGGTGAAAGGAACTCATCTCTAGATGAGACTTTGGACTTGGGGCATTTGAGTTAGTGCTGAAATGGGTTATGACTTTTGGGGACTATTGCAAATGCATAATTTTATTTTGAAATGTGAGAAGAACATACGATTTCAATGGTGTATTAGTCAGGGTTCTCTAAAGGGACAGTACTAATAGGATATATGTATATAAGAAAGGGAGTTTATTAAGGAGAATTGACTCACATGATCACAAGGTAAAGCCCCACAATAGGCCGTCTGCAAGCTGAGGAGCAGGGAAGCCAGTGGTGGATGAGTCCGAGTCCCAAAACTTCAAAAGTAGGGAAGCTGACAGTGCAGTCTTCAGTCTGTGCCAAAAGCCTGAGAGCCCCTGGCAAACTACTGGTGTAAGTCCAAGAGTCCAAAAGCTAAAGAACTTGGAGTCTGATAATCAAGGGCAGGAAGCATCCAACACAGGAGAAAGATGAATGCTGGAAAACTCAGCAAGTCTGCTCTTCCATCTTCTCCTGTCTGCTTTATTCTAGCTGTGCTGGCAGCTGATTAGATGGTGCCCACCCTGGTTGAGGTGGGTCTGCTTCTCCAAGTCTACCGACTCAAGTGTTAATTTCCTTTGGTAACACCCTCACAGACACACCCAGGAACAATACTTTGCATCTTTCAACCCAATCAAGTTGACACTCAATATTAATGATCAAGGGGGGTCAGGGGTGGAATTAAATGGTTTGAATGTTTGTCCCCTCCAAATCTCATGTTGAAATGTGATTTTCAATTTTGGAAATGAAGCCAGGTGGGAGGTGTTTGGATCATGGGGGTGTATCCCTCATGAATGGCTTAGTGCCATCCTCTTGGTGATGAGTGTGTTCTTGCTTAGTTAGTTCATCTGAGAGCTAGTTGTTAAAAGGAGTATGGCACCTCTTCTATTGCTCTCTCTCCCTCATTCCTGCTCTCATCATGTGATGTGCTTGCTTCCACGTCACCTTCTGCCATAACTGTAAGCTTCCTGCGGCCCTCGCCAGGAGCCAAGCAGATGTTGGTGCCATGCTTGTACAGCCTGTAGAACAATGAGCCAATTCAACCTCTTTTCTTTATAAATTACCCAGCCTCACATATTTCTTTATAGCAGTGTGTAAACAACATTTAGGGAAACACAAAATAAGGCCAGCATGAATGCAGCAGTGAGAACTACTTATTATTCAGTCATTGATTGGCCTTGATAGTATTTATCTAAACAAATCTAAGGTGAAAGCCAAAAGCTTGAGTTGTGTGGTTATAGTACTATGGGAGAATAGAGCTAATCAAGCTATTCAAGGATAGGTAATATCATTTCAGAATAAGAATATGGCCTGGAACTCTGAAATTACAGAAAAGGGGCATAGCTCTGAAAAACTCATCGGGAGTAACATAGTGGAGGATGATCTGGCTAAAAGGTCACCCTTCAGCAACATTTAACCTGTAATAAATTGCAGTCTGTCTTCATGCTTCATGCTTTCTGAAGCCCTGGCAGTTGCTGGGTTATTCTAGAAAGGTCTCAGTCATGTTTATACGTTTGTTTGCGTGTGTGTGTGTCTTTACTTATTTGTTGTAATAATAAATATACATTTGCTTATTTATTTGTTGATTGGTTATGGATTATTACAATTCTTCATTCTCTTATTCTTGTTCTAAAAACGTCATCTAATTATAGTTACCATTTGATATTTACACATGATTCTTAAATCATTGGTTTTATTGCCTCTTCTTTTACAAAAGAAATGTAGTATAGCAATATTTTCAAATTTTACTCAATCTATAAAGAATGAAAAGTAATGTTTATCTTTAATCTATGAAAATTATTTTTCCAAGATTGTGGAAATGTTCCTGAAAGGTGGTGGAAACCTTTAGGGTAGTTTACTCTTGGAAAGTTGTTAGACAAAGCAGTGACAAAAAAATTAGTATTATTTTGCTCAAATCATCTCTTCTTGCTATGTGCACTCTTTTGATTGAATCCAGTCTAACTGACTTTTTCTCTACTGTTTTTGAGGTATAATTGACAAATAAAAACAGTATATATTTAGGGTATGTAACTTGATGTTTTGATATACCTATACATTGTCAAATAGTCACCACAATGTAGCTATTTAACATATTCATTACCTTACATAGTTACTATTTTCTTTTTCTTTTTGTATGTATGATGAGAACACAAGATTTAACCTTAGTAAACTTAAAGAGTAAAACATATTATTGTTAACCATATTTACGTTGCTGTACTTTAGGTCTTCAGAAAGTATTCATCTTTCGTAATTGACACTGGTATCCTTTGACAAACATCTTCCTATTTCTTCTACCCCAGCCCCTGTCAACCTCTGTTCTACTTTCTCCTTTTATGAATTTGACTTTATATTCCACACACAAGTAAGATCTGCAGTATCTGCCTTTCTGTGTCTGGTTCATTAAACTTAGCATAATGTCCTCCAGGTTCATCCATATTACTTGCAAATGATAGCATTTCCTTATTTTTAAAAGCTAAATAAGGCTCTCTATCTAGACCATTTTCTTTATCCATTTATTTGTTGATGGACGATTAGGCTGTTTCCTTATCTTGGCTATTGTGAATTGTACTGCAATGAACATAAGAGTACAAGGAGCTTTTTGAGATACTGACTTCATTTCCTTCGGATATATATTCACAGAAGTAAGACTGGTAGATCATACGGTAGTCTTATTTATAATTTTTTGAGGAATCTCCATATTGTTTTACAGAATGGCTGTACTAATTTACATTCCTATCCAAAGCATACAAGGGTTCTCTCTTCTCTTCATCCTGGCCCACACTTGTTCTTTTTTGTCTTTTTGAATGTAGCAATCCTAACAGGTGTGAAGTGACATCTTATTTGTGGTTTTGACTGGCATTTTCCTGATCATTAGTGTTGTTGAGCTCCTTTTCACATACCTCTTGGCCATTTATATATCTTCTTTTGAGA
This sequence comes from Gorilla gorilla gorilla, assembly GCF_029281585.2. NCBI lineage: Eukaryota > Metazoa > Chordata > Mammalia > Primates > Hominidae > Gorilla > Gorilla gorilla. Next base: position 125,468,367 of record NC_073236.2, read on the forward strand.
AATGTCTATTCAGGTCTTCTGTCTATTTTTAAATCAGTTTTTTTGTTGCTATTGAGTTGTGTTAGTTCTTTACATATTTGGATATTAACCCCTCATTGAATATACGGTTTGCAGGGTTTTTTTTCCATTCCATAAGTTGCCTTTCCGTTCTGTTGATTGTTTCTTTTGCTGTGCATAAACTTTTCAGTTTGATGTCTTTCCACTTGTCTACTTCTGTTTTTGTTACCAGTATTTTTGGTGTCATATCAAAAAAAATATTGTCCAGACAATGTCAAGAAGCCTTTTCCCTATGGTTTTCCTTAATAGTTTTATGGCCTCAAGGATTATGTTTAAATTTTAATTCCTTTTGATTTAGTTTGCATATATGGTGTGATATAAGAGTCCAATTTGTTTCTTCTGAATGTGGATTTCAGTTTTCCCAGCATCATTTATTGAAGACACTATCCAGTCCCCATTGTATGGTCCTGGAACTCTTATGCAAGGTTAGTTGACAAGTTATGTGGATTTATTTGGGGGTTCCATATTCTATTCCAGTGCTCTATATGTCTGTTTTGAGTAATGGGTCATTTCAGAACATCATTCTTAGAGCAGTCAGGGATAAGTCATTGTTGCTTCTTGTTGCTTCCTTGCTGGTAGCTGCTAAATAATAAAAGACCTTTTCCTAATATTGCTTTATTTTTTAGTTTTGGAGGAGGCAAAGAAAGAGATGCATGCAGAAATCACATTGGAAAGTAAGTCCATAAACCAGAGAGCCCTTAAAGCTTTCAGAATAGAAAACATTTCTCTGGGCTAGGCTCCTGTAAAAGGGACCTTTTGTTCTTTGCTAGATATAACAGGGAAAATTTAGCCCTGAAAGGTTTGCTGGGGCCATTCTACTATTGAAAAATCAATAGCTACACAAGATAGGGCATTAGGCCATATTAGGGGCCTAAATTACAAATACCCTTTAATGTCTATGGAATCACAGCTATTACTAGGCAATCGATCCTGGCTTCATTATCTCTCTCACTCCCTGTTATACATAAACATAGCAGCTCTGGTTACATTCAGAAAAAAAATGGGTTTCAAAACAAATGCCAACATTCAGAGAGAAACTGAATAGCCAAGACCATAGGATTTTTATTACCAGGCCCATATTCTAGTGGGGAAGAGTCAATTGTACAGGGGCACCAAAATTAATACCATTCACATTGTAAAACAAGGGCACGTTACTTCTACAGTTTTTGGAGAAGACTCACACAGGACACAAATATCTAAATGTTCTAGGAGTAACTATTGAAGATCACAGTAATATGAGGCAAAAATCTCATTTTCTGACTATTCTGTCTCCAGTGATTTCTTACAGCAGCTTACCTTGTTTCCTGAAATTTCACCTTTGTTCATTTCTAATGCAGGCTGGAAATTAAGGCTATTGTTAAACACTAGCATGCTCCTATCAAAATACTATTAACTGAGAGGGGGAATACTAAAGCAGGATTGGAGAGCAGGTAAGAAGATTGGTGTTTTGAGAAAATAAATCTTACTGACTGTAAGACGTACTGGGAATAAGGAAGAGACGGAAACTCAGTAATGAACTGCTGTGTAGTCTTTCCATAGCTATGGTTTGAAATCAATTGAGGTAGACATTGGCTTCCTGGGAATTATGTTTATCTGGGGAAAAGGCATATTTATCTCTGTTCAGTTGTAGATGTGAACAAAGGGAAACCTAAGCAACAGAGTTAGACTCAAGGTTTCTTTGTTTTGTTTCATTTGAATAAAAGCTTCTCTAGAACCAACATCTTTATGAAAACTTACATATTAGCAGAATAGTCTTTTGTTCCCAGTCATGCGAACGCTGAATGCAGTGAATACACAATCTAGTCAAAGGCAGTTTCTTGCTCCCCTAACTCTCTGTTGCAAACTAAAAATGATTCAAAACATATCTATAATATTCAGCTGTATTAATGACATCAGTACATTTACTTATCCATTAATCATTCATTCAATCAATAAACATTAACTCAGTATTTACTTATTTAATACCAGGCTCTAATGAAGGAGCATAACATAAGTATACGTTTGGGAAGGACCTTTCATTGCTATGGAGTGTGGATGTTTGCCTATAAAAAATGAGAAGCCACTGGAGGATTTTAATAATAAGAGTAACATGGTCGAATTTAATTTTGGACAACTCAACATGACTGCTGCACTGAATATGTGTTGCAGCAAGGAGATCCTTGGAAGAGGACAAGTCAGGAGGCTGTTTATTTATTTATTTTTTTATTATACTTTAAGTTCTAGGGTAGATGTGCACAACATGCAGGTTTGTTACATATGCATACATGTGCCATGTTGGTGTGCTGCACCCATTAACTCATCGTTTACATTAGGTATACCTCCTAATGCTATCCCTCCCCACTCCCCCCACCCCACGACAGGCCCCGGTGTGTGATGTTCCCCTTCCTGTGTCCAAGTGTTCTCATTGTTCAATTCCCACCTATGAGCGAGAACATGCGGTGTTTGGTTTTTTGTCCCAGTGATAGTTTGCTGAGAATGATGGTTTCCAGCTTCATCCATGTCCCTACAAAGGACATGAACTCATCCTTTTTTATGACTGCATAGTATTCCATGGTGTATATGTGCCACATTTTCTTAATCCAGTCTATCATTGATGGACATTTGGGTTGGTTCCAAGTCTTTGCTGTTGTGAATAGTGCTGCAATAAACATACGTGTGCATGTTTTTTTATAGCAGCATGATTTATAGTCCTTTGGGTATATACCCAGTAATGGGATGGATGGGTCAAATGGTATTTCCAGTTCTAGACCCTTGAAGAGTCGCCACACTGTCTTCCACAATGGTTGAACCAGTTTACAGCCCCATCAACAGTGTAAAAGTGTTCCTATTTCTCCACATCCTCTCCAGCACCTGTTGTTTCCTGACTTTTTAATACTTGCCATTCTAACTGGTGTGAGATGGTATCTCATTGTGGTTTTGATTTGCATTTCTCTGATGGCCAGTGATGACAAGAATTTTTTCATGTGTCTGTTGGCTGCATAAATGTCTTCTTTTGAGAAGTGTCTGTTCATATCTTTTGCCCACTTTTTGATGGGGTTGTTTGTTTTTTTCTTGTAAATTTGTTTGAGTTCTTTGTAGATTCTGGATATTAGCCCTTTGTCAGATGAGTAGTGTGATGAAGAATAAAAAGAAGTTTTGTCTGAGTGGGGTGGGCCTTAGAAAAATGACCTACCTATAAGATCTATCCTCAAAAGCCATGTTCTTACAATATTCTAACACACAGTGTCCAGGGGCATGAGATTTTTTTCAGGCCAGGGTTATCGTCCAAGGAGGCCCAATTCATCACATGATTAGAGTAGCATTACAAGCAGCAGGGCTTTCTAGATGTATGATGGAGGTGGAAGGGTCATTGTTTTAGGGAATAAAATGGCAATTTAAAATATGAACATTAGCATCCAGGAAGATGAGAGAGGGGACTCTTTTTCCCAAGGGAAAGGACTGGCAGGTGCTGGTCAGGGTTTCAGGGCTCCCGCTAAGTAAACTCACATCCTAGATGAAAACTATTTGTAATCCTTGTTGGCTGCCCTGGGACACAAGATGCATGGGACATCTAAGTTTTCTCTCAAGCCTTCCAGATGCCAGATTCTGGGTAGCACAGCTAACTCTGGAATCAGCTATGACTGGAGGCTCTTGACGTACAACCAGTTTGGGACAGAATTAACTCAAGATGTAAGTAGGATGGAGCTTGCATGTGAAGGACACCTTGAATTCTCCAACTCTTAAAACATCAATTTATACGGAAGTCCAGGCTGCACTTTAGTAGAACTCAATTTGGCTTTGTTTCAACTACCTTTTCAAATAGAAACATTCTCATTCTGGGGTTAGCAATAAAATAGCCCAATTTCATTTTCTTTGTTGTCACTCACGACACGTATAAATGTGTATTATTCAATACAGAGAATAGGTGGTGCCACAGATGTGAAACCCACATCAGAAATATTTGACTCCTTGGCTGAGTTTTCCACCTATTGTTGAGATTTGACCTTATTCATAGGATCTTTTTAGGAGATACAGGTGTATAGAAGGAATGAAATATAGTCAAAGTCAAGCAGAGACTTTTTTTTTTTTTTCAGATGAAGTCTCACTCTTGTCCCCCAGACTGGAGTGCAATGGTACGATCTTGGCTCACTGCAACATCTGCCTCCCAGGTTCAAGCAATTCTCCTGCCTCAGCCTCCTGAGTATCTGGGATTACAGGTGCCTGCCACCACGCCCGGGTAATTTTTGTATTTTAAGTAGAGATGGGGTTTCACCATGTTGGCCAGGCTAGTCTCAAATTCCTGACCTCAGATGATCCGCCCTCCTCGGCCTCCAAAAGTGCTGGGATTACAGGTGTGAGCCACCGTGCCCGTCCAAGCAGAGACTTTTTATAAGCCCCATAATGGTTTCAAGTTAAATAGTAACCTATAAAATAGATGGTCTCTGTGGCCTTATATATTTTTATTGAGGTGTGTACACTTAAGTGTAAAGTGCAACAAATTTTTATATATGTAAATATCCTTATATCTACCACCCAGGTCATGACATACATATTTTTATCACTCCAGACGTTTCCCTCATGCCCCTTCCAAATCAAGTTTCCTTCAGAAGTAACAACTATTTTGACTTCTATCACTAAATATGTAGTCTCGTTTCTCCTTGAGCTTCCTATAAATGGAATCACAGTATGTACTCTTTTGTTTCTAGCTCCTTTCTATCCAGGCAATGTCTTTGTGTTTAACTGGTGCTTCTGTGTATATCAGTAATTTGTGCATTTTATTCAACTTTTAAGTGATTATTTTACAACTTATTTATTGTTTTTGTTTTGATGAACATTTAAGTTTTTGGGTAATATGAAAAAAGCTACTACAAAATGTTTGTATGTGTCTTTTGGTGGATGTATGCACTCATTTATCTTGGGTATATACCTAGAAATAGAATTATTAGGTAAAAGGAGAAGTGTTTTCCAATGGAGCAGATGAATTTACTCTCCCAGTAGCAATGTGCAAAAAATTCAATGCTCGACATCATCTCTAACACTTGTTATTGCCAGTCTCTCGTATTTAGCCATCTCTTGGGTGTGTAGGGGTATCTAACTGTGGTTTCAATTTTATTTTCCTGATGACTAATGAGTTCTGGCCATCTAGAGAGTGTATTTTTGAAGCATTTGTGCAAATTATTTTTAATACTTAGAAATTGGGCTGTTATTTTGTTATTTATTTAAAGATGTTCTTTATATATTCTGGATATAAGTGTTGTGTCATATACATATATTGTGACTATTTTATCCTTGTCAAGATATTGGCTAGTCACTTAGTGTTTTATTTTGATGAACGATTTTTAATTTAAAAGATAATATTTGTCATTTTTAAAATTTTATGATTATTGCTTTTGAGGGTCCTGTTTAAGAATTGTTTCTTTCTAATAGAGAGCTTAATTAAGACACATTTTCTGATGAGGTTAAAATTCTATTTAATATAGATGAAGCTTCCAAATTTGAAATAAGCACAATTTACAGGAAAAGTGCAAGAATAGTACAAAAAACTCCTATAATAGTTACCCAGGTTCTATTTGTTAACATTCTATCACATTTATGCTCTCTCTTCCCTTCTTTCCTTCCCTCTCCCCTCTCCCTTCTCCCTTTCCTCTCTCTCTCTCTCCTTCTTTTATTTTCTGTACTTCCATGTGTACTTCAATATGTATTTCATATACACTCTTCATAACCAAAGTAAAGCTATCCAAATCAATAATTTGATAAAATTTTACCAATACACAGAACCCATCCAAATTTTAGAAATTGCTCCAATAATTCCCTTTAGCCAAACACACACACAAACAAATAAGAACAATTTTCCTCTAGTCCAGGATATAATTCAGGATCATGAATTGCATTTAGTTATGTTTTTAATCTCCTTCAATCGGGAATAGTTCCCTAATCTTTTCTTCTCTTTCGTGATGTTATTTCAAAGAACACATGCCAGTTTTTTTGTATCAAAGCAGAATATCCCTCACTTTGAATTTTTCTGATCTTTCCTTAAGATTAGATGGAGGTGATGCATTTTTAGCAATAATACCACAGGAATAGTGTTGTCTCCTTCTATGTACATCATGTCACGAGGCAAATGATGTTGATTTGTACTGCTGCTGTGCCTGTCAAATTTGATCATATAATTAAGGTAGGATCTGCCTGCTGTCTCCACTGGAATGCCCTGACCTTACTGCAGAGGCACAGTGAACTCCCACCCCAAATTTGTTCATACATCAAGACCAATGGTACTGCACACAGATCAAGAGAGTACAAAATGCTTTATTTCATATAAAACTGAGGTCTCTGGAACAAGTGGGGTAGGCCTCTCTAGCATGCATCATCTCTCACGCTGTCAAGAAATAGCTGTTGATCCTCTCGGTTTCCACAACATTAAAATAAACTAAATGTCTTTTAGGTCTTTTGGTGTCCTGGAGACAACATACTTCTCATTTACAAGTTGTACTTAAGTCCATTTATGCTGTTATTTGCAAATCGGCCCACTTTGGGTGGGGCCTCATCCAACAAAAACGCTCTAGAACCTGTTCAAATTGCAGTTCATAAGGCACTCTTATTAGTGATAAAGGCAGGCAAGGGCGGGTCCCCCACGAAACCCCACATTCCAGCCAAAAGTCCTGAAGCCCGTGGCCCAAAGTGAGAACTTCAATTCCTGTTTGTCTGCTCTTTCCCGATTGCTTCTTTCTGAATAAAGTCTTTATACTAATCAAAAGTTGCCTTTTCCCAAACTGCCTATGGCCTGCCCCACCCCCCATCCTGTGCCTATAAAGACCTCAGACTAAGTTAGTAGAAGGGGAAGTGGCTTGACTGGAGAGAAGTGACTTGACTTCAGAGGGACGGCTGGACTTCAGTGGAGAGATGGCTTAACTTTGGAGAAGAGTCAGCCAGAGATGGCCAGCCTTCAGGGAAGATTATCTGCTTGTCTCATCTCCTCTCCAGCTCCCCTCTCCGCTGAAAGCCACTTCCATTCCTAAATACAATTATCTGCCTCCAGCATCCTTCAAGTGTCCACGTGATCTAATTATTCTTGAACACTGGACAAGAGCTTGGGATCCATTGAGTGTGGGTACCCAAAAAACGCTGTCACATGGCCCTTGCCCTTGCTGGTGGAGGGCAGCTTCCCCACGCAATGAAGCAAGGGGCACAATGAGCTGATAACACACTGCTGCCCACAAATGGTGGAGCTAAGGGAACATTGTAACATGCCCTCTGGGGCTTCCGGTGTCACAGGTACCCCCACCTGGGTACCGCTGAGGGGCCTGCACAGAGCCTGCTCCTGCCAGCACCCAAAGCAGCTGGTCAGATACTGCACTCATTTGCTCATCCCTGGTCTGGCTGTGAGGCCTGCCCGGGGCCTGTTCTTGTGGGCACCCAAAGCAGCCGGCCAGATCTCACCCTCGCTCACTCACATGCTTCTTCCTGCAAGAGGTTGAGCACAGTAGACCGAATGAACAGGGCACACCCGTCGCAAGTCTGATGAAGGGGTCAAGAAAATCTCTTACATCATTAGTGGTCCCAGAGACTCCTCTTTGGGTCATCCCTGACAACCGTAACTTGCCTAAGGTCCTCAAGTGCCAAAAAGCTGCCCTCCTCAGTCCCATGCTTTATGCCCTTAGAGAGCCGATTGCTGGTCACATAGTGAGCACTCCCTGAAATGGAGGCTTTCACAGGCCCTGAACTAATAATTCTCAGTTTCCTAGCTGCCAATTATGTCTCAGATCATGCAAGCAGCAACCTGCAAGCTCGGCATGGCTTCAAAGGTGTCCTTGTTACAGGATGAAGTCGGACTGGTTCTCTGGTATGTCCCAGCTGCAGGAAGGAGTGGCCTTCCTTCTTCTCAGTATTTTTTCAGACACCATGTGTCTGGTAAGGTTACCCCTTTCCCAGGCCTCATTGCTTCCTGGGGAGTCCCTGGGTATGAATTGAGTAAACAGCAATGGGAGTTTTTGCACTTCACAGATAGTGTTGCCACTGTCACGTGTCAGGGAGCTCAGTGGAACATTGCCACTTTTTATCCCTTAAACAGGACATCCTTGATAAAAGACAGGCCACAAGGGCCAGTACACTTGGCCAAACTTCCGGCAATTATTCTAGCACAGGATGCTTGGGCCAGTAATGAAGCCATCTACACATTTCGTATAGACTCTCGGGCTATTGTCTAAGAACTGGCACCTGTGGAATAGAGAATTCTAGGGATCTTTTGCCCCAAAGATACAAAACCAAGGTCATATATGTTTGTAAACATATTAAATCCGTAACACGAAGCCTCACCAAATGCTTCTTATCCCCTCAAGTTCCAAACATCATTGATAGTGACCTACCCACTAATTTCATATCTCGTAATTCACAATGACAAGCTCTTGAAGCTCTTGAACAAGGGCATTTGATGGAATTTTCACCTCCATTATTAGCCTCAGGCTGCAGGCCTCACCTGATGCCATAATGGCTTTCTTAAACAAGTTCAAATTCAAGAAACATGGTACCTTTTAGTCACCATTCAAACATCAGGGGTGAACCGTCATAAAGAGTCTGATTCCATTTTTTGATGACAGAATGCTAGCATATTTCAAGTTCATGTCTCCTTTTTCCTATTCTGCCCTACATCTGAGCATGGTGATAAGTGAACAGGGTGCTCCTTCCTTTAGTGCCAGGACAATATTTAAACCACACAAGCCCCTGGTAGAAAGATGCAGCCCAAGCCCATCCCCTGACTACAACAAAAACTCTGGCTCAGTCTACTTTTCTTGCTCTCTCAAGCCACTTTTGAACTAGAATTGGGGTGCCTTCCCAGTTTGCTCCCCAAAAGTCCCATTATGTGAGTAATAAACCTTTTCATACCACTTGGTATGGAGGTGTGTCATCATCAGTCTTGACATCTAAACCAAATTTCGGGTGGGGCTTCATCCTGAAGAGTAGCCAGAACAAGAACAGTACATACTATTTTCTCCTTGTAATTATACATATTTTGTGGGGGTAATACTTTGAGATGACATAATTATCCTTTTCTTTGCCAAACATTTTCTTATAGGTTTAGCATCCATTTAGGATTCTTGCGTGAATCAATTGTTAATATGAATATAAATAATGTTACTCTAATTTCATCATTTGTTTTACATTAGTTGACATTTGATTGTAAGAACGAGTTCTCTCTGTTGGTTTATGTTTATATTAACTTATTTATTTCAGTATACACTTATGGATTTATATTATATTAAACAAGTTACAATCTATTTTTATCTTTATTTTAATACTTAAATTATCTCATAATTAGCCAGAAGAACACCTTTCAAGCTGACCCTGTGCCTGTTTGACAAACCCTCATCATTTTGTATGTATGCTTTTCCCTTTAACATAATAAAATATTCTACTTTTCTTCTGCACCGTTTATACTGCATCCCTCTAAATCAGCCATTTTTCCATAGAACATTAGTAAAGAATGACACTTAGAAGTCAAGATTTGGGTTCTTGACGTGCTCATTGCTACTGAGATCCCATTGCTTATTGACATTTTCAGCAGACACACTAAGAAATAAATATATTTATACACATACACATACACACACAAGCACACACATGCCTATGTACATATACACACAAGTATATGAATATTTACATATGATTATATCTTGTATGTACACACCCATACATATTTAGATATATCTCTATAACTATTAATCTATATTTTTCATTGGAATTAGAAGTATTGAAGCAATCTTAAGAGTATAAAAATATGTAGATATTATATGTGTATATTACATACATATGCGTTTAAATCATGAGTATGTGTGTATAATTTATATAGCATGAGTTTCCACCAACACCTCCAATTCCAATCCAAAAAAACACAAGAATTATCCTAGTCAAGTCGTTTGAACTTCATTCTGTAGTGAAGAACATAGCTTCCATTATCTTTACTTACATGTTCATTCCCTCTTTAGGTAGTCAGTATATTGACCCCACTGACTGCCTCTTCAGCCACAGACTCACAAGTCTTGGTCACTTTCCTTGGTCCCGTTTCCTCCTTGGCCACAATTCTGTATACCTTTCCATCCCCAGCCTCCCCTCCACCCCCAGCTGCCATTTGGCCCTGGCTTAGCCAAGATTTGGTAACCACCACTGCCTCATGGAAAGGTCTGGATGGGAGCCAATAGTTAATTCTTGAAGAAAATCGAAATGAAAAGCAGACAGAGCAAGAGAGAAAAAGGAATATCAGCAGAAGTATTTTTGATTCATTGTTGGGCTTAGATGTTTTTCTAAATTGTTAGAGCTTAATTGTGTTCTTTCATCAATTTAATCTAAGCAAAATAATTTAAGATTGGCTAAATAATAGACTTTAATAAGTGTTGGGTGCTAATCATTGCTTTAAGTTTGAGATAGAGAAAATGGAAAATGTGGTAAAAAAAATGTGCTCAGCATGAGTAAAAGAAGAAGGAAGTAATATTTAGTGACCATCTACTCAAGACTAACCACCTTTCATAAAGTTTTTAGTTATTATCAGTCTTGATATTAACAATTTCAGGTAACTATCATTATTCCCATTTTAGTGATGAGCAAGTTAACTTCAATTAACATGCCTTTCATACAACAAAGCAAATGTATTACTTTGGCTGATTTGAACCTAGATTTGTCTGACTCCAAAAGTTTGCTTTTTTTTTCTCTATTTCTACCATTCTTACTCTAAAGGATTGCATGTCTAACTCATAAGTAAATACAAGAGTTGGAGTATTAATAATGTTGCCTTGATTAAAGATTGGCACGGCCTCAATGTCTAAAGAAGGTTGGAAAATCAGAAGTTGTGAAGACAGAAAGGATGTGTTGAGTTTTGAAGTGTGTCAGAGGTATTTGGAGTCACCTTTGAAAAAAGATCAGGGACTGCATTTCCTGGCATGTGGAGAAAGAGGAGTTATTTCTAGCTATGTCCAGCCAGAGGCAAAATCTTTGCCTTTGGAGATAAGGATTTTTTTTTGTAACTGCATATTTCTTATAATAGACTAGATTTTAATGCTGGAGCAATTTCTAATATCTAAGCAAGAATTGCTTATTCCAGCTTGGCTGGTTGTGATACCTGTGGTGTCTTTCCCATTAAAAAGTATTTTTCATGTAACCCAGATGTTCTGTTCTCAAAATCAATCCACAAAATAAGAATACATTTCATATTTAATAGCAAAATTATGATAACTTGAGAACTGCTGGCCTAATGGTTACCAATTAGCCTTCTTAATCTCTCTGAGCGTTCTCTGGGGTGCTAACTCATGTGTGAAGGAACGGGCCCCACATTTTTCCACTGAGAATGAATTTTCATCTCATCACTGTCAAATAAAAAATCCAGACTTAGTAAAGAGATACTTTATTCAAAAGAATATTAGAAGAAGGAGAAAGGGACTAGCAAAATAAGGAGAACTCTCTGACCGTGTGATTACCTAGGGAACAAGCATTTTAGCCAATCATTTATGAAACAATGGGAATTTGGAGTGTCTGTGTCTTACCAAGTGTAAATAAGATGGGCATCTGTGAATCATCAGAGTCATATGGGGAAGGGTGTTTCTTTGCAGTTAGCTGTTTTCCAGAACACAAAAGATTAGGTGGAGCACTTCTTAGCCATCCCTGTTTTACAGCAGTTTTCCTCAACGTTTTTGGCACCAGGGACCAGTTTTGTGGAAGACAGTTTTTCCATGGACATGGCAGGTGGGTGTGGGATGGTTTTCAGGATGAAACTGTTCCACTTCAGATCATCATCAGGCATTAGTTTGATTCTCATATGGAGCACCCAGATCCCTCCCATGTGCAGTTCATGGTAGGGTTTGCACTCCTATGAGAATCTAATGCCATGTCCCTCTGATCTGACAGGAGGCTGAGCTTAGGTGGTAATGCTCACTCACCCACTGCTCACTTTCTGCTGTGCAGACCAGTTCCTAACAGGCCAAAGACTGGTACCAGTCCATGGCCTGGGGGTTGGGGACCCCTGTTTTACAGGAGCTCAGGGCTCAGGCAAATTTCAACATTGTCACTATGTTTGGACTGATGCATGATCACTGTGTTGCTGGGCACACTTGGCTCCTGGGGGTGATGCTGCTCTTGCCACTGCTCTAGGCCCCAGAGGCTGTCTCTCCTCCTGTCCACACACCTTCCCAAATATGGAAGAGAAATTTCCATTGATTCAAAGTGCACAGCTGAGGTCAGGCTTTGCATTTTAGTAAGAAGTATATTGAAAGTTTGGAGAAGAAGGACAGTACATCACAGAGAACAACTCAAAACAGTCACATCTGGTCATCGTAATTTTAAGTCCAAGTTTAAAGCCAGACTACACTCTAGTTAAAGGTGCAAAATGTGAGTCTTCATTTTCTGTCCCAGCATCAGCGTTTTCACAAGATGATACAATTGAATTGTCCTCTTACTTAAGATAAAAGTCCAGTCTTAGAGAGTAATCTTGCCTTTGGACAGGCACCAAGTGAAGCTATTAAATAATCAACCTAACAAGACTACACTCCACAATGCCACATATGAAGTGTCTCATGTCCAGTCAATATTGAGCTTCATCTTATTCTTTTCACGGCACCTTTTCCAGGATAAGAGAAAAATTATGGTGTAATAGCCTTCACCTTACTAAAGTCCTTTCCATCTCAGTGTGCTACTCCTGATACCATCTACCCAGAAAAGAACATACAAAACCCTCTAAGAATAAGAAATTATAGACACCATAGTCTAAACCCAGACAAAATAACATTCATTTTCACAGAGACAATAAAAAATATCTCCCAGAATATTCTGCCTTTACCTGGCATCTCCCAGCTGGGTCAGTTCTGTTTATCTATCCAGACTGAAGTTAAATATTCTTTCCTCGCTTAAATTTATCCTAACTCCACATTTATCGGTCCTCTTCTTACAGATCCTCATAGTACTTTTCACTGACTCATTGTCCTTCATACATTTATCATCATTAATTAGTGTAATTGTTGCTTATTTTTTCTGTCTCCTGTAGTAACTGGTGAACACCATTAGGAGTAGGTCAGACTTTTTAACACTGTAACTCTCCTGGCATAGAGAGGAGGTTCCATAAATATTTGAGTGAAAATCTGTAGAGAAAATCTTTGATAAAAGATACATCTCATTTTTATAGAGGAGAAACAGAGAAGTTCTGGCTCTAAGACATCAGTATTCAGGTGGAAGATGACCTCTGGCTTCCTAAAAACAGCAAGTAAGACCTAACTTATATTGCATAAATATATGGCATGGTTCTGTGTTTTCTGTTTTTCCCCAAAATAAAGTCACTACCTGCCTTAAAGGTAAATTAAAGTCTCCACTCTTGAGTAGTTGAAAAAATATGCAGGAATCTACAAAGTGGCAGTTTTTTCAGCTTCTATACCCAACATGATATTTAAAGTAATAGCTTATTCTCAGCCAGGGTTTGAGGTTATGTATGTTATTTTCAGAACTAATGATGTATAGTGTAATGTAGTGTAATTTGAGCTCTTCAAATGATAATACCTGTATTTATACTGTGATTTACCATTTTCAAAGCAATTTTACATTGGCTCATTTAATCTTCATGAATACTTTTTGAGGGAAAATAATAAAAAAAAACTTGTACACCCATTTTAGAAATGAAGAAACTGCAAACCACATCCATTACCTAACTAACCCACGACCACACAGCCAAGAGCAGCACTGGGACTCCAGCCCAGTTCTCCTGACTTTAACTCCAGCATACTCTCCGTGATTCTCTGGCTGCTGAGTCAACAGCAAGGCGACTTGGCCTATTTCTATCTTAGTTTGAAATAGTTTGTGTGTCTTTGGCCTCCTTTTCAAAATGAGAGCCATCAGTTGGGTTTATCTCAAAGTGAATTTTTTTCTTTGGCACTGGACCTTCTTTTCTAAAGGATAGTCATATTTGGAAAGGATCTCAGCAGTTATTCAGTCCAATGCAACACCCCCACCATGTGGCTGTCCAGCCTAAACTTGAATATTTGAAATGATGGAGAACTCACTCCTTTATACATGCCCGTATATATAAATGTTGGCTTGAGATTTATGACAACTCATGAGATAAATACTACAATTATTTTTACTTTATAAAAAAGGGAAACTGAGGCACACTGAATTTAAAGAATTTGCCTAAGATTACAAATCTAATAAATTATAGACTGAGGATTTGGCCCCTGTCAAGCTAACTCTAAAGCCTTCTTGCTAAATGGCCATAGTATGCTGCCTGCGTATCTAGGTAGTATATCTCAATTGTTTCAAATGAGAGTAAAGCCTTGCAAGTATTCTGATGCCAATTTGAATGCACATAGACGTGTGTCCAAATAGATGGGGATTAAGGAAAGGAACACATTATTTAGAGATTTTGGTTTTGGCTTTATTCACACAACTTGGCTGTGGCAGTGCAGGATTCATCACATCCAAAGGAAATGTATTGGCAAAATGCTTCCTTCTTTAAATGCTCCAAACCATTCCATGGTGGTTCTGGAAATTATCCCTTTTGGTATAAGACAGTAATTAAAATCAAGAGTGGAGATCTAGTTTCATCCCAAACTGTATTTAAATTCAGAGGCACGCCCTCCAGTCCTGTCTTCAATGTATTTATCTTTAAAACTGAATATGAAGTTCAGAGTACACAAAGAATATCTTTATATTTCTCAATATCTGATTCAGCTTGGCTCATGATCCACCCCCTTTTTTTTTTTTCCGGTGCAGAAAACTAAATCTCGCAAGTTAAGGTAAATTTTCCAAAATCTAATCTCATTTAGGTAACTACTTCATCAAACCCATTTATCTCAGTTCCTCCCGCTTCCTTCTTTTTCCTGTGGCAGTATCAGGGTTTGGAAGCTCTTGGCCTGGAGTGGGGACAGGGTAGGATTGGAGGTGGGCATGTAGTCCCAGCCCATTGTGTATTTTTGCAGACCACTACTGAGCTGTGTCTCATCCTGCCAGGTCTTGATCATCAGCCCTGCTCCTGAGAGAGCTATATTGTCTGCTGGACTGATTCACCATGGTCTCCAGTTGTAACATACTCTGTCTCCTTCCTATTCCAGCCTGGAGGGCTCTTCTCATCTGCTTGCACTTCAGACACTTTCAGATGCTCCCCTGTGACAGTTGGCACTGCAGGAGACTCAAAGATAGTTTCTTCAGGTCTTCCTGTAGCTGTTGCTGCTCTACCCAGTAGCTAAGTGGTTTGTGATATTTGCAGGCCATAGCCCAAGGAGAGAGAAACTTTCTCAGCTTTGAGATCCTCTAAACTTATTTAAGGTTTTCTTTTCTTTCCTTTTCTTTTTATTATACTTTAAATTTTAGGGTACATGTGCACAACGTGCAGGTTTGTTACATATGTATACATGTGCCATGTTTGCGCGCTGCACCCATTAATTCATCATTTAACATTAGGTATATCTCCCAATGCTATCCCTCCTCCTCCCACCCCACAACAGGCCCCGGTGTGTGATGTTCCCCTTCCTGTGTCCATGTGTTCTCATCGTTCAATTCCCACCTATGAGTGAGAACGTGCGGTGTTTGGTTTTTTGTCCTTGCGATAGTTTGCTGAGAATGATGGTTTCCAGCTTCATCCATGTCCCTACAAAGGACATGAACTCATCCTTTTTTATGGCTGCACAGTATTCCATGGTGTATATGTGCCACATTTTCTTAATCCAGACTATCATTGTTGGACATTTGGGTTGGTTCCAAGTCTTTGCTATTGTGAATAGTGCCTCAATAAACATACATGTGCATGTGTCTTTATAGCAGCATGATTTATAATCCTTTGGGTATATACCCAGTAATGGGAAGGCTGGGTCAAATGGTATTTCTAGTTCTCTCTACCACTCTTCGTTCCCAAGGTTTTGACCCCAAAAATGGAGCATAAAGTAAGTCTCCCCCACCAACCCTCACACACTGAGACACACTTACATCTCATTCCCAAGCTATACTCATCACCCATGTTTAATGCAGAACTTTTTCTTATCATTTCCATACATGGTTGTTATACAATTCTTAGGTCAGCAATTTTCCCTTCCCACTCCGTGGTTGGTAGCTGAACTCTGTATTCTCAGTACTAGAGTTCTTAAAGAGCTAAAAACAACAGTGACAGTGACAAAAGTCTCTTTCAGTTTAGAAGTTGATAAAGTCGGATACCGAATGAGGCTTTTTCTATTGTTTTGGAATTTTGGCTGAAACCCCAAACCTGAGAACAAAAAGTACCCTGAAATTTTAAGTAGAGAACCAAGTTGCTGCCAGTTACCTCTTCCAGTGCTTACTGAGAGGTTGCCAAACCGATCTTACAATCCCTATCCTTCCCTCCTCAAACAACCTATACAAATAGGAGCCTAGGAATTCCAAGGAAATTGGTTAAAGGATGAGAAAAAATTGTCAGTAGTAATCATACTTGAAGCTTTTCTATTTTCATTGTTCAGGGATATGGAAGGGATTCTCCAAAAGAATTTCACTTAGAGAGATCTAGGGTGTCAGCAGGAAAGAGAATGGGATCACCCTCTCCAGGTGGATGTTGCTGAGCTATAAAACTCGTAAGTCGTAAGTGCAGTGCAGCACATCAGAGTATAGTACTATGAAGCGATTCTTAGGAGAACTTATTACAGGTGGTCTGGTAACCACAGAATATGGTGCATGCTTCTAGCTCAGCAGCAGTAGGTGGCTGGAGCAACACTGTTGGGAGCAACTCTGTTGGGAGAGCAAGGAAAGAGGCAGTAAAGGGCAGACTACCCTTTGCTGTTTGGTACAGCAGGATGTTTGAGAGTGGCCCAAATGGATACTGTGGAAAGTAGCTAGAATCAAGCCATCTTTTAGTTGCCCAATAGGGTGTGCTTTGGGGCAAAGGGAAGACAGCAGAGTCTGTGAAATGTGTTCCCAGGGGCAGAAATGGAGGTGAGAGGAATTGACTAAAGGTCCAGGTGTCAATGTCAGGAATCTGTGCAATGTGAGGTTATCACAAGGATTCTGGAAAACCCAGATGCTTGATCTGGAAAGAATAAGCATGTAGACATCTGCTGCACCGAGAACATCACTGGATAGTCAGCACTAGCCTGAAGAGACCATGAGAGCAGGACCTGAGAAATGAAAAATATTTTTTCCCCTTTTTGAGAAGAGCCTAAAGAGGTAGATGGAAATGCTGTTCACTTTAAGTCCCTCAACTGAGTTTGTGATGGGGCAGAGTATGAAACTTTCTTTGGGATGAGAGAAATCACTTTTGATTTACTTTCAGATGACTAGTTTTAGTGCCTGAAATAATTACGAAAACAGGGTTTGCTTTTAAAATCAAGGGTGAATAGCAAGTCATGTTTCAGCTTGAATTGTCATCGAAGAGTAGTAGGGAATATATCTGAGAAACAATAAAACTCATTTCTATAGACTGAGCAACAGTGGGTTACTGCCTCCGTGCCATAAACTTCTAAGAACCAATTTATGAAGTCATTGTTAAAGATTAACTTGTAGTTACCACTAGAGTCATTTATGACTTCTCTTTTTTAGGGCTTTAAGTCTCAGCTTTACAAATAATTGAATGGTGGAATGATAACAAGAAAAATTCACAAGCAATATATATCTCAGTTAATATTTAAAATTATTTTTCTCTACGTGAGAAAGTTGTCTAAATGCTATCCCAAAATTACTATTTTCTAAAAATCTAGCATTTTATTCCTGCCAGCTTTACACAGTGTAGTACAGAGGTAGGGGTTGAGAAAAGCATTTTTCTGGAGATATTTTTATCATGGTCTTTGGAGATATCCTACTAACTTTTTTTGTTCTTATTCAACTAGCAAATTGTTACCAGATTAGTTCATCTTGCACAGAGTTTGCAGAGAGCCAGACTTACCCTCACTGCCTCTTCAGATCACTACCATAAACTTTTAAGATTTATCATCTGCTCCTTAGATAATTGCACCAGTAAACTAAGAAGTCTCTTCATCCCTCTTCCAGATTTGTTCCTTCTAAAACATTTCCTATATTTCTACCTGAAATTTCCTCAACTTTATCTTATCTTTAACTTCTGTGTTTAAAACACAGAAGTTAATACTCTCTATTATAAAATCAAGTTTCAGCTTTTTATTCTAAAATATTATTGTAATTGTCCAACATGTTCTTTTTGCCTGCTGCAGAAAAAGAGCCAATACATGGTGATAGTAGCATTGCCACAGAGAAAAAGTTCAATTACCACAAGGTGTCTGGGCAGGAGGATGAGAGCTATTTCTCAAATCCATCTCCCTGAGAGCTTAGAGGCTAGAGTTTAAAAGAATGATGTGGTGGGCAGGGGGCTAGGGAATGGGTGCTGTTTATTGGTTAAGGATGAAATCATAGATGTATCCGAATTGTCTTCATGTACTGAATCAATTTCTAGGTAGGGGTCACTGGACCATTTGACTCAGTTCCTTGGTATGAGTCATGGGTTCAGGTGGCCTTGGTTGGTCTGCTTGAATGCAAACATCTGAAAAATATCTCAAAGACCAAACTTGGGTTTTGACAATATGGCTGTTATCTATAGGAACAATTGGGGAAGTTACAAATCTTGTGACCTCCAGCTACAAAACTCCTAGCAGTAAGCAAGATAGGGAACGATGGCTGGCTATCACTTAACTATTTTTATAGCTTAGCAGAATTCAAGCCCCTATCATAATTTTAAACTTGTGACCTTTTATCAGTTTTTACAAAGGCAGTTTCATTCCCCAAACAAGGAGAGTTAGTTTCAGGAAGGAGCTATTATCGTCCTTTCTTTAAAGTGTAAACTAAATTCCTCTCATAGTTAGCTTGGCCTGTGCCCAGAAATGAGCAAGGGCTATTAACTTGTAAGGTTATAAGCAAGATGGAGTCAGCTGTGTTAGATTTCTCTCACTGCCATAATCTTTGCAAAGGTAGTTTCTTTCTTTATATTCAGGCACTTGTCTACCTCTTTATATTCCTTTCTCACTTCCAGCCTAGTAACTGTCATAACAGTCATTTTCCTTCTACTAATACTGGCACATCAAGGGCAAATACAGTATCATTTTCAAGACTTTATTCTCACAGCCTGGCACAGTGCTTGGAAGATAGTGAGGATGCAACTAAACAGAGTTCTGGTTCTTTTATATTTCCTGTCTTTTTTCAGACATAGTCAATCAAGTAAAATATAGCATTTCATAATTACTTGAAAGAATGATGATATGATGTATCCTTCCACAATGAACATACCTAATTTTGGAGGTTCTTGAACATTTTGATCCTCTGTTGTTTGCTTAGTGAGTTAGGTCGGAATTTTAAAGCAAAGGAAGGCAGCAAATAAAATGAGGCCAGATTCAAAGAAATCTATCTTAAGACTAGAGGGTATTTAAGTTAAATAATTTTTAAAAATACAGTCAATGCCCCTGTTCACTGGCGATTTAATGTATATTACTCATTACTAGGATTATGCTAGAGGGCAGAAATAACTGTTGAAAGTTAGAAAAGTTGCAGAACTGACATTTGTTTACCATAACTTTCTTTTGTCTCACATCTGGTGGGTGACTAAGATAGGATGTCCTGAGGCATCTTTCTTCATCCAAAGCGTGTTTTTAATCCATCATCCTACAGAATAAGTTACAGGAGAAGTTCAAACCCCTACCATCCAGGGTCTCTATTGGAGAGCTACATCTACATTTATGGACCCACACAGTAGCCAGCCATGATGAACTAAACTTCTGAGACCATGGAGTAAGGGAATGACTACCATGTGGATGAGACAGAAGACATACTGAAGGTGAGGCTGTGGCTAAGGTGAAAAAGAAGATTATTTGGCAGTGGAAGAAGCATAATAACTGAGGGAAGATACCATAAGACAGTGTGTGTATGTGTTTTTAAAATAGTCTTTATTTTTTGGAACAGTCTTAGATTCACAGCAAAATTGAGCAGAATGTACAGATTTTCTGCATATCATCTTCCCCCACCCAGATATAACTTCCCCCATTATCAATGTCTGGACAAGGGTGGTACGTTTGTTATAACTGATGAACCTACATGGACATGTCTTAACCACTCAAAGTCCACATTTTACATTAGGGTTCACTCTTTGTGTTGTTTATTCTGAGTTTGAACAAATGTACAATGACATATATTAACCATTATCGTATCATAAAAAATAGTTTCACTGCCCTAAAAATCCTCTGTGCTCTGCCAATTCATTCCTTCCCCTAATCTCTGGCAAACATAGAATTTTTTTTGCCATCTCCATAATTTTGCCTTTTCTAGATGTCATATACCTGGAAATGTACAATAGTGATCTTTTCAGATTGACTTGGCTAACTTAGTAACATGAATTTAAGTTTCCTCCATGTATTTTCTTGACATGATAGCTCATTTCCCTTTAGCATTGCATAATATTCCACTATCTGGATGTACCACAGTTTATTTATTCATCGAACTACTGAAGGATGTCTTGGTTGTTCAAATTTTGACAAGTATGAATAAAGCTGCTATAAACATTTGTGTAGACATAAGTTTTTAACTCCTCTGGGTAAATATCAAAGAGCATGATTGCTAGATTTTATGGTAAGAGTATGTTTAGCTTTGTAAGAAACAGCCAAACTGTTTTCCAAAGTGGATGTACTATTTTGCATTCCTACCAGCAATGAATGAGAGTTTTCGTTGCCCTGCATTCTTTCTAGGGCTGGTAGTGTCAATGTTCTGGATTTCAGCCATTCTAAATCCAGTAAGAAAGTGTTTTGATGCTGTTTGTGTGGTTGTAAGGAGCTCACAGAGTTTTGCAAAGTGAGTGAGTCTTCCTCTTCCTGCCACCTGCTCCAGCCTCTCTCCTGTTCACATTAGGCAGGAGAAGCAAGGCTTGGATCTTTCTTTTCTATACCTTGCTGTTTTTGGTCTCTGAAAGGTCTAAATTTGGTTTCAGATCTCTTCATTTCCTTTCCCAGAGCATGGCCTTACTAAAATTTAGTTTTGCTGACTAACAATTCTCTAAGGCCTGATTTCACTACTATCTAAATAAGAACATTTGGTCTGACTCATCCTGTGATTCGCACTCAAAATATGCCTTTAGAAGGACTGACACTTATTCTGAGGTGATGGAAGTGGAAGTTTGGCTATGCCTTATCTCCTGCAGTCAGTATTAGCTTCAATTCCTGATTTACAAATGTTGGGTCTTGTGAGGCATCACAGACATTTCCACATCAAAGGGCGTCCGGACTTGATATTTGTCCCTTTATACTGACCACAGAGGCAAGGTTTTTAAAATGTCGTGTGCATGTGTGTGTATGTGTGTGTGTGTATGTGTTTTAAATTTTTAAAATTTCCTCTCAGAAAACTCATAACCCTGTTCTAGAAATTGCTAGTTATGATGGAATTGGGTATGTGGTATGTAGCAACCTTGCAGAAGGACTGCAGAAAGGGTGTACCTAAGAGCTTCTCCTCACGGTAAAGGCAATGGGAGAGACAGACAATCCCTAGCAGAGATTTATATTCATATGATGGAAATGGAGGAGGGGAAGCCCAAGAGCTTTCATCAGTGTTCTGTGAAGATAAACACTGTTAAGGTTTGATAGCATATATTCAGTCCCAGAGACTTCAAACCCAAGCTTTCCTTATGGAGAAATAAGAACGGCTTAAGCTCCAGACAAGAAGGAAAGGAGCATTAAATTTCTCCGTCATTAACTCATCAGCTCTTGTATGTTTCCTGGGGTTTTTATACACCCAGTATCACAAGTTAGGTGACTTAAAACAACAGAATTTTAGTATCCTATGGTTCTAGAGCTGTGACATCTGAAATAAGATGTCCACAGGGTTGTGCTGCCTCTGATGCTCGGGGTAGAATTCTTCCTCACCTCTCTTCCTAGCTCCCCGTGGTGGCTGCCAAGCCTTGATGTCCTTGACTTGCTCTCCAATCTCTGCCTCTATCATCATATGGGGCTCTCCTTGTGTATCTGTCTTCATTTTGTCTTCCCTCTTCTAATATAGACACCAGCCATATTGAATTAAGGGCCACCTTACTCCAGTATGACCTCATCTATGGCCTTATCTTAACTACTTAACACTTATAACAACCCACAGAAAGTCATATTCTGAGGTACTGGGCATTAGAACTTTAACATAGATTTCTGGACACACGAATCAACCCATAATAGCTATTCAATACATTTGGCTTCAACAACTCCTAAAGCCCTATGGCTGGGTCTTCAGATCAAGCACTGCCCCTTCCTGTCTTTCCTGTGTTGTCTCCTCCTGACATTGGGCTGGAATGAAGCATATTTCTGCAGGCTCCAACTTTGGTTTTCAGAGTTAGGGAAGCACATGGAACTGATGAGTGGTCCTCAAAAATTAGATTGGGCATAACACAAAGACTTGGGGAAATTGCTACAAGTTCAGATTCTTGGTGCCCAAGCCCTAGAAATGCTGTAAGTCATGTAGTTGCATTTGGTCAAGTGACTACATTTTGAGAAACACTTGCATGGAGGAAAAAGCATAGGATTGGAGTCCAGATAAACTTAAATTTAATTTTGAGTACTAACTAGCTAGGTGGCCTCCAGCAGTAATAAAGCTGTCTAAGCCTCAGCCTTTTTTTCCTCTTAATCTCCTAGAATTTCAGATTTAGTATGCCTGGGTGAAGTCCAAAGGATTGCATTTCTAAGACATTTCCAGTGTAATGAACTTTTTTTTTTTTGAGATAGAGACTTACTCTGTCATGCAGGCTGGAGTGCAGTGGCATGATCTCAGCCCACTGCAACCTCTGCCTCCTGGGTTCAAGCGATCCTTTTGCCTCAGTCTCCCAAGTAGCTGGGATTAGAGGTACCCACCACCATGTCCAGCTAGGTTTTTTTTTTTTTTTTTTTTTTTTTTTAGTAGAGACGGGGTTTCTCCACGTTGGCCAGGCTGATCTTGAACTCCTGACCTCAGGTGCCTCGGCCTCCCAAAGTGCCGGGATTACATGCGTGAGCCACCGTGCCTGGCCCCCAGTGTAATGCACTTTGAAAGCCACTGCTGTAGTGGAAGCTCTTGGTGCTCATCCTGATATCTTTACCAGCTGCTGACCTGTCTCCCAGATGCTGACAACAATTCATTGCTGACCCTTCTTTGACAATTGCTCTCAGCCAAACACAAACACCTCCAGGTAGGTGGAATTCACATTGCAACTTGTACCCTGGAGCTTCCAGGTGGAATCAGACTGAAGCCTGTCTCCAGCTGAGAGGACACACCTGCTTAGCTCTTAACCCCTTGTATTAGGGTTCTTCCGAGAGATAGAACCAATGAGATGGATGAATAGATAGACTTATAGATACCACACTGCCTTTAGAATCATGCCCAAACTTCTTAGCAGGTGATTCCAAACTCTAAAACACCTGCCCAAACTAACGTTCTTATTCTCCTGGGTGTCTGGCTTGATTATTTCACCCAAGAGTTGCTTTAAACTAGCCTCAGCTACCTCTTTCTTCAAGGATCCAAAGATCTTTTCCAAAAGTGGGGAGGGAAGGAGGCAAGGGTTGAAAAACTACCTGTCTGCTATTAAGTTCACCACTTGAGATATGCATTCAGTTGAAACTCAAACCTCAGCATCGCACAATATATCAATGTAACAAACACGCACATATACCTCTTGAATCTAAAATTTAAAAATAAAGCAAATTAAAAATATAAAAAAGGTCTTTTCATGACTTCCCAGCCTGGGTTGGAGTCCCTTCTCTGTTTTCCTAGTGAACTATTTTTGCTTATGTGAGAGTATGTGTCTGTCCCCAACCCCCACCCAAAGCTTCCTAGTATGTTTTGTCTTTCATTCCAGAGTCTTCAGAAATTGACTCATTGTGGGCACTCAGTTATTCAGGTTTTGCTTCTGCATTTACCACTTTCTAGCTGTGTGATTTGAGGCAAGACATTTACTCCCTCTTAACTTCAGTTTCCTCATATCTAAAGTGGGACTAATAATGTGGTAGTTTTGTAAGATTTAATGAAATAATGCAAGTGAAAATGTCTAGCAGAATGCCTGTAAAGATCTTAAACACTCAGTAATGTCACATCCCTTCTATTGACACTTCATCAAATCATAGTTTCCTTCTGCTGTTCTCTTCATTTTTTAAAATCTTACTCTTCTTCTAAGGCCAAGCTTTCCCACCTTCAGAGATCCTTCTCGCTTCTAGCCTCTGACAGCTGATGCCTCTTAAGGGAAATACAGGGGCTACCAGAGAAACAGGTGACTGGCTACGGCTGTGGTAAAAGTGGAAAGTATTTTCCGGTGCTCTTCTTCCCCTTGCTCTTCACTGCGTGGATTCCTCCCACAGCCACGAGCTCAGAGCTCTCCTGCTTTAAGGTATAAAGAAAAACTAGGAGAATGCTGGTTTTCAAGTCTGGCTCTGTCTCCACTGCGTTGAGTCATATGGTAAGTTATTTTCTGGCTTCCATATTACTTATATGATGGAGGAGGGAGAATGAAACATCTCTCACATTGATTTGAAGGCAAAATGGTAGCACATATGTGAACAAGTCTGACAGGAAGCTGGCTCTCAGTAGTGTATGCTAAGTGAATTAATAATTGATAAATGCCACATGTTTATTGGCCATGCAAGATTGGTTATGCAAAAGGCAAAGCCCTGAAGTAAGTCCGCAACGAAACAGAGGAAGGTAGATTTCACTGACATTGACAATAAAACTATCTCTATGTATCTCAAAATATATTCTAAATGAATAAAATACTGTCAAATATGCAAAGCACTTAGAAAAGTACCTATATGCTAATCTCTCCATCATTCAGTGACTTTGGCTAACGGATTAGTAGTTCTGAAACCCTGGAGTATTGACTCGATTTGGTCTTCCAACTACATAGCACACTCCTGTTAAGCAGATATGAGCTGGAAATTTTCAGGTGCTCCCAATCAAAGCTGGTAATTAACTTGGCTAAGAAAAGAAAAAATGTGCTTTGGTCCTGAGAGCAGGATTATAAATCCTGGAGTGGGAGGAAAGTTTTTCCATGGAAACTGCATTTTTAAAAAACAATGAAGTTGAAGTGAATCATGTTACTGATTGTGATTTTGGAAGAGTGAAGACATAAGGGTTGGCATTGGTTTTGGTTGGAGGGAGGTGGCAGAAGGAAAGGGGAAGCATGCACAGTTTGTGCTGGGAACAGTCTGAGTTTGATTCTTGCTTTTGCTGCTGACTGGTAGTGCAAAACTGGGCAAGTGATTTTATGTATTTATTTTTTAATTTTTCCTTTTTTTTGAGATGGAGTCTCACTCTGTTGCCCAGGCTGGTATGCAATGGTGCGATCTTGGCTCACTGCAACCTCTGCCTCCCAGGTTCAAGCTATTCTCCTGCCTCAACCTCCCAAGTAGCTGGGATGACAGGCATGCACCACCATGCCTGGCTAATTTTTGTATTTTTAGTAGAGATGGGGTTTCACCATGTTGGCCAGGCTGGTCTCAAACTCCTGACGTCAAGAGATCCTCTTGCCTGGGCCTCCCAGAGTGCTGGGATTACAGGTGTGAGCCACTGTGCCAAGCTGGCAAGTGAATTTATATTCCTGAACTTTGGTTTTATTGTAAAGTTGGAGATTGTCATCACTTAAAATTTCATATTAAATGTTTTATATAACTTATCCAGCATAATGTCTTTATAGTATGTGTAAATACTATCAGTAATAGGGTTTTATGATCAATAAGTCTGAAAGGATGATGAACTCAACTAAAGGCCTCCAACTTAAGTTTAAATTTTTCTGATCTTTAAATTCTGGCAAATTATACAGAGTTTCATCAACTTAAAATCTATTTCAGCCAATCCATTAAATGAGGTAAAAGGATAAATAATTTTAAATTGGATATTGGAAAAGACACCCATTAACTTGGAGAAAAAGGAGAACTACATACTAATTTATTAAAACATAGATGCTATACAAAAATCATATGCAAAAATAAAAGTAGATCTATATCTATCCAAAAAGCAATAGAATTATCTTTGGGAAGTAGTTCTAAACATTTAATTCTACTCATTAGATCTCTTTTCAAGGCTCACACATCTGTTGCTGTAAGAGCTAGAGAGAGAAGTGGAGTGTGGTCTTAGCCTTCCAGAAGTCCAGGTGGAGTGGAGAAAGGACTATAATTCACTTCTGTTGCTTTCTCAGACCACTCACTACTCCAGTACCTCATCAACGCTGCTGCCTAAGCCGTGCTCCTAAAATGCGAGTCTGATAACAACCCCTTTCCCCACTACTATATGATTGAAAATACCCTAATGGCCTACTATATTAGTCCATTCCTGTATTGCTATAAAGAAATATCTGAGACTGGGGTAATTTATAAAGAAAAGTGGTTTAATTGGCTCATGGTTCCATAGTATATACAGAAAACATAATGCTGGTATCTGCTTGGCTTCTGGGGAAACCTCAGGAAACCAGCAATCACGGCAGAAGACAAAGGGGAAGCAGTATCATCTCACATGGCCAGAGCAGGAGCAAGAGAAAGAGTGGGGAGGTGCCGCACACTTTTAAACAACCAGATCTCACAAGAACTCACTAACACGAAGACAGTACCAAGAGGGAAATTTGCCCCCATGATCAAATCACCTCCCACCAGGCCCCACCTCCAGCACTGGAGATTATAATTTGACATGAGATTTGGTCAGGGACAGAGATCCAATCCATATAAACTTTCATTTCATCTAAACCCAAGGTTTTCACCATCATATTCCAATTTTCCTCTTAAGCCCCATCTCCTGATGGTACTTTTTGTGAAGAATAAACCTCAAAGATTATAAACTTCTCACTTTTTCAGACACTTCAAGATTTTCCTCATCGCTGTGCCTTTGTACGTGGTTATTCCTTTGATTAGAATTCCCTTTCTCAGTTTTCTACCCCCAAAACACTGACTCATACTTGAAGGCTTTCTATTATATGTAGTAGTTAAGGTTTGAACACCAGCTTGGCCTTTGCTGTGTGGCTTTCAGAAAATTATCATACATCTTGAAGCTGAATTTCTCCTTTTTTAAAATATTGGAATAATGAAAATATCTAGCTTCATATAGTTTGGCTCTGTATCCCCACCCAAATCTCATGTCAAATTATAATTCCAATGTTGGGGAAGGGACCTGGTGGAAGGTGATTGGATCGTGGGGGAGGATTTCCCCCTTGCTGTTATTATGAAAGTGAGTGTGTTCTCATGAGATCTGGTTGTTTAAAAGTGTGTAGCACTTCACACTTCCGTCCGTTTCTCTCCTGCCACCATGGGAAGATGTGCGTGCTTCCCCTTCACCTTCTGCCATGATAGTAAGTTTCCTGAGGCCTCGCCAGCCATGTGTCCTATACATCCTGTGGAACTGAGAGTCCATTAAATCTCTTTTCTTTATACATTACCCAGTCTCAAGAAGTTATTTATAGAAGTGTGAGAACGAACTAATACATAGCTTATAGAGTTACTGTGATCATTTAAATAATTGATAATTAAAAGATAATAAAGCAGTTCCTTGTACACAGATAGCACTCAGTAAGTGTTAACTATCATCTTTCTTCTTTTTCCTTATACTTATCACCTCCACCCTCTTTTGCAGCTCAAAAATTAACTTCTTAAATGAAAACTTCTGGAGTGTCCCCAGGTAAATTAGCTGCTTGCCTTTTCCATATTCCCACAGGCCTAGGTTCTTAACTCTATTATACTGCTTATTAGAATATATTGTTATTATCTCTGCACCTCCCACACTCGCTGGAGAGTAAACCCAAACAAACACAAAGAGAAGAAAGTCTCACCTCCCTTGACAGATGTGTTAGTAGAAAACCTGGAATTAGACCCAGCCAAGTCTCTGATTCCTAATCCTATGTTCTTTACAATGCAACTAGGGAAGGTACCCCATGGAAGGCAGCAGAGAGCAATGCTTAAGAACATAGTCCCTTGTGCCAGCTTCACTGAGTTCAAATCATGTGTCTACCACATACTAGTTATGTCATTTTATTTGTTTTTTAGTTATTATTTTTATTTTTCTTAAGTTATTGGGGTACAGGTGGTATTTGGTTACATGAGTAAGTTCTTTAGTGGTGATTTTTGAGATTTTGAAGCACCCATCACCTGAGCAGTATACATTGCACCATATTTGTAGTCTTTTATCCCTCATCCCCTTCCCACCCTTCCCCCCAAGTCCTCAAAGTCCATTGTATCCTTATGCTTTTGCGTCCTCCTAGCTTAGCTCCCACATATCAGTGAGAATGTACGATGTTCGGTTTTCCATTCCTGAGTTACTTCACTTAGAATAATAGTCTCCAATCACCCAGGTCACTGCAAATGACATTAATCCATTCCTTTTTATGGCTGAGTAGTATTCCATCATATATATACACCACAGTTTCTTTATCCACTTGTTGATTGATGGGCATTTGGGTTGGTTCCACAATTTTGCAATTGCGAATTGTGCTGCTCTAAACGTGCATCTGCAAGTATCCTTTTTGTATAATGACTTCTTTTCCTCTGAGTGGATACCCAGTAGTGGGATTGCTGGATCAAATGGTAGTACTACTTTTAGTTCTTTAAGGAATCTCTACACTGTATTCCATAGTGGCTGTACTAGTTTACATTCCCACCAGCAGTGTGGAAGTGTTCCCTGATCACTGCATCCATGACAACATCTATTGTTTTTTGGATTGTTTTGATTACGGCCATTCTTGCAGGAGTAAGGTGGTATGGCATCACGGTTTTGATTTGCATTTTCCTGATCAATGGTGATGATGAGCATTTTTTCATATGTTTGTTGGTCATTTGTATATCATTTTTTGAGAATGGTCTATTCTTGTCCTTAGCCCACTTTTTGATGGGTTCATTTGTTTTTTCTTACTGATTTGTTTGAGTTCATTGTAGATTCTGGATATTAGTCCTTTGTCAGATCATGTAGGTTGTGAAGATGTTCTCCCACTCTGTAGGTTGTCTGTTTACTCTGCTGACCATTCCATTTGTCGTGCAGAAGCTCTTTAGTTTAATTAAGTCCTAACTATTTATCTATGTTTTTGTTGCATTTGTGTTTGGGTTCTTGGTCATGAAATCCTTGCCTAAGCCAATGTCTGGAAGGGTTTCTCCAATGTTATCATCTAGAATTTGTATAGTTTCACATCTTAGATTTAAGTCCTTAGTCCATCTTGAGTTGATTTTTGTATAAGGTGAGAGATGAGGATCCAGTTTCATTGTCCTACATGTGGCTAGCCAATTATCCCAGCACCATTTGTTGAAAAGGATGTACTTTCCTCACTTTATGTTTTTGTTTGCTTTGTCAAAGATGAGTTGGCTGTAAGTATTTGGCTTTATTTCTGGGTTCTTTATTCTGTTCCATTGGTCTATGTGTCTGTTTCTATACCAGTACCATGCTGTTTTGGTGACTGTGGCTTTATAGTATAGTTTGAAATCAGGTAGTGTGATGCCTCCAGATTTGTTGTTTTTGCTTAGTCTTGCTTTGGCTATGCAGGTTCTTTTTTGGTTCTATATGAATTTAAATTTTTTTTTCCTAATTTTGTGAAGAATGATGGTGGTATTTTGATTGGGATTGCACTGAATTTGTAGATTGCTTTGGGTAGTATGGTCATTTTCACAGTACTGATTCTACCCATCCATGAGCATGGGATATGTTTCCATTTGTTTGTGTCATCTACGATTTCTTTCAGTAGTGTTTTGTAGTTTTCCTTGTAGAGGTCTTTCACCTCTTTGATTTGGTATATTTCTAAGTATTTTGTTTTTTTTATTTGCAGCTGTTGTAAAATGGGTTGAGTTCTTGATTTGATTCTCAGCTTGGTTGTTGTTGGTGTATAGAAGAGCTACTGAGTTGTGTACATTGATCTTCTATTAGGAAACGTTGCTCAATATTTTACCAGTTCTAGGAGCTTTTTGGAGGAGTCTTCAGGGTTTTTGAGGTAAATGATCATATCATCAGCAAACAGTGACAGCTTGACATCCTCTTTACTGACTTGGATGCCCTTTATTTTTTCCTCTTGTCTGATTGCTCTGGCTTGGACTTCCAGTACAATGTTGAAGAGGAGTGATGAGAGTGGGTGTCCTTGTCTTGTTCCAGTTTTCAGAGGGAATGCTTTTAACTTTTCCCCATTCATCATTATGATGGCTGTGGATTTGTTATAGAAGGCCATTATTACATTGAGGTATATTCCTTGTGTGCTGATTTTGGTGAGTTTTAATCATAAAGGGTTGCTGGGTTTTGTTGAATGCTTTTTCTGCATCTATTGAGATGATCATGTGAATTTTGTTTTTAATTCTGTTTTTGTGGTGTATCACATTTATTGACTTGTATATGTTAAACCATCTCTGCACCGTTGGTATGAAACCCACTTGATCATGGCAGATTATCTTTTTGACATGTTGGTAGATTCAGTTAGCTAGTATTTTGTTAAGGATTTCAGCATTGATGTTCATCAAGGATATTGGTCTGTAGTTTTTCTTTTTCAGTTATCTTCTTTCCTGGTTTTGGTATTACGGTTATGCTGGCTTCATAGAATGAATTAGGGGGTGTTCTCTCTTTCTCTATCTTGTGGAATAGTGTCAAAAAGGATTGCTACCAATTCTTTGAATGTCTGGTAGAATTCTGTGAATCTGTCTGGTCCTGGACTTTTTTTTGTTGGTAATTTTTTAATTATTATTTCAATCTCACTGCTTGTTATTGGTCTGTTCAGGGTATCTAATTCTGCCTGATTTAAGCTAGGAGGGTTTTATCTTTCCAGGAATTTATCCATCTCTTCTAGGTTTTCTAGTTTATATGTATAAAGGTGTTCATAGTAGCCTTGAATGATCTTTTGTATTTCAGTGGTGACAGTTGTAATATCTCCCATTTCATTTCTTAATGAGGTTATTTGAATTTTCTCTCTCCTTGGTTAATCTTGCTAATGGTCTATTGATTTTATTTATCTTTTTATTTATCTTTTCAAAGAACCAGCTTTTTGTTTCATCTATCTTTAGTATTTTTATTGTTTCAATTTCATTTAGTTCTGCTCTGACATTGGTTATTTCCTGTCTTCTGCTTGGTTTGGGTTTGGTTTGTTCTTGTTTCTCGAGCTCCTTAAGGTGTGACCTTAAAATGTCAGTTTGTGCTATTTCAGTCTTTTTGATGTAGGTGTTTAGGGCTATGAACTTTCCTCTTAGCACCCCCTTTGTTGTATCCCAGAGGTTTTGATAGGTTGTGTCATTGTTGTTGTTCAGTTCGAATAATCTTTTAATTTCCATCTTGATTTCGTTTTTGACCCAATGCTTATTCAGGGGCAGGTTATTTAATTTCCATGGTATCGAAGGTTCCTTTTGGAGTTGATTTCCAGTTTTATTCCACTGTGGTCTGAGAGAGTGCTTTATATAATTTCAATTTTTCTCAAATTTATTGAGGTTCGTTTGATGGCCTATCATGTGGTCTATTTTGGAGAAAGTTCCATGCGTTGTTGAATAGAATATGTATTCTTTGGTTGTTAGTTGAAATGTTCTGTATATATCTGTTAAGTCCATTTGTTCCAAGGTATAGTTTAAATCCATTGTTTCTTTGTTGACTTTCTGTCTTGACGAACTGTCTAGTGCTGTCAGTGGAGTATTAAAGTCCCCCACTATTATGGTGTTGCTGTCTATCTCATTTCTTAGGTCTATTAGTAATTGTTTTATGAATTTGGAAGCTCCAGTGTTAGGTGCGTATATGTTTAGGACTGTGATATTTTCCTGTTGGACAAGGCCTTTTACCATTATATAATGTCCCTCTTTGTCTGTTTTAACTGCTGTTGCTTTAAAGTTTGTTTTGTCATACACAAGAATAGCTACCCCTGCTCGCTTTTGGTGTCCATTTGCATGAAATGCCTTTTCCCACCGCTTTACTTTGAGTTTATGTGAGTCCTTATGCGTTAGGTGAGTGTTCTGAAGGCAGTAGGTAGTTGGTTAGTGAGTTCTTATCCATTCTGCAGTTCTGTACCCTTTAAGTGGAGCGTTTAGGCCTTTTACATTCAATGTTAGTGTTGAGATATGAGGTACCATTGCATTCATTGTGCTATTTTTTGCCTGCATACCTTGATTTTTTTTTTTTTGCTTTTTAATGTGTATTTTTGTTTTATAGGTCCTGTGTGATTTATGCTTTAAAGAGGTTTTATTTTGATGTGTTTCCAGGATTTGTTTCAAGATTTAGAGCTCCTTTTAGCATTTCTTGTACTTGTGGCTCGATACTGGCAAAATCTCTCATTTGTTAGTCTGAAAACAACTGTATCTTTCCTTCATATATGATGCTTAGTTTCGCTGGATACAAAATTCTTGGCTGATAATTGTTTTGTTTGAGGAGACTAAAGATAGGGCCCCAATTCCTTCTAGCTTGTAGGGTTTCTGTTGAGAAATCTGCTGTTAATCTGATAGGTTTTCTTTTATAGGTTACCTGGTGCTTTTCCTCACAGCTCTTAAGATTCTTTCCTTCGTCTTAACTTTAGATACCCTGATGATAATGTGCCTAGGTGATGATCTTTTTGTGATGAATTTCCCAGGTGTTCTTTGTGCTTCTTGTATTTGGATGTCTGTGTCTCTAGCAAGGCCAGGGAAGTTTTCCTCGATTATTCCCTAAAATATATTTTTCAAACTTTAGATTTCTCTTCTTCCTCAGGAACACCAATTATTCTTAGGTTTTGTCATTTAACATAATCGCAGACTTCTTAGAGGCTTTGTTCATATTTTCTTATTCTTTTTTCTTTGTCTTTGTTGGATTGGGTTAATTTGAAGACCTTGTCTTTGAGCTTTGAATTTCTTTCTTCTACTTGTTCAACTCTATTGTTGAGACTTTCCAGAGCATTTTGCACTTCTGTAAGTGTATCCAATATTTCCTGAAGATTTGGTTAGTTTTTCTTTATGCTATATATTTCCTTGAATATTTCTTTCATTGCTTCTTGTATAGTTTTTTAGGATTTCCTTGCATTGGGCTTTGCCTTTCTCTGATGCCTCCCTGATTAGCTTGGTAACTAACCTCCTGAATTCTTTTTCAAATAAATCAGGGATTTCTTCTTAGTTTGGATCCACTGCTGGTGAACTAGTGTGATTTTTTGGGCGGTGTTAAAGAGCTTTGTTTTGTCATATTACCAGAGTTGATTTTCTGGTTCCCTGTCTTTTGGGTAGTCTCTGTCAGAGGGAAGGTCTAGGGCTGAAGGCTGTTGTTCAGGTTCTTTTGATCCATGGGGTGTTCCCTTGATGTAGTACTCTCCCCCTTTTCCTGAGGATGTGGCTTCCTGTGAGCCAATCTGCAGTGATTGTTATCTCTCTTCTTGGTCTAGCCACCCAGCAAATCTACTGGCTTCAAGCTGGTACTGTGGGTTGTCTGCACAGAGTCCTGTGATGTGAACCATCTATGGGTCTCTCAGCCGTGGATACCAGCACAGTATTTGGAGTGTCTCCCAGGTCCTGCAGGAGCAGTCTGCTTTTTTCCGAGGGTGTGTGGGTCCTCTCGGGATTCCTAGTTATGTCATTTTCATCAACTTTCTTACAAAAAAAATCCCTGTGTGCCTCAATTTTCTCATCTGTATGATAGGGATAAAATACATACCTATTGTAGAAGATAAAATATAACTATTATTTTTTTCCTTTTTAGGTTCTCAGTTGAGATACTCTCTTGAAACCAAAAGTCAGATTAACAAAACAAAAACAAGCAGAAATACATTAATGTACACTGTACCAATTGTGTGGGAAAGGCCTCTACTCAAAAGTATTTCTCTCTCAAGGTGGTAGCTTAGAGGGTTTGCTTAAATAGTATTTTCAGAAAGAGCCAGAAATCCTACTTAGTGGCAAGGCAAAGGAGAGAGCAATTTCGGTCTTTTAAAAGGTGGGAGAATGTGGAAAGATGGTAAAATCAGTTTCCAGATCCTGTTGGTGCCTGCTGGTGCCTTCTCTGGGACAATACACAAGTGCTGTTTTCAGTAAGGAAGGATTTATGTCCTGTGATCAGGCAAATATAAGTGGAGGCAGAGTGTTTCCCTGAGTTTTCAGTGTCATTAGCAATCCTCAATATTTTGGGGTGAACATTTTGGTTTCTTTCACTATTCCATGAGGCTATTGGGTGAAAAGATAATTTAAAATATACAAAGTATTTAGAAAAGTACCTAGGAGTGTGACACATATTAAAACAAATTTAAACTCACCTATCAGAGTAACAATGAACATTTGAAATCCAAAAGTCAACATATAGCTCTTTGAAACCCAACCATAATTTTAACAGTGGTTGGGTTTAGACCCTGATTCTATTTTATTTTAATTAACTAATTAATTCATTATTTTAGATGGAGTCTGGCTCTGTCACCCAGGCTGGAGTGCGGTGGTATGATCTTAGCTCACTGCAACCCCCAACTTCTGGGCTCAAGCAATTCTTGTGTCTCAGCCTCCTGAGTAGCTGGGATTATAGGCATGCACCACCACACCCAGCTATTTTTTTGTATTTTTAGTAGAGAAAGGGTTTATCATGTTGGTCAGGCTGGTCTTGAGCTCCTGATCTCAGGTGATCTGCCCACCTCGGCCTCTCAAAGTGCTGGGATTACTGGCGTGAGCCACCGCACCAGGCTCCCTGATTCTATTTTAGACCATCATATATAGTATACAATTTTTTAAGAGGAAAGTTTTCTCTAAATTTCACACAGTAGACTAGACATCATGAGATAGGATAGAATATTATTCACTGGCTTAATGCGTACTTATTGAGCCAAGTCTTGTGAAAGACCTCAGTTATAAAGAAGCAGACCAAACAGAGTATTAGTTCCTGAGTTAATAGAGCTAAGGACACTGGAGGAAACAAAAATAAACAAGATAACTAACAAATAAATAAATTATTACAAGATACAAAATAGACATGAATGTGTTTCCATGATGAAGAATAAAGTATTAGACTTCACTGGGTAGGTTACATTTGAGCTGAGGCCTGAGGGGTAGAAAGAAGCCAAAGCTTTGAGTTAAATGAAGAGCCTTCCAGGCAGATGGGACAAGTGTGCCCAAGGCCCTAAAACAAAATGTCTTGGTGTGTTCTAGAAATTAGGAAGAAGTTAAATAATTGTTGCCTCCTTGATGATAGCATCATCAATATGATGCTAAAATGGAAAATAAATTGAGGACTTTTAAGTAGTGGAGTGATATTAATCCAATGTATATGCTTATGGAATCACTGGTGGCTAAATGGAAAGAGATTGAAGAAATGCAAAACTGAGAGCAGGGAGACCAGTTAGAGATGTAATGTAATAGAACAGGTGACAGTGGGTAGAAACAATGGTCTGACCAAGGGTGGTGGTGGCAGTGGAGATGAAGAAGAGTAGGCGGAATTCAGATTCCCCCTGCCCCCCGGCCACGCACACATGGATACACACGTTCCCATTTCCTTAGAAATACAACCACGAGTCCTTGATAATACATTTAATTTTGGAAGTGATGCAGAGGGTTAAGTAACTTAATGACTCCCATATTTTTCGCTTGCACAGCTGGGTGGATGGTGACACCATTTATTGAGATTGTGAGGACATATGGTGAAGAAAGTTTTCAAAAGTTTTCAGAGGTGAAATTAAGAATTCATTATCAGATACGTTAAGTTTGAGATGCCAATGAGACAAAAACATGGAATCATCCAGGAAATAGTTGGGTAAACAAGATTGAATTCTGAGAAGAGGTCAGGAATAGATAAGCTTTTGGAAGGATTAGCACAGAGAGTATTGAAAGCTGTGTAAATAGATGAGATCCCCTTGTAATGTAGGCAAAGCTTGAGTGCTGAGAAACACTGGCATAAGCCAGGGAGATGCATTTGATAATGGGAGTAAGAGGGGACAATAGAGATTAGGATCACAGAAGCTTGGAGAAAAGAGTGTTTCAAGAAGTTTCAATGCACCAGGGACATTGAGTAAAATTAGTGCAGGTTTGGCAACACTAGGTGATTGAGACCCTGGAAAGAGTCATTTCCATACAGTCTGTGGGGGAGGAGAGTGTTTGTGCAGTGACAGAAAGGTGAGGAGGTGGATGCAGAGTGTGTACATAACTCTTTCAAGATGTTTGACTGTGAAACAGGCTGAGAAATGGGCAGGACCTGGAGGACAATGTGGCTTCAGGGAAGCTTTTGTATTTTGTTGTTTTGTAAGATGGGTGAAACTAGATGGAGTTGACAAGATGTTAAGAATGATCCAGTGTAAAGAAGGAGCGCATGATGGTAAGAGTGAGAGGCCAGAGGAGCACAGTCTTTGGGAAGTCGAGAGAGGGAGACAAATACCAATGAGGAAGGTGAATACAACAGGCAGGTAGAATTGGTCATGGAAGACAAGAAACTCTCCTCTGATGACTGGTCCCTGATATAGCAAATTGTCCACTATGACTCTCTTTGTAGTTACATGCCCTGGGGTCAGAATGGAGTTTAAGCCTGGATAGAGATTGTTTGACCTAAGATCCCTAGGTTGGAGATCAAGCCTCTAACTGGGCAGGTTCCCGATTATGTCATCAGCAGAGTTAAACCATTCATGCCTCTTCTAAGCTCCCAACAATCTCCATGCTCCGTTCTGTTTTATGGCTTTCTTCTGAAGAAATTAGCATGTCTGGGCATCTGCCTACAGAACTGTTCTCTCTGTCATTTGTTGAATACATGTTTATGGTAGAGTTCCATCTCACTGGGGGTTAGGTTCTAAAGATAGCAGATAAGAACATCACATATTTGATTATTGCTTCTGAAAATGCTCTGAATCATCCAAAGAATAAAGCATGATATGGTGAAACAACAGTACATACCACAGATCTTATAGAGCTTAGATGCCTGAGTTTGAATTCTGTGTCCACCATTTACAAGCTGTGTGATAGTGAGTGAAAACTCATGAACTCTAATTCCTTATCCCTAAAATGTGTTAAGTTAGAAGTTCAATCAAGTGTAGACTATTGGGGGTCCCTGAAATTCTTTCAATGGATCTAGGAGTCAACACAGACACATTTTGCCTCCTTCACTGTGTTTACTTTTGCACTGATTTTGCAAAAGGTTGGTGGCGCTAGACTGCACTAGTAGTTGTTTCCTTCTTTACCATCACACACTTGCAGAAAAAAAAGAGTTTAATGTAAGAATGTTTTTGATAAAAGAGTAAATATTAATAGTATTATATCTCAACCTCTTAAGTACAGTTTAAGAAAATTCTGTCTAACAAATGGGAAGTCGTTATAAAGCATTTCTGCTGCACAGTAGAGCACAATGGTTGTCTCTACAAAAGCTGTTGTGATTGTTTCCATTGTGAGCTAAACTAGCCATTTTTCTTTCATTAATATTACTTCTATATAAAAGAACAATGAACAGATGGAACAAAGCTCATCTGTACTTTGGTATTTGGCAGGCATAGTCTCAAAAGTGAATAAAGCAAGCTGATTACCTAAAAAAAAATTTGGTAATAGTTGTTGCCAGTGATAAAACTCAAGCTTTGAAGTGAAAGAGTTTTGGAAAACTCATCTATGAGCTTGGCAGCTTCCCAATACTTCAGGATATATCAGATGAGATTGGTGGTGATATTAATGGCTATGATTTTGGGGGATGCTATATTTGATACTATATTTCAACACTTGAAAGATCTTTATAATTTAATGAGCCCATACATTTCAAATTACCAATACATGGTGTTCAAAATCAAACATGAGTAATAGTTCTACTCTATAAGGTAGTTCAAAGGACTTTAATGTAACAGAGCAGAAAATGATTATTGATATAGTTTCAGATTCCACACAACTACTAACCTTTAAGAAACTACAACTTGTCAGTTTTGGTATATAAAAAAATATATATTAACCATTATGTGAGAAGCCTATTAAAAACTTCTCTTTCTAACCACATTCCTAGGTGAGGCCAGATTTTCTTCATATACTTCAACAAAAATGACACATCACAACAGATTGCATGCAGAAGCAGAAGTGGAAATTTAGCTGAATTCTAGTAACTAGACATTAAAGATTTGGAAAATGTAAAGCAATGCTACTTCTCTCAATAATTTTTCTATTTTGCAAAATGGTTTTTCAAAAATAAAATATGTCATTTATGTTAAGATGTATATTATTTAAAATTAATACATATGAATTCTTTTATATTCTGCAGTTTTTAATTTCTAATATGTAAAATATTTATAGATATAATCCCCACAAATTAAGCTCTGGGGGATTCTTAGTAATTGATAACGTAAAAGTTGTCAGAAGTTGTCAAAAGAACGTAAAAGAGTCCAAACCATTGTACCTACTTTATTGCGCTGTTACGAGATTTAAAGTACTTAATGTGTGTTGAACCCTTAAAACAATGCGTGACATATAGTAAGTGATACACACATTTTTTTTTTGCACAAATACAGTATAGCATTATTTTTGATGAAGTATAATGAAAAGGATGTACTCATCCCATTCCATCCCATTTCATTCCATCCTATCCCATCAATCATATCACATCTCCCTTCTCCTTCTTATTATGAAACATAAACTCACATTTTAGGATAATGAGTAAAAAATCTCTAATTCCTAAATTTCTTTTGCGTATTTTTTTCTCTCATTCTCACTTATGTCCACCTTGTAACCCCCTCCTTCTATATAGTTTAATTTGAATTCAGTAAAATATGTGTTATACAAACATATTTCAGTCATAGTGCTGGATGCTAGAAATGAAATGATTATTAAAACCCAGGGTTTTCCTGGAGGAAAAACCCAGTCTAGTGGGGAAAACAAAAAAAAAAAAATTACAATATTGTCATGTAAGAACATAATATTTAGATGAAAAACCATTTGTTGATGTACAGAGGCAGGTGCCTATAAAGAGAAAGAAGATCTCAAAAGAGGGAGCTGTCCTTTAAATTGTGAAGACCAAATGGGATTTGCCAATTGTGTAAGGGTCAAACAGTATTCCTGGGAATGGGTATGACATGGGGCAGCAAAGGCTTGAAGTCTCTGCTTTATATTTTATTTAGATTATAGGATGACTGCAGTGGGAGGGGGAATAAAAGGTAAGACTGAAAAAATATTTGGAGATTAGATTGTGTGTGCTGAAGTGCCTCATGCTGAACAGATACCTGGAGCCAAGGAAACACTTTAGGCAGGTGTCTGGTTAGTGATAACGCTAAACACCTCGTTCCTCATCCTCAGGCTGGAGGTCCCATCCCTGTACTCCTGCATCTATGACAGCAGAATGCTCTCAGGCTTTCATGTCCTCTTCATAGCTGTCCCTTCATTATATGCTGGTACCAATATTAGGATCTTTGCTCTAGGCTGATCCTTTTTATTTATTTATGTATTTATTTGGAGATAGAGTCTTACTCTGTGACCCAGGCTGGAGTGCGTGGTGTGATCTTGGCTTACTGCAACCTCCACCTCCCACCCTGAAGCAATTCTTTTGCCTCAGCCTCCCAAGTAGCTGGGACTACAGGTGCGTGCCACCAAGCTCTGCTATTTTTTTTTTTTTATTAGAGATGGGGTTTTACCATGTTGGCCAGGCTCTGCTCTTGAACTCCTGACCTCAAGTGATCCTCCTGCCTCAGCCTCCCGAAGTGCTGGGATTACAGGCATGAGCCACCATGCCCAGCCTGAAGTTTTCTGAAGAGTTCTTAAAATCAGGATACTGGGCTCCTAGTAAAGGCAACAGCAGTGGAAAAAAAGGAATGAATTAGATACTATTTAGGAGGCACAACTGATAGAGAGTTGTAACTGGCTATGGGTGTAAAGAAGATGGAATTTTTTGGGTTGGATGACTCAGAACAAAATGATGATTACACAAAATGAGGCGGGTGATTAATATAACTAAGTTTTTTTTAATTTGACTGCTTGTTAATCATTTTATCAGCCTTCTCGAAGGAAGTTTCTGCATCTGTTTTCCCTTCATGCCTCCCTGAACCTAAAGAATAAAAACAATGGCAGCAATATTTTTCTGTGGAGCTGGCTTATAGGATAGGACTTGGAAGCAGCACAAGTCACTCCCCCTCACTCCCCTTTCTGGAGTAAACGTGGGCAGGTGGGGAGGGAAGCCTGTATTCTGATTTAGCCTCCCACCTTGGCGGACAATAACTCACCTCTTGCCACCAGAAGACAAGTCACAGCTGCTATTGTCTTGATAATTATGTTTACTCAAGCAGCGGAGTGGGAGTCCTGTGGTCAAGGGAGTGTGACTTGCCAGGTGCTCCCTGTCTAGGGCCTCTTTCCCCCTGAGGTGGATGAAGCTGTTCTCAGGAGCCCTTACGACCAGTTATAAATTACTTTCAGTGAGCTAAGGTCAAAGGCATGGGAAGAATAGTAAGTGACAATATTGAGGATTTATATGACCCCTTCCCTACAAGGAGACCAAGCACTTCAAATATATGATCTCATTTGCCCTCCTCTGATCCCTGGAAAATGGAGGGCTTGAGGGAGGCAGTGGTTAGAGGCAGGTATGAAAGCTCTGGTAAACAACCTTGAATGATCAGTATGGCAATATGGTTTTCTTTCTCTCTCATTTTTCTTTAGTACTTTTTTTCTTTCTGGTTTTAGACAAATGAAGCAGACTAATTTTTCCAGGATGTTTTTTAACATTTTTACATCCTCCCTTAGTTTGATGGACTTCAGCAAGGTTGTGAGAATGAGTCTGCATTTATTGGGGTTCTTTTGCTTTGATCCCTCGAGGAAGTGACATGCTGATACCAAAATGCATATTAATAATCAGGATCAATAAATAAGTCAACTCTGATATGGAGAAATCCATAAGGTCATTTATTGAAAACATTAACTATTAAAGATAAATCATTACGGCTGGAATAAGTGCCTACAATTTATTTCCAAGCATTTGCATCTACCACTTGCTATGTGAAACTCTTCCATGAATGAGAAATC
The DNA here is from genome assembly GCF_029281585.2 of Gorilla gorilla gorilla. Lineage (NCBI taxonomy): Eukaryota > Metazoa > Chordata > Mammalia > Primates > Hominidae > Gorilla > Gorilla gorilla. The sequence continues at coordinate 125,509,178 of NC_073236.2, forward strand.
TGTTCTGTGCTTCTTTAAAGACACAGGGAGGTTTGAAGTGCATCCTGGAAGGTATCTCATATCTGACTAGTCCAAGGTCACACAGCATGCTACTGGGAGCTCTGACCTTATCGCAGAGTCTCTGAAATTCCTATTCAGGTCTCTGCCTTATTTGAACATTGCATCTGTTGCTATTTGCCATACAAAGTAAAGTAACTTGAAAATGGTAGAAATAAACACCACAAAGGCAAAATAGAATGGTAAAAGGATTAGAGGAATGACACGGGAAAAGCGATTACAAGAATTTAATCTGTCACATGAAGCTTTGGGCAAAGAGGATAAAGGGAGGGTGACTGCTTACAAATTGCACAGGCTGTAAGGGGAGGATTTGGGGAGCCCAGACTTGCCAACGGGTAAGTGAGTCTAGTCAAGATGTAGGATTTCAGAAAACTCACTCAGAAGAGCAGGATGAAGATAAAGGAGGCATCATTCAGCAGCAATAACCAGGAGTAATGGTAGAGATCTTTAGGGTGTGGGCAAGTGACCCTAAAGACTTGCAATGTTAGTTTAGCAACCTGTTTGCAATTTTCAAATGAAAAACACTTGGAACAAAGATAAGCTGCATGGAATAAACTGCCCTAGGGGGAGATCATAAATTATCAGAGGTGCCTGGGGAAGTGGGAGAACATAGTTCTCCGTGCAGCTTTTAGCATCTTGCCGATGGAGGTCAGAGTGAAGGTACTGTGGTCAGAGTGAAGGCCTTGGCAGGTAGGACCTTTCGCATTCCCAGAGCTACATTAATAGAGCTCCCTGGTATCTGAACGGTGGGGAGCTATTTTGTAAGCCAATCAGGAACAATTCCACATTCAAGTAAGAGTATACCATCAAACAATTGCTCGGAATCCTAGCCGTTTCAGAGACAGTCTTGACATAACAGGCCGATGCATTTTATTTAATAAACCTAATCTATTCTAAATCTTCATTATGTTATTAAGTCACAACTTAATACCAAATGCGGCAATAATACACCTAGCTATAGATACTTATGTGACTAAGAAACTTCCTCCTCAGCAGATCTAAAGCAGAGGTCTGAAATGAACCCAATTCTGGTCTTTATTTAAGAGTAAACTAATAGTTGTAAAAAGTCATTAGGAAGGAACCTGGAACATCATCTGGGCCAGGCTCATGAGGATACATATGAGGATATGCATGAGGCCCAGAGGGATTCTTTCCTTACACCAGCACACACAGCAAAGAGGCAAAACTGCGTTTGAGTTGGGTAGCACACATCTCATCAAATCACAGTGCTTTTTTCTTCTTTCTCTTTTCACAAGCATGATCCTTCCTTGTTTGGCACAGCCAGGGGAATTAATAACTAAAAAGATGTTATTTTAGTTAAAATAGTTTAGTTTTGGTTTTGGGAATGATTGCTGTTTTAGCATTTATTAGTGCTTAGTGAAATTTGTAACTTAGTTTGAAATTAAAACTGCCCAATTAGGCCAGGTGTGGTGGCTCACACCTGTAATCCCAGCACTTTGGGAGGCTGAGGTGGGCAGATTGCTTGAGCTCAGGAGTTTGAGGTCAGCCTGGGAAACATGGAAAAATCTCTTCTCTACAGAAAACACAAAAAATTCACCAGGTGTGGTGCAGTGTACCTGTAGTCCTAGCTACCGGGAGGCTGAAGTGGGAGGATCACCTGATTCTGGTGGTCGAGGCTGCAGGGAGCTGTGATGGTGCTACTGCACTCCAGCCTGGATGACAGAGTGAGACTCTGTCTCAAAAACAAAACAAAACAAACAACAAAATAAACCTGCCCAATTATATCTACTGCATGATCAATGTAATTGTTCTGTAGTATTATGATTACTGTAGCAATCTGTAGTTCTACTTTGTAACTGGATGCAAAAGATAGAGCATAAATGCCTCTTCCCTGAATGAGTTGCATTGATTTGAGAGCTCTATTGAACAGTAGTCCTTTTAGAAATAGCAATGAGAATCAAACTGAACTGTGTACAAAAAGTAAATGTAACATGACCCAATTTTTTGAAATTATGTAAAACCTTGATTTTTAAAAATGCACCTGTGATTTAAAAACAACGTGTCTAAAACAAATCTGGTGGACAAATTACCTCTGAAACATAATGAAGTTTAAACTAGTAGCAACCTTTAAAGAAATGAATTAAACTCTAACTTGGCGCAGTATAATTTCAGCAGAAATTAAGCTATAAATATCAAAATGTTTTCTAAAACAAACTGAACCAATTTGATGATGGGAAGTGAGAGGAGTTTAGAACCTGGTTTTATAAAAAGAAATTACAAGAAGCAAAACAATTACCAAATAAGTTTGTAGCCTGCAGTAATCACAGTTAGATTTTGGGTGGAAACATCACCTCTGAAATATAAAAAAGTTGCAGATATATTAAAAAAAAGCAGAACAATTTGAAGATAATGCATTCCTCAATGAGTCACATGTAAAAAGCACCAACAGAGAGGTGCATGCTTGCAAATTTTCTTTTTCAATATGCAGTGTTTAAGCTCATGACATTTATTTTTAGGGATGGTCCAAACAGAGCAGGGGTGGGTCTTGTTCTTCTCTAATTTTGTAAGAGGCATTTCTTGCTGGTGAACTCATTTTAGGCAACAGATAGTTGATGACCCTACTGTATCTCTTTTTCAGTATGTCAGTGATTCTTTTTCAGTATGTCCATGATTCAGTATGTCCATGATTCTTTTTTACACTCCAAGGTCAACTAAAACATAGTGTAGATGGAAACCAGGCTTTGAAATAAATTCTACTCAGTGTATTACACAACATAAACACTTGATATCCCTTCAATGCAAAAGAGCACCTCTAATTTATACCATTAAATCGTCTAAATTAGGATTTTAGTGAAACCTTTAGTTGGGTTTAATTGGTGAGTCTTTTTCTGTTCTGGTTTTGATTTTCTTCTGTTGTCATTTGGACCTTGTGGTTGGCTGATCTATTTCTGTGTCCTAATAAGCCTCCTTTGTACTGCTCATGATATTAATATATACTGTAAAATATTTTGTCTCTTCAACTGCAAAGTTTCAAGCTTTAGAGTTTTCCTTAACTCTAATGAGTTTTCCTCTCAGGTTTATTGCTCAGGTGAGTTGATTTTTATCAGCCTTCACATTGACACAAATACAGGAAATGGCTGGAGGTCTATCTCTCTTCCTATGTGAATGTGCAGTGGTTGCTGCAAAGGGCCCACCTTTCAGTGCTATTCTATTGGGAAGAATTTTATAAAGCTTCTTGACTTTATGTAGGAAGGAAAAACTTCAAGAGTGAATGCAGCCTATAAAAGACTATGCTTACTTCCTTTATCCCACAAAAATAATAATATTATCCAATATGTTCCAGGTACTCATCCATGTTTAGTATATAAAACGAGTCGTGAAGGTAGCAGAAACTCAATAAATATTAGCTGAAATAGTGATGACTGTGTAAATGAGTAGTTACTAGCTTTCTTTTCGACATGAGAAAAGAGACCAGGAGAAGTTAGATAAATACTTAAGTTTATAGCCATAGAAAATCATAGTGACATTATAAAATTTTCTTTGATTTTATCAGCGGGAGTGAACAAGCGCCCAATTATCTCATGATTGAAACTTTGCTATTAAAAATATTTCTAACTATTTAATTTTGGTTACATTATTTAGATTTTCTCACTATTAGTTTTCCTTTTGTTCAACAGACACTAGCTATTTACCAAGATTATGATTGGTAACACATTGCCATTTGAACCCTTTGAACGCTTATCTCAAATATTATCATAAATATTGTGAAACCATTTATACCTACATTCTACTTAGCTGGAACTCATGAGATTATGCAAAACGTGGGAACTTTATTCCTAAATATACTAAGAAAGATTTAATTTCTTCATTAGATTAACAGCACAATACATAGGAGATTGCTTAAAGATAGGAGCTGTTTCAAAGCTTCTGTAGTAAAAAAAAAAAAAAAGTGATAATTATAAGTGAATCTTATTTACTGATTAAAGAATTCCAGGAATAGTCTGGTAGATAGGTACCAGATTTTAATTTTATAATCATATATGTGTATATATATATGTGTGTGTGTATAAAATTATATATACACACATATATATGTATATATGTATATGTATATTTCTTAGATTTTTTTCATTTCCAGTAAAGGAAAAATGAAAGGATGAAATTTGAGTACAAAACTAACCAATCTGTTCTGAACATATAATTATATGTAATGTTGTTTTTTCACTTCTAGGAACATTTCCTTAGTATGAATGAGTTGCAAAGAGACCAGTATAAGTTCTTAACAGTCAAAAGTATTTTCATAGCACAACAGGGAGTGTTTGCTTCTTCAGTGACTCTCCGGATGGAAGGATGCTCTCACAACCCAGTCTCCTAGCTGGCTCCTTTATTCCCTAGAGAAAGCTGTTCCCTAGTGAGAGTGAACTCACTGTTGCCTGCAGCTGTGAATGCAGCTTCTTATTAGCTAATCAATTATGAAAATTGATTGGCAAAGAAGTGTTCTCCATAACCAGGGGGAGTAAATGAGATTCTATGGATTTCCTTCATTCCTCATTATGTTTGTAAAGTAATTTTTCTTTGACTCCTGCCTACATATGCAGCTTTGTTCATTTTGCATTTCTCTCTCCTAAAGGCCTTGCAAGGATAGAAGCTTCCATTCTCTCCCTATGGCACGGACCAGGTTATTCCAATGCAAGGCTGGTGTTCCTGCAATAATTCTGATTTCTAGTTTTTAAGTTTCTCTTGCTTTTTGTTTCCTATTTCACAGAAGCTTTATTGTAGAAGTTGTCCCTTCAACTGAGCCTTAAATAGTGGGCAGGAAATAACCAGGGGGAAAGGCTGGAGAAAGAAGGGGACAGGGCTACATTACAACTTTTATGAGCCCTAGACACCTTTGTGGTTGTGGGCCTCTTCCTCCATAAATATATTCACATCTCCATACAGCAAACCAATCTCTCTGTTTCTCATATATATATATATAATGTATATAACATGTATATTACCTGTATCAGATATCATATGTCACATATATGTAGTATATATAATGGCATAATCAGTGAGAATAAAATTAAGAAAATAAAAAGAATGACAAAGGTTTTATGAAAAAAAAAGAAAAGAAAAAGTTTTCCTGGCCATTGTCTGAGGGAAATTTTAAAATGGCTCTGTGAGATCACAGCTAGATTTAAGACTGTATTATAAATGCGCATGTCTGATTTTTTTTAAAGGGAGAACTGGTTAATCCTCCCCCAGGGACCTACTCACAGTCTGTTAAATTTTTTTGTATGTATTTTTTTTATTATACTTTAAGTTCTAGGCTACATGTGCACAACGTGCAGGTTTGTTACATATGTATACATGTGCCATGTTGGTTTATGGCACATGTATACGTATGTATACATTAGGTATACCTTAGGCATACATGTATACATTATGTATACATATGTATACATGTATGCCTAAGGTATACCTAATGTATACATACGTATACATGTATGCCTAAGGTATACCTAATGTATACATACGTATACATGTATGCCTAAGGTATACCTAATGTATACATACGTATACATGTATGCCTAAGGTATACCTAATTTATACATATGTATACATGTATGCCTAAGGTATACCTAACGTACACATATGTATACATGTATACCTAAGGTATACCTAACGTACACATATGTATACATGTATACCTAAGGTAAATGACCAGTAACTCGTCATTTACCTTAGGTATATCTCCAAATGCTATCCCTCCCTCCTCCCGCCACCCCACAACAGGCCCTGGTGTGTGATGTTCCCCTTCCTGTGTCCAAGTGTTCTCATTGTTCAACTGAGTCTGTTAAATTTTTAAAGAACATTTCACGGGGGCTTTCGAGCCTGCTGCACTTAAAGGGGCACGTTGATGAAAGCTCCTTATGCTCTGAATTGATAACAGTGAGGTCTGTAGTCCGGTGTTTCAAAACCCTGTCCCCAAGTGGAAGCCGAATGAGTGCTGATTTCAAGGTTTCTGTTTCTTTCAGTGTGTTTATATAGATGATTTTCCCCACATAAAAACTTTGCCTTCATCCTTGCACTACAGGTTGTATTTTTATGTTTAAGCTTCAAATTTATGGTATTGCGCTACCTGCATCTTTGCAAACATTTTTAAGAGTTCGTTTCTAGGGCACCTTCACAACAATTCAGAAAGGAAGATGTGGCAGGTGATCACCTCTCCCTTAGAAACCTAAGGCATCTGAGGCCCTCAAAAGGAGACACTGAATGTCATAGAGCTTAATGTCACTACTTGGGGTTAGAAGATGGTTGTCTTGATTCTCAGACATGGTTGTGGTTATGGTTGCAGCAGGGATAACAGAGCTTTGCAGTCAGTGCCCACCAAAGGCCCAGCCTGGCAGTCCAACATTTCCTGCTTCTCTTTCCCTAGCTTCAGCAGGAGACCCAGTTGACCAGTCCACTCCCTTTGCTTTGGCAACTTTGCAGTGTGTGAGCCCTCTGTCTTCAACATCAGCAGGCTCAGACTCACAAGATGAGGACCTGAAACTGAGGAGCACAGGATGGAGAAGGCCTGACTTCATCTGTTTCTGTCTTTACCCCTCCCAGAACTCCAGGTTTCAGTTTACTCCATCTTCCCTGGTGTCTCTCCAGGTTTTTAGGGCACTCGGGGCCTGAGGGAGTGTCTGTGTTCTGTGTGTACATCCCGGCCACACAAGGCCTCTGAAACCTCTCACCTCCCTGCAGAGAGCACCTGAACAGCTTCTAAAACCTTAGCTTAGACTTCCCTGTGTTGTAGGAAACAGTGTCCATTTTTCAAACCTCCCCAGGGGCTCTCTTTCCCTCAGTCGGGGAAGAAGTCTATTTATGGCATTTTAATGCATTTTTATTTGTCAGGAAATGATACTTCTGCTTCATTTAAACAACAAAGGAACTTGAAAACTATGGCAGTTTGGTCGCAATATTTGAAAGGTACATTAGAAACAGTTTTAGCTCTAGGCAGCAACACATGTTTTGACAGCTCAGAACTGAGTCAAACCTGCGAATGGGAACTTGCTGAATCTCTGGTTTTAAAAATGACTTACTTTTTAGTGGCAAAATGTGGAAATATTTCGTCTTTTCTTTGTCTCATCACCTTTGCTCTTAGAAAATGAAAAGCTGCAACTTTAATAAATAAGTAACCCAAATTTTATTCAGAAATTTTATCACACTCCAAATAGTTGCATTAAATAGGTCTAGTGATACCTTTGAGGATAACCACTGAATTTTAATTCATTGTAAGGTTAAAAAATGGATTTTGTTGACTGTTAATCTCATGGAAAGGTGTGCTAGTGGCAAAAACATGAGACTTGGAGTTGAGACAAAGATTTCTGTCCTGGCTCTGCCACTTAATAACCCTGTCTCTCTGGAAAACTCGCTTATCCTCGCTGGGTCTTAGTGACCTGGGAACATCAGCGTCTGCTTCCAAGACCTGTGAAGATTTAGTGACATACGCGGATTTTATAAACGTTAAAATATTATGTCAATGTTAGTTAATATTTACTTCTGCCCTTTCAAAAGCAGGAACAATTTGTGGTTTAAAAATCTGTAAATTGAGTTTGATATTTCTCTAATCCTCTGTGAATTTAGTCGAAAGTTATGAGAAATTAAAACATCATGCAATTTTACCTCCATTTATTATTGAACCAGATAATTTAATATTTTATGTCAATCTATAGTATTATAATCACTCATATTTGGAGTTTATGAATTCAAAGATCATTAGAGCTAGAGAACTTTTGCAGATAACCAAAGTTCTCATTTAGGTGTGTGTGATTTGAGGCTCAGAGAGGGTGAGTCACTTGTCTGGAATCACCAGCTTGCTGCAGGCTGACTTAGGGCACCAGTATTATGGCCCTGTTTTCATGCCTCACAATTCACAGGTCGCGTGTCCACCATGGGTTTGGAAAGTGGGAGGGGGACAGCTAAGGTGGGTGGGAGCTGAGGATTGTGCTTCCTTAGTGGTGAATGGGAAGACTTGCACCTCTCTGTCCCAGCACTTGTCACCATTCTTGCCTGTGTTTCAGGCAAAAAAAGGTTTTTGTGGGATAGAGCTTTGTGCTGTAGAAAGAACATCCCTGCCCCCAAGTAGCTGTCCGTGTTAGGGTAAGCCCTTTAAACCATGTACACGTGCTTAAGCTCAGGATCTCATCTGTGATTTTCTCTAAGGCTGAAATGCAATAATTCTTATAACACATGCAGCATAATGTCTCATAATGGCAGATTCTATTATTTGTTTTCTGGTTGAAGGTTTTCAACTTTCTCTAAGTCTTCTCTAAAGGAATTACTCTTAAAATAAGGGAGATTTTGTTTTCTATCTTTGTTTTTGTACCTGAAAGTAAAAATGTTAAATATCCTCGGTGGCAATGAAGGAAAAGAACTCAGGAGTGAGCTTCTTACGTTCTTTATCTCCACTTCATAAAGGTCAGAGGGACAGGGCAGTGGGTCCCTGCTGACCCGTGACAATCAGGAAGAGCCTCTGACTTTCTGTTCCTGATTGAGAAAGATTTTCTATTGGCCTATGGGACATTTTAGCAGACAGGTGAGTTCCTTAAGTGCTACTGACAGTCCTTTGATAACAGGGACAAGGTTATAATTGTATTGAAAAGGTTCCTGGAAGAGAATTTCTGAAAGGTGTCCCAAAACATCTTGTTCTTATGGCTAATGGGCTCTATTCAGAGTTTTTCCCAGTGACTGATGGCCTTCACTTGCATCACCTCTCTCCATTCTGATACTGACAGAAGAAAAGAAAACCTCTTAGAGCCAGACACAGCCACCAACGCAATGTGATTCATTCTTACACTTAGAAAGGGGAGAGCTGCTACAAAACACATTCCCAGCACTTGGAGGCATAGGATCTGGGTTCGACTCAGCTCTGATTCTTCTCAGCTGTGAGACCTTGGTCTGGGCCTGTTATTGAATGTCTTTGAGCTTTATTGTCTTCGCTTATCAGCTGGGGATAATTACATAATTTGGAGTAAGAGACAGGACATGGGCCTTAGAGTCAAGTAGAACTCAGTTCACATCCTGCCTACAATCTGTAGGGCTGGAGTTTTGGAGAAGGTTAGTCAAACTGAATGAGTAGACTGAGTGTGGTGGCTCACATCTATACTCCCAGCACTTTGAGAGGCTGAGGTGGGAGGACTGCTTGAGCCCAGGAGTTTGAGATCAGCCTGAGCAACATAGTGATACTCTGTCTCTACAAAAAATTAAAAAAAAAAAACAACTTAGCTTGATATGGTAGCACATGCCTATAGTCCCAGCTACATTGGAGGCTTAGGTGAGAGTATCACTTGAGCCCAGGAGTTTGAGGCCTCATTGAGCTAGAATTATGCTACTCCACTCCAGGCTGGGCAACAGTGAGGCCCTGTCTTAAAATAAAAACAAAAAACCTGAATGAGTCACTGTTACCCATAAAGTCACCTCATGATATTAACATTGGGGCAGTCTCAATGAGTTTTCTAAGTTAAATGGCCAGCACTGAAGAGATGCATTGATTACTATTAGTTTTCTCTCTATTGTATAGAGATATGACAGATTGATAAAAATGAGTGGGGACTAGAATATAGCATAAAACAGTAAGTAAAGAGTAGCATTTTGATAAAGTACTATGTTGTCAGAAGACAGGGAAAGCAAAATATTCTCTTTGTAATGTAGTCAGATCTTTTACCAAGGGCTGCTTTGGAGGTGATCAACTTTTTAATTTTTATTTTTTTCTTTAATGACGGAAGTGCTATACTTGAAGGTGGAATTCAACAAGCAGACACATCATTATTACAGTGGATAGACTGTATAAGGTAAACTTCCATAAAGATACAGTGTGACCATTGGGATCTATCACATTGCAGACTGGCTGGAGTCCAGTTTATTCCATGCTTGACATTAAAAGAATACTTTAGCACTTTGGGTCAAGTATGACATTGTGGTACTTGAATAATTAAAGGAATAGGGGACAGGTATTAATATCTAGGGAGAATTATTCAACTTCCTGCTAATGAGATGAGGTTCCAGCAATGAGTGTGGGGAAGAAAAGTGTAATTTGATTTGCATCCTCAGTTTGGGAAGACATTTATATTGGTTACATTTAGACAGTATGCTTTCTCTTATATTTCCATTTTCAATGACCTGTCCTATTCCTAGTGTACATTTTACTGCCAATCCAAACTTTGAAAATTACATGTGGCCTTGTGTATGGGCAGGGTACTTCATGCTGTGGTAGGGGGCCTGCACATGTGTAGTGCACTTGCAGAGCACAGTGGGGAGAGAGTGTGAGGCAGACAGGTGTTCGCTCTGAAGACTGTGCGTGTGGGTTGCTGTCATTAGGAAGAGGGACAGTAAAGACAGGACCAAACTTATTTCTAGTGACCTTGATCTGACTTTGGATTGGGTGTTCTCATCAAAGATTACTAAAGGACATATGTACTGTAGAAACAAATTTCAAAAATATTTCCCTTTCACTGTAGTTGAGACTGATTCTCCTCTTATTCTCCTTGCTCGTGTGTAACTGTTGATGCTACATTTGTACTTTTGCAATTGCATACAACTTTTCAAAGTAATCTGAAATTAGAGAATACTTACTTTACTTCTTATAACTTGTATTTCATTAATTCAATTGTGAGTTGCTTTAATAAATATTTGAACTTGTGAATGGAAAAAAAAGTTTCACAAGTTGAAGAAGTACTCTCATTGTGAATGGAGAAAAAGTTCCGTATTAGCAGTAATGGATTTCCTACCAATTGGAGGGTAATTATTTGCTTGGTTTGGCAAGGAATAAAGAGCTTCAGAGGTTTAAAGCAAATCTTTAGTGGAGCTTTGTTTGCCAAGCGCCTACCAAAAAAAAAAAAAAAAAAAAAGTGTGAGAGAAATATAAGTCAGGAATGGACATGAAGTGAAAAAATTTCTACCAAAAATTCCTTCTGAAATTTGAGATTTGGTCCGTGCTGGTCTTATTATATGACTATTTTGAATTTTATTTGTTCAGCAATACTGTTGACATACAGGCTTTTCTGATAATATAAGAAATAGATGTTTATTATAATAAATTCCAAATTCATTTTTTTTGTTCTCATTTTGTTTTATTTCTTCTGCCTGTTTTCCAGCTTATTTTGCTCCTCTTTTCCTTGGTTCCTTAGGTTGGAGCTTATATTATTAACTTGAGATTTCCTCTCTTTTCTAATGTAGGCTATAAACTTCTCTCTCAGCATTGTGTTACTTATATCCCACAAATTTCGATGTGTTTTGTTTTTATTTTTATTCAGTTCAATTTTTAAAAAATTTCCCTTAGGTATTGCTCTGTGACCCATGGATTATTTAGAAATGTGTTCTTTAGTTTTTATATGTTTGGAGGTTTTCCTGTTATTGATTTCTACTTTGGTTCCATTGTCATTAGGGAATATGGTTCATATGATTTCAGTTCTGTTTAAATGCACTGAGGTTGTTATATAACACAGAATGTGATTTGTCTTGGTCTATATTTTGCAGATACTTGAAAATAATGTGTATTCCGCTTTTCTTGCATGGAATGTTCTATAAATGTCAGATCTTGTTGGTTGGTGATACTGCTGAGTTCTTCTATATTCTTGCTTATTTTCTGCCTAGCTGTGTCAATCACTGAGAGAAGGTTGTTGATGTCTCCAACTGTAATGTGGATTTTACTGCTATTTGTCCTCTCAGTTTTATCAGATTTTGCTGCTCATGTGTTGCAGCCCCATTATTTGGTCCATGCACATTTAGGATTGCTACACCTTCTTGGTAGATTGACTCTTTTATCACTTGAAAATGTCCCTGTCTGTCTCTGGTAATTATATTTGCTCTAAAGCTTACTTTATCTGATATTAATATAGCCACTCTTGCTTTATATTCATTAATGTTTCCATAATATAGTTTTTCCATCATCCTAGTTTCAACATGCTATATGATTATATATGAAGTGAATTTATTGTAGACAGCATGTAATTATCTTTTATTTTAAATTCACTCTGCCAATCTTATTTTAATTGGTGAATTGGATTATTTACCTTTGATATAATTATTGATTTGAATTGTTTCTTTTTTTTTTTCTTTTTAAGACAGAATCTCATCTTATCACCCAGGCTGGAGTGCAGGGACACAATCTCAGCTCAATGCAACCTCCACCTCCTGGGTTCAATCAATTCTGGTGCCTCAGCCTCCTGAGTATCTGGGATTATAGGCATGCGCCACCACGTCCAGCTAATTTTTGTATTTTTAGTAGAGGCGGGGTCTCACTGTGTTGGCCAGGCTGGTCTCAAACTCCTGGCCTCAAGTGACCTGGCTGCTGTGGCCTTCCAAAGTGCTAAGATTACAGGCACAAGCCACCATGTCTGGCCTGTTAGGGTATGCTTTTTAAATGTATACATTAATCTTTATTCTCTCTGTTTTTTATTTCTCCACTTTGTTTTATTTTTCTGGCTTTCTTGTGGGATACTTGCTGTTTAATAGAATTCTATTTTTAATTAACTGGTGTTTTTGAATGTATCTATTTGTATGACTGTTTTAGTGGTTATATGAGGTATTGCATTATACACATAACTTATTACTATCTACTGGTGTTGATATTTTACCAGTTCATGTGAGCCGTGGAAACCTTACCTGCCTTTACAGCTCCTATTTTATAATAGAAGTCTATTTCCTGCATATACATTGAGAACCAAACCAACTCGTGTTATGTTTTTGCTTTAACCGTCAAATATAATTTAGAAATTCAAGGGACAAAGGAAATTCATTTTATTTATCTATTTTTTTTAATCCTTCCATTGTTCTTTTTTTCCTTCTTAATATTTCAGGAATCCTTTTATTTTTTTAAAAAAACAAAATAATAGTTTAGATGACTTTTAGCTATCTTTTTATGGAAAGTTTTTTGGCAACAAAATTTATTAGTTTTTTCTTCATCTGAAAACATACTTATTTCCCTTTTATTCCTGAAGAATATTTTGCTGGATGTAAAATTCTGGGTTGAGAAGTCCAGCCTCTGCCCCCTGCCAGAAAAAAGGTATCATTTTTTTCTGGCTTCCATGGTTTCTGATGAGAAATTAGCTGATAGTCAACTGTTTTTTTCTTTATAGGTAAAGTATCATTTCTCCCCTTCTGCTTTCAAGATATTTTGTTAGTTTACTTTCAGAAGTTTAACTATCATGTGTGTGGCAAACAGAATAATTTCCTCTCAAAGGTGTCTACCTCCTAATCCCTGGAATTTGTGACTATGCTACCTTACAAAGGGGTTTTATAAATGTGATTGAGCATCTTGAGAGGGGAAGATTTTTAAGGCTTATCTGGGTGGGCTCAATGTAATAACAAGGGTCTTTTTAAGAGGAGCATCAGAGACGGGGTAGAAGATGTGGTGATGGGAAGAGAGTTGAGATAGATTGGGAGAAGTGGAGTAGGAGGGAAGGGAAAGGGAAAGAGAAGGGAAGGAGGAGAAAGGGAGAGAGAGGAAAGAGAGAGACGAGAGAAAGAGAGGCAAAGAGAAAGGAGGATGATTCTACTTCTATGTTCTTCTGTATTTGTCCCAAACTGGTTTTCTCCTGGACCACTATTTTTTAAATAGAAAAAGTTCTACCTGGAGTTATTTGTCCTAAAATGGATGGAGAGGATTACTCCCTAATTCTCCTTCAATGACTGGTACACAATCTGAAGAATTCTTTTAGAACTTGGACTGGAGGTATGCATATCAATGTGCTGGATTTAAGTTGATCTGTGCTAGATGATGGTAGCATAGCAGTAAGAGTGAGCAGGGCAGTGAAAAGTCGGTCTCAGAGAAGTTTCCTTCTAGGATCAGGAAATTTTATCCTCCTGAGGACGGTGTGCTAATAATCCCCTGAGATTTTAGATGTTCCCTGGCTTTGTGTCAAATATGCCATTCTTCAGAGAAGCTGAGTCTATATGCAGTCACATGACACTTTTTCGAAATTTTAATTGTTCTTTGAGCATTGGCAATTGCTTATTTCTGGTGAATTGACTTTACTCTGCAGCCCTAAGCCTACTGCCAGATTACTGATCTATAGGTTCATGAATGTTGGTCTTTTTATTACACCTGTGAACTGGGCTTTTTCTTGTTGGAAGGCAGTCTAGGAAGTAAAGATGTTAGTTAAAACTGATGACTCTCGCTATCAGCTTTGCCTCTGCTATTATACTTTTCTGTGGTGGAAAAATGGTCCATGTGTGGGGAAGGCACACTTTCCCTATAGCCCATATTGTCCTTTCCCTCAAGTTTGTTTTTTTCAGTAGGACTCCTCAGAAGTCCTGATTTGCTTCCTGAAGACTTCTGAAGATCCAAGAAAACACAGAATCTCATCAGACTCACCTTGTCTACTAATCTGGGGTCTATGTCTCCTACTTCAGCTACTATCACCCTGGCTCTCTTCCCCTATTGCTCTGTACATGTCCCTTCATCAGATACAATTTCCCACTCTTTTCTCTCAAACTACTTCACTAGCTCTTCAAAATTTCCAGACTGTCAATTTTCTTATGCTCTAAACTTTAAAAAAAATTATTTCACTACTTCATTTTAAGTAAAATAAGGCTGCCCTACAAGGACTCTACATTTCTTGCTGTTCTTTCAAAATTAAGCCAATTAAGTTTTGTTTGTTGGTTTATTTGTTTCTCTTTCTTTTTACTCTCTCTCATCTTATGATCAGGAATTTGTCTAGGTGTTCATTTATTCTTCATTGCCACTTTCAGATATGTATATCCTTGCTTCTCTTGGAGGGTGTTGGACAGTTCTCCTGCTTTCTTGGAGCTCATATTTTCTGGCTAGACCTCTTTTCCCATCCTGGTTACCATCTTCTGTAAATAATACATTCTCTTCCTCCTCCTCCTTCTCCTCCTCCCCCTCCCCCTCCTGCTTCTCCTCCTTCTGCTTCTGCTGCTTCTTCTGCTTCTTCTTCTTCTTTCTCTCTTCTTCTTCCTCTTCTTCTTTTTCTTCTCCTCCTCTTCCTTCTCTTTCTCCCTCTCTTCCTCTTCTTTTTTCTTTCTTCTCCTTCTTCTTTATTTGAATGTGTTGCACTATACTCTTTCTTGTTACTTCACTTGCCATTATCAGGGATTTCATCTACATGGATAAATCATTCAGTAGCCTCTCAGTTCTTTATTTCTTCAAATCATCATTGTTATTTGCAGCTCGGTCACAGGTGATACTCTAGAATTTGTTATCAGCTAACACTGGATCATCTCTGAGGCCACAGCACTAAACATACTAATTTCTTTTCATAGCCTCCATTAGTTTTGGTCTAAAGAACCCTGATTTTTCCCTTCCCTGAATATTTAAAAACCACATCTAAGATTTTAATGCAAGGATCTCATTACTTTCTTGTGTTCAATGAGTCCTTCAGTTTTCAGCTTTCTAGTCATGGATTAAGCCATTATTATTATTACTTTCTTGAAAATATCATCAATTCCATTGTCTTTGTCTTCCTCTCTTTTGCCCACATCAGATGGAAGTTATGATCCATATCCTCAGGGTCTGCACCTGAACAGGCACTGCTCAGAATGTCACACAAGTGAGCCAACCAGTTTTGTTTCCCTATCTCATCACTAAGATGAAAGGAGAATTGCTTCAAAATTATTCCATGTGTCTCAAATAAACCTTTTTATCATGGTCCAAAATGACTGTCTTAAAGCTAATTCTCTTTTCATGCCATTCTTCATCACTCTCAGCTGATGACCTAGCTTCATATTTCAAACTGAAAATTCAAGCTATCAGATGTGAATTGCTTTATTATTTTTGTCATGGGAGCCCTCTTAATATATACTGTGTGACAGCTGGTGTTCATCTCTCAGGTGTATATGTCTAGGATCATAAATCTTAAAGCTAAGACATGCCTCCCTTCACAACTTCCGAGCTGCTTATATGTCTCATTCAACATTCCTCCCGAGACAAGTTTCTGAGAAAGAGGAGAAAAAAGTTAGCTTTCTTTGTGCAGATCCTCTATCCTTCCTCTGTGTGTGTGTGTGTGTGTGTGTGTGTGTGTATGTATGTATATATATATATATATATATATATATATATAGCCAGATGAAGACATTTGGAAGGAGAAGTAATTACAACAGAGGAAGCCAAAAAACATCTGTACCTGACCTTTGAGCTATGATGTAGCTTAAAGTCAGCGATCCCTCTGGGAAGTTCCCTTCTCCAGCAACCACTGTGATATATTATACACGAACACAGCATCCTGCAGACTCACTTCTTCTACCACGACCAGATTTCAGTGACAACAGCATATTCAGGCAGCTTCTGGCCTCCAGTGGTGATGGGGAAGAAGCTCTCTGGCTGACTTCCTCTAATCTATCAGGAGAAATAGCTGCTCAGATTGGGAAACACTTTAACATTCTTCACCCAGCCAACCTATATACAGTTCAACCCATGTTTTCCTTCTTCCTGCTTTTAGTATAGAAAGCATTTTTTCACTATTAGTGACTTTACTGCTGTAGTAAATTTCTTTCCATCTTGTTTTTCAATAGCCTCTGTCTTTGGCTAGTTACTCCCCTGCGTTATTTGTATTTAGCTTCTCTGATGAATCTTCCCCAGTGTCTTAGGACCATTCTTTAGCATCACCCACCTGAAAAAAACAAACTCTGTATCCCCCACAGTTTTATTCCAGAAACTTCCCCATTTCTTTTTCATGAGCCATACTACCCGTATTTTCCCTGGACTTTATTATAGCAGTCACTGAGTGCTTTGTTTTTGTGTGTGTTTTGTTTTTAATTTTGAAAATTAAAAGAAAATTCAGAGGTTAATAATAGATACCCATACACCTAACATACAGAATTAATAAAAATATGTTATCATTTCTTCCCCAATCATGCAATATAGCTATCTATAAATAGATATAAATCTCTGTTACTCAAGTGTATTTCTAAGCCTCCCTCCCTAAAGTAAATTTCTATCTTGAATTTGATGTGTTTCCTTCCACTCTACCTTTTAGATGTGCTTTTATTTTGTAAATTCCTCTTAAAGCTATCATGCCACAATTAATCATTTAATTCAATATTATGAAAGTAAGCAAGGATCTCTGGTTAGTTTATTTTAGTTTCTATAGTATTTCATTTTATGAATATACCATATTTTGGAGGTATTTATGTTGTTTCATGTTTTTCTAGTAGATTATGTGAATTTTGCTAAGTATACATCAAAAACCACAATTACTGTATACTCAAGTGTGTTCATTTCAATTTCACTAGATTTCTACTTGCTCTCCAAATTGGCTTTATAAACTGGTAATGTCGAACTTCCTGAATTATGCCAATCAGCTGGTGGATGTGCAATAGCTGCTCAGTGCTTTAGTTCACACTCTCCTGATTTTCTGTGAGGTTGCATGCATTTTCATATTTATTCGCTATTTTCTCCACTGGGAATTGCCTGTTCAGTTAAATTAGCTACTTTGCACATTTTTTCTAGTAGATTATTTTTGTCTTAAATATTGACTTGTAGGCATTCTTTTTCTTTTCTGTAGACTAAAACTCTTGGTTATATATATTGGAAGTATCTTCTGCCAATTTGATCTGTTTTTAACTTTGTATATGGCACTTTTATATTATAGAACTTTAAAATCTCATATGATCACATTTATTAATTTATTCTTTTTGTTGTTATTAATGTGTTTTAGCTAAGAAATTTTTACATTCTCAGCAGTACTAAAATCATTCTACATTTTCTTTTAGGTGCATTACAAGTTTGATTTTATAATTCAGATGTTTAATGCATGTGGAAGTTTTTTTGTGTGTGTGATATGAAGTGGTGCTCTAGACTCTATTCTCCATAAGGAAAGCCAACCGAGTCACTATACATTTTTATGAAGAGTTTAGCACTGAATACTGATTTGTATGCTATGGACAGAAGGTACTAATCCCCACATATGCTTGAGTCTGTTTCCAGTATCTCTACTGATTTCCTTTATCGGTCTACTTCTCAACCTCTGTCTAAATATTTTAATTACCATATCTTTATAAAGTCTTAAGTCTAGTAGGGAAAGTTACCTTACTTCTTGTTTAGTTTTTAGAATTATTTTGGAGAATATTAAATAATTGCTTTCAATTCATTTTAGAATTAGTCTGTTTAGCTCCATGAAAAATCATGTTGAAATTTTGATTTAAATAGTTCTGATATATGGATTATTTGTGGGAATGCTAGTCTACTTAGGAGAGTGAGTTTTTTAAATTCATGAGCACATTATACAAGTTCATCTATATAAATCTCTTATCTTCAATAGCATTTTATAATTTTCTTTTTGTGGGTATTCCATATATTTTGATAGATTTATTCTACATCTCTTATAGTTCAGTGGCTGTTGTGAGTGATATATTTTTCTATGAAATCTATTATTGTTGATATATAAGGCGACATTTATCTTTTAATTTTGATCTTGATTTAAGCAATACTTCTAACTTGTTTTATTAGATTTTGTATAATCTATGTAAATTATCACAATGTTCTGTAACAATGAGTACTTTTCTCTTTATTTGTCCAGTTCTGAGAATCTCTTTGTAAAAAAATTACATGTTGTTGAATGGAAGCATGATGTATTTTATGAAAGTTCAAAGTGGACAGAAGGATGGTGTGATTCATGAGTAGCCTAAAGCATGGACCTCTTAGAATGGGCATAGAATGCCAAGGTATTTGTGTTGCATGTGGCTGCTTACCAAAGAGCATCGGCTGTAAAAGGAGTCCTTGATCATCAAATGGGCAAGATGCCCCTTTGTGTGGATGCTGGTCATTCTCTGCTCCCAACTCCTTTAGTGCTTACTCACTGGGTCTATGTATATAGTGGTCATGGAACAGGAGATAGAGGTTATGCAAAGGTTCAGCAACATGGACTTCCCCTCACCATGACTGAGGGGCTACTGCCAGTGATGAACACCTGGCTTTCCAACAGCAGAGACCATATTGGTAAGTAGCACCATTCCCTAGGAAAACAAGCCAGCCTTGGTAAGTAGCACCATTCCCTAGGAAAACCAGCCAGACACCTGGTAACAGCTTGATTCTAGTGGACCCTATCTGGCATGGAGTGGCTATTACTTATCTATCATTGAAATACTTATTAATTTGGGATATAAATGTGCCTTTACTGTTATAGTTATGCCAGCCTTATTATACATGAATTCAGAATGCCTTGCTCACTGACATAATATTCTACACAATATTATTCTGGCCAATGGATTTTTCAAAACATAAGACATCAAGTAATGGGCTCACACTCAAAATTCACTGCTCTTTTCATATATCCTATCACTTAAAACTCATTTGGCTATGGGCTCACACTCAAAATTCACTGCTCTTTTCATATATCCTATCACTTAAAACTCATTTGGCTTGACAGGACACAGAATAGTTCATTAAAGGCCCAGTTTTGATGCCAACTGTGAGACAACATTCACGATGCAGCATATTGTTTAAATAAACCAAAAATATATGATATTACTTCACAAATAACCAGAAACATGATCAGGTAATCAACTGGTAGGAGAGGAATTGACTCCTCTCTTTTTTATTTGTATAAATTTAAGGGGTACAAGTGCAATTTTGTTTCATGGATTATTGCATAGTGATGAAGCCTTGACTTTAAGTGGATCCATCATTTGAATATTGTGCATTGTATCCATTAAGAAATTTCTCGTCACTCATCCCCCTTCTGCCACCTAAAACTTTTTGAATCTCCAATATCTATCATTCTATACACTATGTCCATGTGTATGCATTATTTAGCTCCCATTTATAAGTGAGAAAATTTGACTTTCTGTTGTTTCACTTAAGATAATGGCCTCCTGTTCTTTCTATGTTGCTGCAAAAGACAAATTTACATTCTTTTTTTATGGCTGAATAGTATTTTATTGTGTATATACACCAACTTTTTTTTAAATTGTACTTTAAGTTTTAGGGTACGTGTGCACAACATGCAGGTTTGTTACACATGTATACATGTGCCATGTTGCTGTGTTGCACCCATTAACTCATCCTTTACATTAGATATACCTCCTAATGCTATCCCTTCCCCCTCCCCCAACCCCACAACAGGCCCTGGTGTGTGATGTTCCCCTTCCTGTGTCAATGTGTTCTCATTGTTCAATTCCCACCTATGAGTGAGAACATGCAGTGTTTAGTTTTTTGTCCTTGCGATAGTTTGCTGAGAATGATGGTTTCCAGCTTCATCCGTGTCCCTACAAAGGACATGAACTCATCATTTTTTATGGCTGCTTAGTATTCCATGGTGTATATGTGTCACATTTTCTTAATCCAGTCTATCATTGTTGGACATTTGGGTTGGTTCCAAGTCTTTGCTATTGTGAATAGTGCCACAATAAACATACATGTGCATGTGTCTTTATAGCAGCATGATTTATAGTCCTTTGGGTATATATCCAGTAATGGGATGGCTGGGTCAAATGGTATTTCTAGTTCTAGATCCCTGAGGAATCGCCACACTGACTTCCACAATGGTTGAACTAGTTTACAGTCCCACCAATAATGTAAAGGTGTTCCTATTTCTCCACATCCTCTCCAGCACCTGTTGTTTCCAGACTCTTTAATGATCGCCATTGTAACTGGTGTGAGATGGTATCTCATTGTGGTTTTGATTTGCATTTCTCTGATGGCCAGTGATGATGAACATTTTTTCATGTGTCTTTTGGCTGCATAAATGTCTTCTTTTGAGAAGTGTCTGTTCATGTCCTTTGCCCACTTTTTGATGGGGTTGTTTGTTTTTTTCTTGTAAATTTGTTTGTGTTCATTGTAGATTCTGGATATTAGCCCTTTGTCAGATGAGTAGATTGCAAAAATGTTCTCCATTCTGTAGGTTGCCTGTTCACTCTGATGGTAGTTTCTTTTGCTGTGCAGAAGCTCTTTAGTTTAATTAGATCCCATTTGTCAATTTTGGCTTTTGTTGCCATTGCTTTTGGTGTTTTAGTCATGAAGTCCTTGCCCATGCCTATGTCCTGAATGGTATTGCCTAGGTTTTCTTCTAGGGTTCTTATGGTTTTAGGTCTAACATTTAAGTCTTTAATCCATCTTGAATTAATTTTTTATAAGGTGTAAGGAAGGGATCCAGTTTCAGCTTTCTACATATTGTTAGCCAGTTTTCCCAGCACTGTTTATTAAATAGGGAATCCTTTCCCTATTTCTTGTTTTTGTCAGGTTTGTCAAAGATCAGATAGTTTTAGATGTGTGGCATTATTTCTGAGGGCTCTCTTCTGTTCCATTGGTCTATATCTCTGTTTTGGTACCAGTACCATGCTGTTTTGGTTACTGTAGCCTTGTAGTATAGTTTGAAGTCAGGTAGCGTGATGCCTCCAGCTTTGTTCTTTTGGCTTAGGATTGACTTGGTAATGTGGGCTCTTTTTTGGTTCCATATGAACTTTAAAGTTGTTTTTTCCAATTCTGTGAAGAAAGTCATTGGTAGCTTTATGGGGATGGCATTGAATCTATAAATTACCTTGGGCAGTATGGCCATTTTCCCAATATTGATTCTTCCTATCCATAAGCATGGAATGTTCTTCCATTTGTTTCTGTCCTCTTTTATTTCTTTGAGCAGTGGTTTGTAGTTCTCCTTGAAGAGGTCCTTCACATCCCTTGTAAGTTGGATTCCTAGGTATTTTATTCTCTTTGTAGCAAATGTGAATGAGAGTTCACTCATGATTTGGCTCTCTGTCTGTTATTGGTGTATAAGAATGCTTGTGATTTTTGTACATTGATTTTGTATCCTGAGACTTTGCTGAAGTTGCCTATCAGCTTAAGGAGATTTTGGGCTGAGACGATGGGGTTTTCTAGATATACAATCATGTCATCTGCAAACAGGGACAATTTGACTTCCTCTTTTCCTAATTGAATACCCTTTATTTCCTTCTCCTGCCTAATTGCCCTGGCCAGAACTTCCAACACTATGTTGAATAGGAGTGGTGAGAGAGGGCATCCCTGTCTTGTGCCAGTTTTCAAAGGGAATGCTTCCAGTTTTTGCCCATTCAGTATGATATTGGCTGTGGGTTTGTCATAGATAGCTCTTATTGTTTTGAGATACATCCCATCAATACCTAATTTATTGAGAGTTTTTAGCATGAAGGTTGTTGAATTTTGTCAAAGGCCTTTTCTGCATCTATTGAGATAATCATGTGGTTTTTGTCGTTGGTTCTGTTTATATGCTGGATTACATTTATTGATTTGCATATGTTGAACCAGCCTTGCATCCCAGGGATGAAGCTCTCTTGATCATGGTGGATAAGCTTTTTGACGTGTTGCTGGGTTCGGTTTGCCAGTATTTTATTGATGATTTTTGCATTGATGTTCATCAGGGATATTGGTCTAAAATTGTCTTTTTTTGTGTGTCTCTGCCAGGCTTGGTATCAGGATGATGCTGGCTTCATAAAACGAGTTATGGAGGATTCCCTCTTTTTCTATTGATTGGAATAATTTCAGAAGGAATGGTACCAGCTCCTCCTTGTACCTCTGGTAGGATTCGGCTGTGAATCCATCTGGTCCTGGACTTTTTTTGGTTGGTAAACTAGTAATTATTGCCTCAATTTCAGAGCCTGTTATTGGTCTATTCAGAGATTCAACTTCTTCCTGGTTTAGTCTTAGTTTAGTTTTTTTTTGAGACAGAGTTTTGCTCAGTCACTGAGGCTGGAGTGTGGAGTGCAGTGGTGCAATCTCGGCTTACTGTGAGCTCTGCCTCCCAGGTTCATGCCATTCTTCTTCCTCAGCCTCCCAAGTAGCTGGGACTACAGGTGCCCACCACCATGCCTGGCTAATTTTTTGTATTTTTTAGTAGAGACGGGGTTTCACCATATTAGCCAGGATGGTCTCGATCTCCTGACCTTGAGATCCACCTGCCTCGGCCTCCCAAAGTGCTGGGATTATAGGCATGAGCCACTGCACCCAGCCTACACCAACTTTTCTTCATCCAGTCATCCATTGACGGACACGTAGGTTGGTTCTATGTCTTTGCTATTGTGAATTGTGTTGTGATAAACATATCAGTGCAGTTATCGTTTTGATATAAATATTTTCCTTTGGAAAGACACATAGTAGTGGGATTGCTGGATTGAATGGTAGTTCTATTTTAAGTTATTTGGGAAATCTTCGCACTGCTTTCCATAGAAGTTCTACTTATTTATATTCCCATCAGCATTATGTGTGTCCTTTTCTTCACATTGTCACCAATATCTGTTATTTTTTGACATTTTATTAATAGCCGTTCTGACTGGTGTAAGATGATGTCTCATTGTGGTTTTAATGTGCATTTCTCTGATTAGTAATGTTGAACTTTTTTTTTTTCGCATGCTTGTTGGTCATTTGTATGTTTTCTTTTGAAAAAAATGTTTATTGCCGGCTCAGTGTCTCATCCCTGTAATCCCAACACTTTGGGAGGCTAACATCGGAGGATCACTTGAGCCCAAGAGTTCTAAAGAAGCCTTGGCAACAGAGTGAGACCCCCATCTCTGCAAAAATATCAGAAAAAATAGCTGGGCATGATGGACTGCACCTGTGGTCCCAGCTGCTTGGAAGGCTGAGGCAGGAGGATTGCTTGAGCCCAGGAGGTAGGGGCTGCAGTGAGCCATCATTATGCTACTGCATTCAGCCTGGATGACAGAGTGACACCCTGACTCAAAAATGAAAGAAGACAAGAGAGAGAGAGAGAGAGGGAAAGAAGGAAGGAAGGAAAGAAGGAAGGAAGGAAGGGAAAAAGGAAGGAAGGAAAGAAGGAAGGAAGGGAAAAAGGAAGAAAGAAAGAAAGAAAGAAAAAGAGAGAGAGAGAGAAAGCAAGCAAGCAAGCAAGCGTCTATTCATGTCCTTCACCCAGTTTTTAATGGATTCATTTTGTTAATTTCAGTTCATGTTAGATTCCCAGTATTAGTCCCCTGTCAGATGAACAGTGTGCACCAATGGATGGGTAGTTTGGTCATTCTGTTGATTATTTCTTTAGCTGTACAGAAACTGTTTTAGTTTAATTAAGTGCTATTTGTCCATTTTTATTTGTATTGTTTGTGCATTTGAGGTGTTAGTCATGAATTCTTTGCCGAGGCCAATGTTCCAAAGAGATTTTCCTACATTTTCTTCTAGCATTTTTATAGTTTCAGGTCTTACATCTAAGTCTTTATTCCATCTTGAGTTGCTTTTTGTATCTGGTAAGATACAGAAAAACCCAATTTCTCAGCACCATTTGTTGAAAATAATGTATTTTGATAGAGATTGGATTGAATCTGTAGATTACTTTGGGCAGTATGGTCATTTTAATGATATTAATTCTGATCCATGAGCATGGGGTGTGTTTCCATTTGTGTCATGTATAATTTTTTTCATCATTTTTTTTAGTTTTCCTTGTAGGGATCTTTCACCTGCTTGGTTAAACATATTTCTAGATATTTTATTTATTGTGTAGTTGTTATAAGTGGAATTGCCTTCTTAATTTGGTTCTCAGCTTGATCATTATTGGTTTATAGAAATGGAACTGATTTTTTGCATGCTGATTTTGTATCCCGAAACTTTGCTGAATCCATTTATCCGATTTAAGAGTTTTTTTTTTTTTTTGAGTCTTTAGGTTTCTTTAGATATAAGATCATGTCATCAGCAAATAGAAATAATTTGACTTCCTCTTTTTCAATTTAGAGGATATTTATTTATTTATTTATTCTGATTGCTCTGACTGGGACTTCCAGTGCTGTGTTGAATAGGAGTGGTGAGAGTGGGCATCCTTGTGCTGTTCCAGTTCACAGACGGAAGGCTTTCAAATTCTTGCCATTCAGTGTGATGTTGGCTGTAGGTTTGTTGCATGTGCTCTTGTAATTTAATTTGCTAAGTTTCTTTTTTATTCTACAGTTTCATACTTTCCTGATTTGTAGGTCTTAGAGTTCAAAGGGAGAATGCTTTCAACAAGGGACTAAACAGTGGCTCCATTACTTTGGAAGTTAAGACTGCTACCTGGCCATTTCAAACTCTCTATATCACCAATAAATCAACAACTGTCTGGGGTGATGGATTCCTTTACCAATAAGAAATTGATTTTTTGAATTAGCTGGGTATGGTGGCACCTACCTATAATCCCAGCTACTCAGGAGGCTGAGGCAGGAGAATCGCTTGAACTCAGGATGCAGAGATTGCAGTGAGCTGAGATCATGCACTGCTGCATTCCAGCCTGGGTGACAGAGTGAGACTCTGTCTCAAAAAAAAAAAAAAAAAAATTGATTTTTTGTTTTCTAATTAGTGCAAGGAATATTTTGTTGGAAAAAAAAGAGTTCTTGGTTTATGTCTTAGTATGTCTACATGTAATGGCAAAATTAATGAAAAGTTACCAAAAAAAAAAGTGCAAGAGCATTGTGATTCCACATCCTTTAGGACAAAGAACCCTAATCAGGTGAGGAATTGGGTGAGAACAAAGGGTAGATGGAATTGATAGAGAAAGAAGGAAGTTACAACTGTCTACTAAGATGACAGAAAAGATAATCAGTTACAGAAACAATAACTATCTTTTCTGATCAGTTAAAGAGAAGATAACTGTAGAAGCTTCACACATTTTTTTCTTGCTTGTTCTTTCTCTTTATATATGTGTATGTGTAATTGTATGTGTAATATATAGTTGTATATGTTAACTTGTTTGTAAATCATATACATTCCTAAAAATTAAGTAATTTTTTTCTCTTTTTCCTTTTATTGTGTTTTATTATGGTTTCTTGGTGATAGTTTATTCTATAATTTATTCTTAAGAGGATAGGATATTGGTGGGATTCTGAATTTGTGAAATAAATGATTTTACCCAGATTTGGTTGCTCAAATAAGAATTTGATGACTGTTGGTATATTGTCTTCAATTTATGGGGGAGAGGCTGAGCTATATTTGCCTGCATATGTTTCTATGAATTATAGTTTCATAGGTGAAAATTTATAGAAATATGAATATGGCATAGCACTTCAAATATGTGTATGAGGGTATGCATGCACACTAAGTGGATGCTTAGTTTCCATCTTGTTCTAACCATCTCCCACCAATGATTTTCCATTGTCCTTCAATAAATTCAGATGCCTGGCATGATCTAATCACCACTACTCTGTTACTCAGAGTAAATTTCAGTCTTACTAGCTTGCTTTCGTTCCCTAAGCATGCTCATTAATTTACTGCTTTAGACAGTTCTCATCTTTTCTTCTAAAATTCTGAAAATTTTAGTCAAAAAGTCAGAAATAAGTTACACAAAACCTTTTTTACATCTTCATGCTCAACTCCCAGCCTCACAACTTCTGTTAGTATTTCCTGGAGTAGTTTATTCAGAGTAATCCCTGTTCCTTAAAACCGTTCTATTTCTAACTCAACCCTTTGTTTGTCTTCTTATGAAATTTGTAACTATTATGGCATTAGGTCCAATTTATTTATTGGTTTATAAATTTAGTGCTTCAAAATAAACCAAGTGAATTTAGAGTCCATGATTTCCCTATTCATCATTGCATTTTAGCACTGAGCACACTTTATTTAATAAATGCTCACCCAAATTTTATTTAGCTTTTTGAAAAATATCCAGAAGATGTAACAAGAAGTGATTTCAATTTTATTGTAGTTTCATTTTGATGCTATTACCCTCTCTATTTACATCCCTCTTATTTTTTCCTTATTTAGTGGCTTTTAAAGAGGGGAGTAGTATAAGAAAGTACCCCTTCCACCATCATTCTGCATTTTCTTGTTTTTGGCAAGATTTCTAACCCTCTCAACTTTTCCATAGATAAATCCAATTCACGCCTTGATCCCCAAATATCTTACATAAGCAGACTCTCTTTTTTGGAGCTTACACTCTCCAGCGTTCCTGCCACTCACTGTGTAGGCAGCCTAGGATGTGTTGGATCCTGACTAAATAAATACCCAAGTGTGATCCTGTCCCTTTAGGTAAAATGTTAGAATGTTTGTTAAACAAATGTGCATGGTTAGGGAGCACAAACAGTGTTTTTCTCCTTTGCTTCTCCTTCCCTTTCCTCTTCTACTTCCCCTTCCCCTCCCCATCCTCTCCCTCTCCTGCTCCCCTCTCCCTCTCCTTTCCTGTTCTTTCTTCTGTTTCTTTTCTTTTATTGTTTTTTGAGACAAGGTCCCACTCTGTCACCCAAGCTGCCCATTTCAGTCTTGACCTCCCAGGGCTCAGGTGATCCTCCCACCCAGCTAACTCTCCTGAGTAAATAGGACTACAGGTACAGGCCAACACACTGGGCTAACTAAAGGGTGCTTTTCAAATGGAAGTTCTATTTAATTTGAGATTTTGGGACATATTTGTCTAAAATAAGGAAAGTGTGGGCTTTTTTGAAGGAGAAAAAGAATAAAAAAGCCTTTGGATATGCTATTAAGTAGATAATCCACACCCACACCTGGTTTAGATATTCAATAAAGAAAGAGTGTAGTATATTAAATAGCATAAACCCTCACTTTAGATGAAGGAAACAAAGATTTACAACTCTTTGTTTTTGTGTGATTCAATTTCTAAAAATTTTAGTTCTCCCATTTATTTGAGAGAATAGAACCATTAGCTGTACAGATTAGTGGGTCATATATCTTGCTTTCCTCAGGGGAAAAAAAGGGTAATGTGCGAATGTATGAATTGTAAGCTATGGAATGGCGTGGTCTGTTTTCTCTATTTCCCAAAAATATTTGGGACAGGGCTAAGCATATACTACTCAATACATTAGGAATAAAAAATAAATAACTATAACATATTTTCATTTTAGTAAGTAAAATTTGGATAAAACGATTCCTTAAAGGCAATATTTGACAACAGAGTAATGTATAGAAATTCAAAATTTGCTTACATATATATATCTATATATAAAGTACAGAACACTTCTATTAAAGATGACAAATATGTAACAGACAGACATGAACTTGCCAAACAGACATGAACTTGCCCAAGTTCATGTAGTAGTGGTAGAGTTAAGTCTAAAATATGAGTCTCCAATATCCAAGTCCAGGAAGGTTTCCAGTGTACCTCACTAGGCTCCAAGCAGGGGGTAATGGATAAGGTGGAATGTGTGTATACACACATACACACACACACACACACACACATGCACATACACATTCTAAACATCCCATTTTTGTTTAAATTAGTTCTAAAATGTTAGTTTTTTTAATAACTTCTTCTATTTTAGGTTCAGGGGTACATGGGAAGGTTTGTTATATAGGTAAACTCATGACACAAGGGTTCGTTGTATACATTATTTCATCACTCAGGAATTGAGCTCACTACCCAATAGTTACTTTTTCTGCTCCTCTTCCTCCTCCCACCCTCCACCCTCAAGTACTCCCTGCTGTCTGTTTCCGTCTTTGTGCTCATAATTTCTCAAAATTTAGCTCCCACTTATAAGTGAGAACATGCAGTATTTGGTTTTTCTGATACTAAATTATTTTGCTGAAGATAATAGCTTCAGCTTTATCACCTCCCTGCAAAAAGACAGATCTCATTCATTTTTATGGCTGTGTAGTAGTCTATGGTGTATATATAGCACATTTTCTTTACCCAGTCTGTCACTAATGAGCATTAGTGTTGATTCCATGTCTTTGCTATTGTGAATAGTGCTGCAATGAACATTCATGTTTATGTGTCTTTATAGTAGAATGATTTATATTCCTCTGAGTATATACCCAGAAATGTGATTGCTCAAATAGTAGTTCTGCTTTTAGCTTTTTGAGGAATCGCCACACTGCTTTCCACAATGGCTGAACTAATTTACACTCCCACCAACAGCGTGTAAGTGTTTTCTTTGGAACCTTGCCAGCATCTGTTATTTTTTTTTTTGACATTTTAATAAAAGCCATTCTTAAGCATGTGAGATAGATCTCATTGTGGCTTTGATTTGCATTTCTCTAATGATCAGTGATATTGATCTCTTTTATGTTTGTTTACTGCATGTATGTCGTCTTTACAGAAGTGTCTGTTCATGTCATTTTCCCACTTTTTAATGTTTTTTTCCTTGTAAATTTGTTTCAGTTCCTTATAGATGTTGGATATAAGGCCTTTGTCAGATGAATAGTTTGCAAAAATGTTCCCCCATTCCATCGGTTGTCTGTTTCCTCTGTTGTTAGTTTCTTTTGCTGTGCAGAAGCTCTTAGATCCCACTTTTCAATTTTTGCCTTCATTGCAAATTGCTTTTGGTGTCTTTGTCAATAAAATCTTTGCCTATTCCTATGTCCAGGACAGTATCTCCTAGATTGTGTTCCAAGGTTGTTATACTTTTAGGTTTTACATTTAAGTCTTTAATCTTGAATTGATTTTTTGTATATGCTGTAAGGAAGGGGTCCAGCTTCAGTCTTCTGCTTATGGCTAGCCAGTTATCCCAGCACCATTTACTGAACAAGGAGTCTTTTCTTCATTGCTTGTTTTTGTCAACCTTGTGAAAGATCAGGTTGTTGTAGGTGTGCAGCCTTATTTCTGGGCTTTCTATTCTGTTCCATTGGTCTATGTGCCTATTTGTGTACCAGTACCACACTGTTTTGGTTACTGTAGCCCAGTACTATAGTTCAAAGTTGGGTAACGTGATGTCTCCAGATTTGTTCTTTTTGTTTAGGATCGCCTTGGCTATTCAATTCCTTTATTGGTTCCATATGTACTTTAAAATAATTTTTTCTGGTTTTGTGAAGAATGTCATTGGTAGTTTGAAAGGAATAGCATTACATCTGTAAATTGCTTTGTTGCTTGGGCAATATGGCCATTTTAAGAATATTGATTCTTCCTATCCATGAACATGGGATTTTTTTCCATTTGTTTATGTATTCTCTGATTTCTTTGAGCAGTGTTTTGTAATTCTAATTGTAGAGATCATTTACCTCCCTGATTAGCTGTATAATGGTATTTTATTCTTTTTGTGGCAATTGCAAATGGAATTGTCTTTATGATTTGGCTCTTGTTTTGGCAGTTTTGGTTGTATAAAAATGCTAGTCTCTTTTGTACATTGATTTTGTATCCTGAAACTTTGCTGAAGTTGTTTATCAGCTGAAGGAGCTTTTGGGTTTATACTATGGGGAGATATATATATATATACACACACACACACACACACACACACACACACACACACACACACACACACACACACACACAGATAGACTACCTGTCTTCCTATTTGGGTGCCCTTTATTTCTTTCTCTTGCCTGATTGCTTTGGCTAGGACTTGCAATACTACATTGAATAGAAGTGGTGAGTGAGGACATTCTTGTCTTCCACACATTTTCAATGGAAATGCTTCCATCTTTTGCCCATGCAGTATAATATTGACTATGGGCTTGTCATAGATGGCTCTTATTATTTTAAGTATGTTCCTTCAATGCCTATTTTATTGAGGATTTTTAACATGAAGGAGTGTTGAATTTTATTAAAAGCATTTCTGTGTCAGTTGAGATAATCATATCGTTTTTGTCTTCAGTTCTGTTTATGTGATGAATCACATTTATCGATTTGCATATGTTCAACCAACCTTGCATCCCAGGGATATAGCCTACTTGCTTATGTTGGATTAGCTTTTTGACATCCTGCTGGATTTAGTCTGCAAGTACTTTGTTGAGGATTTTTGCATCAATGTTCATCAAGGATATTGGCCTGAAGTTTTGTTGTTGTTGTTGTATCTCTGCCAGGTTTTGGTATCAGGATGATGCTGGTCTCATACAGTGAATTGAAGAGAAGTCTGTCCTCCTCAATTTTTTGCAATAGTTTTTATAAGAATGGTACCAGCTCTTCTTTATACATCTGGTAGAATTCAGCTGTGAATCTATCAGGTCCTGTACTTTTGTTCGTTTGTTTGTTTTTGATTGGTAGGATATTTATTACTGATTCAATTTCAAAGCTCCTTATTGGTCTGTTCAGGAAATCAATTTCTTCTTGGTTCAGTCTTGGGAGGGTTTATGCGTCCAGGTATTTATCTATCTCTTCTAGGTTTTCTAGTTTGTATGCATAGAAGTGTTCATAGTAGTTTTGAATGGTTATTTTTATTTCTGTGGGGTCAATGGTAATATTCCCTTCATTATTTCTAATTGTGTTTATTTGGATCTGCTCCCATTTTATCTTTTTTAGTCTAGCTAGTGGCCTCTCTATCTTATTTAAAAAACCTCCTAGATTAATTGATCTTTTGAATGGCTTTTCATGTCTCAATTTCCCTCAGTTCAGCTCAGATTTTGGTTATTTTATGTCTTCTGCTAGCTTTGGGGTTGATTTATTCTTGCTTCTCTTATTCTTTCAGTTGTGATGTTAGGCTGTTAACTTGAGATCTTTCTAACTTTTTGATGTGGGCATTTAGTGCTATGAAGTTCCCTGTTAACACTGCCTTAGCTTTGTCCAAGATTCTGGTATGTTGTATATTTGTTCTCATTGGTTTCAAAGAACATCTTGGTTTCTGCCTTAATTTCATTATTTACCCAAAAGTCATTCAGGAACGTGTTGTTTAATTTCCATGAAATTGCATGGTTTTAAGCAATTTTCTTAGTTTTGACTTCTATTTTTATTCCACTGTTGTCCAAGAATGTGTTTGGTATGGTTTCAGTTCTTTTGCATTTGCTGAGGATTATTTCTTGTCCAATTATGTGGTCAATTTTAGACTATGTGTCTTGTGGCAATGAGAATAATCTATATTCTGTAGTTTTGGAGTGGAGAGTTGTATAGAGGTCTATCAGATCCATTTGGTCCAATGTAGAGTTCAGGTCCTGAATATCCTTGTTAATTTTCTGCCTCAATGATCTGTCTAATACTGTCAGTGGATTGTTGAAGTCCCCTACTGTTAATTATTGTGTGGGACTCTATGTCTCTTTGTAGGTATGTAATATCTTGCTTTATGAATATGGGTGCTTCTGTGTTGGGTGTATATATATTTAGGATAGTTAGGACTTATTGTTGAATTGTATCCTTTGCCATTAAATAATGCCCTTCTTTTTCTTCTTAAATCTTTGTTGTTTTAGAGTCTATTCTGTCTAAAATTATAATTGCCATCCCTGCTTTTTTCTGTTTTCTATTTGCTTGGTAGATTTTCCTCTATCCACCCCCGGGACACACATATCTTTTTTTGAGCCTATGGTTGTCATTGTGAAATGGGTCTCTTGAAAATGGCATACCACTGGGTCTTGCTTATTTATCCAGCTTGCCACTCTGTGCCTTTTAAGTAGAGCATTTAGCCCATTTACATTCAAGCTTAGTATTGATTTACATTCAAGCTTAGTATTGATATGTGTGGATTTTATCCTGTCATTTCATTGTTAGTTGGTTATTATGTTGGCTTGTTTGTGTGGTTGCTTTATAGTGTCAGTGGTTAACATCTGTTAATATCAGATTGTGAGACTAAGTGCAGTGCCCCTGCTGCAGTTGTCTCTATTCATCCTACTGTCAGATCAGTTCTAGGCAGTTCTCATATCCAGACTCTTTCAATGAAGAATATGCAGTAGTCTTCAAAATCTAGGTGATACATGTTACACATCTCAACATCTCTGTCCTCAAATATTGCTCTGGTTCTTTGGTAACATTGGGCTTGTGTTTCATGCCCCAAAGTGGTGGTAGAAAGCTGATGCTAAGAGAATTAGATGACATGAAACTGTAGAGTTTATAGACGGGTAGGCTTGCATTCAGGAGACCCAAGATTAAGTCTGACCTCTGCTGTTTTTAGGTTTTGTAACTTTAAGAATATTATTTAATCATTCAAGTCTCAGTATTCTCTAGAGTATAATGTTGTGCAGATTAAAAAAGAAAAGCAGTGTAAAAGTGTTGTGGACCACACAGTACTACAGACATTCTAAGATTTACTCTTATTTTGATACTTCTTTCTTTCAAGAAATTGATACATCATATTTTACATCTTTATTGGACACTTAATATTTTATTATGTGCACTGAATGTATAACAATCAAATCAGGGTATTTGAGGTATCCATCACTTTGTGTATTTATTGTTTCTATGTGTTGGAAACAATTCATGTCTTCTATCTACTTTGAGATATACATTACATCATTGTTAACTATAGAAATATTTATTTAAATTCACAAGACACCCACCCATTTTCAAGGAGGGAGTTTTTTTTGTGTGGAGGAATTAGCCCTCCCCTTCTAATGTGGGGCAAGAATAATATGGTGCACATGGAAGCACCTCTTCAGTAATTGTACAGTAAGTTTAGCATCTGAGAGTGAAACTCTCCTATCTTCAAGTTAGTGATGATTTCCCTTCTGAGCACCAAAATGTTTATGATTTGGAGGGCACAGTAAAGACATGGATACTTTGTTATAAGTCTAAGGAATCCCCTATCTTATGGCTGACCTCTTTGAATAAATAATTTATTTTTTTCTCACTTGATACCACTAGTGCAGCAGAGATAGGCAAATAACCATAAATTAGTTTCTAAACTTATTCCTTCTAAATGTGTTTAGAATTGATTTTATGGAAGTATAAAAAGGTATGAGGTTCCTTTTAATAATTCATCCTATCACTTATTGCTGAAATTAGATCTTGGGTTTCATCAGTCATTGGCTGTGAAAAAAATTACTTAATTTAGCATTAATCCAAATTACATGAGTAAAATACAGGTGAGCTGATCCATACTCTTTGGAAGCTGAGTATTTAAATTTGTGTAGCCTTAAATTATAAAGGACACTTTTTCTAATCTCTGTGGTTAAGATATGGCCTTTGTTATAATTAAACATATTTTATTTCAGTGCCTTGATCTTATTTTTCCCCTCAAAATTCTCCCTTATCAACTGTCACTGGGTATCATGAGGGACACTTAAAGCAAAACAAAATTATTTATTTATTCAAATGCAGGCTGTATATTCTCATCTTAACTCTTTGTGTTTGTAGCTTTCTCCTTCTAGAATAATTGCCCTATTTTAATCAACACAAATTTATTAAGAATCTACTCTGTGACTGACATTCTGTGTTGAAATTCATCTATCCTAGAAGGGCCAGTTAAATTGTTACCTCTATTATAAGTCAATCCCATTCTGCTTAATTGGGATTTTTTTTTTATATCTTATTGGCTAATAGTTTGTTTACGCACTTGTAAGATTATAACTCAGAATACAACAATTATCTCATAATTAATTATGTTCATTCCTATCTCCTTCTACTTGACTTAGAATGAAGCTTAGAGGCCACACTAGCAGAATAAACCTATTCATAATTCAACTACTCCTTCCCTTTTCTGTTGGAGTATAGGCTCCATTCAGATAGAGACCTATTTCTCTTATTCACTTATGTTTTACCAGAGCCTGTCCCAGCCCTAGCATATAGAATGCATGAAATAAATATTGTCTAAAAAATGTATGCTCTCCTGAATTGGTTTCAGCAAATGCCAATATGGTGCGAGAGTAACACAGTGTACATTAAAAAGCTTCCCCCAATTTTCATACTGAAAAGAGAGGAATCCAGTTGGATCAGTGATGATGATTATTATTTAATCAACATAATTAAACTTTTTTACTAAATTCTTGGTGACTATATACTGGAAGACATCCTATTGTACATGAATTGGAGATTTCAGTATAAATAGATATTTATATTATTTTTATAATAAACTTTGTACAGATCAGAAATACTTACATTGTTTTTTATTAGGAACACAACTTCAGGTTGCCAATAAACAAACAAGACACACATATTGTTAAAAGCAAAAATGTGAATATCTTGACCCTACCTAATTATTGCGATAATGCTTTTGTTATCCAAATTGGCCAAGGAATAAGCCATTCTGTAGAATATTGTCTTAAAAAGTCAAAATTCTATCTGCAAGCACTCCATGTTATGTAGCTCATGCCCTTGGTACATATTAGGTATTAAATAAAATTGTGGAACTTTAGTTTCATTTGAGATTAAGATTATGCAATTGCAGAAAAGGTACTTTATATTTAGATTATGCTAACTAAACCTCCTACTCCTTGCCTGGATAAGGAGTACTGAGAATAATAACAATCCTATGTTGATGTTGAAATGTCAAGCCAATGATTTTGCAAGATTCAACTTAGCAACATTGATAGAGGCTAGATGATTAAAAATAATATGAAATGCTAGTCTACAGTCTATATTCTGAAGGCAGAATTCCAATTGTAAAACAGTGCCAGAGACTGAAAAATAGCTTTAAAACATTCTCAAGAACTCAACTGCCCTCTGAAATCAGAATCTATCTTTTACATTTTTGGAAAAGTTGGAAAATTAGTTCCTAGACACAATGTTATAGAGGACATAAAAAAAAAAGTCACATGGGTAAAAACATCAAGATTCCTCTACTACCAGTAAA
The DNA here is from genome assembly GCF_029281585.2 of Gorilla gorilla gorilla. Lineage (NCBI taxonomy): Eukaryota > Metazoa > Chordata > Mammalia > Primates > Hominidae > Gorilla > Gorilla gorilla. The sequence goes on from NC_073236.2 coordinate 125,544,443, forward strand.
ATGTTAGGGGAACTAGGTATATAGAATGTTGTCTTATAAATCAGAAAATATTATCAAAGCTAATTTCCCAAACAGAGGGAAGAATTGGGGGCAAAATACCCCATCAAAGGGGTAAAATACTCCCTCAAGTGAAACAGCCAGAGAGTAGTGGCATCTAGATAAAAAGATCCATCATAGGGTTTGCCATTGTTGTATTATTTATTGGGCTTTCCTTCACTCCTAATCCCTTATCCCTTCAAACATGGCAAAAATCCAGTTAATATCATTGGTAACCAGCATGTTAGTGTTGGGAGTAACCAGAGATCACTATGGAAACTGAGAGAAAAAATAGATAGGACAATGGTGAAATCTATCACCAGTGCAGACCTATATATACTGAGGTGGGGGTGGGGGCAGTAGAACCCACAGACTGAATTTCAGGGAGAAGGAATGAAATTGGGGCTGAAAGAAATTCTATGACTAATTTAGGGGATTCGTGTTCTAATAACATAGTAGGGCTCTGTGATTCAGTGAATACCACAGCAATAAAACCCATCTACCGTCTTGCAACCTTTGGGAATTTCCAGGCTTTAACTTTATCTGAACTATAATAACCAGCACTCAGATTTTATCTAAGGTATAAACATGCAGTAGATAAAGTTGTGTCAAAGGTAAAAATGGGTTATAGGAAACATTGTGCAATGAGGGCAAATTTCCCTTTCCCTGACTTACAAAGGCTTGTCCTGATTCCTTTCCCCAACCAGAATCTGCTTTCAAGTAGGAATTTTGTAATATTTATTACTCTTGGAGTAAATTTGAATTAATTCATTTTCTTTTTCTGGGGAGGTAGAAAAGCAGAGGGAATGGCATACCCAGAGAATGAGTTAGTGGAAGAAGTAGGACCCAAGGCATTCTCCTGTCTATGACACCACGTAGTGCTAAATAAGATCAAGAACTTAACACGCTGATAGGCATCATAAATGATCTGAAGAAATGTAGTGTCAGGGAGACAGGCATATGCCTTCCTGCTAAGCTGAAATGCCATTTCTGCATATCTCCTTACTCTCAAACAGACTTTAACTAAAGGGAAACCAAATAGTCTCCACGACTTCACACAGGATCCCTCCTTCCAATACAGAGGGCTGATTCAAGAACTCTTGTCCTTTGAAATAAAAACTTGCTCACCTCTCCCCTCCAACACCCACACTAATGTTTGGATGCCAATTATCCTGAATCTATTGTCTTTCCTCTATTAAACGAAACAAATTGTGATGTTCAGTTACAGAAGTTGTTATTGTTGTCAGTTAGTTTTTGACGAGATACCCTTTGCTTGCCAGTTTTCTATTTAGAGGGGTTTCATGGGCTTGCAATTCTGGGGAATTAAATGGAGGGTACATGAACTAGGAAGCTCAAAAACATTGGCATTGGGGATTTTTTCCCCAGAGAGAGAGAGAGCCAGGAACAGAGAAAGAGGTATAGTCTTAAGCTGCAACTTAAAAATACTATGGTTTTAAAAAATGCAAGGTCAACTAGTCTCCTCTATTTTCCTCTCTACTGCATGAAGAGTTTTCTTTGTCTTCTTGGCGTCACTCCTCAATGCCTATCCTTAGAGGAGATTCTAGCTTGGTCAGACTTTACCCTGGAGTTTTGTGATATACAGACAGAGAACAGAGGTATAAACAAGGTGAGAGAGGCACGTAATCAAGTGAAAGTGTTACAGTCGGTAGTTACTCATATATGGGCAGGGCAGGAGAGTGTCAACCCTCCACCCCCTACAATCAGGAATGTCAAGTGACCATCAGGTGATGGTCAGGTAGTTACAGTGCCTCGCTAAAATAATAATTGGTCGCAGCTGGTGCCAGGGAAGGCACTCTCCGATAGATAGAAACACCTGAAACTGGTGATCAGGAGCTTCCTAATAAGATCTCAGGAACTGGGCAAGTGGGCTCAAGCTTGCACACTAAGAGGCAAAATGACAGAGTTTAACTGGTATATGACCTTCTTCTAAGAATACTGGACTGGTAAGAGAAGAATGCCTCAAGTGAGCATGCATACAACTTGAGTAAACACACTGTGCATGCAGCCCCTCCCGAGATCTGGCAGTCCACTGTGCATGCAGATAGCCCACCCCAAGGGAGGAATCAGGGGAAAAGGGGTGCAATCCTCCAGAAGCATGCTGATGTATTAGACCCCAAGTCAAAGGTCAAACCAGGCACTTGATCTCTTGAGTCACCCGCTTGGCCCTCTTCCAAGTATAATTTACTTCCTTTCATTTCTGCTATAATACCTTTATAAAAAACTTTCTCTCCTGCTCTAAAAGTTGTCTCAGTTTCTCCCTCTGCCTTATGCCCCTCAGATGAATTCTTTCTTTTGAGTAGCAATAATTGAGGTTGCTGCAGACCTATGAAGATTCACTGCTAGTAACAGAAGGACAAGGGAGGATAAAAAGCTGAGGATCAGAGAGGGAAGGATAGAGAAAAACAGTCACTGGTGGCAAGTAAGAGCATAAAATGTAAACAATTGAAAAATAAAGAACGAGGAAGATATGTCAGAAGGGCTAGTGGGTATTAATGGAAACCCTATTACTCTTTCATAGAAATGTAAATTCAAGGTTGGGATTGCATTTTAAGAATAAATTTGTTGTAAAGAATGTACTTTAATTTAATTCAAATTAGTACATGGGACATTTAGTGAACACCACACAGATACCACTTTCAGAATGGAAGCACTCATTTACCCAACTAATGAGAGTACTGGTTATTGAGAGCTGAAAATTGCTCATGGCCAAAAAGAGCTCCCTGGCCCCAAATAATGCCCTTTCCATGAGGCTGTCTAACACCAGTGACTGGTCAATCAATATGAGGTAGAGGAACATCCCTGGCCCCCTTCCCTCAGTGTACAACTATCCAGAGATTCCTGTGGGATTGGCTGGTATTTGTTGAAATTGCACTACAGTTCAACTTCTCTTCTGCAGAGGACTGCTTTGCTCACCCCTTTACAGATGCTGATACCGAGGGTGTTACTAATTAACTTCCTGAATGCAAATTATCCTCTCAAAGTTTGTTTCCAGGAAGCTAACTCATACACGGGTTATATGGTGATTTAGGTTAGATAAGTAGCATACATGGATTCATTCATCCAACATTTATGAGTTTCTATTACATGCTAGTCACTGAGCTAGATACAGGAAATCCAGCATTGAATAATAGTCAAAATATTGACAGGCTAGAAAGGAAGCCAAGCCTGTAAAATCTAATTGCCATGTGGTTGGTACTATACGGTAGACATGTAGTAGTTATGAAGAGACCCCAAAAGAATAAATGATGTTGGTGGGTCGTGAATTGCTCCACAGAGCAGATGATGTTTGAGCTTCTGAGCAGGTATTTGAGAATGGTGTAAGATAAAAAGAAAATTCCAGGGAGTGTTGCTGGAAGTCAGGGACCCCGAACAGAGGGACCAGCTGAAGCCATGGCAGAAGAACATATGTTGTGAAGATTTCATGGACATTTATTAGTTCCCCAAATTAATACTTTTATAATTTCTTACGCCTGTCTTTACTGCAGTCTCTGAACATAATTTGTGAAGATTTCATAGACACTTATCACTTCCCCATTCAATACCCTTGTGATTTCCTATGCCTGTCTTTAATCTCTTAATCCTGTCATCTTTGTAAGCTGAGGAGGATATATGTCGCCTCAGGACCCTGTGATGATTGCGTTAACTGCACAATTGTTTGTAGAGCATGTGTGTTTGAACAATATGAAATCTAGGCACCTTGAAAAAAGAACAGGAAAACAGCAATGTTCAGGGAACAAGAGAGAGATAACCTTAAACTCTGACCACTGGTGAGCCTGGCGGAACAGAGCCATATTTCTCTTCTTTCAAAAGCAAATGGGAGAAATATTGCTGAATTCTTTTTCTCAGCAAGGAACATCCCTGAGAAAGAGAATGCGTCCCTGATGGTAGGCCTCTGAAATGGCCGCTTCAGGAGTGGCTGTCTTTTACGGTTGCAGCTGTAGGGATGAAATAAGCCCCAGTCTCCCATAGTGCTCCCAGGCTTATTAGGATGAGGAAATTCCCGCCTAATAAATTTTGGTCAGACCAGTTGTCTGCTCTCAAACCTTGTCTCCTGATAAGATGTTATCAATGACAATGCGTGCCCAAAACTTCATTAGCAATTTTAATTTCACCCTGGTCCTGTGGTCCTGTGATCTCGCCGTGCCTCCATTTATCTTGTGATATCTTATTACCTTGTGAAGCATGCAATCTCTGTGACCCACACGCTATTCGTACACTCCCTCCCCTTTTGAAAATCACTAATAAAAACTTGCTGGTTTTACGGCTCAGGGGGCATCACGGAACCTGCCGACATGTGATGTCTCCCCTGGACACCCAGCTTTAAAATTTCTCTCTTTGTACTCTGTCTCTTTATTTCTCAGACCGGCCAACACTTAAGGAAAGTAGAAAAGAACCTATGTGAAATATCAGCGGTGAATTTCACCCGATATCTGGCTGAATTTCCCCTGATAAGGGAGAGGGAAGCAAATGAGGAAAAACATGGAGACCTCAGAGTATCTGAGTCCTTCAGTGAGTTGCTAGTAGTTTGATCTGGTTGAAATGTTGAATGGGTGATAAGAATGATTAGTAAGGCAGAGGAGGAAGCCTCTGTGATTTTTTCATATACCAAGCTAGTGTTTGAACATTATCAAGACGTATTAGGAAAACTTTACAGGGTTTATGGAGGGGAGTGATACAGGCATATTCTACTTTTTGTTACATTTTTCAGTTGAGATTCCGACCATGCAAGTGATGTTCCTTGGTGCAGTGCCTTAGCTGTGATCTCTGAATATATATATGGCCAGACTGGATGCTTTAGAATTGTGCAGGGCTGTTCCTAACAAAGTAGACTCTAGACTTCACACACGTCTAACTGAACTAGAATCCCTGAAAATTAAGGCCAAGAATTTGAATGTTTCACAAGTATTTCTACCCAGCCATGCTTATGTTTGTGACTGTGGTTCTGTCAAGGAGCTACACACACTGAAGTCTTAGGGTGGAAATGAGTAATATGAAATGGGAGCAATAATCCCCCAGCTGATCATAGCTTTCAAAAACGTGGTGATAGAGGCATTCAGTACTTCTGGATCAGGAGTCTCTGGGATTTGAGCCTTAGCATCATTGATGATAAAACGGAGCCTGACAAAATCTTTCTGCTACAGCAATCCCGTGGTTAGACTGGGCATTTTTCTTGATACAATGTTTCTAGCTGCATTGTTCCTTATTGTGTAACATTTAACCTTAGTTCCCTGGACCTCCTGGAAATTTCATGCAATACCGTTTTAATTTCACCTGCAATGGTTAGAATGAATTTTATCTACAATTAAGAAATCTTAATCAATACATAACTGCATACATCTATGATTGAAATTGTCTTAGGAAAAAAGCAAATCTGTTAGTATTAACTGGAATTATTACTATAAAGTAATAATTTGTGATAAAGTCTTACTGAAAGATTCTGGAGAATTTTGTGATTTAAACTCCCTTTGAAAATAACTGCTATAGATATCATGGGCTTGCAAATCATTTTTGAGTTCATAAAGTGCTTTCTAGCACTTTTTCTGATTTATTAATAAATACATTAAGTACCTACTGTCAACCTTGTAAAGCAGTTGTTATTTTACAGATAAAGATTTTACAACTGAATGGGTTTAAATTAATTATTTAAAATTACATATCAGCCAATGGGAAGTTGAAGTTTAATTGTTAGTCTTTTGATGCCAAAATGCAAAGGCTGTCTAAGTCATTCTTAGGGTCCTTTGGTGTTCATTGCAATTGAACCAATGATTTTTGATATTCAGTTTTGATCAACATTTTTCAGCTCTTGTTATGTGTGAGACAATATGCCAAATACCATGTGATATACACATGCTTCAGATGAAAGCTTCTTTAAGACCTGTGGTACAATTAGGGTAGCACTTGTGTTCCCAATTATTCAGAACTCAAGACAGAATGAGCTAGGTTTTATGGGTATCAGAGGAGGAAGAGATTTATGCCAACTAGAGTACCAGGGAGAGTTCATTGAAGAGGTGGAATTTGAATCGAGCCCTGAAGAGTTGTTCAGTAGAAAGTGCAACCTTCATGTTCCACAGGGCTCCTTGCTCAGAAGGCTCTCACTCTTGCTCCTTGCTTAGAAGGCTCGCACTCTTGGTTTAATGCTCTGCTGTCTTGAATTCTTGACAATTTTAGTGAGGGCCTCTGGATATTTATTTTGCACTGGGTGCCACAAATTATGTAGCTGGTCCTGAGTAGGAATTCTGTGGGCAGATGTATTGAAAGTAAAGATGGTATGCACTTTTAAGTTTTATTTTATTTTTAAATATTGAAACGTTTATTTTAGATTCAGGGGTACATGTGAAGGCTTGTGAAATAGGTAAACTCATGACTTGCGGGTTTGGTGTGCAGATGATTTCATCACCCAAGTACTAAGCATAGTGTCCTAGTTTTTTGTTTTTGGTACCTCTCCCTCTTCCCATCCTCCACTCTCAAGTAGGCACTAGTGTCTGCTGTTCCTCTTTTTCTATCTGTGTTTTCTCATTACTTAGCTCGCACTTATAACTGAGAACATGTAGTATTTAATTTTCTGTTCCTGAGTTAGTTTGCTAAGGATAATGGCCTCCAGTTCCATCCATGTTCCTGCAAAGGACATGATCTTGTTCTTTTTATGGCTGTGTAGTATTCCGTGGTATATATGGACCATATTTTCTTTATCCACTCTACTGCTGATGGGCATTTAGGTTGATTCCATGTCTTTGCTGTTGTGAATAATGCTGCAGTGAACATATGTGTGCATGTGTCTTTATGGTAGAATGATATATATTCTTTTAGGTGTATACACAGTAGTGGGGTTGCTGGGTTGAATGGTAACTCTGTTTTTAGTTACTTGAGGAATTGCCATAGTGTTTTCCACAATGTTCTACTTTGAAGTATTTTGAGGATTTACTTCAAGATTTAGAGCTCCTTTTAGCAGTTCTTGTAGTGTTGGCTTTATGGTGACGAATTCTCTCAGCATTTGTTTGTCTGGAAATGACTATATCTTTCCTTCATTTATGAACCTTGATTTCACTGGATACAAAATTCCTGGCTGATAATTGTTTTGTTTAAGGAAGCTAAAAATTGGATCCCAATCCCTTCTAGCTGTAGAGTTTCTGCTGAGAAATCTGCTGTTAACTTGACAAGTTTTCCTTTATAGGTTACCTGATGTTCTTGCCTCACAGCTCTTAAGATTTTTTCCTTCATCTTGACTTTAGATAACCTGATGACTATGTGCCTAAAGGCTGGTCTCACTCCCACTGTGCCCCTGCAACAGCACTGAGTCTATTTCCAGGAAGCTGGAGATCAGAGCTGAGAACTTGCCCCAGACCACAAGCCTCGCCGTTGAGAAAGCAAGCCAACTCACAGTTTTTTGGCATCTCAGGGAGCCTGCAGCAGTAATTCAGTTTCTTCAAAGGGTTGTGGATTCTCTCAGCTTTCCTGGTATGTTCCTGAGGTAGTTCTTGGAGCAAAAGTTCACGATGTGAGTCTCCACATGCTGCTCTGTCTGTCTGAGCCGGGGCTGCAAGCTACTTCTGCCTCCTATTCATCATCTTAATCCAAGAATATCTCCATTCTCTTCTTACATTGTCATATTATATCAGTAATGACTTCCCTAAATTTATCAACTGGCCAGGCATTGTGGCTCAGGACCGTAATTCCAGCACTTTGCAAGGCTGAGGCGGGAGGATCACTTGTGCTTGGGAGTTCGAGACCAGTCTGGGCGACATGGTGAGACTCTGTCTCTACAAAAAAGAAAAAGAAAAATAACTGGGCGATTACACCACCACATTCCAATCTGGGTGACAGAGTGAAACTCGGTCTCCAAAAAAAAAAAAAAAAAAAAAAAAAAAGAATAAATAAGTGTATCAACTAAGTCTCATCTTTTCTCATAGTTTCCTTCATTTTTCTTTTTGCCACATTTGGGGAGTTTGCACTGGTTTTCTAAATGCCAATGTACATTCTGGTATGTATTGGGAGTTTGTTGATTTTGCAAACTCTGTTATTTTCAAGAACTCTATCCCATGATTCTGTTTGTTTCCTCCTTTTCAGACCTGCCAAGCTATTATTTTAATTAATCCAATATCTACTTAAATTTTATTAATGTCTGGCATTTTAATGTTTTATATGTTAAGCTTACCTTTCCCTTTTGTCTTCTGAGCGGCTGCTTCTTTCTATATTTCTTGAATATTGTATTATTGTTGTAATTGGTTTATATTTATAAATAGCTGGAAAGACCAGTTTCAATGATAATATAGACTCTATCTGCTGTAGTGAAGACACTCTATTGTTTTCTTCTGGCCAGAGAGTCTCCTCTAAGAGTTGGAGTGATTACAGAATCTGGAGGTAACCACACGCCTCTTTTCCTTATATGTTGCCTACAGTAAATAAGGACTTGTGACAGTCTAACCATGCCTAATGTAGGAGGCCGGTGGAGTGCCTGCCTTTTAAAGTACTTGATGACTTCTCCATTATTAATTGCTCTATGCTTCAGCTTTTGATGGTGAGATTTAGGGGGCTGTATCCTGTTGAAGCTTCGGTAGAGAGTGGAATACAAGGGAGGAGTGAATTAGGAGTAGAAATATAGGAAATTTCCTTTTTCTTCTAGTGGCAGCTCTGAGTTAGCTGGGGTGTGCCCTTCTTTCTTTTGTTTCTTGATGACTTCATATTCTTGTTCTGTACTCTAAATTTACATTAAAAGTACAATCTGTTTTAAATGTATTTTAATTGCTGGAGAATTATTCAGTCTGCAAAACTAAATTGGCAAGAGACTGACAAAATCTATACTTCCTTTATAGCTGTGAACTCCACCAAATTCCTATCTGCATGTGGCAAAAAAACGAGGTGGAAGGAGAAAGGAAAGTTAACATTGGTATTTTGTGTGAGTGGGGAAAAAAACATTCTTTTTTTTTTTTAAAAAAAATAATATGTTTAGGACAGTTTGGGATTTACAGAAAAACTGTAGTTTTCCCAATTATTAACAGTATTTATACGGTACATTTGTTGCAATTAATGAACCAATATTGACATATTGCTATTGACTAAGGTCCATATTTTATTTAGACTACCTTAGTTTTTATTTAATATTCTTTTTTTGTTCCAGGATCTCATCCAAGCTATCATCATTGCATTTATTCATGTCTCCTTAGGTTGCTCTTGGCTGTGACAGTTTTTCATGTTTCCCTTGGTTTTAATGACCTTGATAGTTTTAAGGAATATTTGGTACAATACCACTCAATTGGAAAGTCTATTTTTTTCTCATGCTTTGACTGGAGTTGTGGATTTTGGGAAGGAAGTGAAAAGGAGTTAAGTATTTTCATCTCATAATATCAGGCGTACACACTAATTTTTTTTCTTTTTTATAAGAGACAGGGTCTTACTCTGCTACACAGGCTAGAGTGTGGTGGGATGCTCATAGCTCACTGCAGCCTCAAACTCCTAGGCTCAAGTCATCTTCTCACGTCAGCCTCCTAGGTCCAGGCCCAGCTCATTTTAAATTTTTTTTGTAGAGACAGGTCTTGCTATGTTGTCCAGTCTGGTCTTAAACTCCTGGCCTCAAAGTATCCTCCTACCTTTGCCTCCCAACGTTCTGGGGTTACAGGGATAAGCCACCTCACTTGACCCATACCGTTATTGTTAATGATAACGTTGATCACTTGGTTGAGGTAGCCTTTGTCAGGTGTCTCCATTGTAATGTTTTTTTCCTTTCATTCCTCCTTTTCATGCTAAATTCATTGGAAATTAGTAACTACACCCAATCCATACTTAAGAAGTGGACAGAATATTTACATAAATTACATGGAATTTTTCTACATGGGAGATTTGTCTTTTTTCCTCCATTCATTTATTAATTTATTCAATATTTTATTTATACTAGTACAAACCCATGTATATTTATTTTATACTTTGTGTGATAATACAATATGGCTTTATTTGGTTGCTCAAATTGTTCTAACTTTGGTGCTTGGGAGTTCATTCAGTTGACTCCTGTGTCCTTTTGACATACTGCCATCAATATGGGTTTTCCTTTCTCTGTCTCTCTCTCTCTCTCTCTCTCTCTCTCTCTCTCTCTCTCTCTCTCTCTCTCTCTCCTTTTAGTACTTATTTTCTGGCATGTATCCCAGGCTCATTGTGTATGTTTTCTGTCCCAATCTTAGAATTAACAATTTTTCCATGTAGTCCTGGCTCCTTTTATTGGAGAATATGTTAGAAACCAAGATCTGGGTGATAGGTGTGTTCTTTGCTGTCAGGGTTTTATATCTAATTTCTCTCATATGATAGAAAAAAATCTTTCTTTTGTATTGTAGGGGCAGAAAGAAGGTGATCTCTCTCTGTGACACCACTTTAACAAGACAGATTAACAAGAGAAAAGCATAACGACTTTATCACATATACATCTATGCACGGGAGTCACACATGATTAAAATCTCAAAGAAAAGGCCAAAGGTTTGATGTCTATATACCCACTTCAATAGGGAGATGGAAGGAGGGGAAATGTGCTCAATTCTTTAGAAGGATAAATGATTACTAGGAAGAATAAATGGACATCAGGAGACAGAAATTAACTTGTAAATAATTATCTTTATAATTGGAATGAGACTGAAAGGAAGACATCATCTGGTGAAAGTCCATCCATGTGTGGTTGCATTCCTCAATCTTCTTTCTTGCTATTGGTAATGAGGTTTCTGGGAGGGGATGGAAGGCAGTTGTGTTCCTCTTTGGGAGTCCAGTTTCTAGGTAAATAAGGGAACCTCAGAGAAGAGCTTCATCCTGTGCTTTGGGAGAGACAAAGGATTGAGAGAATTGAGGGATGGGATCAGAGAGACCTTGAGGCTCTCTACATTTGCTCCTTTAGTTCATCACGTCAAAGCACCATATATTAGGGCATGATTTTCTAACCTTAACAATGTGTAAATAACGTGTGGTTACAAGGTGAGAAAATAATCTAATTCTGGGATTGTGAACATTTGTGTAGCCTGGTCTGTTTTCTATATAATGCTGACCACAGCCAAATTATTGCTCAGTGTTTAGCATTGGCCTTCTTTAAAAACCACATGATATACAGTTTTGTTATTTTAATCTAGAATCTGTCCAAGGCATAGAAATAGTAGAAAATGTGAAAATCACCCTTACTTGGGGTATCTCATATAAGCACATTGGGATTCTCCACACACTTTTAACCGTTAATTCTTGCTCAATATTGGTTTTCTTTACATTATTCTGAGCTTTCATTTGCTATAATAGTTCAAGTTTAACAACCCCAAATATTGGCATCTTTGATACTTGAGTATTTCTTCTTTATTTACAACTTTGTACTTATCATTTGAAGCTTGGATTGACCCTATTGCTGCAATTAACCTCATTGCTTTACTCTTCCTATGAAAACCCCACTAGTTTTTTGGTTTTTTTGTTTGTTTGTTTTTTGAGTTCCCTTTTGCCATTGTGGCTTTTCCCTCCTAAAGAAGTTATTACAGCAGGTATGGGCCAGTTTCATGAACCTGACTTAGCAACATGCAGGGCTTTGGTTAAGTTAGCATATTTTGCAGTGGGGATGCCTTTGGAACAACTGATCTTAACTTTATTTCAAATTAGGATGAGCCTCTCCCTATAGTGCTTATCATAAAGGGAAAGCTCTGATAAATAGCTGAGAGTCTCTTTCAACTTTTTATAGTTCCATCCAAACCATAATTATAAAACATTAAAAACGTGGATTTACAAATTGAGAACGTGGATCAGAAGAACATTTCAAATTGTGCCTCCAGTTAGCAGACAAGATGGATTCCCTGTGGCTCAAAAGTTACAAGCAGAACCAAGAGGCCATGGCAGGGTGAGAGGGCAGTCACATTCTGTTGTGTCCTTAGAAAGTGTTGCAGAACCTGTTTTTCTGCAACTGAGTCAAAGAACAGTTCCTGAAAAGTACTGCAGCTGGAAATTTCCCAGCTGACGGCTAACAAGTCACCTGGAGCCAACCAGCTGACCACCTGGAACCAGCCAATCAAGAAAGACTGATGATATGGGGCTTAAAGGTCATCTGGTCCAGACTCTGTTCCTCATTCCCCTGCCTCCCCTTCCCTGCCCTGCAGTTTTTGCCTTCATAATCTCCTGCATTCCAGACCCTCTTCAAAGTGCACTTTCATCTCCGCAATCTGCAGATTGCTTTTAGAAAATAAAGTTGTAGGTTGACTGTAGTTAATAACAACTTAATTGAATATTTTAAAATAAGTTAAAGAATGTAATTGGATTGTTTGTAACTCAAAAGATAAATGCTTGAAGGGAAAGACACCCAATTCTCCATGATGTGCTTATTTCATATTGCACGCCTGTATCAAAACATCTTGAGTACCCCAGAAACATATACACGTACTATGTACCCACAAATATTTAAAATAATAATAATAAAAAGAAAATAATAAAGTTGTTTTGCTTTTGCAGATCCCATTGGTCTTTTGTTAACACACAGTTTTTCCCTTTGGTATTTGAACAGAGCATTGGAATAATCTTTTACTTGTTTGTGTTTACAAATTTAATTCGTTGCTTTTGAGATCTCTGAGCATTTTCCAACACTAAATTTTAGATTTAAACTATCTCCTGGCAATGTGTTGCTATCTACATGAAAGCCCTTTCTAAAATGCAAATGTAGCCACCCACATTCTTACAGGAGGAATTTCCTGTCACCTCAGAGATCTAGTCCTACCCACCTCTTCAGTGGTATCTTCTAATCCTTTGCCATTTACAATTTTTCCTGGATATATGCTCACTGTCTTGCAGTGAATATGCCAGGTATCCTCACACTGTGTCATGCCATCTTGGTGTGCCTTATTGAAGTGCTTTGAACTCAGACTGTGTTCAAATACTAATCATTCCATTTGCGAAGTTCATCACTTTAGACAATGCTGGTATGTTTTCATTTATTTTTGCCAATTCTAAAATGGGGGCCAAAAGTATTGAAGCTATTATGTTATTAAATTTTAATGAGATCACATTATGTCAAACATTCATTATTTATCATGACACATATGGATTGTGTAAATATGTTCAATTTTTCTTCATCTGGATAACTTCTATTCATCATTCAGGAATTAGCTGAGGTTACCCTCTTCCCAAAACAAGCTTTCATTCCTTATCCTTCTCCTCCCCAACCAAGGTTATTGTAATTATCAGTCTTGGCTAGATAAACTGTATTTTTACCTATTTTAAAATCCTCAGGGATTTTCCTTTTCCCTGACTGTGTTTGTCATTGAAATATTTACTGAAATGATGAACATTAATTGTGTTAGCTGGCCAATAGAATTAATTAAAATAAGCTTACAGGTTTTGACTTAAGATTGTATCCAAATCGAAATAAATAGGAGCACAAATCAAATATCTTAATCTAAGCTCTCTGTCCTCCACATGTTTGTCTTAGCTATGTTTTTTTTTTTCTACACAAGTTTAGAATGAATGAAAGGTTTACTGTTTCATCTAAGGCATTATATACATGATGGCATAATGCCTTAGAGACCATTTCAGAGAGATTTCTTTTCAGATTTAAATTATTACCGCTTTAGGGTTTTCTCCTTATGTTTGAGAACAATTCAATTAAAATACCTGCATAATCAGTGCATATGGAATTCCTTGGATTCTAATCAACATTTTCTTACTGGAACCTCATTCTCAATTTCTGTATTTTAGAAACCGACCAACCAATGGCTCCACTAAAAACCCTCAACTTCACAGGAAATGGTAGACCTGACCTCTGCCTAATTTCACCTGTGCATCACAACCAATCCCATGCATGTCAGAAATACTTCAACCTCAACCTCAGTTGACTGAGCCAAATTCAATCTTATGCCACACTATCACTTTAGCTGATGTACTGGTAAAAAACCAAAACAGTTTGACTATTTTTCTGGATTAGCTATTGGTTAATAACCACCTAATTGTCACATCAGATATAAGCACCACACTTTTAAACATGCTAATACAAGACCTGTAACTCAACCCCTGGCTTGATAGTAAATGGTTCATTTTCACATCCTAGGTCAGGCATTCATTAGTTGTTTGACTTCCATAAGTCATGGAATCTGTGGTTAGTCTAACCTAGCAGTTAGACTCAAAGTGTGGTTATGAGGTTCCTAAGTGTCTCTCTTCAGTTTCTTTCAGAGGATCTGCAAGCAAAGTAAAAACTATATTCACACTAACACTGACATTACTTGCCAATTCTATTCTCTGTCTCTCATAAGTGTACAGTGGAGTTTCCCAGAGACTACATGACACATAATACTGTACAAAAATTGAAAGCAAAAGCAGATGTGAGAATCCATCAGTCTTCTTTTAAGCCGAGTCTTAAAGAGATTTACCAAAAGTGTAAAATAATGGCCATCTTCTCAATCATATTTGCTTGTAAAACTAATTTTTATAAAATACATTAACATAAAATGGGTTTATGGTTATTTTAAATGAAAATAATTTAGTTTTTGCAATACAGTAGTTATTGATGGAGACATTCCATATAATGAAATCTCTTAGGCATCATCTGTAATTTTTAAGACTATATAGGGATTCTGATCTTTCATATATCCCAAATAGAATAGTTATATCTGGGGTTATTGTGAATATTATATAATATAAATCACCTACAAAGTGCTTTGTGAACTACAATACACATTATAATAACAGATAATATTATTCTTATTAACATTCATTTTGGAAGGGTCAAATATTTTGAATGCCAGTGGAAACAATTTAAATCAACCTCCTGGTTTCCTTCTACCTCTGGATAATCCTTCATCTGTTAGTGACAGCTGGAGAAGTAATAGTAATCACAGTCATGTGTAAATCGTGGGTTTTCAGTGTTACTTATAGATTGAAGGGTCTCTTATTTCAAGCTACCAGCAGCAGAATATGTTGTCATGATAGGTGTTTAAAATATTAATCTAGATTTTTTTCTATAAGGGCCAATTATTTGTCTAGGCACTCGAAATACAAAATTAAAACTATTGCACCTTTCCTTAAAGACCATCTAGTGTAATAAAGAAGGCATGCATATTAGTGGGTTATCTTAATACTATATGATGAATACATCAGTGAGAGTTAAGGCAGAGGTACAGTGGGAACACAGAGGCTGGCCTATAATTTTGTATAAGGAGTATTAGGGAAGGCTTCCTGGATGAGGTCTTATCTCAGGCTAGAGTGATTAGTTGGAGTTATCCAGATGAGGATGTGAAAGGAAGGGAAGGAGAATGTAATATAGGTGGGGAAATGCACAGGACATCACAAGGCACTGATTGCACAATAGATTTGTGAGCAAGAACAAGATATTTGGAATGACTGAAGCATAAAGTGGGAGGCAGCCAGTGGGAAGAAAACAGGCTGGAAACATAGGGTAGAAAGTGAAAGTCTTTATAGGAACCTGGACTCAATCCTATATTGCATTTAATTGAAGGGTTTAATTAGAGGAGTAGAATGGTCACATTTTTAATTTAGAAAGTTGAACATATTCTCAAACGTTATACAAAAGTGTCTTGCTTCATGGCATAAACACTGCAGTCATTGATAGAATTGGCCTCAGTTTTGCTAAGTACAGTGAAAGATCACATCTCATTTCCCAGTTGCATCAATTAGTTTCTTAAACCATAAGAAAAAACAAATGAAGAAACACAGCATTTAATTGTCCCATTTAACATGAAATTTGGAGGTAGGTAGTTCAAGTACTCAACTGTCTCCTTCCCTTGAAATCACTGTCTTTAGTTGTCAGTAGTCATCCCCTCAGGTTTACCAGATGACCGCTGTGAATCTAAGCATCAAGTTCTCACACAACAAAGTCTAAAGAAGGAATGGCATGTTTTTCTCATATAACCATTTCTGTTATCACAAAGGAAAATAATTTCCAAAAGTCACCTTGTAGACTGTTTTTGTCTCCTGGGCTAGGAGATATATTCTTACTACCAGAACAATCCCTATTAGATAAATCATGATTTATGCTGAGAGTGGGGTCTGGATACAGTTCTGTTTGAATAGAGTAAGGATTCTGGGAGCAGGCAAGTAGAGGGCAACTAGATGTTAGATAAACATCAACACTCCCTACTATGCTAGATTAGTTCCAAAATAGAAATACAGCCACTTGACCCAATGGTAACATACCCCATTCTTTGTAATGGTTTTTCATTCTGATTCAAAAATACGATCTGGCCTGTATTACTCCTGGAAAGTCCCTGGGCTTCCAATGGCTCTCTGATTAGATTGCAAGACCTGTGCTTTGGACACTCTCTAGCTCACCATGCATGCACACACCAAGGCACTCAATTGCCCCCTCTCCACAGCTCCTGCCTGTTTGTCTCTAATTTCTCTGCTGTCAGACCCTTTCCATCAGATCTTTGAATCTCTCTCTCTCTCTCTCTCTCCCCCGCTCTGTCTCTCTGGTTCCTGGAGTCTACTCAACCAAAAAGAGTGATACATACATTTTAGTGTGAACTGTTTTTTTTTTTTTAATTGCTGTTTGTTTGTTTATTTTTGAGGAGGAGTCTCACTCTGTTGCCAGGCTGGAGTGCAGTGGCATGATCTCAGCTCACTGCAACCTCTGCCTCCTGGGTTCAAGTGATTCTCCTGCCTCAGCCTCCCGAGTAGCGGGACTATAGGTGTGCACCACCACACCCAACTAATTTTTGTGGTTGTAGTAGAGACGGAGTTTCACCATGTTGGCCAGGATGGTCTCGATCTCTTGACCTCCTGATCCACCCGCCTTGGCCTCCCAAAGTGCTGGAATTAACAGGCATTAGCCACCGTGCCCAGCCTTGTGAACTGTTTAATACAAATCATAATGTATGCATATTTCCAAAACCCTCCAGCAGTTCTTATTGAGATTAATCATTCCAATGATGATTCCAGGCTGTTCCTCCTTTGAATTGTTGGATCTGGGGTAGAACAAGGGGCTAACAGTAAATGACAAGCCTTGGTCTTTTATAGCATCCTCCAGCAGAACAATGCTTCTCAAAGTGTGTGTTGTCTATACCAGCAGCATTACTTGGGAATGAGTGAGAAGTCTAAACTCTTGGGCCCTAAGTTAGAAACCCGGGGAATAGAGCCCAGCAATCTATGGTTTAATAATCCCTCCTGGAGATTCTAATACACATTTATGTTTGAGGAACACAAGAATAAAAATGTCAGAAATCTGGAGTTAGGCAGTTGACTTTGGTTGAAATAATAAATCTTTCTGAGCCTCTATTATAATTAATTATTATTGATAATAAAATACCTACTTGATGAAGATTAAATGGACAAGTATTGTTTAAGAACTGAGCTTAACTTTCGTTACTCATTAGTAGTAGGATTTTGTGCTCATATTTTTCTCCTCATCTTTTTGAATGTGATTTTTAATAATTTTTTTGAATCATAACTTTTATGTTAATTTTAGCTACTCATAATCCAATTACTCGTCAGAAATGCTTTATGTTGTGCCCTTTCTTGGATAAGATCAATATGTGTTAAGTACTGAAGCTTTTCTTTCTTTTCCTAGTGTTTTAACTTTGCCCTTTGTCACCCACATTTTGGCTTTTTAACACCCAACTATTTTGTCTTTAATGTGCACTGCCTGTGCTCCAGAAGATGGGTACAAATGATTCTCCAAGTCATTCTCTCTCTCTCTCTCACTCTCTCCCTTCTCTTCTTTCCCCCTTTCATCTCCTGGTTGGGATTCATACAGCTGCTATTTCATTTCCTTAAAAGTCACTTTTCTTCGGGGTAAAAAGGATGCCTACATATGCTGAGTTCCCTGGCTGTGGGCTTGTAGTTGAGAAATACCACCGTCTGTTCGTATCTGCCTGAGAAACGCTCTCCACTCGGTGCCAATAGTGGCTGTAAATGGTCTCAGCTAGCAGGACTGTGTGGTTTCATTTCTGGGTGCACAACGTCACAACACAAAATGGGCATCATTTCTGGTACTGCACACATGTTTCTAAGTGATTCCCAGCTCTGACTCTTTTGAGCAGGATGATGGCTTTCGTTAGTATGGGCAATCCTGATTCTGTTACTAAATGCTTCTAGGAGGAAAGATTGACGTATTGTTTTCCCCTGACAAAAGCCTATTCTAAGAACTGTAGCAAATAAGTGGCAGCTTTTCTGAGCACCTACTATATGTACACACTGTGCTAGGTGCTTTTAAAACATTGTCCTTTTTTTTTTTTTTTTGAGACGTAGTCTTGCTCTGTTGTCAGGCTGGAGTGCAGTGGCGCGATCTCGGCTCACTGCAACCTCCGCCTCCTGGGTTCAAGTGATTCTCCTTCAGCCTCCTGAGTAGCTGGGAATACAGAAGCGTGCCACCACTCCCAGCTAATTTTCGTATTTTTAGTAGAGACGGGGTTTCACCATGTTGGCCAGGATGGTCTCTATCTCTTGACCTTGTGATCTGCCCGCCTTGGCCTCCCAAAGTGTTGGGATTACAGGCATGAGACACTGCCCCCGGTCTGTCCTGATTGTTTACAATGATCTTTCAAAAAAGTATCATAGCCTTATTTTACAGATGAGGAAACTATGGTTCTGAGGCTGTAACTGATTTTTCCAGTTACACAAGTACTGGATAGGAGTCTTTTATTACTACCTAGATGTCTTTGTTTCCAATGTCTTTGTGACATACTGAAAATAAAGGCAAATCATTAGAAATGTATAGTGAACTGTTACTGAAGATTTTGATAGCAATGCAATTTGGTATAGAGTAGCTTGATTATGTACATGCATCTGTGTGTGTGTGTATGTGTGTGTGTGTGTGGGCGTGTTTTCGATACTGAACTTGCTACCAGCTACGTATTTAGAAATAATCTTTGGATTGCTAACTTTTAGCTTACAACCCTAATACATATCAAAGAATTGTTGTATGTCTAGTTTGAGGGAAGGAGAGCATGTATGTATTCATTTTTTCACTGTTCACTAATCATTTATTAATCATCCATAAATATTAGGGACCTACTAGTTAATACACTATGGACTAGGAATAAACTGATAACGGGGCAATTCCCACCTTTGGGAGTCTTTGACCTTCTCCGTGTTTTAAATAAGTTTATCCATTTTACATTCAAGATTATCACGCACTGGTTATTTCAGAAGTTAAAGAAGCACCTTAGATCAGTCTTAGCTCTGCCATGTTACCTGGATGTATGTCCTTAAATACTTTACCGTTCTACATTTGTTTACTCATTTGTGAAATATAACACACAAATAACCATGCTGACAACTTCTCAAAGTCAAGATAAAATATGATGTATGTGAGGGCAACTTGCAATCTCCAAAGTGTGATATAGTATTAATCACAATATTGTTAACTGTGATTAATATTACGCATAATATTAATCATAATGTTGTTAATTGTGATTAATATTACTCATATTTTCACAATAATTATGTAATATAGGATTGATAATATTTTAGTATGAATAGTTATTTTCACTGATATTTTTAAAAGGTCATGTGACCTGTAAGAACCCATGAACTGTAAATTCAATGAAATTTGCTACTTCTTTACTCAGAAATTAGAGGCAATTGTATTTTTACTTCTAGTTCAAAATGTTTGAATGTTTAAATAACTGTCATCTGTGGTCCTGAAGATGCTCCCATGGAGGCTGATTTGGAAACATTACATAATTATGCAGAAGCAGCATATGCTGAAGAAACATGTAGACCTGCTTTTAAAACCTGCCATTTTTTTTTCTGAAAGACTCATGACAAGGAAATAAAATAGGAGAAAATAGTGACACCTAACTCACAGAATTCCTGTGATAATTCAATATAATCCTATGTAAAATGGCTGAAGAATTATAAAACATTACAAACATCTTAGATTATTTATTACAATTAGAATATTGCAGAACATAGTCATAGGAGGTGGTAATGGTAGATTTTTCAGTTTTTGACCCATAATTTCCCCTTGTTTGAAGAAAATTCAGATAACTCTTCTTTAAGTAGATTTTAAAAACCCACAATTTAAATATTTGTTTCCTTCATTTACAGGGATATTTGTTGTAGCCAAGCAAAATTCAAGATTCAACTTGTGACTTCTCATTGGATACTTCCCTCACTTCTATGAAGCAGCCATCTCGACTCATTCCCTCTGGTTCCCACTCTTCTCTCTGTAACTTTTCATCTTATTTCCAAGCCTTTATTACCATGTACATATCTATTTTCTCACTGAAACATAACTCCTTGTATTAGTCAGGGTTCTGTTAGAGGGACAGAACTAATAGGATACACACACATACACACACACACACACACATACACACATATATATATATAAAGAGGACTTTATTAAGTATTAACTTACACAGTCACAAGGTCCCACAATAGGCTGTCTGTAAGCTGAGGAGCAATGAGAGTCAGACTTAGTCCCCAGACTGAAGAACTTGGAGTGCAATATTCGAGGGCAGTAATATCAGACTCCAACTTAGATATCCAGCATGGGAGAAAGATGTAGGCTGGGAGGCTAGGCCTGTCTCATCACTTCATGATTTTCATATTCTCTGGTGGCTGATTAGATGGTGCCCACCCGATTAAGGGAGGGTCTGCCTTCCCCAGCCCACTGGCACAAATGTTAATCTCCTTTGGCAACACCCTCACAGACACACCCCGGACCAATACTTCATCCTTCAATCAAGTTGACACTCACTAGTAACCATCACACTCCATGGGGATAGATAGCAACTCTTATTTATTTATTCCTGGAGAATATCACAGTTACTGGCCAATGGAAGGCACTTACTAAATATCTGTTGCCTAAATGCATGATTGTTTCTAAAAATGCCAAGGAATTTCTTATTATACAAATAAAATTGTACTGGGATTTTAAAAAATAGTTTATTTCTAACTATACATAAATAATGACTCATAAACTTGATTTAAACATATAAGGATTTCATGGTAAAGTTACGTATAGGTACCTAATATGATCTCAAGAAATATTTTCTATACTTTCATATAAAAATCAGTAGAAAATGTTTTAGAGTAGAACATTTCAGTATTTATACTTCATAAAATACATTTCTATAAATAATTAAAAGATATTACTTTTTGAGTGAAGTGTAATTTTAAGCAAAAGTATATTATAGTCAATTTTGTTTTGTTTTCTATGTCTTAGTAAGATCATTGCTAAGGTTATCAATTAATTTAGAAAATCACATCTGTGCTCAAGAGAGCTGGGATTGTTTTCTTGTTGAAACAGGGAAGCATTACACAGTGTATAAAAATGTGTGTTAATTATCTACAAACACCAGGGGGTAGAGAATTAGCTGAATGCTCATACCTGTGTAGGCATTGTAAATATGTATTTCATACCATGGTACTATTTCTAACCAATATAAGTATTTGACAATTTTTATATTGATTTTAGAGCAGAAAATGTATCACTGTGGTAAACACTTTAGTAGAGGGGAAAAGAAGGGGTGTGAGCAGTGTGAATCCACGGTAGTGACACACTTTGGGTCTTTTCCATTTTTCCTAAAGTAGGTTTGATTTTGGATTTTATAGAAGAGAATATAAGAAAAACAATTCAGAATGTGATATACATGTTTCTTAAGAAAGAGAGCAGTAGGCTCAGTGAGATGTGAAAAGAGAAGGGATCAAAGGACTAGGCTGAGGGAGAGATTTTCAAGTACCACAAAACATGAAATTTGTGTGATAGAACTATTCTACGTCTTGACTACGGTGGTGATCGTACTAATCTACACATGTGACAAAATTACATAGAACTAATCACCTCCCCCAACACACACACACAAATGCACATAAAACTGGTGAAACCTGAAAGGTTGGTGAATTGTATCAACGTGAATTTCCTGACTCTGATATTATACTACAGTTATGCAAGATGTTTTCTCTTGGAGAAATTAGAAACCACTGAGTGTACAGAATCTCTAGGATTTTTTTTAAACTGTATGTTTCTATCCATCTATCTACCCATCAATCCATTTATCCACTCATTATTTCTTATTTTCTTTTTCCTTTTATCCTAGTTTTTCTGAGGTATAACTGATAATTGACAAACAAGAATTGTATATATTTAAGGTATTCAGCTTTATATTTTGATGTATACATTCCCTATAAAATGATCACCACAATTATATTAATTAACATATCCATCACCTCACACAATTACCAATTTGTGTGGGGAGGGAGAAAGGAGAAAACTTATTATAATCTCTCAGCAAATTTCAAGTATAAAATACAATATTTTTAACTATGGTCACCATGCTGTACATTCTATCTCCAGAACTTATTCATCTTAAATAACTGAAACTTTATTCCCTTGATGAACATCTTCCATTTCCCCCATCTCCTGCCCTGGCGATCCCTATTCTGCTCTCTGCTTCTATGAGTTTGACTTCTATGAATTTTAGACTTCACATAAGTGACATCATACAGCATTTGTCTTTCTGTGTCTGGGCTACCTAGCACAGTGTCTTCTAGGTTTATCCATGTTGTTGCAAATGACAGGATTTTTTTAAAGATAAAATTTATATACACACACATACATATAGACACACCTTTACATACATATATATACACACATATACATTTATATATATATAAAAGAAAGTCACACACAGATATACATACACACATACACGTATATACACACACACACATATACACATACACACACACGTGTGTATATATATATATATATAGTTAAAGAAACTGTGATATATTATCAGCTTCTTTATTTATCCACTGACAGATATTTAGGTTGTTTCTATATCTTAACTACTATGAACAATGCTGCAATGAAGATGGATGTGAAGGTATCTCTTCAAGATAGAGATTTCATTTGCTTTCTGTATATGCTCAGAACTAGAATTACTAGAAAATAGTAGTTCTATCTTAATTTTTTAAGGAATTTTCATATGTGTCTTACAAGGGCTGCACCAACTTACATTCCTACTAACAGTGTAAAAATATCCCTTTTTCTCCACATTCTTGCTAACACTTACTTACCATTTGTCTTTTTGGTAATAGCCATTCTAACAAGCGTATGAGGTGATATCTGACTGTGGTTTTGATTTGCATTCCCTGTTGATTAGTGATATTGAACACCCATTTTATATACTCATTGGCCATTTATATATCTTCCTTGAGGAAATGTCTATTTAGGTCCTTTGCCCATTTTAAACTTGTTATTTGTGTTTTTGCTATTGAGTTGTATGAGTTCACTATGTATTTTGAATATTAACTCCTTATCAGATATACGGCTTGTAAATATTTTCTCCCATTCCATAAGTTGTCTTTTCACTCTGTTGTTTCCTTTGCTGTGCAGAAGATTTTAAGTTTAATGCAATTCCACTTTTCTATTTTTTGCTTTTGTTTCATGTACTTTTGTTGTCATATCCCAAAAATCTGTTTCCAAGTCCCAATACCTAAAAGCTTTATCTTTTATGTTTCTATTAGTTTTACAGTTTCAGGTATTATATTTAAGCCTTAATATATGTTGTGCTGATTTTTGTATATGGTGTGATACAGTGGTTGCCTCTTATTTACAGAGTGTAAGTTTCAAGACCCCAGTGGATGCCTGAAACTGTCATGTGATCCTTGAGGTGTCACTTTTCCATCCAGAAATTTTTGTGGCTGGTGGTAACTTGGCCTGAGTTTTGCTCAGGCCCACTGGGCTCATTCCACCCCTTTGGCCTGACAGGCTGTGCTCCGCTCACGCTGCTGGCCTGGATCTCATGCCTGCTAAGGGTGAGCCAGGCATGGAGTGGTGAGGGGTGTGAGCAGGCAAACATGGGGTCTGGCCACTGCACACAGCTAGGCACACTGGCTGTGGCAGTGCAGGCAGCTCCATGCACCAAGATAGGTGCTGGCTCCCTGTGACGCTGTGGCTGAACCAGGCATACCACAAGCTTCTTCCACTGCTGGCACCAGGGCACAGAGTGGTGCTCAGAAGCTTTGAGATGCCAGGAACTGAAGAACCCCAAAGATGGTGTCAGAACCCTGGCTTGGGGAGCTCCTTGGTCTGGGATCCCCAGGGGGCTGCAGTTCTTCTCTCCTTCTCTCTTCTCTCCTTCTCATTGCCTGCAATGTGGCAAGCAAGGGGTGTATTTCAGCCCCTGCTCTTTTAGCCCTGCCATTTGGTGAGTCCTGAGTTCTTGTTCCATGCCCAGACACAATTAGGTACATGGACAACTGAAGGGTAAGCACGGCAAAGAGGTGCCTTATTAAACAGCTCAGAGGAGACCCGCAATGGGCAACTCCTTTCCACAGGCAGGTTGTCCTTTCATCTGCCCAGCTGTTAGCAGAGCGGAGACTGACATTGGATAGATCCTCTCTGTTGGCGGGTAGCCCTGTCATCTGCCCAGCTCTCAGCAGGCAGGAGACCTGCAGTGGGTATCTCCTCTCCACAAGCAGGTTGTCCCATTGTCTGCTTGAGCCTGGCTAAGTCTGAGGTTTTTATGGGCTTCAGAGAGGAGGAACTGTGTGCTGATTGGTCAATGGGCAGCCATGGCAGGCCTGGAAAAAGCCTGTGAGTTCTCACTCCAGTGCATGGAACTGGGAGTCTCAGGCTGTCCCTGCCCTGAAAGTGGGGTTTCACCAGGAACCCATCTCTTTTTGGCCAGGAGCCTGTCTTCCTCTTGCCACCATTAACCTGCCATCCACAGTGTCTACAGTGCCCAGGCTGTTTGTGATGAGGGGTGGCTTCAGGCCCATGCCAAGCCACCCTCAGCACCCCCTTGACCTCCCTCCTGTGTTGGTCAGCACCCAAAGTCTGGAGGGGGCCAAAGCAGCAGAGGCTGATGTGTCAGTGCTTCCCAAGCATGCACACACCTGGCCGAGTTGTCACAGCATCTGGACTTGGTCTCAACTTTGCTCCAAAATTTGGGCACTGGGATTGGCCAGGCAGTGGGAGCAGGCACTTCCAAGCCTGTGGGGGTAGGGGGCTTCCTGGGCCCCCAAGAGCACAGGGATGCCTGGGTCTGCAGCCATGGCTCAGCGGCTACATCCGTGCCCAGGAGGGCAAGGCTTCTGCCCTGCCAACTCATAAGGGGGTGGGGCTTTCACCTGTTCCCAGCTCCTGTAGGCTTTGTGGAGCACACAGCCCCTGCCATACCTCCCCCACTGCAGCTGGCATCATGGCAGCAGTTGCTCCAGATAGACTGCTGCTACCATCAAAACCCTAGATAGTACCAGATCCTATGCATACTATGTTTTTTCTATACATACACACCTATGATAAACTTTCACTTTTTCAAGCAATTTCCAGCTTCTCTTTGGCACATTCCAATTGCCAGCATCACTACCCTTGTACTTTGAAGGCATTATTAAGTAAAATAAGGGTTACTCGAACATAAAAAACTGTGATACTGTGAAATTCAATCTGATAATCAAGATGGCAACGTGACAAATGAGTGAGTAGTGTATACAGTGTGGATCTGCAGGACAAAGGGATGATTCATATTCTGGGTGACAGATGCTTTTGTTGAGTGGGATGGCATGAGATTTAATCATCTTACTCAGTATGGTAAACAATTTGAAATTTATAAATTGTTTATTTTTGGAATTTTTTATTTAATATTTTCAGGCCATAGTTGACTGTGGATAACTAAAACTGTGGAAAGCAAAATGCTGAATAAGTGGGAACTACTGCATAAGGGTCCAGTTTTATTCTTCTGCATATAGATATCCAATTTCCCCAAAGCTGTTTACTGAAGAGACCATTCCTTTCCATTGTGTGTTCTTGATACTCTTCTCAAAGATCGGTTGACCATAAATAAGTAGACTTATTTCTGGGCTCTGTGTTTTGTTCTGTTGGTCTGTATGTCTGTTTTTATGCCAGTATTACGTATTTTTTTCATTACTGTAGAATTGTAATATATTTTTAAGTCAGGAAGTGTGATGCCTCTAGTTTTGTTCTTGCTCAAAATTGCTTTGTTTATTTGAGATCTTTTGCAGTTCTATATTAATTTTAGCATCTGTTTTTCTATATCTGTAAGGAATGTCATGGGATGTTTATGAATAATTTGTTTAATCTGTAGATCACTTTGCATAGTATAGACATATTAACAATATTAATTCTTTCAATGCATGAACATGTGATATCTTTTTATCTGTGTCTTCTTTAATTTCCTTCACTAATATTTATAAATTTCAGTGTATAAATCTTTAGCCTATTTGGTTAAGTTCATTTCTAAGCATTTTATTCTTTTTGTTGCTATTGCAGATGGAATTTTAAAGTTTTCTGTTTAAAATAGTTGACTGCTATTGTATAGAAATGACACTAATTTTGGTATGCTGATTTCGTATTTGCACATTTACTGAATTCAATGATAAGTTCTAACAGGCTTTTTGTTGCTATTGATTCCTTACGGTTTTCTACATATAGAAAACCGTATGGTTTGTCATGTCCTCTACATATATATGTCCTTTACATATATATAATTTTGTCCTCTACATATATATAATTTATGTCCTCTACATATATATAATTTATGTCCTCTACATATATTTAATTTTATATATATATGTCGTCTACATATATATAATTTTGATTTTTTCTTTTGTATTTGGATACCTTTTATTTCTTTTTCTTGTCTGATTGCTCTGGCTAAGACTTGTAATATTCTGTTGAATAGAAGTGGCAAGAGCAGAAAGCCTTTTTTTTTTTTTTTTTTTTTTTTGAGATGGAGTCTCACTCTGTCACCCAGGCTGGAGTGCAGTGGCGTGATCTTGGCTCACTGCAAGCTCCGCCTCCTGGGTTCACGCCATTCTCCTGCCTCAGCCTCCCAAGCAGCTGGGACTACAGGTGCCAGCCACTACACCTGGCTAATTTTTTGTATTTTTAGTGGAGATGGGGTTTCACCATGTTAGCCAGGATGGTCTCCATGTCCTGACCTCGTGATCCACCCACCTCGGCCTCCCAAAAGTGCTGGGGTTACAGGTCTGAGCCACTGTGCCTGGCTGAAATCCTTGTTTCCTACTGGGTCCTTGAGAAAAAGTTTTCAGGTTTTTTTGTCTATTAATTATTTGACGTAAGTTTTTTATACCTATTTTGTTAAATATTATTTATCATTAATGGATGTTGAGTTTTAAAAAATATTTTTCTGTATCTATTGAGGTATATATGTGTTTTTTGCTTTTAATCTGTTAATGTGATATATCACATTAACTGATTTATATATGCTGAACCATCGTTACAACCCAGGGATAAATTTCTCTTGATCATAGCATATAAATCTTTTAATGTGCTGTTGAATTTTGTTTGCCAGTACTTTACTGAGGATATTTGCATCGTTGTTCATTAGGGATTTGGGTGGTAGTTTTCTTTTCTTATGGTATTTTTGCCTAGCTTTGGAATCAGAGTGTTGCTGGCCTCATAAAATAAGTTTGGAAGTTTTCCCTCTACATCTGTTTTCTTGGAAGAGTTAAAGAAGGATTGGTATTAAATCTTTTATGAATGGTTGTTTGAATTCACCCATGAAGCCATCTGGTCCTGGGCCTTCTTGTTGAAAGTTTTGGATTATTGATTCAAGCTCTTTATTTATTAATTATCTGTTCAGTATTTTTATTTCTTCTTGATTCAGTCCTTGTAGGTTACATTTCTAGGTATTTATCAATTTATTCTAGCTTATTAAATTTTTGGCATATAATTATTCATAATAGTCTCTTGTAATTCAAAGGGACTACACAACAGAGAACAGTTAACAAGATGGCAATGGTAAATCTTTTCCTATCAACAGTTACCTTAAATGAAAACAAATTAAACTTTTGAATAAAGAGGTATAGAGTAGTTGAGTGGATAAAAATACTAAGATTCAGCTATATGCTGTCTAATAGAGACTCACTTCAGCTTTAAGGACAGAGGCTGAAAGTGAAGAGATTGAAAAAATGATATTCCATGTAAATGGTAACCAAAAAAAAAAAACCCCAAAAAACACAAAACAACAAAAAAGCAGGAATATCTCTACTTATACCAGACAAAATTGATTTTAAGCTTTGACTATTGTTTCTAGAGAAAAGGAAGGCCATTAAAAATTAATAAAATTTTACTTCAACAAAAAGATACAATTATAAATATATATATATATACACCCAACATCAGAGCAGCAAAATATGTAAAGTAAATATTGACTGATCTGAAGACAGAAGTTGACAGCAATGCAATAATAGTAGGAATCTTACATATCCCATTTTCAATAATTGATAGAACATACAGATATAAAGTCAACAAATGCAGACTTGAACAACATTATAGACTAAATTGGCATAACATATATATATGGAACTTTCTCCCCAATAACAAAAGGATACACATTCTTTTCAAACTCAAATGGAACATTCTCCAGAATAAATTACATGTTAGTCTACATAAAGAATCTTAACAAATTGAAGAAGATTAAAATCAAGCCAATTATCTCTTCCAAGGACAAGGAAATGAAACTAGAAATCAGTGACAGCCTCCCCCCCGCCAAAAAAAGGAAAATTCACAAGCACATGGAAACTAATCAACACACTCTTCAACAACAATTAGGTCAAAAAAGAAATCAAAAAGGAATTTTGACAATCTTGAGAGAAATGAAAGTAAAACAAAACACAATATACTAAAACTTAAGGGAAATATTGCAAAAGCAGTATTAAGTAGTATGAAGGAAGTTTATAGAAAAAATGCCTGCATTGACAAAAGAAAAACATGCTAAATAAACAATATATACCTTAAGAAATGAGAAAAAGAAGGACAAACTAAGCCCAAGATTAACAAAAGGGAGGAAATTATAAAGATAAGAGCATAAATAAATACAGAATAGAAAACCAATATAAAAAATCAACAAAACGAAGGATTGGTTTTTTAATAAGATAAACAAAATTGTCAAACTCTTAGCTAGACCAGGAAGAAAAAAAACTCAAATAAATAGAATAATAAATAAAAGAGGAGATAGTACAACAAATGCTTTAGAAATAAAAGAATAATTATCTTCTAAGCAGTATGATTTCCCAGAAAATGAACAGGCTAACAGGCCTAATACTATACCTGCTGGAGAGGGAGGGAAACGTGTAACTCATACACACAGTGAAGCATAACTGATAGAGAGATGGAAGTGTAAAGTAACAGACTGTGCTCTAAAGGGAGTGCTTAGTATTTCCTGGAGAAGGCTAACATTAGGAAAACTCTCTTGAGAGAAATAAGTCTTGAAGTATTTATGTTTCTAGGAAGATTACCCACCACACCATCAATCATACCTCAGAGAAATAGGCTGTCCAGAGAGAGCATTAAAAGTAAAAGCAGGGACATGGAACGTGGAAATGATTTGTCATAGGAACTGTTTTATTTGCTATTGTTGGGGAAGAGGAGGTGAGTGAACATGCAAGCAAGAGATGAGGTTAGACAGTAAGTAGGGGGCAACTATGGAGGGCATTGCATTGCCTGGTTAAGAAGTACATATTACAACTTCTAAATATGTATTAGTCATGGTTCTCTAGACAGACAGAACTAATAGTATATACATATGTATATATAAAAATATATATATACTATTATATGTAAGTATATTATATATAATAATATATATATATATGAGAAAGGGAGTTTATTAAGAAGAATTGACTCACACAATCACAAGATAAAGTCTCACGATAGGTCATCTGCAAGTTGAGGAGCGAGGAAAGCAGTAGTGGATCAATCTGAGTCCCAAAACCTCAAACGTAGGGAACCCAACAGTTCAGCCGGCAGTCTGTGGCCAAAGACCCAAAAGCCCC
Organism: Gorilla gorilla gorilla; assembly: GCF_029281585.2. NCBI lineage: Eukaryota > Metazoa > Chordata > Mammalia > Primates > Hominidae > Gorilla > Gorilla gorilla. The sequence continues at coordinate 125,574,215 of NC_073236.2, forward strand.
TGGCAAACCGCTGGGGTACGTCCAAAAGATGAAGGCCAGAAGACTCAGCAAGTCTGGTCTTCTATCTGCTCCTGCCTGCTTTATTCTAGCTGTGCAGACAGCTGATTAGATGGTGCCCTCCCAGATTGAGGTTGCGTCTGCTTCTGCCAGTCCACTGAGGCAAATGTTAATCTCCTTTGGCAACACCCTCACAGACACACCCAGGAACGATACTTTGCATCCTTCAATCCAATCAAGTTGACAATCAATATTAACCATTACCAAATATGATAAGTGGATTTTTTCAGAATGGTCAAACTTATTCTATGGAATTCAAGGAATATCTTGGGGCTTTCATGGGAGAAGGATAGGGTAGCACATGAAACTGAGGTCAACACAAATACATTTGATTTCAAAGTTAAGGAAGGTTATTATCTGAAGGGGCACAGAGTCGCACATAGAGAGACACCTGCTGAACTGCTATCATGCACGGCCTTAGCTTCTTCAGGCTACGTAAGCTGGGAAGCTTGAAAATAAAAGATCAATAATTTCCTAGTTACAGATCATAATTTTTCTCAGTCACATTGTCATTATCCAATCTATTCAATATTACGATACTTGAAATGTCTTCATTTTCTTTTTCATCTTCATGCCTCACAATCGGTAAGTTGCAAAGCTTTGCCATTTGGACCAGAAATAAGCCCATTCCTGCTTTTTCACTGTGAGTGTCAATGCCATATTTTAGGCCCCGTCTTCTCTTGCCTGAAATTTCTGAATAGTTTTCTGGTAGGTTTTTTCTGTCTCTAGTTTTGTATTACTCTAGAATATCATATATGTGATGACCAAAATGATCTGTCTAAAATATGGATGGAATTATGTCACTCATTTATTCTAATGTTTGATTGGTTCTTTAATGTCTGTAATATCAGTTTTATTGCACTAGCTCCACGAAGTAGGGAAGATGCTGTGGAAACAGTAAGACACTTTGACTTCAAAAGACAAAGATTTAAATCTTAGTTTTATCAACTACTAGCTGCAATTCCTTCCTGTGGTCCAGGCAGACCTAGACCATGCCTGCTATAGGCCCAATAACACAGAAACAAATGGAGCACAGAGTTATGTAATCCTCATGTGATGAGAAATTCATAAGTGACCTTTAGCGCTGATGTGACACCTTCCCTAGCCTATGTTATAAAACACAGGATCTGTGACCTCAGGCCCTCTAACCATATGGACTCACTCTCTGCAAGCATTATATTGATCAATGAAGTTCAAATGCTTCACTACAAAGAAGAGGGAGTCCTCTCTCTGTTATGTATAATGTTTGCACCATTTATTTGCTAGTTCTACAGGAAACAGCATGAAAGCCACCTTGAACTGAGGCTTAGAACTCACTTTGGCCAGTCTTTAGCCCACTTCAGACTGTGTGGTCTGGCCTAGTTCACATGATCAAGCTATTTAAACCTCTCAACTTCCCAGTTTCCTCCTAATTAAAATTTGAGATGTTAATGCTTACTGAGTAGAATTATTAAATTATACCATCTTGACACCTTTTCTGGACATGGTAATTTAAAAAAGGTGCAATTTTATCCTGCAGTTGAGCTCCAATCCATTTAATTCACCTTACTTCCCTCCATTTTGAGTATATCATCAGCCGAAGCCATATTTGCTCAGCAGTCCTGATCAGGTCCTGTGTTCCTTTCCCTCCAGGCTTTTGCTCAAACTCTCTCTGTACACACTCTTAATATCCAGTCTGGCACTCCCTAGTGCCATGGTCACCTGGCACAGCACTACCTATCTTTCAAACACAGGCTCAAGTCCCAGTTTTCTAGATTTCATCTTCTTGCTGATTTGCCTTGCACATCAATTTTAGTTCTCATCTTACCACAGTCACATTGGTGGTTGTCCCCCTCTGATATATAAGAACATTCCAAGGCCAGCAATATTCACTGCAACGTTATGTGGCTTTCCAATAAACAAAATACCCCCAAATCCATGTAAATAAAAGCACAAAATGTGGTGATTTAACTTTTATTTCTAAAAAAGGGAAATGATGGAAGTAAATATGGTGTTTACATGCCATGGGATATTGTGTAGCTATTAAATCTAATAAATTAGATCTATTTCTGTTTTACAAAGAGGTCAATTCTACACATCCACACATCAATAATAGCAATTATATGTGCACCTATATATATGATTTGTTTTTTGTTCATGTATAAGAATGATACAATTTTATTAAATGTTAGTAATTTCCAAGGGAAGTCATTAGCATATTGCACAGCTTTCTGCTATCCTTTTGGTTTCTCTAATCCTTTTTGTTGCCTCTGGTTTTCTCTTTCTTTGCCAGTATCTATTTCATGAAAAGACATTTTTATAAAACCTGTGTCTTTGAGGTCTCTTCTATCTCTTTATTTTTCCTCTGTTTAAGAAATAATTTAAATCCAAAAACAAGCTACAATAATAGTGTGATGTACACTCATATACCACTCATTCAGATGCATCTATTGTAACATTTTGCCACAACAAAAATGTATTATTAACTTAAAAAAGCACATTGTACAATCATGTACAATATGATCCCATTTTGGTAAAAATATTCAGTCAAAACCAAAACTCTACATAAGGCATATATTTCTGTGTAAGCTTGTGTGATTAAGGAAACATTATGGAAGGCTATTTAAGAACGTGTTTAATTGGTTACCTCTGTGGGCAGGGAATGGATGAAAGCAGGCAGAGATGTTTAACTTTTGCTTCTACAAAAGAATGTTTTAGTTGTTACAATCAATGCATATTCATTTTTTGTTGTAAAGAAAATAAAACAGAAAACAAGCAGGAATGTTCTTTTTCACAGATGGTCTAAACGTTACCAGCCCTCTGGATGAATGAATTTTTTCTCATACAGACAAGACAGAGACTGTAGGCTAGGCATGAGGTCCTGATTATCAGGGAGGCCTCAGCCCTAGAAATCGGTCTCAGATTTTTCCTCTGTCCTCCAGGTAATCCTAATGTGTACATCTACACAGTTACTTTCCTGCTGTCAGGTGAGGCTGTTTCTATGGATAAGCCAGGAAATTTCTGCCTTTTCAGGTGGTAGGATTATAATGTGTTTATTTTCTCTGTGTTTTAGAGAAAAGAGTGCAAATAAAATGCCAGTTTCTTAGATGTAAATAACACAATGGCTTTGCCCATGGTGTGAAAATAAAGAGTTAAATGAATGAACATTTTAATTGATAGAGTATTGTATTGACCTGACCCATAGTGTCACTAAAGCAGGATTATCATGGAGTGCAGCAAAGGACACCAAAATGAGAGTTAGGATTGTGTTCTGGTTTCAGTTTGTGGGATACTGACCAATACAATCCTCAAGAGCTATTTCCTTCACTGTAAAATGAGCTCAATAGAACCATTTTGAAGGCATCTTGAGATTGAATAAGATTACACAAATCAGTGCTCCACTGAGTCATAATTGGAACCTGAGGAAAATAGAAAAATCAGTAATACTGATCTTATTTTTATTTAAAATTATGTTTTGTTTACCACACATCTTTTCATTAATTTTGATTTGATTTTTTTTTTTTTGAGATGGAGTTTTGCTCTTATTGCCCATGCTGGAGTGCAATGGTGCAATCTTGGCTCACTGCAACCTCCGCCTCCCAGGTTCAAGTGATTCTCTTGCCTCAGCCTCCTGAGTAGCTGGGATTACAGGCACCGGCCACCATGCCTGGCTAAGTTTTGTATTTTTAGTAGAGATGAGGTTTTACCATGTCAGCCAGGCTTGTCTCAAACTCCTGACTTCATAATTTACCCGCCTCAGCCTCCCAAACTGCTGGGATTACAGGTGTGAGCCACCACGCCTGGCCTTGATTGGATTTTTTAAAAATATCGCACTAAACTATGATTTGTTGTGATTACTGAGTTTTTTGGCACCCCCTTAAATTTTAAGCTTAAAGCAAGTGTCTCATTTGCTTTTCCCTAGTCTTGTCCCCCAGATAAATACAATTATTTGCCATGAATCTTGACTCAGTAAGTGTTAGTTTACTTCCCCCTCCACATACAAACTGCATAGGTGCATACACATTCACTCATGACTGTCGTCAGAATTCATAAAGTAGGTCAGGCCTGTATATAAAAGAGTGACCCAGAAGAAATTGGGTTAATTTAGTTTAGTTCAAAACGAAGTACACCTGTTCCACCCCAACACAGTTAGAAAACCCTTAGGAAAGTAGGATTGAAGGTATCTGCTCTCTACCTGTGTTTTTTCCATAGAGACTGAGAATAATAACATATTGAAGTCATGAACAGAGAGAAGAAGAATGGTTACCAGACACTGGGAAGGGTGGTGGGGTCTGGGAGGAAGGTGGAGATGGTTAATGGGTACAAAAAAATACAAAGAATGAATAACACCTTCTATCTGATAGCACAACAGGCTGACTATAGTCAAGAATAACCTAACTGTACATTTTTAAATAACTTAAAGAGTGTAATTCCATTGTATGCAACTCAATAGATAAATATTTGAGGGTATAGGTACCCCATTCTCTATGATGTGCTTGTTTCACATTGCATGCCCATATTAAAATATATATGGGATGTAGTAATATCCCATATTAATATATCCCATTATGGGATATATTAAAGTATCCCATAAATATATATATATACGTACTATGTACCCACAATTTTTTTAATTAAAAAACAACAAACAAACAAAAGAATTGAGAATCATACCCCAGCTACCTTACAGCTTTTTAACTCCAGAATCTCTAGGTCTAAGCTGTATTTATCAAGTAAATTTTCAAATCCCTAGATATTACTTATTTGAACCTGGTTTTAAGAAAAAGCCTATCAGAAGGCTTTGACCAATAACCTTTCTGGGAATTTCCCGTACCCTGTGTATTCCGGAACATTTATTGTACTTCAGCCACATCCTCTCAGGTCACGTGAAGCCTCATAGCATTATTGGTGGAGCCGTGAGTGTTTGGAGAATAAATGTTAAAACGAGTAAAATAATTTCCCTTTGGTGTCACCTATAATCTTTTTAAAGTTTTAAATACCCAGAAAAACAATATGGCAGTCATTGAATATTGAAGCTGAAAATCAAGGAAGAGAAAAAAACATGAACAGAAGAGAACTGCAAAGCAGCATGTATGAATGAAAAACTTTATTATAGCGGGGAGTAACTCACCATTTTAGGGGTCCTGGGTAGGTAGAGATGTGTCATGAAGGGCTCCTAAGAAGGGATAGTATCTGATCTGAGCTCTTACTAAAATAGTAACGAGAATGTAACATGAGAAAGTGTTATGTCTGGCAATCCTTGTAAGAACTTTGTGGCAGGTTATGTTGCCATTTACAGTTAGCTCCTTCTCCACTTCCCTGCTAGAGCACTATACATTCCTGCCCATTGTCATGCATTTTTGTCTGGAATCACAATGCATCCCACTCCATCAACTTTCAGCTTAGCCATGTTTCTTCATGGGCCAATAGAATATGAACAGGTGTGTCTATGCCCATCCAAGCAAAATCTTTAAGAGCATGATTTGATTAGTTTCTTGTTGTTCTCCTCTGCAATGATAATAAATGTGTCCAATATTGTAACTGTTCCTTCACTCTGGGAGCTGGAGTGAGAAGGAACATGGAGTAGGGCCCTGCAGAATCAAGCAGAGCCAAGCCGAAGTGCAGCTGACTCGCAGATGGAAACATATGGCATGAGCAAGAAATAAGTTTTTTGGTCACAAACTACTAAGATATCCCTGGTGATTTTGTACCAAAATTGACTAATGCAAGCCCTAGGAAGTATAAGCTCCTATTATCTCTGTTTTTTGAGGACAAAACTGAGGCATAGAATTAACAACTTGCCCAATTGCAAATTTATATAGTCCACATTTAAGAAATAGCTTGTGTAAAAGGGTACTGAAGTATGGAAATTTATTTATTTATTTAAATATACACCATTATGTAAACAATTTGCTATTACTGGATTAAAAATTACAAAGAGAACAAGGAACGGTGGAAATAAGGATAGAAAACTAGACAGAGTTGTTCTAGTTCATGAATGGCCTTTTAAAGATGTTACTGTGATTGTCTTATAAATCATAAACAGGTTGCCATAACAAGACTCTGCAGGCTGGGTAACTTAAACAACGGAAGTTAGTTTTCTCATAGTTCTGGAGGCAAGAGGTCCAAGATCAAGGTGACAGAAAATGTGGTTTTTGGTGAGGCCTCTCTTTCCAACTTGTCTATGGCCATTTTCTCTGTGTTTTTGCGTAACCATTTTTCTATGCATTCCTAGAATGAGAGAGAGAAAGTGAGAGAGAACACAAGCAAGTCCTCTGGTATCTCTTCATCTTTTTATAGGGACACCAGTCCTATTGGATTAGGGTCCCACCCTTGTGACTTAACTTTAATTACCTCCTTCAGGGCCCTGTTACCAAATACAGTCACATTAGGGTGTTAGGATTTCAACATAGAGACTGGGGGTGGGGTGGATGTGCAATTCAGTCTGTTACAGTATATAGATCTGGAGGAAATGCATTGTTGATATATGTTAGAACTTTAAGTGGCCAGTACTGATCTACATTAAATAAAGTGCCATATAAATTTAGTCTGATAATAAAAACACATATATGATATATATAGTCCTTTATATATTTATACTCATTCATATATTCAATGATTCTTATATTCATTTATATATTAAATTATTATATATTCATTTATATATTAAATTATTATATATTCGTTATATGTAATATTCAACTGAATATGTTATAGATTCAATTATTTTTCTACATAGACTTAGAAGAGAAGATATTCTGGCCAAGCTCACATAGGGAAAAAGAAATTTATTTACGTTTGATATTTCTGCAGTGTTGGCTCCTTTCAATATCCAGATGCCTTTCCTTGACTTCTCAATTACCTTCTTTGTTTCTCAGGTGACTTACGTTCAGAATTCCTGAATTTGCACAACACCTACTTTATGCCGTCAGTCTCTAATGTCACAGTTTCACCCAGATTCCTGCCCTTGATAATACTGCATCCTGGGAGAGTAAATGAGCCATTATATACACTCAGAGAGTTAACCCAGTAATTTACTGAAGCATAGGGAAAAAAAGGAAAACTGAAAAGAAAAAAACAAACAAACAAAACAACTAATAAAAGCTCCCCTAATGAGCTAATAAAGTAGTCTTTTTCTTTTATTCAAGTATCACATTTCACTTTCAGAACATGTCAGTTTGGAGGCAGATAGTTTTTTTCAACTTTTTAAGTGAAATAAAATAACAACTCTGTTCTTAAATACAAGTGACTATGAAGGCATATGTGTGAATTGTCAGCTGTATGGCCTTTTACTCAGGTACCTTTCACATATGTAGGATTTCGTTCCAAGGGTGTCCACATATTTGGCCAATTATACAATTTTATCTGTAGGCAAAACTTACAATTATGTAATTGCAGCGGCTACTATAATTACAATACAGCAGCCATTAAATAAACTGATGTGAAAATGGGGCTTTCTAAAAATTGTGGGCATATTTCTTCACACCATTCAATAAAGTAACAAGAACATACAAATTCTCTATTGATTTAAATATCTGAGTGTCATACTGATTTTAGTAAAATTTTCATCAAATGTGACATATGTTTTCTGAATACTAAGAAGTGTTTCTGGTGACTGAAGGTAAAAAGAGTTAAATTTCAGAAATCTTAAAATCTACTTGCGACAATAAGGCAATGACTCTGTTTAAGACTACTTCTACTTTTAGACTGGGTTCCTCTGGAATGTTGATTTACCTTGGTTCTAACATTTCTTTCCTTTATTTTAAACACTGTCAGTCAGCTGGCTTCTTATTTGTGGACTAGGAACATCACAAATGTCTCTTAAAATATCCTTTATTTAACATTCCATTCCCTGTGAGATGCCATTTCATCTCTCCCCTTTACATACAGGCTCCTTCATCAAACCCTGGTCTCCATACCCTGAATGTGGATCCAGTGTTTACTCATCTGCATTTGGCTCTCCCTCCTCCAGAACACCCTCATTCGATACCATTGGGGGCTTTGTAATTGCCAAATCCGTAGAGCACTTTTTTGTCCTTTTCTAAGCTCCTCTTTGATGAACTTGACTCCATTTGCAACTCTTTTTGATTCATTCTTCCATGTTCCGCGTATCTCTTCTGATTCTCCTCCTGTCTCTGACATTGGTTATGGCTCCTTTGCCCGGTGTTCTTTTTTACTCTGATACTTTACGTTGAAGTCTGTCTTGGCACTTGTCTTACCCTTCAGCCTCCTCATAGAGCCTCTTTTATAACTTGAAATTCAGACAAATGCTGATGATTTTCAAATCTGTTTTCTCAGCCCAAACTCCCTGAGCACCAGACCTCAACATCCAGCTGCCTGAGAGATTGCTCCATTTGAGAGCTTCATAGCACGTAAGATCTGCACAGGTAGAAGGAATGTCTGCTCTTCTTTCTGCATTTCCTGCCTCTGGTGACTGCTACCAAGAGCCAGGCAGGTACCTCACTGGAGGTTTTGGAGTCATCCTGGCACCCTTCTCTCATATGCTCTTCTATAATCAATCCAATCTGTTACCTAGCCCTGTAGTTTCTATTCACAACTCATGCATAGATATGACTTTTAGCTCTTGCTCTTACCTGTATTATAATAACCTGTTAACTGGTTCATTGCTTCCTATCTCTCTCGTCTCTCCTCAATCTCTCCCTCTTTCATACACAGGCACATACACACATGCACTCGTTTTGCTCTCCTTCCAATCCATTTGGGTTGCCATGTTCATAATACAAATCAGATCACCTTCCTGGCGGACTCCACTCATGTCTGTCATTTTTAAAACCTAAATTCTTGAACATGACCTTCAAAATCCCCATTATATGTCATAATCCTTGTTTCCAGCCTTTTCTCTTTTATCAGTCACCATCTAATTTCTTGCAGTTTCTAATCACATAGATGTTTGTCATTCAATGCCTGTAGTAATTCCATTGTTTTTTCCTTCTCCAAGAAATTTTCTACCTCTATACAAACCTCCTTGACTAACACTTAGCTTTTAAGATACCTTTTATCTCTCATATACCACCATTTTTTGTATAACATTTTATGATCTCTTATCACCCTAAATAGAATTGACCTTGTTTCTCTACCACAACCTATGTATCTCTCAGTACACCTCTAATATTGGTTGAACAAATACCTTAATCTTCTCCTAAGCAATATATCCTCTCTATGCCTCAATATGGTATAGGGATATTCTAAGATATAATAGAATATGTGTGGTAAAATGTTTTGAGTCAATGACCAAATGAATGAAATGTACACATACCTAAAGAGATAGGCAGGATTCAATACAGATCATTAGAGAGGGATGAAACAATGAATCATGTTTCTGAGACAAGAGAAGAAAACAATTTCTGGCATCAAGAAAGACTTCATGAAAAAAATACAACTGCTTCAGTTCTATAGAAGATTTAGAAACCTGGAATGAGGGTGACATGAGACCCAGACTGTAATCTGGTATATTCTCTTTTATTGCTAATATCTCTGCATAAATATATTGTGAAGTAAAATAATTTCTGGCTGATTGAAATTTCTGGTTATTTGAAGTTTTTCTCTGTTTGTACAATAACACTTTTTCTGATCATCAGCCATAAAATTTCCTCACTCTATTGCCTTAGATAATTTATTTTATCATAGACCTTTCTTCTCTAGCCTTTGCCACTATAAACACTTTACTAGTATCTTAAAGTCTAATTGTGAAAATAAGGGAATGACATTAAGGCTACTTCTAGTTTTAGACTGGATTCCTCCAGTATGTTGATTTACCTGGGTTATGACATTACTGTCTTTTATTTTACTAGTATCTAGAACCAGAATTCCCTTTTACTGTGATTCTTTATCTCTAGATTTTTTTTTTCAGAAATCTTGAGAAAGGTAAAGAAAAAGTAGCAATGCCCATTTTTCTTTTCTATATTTTCTTTCTCTACTGCATTCTTGAGACTATTATGGAACATGGCTCTGTATAAGCAAAATATTGTCCACATTTCAAAGGCATTGCTCCCTTGGGAATTTAATTGGTAGCTTGATTGTGAGAATCCCAATGACTTTTAAAAATTGTTTTTTTCATATACAAGCTGTAGAAACAATAACTCTTTACTTGTTCATGAGTCATAACAATTTACAAAACATTTTAGTTTGCATCATTTCATTAGGACTCACAACAAAGTGGGAAGCAGTATCAACATTTTCTTTATAGAGATGAAAAGACAAACTCAGATTAAGTTTCTGCTTTAAAGGTACAAAAGTAGTAAGCGGTAATGCCGGAACTTGAATTCTTTTTCACTTAGAAATTTCTTCAAAATGAATGAGTTCATGTCCTTTGTACAGACATGGATGAAGGTGGAAAACATCATTCTCAGCAAACTAACACAGGAACAGAAAACTGAACACCACATGTTCTCACTCATAAGTGGGGGTTGAACAATGAGAACACATGGACACAGGGAGGGGAACATCACACACTGGGGTCTGTTGGGGTTGAGGGGCAAGGGAAGGGAGAGCATTAGGACAGATGCTTAATGTATGTGGGGCTTACAACGTAGATGACAGGTTGATAGGTGCAGCAAACCACCATAGCACGTGTATACCTATGCAAAAAACCTGCATGTTTTGCATATGTATCCCAGAACTTAAAGTCAAATTTAAAAAAAAAAAGAAAAGAAAATCAGTCTCCCTCTCTCAAGACAGATTGTGTTATTGAGAGACAACTCTGATTATCTGTAAGTTCATCCTCCTGTTAAGTGAAATGTATCTTAGAGAAAACTTTCATTTCCAAATTCCAAGCTTTGAGTTTTATTTAGAATCATAAACACATGGAAAAATAAACAGCTTTCTCTTTTTAGTTTTCCTTTGAGATGACATGAAGCTCAAAACCCAGTTGTTAGAATAAGAGGTGTTAATAGGATCTGGAGGAGAGGCACACAGTTTGATATTCCGAGCCAAAGACAGGCTTGCTGGGCTGTTTCCTCTATCAAATCTTCATTATCCACCACACTGTGTCATTACTCGCATGTTTTAGCATCAACAAGCTGCTCTGACGTCCTCCCTAGCCCCCTTTCTCTCTAGAAATAAATGCTATTGATCAGCAGTAGCCATATCTAAAGCTGGCAGGAATGCATGAGCTTATTAAGTTGCTTTATTAAAGTTGACTATAATCTGGAAAGAAGAGTTGATTCCCCTTGGATTTACGGTCATTTATATTTTTTCCTTGTAATCCTCCATTTGAAACATTTCATTACATACTGTCTAATGGGGATTGGGAATATTTTCATTCAGTAAACGATTTTTGTCATGCTGCTTTTTCCCAATCATTAAAAACTCAGTAGAAGGTCCACAGAGAAAGATGCAAAGTGCAGCTGTGGATATCTACAAGCTTAATATGTGGTCAATTATATTTGCTCTAATTTATAAGGTGATTTGAGACTAGGTTTTAGATCCAAAGAGTTTAACTGTAACATTCACCCTTTAGTGTCTTTGTGTTCTATCCATTATTTTCCTTTAATATCTCTCAAATTTCAAGGCTTTATTTTTTCCTGCAGCTGTTAAATTCAATCGTTCTCTTGAATTTCAGCAAAAGCTTTATAATGAATTTCTCTGCTGCCAACCACTCTTTCCCTTCTCCTTCTTTCCTCTCTTTTTTTTTAACCTTTCTTTTGCAGCCCAAGTGATCTGTTCAGTATACAAATATGACGTGTCAGCCCACTATGCACTTAAAATTTCTAATGATTCCTCATTACATTTAGGCTGGAAGCCAAATTCACTTCTAACCCCAAGATGCCATGTCTGATTCCTCAGCTTTAAGCTGGAATTCCTCTGATTGAAGCTGGAAGTCAAATTCACTTCTAACCCCAAGATGCCTTGTCTGATTCCTTAGCTCTGTATTCAGCCAATACTTCCCTCCTGCCCATCACACATCTTACCCTTCAACTTTAGTAAACTCCTCACCATTTCCTTCAATATCTGTATGGCTGTGTCCATGACACATAACCCTTCTTCATCTAACTAACTGGTATTCATCTTTGAGACTCACTTTTTTTTTTTCCTGGGATTTCCTTCCTGCTCTAAGTGTGTCTACCATGTAGATCACTTGCACCAATGACTTTCTGTTAGGGCTCTTAACACATTCCACTGTAATTACCTGATTACTTGAGTTAATAACTACTATTCCTGAGCTACTTGAAGACAGAATCTGTGACTTTATAATTCCTTTGTCTGTAATTTCTAGCTCTGTACCTGGCAAAGAGTAGGTTTTTAATAGAATGTTGTTGAATGATTGAGTGAAAGAATGAATACATAAACACATGAAATGAAGTGAAACACTGTATAACTGATCATATTTGCCTGTCAAATGATTTTCAGCTCCAGAAAGCAAGAATTGTGATGTCTGAAAAACCAAATTTGGAGGACAAAATATATAGACCTGTGACTCTGAAAACATTAGATCTGCAAAGGACTGTGGAGATTTCCTAAAGTGTTCAAATGAATTTAATTCAACTTTTCACTTGATAGATGGAGAAACTGTCCTGAAGATGTTGAGGGGCTTCCTGGAGTTGCAGAACTAAGCCCCTCAGAGCTAGAGCACAGGACTTTTAAATGCTGCTTATGTATGACTGTGAAGAGTTAGTCACTTCATTTTTACCAGAATTGCAATGGTTATATAGTATGTGCTATCTTCATAAAAATATATATTACTCAGCAACCCATATGGTTAGAGGCAAGAGTTCTAAAAGAAGACTCTTCAAACCTCAGGGTTCTCCAAGTTCCCAAGTTTTACTGGAGACAATTTCAACATTTTTCTAAAATATACTATTGACTCATCATAAGTTAAGAATGCATTAACACCCCCACAAAATGTAACCAAGAAACTGTGTTTCACCTGAAAGTGTATAGTCTAATTAAAAATGAGTAAAACCTGAATATCTCAGTTTCTTCCTGGTATTTAATTTTTTTTCTTTTACTCTGAATATATTCCAGTTATCTACTTAGGCCTTTCCGTGAAGTATCAGAAAATAGTCGACTTTCTCAACTCTAGGAGATGTAGGGACATAATTCCTAGTTTTAGCAGGAATTCTTCAGACTTGCTAATAGTAATATGAGAAGCCCTATTCAACTTTTCAATATGTCTAATACTAAGATGGATATTATGCATTACCTCTCAATGAAATTACACAAATTTACTGGAATGTTAAGTTGGCTGAAATGGTTACAAATGGGAAGAGCATGCTGATTGCTGTTATATATTTATTTGCCCAATAACAAATGGAAATTAAAAAGAGTCAACCATTATAGAATAAACACAGTTTATTTGGTAGACATTTGGTTTCTAAAAGTCGTATGTAAAATTCTCCACAAAACTAAAAGAGAGTTGCTTGGTTATAACAAGGTTGATGCCCCTTGGTACAGTAGAAATTTCTTTTTCCAGGTCTGAGATTCTGAAAAATAGACTATGAGAGGTTGTAAGTAGAGGTCATTATTTCACTATAACTCATTCCTAAAGTAGTGAAGAGTGTTAGGAACTGAGCAGCATCCTGAATTGAGCCTCTTAAGAATCATTGAGGTCCAGTAACTTGTGTCAACATCATTATCACAGGATTTGAAGGAGTTGGGTAGGGACTCATGAGTGAGAAAACTGATGGAAAGTTCTGGGGTCCCTTCTAATATTTGCACTTTCAATATCAAGTATAACTAGCTTGATATGAGAACTGGAAATGACAGTTTCTAATTTATATAAGATCTCCGGGTTGTTCAGTGGGAGAGCCAAAGTCTAAGGTTAGAAGGCAGCTGCTCTCTGTAATTCTGCAGTATACACAAGAGATCTATCAATCAATGAACTATAATTTATAATTACTCCAAATTCATATCATGAAAAGAGATCTCACCAAAGCATTTTTAATCAAGTCAGACTATTCAAAACCCACTGCTCAGGAAACTCTAAGATGTGGGGTTTGGCTACTATTCAGTTTCTGAGGCATGGGGAATATGAATCTTCCAGAAATGCAATTTCCCATTAAAGATGTTATATAGGAAAACAGTACTAGAATTGGAGTTATAAGTGGTATCTAATTTTTTCCATTTGCTGAATTGCTGTATGACCTTGGATAAGTCACTTAATCTTTCTAAATCTTATTCCTTATCTATAACATTAATGGAGGTGTTGTTAAATGCGTTCTTGGAAGCCTTATGCCTTCTTTAAAGTTGCCTTAGGACAAGGATGAGGATAATTCTGCTATAATTAGGGCTGATTATGATCTCTTAAGGGAAGCAGTTATAATATCTTATTTATATACTTTTCTGGCAAATTGTTCAGTTGCATTTGCCCTTAAATGCTCTCAACTTAGTGGACAGTCTGAATTTCCAAATCTTATGGAAATAAGTGATTTCCCTAAACCTTAGAGATATTTTCTGCTAGGCTGAATTGTTAAGGATTTTTAAAAGTTCTAACTCCAGTTATTTTCCTTCCTTCGGTGATTGATTGGTGATGGTTGGAAATAAAATTAGAAGGTGTCCCCCAACTGTGAAATGACTCATAAGAAAGGTTCAAAGTGTTCTCTTTTGAAAAGTTCTCAGATTAAGAAAGTGCTTTATTCCCTTAAAATATCTTGGATGAAATGTCCAACCCACTTAGAATGATCTAATGTTAGAAATGGAAAGGACCTTAGTTTCACTTTCTACAAGCATCTTTTTATGGATGTGAAATGTGAGGTCCAGAAATATTTTCTTGACTGGGGAAGGGGAACAAGATGGGGAGAAAACCTATCATACAGCATGTTTCACTCTCTTTTAATAATTGTCTTTTATATTTGTATTTTATTTTAAAGTTTACAAAGCACTTACATAGCACTTAATTTCATATGTATTATCAGCCAGTGAGAAGGTTAGACTGTTATAAATATCAAGTGTTATGTTGCAATGGTAATAACTAGCTAAATCAAGACGAAAATACTTTCTGCTTCAGATCAGTGTTATTTCTACTCATTAATCTACCTTAAAAGTTTAACTTTAATTATTAAAAAAATAAATGAAATATTGATACTGTGGTTATTTTTCAGCTATTTCTCATTTAGATTGCCCCTTTTTCCAATAAAATTATTATCAACAGTGAGATACAGAAATTTCTTTACTGGAGAATTGTTTGATCTGACAATGCTGAAACAAAAATATAAGTATCATTGCATGCTTCTTTTAATGTTTGTTAGGTGAATGGTAGGTAATAAGGAAGGAGGGCTGGGACATCCCTAGAGATAGAAGTCAAGAGTCTTACATATGTTACAAGCTGCTGGACTTTTCAAGGCAAAGGAGTTTGTTCCCAGTCTTACCTAACCAAAACTGTTGTGAGTTTGCCATGGCTGTTGTGTTCATAGTCACCCCTTCTTTCTGAGAGACACTGGAAACAAAGAACAAACACAGCTTGCTCCAACTTCTTTCTAACACTTTGCCAGAAGGTGATCAGAAAATAGTTATTAATTAATAACTCCTAACAAATATGAAGTAAGTAAATAGAATATGTAGAGTAAATCTAAGCTTTCATTAGGCATAGATTACAGAGCTCCACCCTGTGCTGCGGCATGCCAATGTTGAATGTTTATCATGTATTCTAGAAAGGGAAGAAGGATGGCAAATTGTTTGGGAAGAGAGCTTCCAAGTTAGATTGGAAGTCATGTTCTGCCTATCAAAATACCCCAGCATGAGATGATGACTAAGCAAAAAAAGAGGAAAGAAAGCAGCTACCACTCCAACGAAGGACTAAAATGGCTTTGCTACCCAGCCTCTCCCATCCTCTGCTGATTATACATTAAAATCATGATGCAGGAGCATTCGATTTGAGAATCACACACTCATTTCAGAGAGGTTGTATTTTTTTCAGTTCTAGAAAAACAAAAGTGATGGCTTCTATGTGCCCAGGGAATAGATCCAGGAGGATCACCTCAGAGACCCCACAAGAGTGGCCAATAAGGAAGAATATTGCTCCAAATTTCATGCTGTCATGAGTAAGGAGATGGTATCCAAACTACTACAATTTACAAAATATTTTCTTTACTTTCTTAGGCAACTTGAAGAATGACTATATAAGAAAGTTAAGGAAAATATGACTTTAATTTACAAGTGAAAAACACAAGACTCAAAAGTGTTAAATGATTTGCCCAGGGCCAGGTATTTCAAGTCATAATTTATGAGTTTTTCCATTTCTAACAGTTTCCTCCCATTTGAGATGAAACTTGTGCATCATATTTATTATTTGTTATTGAACCATTATGTATTGTTCCCTGAGTCAGGCATAAACAAGCCTTCTTCACTCAGTGGTAAGGAGTGTATGATTTACATTTTCTCCCAACAGTCAATACAAGAGAAAATACAGAACATTTCTGATAAAACTCCTTTTTTACCTTCTTATTTTTTCTTAATTCTCTCTTAGATATGTAGTTCTTAGTGGATTGATTTGCCCATTTCTGGACCCCAGAGGATGCATAAGAATCAGAGACATATAGTGGGGCAGTGACCTTGTAAAGCCCAAAGCAGGGGCTTATTCTCCAAGGACAGAGTAAACACATACAACTTGGCTAGAAGTAGAATTTTCTAAACACTTCTGTGGACTAAGAGAAAAAAGTATTGGGAGTATTGGAAGCAAAATCCATATTTTTCTTTCCATATTCCAATCTCAGATGTGTTGGAGAAAGGTTAATTATGTTTTATCTTTTATCCATTCTGGTTATAGGTGTAAAAAATTAAAAAAAAATCAATTACCATTAATTCTTATATTTTTTGTAACTCTCACAGAATTCTAATAAGACAGAGGACCTTGGTGGGTAAACTAATAGACTCCAGCAGGACTCCACACCCTACTGGAACCTATGAATATCTTACCTTTTATGGCCAAAAGTCTTTGCAGGTATGATTAAGTTAAGGATATTGAGATTGAGAGACCATCTGGACAATCCTAGTGAGCCCAGTGAATTTACAGGGGTCTTTATGAGAGGGAGGCATATGGTTAACATCAGAAAAAGATATGATGAAACTAGAAGTTGTAATGATGCTCTTTGGAGATGAAAGAAGAGACCCAGAATCAAGGATTGTAGGTGATCTCTAGAAGCTTGAAAAGACAAGGATAAGAACTGTCTCCTAGAGACTACAGAAAGAAGGCAGCCCTGAGGATGCTTTGCTACTAGTCATGTGACTTCTAGAACTCTAAGAGACTATATTTATGTTGTTATAAGCCACTAATTTGGTGGTAATTTGCTCCAGCAGAAACAAGAAAACAATATAGGTTCATCAGGAGAAGGGGTAGTATGTTTTAAAGAAAAGTAATTGAAGAAACACAGAACTGAAGTAACTCAGTTTTACATTCCTATTAGGGTATAAGGCCGTGTTTTAATTTAATCCTTCATATTTTTTGTGTTAATGCATCCATATACTCATTGAGTACCAAAAGTAGTTCCCAGCACTGTTCAATGGGTTTCTTATTGGGAGTCCAACGATGTCCTCTGAGATACACACTTGGTCTTGAAAGGCTCTTGAATTATCATTTGAAGTAGACACATGGTGGGAGAAAATAGAAACTCTATATTGGGAGGCCATTTTGACACAGGAAGAGGCTGGGGCAAGACTAAGTAGTAAAGAAGCAGAGACTGGTGGCTCAGGTCTGGATTTGGGCTTCATAAAACAGAAGACAGCATCTTTAGGATTACTTTCTGGCCTTCCGGGCTAGGGAAACTGGAAGATCTAGACAGATACTCTGTCCAGGAGTAAAGGCACTGCATTTTGACCTTCCTTTGCTTGTGCTGTCTCTCAGGCATTTGTATATGGAAGATGGAGTGTGGGATAGAAAAGAACCTAAAAATGTGGCTCAGGAAAGCAATGGTTTGCCATTGGGTACACTTAGACGTGTGTATTTTTGGAGAACTCAGTTGTTCCTGGCTCCTGGACTACTCCTCACCCCAACTCCTGACATTCCACCTCCACAGCCTCCAAGTAAAAAGCACTTGGCACATTCAGAGATTGAGCTTTCTTAATCTTTTTGCCATTGTGAAAGACAGGTGTGAAAGCTCTTGGAAATTGGAGCTATTTTACCTGGTAGGAGTTCATTGTGCTAACCCTCCTGGAATATGTTGTGCACTTTTTTTTTTTTAAATCTCAAAATAACTCTCTTTATGGGAGGTGATAATTTTATATTTTTAAATTTATATCTTTTTTTGAAACATTTTTCTTACTAAATACTTTTGAAAAACCAAAATAGCATTTGTGATCACTATAATATTACTAACATGATTACTAGTAACAGTACCTGATATTAATCAGGTTCCAATAATGTGAAAGTTGCCGAATTGATATATAACATATATATTATCATTAAAGCCAACAACAATTAATTAAGGTAGGAGGTACTATTATCTTCATTTCATTGACAAGGAAACTAAGGCTTGGAAAGTGAAAGGTCGCCTTTATAATAAAGTCAGCCTGTGGCAGAATAACTCGGAAGATAAACTTTGTGAATAGACCTTCTAACTTTATCCAATGAATCATTTAATTACTTGATAGGGAAAACTTCAGCTTCTTTAACTATGTAAGCCCAAGACATAGCATCATTCAATGCATGCGATAGATGCTTAAAATATTTCTTGCATTTTCACTTTGAGATCAGGCACTGGGAATGTATCAAGTTATTATGTACTCATCACTAAAGTTTGAGACACCAAATTACAGGAACTACATGGAAAAAGTAAATATAATTGCACTCTAAAAATGTTGGTAAGGATTATAAATTTAATTGTTCTTCTTGGGGTTTGCTTTGACATACAAACCCTGAAATATAAATGCCAAAATATTGGAAGACTCATGGATTACCCTTATTCCCTCAATTTAAAAAGGCAATTGACAGACAGCATTGTGTATTTCACCCAAGATTTTAGTGTTATCTAGGTACCCAAATAGCCCCTCAGGTCCAGTGGTATCCAGTGCAAGTGGGAGAAAATAGCATATAGGCTCTCTATCCCTGACATTTTCTCCAGAGACCCATGAAACAAGTGAAGCAGGTGGTCAATATTCAACTGATTGGAGATGGATATTTCTGTATCAGAGGCAGAATGAATCCTGCTTCAGGCATTAGTCCATCGTCTTCCCTCTAACATCAGCACACAACATCTAATACAGACCTCCTCACCCTACCCAAATCCAGCATGACAGATCACACAAATGACTTTGGCAAATACGCAGAAGCAGGTAATTTATTGATTAGTTGATTGGCTGATTAATGAAATTTCTGGTTGTAAGAATAAGTTTTTGCTCAACAGAAAAGGGTAAAAAGCCATTGTGGAGGCTGGGCACGGTGGCTCACGCCTGTAATCTCAGTACTTTGGGAGGCCAAGGCAGGCGGATCTGGAGGTCAGGAGATCGAGACCATCCTGGCTAACACGGTGAAACCCTGTCTGTACTAAAAATACAAAAAATCAGCCGGGCGTGGTGGCAGGCGCCTGTGGTCCCAGCTACTTGGGAGACTGAGCCATGAGAATGGCGTGAACCCAGGAGGTGGAGCTTACAGTGAGCCAAGATTGCACCACTGCACTCCAGCCGGGACTACAGAGTGAGACTCCATCTCAAAAAAAAAATTAAATAAATAAATAAATAAATTTAAATAAATAAATAAATTTAAAAAAAGCCATTGTGGAAATGAATCACTCAGGCATGATACCTATGGTAAATGTGATTTTTTTAAACTTATAATGAAGAGGGATACTAAAAATTTTTCTGGAAATAGCATTCTTTGAACTGTCTCAAAAATTCTGATGGGATCTGCTATGGTATGAAAGTTTGTGTTCCTCCAAAGTTTATATGATTTCAACACATGAATTTTGGAATTCTAACCCCCAAGGTGATAATATTAAGCAGGGCCTTTGGGAGATGGTTAGGTCCAGAGGGTGGAAGCTTCACGAATATGATTAATGCTCTTTTACAAGAGGGCCCTAGAGAGTTCTTTTGCCCCTTGATCCATGTGAGCATACCGCGAGAAGATGCTCTCCATGAGCCAGAAAGCTTGCACTCACCCAACACCAACACTTGCAATCACTGTTCACTCACAGGTATATCCTGAAGGAAATATATGAGCTTAACTAGGTCCATTCATTTTTTTGCCTTGCAGACTCATTTCCTTCTCTAGAAAGCAAGGAAACAAGAATCTGGTCACGGGATTTTACCAGTGCAAAGGATTAATCCACCCAATTGATGGCCAAGAAACCAACCAGTGAGAGCGGGAAGCAAGAACACCTCGAGACAGGTTGGTGCAATTATTTACTTTCATGGAGAGCTACACTTGGTCCTCAGCAAATCCAGACAAAATTGAAACTGTTTTGGCAAATGTTAATAACCACAAATAAAGCCTCTGTTGTTCCTCACCACTTCATTTTCAAACCCTGTGTCTCAATCAGTACTTAGAAAAACAGACACAGACTCCACAGGCCTGGAGCTATTCTCCCAGGAGATGTTGAAAATGAAAAAGAAGCCAGCAGCCCTAGATGAAATCCATTTCATACTTGTTTCATAACAATTGCACCAGATAGGGTATTGAAACACAATGAGTCTTTGGGACCAATTTCAGAAGCAATTTTTGAAGT
Source organism: Gorilla gorilla gorilla (assembly GCF_029281585.2). Classification (NCBI taxonomy): domain Eukaryota; kingdom Metazoa; phylum Chordata; class Mammalia; order Primates; family Hominidae; genus Gorilla; species Gorilla gorilla. Next base: position 125,594,863 of record NC_073236.2, read on the forward strand.
TTACGTTTTAAAGGAGAGCCTATGGTACTTGGGAGAAGCAATTGGCAAACTTTTTCTCTAAAGGAACAGATATTAAATATTTTGAATTTGTGGGCCAAGAGGCCACATTGAGGATACTCTATGAGTGCTGTATAACAAGAGAGATCAGAGACAAAGCTTGCCCTGCTGGCTTTTTTCCCTTGGGTGGTCCACAGACCTCTGGGTTGGTGAGCATGCTTTGGTTCCATCTATTGGCTGACGTTCTTCAGAGGAGATGGAATGCCAGCCTGGGTTGAAAGAGATTGTCCCTAGTTGCTTCTGTCCCAGTGACAACCAGATCTAGGCATGCTCTTTCTTCTTTTGGGAAGTCTGGCCTTCTTAACTAGGCAAGCCGGTTGGAGCAAGGAGACTCACTGAGTTACCGACTTCTAGAGAGAGATTTCATTGCCCCATGCCTGACATTGCCAGTGACAGAGACCTCAACATGTAGACGCAACTAGGGCAGGTGTGGACCAATGGTGAGGCTTAGCTGCTGGCCAGGGTAGCAAAGCCTTGGGGAGAATGGGGAACAGGATGAAAGGGAAACCCAGCTTTGTTTCCACAACTCAAAATGCTAGTCCTCTGGAGCAGCGCCGGTGGGCTGTACAAAAACAGAGAGAAGCCTGGGTTTTGTCCACAGGTAACCTCTGTTTTAGATCCTGGCTGAACCCTGACATGATTACCTTGAGGAGACACACTGGAAGAAGGTAGAAACTGGAGAAAGATGTTTCTACAAAAAAGCTGTGAAGATAGCTCCAGCTACAGGTGAATGAGCGTAGTCCAAAAGGCACAATTGCAGTTGTAGACCAAGTGATTGGCACCATGAGCATTAATAGGAAGGATGAGGGGAGAGTCCTAGGCAGAGACTTCATCGTGACTGGGAAAACAGAAGCACACGTAGCTCACTGTATTACCCAGACATTTGCTTCCCCTTCCATGTGAAAGAATTACACATCCTTGTTCATTGCCTGGTGAATTTTGGGATCTTTCCATGGGAGTATGGTTCCTGCCCCATTATCAGGCTCGGCCAAAGGATGTGTTTTGACTAATGAAATCTAAGCACACATGATGTAATGCTAGGTTGGATCAAAATCTTTCTGAAATATTTCATGCTTCTGTCAGCAATTCCCTTTTATCTTCTGCTAACAGAATGTCTACACTCATTTATTTTAGATGTGGAGTACATTCAGGCCCACACTGCCATTTAGCCCACGTTTCTTGAGGTGGAGAGTAAGACTCAGTTTTCATAAGCCATTGAGATTCTGAGGTAATGGGTTACTGCAGCAAAGATGACTAACTCACAGGTAAAATTTAGAAATGCAGAAAAGAGGCTTGTATTGGTGAAGTCTGTTACTGGATAGTCAGGTCCCAGACACCAAGTTAAGGGTTAAGGCCAGGGCTCCAGTCTCCATGATGATAAAAGTAAGCCAGGACATGATGTCTAAAGACTCTAGTCCCAGGATACTTGACAGGGTGCCAGGATAGGTATTTAGATTGAAGAAATACGTCTTCCTTGAGTCACAAGGTTACAGCTGACCATAGAAACCCTGACCCCAACCTGAGTCATTTAATCATCTATCTGCGTATTAAGAGTCACCTACTCTATATTCTAAGACAGACCAGGAGCTAAGGGTACAGAGATACCTCAATCTTTGGGGGCCTCAAAGATTAGGAAGGAAGATATACATATAAGCCAAATTTCCCAGAGTAGATTACATACTATGTTATAGCTACAATAAGGATATAAGAAGGGAGAGATTAATTACTCATGGGGAGGGTACATCATAAAGTGTTTACAGGAAATTCTGGGTCTTGAAGATGAGTAGGTGTGTCTAGCTTGAGGGACGAATATGTTTAACAGCAAAGAAGCTTAAGGATCAGACCAAGTTCCCTAAATCTTTCTTGTGCAGTCAGAATTTGTCCAAGAGAAGTTCTCTGAGTACAGTCCATTGGTAACCTGCACCAAAAGCAGCTTCATAACATAAACAGATCTTGTGTTGCCAAACCTCCTGAACTGGAATTTCTACACCTCAATCCTCAGAGTATGCGAAACTATCTGACCTTCCAGATGACTCTCTGCACACTCAAATTTGAGATCCAGAGATGCAGCACAGTGTGTCTCAAACATGGCTACATATTAAATAATCCAGGCAGCTTTTGAAACATACTGATGCTTGGGCTTCACCCCAGAGATTATAATTTGATTGATATGAAATGGGGCTGAAGCACTGGTATGTTTTAGAAGTTTCCTACTTTTATTTTCATGCATAATCAGTCAGAGAATCATTGGTCTAGAGAAAAACATTGATTCACAGTTACTGTGTATCCGTCATGTGTGAGACATTATCCATGGTGTTGTAGTGGCCACAGTGATTAAAATTATAGTGGTCTTTCTTAAATGTAACTTAAAATGTTGAAATCTGATAGGAAGACAGTGCCTGGCAGAGTAGACATTCAAAATCATACATTGAGTGAACAAGAGGAGAAACTTATCCAAAGAGGCTGAACATTTTAATCAAGTATTCCAGGTCATTCACAAGTACTGTAACTGAAGTTTAGGCACCGCTGTCCCTGGGAGAATGGGACAGTGTCCCAGGGAGAATGTGGAAGGGAAGGAGAGTTAAATGGGAAATAGAGAGAAAGTCTGCGTGCAGATAAAAGTGGCTCAGGCTGGGGACACAGGGGCTGCAGTGGCCAGAAACCAGGCAGACCCGGCAGGACAGCCTGGCTTTCAGAACAAAGAGGCTCCATTTTCACTGCCTTGTGGGCATAGAGCTTTTGTTCTCCTGCTTCTGTTACAGAACTTATCCTCAGAAAGTGTGTTATCTACCCGTTTTGGGTTTTGTTTATTGCGTTTTCAGAATTGAATTTTTCAAGAGCGATTGCCACAATACAATTTTGTAAACTTGTAGAACTGAACATTTCTAATTAGGTTGCTATAGCCCTTAGCCAAATTACTGCAAATGTCATCTCTCCACTCTCTTTTTGATGCAAAAATGTAGGGCAGTCAGCAATATACACAATTTAGTCTTAACACAGGCAGACGCTGTTCATGGTGACAGAAGGGTCTGTTTTTCATTAACCCAAAGTTTGCTTAGTCAAGCAACTCCCTCATTACACAGCTTGCATTGAAAAGGAGGTTTCTTTCAAGCAAGCTGCTAGGCTAGCATTAGCTGTCCATAAAAATTAAGTAATTGCCCTATCTCAGGATGGTTAGGAAGTTGGTCATATTCAAGGGCCATCCCTGGCCATGTTGAGTCTTCTCTAATGGCACAGCCTCAGGTTTCAGGGATTGCGCATCATTGGAAGACTTGGCAGAAACATCCAGTCTTTCATTGTTCTCTTCCATGAAAATCTATTTTCAGTTCAAGAAAACATTAATTTGTGAGTAATCCAATTCTGTCAAACCCAGAACTGAATTCCCCTGCCTTTGTCACTCTATCCCCAGCCTTTCATAGATAGAGCTATGAATTGTTACAGTGCGAAGCTCATCTCTACACCCCAGCCTGGGCTGGTTCATATGCAAACAAAGCATAGTAAAACCAATGAACAATTGATTAAAAAAAAAAAAGGACTAGTGGTCAGCATTGAGTACTCACTATGGACAAGGCATCATATTAGGCCCTTTAAGTCTCATTTAGTTCTGTTTACCATTCAGAAAAAGTACATTATGGCCAATATACAGATGAGAAAACCAAGTCAACAGAAATAAGTCGCAATATTAATGTTACACAGCTAAATCATGAAAGGGCCAGTTACACAGTAGTGTAATTCTATAGCTCTTTCTTATAACATTCTAATCAACATTGCTGTGGGCATTAACAATAGTAATTTTTATGCTTAGAATCCTCACCCCCAGTCATGAACTGTGGGTTCCCTCATCATGTGTCCTACTCTAGGTGCACTTTTTCTACAGATGAAGCTGGTTTCTCAAGGATGGTTTCCTCTAGTCTCCAGTTTGCTACTTATGGATAAGTATCTAATATAAAGCTGACTTTAACTCCCAAATCTTATGAATCATCGACTCCAGGTATTTTATTAAGTAGATCTACCAATGAGAACAGGACCCCACCATTCTCTGCCCTCACCAGAAGGCTCCCTCCCCTCTGTCTTGATCTGAGAGATGGGGTAGATGTATATGCTTACGATGGGGAATGACATGCTTGTGAGATCTTCTCTTTCACAGAGCTAGCATCACATCAAACCAGACTCTTCACACCTCACAATGTTGCTCATGGACTGATTTTTCAGATTCATTTCTTTCCCCCGTCTCCTGTTGCTCTGTTGTGTAAGCTTTTTGTCTCATAAATTCATTTCTATGTTCAACCTCATTTTCTGCCCTAGCTCCTCCAAGGTGACTGTAAGCTTCTTCCTAGATATTATTTGATTTATCTCTCTGGCTCTACTGTCTTCCACCTATCTGAATGATCACTAGCTTAGGTCTTCCTCATCCCCTCTACTTTCTAATTCAGAGCCAACTAGAAATCTTAGAAGCAGTTTTGATGACTCCTTCTTTACATTTGCCATTCAACCAGGACATTGTCCTATAGATTCTTGTGCCTATAAATACCTTTGAATTTCATGATTTATCATGTAGATTATGAAAATATCTTCTAACTGTTCTCCACACCATGACAGCCGTATATTGTATTCTACTTTTCTACCAGAGTGATCTTCCTAAATTTGTATCTCTCCTTTTTAAGCCTCTGAATGGATATCCATGCTTTCAAGATAAAGTCCAAACCCCTTATGGTATCTGTCTTATCTATAGTTCAAATTTTATTCATTTTTCAAAACTCAGTAGAAATTTTCTTTAGATTTAAGTCTTTCTCAACTCACCTGCTGTGGTTTGAATCCCTAAAACTCATGTTGAAAATCCCCAATGCGTCAGTATTGAGAAGTGGAGGCTTTAAGACGTGATTGAGTCATGAGGGCTCTACCCTCATGAATGGATCAAACTATTCATGGATTAATAAATTAAAGGATTAATTGATTAATGGATTAATGACTCCCAATGAGAATGACAATGGTGGCTTTATAAGAAAAGAAAGAGAGACTTTAGCTAGCACACTCAATCCCCTTGCCATTTGATGCCCTGCACTTCCTCAGGACTCTGCAGGGAGTCTCCACTGACCACAACGCCCTCTCCAGTACACCCCCTCAACCTTGGACTTCTTGGCCTTCATCACTGTAAGAAATAAATTCCTTTTTAACATAAATTACTCCATTTCAGGTATTCTGTTATAAGAAACAGAAAATGAACTAGGACATCAACCCACCCTGAAGCACTATTACAGCATTTCTTAAGTTGCACTGTACCTATTTATACATGTCCTTTCTCCTTACTCTGAATTGTAGGCTTCTTGATTAGGCAAGGACTGTGCCTAGTTAATTTCTGTACTCACAACTTCTGGCACAGTACCTGGCATGTACTTTTTGAATATTTAACAAATGTTTGCTAAATGTTTGGATGAAGAAATCAATCGGTGAGGGAAATAGAGGTCAGCATCCCCTATCCCTTTTCTTCTGCTGAGTTCAAAGTGTCTGCCCATCCCCACACATTGGAAGGTTACTGACTTATTCAGATATATGGATAGATGTGGTCATTAGAAAGACCATTGAAGTTGCCCAACTTCTTTTAGGTCAAACATAAGCCAAGCTAATACCAATTGGCCTTTGTGCTGCAGAAAACTTGTATTCAAAGCATTTACTTTTTAAATTCAAATTTGCATATGCCCTTACCTTGTAGAAGAGGAGATGAAGTTGTAAAATTATTCTGAAATAGGTTTTTGCAACTGAAATAGAGGAGAGATGAAAGTAAGGGGTTTGATAATGCTGATACCTGAGAGAATATGAAAATTTGGTTGTGGGTAGAGAGCAAGATCAGTGAGTAATTTTCCTCCTGATTCTAACCTGTAGGACATGATGAGGTCGTGTGGAGGTCCTTGGAGAGGTTCTGAAACCAGGCACTCCACCAGCTACTACTTACTGAACACTGCCTGTGCCGAGCACTGCTTTAGGCTCCAGGAATGAAGAAGCAGTCAAGATGTGCTACCTGCTCCTGGAGCTTGTGTGTGGAAAAGGCACACAATAGCTAATTACAAGGCAATGTGGGAAGTGCTAGAATAGAGAGTAAAGAGTGCTCTGGAAGCACATCAGGCATTGAAGGCTTTCCTCTAGAGGATCTGGGAGAACTTTGCAGAGGGAATTTTTTTTTTTTTTTTTTTTTTACATGGAATCTTGCTCTGTCTCCCAGGCTGGAGTGCAATGGAGCAATCTTGGCTCGCTGCAACCTCTGCCTCCCAAGTTCAAGCTCACTGAAACCTCAGCCTCCTGAGTAGCTGGGATTACAGGTGCACACCACCATGCCCAGCTAATTTTTGTATTTGTAGTAGAGACGAGTTTCTCCATGTTGGCCAGGCTGGTCTAGAACTCCTGATCTCAAGTGATCTGCCCTCCTTGACCTCCCAAAGTGCTGGGATTACAGGCGTTAGCCACTGTGCCTGGCCTGCAGAGGGAACATTTGAATTAGATTAGGAAGGGTAAGAAAGGCTCCTCCAGTTTGATTCAGGGAAAATGGCATTCTAGCTAGAGAGAACAGTTGGTGTAGAAATCCCAGGATGTAAAGTGACATGGTCAAGTAGTGATACAAGGGTAAATGGTGAATGAAAGGGAGTGTTAACAGATGAGTCTTGTGGAGGAAGTTGGCCAGAGTCATTGGTACTTCATGTATAGGGAGTGGAGTTGATGGAAGATATGAAAGTGGGAATTAACTTGGTCACTCCAATATTGTATGTCCAGGGGCATCCTGGGGCTTAAAGCTCATATGATTGAGGGTATTTTTGATGAGTTAAATAATATTTATATTTGTATTTTGTAGTAATGCAAAATTAAATGCAGATCTGTGAAAGTGAGGGGCTCTGGGCTGGGCACAGTGGTACACACTTGTAATCGCAGCGCTTTGGGAGGCCGAGGCCGGTGGATCATGAGGTCAGGGGTTCGAGACCAGCCTGGGCAACACAGTGAAACCCCGTCTCTACTAAAAATACAAAAATTAGCTGGGTGTGGTGGTGGCTAACTGTAATCCAAACTACTCGGGAGGCTGAGGCAGGAGAATCACTTGATCACACCACTGCACTCCAGCCTGGGCAACAGAGCTAGACTCCATCTCAAAAAAAAAAAAAAAAAAAAAAAAAAAGAGAGAAAGAAAGAAAGAAAGCGAGGGGCTCTGAGTTTAAGGTTCATTAGGTTCAAGGTAAACTCTCTGCTGGTTCATAGAAGGTGAATATTGGTATAAAGCACCCTTACTCTCAAATAAATTCTTAGGATAAGGAGAGACTTGCTTTGTTAGAAAGAAAAGTGACAGAACCATAAAACAAATAGAAACCTAGTTTAGATGGGCTGAGCTGGCCTGTATAAAGATGTCCCTTGTCTGCTTCTGGAAAGCTGTTACCTCTCACTTTATATAGGAACAACAGATTGTGCCTTCTGACAATCCTATCATGTCCTCAGTGTTGCCTCTGGCTGCTCCTGGAAGGGGACCAATCCCCTGGGGCAGGATGGCTGGAGACGCAAAGGCAGGAGAGGCGGCTTTCGTTTTTTAAGTGTGCCAGATATCCTGTGTTTAGACAGATGTCAATACCATCCTTTTATTCCTGGAGCCTGTATTCCATACTTGTTGTATATGAAAAAAACATGTCACCAGACCTCATACATTTTGCTGCTATTCTTCCTAACAGGATCTGAAATAATTGATCTATTAATCTACATATGCTATTTTTTTCTCTTTCCAAGTACTCCTGGAAAGAAAATGTGGGGGAATTTACCACTTTCTTCTAAGATTTTCTGCATATCATGCATCTTACACCAGCCAGCTAGTTTGAATTTATGAGCATTTTTGGTATCTTTCACATCTCTGCTATCTCTGGCATATTATATTATTTATACCTTCTTTTTTCTTTCTTTTCTTTCTTTCTTTATTTTTTTCTTTTTTTAGACGGGTTCTAGCTGTCATCTAGGCTGGAGAGCAGTGGTGCAATCTCGGCTGACTGCAACCTCCACTTCCAAGCTCAAACAATCCTCCAGCCTCAGCCTTCTAAGTAGCTGGGACCACAGGCACACCAGCCACCATGCCTAGCTCAGTTTTTGTATTTTTTTGTAGAGACAAGGTTTCACCATGTTGCCCAGGCTGGCCTTGACCTCCTGAGCTCAAGCTATCTGCCCATCTCAACCTCCCACTGCACCTGGCCTATTTATAACATTACAACATGATATATGTTAAACACACACCTAAACACACACAGACACACACACACCCCAAAGAGGTAGCTAATTCCCAGTGTTACAGATGAGGTCATGTAATTTGCCCAAATCTATACATTTCATAAAGTCAGAGTTCACATTTGAAATCTGGTCTCACCAACCCCAAAACTCAGTCTCTTCCCAGTAGGAATTTTAATTTTGTAAGGGCTCCACAGTTTAAAAAAATATTTAGGGCCATCATGGCACTACTCAAGGCACCCACAAAAATATTCTAATTTGCTTTCAACTAATGGAATCTCTAAAGAACTTGGACTTTTGTCTGATGTTGCTCATTAGAAGTTCTAAGAATAAGCACAGTTACGTTCTCATGTTTCTGTCACAAATTTCACCACTCTAATGTCCTCATTGCAAACCCATCTCCTGCACAAAGAAGCTGTCCTTCTTTTTTGGCATGCAGATGTGATTTGATGCGTGACAGCAGTGTGATCCAACTACTCAACATCATGTAGCTCTTATACCAACCAGAGTGAGCTCCTAGATATTCCTATCATGAGTGGTTTGAGTTCTTCCACAGGAGACTTTATTCTTTCTATCTCACTAATTGAATATTTATCACATTGTTAATTATTCAAATGTTATTTCACTTTTACACCTAACTTTGGCACTTGTATGCAACCATTTCTTCATGGACACGTAGGGTCTTCCTTGTATCACCTTATTTAAATGTATATCCTCTTCTCTAATTACCTATGTCCTCTTCAAGGACATAATCAATGTCTGGTAAATCTTTATATCTCTCATGGCACAGAGCACAATTCTGAATATGTTTTCCATAATTATTAGAATGAACAGATAGATAGATTTAGGTATAATGATCTTTGACAAAATTGCTACTGTACCATCTCCATATTGGTAGAAGTCAATTAGAGGCAGCTAGCAATTTTATGAAATCTTTTCAGCTTTTATAGATTCTCAGAAAACTCGAAACGTGCTTTATATATCTCAGTGACAGGAAAAGAAGCAGTTTCTGATAGTGAGATTATATAGGTGATTTCACCTGTCTCTTCTCTAAATAACAGGCAGATATAATAATCTGTTTTTTAAAGAAGGAAAATCTGACTTGTTTAACACAAAGAGATTAAACTTAAGTGAATGGAATTTAGTAAGATTTTTATGCAATAGACTATAGACACTTAAATCAATGTCCTTCCTAGAAACAATTTTCTGTCACTATGACAGAGATTATTAATTGCCTTAAAACATCATGTGGATCTGAAGAAGGAACCCATCTGAATTCACAAGATTAAATGTTTGAAAAACTAAGAAAAGAGGGTCAGAGAGTCATCTGACAGAAGAGTCATTGCAAGGGGGGTACATTTTTAAATCCTTCTCTACAGTTTTTAAATCTCTCTCTCTCATGTTCTCTCTGTTCAGTGAAACAAGAAAATACCAAAAACATGGTAAATCTTAGCACCAACAAGGAAAAGGAATTTGACAACATTACTCAGGCTATGTCTATTGACTAGATGAAGATAGTAGATTAAAAGCTGGTTAAACATTCATCCAGTGAAGGCAGCAAATGGACAGTTGCCATCCTAGAGAAACTCTGTTAATGACATGCTACAGGACTATCTCCTTTGCAATGTTTGCATTGACAAATTGTATGAAAATATACATGGCCCATTTATAGAAGGAGAGCATAAAATAAAACTGAGTGGGAGAACTTTACATATGTAATTGCATTTATGGAAGTACAGAGTGTAGGAAAAAGAAGAGTTTTCTTAGCTACTCAATTTAAAAATGAAAGTGATAATGAGGAATCTGAAAGTCAATTTGCGTGAGATTTTTTATAAACACTTTTTGAATGCTTGGGCTAATTGGTAAAGCTTAGGGTATTTCCCTAAAGATACAAAGACATGGCCGGGTGCACGTGGCTCACGCATGTAATCCCAGCACTTTGGGAGGCTCAGGCGGGCAAATCACCAGAGGTCAGGAGTTCAAGACAAGCCTGACCAACATGGTGAAACCCCATTTCTACAAAAAAAATATAAAAATTAGCTGGGCATGGTGGTGGGTGCCTGTAGTCCCAGCTACTCGGGGGGCTGAGGTAAGAGAATCACTTGAACCCAGGAGGCAGAGGTGGCAGTTAGCTGAGACTGTGCCACTGCACTCCAGCCTGGGCAACAGAGCGAGACTCCATCTCAAAAAAAATAAATAAGGGATCAAAGATTCATTTTTCTTACAAAAGGATGGACACGGAGTCTTAATTACCTACACATGATGGTAGGACATTTGACTGGAAAGTCGGGGGGCAGCTGGAGATTAAGGAATGGAGCCCAGGTATACGGGGTGAGGCCACAGTCATTATGGCTAGAGAGAAGGTATGAGAGGTACAGAGTTCCCTGAGGCTGTACCGAATACCCACTGCCATTTTTTCACAGCTCATCCATGAAATTTTTAGGGTCAAGGGTTAACTTGTGAAGGAGAATGAACACATTCAGGAATATCTCTGTTCTCTAGCAGAGGTCCCATATTAGTTTGCTAGGACTACCTTAACAAAGCACCACAAACTAGCTGGCTTAAACAATGGAAACATACTGTATTACAGTTCTGGAGGCTGTAAGTCCAAGATCAAGATGTTGGCAGGGTTGGTTCCTTTTGAAAGATGTGAGGGAGACTTCCATGTCTCTCCCACAGCTTGTGATAGTTGCTGGCAATCTTTGCCATACCTTGACTTGTAGAAGCACCACACTGACCTTCACCTTCATCTTCATATGGTGTTCTCTCTGTATCTGTGCCTCTGTCTCCAAATTTCTCCCTTTTATGAGGATGCCAGTCATATTGGATTAGGGTCTACCCTAACGACCTAATTTTAAAGTGATTGCCTTCATAAAGATTCTCTTTCCAAATGATACCACGTTCTAAGGTACTGGGAGTTAGGGCTTCAACATATCTTTTGGGGTGACACAACCCATAGTAGGCACCTTATCAATATTAGGGCATCAGTAGAATTAAATCAGACTTTATTAAAGATGTAGGCAGCTCCCCATAAACAATGATGGCGAAATGGCAAAAGTGAGTTTGAAAACGGTACATTTACTATTTAAAGAGAAACATGTAAAAATAGCTTTCTGAGATCAATAATATGTAATTTTTTTCACCATTTTCTCATAAATCCACCGTATTGCAGACTATGCTTTTGAAAATTAGTTGATTTCCATTTAGCTACTGTTGCAAACAGACTTTAAAGAGAAATAGTAATTGAAGCATCTACATCAATAGTAATCCCATCCTATGAAAATGGCCTTCATCTCCTAATTGTCTATCCTATCAGGAACTAATTCATCAAAGCTTGGTATAGTAGACTGTGTCTTAGACTAGGAGTGAGAAGTCCTGATTTTAGTACCAATGCTGTCATTAATTGTGTCTTCTTTATGCAAATCACTTGATAATTCTGGGCCACGGTGTTTTACTGAAGCCACAGAGGGATGGTTTACTGGATTATGTATATAAGTATTCTTGGAGTCTCTATGCTACTTCTGATGCTATACCATTCATGAAAATAAATTAAATCAAAGATTGAACAGAATTCTAAATACCAAGAGATGAATGTAGACATCAGTGTTAGTGAAGGAAGAAATGTGAGTGAAATAAAGTACAAAATAATGCAATTTGATTTATGAAAAATTATTTGATCATTATGTTAATTAACCCCAGTTATTTTGGGAAATTTCAAGAAACTTCTACTAGATTTTTCAAGAAGAGAATAGATTGTTACTCCATCTAAGACAATGTTTTTTAAGCCACTGTTTTTGGAACTATGAGTCACTCTGTTTATTAAGTCAACTTAGTGTATCATAACCAGAGCTAAGAAAAAAACAATGTATTAGAATGGAACATAATAGAACATAAAATAATAGAAAATCAATGTGAAAATGTTTTTTATGTTAATATATGTATCTTTGAGTACTGGGTTGTGAGGAACTGTGCGTTTCCAACAGTCCTCTCAGTTAGAAGCATAAAAGCTTCTGCCTATCTTAAATATCATCCATGCAGCACTATCTTTTCAAAGGTTTGAAACTACAGATAGACCATGGGATCTAAAAAAGACAATAATGAAATAAGGAAAACATATTCAATTCTCATTTTGTTTCCACTAACTTCTTTAAATAACTTGATAAGCTTGCTGGAAATAGAAAACAAATGCTTTAGGGGAGAAAAATTTAACATGAGTTGGATAAGAAATATGTTAGAGAATATAGTCATTTTAAATAAGCCCAGTTCTCCAAATCTACAAGAATTTTACACTAGGTTACTGAATGTGTTTACTAAGAGATCCCAATCAACTTAGAAAAATACTTTCGTGAGCCGAAAACTTTAAACCTTGAATAAAGCAGAGACAATAGTATAATGCGTGCTTAAATGACTGTTACGTGGCTTCAATGATTCATAACTCATGATCCATCTTGCTTCATTTCAGCTCCTCTTCCCAACCTCTTCTCTTTCTCCCAATTATTAAAAGAAAACTTCTGAGATCATCACTAAACCTATAAACATTAGCGATAATTAATATTGTTTGTATCCTGTAGTGTTCAGATTTTTGGTAAACTTTTAAAAACTCATGGTCCACAGTGAGATACTGCTTTGTACATAATAGAATGTCTAAAATAAAAAAAGATATAATGATATATGCTGACAGAGATGTAGCAAAGTTGAAACCCTCATCCACTGTTAATGAAAATGTAAAATTGTGTAGTCATTTTCAAAACCAGTTTTTCAGTTCCTCAAAGTGCTAAATATAGAGTTTCATATGATCTCATAATCCTACTTCTGGTTATCTACTGAAGAGGAATGGATGCATACATCTACACTAAAACTTTTACTTGAAGGTTCACAGCAACACTATTCATAATAGTCAAAATGTAGAAACAACCACAATGTCTACAAACTGATAAATGGCTGTAAATAAAATGGGTCAATCCACACAATGAATTGTTACTCATCCAAGAAAAGGAACGAAGTGCTGATGCCCACTACAAAATAGACAAACATTGAGACCATTATCCTGGGTGCAAGAAGCAAGTCTCAAAAGCCCACATATTGTAGGATCCTATTTATATAATGTCCAGAATAGGCAAATTTATTGGGACAGAAAGTAGATTACTGATTGCCAAACGATGAGGTGAAAAAGTGGGGAAAATTAGGGAGTGACTTTTAATGAGTATAAGGTTTCTTTCTCGGGTAATGGAAATGTTCTAAAACTGATTATGGTGATGGTTGCACAACTCTGTAAATATGATAGAAACCATTGAATTACACACTTTAAGGAGTGAATTTTATGGAATGTAAAACTACTGAATTTTTCACTTTAAATAGGTAAATGTTATGGTGTGTGAATTTTATCACAATAAAACTGTTATTTAAAAAATGAAGGGAAATGAAAACATATTACTAGGATAACAGTATAAAATGCTCTGATTTCCAAAAGGTGAAGGAGGTGGCAAACATACCAAAGTAATCATTTTATGTTTAGTCTGATTTTAGTGAGTAGACATTTTTGAAAGGGGAAAGAAATGAGGTAAGGAAACTATTTATTAAAGGCACTTTCTTTGTCTCTGGCAAAGGCTGCACATTTGGGTAAACCAAATTTCAATTTGTTGTGTTCAGCAGGTACACATCTGCTGAATTTCTCACCTGTTACCATCCCCTGGGAAAAATCTAGAGATAGTTCTGGTCAAATGATCTCTAGGCTTCATATCAAGAGACTATGTACTCCCAATATGGACCTCTGAACTCAATCAAATCACCCTAACTGTAGGGAACTCAGAGTTACTCTACTTGTGTTACTTACTCAGGAGAATTGTCCTGAGTAAATAACACAGATAGAGCAACTGAGTCCTGTTCAGATTTACGCTGCTCTGAGGTACAGTAACTGTGAAGTACAACTCAGATAATTGATATAACAATGTCTTGAAAATTGAGATGTTGCATTATTGCCATATTTGTCTATATTGTTGTATAGCAATGGGACCTATTCACAGAAAAACAAATTTGAGTTTTGACCTGTAGATAATAGCTACTGTGGCTGTTGGTGGTCCATCGTAACCTATGGCAGTCTCCATCTCTCACTCTGCAATCTTTGTAGCACTTCTGGCAACTATGCTGTGGTGTCCTCTTAGGAAACACAATAAATCCTATTACTGTGGCTTATTTATATTCATGCGTGTATTAAGAGATAGACTTTTTAAAGGGGGGCATATTTGTATTTTTAAATGGTAGGCAAATCCTTCTTACAGTATAAAACTTCTGTTTTCCTCCAGACCCCCTCTCATATACTTAACTCTAAATCATGTACTTAACTTCAGAGCTTAACGGGGATTTTTTTAAGGAGTTGGGAAGATGGCCAACCATAGCTTCTCCCATAAGGAGGATTACAGAACAATCTACATACATTTCACTCTTATCACCTCTAGTTTGTTTTAGGCTTCATTTTTTCCCTGTTCCCTCTACGCCCCTCTTTCTGTCGAGTCAGTAACTGAATCAAGTGTCGAGAAGTAAAATCTAAAAACGGTGCAATTCTTCTTTTACTAGGACAGGTCTTTTCAGATTGAGCTGTTGGGACATCAAGGTATAATCTTGATGTCCTATCACCCTGTAGCTGGAAGTGAATTTTGATAGTATCTATTGCCACCTGCTTTTACAGATGGAGATTTTAAGGGAAAGTGGAAAAGATGCTCAAGGATAACCTCCTCCAATACTTTTCCTGGCCCCAGTGGCTGAGCATTCACTTTCCATTGAAACTCTCTGTGTTCTCACCTCATACCCCAGGAATGCACTCACACCATAGCTTTGCATTCCACCAGGCTGCTTATTTTCTCTCCTCCTAAGCTCTAAATTTTTTGAAGGCACAGACCCTTTATTAACTTTGTTAACAAAGGCTAGAGAATTGCACCTGCCACAGGCAGGAGTTCTTTTTAGATCAATCCTCATTTAACAGCAGTCACTAATAGGCAAATGGTGTCCGATGCCTTGGCTAAGAGATTTTAATCTGAGCATAAGCAGTAAAAGTAGGCATAAAACAACACAAGGCCTCGCTATTCTGCTTCTATATTTCAAGACCATTATCACTCTGTATAACATTAGGTCATTAGGCTGCAAAATCTTTGATCAGGAAGAAACTGATGTTTGTGTCATGCAAAAATACAAGTAAATCAAACAAAAGAACACATGTGCAAACAAATAATAAACTTTTCTGCACAACTTGCTGCACAACTCTTTGCCTTTAATGCCTTTGTGTGTTTCAGAGTAATCTCTTCGTTCCCAAAAATAATTTTAGAGACCAAATCTCAATCATGTTTTTTTTTTTATCTTGGCTCGACAACATTCCAGATGAACTGTCACTTTTGCTTCATAATTAAAAAATGAAATAGAGCTCTTTTTAGCTATTCTTCTCCAGCCTGTCATTAGGTATGAACACAAGTCAGTGCCGATATATGGATTTATATTTCCTAGAAAGAGTGGGTGTTGATGGGAAAGAAGATATAAACCAACTTAAATTAAACTGCTTCTGCATATGAAATGGCTGGCTGCTTTTGGGCAGACTTTATTTCACCTGTAAATATTTAATAGAAATTGGTGTCTGTGGGTTTTGCTAGAGAGAATGGTTCTTACTCCTACTGACTTTGAGGGCCCAGGTGGCTCTGGGGAAAAAAAGAAAAGAAATTGTTTTGTTTAATTTTTCCGAATCCAGTTTGTGGTCACATACTGTCAATGAATGGTGTTGGGCATGTTGGAATACTCTTCTGTGCCTCAGTTGCATTACTTGTAAAGCTGATAAGACTTTTTCTTATGTCCTGTCAGGCTCTTGCAGTGGATGCAATGAGAGAAAGGATGCAACTGAAGTGCATGTGGGTTTATCCACAAGGAATTCTGGTGTTGCATTAGCAGCTGATGGGGAAGAGGCAGAATCAGACCTGAGCGGGAGGAACTGTCCTGGTTCTATTACTGACTGATGAGTAGGGACCAACCGTCACAATTACTGTTTCCAAGGAGGCACAGAAATTGAGTGTCTTTTGAGCTTGGGTCACTTTCCAGGGAGTCCAGTCAAGATCATGGCGAACAGTATCAACGCCCTTCGGGATGTAATCATGCTGTCATGCTCATGGGTTGCACGTGTCTGGACATCTGCAGAGTGTTTCCAGTTAGTCTGTCTCTTTTGATCAACATCCTAGCCAGCACCTGAGAGTTGTGTGTGTATGTGTGTGTGGGTGTATATGTGTGAGTCTGTATGTGCTTATGTGTGAGTGAAAGACAGAGGGAGAAGAAGGGGTCAGAGAGAAGTGGGGAGAGAGAGGGAGAGACAAGGAAGAAACTGGGAGCTAGTGAGAGACAAGCATGCAGAACATCCTAGCTCTCAGAAAGAGAACCTATTATAGCAAAGGCCAGGTAATATATCCCAGGCCCTAGAGGAAAGGAAATGAAATTTAAAACAGGAACCCAACACCAGGAGAGACCTGGATGTGGTCAGGAGCCAAGGAAGAACCATGAAGGACTAGAGTAAAAGGGAATGTGCAGCTCATCGGGCACAGATGTATCCAAGGGCTCATCCAAACGCACCTTTTACCAGCTGGGTACAAGAAGACTAATTCCAGACAAGGTCTTCTGGTGGGTTTGAGCTGCCTAAAGAAATAATCCAGCTAAGTCTAATTCTGCTAAGACACTTACTAGGATGAAGCCTTCAGGCTAAAAGCCTACTGCTTTCTGGGACTGGGGGACACAATCAGGGACTCCAGAGGTCTGACCTGAACTGGCTGCCTTAGCAGAGGTATGAGGGAACACCCCCAGGAGGGTAATTTCAAGGCTTACAAACTGTTGAGTTTCTTTTTAAAATGCATTTAGGCCTAACTGGTGTCTTGAAATTGTGCTCTTCTTGTCTCACAGAGTTTTGTCAATTAGACTGAGAAGCAGGTAATTTTTAAAACTTCTTAGATGAATGTAAAATATAACATTTATTCCATTGAGTTTGGTCTTTGAGCTGCTTGCGACTATTAGATGGGAGACATAAAATCTCATGTTTTTAAGAGTTCTAATGATGAGCATATGCTGTCAAGGTAAAGCTTTCAAAAGAAAATCTATTTATACCTGATATGTTAATCCTGGGAATAAAAGTCAAATGCAAAGTATGTGCCTACATCAATCATATCAGAACTTCTCACCCCAAACATATGTTAGCGTATGCCTTTCCCTTAAGGTGTCTCTAATACAAGAATGGGGAAAGGTGGAATCTAATTGCATCCATGCAAGGGCGAAACTCTGCCAACCCCATTCCACTAAGCTTGGTCCCAAAATGGTCTGGTTTCTGTTTACTCTTTTTTCTGAGCCTTCCTTGTACTGCTGGTGTCTGATCACCAGATGCCCTGAACCTTTGATATTGGCGGTGGTTTGATATGGTAGGACCTGCAGTGGAATCTGCCTTGAGTTTCTTGTTGAGAGGAAATGCAAGATTTAGGAAAACCAGGTAACAGAGGTGATAGATGGAGTCCTATAAGAGAGCTGGATCCCAGGTCTAGAAATACAAGGAAGTCTAGACCCAGTCATGCACAGAGGACAGTGTCTGACCATAATTAGCCAAGCTAGGAGCAGGAGGCAGGGGACAGATAAAAGTTCCTGCCAAGGGAAAGAATGGAACTTAGGGCACAAGGAAGAGACAGAGGCTGGTTATTAAACTGGCAGAGAAGATAGCAAGGCCCTTTGGTTGTACAATTACCAAACCTTTAAGTTGACCCTCATGAAGAATAGAACTTTTTCCTGGCCCCAGAGTTTCAGACAGTGAGATTTCACAGAGGAACAGGCGGCCTAAGAGAGAATAGTTGAGACTTTGCAGGGGCTGGGCACCAAGTAGGCATCGTATCTCCTCCTCTTCCTCTTAAGCCCAGCACAACGGCCAATCTAGCTGTTCTGTCCCTCACTTCTAATTTCTGTATGTCATTTCCCTTGTTTTGTCTATAACTCTTCTACCACGTGGCTCTGCTGGAGTATCTGTGAATGTGCTGTGATTCTGGGGGCTGCCCAGATTTGCAAATCATTCATTGATCAATTAAACTCCTTTAAATTTAATTTGAATGAAGTTTTTCTTTTTTTTGTCTTTTTTTAATTATACTTTAAGTTTTAGGGTACATGTGCACATTGTGCAGGTTAGTTACATATGTATACATGTGCCATGCTGGTGCGCTGCACCCACTAACTGGTCATCTAGCATTAGGTATATCTCCCGATGCTATCCCTCCCCCCTCCCCCCACCCCACAACAGTCCCCAGAGTGTGATATTCCCCTTCCTGTGTCCATGTGATCTCATTGTTCAATTCCCACCTATGAGTGAGAATATGCGGTGTTTGGTTTTTTGTTCTTGCGATAGTTTACTGAGAATGATGATTTCCAGTTTCATCCATGTCCCTACAAAGGACATGAACTCACCAACAATGATAGACTGGATTAAGAAAATGTGGCACATATACACCATGGAATACTATGCAGCCATAAAAAATGAAGTTTTTCTTTTATCACCTCCATCTGAGTCTCTGACTGATAGCTGTCCTCAGAATGCATGAACTGGTTGAAAATAGTCTCTTTCAAGGAAATACTCTTAGTCAGTGACTGGGAATGTAAAACCCCAGCTCTCTTACTCTTGATGGGGATCATTCTAAATCATGTGTTTTCCAGCAATGCAGAACTTCCATGTCGGATTAAGCTGGTGGTAGTCAACTTAATAATACTCCTCTTATTAGCTGTGTTTGTGAATCTCAATCCCAAAACTAGACACAGTCAACCCTAGACTCTGTCCTGGGAGAAACCCAACCAAGAGTGGGAAATTAATTATTTTTGTGCTATTTTGCTAAAATGTTTCACACACTGGGACTGATTTCCTAAAACATTTTTAATTCTTTATTTTTTTAAAGCATGTTTCAGAAAATTACGCTATCATGACTGAAAATTTTAAAATATTTTTAAAGGTGAATTACAAAGCCATTATTTGCCTTATAAAACTTAATAAATCATGTCATGCATGATAAGGAGTTTTCAAATAAATGAATAAAAATTTCAGTCTCAATGATTATAAACTTTGACTTGACTACATCATCCAACCTATCATGCAACATACACCTAAATCCGGTTTTACCAGCTTGTGGTAGATGATGTAACAAAGGATTTAAGAAACATTCAGGTTGAGAAACCCAGGGTGTGTGAAGAGTTCATGATGGAAAACTCTTTCTATAAACAAGCTCAGCCTTGTTTTATACATCAGCCTCAAACAAAAATGCAAACAATACCCACCTACAATTTAATCATCTCAAAAGACAATAGGTAATAGAGCAAACAGTACTTGAAGTGTCATATTGCTGACTTATTAAAAAGTCCGAACCAAACAAGTTTGTATTAAAAGAACTACTGGATCCGTAAGGAGGGTATCCACTTTGCAAACTGCTGAATGACACAGTTCTTTAAGCCTGATCAACATCAGAGGCTTCCTGGATGAATTAGATGAACTTGAAAAGAAAAGACGTAAGAGTCAAAACGGAAGACTTAAAAGGATTTTAGTTTCTTCAAAGAAATTATTGGCTACTGCAGCTCAACATATTTCAAACTTCTTAAACAATTCATTTGTTCTGAATCGAACAACTTGAAATATTTTAAAACAATTTCAGACTTTCCTTCCAACTCTTAAATGCAATATTTACCTGGAACTGAAAATATTACTGATCTAACTTTGTTCCAGTTTAATAATTTTAGAAGATATTTTTGTTTAATCTAAAATCACATTTAAAATCTCTGTTTTTACATTCCTCAAAGGAAAAAAGGGTTTATGAATAAATAACTGCTTCCTATATGGATTTTAAATCGTGTTCATTGGGGGCAAAATATTTTGGATCTCTGAGACCTCAAAAAGAGAGCTTATTGTCTCCTGGACTTCCGTGGGAGCTGCAGAAGCCAACGATTTCTTTGAATGAACTAAAACATTTTTAAGTCTTCCATTTTGACTCTTAATTCTTTCTTTTCAAGTTCATCTAATTCATCCAGAAAGCCTCTGATGTTGATCAGGCTCAAAGTATGTGCCAGTGTCAAACATAGGGTCAATATCTGAAACAGCAACGTGATGTCTTCAGTGATTCAACAATATTGATTGAGTGTCCACTTTCTGCTGGGCACTGTTTCAAACGCCAAGAGCACAGTGAGGAAGAAAACTACGACATTGCCCTCCTCGCGTTTGCCTTCTAGTGCGCTAAATGTGATGCATCCCACCATGAATAACTATAATGAATAATGAATAATAAGTAGCTGAAAAGCCTGACTTCATCTAGAGAAAGGCTTCCCTGCAGAAACATTCACAGACATCAGGCCGTGCTCTTCTCACCCCATCCCTGGCACCCACCCCCAACCCCCACCAAATACTTGAGCATGTATCTCCTAAGAATAAGGCCATCTCACACTTGACCACTAAACCATTATGTGATCGCTTCCCAAGTTAGCAATAACTTTACAATATCAGTTGATATGGAGTTCACATACAAATTTCCCAAATTATCTCAAAATATTCTCAAGCCGTTTTTTTTTCTTTTTTTTCCAATCCAGTCTCCAGTCTCTAGTCTCTTTATCTTTTTCATTCTAGAACAGTTCTCCTACTTTTCATGTCTGTTTTTCTGACATTGGTTTCTTGAGTCCAGGCAGGTTGTCTTCTGGATTGTCCCACAATCTGAATGCATCTGTTTGCTTCCCATTGATTCCACTGAGCTTAAACATTTTTGGCAACAATATTTTATAAATTAAGTCATATACTTGTTCATCACCAGGAGGCTCCTAAGTCCGAGAGTCTCACTATTATTGCTATTTAATTACTTGGTCAAGACGGGCTTTATCAAATCTCTCCATTGCAAAGGCACACCTTTCCTTTTTGAATACGAAGTAATCTGCTGGAGAGACTTTGAAACTGTATAACCTTCCTGTTCCCTGCAATAGCCTCTACTCCAATGCTCTGACTCTTATGCAGTATCGCCTCTTTGTGAGATGCCTACATTCTTATCATAGATTCAATCTGATAACACCTGAATATGAGCTGGCCACTTATAGCATCAGGGACAAACAGGGCCCGATGAGGAGATTATCCTCAACAGCCCCTGCTAAGACTTTTGGAGAGGAGTACCCAATGCATGCTGCACATTTACTTCCTGCCTCCCATCAGAACTGCTTCTTCCCTCCCCACATCCCCCACACAGTTTTGAGTAAAAGAAAACCAAAAGTTTCAGGTCTTTTTCAGGGTTCGCAAACCTATTTCAGTGATAACGTGAGCACAAGCCCTTCAAAACTGCCAGCTAAACAAAGGAAAATGAAGACTTAAATAAACATTTGCTGTACGCAGTGCCTAGGCTACAAAAACTCTTGCTCTGGTACAACTGAATTCCATTGTCTTCTCTTTTGGCAAAAATAAGCTATGCATTTGATAATCTCAGAAAATCCAACTGGGGTATTTATTTTAGGGACCAGCTTTGTGTGTTCTATGTCTTGATACATAAAGGCAAACAAAGGTTAATTGTGATGTGACAGGGCAGATTTCTGGGTTGGGTATGTGGGTGTACTGGGGCTTGCCATATGTGCTGTTCTCTTCCCAGCTCTGTTGCTGTGATGTCCCGTCGGTTAGCCCCGTCGGTTACTTAAAATCAGCCATAATAGAAGTTTGTACAACATGAAACTAATGCTACTACTAGCAAATACTACAAACTGGGACTGGTGACTTTGTTTTCTTTTTCTGGAAAGCTATTGTTAAATATTTCCTAGCACATGGATGGATTCAGACTAATTCCTGCCTTGAGTACTAACTCCTGCCTTGAATACAGACCTGAGAGAGGAGAGGTCACACCAGAGCATGTGCTCTCAAAGGCAGAACACATTATCCACAGATAACAGAAATGATATCTGTGAATGACAGAAAACAAGTGGTCTTTCAAGTGAGCTGTATCATCTGGGAGGGTCCTCAGGGGGTGACAACGGCACCCAGTGTCTGGGTGTGGGACACTCATGGGCAGCCATGAGCAACACTCACAGGTGCATCAGACAGCCTCAGAGGGCCAGGTGCAAGGGGTAGCTACAGCTCGGTATCTTAGGGCCGAGTCCTGTCTAATTTCCTGTGGTTCTGTTTTGGATTTGGAAGATAAATTGCAAAGAGAAAGGAGTTCCCAACTTTACAGCAACAGAAACTCTAGTCTGGATATCAGAAGGGAATCTCAGACAGGGCATAAGTTACAGATTCTGTTACCAGAACAACACTACAATTCCTGGAGAATATTCTCTTTAAACAGTTCAGGTTATGTTTTATTATGGACTTTTATATTACCTATTCCAGCAACATTTTCTAAATGGCCCTGGGTGACTGAGGAGGCTTCTTTCTTCTGCAAAACCACAATCTTGGTTTTGATATCATGCACCAGAAATCCCTAAATCCCATTTGAAGTCAGGGGTAAATTCAGACCCCAGGGAGACACTGGACATCTGTGGAGGAACAAAGAGCCTGTTCCTCATTTAAACAAAGCAGGCTTAGGGGTCTGGTAATCAGGCTGATCTTACTGTGGATGCATTAATACAGTAGTTCCCAAACTTGAGCAGGCATCAGAATCCCCTAGGGGGGAAGGGGATTTTTTTTTTTTTTTTTTTTTTAACACAGATTGCTTGGTGCCACCCTCAGTGTTTCTAATTCAGTACATCTGGGGTGAGGCCAATTGTCTGTTTTTTAAAATAAGTTCCCATATGATGCTGATCCTGCTAAGGACCACACTTTGCGATCCACCTTATTAGTGCAACCACATGAAGGGTGGGGCAGCTGATCGGTGTTTTCATAAGCCAATTTAGCCCAATGTATCAACAGAAAATACAATTCTCTAATGTCATTGTTTTTCCCTCCGTTGAACTATGCACCATGCAGAAATAAACTTTTCCAGAATGCATAGAAACAGGTGCCCACCATCCTTGGTAATAATAATAAAAACAGTCCCAAAAGAAATCCTGCATTTGGTGCAATAAACAAGCCTCCAAGAATAATCAGGTGCTGACAATTCCACAAACTTCCCATAAATTCTGACATGCCAGCAAAGAACAGTTCTGCTTTCCTGACATTCTGAAGTTAGCATTTTATGGCCTCACCATAATAAGATCATCCTGCTTTGGAGTCATTTGTGTTGTAATTGCTTTAAAATTTCAGAGAGCTCTGGATTTCTACACCTCGTTAAATTGGATCACATCAGGAGAGCTGGAGATTTTTTATTTTTAAGCCAGGAAAGTGACCTTTATCTGTTCCTTACCCTTCTGTGTAACTTCCTCTGGTCCTGTTTTTGCCACTGGACACTGCTGGACTCTTGTCCACAGACCTTGGAAGCTTCAACGGATAGTTTATGTTTACTGCATATTCTGTTCTTCCTTTCCATGAGATCAAAAGAGCCACAAGGCACCTGTGGCCTTGGGTTTAAAGTTTATCTAGGGATTGCTCGAGCCTGACTAATTTACCCCATTATCCTTCTACATGCCCTTGGGAACAAGCTCTTCAGCAGCTCAGCCTCAGAAATATCAAGACATGGTGACAGGAGAAGGGTGAAAAGAAAGATGATTTCCCCCCTCCCAACTGAGTTCTATTATCAATTCAGTTTTTTCAACAAGCTAATAATTTTTGAATGACTACCATGTGACAGGCATTGAATTAAATTATGTAGGTACATTGTTTCAGCTAACTACACATTAGCACTATTAAGTAGACCTTGCTTAAAGGACTCAGAGATAGTGAGTGGCTCCAAAGCCCAGATTTCCATTACATCATGGTGCCTCGTAAGCAGCATTTTTAAGGAACTGTAGGGTTAAATTTGTAATATGTATGACAAACACGCCAACCATGCTCTCAGGAAGCTCAGAATCTATTTCATTACAGCAGAAAAATACCATGTTTTGTCAATTTTGAGACAATATTGATCTACATTTTAATATATCTAAAATTAAAATCTTACAACTAATGCTGTTTTTAAAAATGCAAGCAGTCAGGTGGCTATGGTGACCTGCACCATCATGGACATGGTCACCCACAGCCATTCCTTTTGTCATTTCTTCTAGCTCTAAATAAGTCTAAAGCCTCTTTCAGTAAGTTTAAAATACTACTTTTAAATGATAAGAAAGCATTATTTCATAGTTTAATTGGTGGGGATTTTCTTTCTCAGGGTTACAAAAAATAATAGTGCAATTTGCTATGAAGAGTGTCTGTTTCCATGGAATGTGGTAACTGTTAAGAAACCACTTTCGTGTATGAGATAATAAGGGTGATAGACAAGGGAGCCATTTTGGAGTGGGGGCAAATCAGGCAAATGTTATGCAGAAAGAAACTTTTGCTGAGACCTGAAGGGAGTGGAAATTTACAAAGAGGGGCATTAACGTGGGCCTTCTGGGCAGCGAGAAGGTGAGAACAGCATTCTCTGTTTTTGAGCCTGAATCTCTCCTGTTACCTTATAGACCCATCCCTCTATCCCTCTAGAAGGCTGAAAAAAGATGGTATGTGTGTATATTTATATTTAATCATGTTTATTATTTGCATGTATGTTTATATTTATGCATATATGTATGCATGTATGCATATATAAACACATGCACTTGTGCATACATGTAATATATACATACATGTGTAAATATAAATGTAAACATACATACAAATAATAAATATAAACATACGTATGAAACACGTAATGCAAATACTGCATTCAAATAATAATAAACATAATTAAATATAAACCTATGTGTGCGAAAACACCTTCTTCTATCTCTTTTTTACTGTCTGTCTGTCCCTGGGTCCTTCCTTTTCTCTACTATCTGCCCCCATGCCCACCCCCACTGCCCACCTCAATTTGACTATAATTTGGATTTGAAAGTTGTCTTTCATTTAAAATTTACTTCATTTCTTGAAGAAAGCATTATGTCCTCTATTCATAATTTCAAATAAAGTGAGCTGAACATTTCATATGACCCTTACAGAGAGAGCAAATGCAATTTGGATTCACTAAATCAAGCAGCTCAACTTTTTAAAATCTGAGAACCAATTTGAGATTTTTCAGTGTGTCTGACCTCCATGTGGGGGCTGTGGTAGTGTTTTCTGCCTGCTGTGGAACTCTCTTGTCTTCCTGACTGAAATGGTGATTTGCTAGCTTGGTGGGAAGTGCTTTATGCCCCATCACTATGTCACCCTCCCCCAAAGCCACCAGGTTCTCTTTGTGTATTTTGGAAGAAAATATTATAAATGTTAATACATTTTTTCAATAGCGATGCATTAATTAGAAAATCCTGGTTAATCTCTTGCCTAAATGTAGAAGAATTCCTGTTGCCTGCAAGGCTGTTTCTGGGTGACAAAAAAAAAAAAAAGAAAAAAAAAGTTTTGGGGACTTTTCTCACAAGGTAAGGTTTGCAGAATAATTTCCCTGCCAGTGTCTACCTTCCTTCCCGGTCACACATGCTGCTGTGCTTCAGAAGGTGTTGCCTAATTCCAGCTCTTCCTAGATGTTTTTCTCTTGTGGTATACTTGTTTTGTTTTTACTTTTAAGTGAAATCATAACTGAAAAAAATGTCAAAACCACCACAGGGAGGCCTTCAGATGAAAAAGAGAGAAACACAATTACATTTGGAGTCAACATGAAAGGGATCAGCCCACACTGGAAAAGGCAGAAGATTGAGGGCATCCATTTTTTGTGTTGACTTGGTCGAAGTTCAATCTCAAATCTCTGTGTGACAATGCCACTAAGATTATAGAAAGCACTAAATTCAGACCACCACCAATTACAACAGACACCCCTGGAAGGATCTTGGAAATGGAACTTAATATTTTCATGATTGTACACTGAAGTGATCATATTTTGGCTATATATTAGGATAAATAAAGTATATTATTAAAATCAAGTTAGCTGGTTTTAAATTAATTCAGCCACTAGAAAATGTAAGATTTCATTCGTGGCTTGTATATTTATATTAGATAGCACTGCTTTACATAATGTTCACAGCATTTCCTTCAAAATATCCTTGGAGGTCAGCGTCATAATATCTGTTTTAAAGTCACATAAGCCGAGGCTCAGAGATGTCGAGCAACTTGCCCGTCACCCAGATTCTATGCAGTCTCCTTTGTGTTTTGATTCTAAATCAAATGAGTTTTCTTTCCAGCGCAGTAGCCTCCCCTTTGCAGCAAATGCTTTCTCTCTTCAATGGAGTGTCCATCTGAGCTCAAATAGGAATGATGCAACCTCCCCAAATCGGCAAAAACTTGAAGAATAGAAAGAATGAGTGAGTGGATCATAGCCTTTCCAGGAAGCAGTCTGCTTGTCTACCTTAAGAAGAGACATAGCAACCGATTACATAGTTAATGAGAATTACTCCAGAGAAGTCCAAGAAGGAAATAGAGAGGCATAAATAACCAAAAATTGATCTTAATGATGATATTCTGAGCAAAGTAATGCTCATAATTTCTGCATTTCCAAATGTCCTTCATTTCATTAACTGCTGATCTGATTCAGCATCTCCAGAAGAGCCACATTTGCATTTATAGATAGGATACCATACTCTCTAGCTTGTCAGAGTGATCCTCTCGCAGATTTGCATGTCCCCCTTCCAAGACTTGAGGGGAAAATGGTTGCTAACTTTATCCAGATGTTGTTGTGCATGTAGACCACAGAGAAGGCTGATCTGATTTACTGTTTCAACAAATATTGAGATTTTCCTTGCTGCGATTATTTAGCATCTCTTATACACCTAATTCTGTAAAAATAAACCGGCTTTCATGAATGGAGTAGTTGAAACATTGATGGGTTTCATGGAATGTGTAAGTTGATTTTTGCTTATTTGTTTAGTATTTCTAAACTTCAGATTATTCAGCTATAAAACAGAAATAATTCTTCTAATTGCTGAATTGTCAGGAAGAGGGAATGGGATAATAAACCAAAGTCAACAGATACTGTGACTAGCACAACTAGGTGCTCAATTGATGATTTAATGATATTTAAAATTCAAAAATATTACCCTAGATGGTGCAATGAAATTGGCCTTGTTTGTGTTTGTGCTGTATGTGTTGATGGGGGAATGGGTGATATGTACAGAACAGAGGACATTTATTCTAAACCCCATATAGAAATTTGTTAATCACTCGGGGTTCTCGTACAAGTTCAAAATGATGTGTTCAATGCTTTCTCTTCTATGCAGAGATCTGGAGAGGAAGACTGATGAGTAATGGGAAGGGAACACTTGTGCTTTTGTTCTCTCTCTGTACTCTCTGTAGAGCTCAGCCTTCTCATCTATTAGTGGACAGGACATAAGGGGATGATTTCTAACAACCTGTTCAATGTAACATTTCACAAAGTTCAGATTTGCTCCCTATCCAACAGAAATGCATATTATGATATAGAAGATAAAAATAATTAAACTACTAACTATAACACATTCTTCTAGAAGGAAGTGGCATGAGGGAGACAGGCACTATAGTCTTGGAGGGCAGAAGGAGGAAAGACCACTTTTATCTCGGGGATCTGAGAGGTCATCTTAGAGAAGCTGGCATTTGACATGTGTGTGAAGGATGGTCCAGATTTGTAACATGGAGATGAGGGTGAATAGAACTCCAAGCTGAGAGCCATGCCTGGGTGGGCAATGACATGGAAGTATGAGAAGGAGATGCCAAGATTTCTGCAGGGATGAAAGCATTGCTGTATTTCATATGTGGTGAGACTAGAAGCAAAGATTGTGTTCAGATTGTGTATAGATAATAGTGGTGAAATTTGAGCTGAGGATGAATGAAAAAAGAGGATACAAGTGGAATCTGCTGTGCTGAGTTTCCTGTGATTCTGGGGACAGTGGGGCAGGGAAAGGATGGCAGAGGACAAGAATCACTGAAAAATGACTGGCACTTTGAAGACCAGGAAGGATATGGGGCCTGAAAGAAGACATTTCATCAGGATTACCCCACCAACTCTTGATATTTTGAGTGAAAAAGTAACTTCAGTTATGTCGTATGTTCCCATTTCCTGTGTTGTCAAAACCTGTGGGAGAAGCTGTGAAAGTGAGACTGAGTTTCCTTTTCCCCACATCGCGTGGATAAACATGGTTCTGATGAGCTTCACGGGACCTGGCCCAGCATGTGGCACTGAAGGCTGACATAATCTGGTCTCCCAGCCACCCATCGCTGGAAGACAGCACCTGACCTGTATGCACATGCTTGGGGTACTGGCTAATCTCCAGATGAACGTCTTTCTCAAAACCCCAGCTGCCACAGCAGGACCTGAAGGATTCCCATGGGAGAGTGATAACTGGGAGGTGCAAAAGACCAATGAAGCCTTCAGCCCCCAGCGGCAAGTCCTCTAGACGCTGCTACAGGAGGATCCCAGGGTTTTGCAAGTCTTCTGGAGTGGCTAGACAGGTTTGCCTTCATTCGCTCCCTGGAGACAGGACCGTCTGAGGCATGACTGGGCTATTCTTTGTCAATTGTGCATGTCCAGGCAAAGGCACTGGATTTCGCTGTGCACACACAGAGGGAACCTGTTTGGTGATCTGTACTGAGACCTTAGAAGAAGATGCAGAGCTCTCCCTAGTGCCTGGGGGTGGTGAAAGCAGAGAAGCAGCAGTGAATATTGGATAAATATCTTTTTAGATTTCTTCAAGGAAAAGTAAGTTGAGTCCTTATGGCCTAATCACTTCTTAAAGGTTCCACCTTTTAATATTATAACAATGGCAATACAAGTTTTTTTTTCTTTTGAGACGGAGTTTTGCTCTTGTTGCCCAGGCTGGAGTGCAGTGGTGCGATCTTGGCTCACTGCAACCTCTGCCTCCCAGGCTCGAGTGATTCTCCTGCCTCAGCCTCCCGAGTAGCTGGGGCTCTAGGTGCCCACCACCATGCGTTGCAATTTTTGTATTTTTAGTATTTTTAGTAGAGATGGAGTTTCACCCTGTTGGCCAGGCTGGTCTCAAACTCCTGACCTCAGGTGATCCACTTGCCTTGGCCTCCCATAGTGCTGAGATTGCAGGTGTGAGCCACTGCACCCAGCTAGCAATACAATTTTAACATGAGTTTTGGGGGATTTTTTGAACCATGATGATTACCAACACTGGGAAGTCCCACAACACCCCTTCCTGTCTGCTAGACATACTTCTATGATATTCCCTGCCTTTCTTTTATTAAAAAAAGTTACAATAACCACTTAATTGTGCTGATACAATATAGCTCAATTTCTGGCTTTGAGCTATATATAAATGCTCTATGTAGACTTTTTAGCATTGTGTCCCATTGTGCCACCACGAGATAACTTTCTTTTCAAATTAACCACAGATTTTAGGAATTTGGTAAATAGTGATCTAGTGGGTCAGGTTACATCTCTTAGAGGAGATAGGTCCAGGAGATGCTTTATGTGTCATGGAAGATAAAAGGAGACTTAAAATCCACATGGAAATCCCATACAATTGTGCTGGGCCCAGGGGAGAATTTCCATGCCTCTCTGTCTTAGTGCTTCTTGCTCCTCTTTCATAGGCCTGAGTCACATCGTTAACGCCTAAATCAGCAGCAGATTCGTGGAAGGTGGAGTTCTTCCATCATCAGCAGTTTTCTTGTAGGAGAATCTGAAGGATACTCTCAAGTTTTCGGAGGCACATGTTGCCTTCTCTCTCTCATACAAGATGAGATGACAAGATTTGTTGTTAACAACTTCTGTATCTGATAATAATATTAACTGTTTCCTTCATGCTTTCATTCTTTCTTGAATGACCTCATTTCATTCTAGCTTCAGATCAGATATTATTATTACCAATGTATAAGTTGAGAAACAAAAGGTTAGAGTAGTTAAGTGGCTTGCTCAAGGTAACCGTGAATATTTTGAGATGCAGCCATGGGGTCTCCAAGGACAGGCTTGAAATAAATTTTTTGGCCTGTCAATGGGTAACTTACCTAAGCAAGCTACTAACATGTCTCTTCTTCAGTTCTGTATTTGGAAAATGGGGATGGAAAGACACAATACAAAGGAACCTGAATTTGAAGATTAAATGACAAAAAGTATAAAAGCATGTAACGTTGTGACTAGTACCCTGAAGAGGTTAATTAATGCTAGTAATAATTAACAGTAAGCTAAATAAAAGCTCAGTCCTGTTTTGTTGTTGTTGTTGTTGTTGTTTTGTTTTGTTTTGTTTTTGAAATGGAGTATTGCTCTGTCACCCAGGCTGGAGTGCAGTGGCACGATCTCGGCTCACTGCAAACTCCACCTCCCTGGTTCAAGCGATTCTCCTGCCTCAGCCTCCTGAATAGTTGGGACTACAGGTGTGCACCACCATGCCCAGTGAATTTTTGTATTATTTTAGTAGATAGGCGGTTTCATTATAAGTTGGCCAGGCTGGTCTCTAACTCCTGACCTCAGGTGATCTGCCCACCTCAGCCTCACAAAGTGCTGGGATTACAGGCATGAGCCACTGCTTTCAGCCAGTCCTGGGTTTTTGACTATAAGTCCTGTGCCACTTTCAGTACAGAAAGAAGAGCAATCAGGTACATTTCCTTCATAAAATATTACCACTCCGTTGTAAGCCAGACTGTTGACTAAAGTTCCTTAATAGAATATAACAATTGCAGTCTTTCATTATCGAAGGTCAGTACTTTCTCAAATAGAGAATGTAAATACAATCCTTGAAAAACAAGTACTTTCTTTATATAAGAGTTTCAATGGCCAACCATGCAGGTGATTCCCTAGTCATTAGCCATGAGTCATCTAGCTTCAGAAGCTAGATCCATTCAATTACATATTTTCAAATTTCAGCTTCAGGTGTATGTAGTCATATTTAAATTCACTGAGCTTGATTTCTTTCCTAAGAATGAAATAAGACAGTATTATTTAAACAGGGCTGGCATAAAGATAAAATGGTATCCAAGAGGTAACATTATCTATCACAGAACCAGACACACACTAAATTTGGAATGAATGTTAGTATCCTCCAAAAATGTTGGTCAACTGACTGAGAATAATATATTAAAGTAAATGTATATTGACAAGCCTTTAACTCAGCTTGTAATTCTTCCAAACACATAAAAACGTGTCTAGTAAAGTCAGTGAGCTCTTGGTGCATAGTAGAAGGAGTCAGAACATCCTCCAAATCTTGCCTTAGTCTCTTGCGAGCTGTGTCATGTAGGTCAATTCCAACCTTTAGAACCTCAGTTATTTTTAATTAAAAAATATGGAATTAATGATATCTATCTCAGAAAGGATTTGAGGATTCGATGTTTTACTGTTGAGTCATATGATGCCTAATGTGGACCTCAACAAATGGTAGCTGCAGTTGTTATTTTGGCTATCCATGTGTTTTTTTCCCAAACAAACTTTTAAGAAACACAGTTAAGAAGTTTACCACATCACATTTCCACATATGGAACTTCCTATGTGTAACTTTGCTATGGTACTTAAAATATTGACTCTTAGACTATACAACCAAATGTGAAATTTGACAGGGATTCCTGTGTCACATAAACAAGCATATTAGTCTGGGGTAAAATTTTGGACATTGGTTTCAAAAAGATAACTCTTTCTCCTAATTAATATAATTTGTATGCAATGTGCATAGGAAGACAATGGAAATTGCAAGTATACACATAGTTTGGGGTGAGGGGGCTTAGAAGGCTGGCGTATATGTTTTATATCACACATTCATTGGAATTATTTTTTGCAAAAACCTTTGCAACTTCATCAGAGATAGTGTTCATTACCCCACTTTTTGTCCCATCAACCAGAGAAGAAACTTCAGATATCCCCAGACAAGGTGAAATTTGAGCTTTGATGCCTTAGTTCACGCTTTTGTCTAAGCAGAATATTCTAGTTAAATTCTTTTGCCCCTGGAAAATTCATACTAGTTCTTCAAGGTTCAGCTCAAATGCCACTTCTCAGATGAAGACATTCTACTGTCCTTCCTTTGAGGGAGGAATACTTTCTAGAAATTCAGTATATTGAAGTTAATTCTGCTGGCAATGTTTATATGCAGGTCTTCAATCTACAGTAAGAAATTTTTGAGGAGAGGGATAGTATCCCATTTATCTTCTTCCCTTCTTATTGATGAACATAAAGGCATTTACTCACTTTTATTGAATCAACCAGTCAATCAATCAATGAAGAGATAAATAAAATCTTTTGGAGGGAAATTAATGTCAGTGACTCATCACATCTTAAATTAGAAGGGCAAGGCAAGGTTATAAATTATCAGTTATAATAGTCAAGCAGAGTTAGTGAAAGGGTCAAGAAGTGATATATGGGGGAGATTTAATGGGATGGATGGCATAGGTGCTTAATCCAAGGACACAGGGGAAATAATAGATGCAGTAATGGAAAGATTATTATTTTAGTAGAACCTAAAAGGAAACTACCAGATTCTGCTCATCTCTTTCTTATATCCTGAATGCATTTATAAATTATTAATCTTAAAGAAAGTATTTATTATTTCCATAAAAACATGAATGGGCTATATAAATAACTAATGAGAACAGTTTATAGATGAAGAGAACATGTATGACTAGCAGTTTTGGGAATCCTGAAAATCTCCACATGTTACTCGTATTTAAATAATTTGAGAAAAATTTCCATCAAAAGACCTATGATTCTATAACAGGAGGTATTTTAAGTTCAAAATTTTAGTTAATCTTCCTAAAGACTTTAGGATCTCACATATTTAATCTATGCAACATGTCCTGGTCAAATAATAATTTAACATTACGGTGAATTTGGTGGTGTCCTGAAAATTAAAATGCAGAGCTTCTCATTAATCACATTATTGCTTATTAAATTGAGTGTTCTTGGGATCAAATGCCCTTGCTATCAAAAATCACTGGTGAGCTTCCTTTTCAAGTGTCTTTTTTTTTCTCTTTCTTTCCATTTTTGGTAACTCTTTTTCTCCTTTACTTCTAAGTGATGTAGCGTGATTAATAATAAAATATTGCCTTACATTGGGGGAAGTAATAAATAAATGTAAAATTCATATATGTGTTTCCATCCAAACAAAGGTGTTATACAAATATAGAGAATGATTATGATCACTGTATTTTGGAACTTGGCACACTAACCTGCCGAATTTGCAGTCAGGAATCTATAAAGTGAACAAGAAGAACATTTCATTTTTTTTGAGCGAAGATAGAAATGGTACCTATTGAAGAAGCTAATTTTCTGACTGTCTAGTGATTGCAGTTAAATCTACTGTTTAGTAGATTTAACAAATCTTCAGAAGTTCTCTACAGGTAGGTATAAAATGAATTTGGATCTTAAGTTTTGCATTGCTCTTTCTGGGGGCTTTGTTTTCCTCACCCCAAATTCTCTCAATATATATTTCATTCTTTTACATTCAGTACTTTTTTTTTTTTTTTTTTGTCTTTTTGAGATGGAGTCTCACTCTGTCAACCAGGCTAGAGTGCAGTGGTACAATCATGGCTCACTGCCACCTCCACCTCCCAGGTTCAAGAAATTCTTGTGTCTCAGTTTCCTGAGTGGCTGGGACTATAGGTGCCTGCCATCACACCTGGCTAATTTTTGTATTTTTAGTAGAGATGGGCTTTCACCATGTTTGCCAGGATGGTCTCGAACTCCTGACCTCAGGTGATCTGCTCAGCTCAGCCTCCCAAAGTGCTGGGATTACAGACATGAGCCACCACCCCCGACCTTGTTCAGTACATTTTTGAGTGTTCTTTCTGGGTTGCAGCCAATTCACTCAGGCAAACAGAACCAGGAAGATCCCTGTCCATCCAGTGACTTGAGAATGATAGACTGTGCCTCAATTTCTCTTTCTTTGAGCTCTTTTCTGGTGTATTTACCATCATCATCATCTAGCCTTAAACTGGTAGGGACTTTTGCTTTGGGGTTTTTATCCCATTTTGACACTGTGATTTCTTTGGGATAATGCTCTAATTAACACAGTATGCATCAACAAATAAATTCAAATGAGACATTTCTGCAGAGTTTTCTATACAAAATATGGATTTAGGACCAGTTTCATCAACTGCTCACATCTTTTCATTCATTAATAAACTAAATGTTTATTGATCAGCTACCACATGAAAGATACTTCCTTGAGGTACTGAGAATACACTAGTGGATAAGAAAGTCACTGTCTTAGTCACAGACCCCAGATGTTGAGATAACTGTTACTATGGAAATGCAAAGAGAAAAATAAATTGAAGGAACAAAATAAACAGTATTTATTGAAAATAGTATTTTTTCAGTACACATGACGGTAAGACACTAGGTTCAAAAATAGTAAACAACAGGCCAGGCGTGGTGGCTCACGCCTATAATCCCAGCATTTTGGGAGGCCAAGGCAGGTAGGTCACTTGAGGTCAGGAGTTTGAGACCAGCCTGGACAACATGGTGAAACCGCGTCTCTACTAAAAATACAAAAATTAGCTGGGCATGGTGGTGGGTACCTGTAGTCCGCCTACTCGGGAGGTCGAGGCATGAGAATTGCTTGAACCTGGGAGGCAGAGGTTGCAGTGAGCTGAGATTGCACCACTGTACTCCAGCCTGGGTGACAGAGTGAGACTCCATCTCAAGAAAACAACAACAACAACAAAGAAAATAGTAAACAACCAAAAAATCGGTATTGGATAAATTTTATTTCCAAAAACAAATATGACCTTGTTTCTGTGTAAAACTCAAACCTATCCACCTCCAAAACTCAGCCTTCTCTCGTCTTCTCCGTATTGCTCTGCACTTCTCCTTGTTCCTTTATATACTTTTCCTATTGACTTCTCCGTATTCCCTTATGTGCTTTTTAGTGTACTTCTCCATATTTCCCTATCTCCCCTTCTACAGTTTTCTTTCTGCTTCAACTTACCCCCAGGGTTATCTTCTTGGATAGGGTACACTTCTCCTTCAACTTTACTCTCCTCTTAATTGTCTTTTCCCTTTCTCTCTTCTCCAGATTTATATAGTTCTCACCTCAAACATAGTCCATAAGAGAATCTAAATATAGTATATCCCATTAGGCTTATAATTATCTGATCATTTTTAGTGCCTGTAGGGTAGAACACAGACAATTTAACATTATATTAGGTCTTCACAATTTGTATACTTCTGCAAGTTTAGGCTCAATTTTCATTCATACCTCCTGACCCAAACAGAGTCTACCCTAAATTACCCATCAATCTATTTACCATTTCCTGATTGGTCATACCAATTGCATCATAAATTTCCATATCCCTCCTTTCTGTATATGTGATATCTTGTTCTCTAGAATGCCTTTACCCATTTTCTCCAGAGATTTCTCCTTTAAGACTCATCTCAAAGATTATCTGCATATAAAACTTTCTCTAATAATTCTTGTTATAGTTATTAGCTCTTTTCTATTATCCACACCATTCGTGCTTCTCTGCTGCCTAATGAATTTTAATGGCTTCTGCTTACACACTTGCATTTCCCTTGATATAACAGTGCTCTCATATTTTGATATCTAAGTTCATGATTCTGCTTCTGTCTGGAAGAATCTATCTCCACTCTTTATTCTTCTAAAGGACATCAAATACTCCTTCTAGATTCCAGCATCAGTTTCTTTTTAACACTTTTGCTGATCCTTTCACTTACTGAGGTCAAATTAGTTCTCTCTGCATTCTATGTGAATTATATGCTCATGTTACAGATTTATGAACTTCTACTTTGTATCTCTTACATATTGGAGAACCTACATTTATCTATCTGTATCCTACTATAAAGCCATAAGGATCTTGAGGGAAGGACTACGTAATATACATGTATACATTTACTTATCATACATATACTTATCATACATATACATATTATACATATACATACTTATTCATATACATTACTTATTTACTTATCATACATATGTGTATATTTGAACACTTAGTGTGTGCCAGGCACTGTGCTAAGTGCTAAATTACAATGAGGGCAAAACAAACACATTCCTCCACTTCATCATGCTTTATAGTCTACTAGAAAATGCAGTAGGAACATAATTCTGGTGAGTGTTACAAATAGATTAAGGGTATGACATAATTCTAGTGAGCATTACAAATAGATTAAGGGTATGCAAAGAGATATATCAGGGTGGCTTAGCCTAGTTCGAGTGCAGTGGACCTGACTGAGAAAATAAGTCTGCAGTATAGCAATTGTTTTCTGAGCATGAAAGTCTGAATTTGTGATTTCTTAGGTGGATAAGTTTCAAAGGATGGCAATGTATAGGGTATAACTGTAGTAAAGTAAAGAAAGTTTCCCTAATCTAGCACACTTCCTGAAACATGGAATATGAGCAGTAAATAGGAATGTAAACTATTTACAGTATGAATTTTTTTCACACTTGTTATCCCCTCATCAATAGATTTTGCCTAATTCTAAGGTTAACATTTGTTTGGCATGAAGTAGTCTGCTTCAACATATATAGAACTTCATTCATTGCTTTTGATGGATGCTTTGATTTTTATTAAAGAAACAAATTTGTTATATCTTGTGCTACAGCTTGGATAAATTATTCTTCTACTCGAGTATCTCAGGCTGACAAAAATCTTGGAGCAAGAGGCAGACAGGGTGTGGATAGTGGGGTGAAACGTGTTCATTCCCTGATTTAATATAGTCTCATATTTTTTTCTCCCTGTGTCTAGAATACACTTTTTATAAACATGGGAGATTAAACATCTCTACCTTCTGCTAGGTTTCCAGGAGACTCCTATAGGGGAGACAAAGCCTAGCGGTTAACAGTGGCCTATGTACTTGGATGGTGAGGCTAGAGCCTTAGCTATGAGAAGAATATTGCAATGTGTCTTTCCTTTTCAGTCCCAAGACCTGTTGACAAGCTCTAGTTACAATGACTATACAATGAAATTTAGAGCCTGGTTAGGAGGAGAGATACTACCAGTGAGTGTTTCAAGGACCAGGTTTGT
Source organism: Gorilla gorilla gorilla (assembly GCF_029281585.2). Lineage (NCBI taxonomy): Eukaryota > Metazoa > Chordata > Mammalia > Primates > Hominidae > Gorilla > Gorilla gorilla. The sequence continues at coordinate 125,632,085 of NC_073236.2, forward strand.
TTTTTTGCAGATTGGGGGTCTCAAAGAGGAGGATGGATGGGAGTCTTGCCAGCCCTTACTGAGCATGTACATTTAAACCCCATTACAGGCTTGCATGGCAATGAAGGACAGGGGCAGGTTCTGCTCCTGTCCAACTTCTATTCCCTGGTTCTTGATAGGTGGACAATGATGTGTACTCAATGGATAAATACATGCATATGCAACATAGCAACACTAACTCTCACTGAGGGGAAAGATGACATATACAATGACTTTGAGATAACAAGAAATCAGAAAAGTATAATATAGATTTTTGGCCCTTAACATTGACTCAAGCTATAATCTACTATGTCATCTTAAATAAGCTACCTGGGGCTGGAGGCAGTGGATTACACCTGTAATCCCAGCATTTTGGGAGGTTGAGGTGGGCAGATCATGAGGTCAAGAGATGGAGACCATCCTGGCTAACACAGTGAAACCCTGCCTCTACTAAAAAATACAAAACATTAGCTGGGCATGGTGACATGCGCCCATAGTCCCAGCTATTCTGGAGGCTGAGGCAGGAGAATTGCTTGAACCCGGGAGGCAGAGGTTTCAGTGAGCAGAGATTGCATCACTTCACTCCAGCCTGGGCGACAGAGTGAGACTCTGTCTCAAAATAAATAAATAAATAAATTGATTAATAATAATAAGCTAATTGGTCTCCTTAAATCTGGAGTGTATATATAGAAGTGTTTCAGCCTCCTATAATTCAAGAGACGTATCATAGTTAGTACAGCTCCACTTCTGAGCTTAGCTCAATTCTGAGTGCGTTTAGACAAATTATTTCACTTTTCTAATCATTGATTTTTATATAAAAAATGAAGAAGTTTAACTAGATGACCTCTTAAGTTCTTTTTAGCTCTGAAGTTTTCTTTTTAAACATAAAATTAAGAGATCCTAGATCTGATAAACAACTTCAGCAAAGTTGCTGAATACAGAATCAATGCACACAAATCAGTAGAATTTCTATACACTGACAATGTCCAAGCTGAGAGCCAAATCAAGAATGCAATTCCATTCACAATAGCCACAAAAAATAAAATATCTATGAGTACACCTAATCAAGGAGGTGAAAGATCTCCACAATGATAATGACAAAACACTGCTGAAAGAATTCAGAGATGACATAAACAAATGGAAAAACATTCTATGCTCAAGGATGCAAAGAGTTAATATTGTTAAAAAGGCCGTACTGCCCAAAGCAATTTGTTTATAGATTCAATATTCTTCCTATCAAACTACCAATGATTATTCACAGAATTAGAAAAAAAAAAACTATTCTAAATTCATATGGAACCAAAAGAGCCCAGATAGACAAAGTATTCCTAAGTAAAAAGAACAAAGCCAGAGCCATCACATTACCCAACTTCAAACTATGTTATAAGGCTACTTTAACCAGAACAGCATAGTATTGGTACAAAACCAGACACATAGACCAATGGAATAAGTTAAAGAACCAAGAAACAAAGTCACACACTTACAACCATTTGATCTTCAACAGAGTCAACAAAAACAAGCAATGGGGAAATGACACCCTATTCAATAATGGTGCCGGGATAACTGGCTAACCATATGCAGAAGATTGAAACTGGGCCCCTTCCTTTAATTAAAAATCAATTCAAGATGAATTAAAAACTTAAATGCAAAACCTCAACCTATAAAAACCTTCGAAGAAAACCTAGGAAATACCATTCTAGACGTAGGCCTTGACAAATATTTTATGACAAAGACACCAAAAGCAATTGCAACAACAACAAAAATTGACAAGAGGGACCTAATTAAACTAAAGTGCTTTTGCACAACAAAATAAACTATCAACAGAGTAAACAGACAACCTACAGAATAGGAGAAAATATTTGCAAACTATGCATCCAACAGTGGTGTAATATGCAGAATCTGTAAGGAACTTCAACAAATTAACAAAAACAAACAACCCTATTTTAAAATGGGCAAAAGATGTGAACACACATTTCTTAAAGAAGAAACACAGGCAGACAAGGTTAGAAAACAAGCTCAACATCATACATCATTAGAGAAATGAAAATTAAAACCACAATGAGATACCATCTAACACCACTGAGACTGGGTACTATTAAAAAAAAAAAGATTTTGGCAAGGTTGCAAAGAAAGGGGAATGCTTATACACTGCTGGTGGAAGTATCAATTAGTACAGCACTGTGTAAAGCAGTTTGAAGATTTCTCAAAGAAAATATAACTACCACTTGACCCAGCAATCCCATTATTGAGTATATACCAAAAGGAAAATAAATCATTCTGCCATAAGGACACATGTATGCACATGTTCATTGCAGCACAGTTCACAATGGCAAAGACGTGGAATCAGTCTAAATGCCCATCAATCATAGACTGGATAAAGAAAATGTTGTACATATACACCAGGGAACACTATGCAGTCATAAAAAAGAATAAGATCATGTTTCTTGCAGTGAGATGGATGGAGCTGGAAGCTATTATCCTAAGTAAATTAATGTAGGAACAGAAAACCAAATACCACATATATTCCACTTATAAGTGGGAATTAAACATTGAGTACACATGGATACCAGGAAGGGAACAATAGACACCAGGACCTACTTGAGGGTAAATGGTGAGGATCAGAAAACTACCTATCTGTTACTGTGCTTATTACCTGAGTGACTACATAATCGGACACAAAAATCTGTGACACACAATCTACCCACGTAACAAACCTGCACATGTACCGCCTGAACCTAACCTAAAAGTTAGAAAAAAAATATATATATATATATACACACACATACATATATATATACACACATACATATATATATACATACATACATATATATATCTGCTATATGTACCAGAAGGTTTTTAAGTTATATGCAATTGATTAAATTCTAATTTATTAATAGAACATATATTCTTTTACATTTAAATATAAACTATAATGTGTAGTGTGATTTTGTTGATAACTTTTAAATCTATCTTAAGCATTTGTAGATGTTCACTTTCAGGTATAGCTTAAGGACAGGCCTATCTGAGTCCTGTTCAGGACTTCTTTCATAGTCTTCTATTTATTAAGCTCTGAGTCTCTTCTATGCATCATGCTTTCTGTATACCTAGTTGTTCCATGTCAAATTGATGTGTTTTTTTTTAAATTAGGTGTCAAAAAACTGGACAAATTACAGAGCATTTGCAGTCTCTTTTCGTTTGTAGAAGTTTGAGGTTCACCTTCTATACGGTCTTTAGTCATTTGACTTTGTTTTATTTGATCTATATTACATACCCTAGGAAAGAGAATAGAGACAACTTGCTAAATATTTTTATTTAGTACTCTCAACAAACCATTTATAAATATTTACTGTGTACCTACAATGTCCAGGTCACAATTGTAGGCTTTTGTATGCTGTATCTGAGATCCAGTTGTAAAATTTTTAGGAATTTTGTGATCTGGTTGTTTAACACAACCATTATTTAAACGTAAGTTATATAAACTTACAGTTAAATAAATTACATTAAAAATAAAATGGGGCCGGATGCAGTGGCTCACGCCTGTAATCCCAACACTTTGGGAGGCCAAAGCGAGGGGATCATGAGGGCAGGAGTTTGAGACCAGCCTGGCCAACATGGTGAAACCCTGTCTGTACTAAAAATACAAAAATTAGCCGGGCGTGGTGGCGGGTGCCTGTAATTCCAGCTACTTGGAAGTTTGAGGCAGGAGAATCGCTTGAAACTGGAAGGCGGAGGTTGCAGTGAGCCAAGATTGCACCACTGCACTCCAGCCTGGGCAACAAGAGCGAAACTCTGCCTTAAAATATAAATAAATAGATAAAATGAACAGATACTCAAAACTCATCACTTTTTAAACGTTATATTACATGCATCATTTTACATGTTCTTTAGATAATTTCAGTTATTGTGTCCATACAATAAAATGCCATACATGTGTCCTGCTGGGCATCTTTTGTCAACTCTGTGCTTATTGGCATCATACTGGTACCTTGAAATTGGCCAAGGAGAGGATATTAGCACCACAGAAATCAGCAAATGCTACAAATCATTCCCCTTCCTCCCCTCCAGCTTATTTATAAACAATCTATCAGCACATCACTGCTTCTAGGTGCTACTTAAAGTCAGAGTCAAGAAGTAGCTGTGGCATTAAGGAAATCCCGTCTTCTATATAAACAGGGTCAAGGGGGATGATCAGGGCTTTGAATGCTCGTGAAGATTTACAATTAAATGGTAATGGGCAAGATAATTAAAAGGTAACCAAGGGAAACATTGTGTGTTCGGGCTTAGTATTGTAATTATATTCAATACATACTTTACCAGCTAGAATATAGTATAAAGCAGATTTTGCATATTCTGAATGCAATGAAAATACATTGGCCAAAGCTTAGAGTTGTTTAAATGAGCTTTGTTAAAAAGCAAATAGCTGCTCTCTCTTTCTTATTAAAATATGTGTGTATACACACACACACACGCACGAATAGTTTTATAGAACATCTGAGGTTTAGCTGTAAAATTTGTCTCCCAACATTTATTTAGATAAGTTTGATACAAGTGTTTGGGCCAATTTACCTTTAATACTCTTCAGTAAAGGCTTAGTAGCTGTTAAAGAACACTCTGGGATCGTAAATCCCCCCTCATTTATGGGAATTGAAACCAGCATTTGATGAGGATCAACAATGTCCAGACAACTTGTTTGACAGTTAATATAGATGATTTCTTGCCTCCAGCACTTTATAAAGGGGAATGAATAGAAAATAGAGAGAATTAATATATAGTTGACCCTTGAACAATGTGGATAATGAGGAGTGCTGACCCACGCACAGAAAGGTAGAGGGTGGGTGGAGAGAGACGATTAGGAAAAATAACCGATAGGTGTGAGGCTTCATATCTGGGTGATGACATAATCTGTACAACAAACTCTCATGGCAGAAGTTTACCTACGTAAGGAACCTACACTTGTACCCCTGAACTTAAACAAAGAAAATCCAAGAATAACTTTGACTCTCCCCGAATTTAACAAAAAAATAGCCTACTGTTGACTGGAAGTGTTATCAATATACAGTCAACTAACACATATTTTTATGTCATATGTGTTACATACTATATTCTTACAATTATATAAGTTAGAGAAAAAATGTTATTAAGAAAATTATGTCATCCCTTCAGCAACACATACACTAAAATGAGTATGATACAGAGATTAGCATGGTTCTTGCACAAGGATGACAGACACATTCTTGAAACATTCCATAGTTTTGTATGCCTGTATCAAAATATCACATGGATCACTAAGCACATCTATTATATGTGCATATAAAATTTTTAAAAAAATAAAAAGGAAGAGGAAATATATTTAGTGTTCATTAAGTGGAACTGGATCATCATAAAGGTCTTCATCCTCGTATCTTCACACTGAGTAGGCTGAGAAGGAAAAGGAGGGGTTGGTCTTGCTGTCTCAGGAGTGGCAGAGCCAGAAGAGAAGGAGGAGGTGGAAGGAGAGGCAGGAGAGGCAGGCACCCTTGGTGTAAGTTTTATTTTAAAAAATCCACATATAAGTGGACCTGTGCAGTTTAAACTTGCATTGTTCAAGGGTCAACTGAATACTGAAAACATACAAGACACTGTTCATAGCTTGCCTTCAATCACATTCAATCACAAACATAATCATCACGTTCTTCAGAGTTCAGTGTAAGCATCCTGGAGTAGTCTAATTTAAGACTTAAAGGACAAACAGGAATTAGGCAGGTAGAATGGAATGGAGTGTGTGCAAGGCATTTCAGGCAGAGGGGATAATAACATCTTCAAGGGGCTGGAGGCAAGAGCAGCAAAGCAAATTAACCACAATAGAAACTATTGTGAATATTTTTTTGATCGCTTGAAGTGATTTATTCTTTTAATCCTTTAAAGAAACCATGAGTAGCCTCAGCCATCATAAATGAGATTGTTCTAGGTGCTTGAGTGACTAGATCATGAATTTCCATACCATTACAAGAAGTTTGAGTTTTTTTCTTCAGCGTAGAGTATTCCCAACAAGGAGATAATATGATCAGATTCACAGTTTAGAAAGATCACTATGTTTCATGTAAGTATAATTTGACAAGTAACTTTCTTATTTAAAAGTGTTGTTCCTCCTCATATTTTTATGTGTTTATAAGAACTGAATGGATTTTATATGTGAAAATCTAAATAGAGTGCCTGAGATACAGTAAGTCCTCAATAGAGAGTGGCCATTATTTTTTGCTTACTATTTCATGGGCTGTCCTCTGGCTAGCCTTCAACTTCATCTCTTGCTGCCCTTGTCTTGAACTTCAACATACTCGGAGTATTTTTCCACATATGTATCTCTTTCCTGAAGTTCTTTCATTTGCATAATTTGCCTAGTGAACTCCTAGTATATTTTCACAACAGCAGAGGCTGAAGAAGAAGCAGAGGCTGGAAGAAGTTTGCTTCACTCACATTTTGAAAGTAGCAAGTTGAGGGGCTCAGGAAGAGATCCTCCAAAGAACTCACTTGAGAATCAACCAGAGAAATAGTAGGCTATAAATGACTATCACACCTGGAGTTCATGAGGTTATATTATGGCAGGAAAAACTTGAATTTCCTTTACCTCTTTGTTTCTCACTTTTTAGCCCTGGAAGTGTCTGTTGTAGCCCCTAGCAAGTTGAAGGGCAAGTAAGGGAGAAAAGAAAAAGATGAAATTCCTTTCTTTTTTTGTTCAGTTTAAGCTAAGGAAAGAGGCCTAAAACTGCTGAGTAGTTAATTATAATAAATACCTGGAAGAGAATGACTTTTTAATAGAATTGGAGTTGTGCTGACAGTTAAAAATGACCCTGGAATCTATATATTACCTGTGAGTAATCAGAAAATTTGTGGAACTTCCTGAGATTTTTATACAGGGCAATTGAAGAATTTCCTTGCTGAATATATTGTTATAAGAAAAAAGAGAAATAAAATACAGTTGTATTTGTATTGTATTTTATCAATCCCACTTTTTCAAGGTCCTAAAAATACAAAGATTTTTGGTTATGACACTCAGTGGGGTTTCTGTGAAACTGGGGAAAAATTGAAGAAAAGATGACAAATTCCTGGAGGTATAATGCGATGGTAAAATTTGAGACCTAAATTTTTTTGAAGTGGTTATGTTTAAATAAAAAGGAAATACATAATTCATGTACAACTCACCAAGACTGTATTAAAGATTAATCATAGAGGTCACAAACCAAAAATTCAGGGATTAGAACGCTGAGAATAATGGAGAATTTGAAGGTATTTATCTTCTAGCACATCTTGTTTCATAAACTTAGGACATCCACATTTTTAGCCTCTTTTTACCACGCCTCTGAGGTATGTTTTAGATCCTTTACAGGGTAGCCCCGGCAGAGGTTGCCACATTGCAATGTCATCTCTTGGCAAGCCAATCTCCTTTCTAATCCCACCCCCAAGCCAACCCCTACCCTATTATGAGAAAACTCAAACAAAACCTTCATTTCAACTACCCTGCAACTCAGTGCCCTTAGCCTTGCCAAAGACTTTTGGCTCTTGCTATGGCCTTTATTAGATGTATTTTCTCTCACTGGTGAGACTTTATTCTTCAAGACTAAATTTTTGATTCTCATAATACCTTGTTCTTACTTATGATATAGTCACTTATCACTTTGCATTATAACAGGGTCTATTTGCTTTTTTTCATAGACTGCTGTTTGCTTTAAGTACTAAAACATGGAGAAAGGTTAAACATTTACAAGCACTCCCTAAGTGTCAGGAACTATTCTAGTTGCTTTACAAAACATGTAATCTTCAAAATGACCCTATAGAATGTATTATCATCTTTATTTTATAGACGAGTTAACCAGCTCTGTAAGTTAATTAACTTATCTGAGGGGATACAGCTGGTAAGGGTAGAAACTAAATCTTTTCTGAGTTAAAGCCTCTGCTCTTTTTACCATGTGACAACACAGGACATTTTGAGTAAGAGTTTCTTTACTTTTGTGCCTGGGCTTTGTACTTTCTGGATGTGGTCTCTGGATTGCTGTTTTCCTCTGTTTTGGAGTGTGTGTGTATGTGTGTGTATGTGTGTGTGTATGTGTGAGTTTCACCATTTTCCTCTTTTGCTAATGATACTTCCTAGGTACTTTTCTAAAGATTTTACCATACATATGAGTGTGGAAGGGGATCACAGGTGAAATTCACCTTGAGGAATGCAGGGGGATAGTATCAGAGAGGAAGTAAAGGTTGCCATGATATTCTGAGTGGACAGAGATCTGCCGCTGTATTGACCAACCAACACAAAGATTGGACCTGTGATAGCATTCAGCAGACTCAAGGGGAGGACCGGTACATTTCAGCCTAAATCTGAATGGAAACAGGCACTGGACAGGTGGGGCTGTGTCTGGAGCTACCGTACAGGGCAAACCACCTGTCAGTTATCACGACGTTCATGTGAGAAGCAAAGCTCTGTGAACACGGGCATTGTTCTGTTGGTTGGTGAAAAAAGCAGCCTCCAATTCTTTGCACTAATCATAGTTAGCCATCCTTCCATGACCTGAGTGTAAGGAGAGAGTGGTAACTCTTCAGCCTGTAAATTTGTGAAGTCTCTCTCTCTGCAAACTCTTTATTTCTTCTTGCATAATGAGCCTTCGGCAACTGAATTTGGATTGGCTGAAGAATAGAGGTCTTCTTAAATGACTTATTTTGTACTCTGTTTTGCTGTCGGGAAAAATAAGTACTATCTTTTCTCTCCACACTACCATGTGTTTTAAAGGGACTTTCTACCTGTAGGTACGTGAAAATGTCATCACTGTCCATATTTCTGGTTAAGAAAACTAAAGCCCAGAGAAGTAAGGTGAACCCCAAAGTCTCAGATTACTATAGCAACAAAGCCAAGATGTAATCCTAGGTCTCTTGACATTTGGGTTAATGTTTATTTCATCACATATCTATCAATGTTTTTAAAAAGCAAAAGAATAAAAAGCAAATAAATAGTAAAAAGGATCATTCTGGTTGATTTTTTGACAAATTGTATACCCTGTGGAGTTATTAAGTGGAAGTTCAGCATCTGGGTTATTTTTGATCACCTGACGGCTCCAGGGACAAGGGTTTGAGCAGCTCAGAATGAAATTGGCTAGGGGAACAGTATCTCTTCTGACACAAATCACAGCTTTGAACATTTCCAGCATTTACCTACATCAGGCATGCACTTGAAAGACTCCAAGAAGTCATATATGAAAGCTGGTATTTTTAAAGCCCCTTTCTGAATATTTGTAAAACTTGATGACGCTAAAGAACAGTGCTTTTCAAATTAAAAAAATAATGCTGAAAAGGAGTTGAAAGTGCATTTTACTCAAGGTAATAAGAATCCATTAAAAATCTTTTTTTTTTCTTTTGAGACAGAGTCCCACTTCATAGTCCAGGCTAGATTGCAGTGGCATGATCTTGGCTCACTGCAACCTCCACCTCCTGGGTCCAAGAAATTCTTCTGTCCCAGACTCCTTAGTAGCTGGGACTACAGGCCTGTGTCACCATGCCCAGATAATTTTTTTTTGTATTTTTAGTAGAGATGGGGTTTCACCATATTGGTCAGGCTGGTCTCAAACTCCTGACCTCAGGTGACCACCCGCCTAAAAATGTTTTTAAGAATTTTCTCAGCATGCCTATTATGCTAGTGTTCATTCATTCAGTTTCTGATGAAGCTCTGGAAGTTGTCACTTTACAAATCCACACATTGGAATCTTTAGCCTTCTATTCTTCAGGTGATATTCAAACCAGCAGTGGGAGTTTCTCTAGGAGGTAGATGTGTTATTTGTGAATATAAATGTTCTTAAGTTCCCCAATCTTCAGAGGCCACCTTTCTGAATTTGCAGCTATGCACTCTAAGTTTTCCTCTATGTGATAGGAAGGGGCCCCATCTTGGACTGAATTATCTTTCCTTACCCTTTCTGAAATCACCACAGTGTTTCCATATCACCAAAGTCAGATTTCTGGCATGGTTACAATATGCTATGAGTGCTCTCTCTTCTAGGATTAAATAATCAGATAACTAACAAAAATATAAAACACAGGCTTTGTATTGCTGAGTTTCATGACTTACTTGCTTATATGTTTCCTTCCTGAGTTGGATTGAATCTTCCCTATTGCTAGTGATTTCTATAGCATTGTATGCTTTCCTTTGCACTCTGACAGAGCAGGAACATTGCCATCTTGGACAAGCACTGCCATTCCAAAGTCCTCCTTGATCAAAAACTGCCTAAATCCAAAGGGCATCAGCCTAATGGCTAAGGTCATCATGACCGTAAACCACAAATGACATCTCCAACCAGACACATTCCAACCTCCTTGACCCAAGACATGCCAGCCCTGAGATAACCGCCCCCACCGGCCAGAGAGATGTCAGCTCCAAGATAACCTCCCCTCTGACCGGAGACATTCCAATCCTGCCATAAACTTCTCCCCCAAATAGAAACATTCCAAGCATGTGATAAGCTCTCTCACCAATAAATACTCTTAGTCTGTAAGAGAGAATGATCCCAACCAAAATCGGCCAGAAGCCCCTCTCAGGTTTATTCTCCAAAATAAATCTATCTTTCACTGTTGAGCTGCTTTTCATGTTTCTTTTCTCTTTCTTTACTGTTACACACTCTAGTAGAGATTAATTCCATTTTTATTTTTTTACGCCAGACAATTTTAATCTGATTGTTAATTTTTATGCTATTTATACCTGTCCTAGGCAAATATAGGAAATCTTATTATTGCCAGTTTGAAAAACCTTGAGATTGGGAAATACATCATCAGTTTGCTGAGACATATCTATCAATTGCAATTCTCCCAGGCTTGATTGGATTTTTCTTGCTCATGTTACAGTCTTGGGCCGTATCCCAAGAGCCTCTGATTTCATCTGATTCTTTTTCCCCAATCTTGAATTAATTTTATATTCTGATTTTTCCCCATAATGCTTCTCTGTAAATACCTTGGCAGTCACTAGTTTTAATCAAGACTTTTTCTGTTAATCTCAGTTCTATGGCTCTGTATCAGTCAGGGTCCAATAAAGATAAAGAAACTACACAGCAATTGAAAGAGATAATTTTAAGATAAAGGATCATTCCATCCTAGCTAACATGGGGAAACACTGTCTCTACCAAAAATAGAAGAATTAGCCAGGCATGGTGGCACGTGACAGTAGTCCCAGCTACTCAGGAGGCTGAGGCAGGAGAGTCACTTGAACCTGGGAGGTGGAGGTTGCAGTGAGCTGAGATCACGCCACTGCCCTCCAGCCTGGGTGACAGAGAGAGACTCCATCAAAAAAAAAAAAAAGATAAAGGATTACTATTGATGACTATAACAAGAATAACTTCACAGAATTAAAGAGAACTTTAAAATATTTTACACTTGATGGGAGGAACATGGAAAGAACAAACTTGGAAAGGAGTGACAAGTTCCTCTCCAAAACTAGGATTCAGATGTAATTGGACAAAGCATAGTTTTAGCTCCTTGCATAGTTCAGAAATTCCCTGAATTACTCTGGGCCAAAGCTGATCAATAGTCAATATTAAGGCAGGAAACATCCCTCCTTGGTGGGATACACCAAGGCTTGGGATCTAACTGCTGGGGTGCCTGCAAGGCTCACTGAAAACCTCCACATGGGGAGCCACTTAAATTTATTGAAAAAAGTTGTTACTGGACAGTTTGTTTCCTGTAATGCATCATGCTTCTTTATAGCCCTTGTTCTTGACGATACCCTCTGTTGGAGTCAAAGAGGGCTGGTCCTATTCATATTTCTTCTTGTTTCATTTTGAATGATTTTGTGAATTGTGAATAATTTGAAAAAAGAGGAAAAAAAAGAAAAAATATGCTCTGAAGAGTGTCTGTTTCATTCATTCAAAGTAGCTGGAAACAACTTAAGCAAAGATTTGACCTTCTGAGAACAATAAACCACATATATTCAATCATTTCAGTTTGTCCCATGAGAATCTGTCACAGTCAGCTAACCAAGAACATTTACTTTTTGTAGACCTGTATAAAGAATTGTTCTTGATGCTGTTGAGGACAAAAGAGAAGTAAAAATATCATTACATCAACAAATTCACCAAAACCTGTCAGTCTCCAGAGCCTGTACTCTTCCCTAAGGTGTGAGTTTGGAATGATTCTTTAGTCACCTTGCATCAGGGCAGGTAGATGAAGTCTCTCTTTCCCTTTCTGCTCCACCTCAGGATATTTCCAAATCTTTATTTACCCTTTACTTCCTCTTATGGCAGAGGAGGTACTGCCACCACAGAATTTTATCAAATGTTGGAGCTTGATAAAGGTTGGATTCAAAATCATCACTGGCAAGCAGCTAACTGTTTTGTGTCGGAAAAATCAATCTACATCTCTGAATCGTGACATGGGAGAATTATATGTAATTCTCTGATGACTGTTACAGTTATATTTTATAAAAAGTATTCTTCTTTATTTCCTAAGCTGATGCCTACCAGAAACCTCATGATAATCTTCAAATACAGCATAAAGAAGAGGGTTGGGATACATGGACCTGTTTAATGTATGTGATTGAAAGTTTCTATTTTTCTTTTAAGTGATACAAAATTAGCTGTAAGCTGACACTGAAAACTCAATATATTTCACATCTCGCAACTACCAAAAAATGCCAAAATAAAAGGTACAGATAAAAGTCAAATCAATAAAATAAAATGCAGTTATAAAAATATTCAAATCTAAATGATGGTAGAAAAAAGAATAGAGGAAGAAAATCACAAATGACTAATAATAAACTGAAATACTTAAGTTCAACCATATCAAATAGATTAATATTCCACAGAGAAAACACTTACATAAAGAAAACTCAAGGCCTAGAAGTTTTAATAGGTGGATTTTATAAAACATCTTAGGAAGAAAGAATTGGCATTCTTTGTCTGCAGAAAACTTTTTAGGAAATGGAGTGGTGGGATGCAGTGCCATCCATGTATTGTCCCAGCTACTTGGGAAGCTGAGGCAGGAGAATCACTTCAGCCCAGGAGTTTGAGGTTTAGCACTCTATGATGGTGCCACTGCACTCCCACCCCTCCACCATCGAAAAGAAAAGAAAAGAAAAGAAAAGAAAAAAGGAAAGGAAATGAAAAAGAAAGAAGAAAAGAAAAAGAAAGAGAAAGAAAGAAAAACACTCTTCGACTCATTTTAAGAGGCCAACCTCACTCTGATAATAAAACCTGACGCAGACATTATAAAACAAAAGGAAGTAAAGGAAAACAAATAAAAGGCAAACACTTCTCATGAACACATATTTAAAAATCCAAGAAGATAGTAAATCAAAGTAATGAATATATATAAAGCAGATAAATTAAGATCAGAAAGGGTTTATTACAGAAATACAGGCCTGATTTAAATTTGGAGAGATAAATGAGTTTAGTTCATAATATTAGCAGAATAGAAGGAAAACCAGTATGAGTATCTCAGTAGATGGAGAAAAAACTATTTAAAAAAGCTCAACATTCATTCGTGATAAAACTTCTTAGCAAAATAGGAATAAAGGGGAAATTCCTCAGTCTAATAAAGAACGTCTATGAAAAAGCTTATGGCTAACATCATACTTAATAAAGATTCTGTTTAGACTTAAAGATAATATTCCTTCCTATTACTTTCCCTTGACCTGATGCCCTTTCACTAAGCTCTCCCTTTCCCTAAAGTATTATCTCCCGAGGGTGGTTTATCCATGTTGTCTCTATATTTTTATTAATTTCTCTCTTCTCAATTCCTTGTAATCTAATCTCTTGAACCATCAAGTAATGCCAAAGGTCTCAAGTGTTTCAAAGCAATTTCCTTTTTCTTTTTCCTTTCTCAAACTATTCACAGCACTCACTCTCTCATTCTTGGGGCTACCTAAGTATTAGCTGTTCTTTCGCAGTTTCCTTCTAGGTCTGGGATGACCCATGTAGCTCCTGAAGTAGTATTCTCATAAATTCTTGTCATAATTCCATGTTTTTGCCATGATATTTTTTCTAAACTACAGGGAAGGGAAGTTCAATAAGATCAAATTGTATCAGCTAGTTTAAATTGTGGTGGTTTGACATCAGAAATTGAGAGATGACAGAAATTCTGTTGCTTTCAATCTGTCCAATTCTTTTCGTCTTCCTAGCTAAGCTCCTGTCATCGAGATCGATTGCCTTTCAGCTTGCATTTGGACACATACTCTGGTTTCTTTCAGTCCAGCATGCACAGTTCAGAGAGCTCTGCTCAAATCACATATCTTATTAGTTGTCTTTCCCCTCCTCCCATGTTTCTGCTTACACTTAAATGCCTTCCATGGCACTTCAAATAAAGAATGAACTCCTCAGTATGAAAAACTTACTGTGCCCACTAGGGCCCTAAATATGATTCCAGCTTCAGTTTTAACCATGCAGCCCTCTTATCTCTCTGCTCCAGCAGTCTAAGCCGTCCACCTGCTCCCTTTCTTGTCACTCGGGCTTTGCACTTAAATGTCTCTCTATCCAAGGGTCCTCTTTCCCCCTTTTACGTAAGCTCTAATCATGCTTCTGATTCAGCACAAATCTTATTCTCTCTAGAAACACTTTCGTGACCTTTCTGCCTAGGTCAAATCTTCTATCAATCAAGTATTCTCACAGCACCTTGACCTCTCCTGTATAGCACTTATCAGCATTGCAGTTTTACCTTATGTTTATGGTGTAATTATCTAATTATTCTGTCTCTGCCAACAGACCATTTTACTTCAATAGTTCAGTAGCCATAGATATGTTTACTTTTCATCATATGCTTGACAATATAGTATTTATATATAATATATTATATTAATATATAATACGTGTATCAGTACATATCAAGATATATGTGTATCCATATATATTTGTTTTTTTTGTTTTGTTTTGTTTTTTAGAGACGGAGTCTCGCTCTTTCTCCCAGGCCGGACTGCAGTGGCGCTATCTCGGCTCACTGCAAGCTCCGCCTCCCGGGTTCACGCCATTCTCCTGCCTCAGCCTCCCGAGTAGCTGGGATTACAGGCGCCCGCCACCGCGCCCAGCTAATTTTTTGTATTTTTAGTAGAGACGGGGTTTCACCGTGTTAGCCAAGAGGGTCTCGATCTCCCATATATATTAAGATTTATAAGTATACATAATATGTATATTATATGTATATTATATGATTATAAAACATGTATATATAGTATACAATATGTATAATATACACATTACTTTTATATGTATATGTAATATACAATATACTATGTATATTGTATATAATTAAGATAGGTATAATATATAATATAATATATGTAACATATATAATATGTATATAATAAAATATATGATATATATATGAGTTTGCAGATACACATACAGACACCTGACTAGGCAGATAGTCCTTGTAAATAAAAAGGACTGTCTATTTACCTGTTCATTTGTCAATATTTCAGCCCTTCTTTAGGTCTTCTTCTTGATGACTCTGACTTCAAGGTTTGTGGGCTCAACTGGCTTTCAGCAGTTCCCACATTGCTTAGTTACCTTGGCTGTCTGTTACCCGACTGCTCCTCTGTTGATGAATGACAACATCAACCTGTGCTTGTTGCCTGCTGCAATCTGGATCCTCTGACCTAAGGCACTTGGAGCTCTTATCAATTCATTTCTTACCTTCCAAGTAACATTTTGCTTGCTTTTTAAGTGTTTATTCTGCATATTCAGAATTCTAAGGGGGACATAACCAGAGCTACCCTTTTAGCTTTTCTCTTCAACACCATTCCTGTGCCCTGCCTTCTTTGGAGCCTGGCCTCCCTGACTGTCCAATATCTTGGGGTGAGTTCCCTGTTGCCTCACTTGCAGCTGCAGCACAAATGAACTCATACCCTGCAACGCACTGTCTCAGCTCAGATGAGGGAATCTAAACTCATGCCAAAATCTCATCAGTTCAGCACATGCATCTCACATCTCTAATTAAGGTGAAGCTCTCAGGACTGGCATGAGCATCCTAGGGTTTTGGGGGCTTAGTGAGTGGAAAGCAAGTCATAGAGAGTTGATGTTGTCAATGACCGATGACAAGACACTTAAGAGCAATTAAGGAACTCAAACTGAAAAGGCTTTCTTATGTAATATTTTATTTGGTTATATAAGTAGATATTCTAATTAGAATATATTTAAAATGTTAACATTTAATTATTTAATTATAATACCGATTGAATATGATAATGAAATGCTCTGGGAATTTTCTTTTTTTTTTTGATACCTCCATCAGTAGGCTATTCATAATGTTTAAAAAAACCCACAAAAATTAAAATACCAAAGAAAACAGGCTGGACACATGGCATGTGATGGCCATGTCTGAATCACAGAAGCCCGAAAGACAGCGTATTCCAGCTGTGCTTCTATTTAGAGTTCTGTTATAGAAATAGAAACAGTTAAAGGATTCTGTAAGACTCTGCCAATTACATAGAATATTATCTTGAGCAAGTGCTTAACTTTTGTGCTTCAGTTTTCTCATCTGTAAAATGAGACTACAATAGTACTACCATACAGGGGTGCTCTGAGAAATAAAGGAGTTCCCATAGGTAAAGTGTTTAGAATGATTCCTGCTATTTTCCTGGTCTTTTTCTTTCCTGTCTGGCATTCCCCACCAGGGCATCAGACTCATCAAATATGTTCATTTTGGATCACCTCTGACCCTGGCAGGAGGCCTTCATATATGCAACGAATTGTCCTTGAAGAAAATGTGCACAAATGATCAATTAGAGGATTTGCAATGGATCTTCCCTGCTGTGGACATGAGGCTGTATTCTGTCTTTAGTCAGAGTATATGCTGTGCATATCGCAGGCTTTCATTAGTGCTTTCCAAATCCCAGATGCCCAAGAAATATTCAGGCAATGGGTTCCTTTTCTTTCTTGGGTTATCAAAAAATAAATATGCTATAGTGAGAGAGCACTGGATAGGGAGCAGGTAGATATGGCTCTGACATTTTGTCTTCAATCTTTACTCTTTCAGAGCTTCATTCCTTCTTCTGCAAAACTAGGAATCCAATCGTAGGTTTGCAGAAAGGCTTTGAATACAAAATATGATCATTATATAAATGCACTTTGAAAGTAGTGAAGTTTTGTATAACTTTGAAAGCTATTGACGATTGTTAACACTGTTAACTGTTATTACAGTAAGTAGCAGAGGGTGCTCAGTATAGAATGGGTAAAATTTACTGTGCTACTTACTGTAATAATAACAACTTCTCATCACACTCTGCCCCCGATCTTGAAGAAGATCCAACCTGCAGGATCTTCCTCAAGATCGGGGGCAGAGTGTAAAGGGAAGTTGTTAGTTTTCTATTCAAATTATCCTACACCAGCCCTAGAGCATGGCCACAGAGAAAGCACATGGACTGATGTGTCATGATCCTTCCAGGAAAGACAGACACTGAAATAAGTATTCACTGTTCAGTCTCTGGAAGTGATTCTGACCAACTATTCCCAGATAAAAAATAAACTGGATGTTGGGGCCTGAAGGACCCACAGAATTTGAGGATGCAAACCATTTTTCAGATCTTAAGGACTAAACAAACCTATTACATGGGTTTCAGAAGAGATAAATTTTGAGGCCCTTTCAACTCATGTATTCTTGGATGTCACAAGTTTTAACCTGTGAAATAATAACAAAAACCACCCTGACCATAACCACAAACACCACCACTGTAACAAGTACCTTCATATAGTACTGAATTATGTACCAGACACTATTTTAAGTGCTTTACATATGTTATCTCCTTAACTGATGTAGCAATACTATGAGGCAGTTACTATTAGTATCTCATTTTATAAATAAGACAATTAATCCACAGAAAAGCTAAAAACCTTGCTGGAGGACCAGAGTCATCAGCAGCAGAGCCAGGGTTTGAAGGTGGATGGTCTCCCTCAGAGTCACCATCTTAATCATCACTTTCCTGTTTGAAGTAAGAAAACAGAATCTTTCTCATATGGTTTGGAGCCGTGTCCCCACCCAAATCTCATGGAGAATTGGAATCTCCAGTGTTGGAGGTGGGGCTTGGTGGGAGGTGACTGGATCATGGGGTTGGATCCTTCATGAATGGTTTAGCACCATCCCCTTGGTGCTATCTCATGATGGAGTTCTCATGAGATCTCGTTGTTTAAAAGTATGTAAACACTTTTAAACCTTGGTCCTGCTCCTGCCACATAAGATGCCTGCTCCCTGTTTGCCTTCTTCCATGAGTAAAACTCCCTGAGACCTCCCTCAAAGCAGATGCTGTTATGCTTCCTGTACAGCCGGTGGAATGTGAGCCAATTAAACCTCTTTTTTCTTTTTTATAGATTACTCTTTCTCAGGTATTTCTTTATAGCAATGGTGAGAATGGACTAATACACTGTCCATCAAAACTAACTCCATCTTCTCCCTTAACTACTTCCGCCTCAAAGCAGACCTAGATTAAATCATCTTCAGAAAAAGGGCATTTCTCTGAGAACATGTTGCTTTTTATACCTGGTCCTATCACAATAACCCACAATGTGATTTCTTCTAAATAAGCAAGTTCATTCATTCCTTCAACAGTTAGTGAGCATTGACTCTCTTGGTTACAGAGCTGGGAAGAGAGGAGTAAGACATGCAGATGTTTCTCATGTACTCACAATGTATAGTGATAGAAAGAAAAATGTATAATCATAGTAGGAAATGAGAAGTGCTACAGAAAAGGTAGGTTTACAGTGTTACAAAGACACAAAGTCCAGTGTGCCCTCTTCTGTACCTACAAAGTTCACAATACTTCATTAGTAAGATCAATTATAAACTAACTCAAAAAGACCTAGACAACTCAAAAGCATTTTTCCCATTGAGAAGTTTCTTTACTGTAAATAGCTGCACCTCTGAGGTGACAAACTAGCTTTGGAATGTGGCTGTTTGATGTCCAAATAGTGACATTTTGTAGAAAAATTTCATAAAATATTTTCTAAAAGAGGCATTTCCCCAATGAGACCAGCCAAATATAATAAAAAGAAAAGATATTGCATGCTGCATTTGTAACTTAACATGAGGTTGAGATACTCTAGACCCCATGACTGCTATGAGGAAATGAGCTCATAAACCTCTGAGGGGTCTTATTGGAGTGAAATAAGTATCTTTCTATTTTACTTTATTTTCATTTTTTAGTACTTCTCCACCAACCTTTAAAATTAATGCTTTAATGAATTGATACATTTATTTATACATTCATTCAGAACATAGTTATAAATGTCATTCTGTAATATTCTGTAATGTATATGACCATATAGTTAGTACAGGTGGAAAGGGAGACTGGGAAGAATCTTGATAGCTTCCCAGGGAATTTAACAGACTCATATCTGATTCTGAACGTTTTTTTAGACAAGGAAAATGCAAAAAGGGTGAAAAACATCACAATTATAGACAAAATGTAAAGGTCTGAGTAGGATTCTCGGGGTGCAAATGGGAGGAAAAAGACTCTGGGGTTTCGGCAAGATATGGGAGGTGGCCTCTCAGAGACCTATACTTTCTTCATAGGTCTCTCTGGAAATAAGAATCCTGTCTTTATCCCAGAAGTGTATGAATATTCTAGCTTAGTCTACTAAAGCACTCAGGGACTTATCCAACTGTGTGGCCCTCAATCACAGAAAGCTCTGGCCATACATTTGATCTTCTGGACATTATTTTGGTTATAATGCAGTTGGACATACAGCACCTTCAGTTGCAAGAAAATATGAAGGAAGGACATCTTTTTACTGACAGTGAAATTACCCATGAGACCTGGGTAGGCCGCAAGTTGGCTCTTGGAGTTCATTACCTACTTCGAATATCCACGTTTCAGTTGAGGACCCAAGAATCCATTCTTCAGTTCCTTGCTCTTGGCCATGAAGCTTTCAAATTCCAGGCTTAAAACTCATTCTGGGATTTGCACAGATTAAGTACTAAATATAATAGTATGCGTATAAAAATAAGAGTATAAGTTTGCTTAAGATTCCCAATTTCCTTTAGAAGAATAAATAAATGGCAGTATTATTTCAATATCACCTCTCAACAGTAATGCTTTTTTTAATTAACCATTTCTAAAGTTAATATATTATGTGACATGGTAATTAGTGACTTTGCTTGGTGCTTAATACATAACTTTTTATTTTAAAAAATTGCAAGTGACTCTTTTATTCCTTTTATGGAATTAAACAATGTAAAGTTTTTTATTCCTTCGAATACTTTCTTCTTTCTAATTGAGGAATTTCTGCTACTTGACTCCCCCTCATCCCTTTCCTCAAGCTGCTATTTTCACAATTGGAGTGGGGATAGAGATTAGTGTTCTGAAATCCTGCACCCACGACATGTTCATACACAAGTTAGCAAGCAGAAGGAAAAATCAAATGATTTAAGGTTTACAATCTGGGAGCCTGAACACTCTAAGCTGAGGCCTCTAAATTGTACAGGTCCTCCTTTATTACTTATTATACCTTGGCAGGAATGAGGAACAGAATGATATATTTTAAGGCATAGGGCCTTCTCCAGTGAAAGTTCTGGAGATCCAAAAAAGAAGTGCTTGTCTTATCTAGCATTAGAGTGAAATGAAAATCTACCTTGATATTCCATGTCATCAGCAGTGTAGCCCAGTGACTACTGAAAACCACGTGTACAGGGAAGTGTCACGGAATTTGACCTCTTCATTCCATCTTCACTCTCATTTTCTTCATTCAAGGCTTTTCATTTATTTTCTAGGTTGTAAAACATCCCAATTTCTCCTACTGTCTTCATTATCACTCTCCCCCACTTACCTTCCATATTGCTATCAAATATTTTGAACGTTAATTTTGAGTTCTGAACTTTACTAAAGTTATTTATCAGGTCTGGGAGCCTTTTGGCAGTCTTTAGGGTTATCTAGGTATAGAATCATATCATCAGTGAATGATTTGATTTTCCCTTTTCCTGTCTGGATGCCTTCTAATTCCTTTTCTTGCCTACTTGCTCTGGCTATCACATCCGGTACCGTGTTGAGTGGTGAGAATGGGCACCTTTGTCTTGTTCTAGTTCTTAGGGGGAATGCTTCCAGCTTTTGCCCATTCAGTATGATGTTGGCTGTGGGTTTGTCATAGATGTCTGTTTTTCTTGAGGTATGTTCCTTTGGTTCTTAGTTTGTTAAGAGTTTTTAACATGAAGAGATGCTGAATTTTATCTGAAGATTTTTCTGCCTCTATTGAAATTATCATATGGTTTTTGTTCGTAATTCTGTTTACATGGTGAATCACATTTATCAATTTGCGTATGTTGAAACAAATTTGCCTCCCAGGAATAAAGTCTACTTGATCATGGGGAATTAACTTTATGATATGCTGCTGGATTCAGTTTGCTAGTATCTTGTTGAGGGTTTTTGTGTCTATGTTCATCAGGAATGTTGGCCTGTGGTTTTCTTTTTTTGTTGTATCTTTGCCAGATTTTGGTATGGGGATAATATTGGTTTCATAAAAGGAGTAGGGAGGAATCCCTCCTCCTCGATTTTTTAGGAATAATTTCAGTAGGATTGGTACCATCTCTTCTTTGTATATCTGGTAGAATTCGGCTGTGAATCCATTTGGTCCAGGGATTTTTTTTAATTGGTAGGTTTATTTTTATTACTGGTTCAATTTTGGAACTCGTTATTCATCTGTTCAGGGTTTCAATTTCTTCCTGAGTCAATCTTGGGACATTGTTTGTTTCCAGGAGTTTATCCATTTCTTCTAGATTTTCTAGTTTGTGTGCATGGAGGTGCTCATAATAGTCTCTGAGGATGTTTTGTAATTTTTTGGGATCAACTGCAATGTTTGTCATTTCTAAGTGTGTTTACTCATATTGCTATCAAGTATTTTGAAATTACTGTCTTCATGATTCTCTCCTCTTCTTACAGCCCTTGGATGGTTTTTTATTATCTTCACAATAATGTTCCAACACCTTAACATGATATGCTACAATCTTCATGTTTTATGTCCTAATGAGTTTGCCTTACTATGTCCCTTTTAGCATTTTGAATTCTAGCCATATGGAGGTAGATTGCAAACATTCCAGGATCTTCTGGTCTTTGTGTTTTACATATGTCATGTCCTAGTTACCAAAAAATCTTCAGTCCCCTTTTCCTTTACCTAAAACTTATGGACCTTATGAAAATTTCATTTTGCATGTCTTTTTAGTTTGCTTAGCTTTCCATTTGGTTTTCATACCTGTCTGCAGAAGCCTACATCCTAGCATCTATCACACCATGTGATACTACTTTGTCAATATTTATATCTTCTCTACTAACATATAAACTCTTTGAGAGTAGGAACTGTGCTTTATTTACATTGTTCTCTAGTATTTCACACAGTGACTAGCACACTGAAAGCAGTCAATAAAGGTTTGTTGAATGATTGAATGAATTACTGAATGAACCAATTAATAAAACAGCTGTTTTCCAATGTAAAAAAAAAACTGGGTTAGATAATAGCACTTTAATTCAATAATTCCCATCTTGGAAGCCTTGAATGCCAAGATGATGAGTTTAGGTGAATTTAGTATTCAGCAGGAAAGCACGACATGTATTGAGGAGAGGAATGGTTTAAAGGTTCTGCCTTTCTAGAGGATTAATCTGTCAGGTTTGGCAAGTTAGAACAAAGGGGCAGACAACCAATTATGAGTGTGTGAGAAACAGAATTGACCTTCTGTGGAAAACCTTTGTAGTATCACTTAAGTTCAAACACATGACAGAGGCTACTTTTTTCATTCCATTTAATTAATTTATTTATGTATTGATTGATTGAGACATGGGTCTCACTGTGACCCAGACTAGAGTGAAGCTTTCACTCATTTTAAGCTCTCTGTTATGAGCTCAAAGGAGGACTTCTCCAGCTTCATCTCTGTACTTCCTTTGAATAGGCACAGGGTGATTAAGTAATTTGTTCAAGGGCATACAGCAACTATTAGTAACAGAGGCAAAACATGAATCAGAATTTGCTGTCTCTATTTCAGGCAAGACTGGTCAATCCTCTGTTTTTTAAAAAAGTTGTAATTTTTATCACTTACTTAAACTTCTGAATTCTCATGTTCCCAAAATTTTCATATTTCTTACCTGCAAGTTCTAACATTAGTCATGAGACTCAGTAGATCTACATGTGGTCAAGAAGTTACAGAACTCCATGTCATTTCTTTCTTCTCCAAGCTCTTCAGAGCAGTAAGAAGCAGCTCACTTAATATATACTTTATAACATTCTATTTTAACAACCATGTGCTCTTTCTATACCTTGCCTTCAATAGATTCTTCGTTCTAAGTAAATACTGGGGAAATTATAAGTAACTATATTCCGTGATATTATAAGTAGTTATATGCCCCATTCTCTACGGGTGTTGTGGTCATTTCTGCCTTCATTTCAAACTGAGTTTGAGAATCTAGTCCCACAGTCATTGTGGAGGGGCTCTATTTTCCTGGAATCATTTGCAGTTACAAAAATGATCAGTTGAAGTATTTCAGGAATAAAAGCATAATAGGTAATTTTATTGGATAGAGATTTAATATATGGAACTAGAAATTCATACAGTCATTTGGAGGGCTGGGGATGTAAAGGTTAGGAATCTGCCTTTAAGAAATGTAGAAGTACAGGGATCAGAGGTAGTTGGTGACACCATCTGCTCCCAGGACTAAAGTGGATGTTCTTCAGGAGGTCCCTGGAAGCCAAGAGAAGCCACCCTCTATGTTTTTAGTTTCCTACAAGCAATAGGTATGGTTTCTGTTGCTTGCCAACAGAGAGGACTCCAGTAAGTCAAGGAATCCAACGTGACTATTACAAGCGGCCTGCAGCTTCTGTGGGGGAAGAGCGTTTCTTTCTCACTTGTTTCTAAATAGCATTCTAGCGACTCATTAGCTGAATCTAAAGTACAAGGTATTTTGAGAATTAACATTCCTGGCTTCTCTCCTGTGATACCAAGAACCCAGAAAGAGGTGATGGTGGGGCTTCACTGAGCACAATCTGGCACACTTGCATTCTTTACAGCTTTTCCAATTTCTTACAAGATAATTTTGCTTATTAATGAGGGGAAAACAATAGTAATAATGCACTCTGTATTTAGTGCACACTATGCTTAAACAATGCAAACATGAAATGGAAATGCTGTCCTACTGGAAGAATATCTTCAATACATCGTGTGTTCTACCTCCTCTCTTCCAAAGCCATGAGCTACTTAAACATTTTCACTGGGGTCTCATGCAGATCTTTAACACAGATAGTGACTTTGAAAATCATATTAGAATATATTTGGAAACATAGTTCATAAAATGATGGATTGTTCATGTTATATTAATGTAAATAGAATGCTTGGTACTTATCTGCCTTTATGACTTTATTTTCTAGCTAAAAATAAGCACTTGATACATATTTATTAAATTGAGGTGAGCTTATAAGAATTTAGGCTCTATAAATGTTTTTTAAATATTTAACTGGAAATGCATAGACAATCGAGATTTTTGACTCTTTTCTATTTATATCAAATAGCTTTTGCTGCTAAATTAGTGGCTTTAAAAGTAAGCATTTATTGGCCAGGCATGGTGGCTCACACCTGTAATCCCAGCACTTTGGGAGGTCGAAGCAGGTGGATCACGAGGTCAGAAGACTGAGACCATCCCGTCCAACATAGTGAAACCTCGTTTCTTCTAAAAATACAAAAATTAGTTGGGCGTAGTGGCGCACGCCTGTAGTCCCAGCTACTCAGAAGGCTGAGGCAGGAGAATTGCTTGAACCTGGGAGGCAGAGGTTGCAGTGAGCCGAGATCGTGCCATTGCACTCCAGCGTGGGTGACAGAGCGAGATTCCATCTCAAAAATAAAATTAAAAAATAAAATTAAGCATTTATTTAGCTTGTGATTCAGCCCTTGGCCAGATTGTCCCTTGGGTCTAGGCTATCTTGACAGATATCTACTAATGTTCCTCATATATCTGTGGTCAACTGGCAGGTCAGGTTGTGGCTGTGTGATATATGATGGCCTCATGTACTTATCAGGCAGCCATTAAGCTGTCGATCAGGATGACAGGGATGACTGGTTGACATTTCTCTCATTGTCGGACAGAGTAGCCTGATCTTTTTCTCCTGTTCCTAAGGTCTCAAGATCATTAAGAGAGGGCATATAATAATGCATATATTCTTTTCAAGTCTCTGCTTTTATTATATTTCCTTCTGGTGACAGCTTCAGCCCGTCTGGAGCAGCCGCTGCAAAGATGCCGGCTGCTGTGGGGGAGGCGCCACCACGGAGCTGGCTGGGGGCCAAGAACAAGTAATCACAGCAGAAGACTTGCTCCCTATTGAGTTGGTAGGGCTGGAGCCAGCCTGGGCACAGCTGCACTCACCCAGCTACGGCTCTGGACCCGGGCATCCCTGTGCTCTTGGGGACCCAGGAAGTCCCCTGCCCCCATAGGTTCAGAAGTGCTGGCTCCTGCTCCCTGGTCTCCCTCTGCTCACAGCACCAGCTCCATTAGGAAGCAAAGCTGTGGCTGAGCGCGAGTGCTGCTGTCACCCAGCTGGGTGTGCGTGTGCTTGAGGCGGCACTGACACACCAGCCCCCTGCTGCCTTGGCCCCGGCACTGACAAGCATTGGAGGGAGGAAGGGCAGGCCTGCAGGCGCCCATCAGCAGGGGCGGGGCGCTGTGGACAGCATACTGATGGCCGCTGCAGGAAGCAGACAGACTCGTTGATGGAAAGGAGTGGGACCCTGGTGAAACTCCTCCTTTAAGCCAGCAACCTCCTGAAGCCTGGGGGCCAGGCCGCCAGTTCCAGTGAAGTCCACGCCCAGAGTGAAAACTTCATTGATGACATTTCGGCCAATTGAATGGTGCTTTTTCCAGGCCCACTGTTGGCCACCCATGGACTAATCAGTATGCACTTCCATTCTGAGCACATAAGAACCCAGCCTCAGCCAGAGTCACTCACTCAACGAGACGACTTGCCTGCAGATAGGAGCTACCCACTCATTTTATTTTATTGAAATAAAAATACAATATCTGAAATTTCAAAAATAAAAAATTAAAAAGTTGTATTAACAGCAGATTAAATAGTTCAAAAGAAAAGTTCAGC
Organism: Gorilla gorilla gorilla; assembly: GCF_029281585.2. Taxonomy (NCBI): domain Eukaryota; kingdom Metazoa; phylum Chordata; class Mammalia; order Primates; family Hominidae; genus Gorilla; species Gorilla gorilla. The sequence goes on from NC_073236.2 coordinate 125,658,145, forward strand.
AAACTTGAAGATGGGGCAATAATAATTATTGACAATGAAATGCTGGGGAAAAAAAGACCACACAACAACAAAAGTAAACATAATTTGTGGAAGTAGGATATAAGAATATGTGAAGCCATTCGGAATGTGTAATTGAGTTTCAGAAAGGAAGAAGGAGCAGAGAAATACTTAAAGAAACAATGGCTGAAATATTTGGTGAAAACTGTGAAACTATAGATCCAAGAAGTTTGATGAAGTCCAAGATGAAACATAAAGAAAACCACACCAAAGCGCATTACATTCAAATTGGTGAAAACCAATAATAAAGACAAAAATCTTAAAAACGGCTTTGTTTCTGTACAGAGAAATAAAAATAAGAATGACTGAAAACTATTAAATAAGACATGGAATGATATTTTTAAAGTGCTGAAAAAATTAAACTATAATTCTATAGTTTGTCAACATCTCTTGTAAAAATGAGGGTGAATCAGACAAACAAAAGGCAAGAGACCATTGACAACAAATCTAAACCACAAAAAATACATCAAATGAAGTTCTTTAAATAAAAGGGAATGTGTTATCAGTTGGAAACCTGGGTCTATACAAAAGAATTACAGTGTGGGATACAATAAATGTGCTGGTAAGTATATAATACGTTTCTCATATTAAAATTATTTTAAAAGATCACTGAGTTTTAGAAGCAACTATAATAACAATGTATTATGCAGCTTACAACATATTGAAAAGTCAATAGCCTAAAAATCAGAGGAGGATTTGAAAGTCCATTATAGGGAAAGTAGTATAATGTCATTCAAAGGCAAATGTTAAAAGTTAAAGGTGGATTTGTTTAAAATCAGAGCAACCAGAAGAAAAGAAAGCTACAAGTAATAAGTTAATGGTAGAGATCAAATACAATCTTAAAGATATTAAATTAATCCTTTGGTCAAGAAAATAAAAGAAACAAAGAACAGATGGGATGAAGAGGAAGCAAATAACCTGATGTTAGTTACAAATCAAATCATATCAATAATTGCACTAAATAAAATCATCTAAGCATTCTAGTTAAAAGACATATATTAACAAACTAAATGAAAAAGCAAGACCCAACCAGCTGACTACATAAAAGGTGGTTTGAATATAAAATTACATATAATCTAAAGGTAAACAAATAGAACAAGATGGTGCAAACACTAACCAATAGGATAGCTGAAATGCCTATACTAGTATAACACAAAGTAGACTTTAGAAAAAGAATTGTTACTAGCCACACAGTGGGAAATTTCTTACTGACAAAAGGAGATATAGACTAGATGGATACACAATTCTAGGTTCTGAATATGCTATAAAAGAGTTTTTAATTGCATGTAGCTAAAATTAGCATACCTAAAAGGAGAAATAGAAAAATACCATTCTCCGTAAATTTAAAAAGATTAAAATAACATAGAATATGTTCTCTAATTATGTAAGAATTGAATCAGAAAGCAACAACAATAAGGCACATGGAAAAGCCAAAGATCTTTGGAAATTATACAGTTTACTACTAAATAAACCATGGACCAAAGGAAAAAATCATGAGGGAAATTAGAAAATACTTTGACTGAATGATAATGAAAACATAACATAGCATAACGCAATTTAGCTGTTAAATTAGTGCTTAGTGGGAAATTGTAACTTCAAAAAGTTACATTAGAAAAAAATAAAATTCTAAATTAAATGATTTAAACTTCCATTTTAACAAATTAGAAACAGAAATGCAAATTAAAAAAAGTTTAAAAAATAAAATTATAAATACACACACACACACACACACACAGACACATTTGACCTTTGAACAATTCAGGTATTAGAGGAGCCAGGCCCCCTCCCTCAAGTGAAAAATCTGTGTGTAACTTTTGACTCCCCATAAATTTGACTACTAATAATCTACTGTTTACCAGAAACCTTACCAATAACATCAACAGCTGATTACACATTATTTGTACATTATATGCATTATATATTGTATTCTTATAATAAAGTAAACCAGAGAAAAGTATTATAAAGAAAATCATAAGACAACATATTAATTAAATTGAAGTGTGGACCATCATGAAGTTCTTCATTCTCATCTACGCATTGAGTAGGCTAAGGAGGAGGAGTAAGAGGAAGGGTTGGTCTTGCTGTCTCAGGAGTGGCAGAGGCTGGACAATATTGGTATGTAAGTGAACTCATGCAGTTCAAACCCATGTTGTTCAAGATCAACTCTGTGTGCATTGTGTGTGTGTGTGTTGTGTATGTTTGTGTATGTGTGTGTGTGTGTTAACAGGAATCAATGAACTAGAAAACGTAAGCAATAGAAACTAAAAACGGCACACAAAAGCAAGAATAACAATAAAACTTCAATGAATTGAAACAAAATGAAAAGGCAGAAGATAAAATGTAGCAACATTAGGAATGAAAAAACCTCACTAAGATTTTACACACTGATATCACAATAAGAGGATTTTATGAAAATATTTATCTCAATACATCTGACAACTTAGAGTAGGCAAATTCAGTGAAGAGCATGGTTTAACAAAACTGAATTAAGAAAAATTGACCAGATGGAGTAGCTCACTCCTGTACTCCAGCACTTTGGGAGGCTGAGGCAGATGGGTTGCTTGAGCCCAGGAATTCGAGACTAGGCTGGGCAACATGGCAAAACCCCGTCTCTACAAAATATACAAAAATTACCCTGGCACGGTGGTGTGCGCCTGCAGTCCCCACTACTCCAGAGGCTGAAGTGGGAAGATCGCTTGAGCCCAGGAATTTGAGGTTACAGTGAGCCAAGATTACACCAATGCACTCCAGCCTGGGCCACAGAGTGAGACCCTGTCTCAAAATAAAAGAAAGAAAAATTAAAATCTTAACAACTCTGCATATATTTTTAATATTGAAATAGTAATTAACCATGTCCCCTGACATAGACAGAAGAACAAAACCAACCAATGAATATTAAGCCTAGATTGTTTCACAGATGAATTCAATCAAATATTTTTTGAATACTGAACCTACTAAACCTTCAGAAAATAGAGCAAGAGGAATAATTCCCAACTTTTCACAAAGCTACGACCCGATATTAAAACCCAACAAAGACATCACAAGAAAACTACAGAAGCACATACTGTGAACATAGAGGCAACGATCCCTAAAATATAAGCAGACTGAATCCAGCATTATGTAAAAAGATTCACCATGACCAAATGGTATATACTTCAGGAAAGCAAGGACGAGTCAACATTGAAAAAACAATCAATGAAATATCATTTATAACAGAGTAATAAAAGACTGTAGGATCCCAAAAGATGCAAAAAAAAAAAAATTGACAAAATTCAACGCCCATTCATAAAAAAGCAAACAAACCTCTGAGAAAACAGGAACGAAAGGATGAAAGGGAGCTGCCTTAACCTGGTAAAAGGCAACTACAAAAACAAAACAAAAACACACAAATAGGCTGGGCGTGGTGGCTCACACGTTTAATCCCAGCACTTTGGGATGCCGAGGCGGGAGGATCACCTGAGGTCAGGAGTTCAAGACTAGCCTGGCCAACATGGAGAAACCCCGTCTGTACTAAAAATACAAAAATTAGCTGGGCATGATGGCAGGCACCTGTAGTCCCAGCTGCTCAGGAGGCTGAGGCAGGAGAATCGCTTGATCCTGGGAAGAGGAGGTTGCTGTGAGCCAAGATCACACCACCGCACTCCAGCCTGGGAGACAGAGCAAGACTCTGTCTCAAAAAAACAAAAAATAAAAGCAAAAATACAAATAAACAAAAAACTACAGTTAATATTGTATTATTGTGAAAGTCCAAATACTTTCTAAGGTCAGAAAAAAGGAAAGGATGCTCATTTTTACCTTTTCTATCAAATACCATATTTGAGATCCTAATCAGCATAATAAAATAAGAGAAATGAATCAACATCAAACAAGTTGTAAAGAAAGAAGCAAAACTGACATTATTTGCAGACAAAGCCCTGTCTCTACTAAAAATACAAAAATTAGCCAGGTGTGGTGGTGTATCTGTACTCCCAGCTACTCAGGAGGCTGAGGCAGGAGAATTGCTTGAACTTGGGAGGTGGAGGTTGCAGTGAGTGCAGTGAGCCAAGACCATGCCCCTGCACCACTCCAGCCTGGGGAACAAGAGCGAAACTCCGTCAAAAACAAAAGAAAAAGAAAGAAAGAAAGAAAAAAAAACACTAAGAAATCTACAAAACAATTCTAATAGAACTCAAAACTGCATTTAGTAGGGTTTTAGGATACCAGGTCACAAAATATCAATTGTATGTCTATTTACAATAATTTTTAAAAATGGAAATTCAAACTAAAACATTGATGAAACATACAATTAAAAATTAAATACATATAGATAAATTAACACTACTTGTGCAAAACCTTTATAATAAAACTTGAAAACATTGCTGAGAGAAATTAAGATATAAGTAAATTAAGAGAAATATCATGTACCAAGCTTAGAAAACTCAATATTTCTAAAATGGCACACTTCCTCAGTTTGACCTATCAATTCATACAAACTCAGAAAATACTTCAGCAGTCTATTTTTGAGACATTGACAAGCTATTATAAAATAAATGTAGAAATGCAAAGGACTTGTAATAGTCAAATCATTTGTTTCTAAGAGACAGTCCCACATTATGTTGCCCTGTCTGGGGTGCACTGGCTATTCACAGGTGGAATCATAGTGCACTGCCACCTCAAACTCCTGGGCTCAAGGGATTCCCTTGCCTCAGACTCTTGAGCAGCTGGGACTACACATGTATGCCACCATGCCTGGTTAGTCAAAGTGATTTTAAATAAGAAAAACAAAATAAGAGTCACACTACTTAACTTTAAGACTTATTATAAAACTACACCAAGCAAAAAAGTGTTTATTGAAACATGTATTGACAAGGGCACAGAAAAAGATTCCCGGAATAGATGTATATATGTATGTGCAATTGATTTTCCAAAAAGATGCCAAAGTTACTCAATTGGAAATCATAAGCCTTTCTATCAAATGTTACTGGAACAACTGAATATCCACCTGAAAATAAGACCCAATCCTTAAATAATGCCATACATATCAATTCAACATGGATAATATGCTCATACCTAAATCTAAAACTATAAAGCTTCTAGAAGAATATATAGGAAATGATGTTTATGATCTTGGAGGTAGTCATATATGCTCAGGACATAAAATGTACAAATCATAAAATAGATTGATGAATAGGACTGTATTAGAATTAAGAACATTTTCTCTTTGTATAACACCAAAAAAATATAAAAAGAAAAACCACAATCTGGAAAAAGTAGTTGCAATAGTTTGTATATTTTGATATTTGCTACATAAGTGTGTGTGCATATGTGCATATAATAAAAGATTTTAATTAAAAAATTACAACTCAATTATGGGACAATCAATCCCATTTAAAACTGTGAAAAAATATTTGAAAAGACACTTTACAAAAGATACAGCAAATAAGCGTATTAAAAAAATTCCTTGTCATTAGGCATCACAGAAATACAACTTACAGTCACAATGAGATACCACTACACACACACAGAGAAAATCTATTAAAATATTTATGCAAGAGAAATGAAAACATATGTCTAAACAAAGAATGATACATAAAAGTCCATAGGAGGATTAATATCCCAAAACTATAAGCAACCAAATGTGCTGAATAATGGAGATAGTGAATGATAACAACAACATGGATGAATTTCTGAAACATGCTGAGTGAAGGAGCCATAGACCAGAGTGTATATTTTGTGAACCCATTTATATGAAACTCTAGAAAAGGCAAATGTAATTTCTAGAGACTGTGAAGTCACACAAAGAGTATGTACAGAGTGATGGAAATTACCTTCTTAATAACCTCTTAATTATCTTAATCTTAAATTTGTAATAGTTACACAAATGTATAAACAACATTGAAAAGTTTACCTAAATTGCTTCTTTTGTGTGTATATTTTATTTTATTATTTTATTTTTTGCTATACTTTAAGTTATGGGGTACATGTGCAGAACGAGCAGTTTTGTTACATACATATACACGCGCCATGGTGGTTTGCTGCACCCATCAACCTATCATCTACGTTAGGTATTTCTCCTAATGCTATCCCTTCCCTAGCCCCCCAGTCCCTGACGGGACCCAGTGTGTGATGTTCCCCTCCCTGTGTCCATGTGTTCTCATTGTTCAACTCCCACTTATGAGTGAGAACATATGGTTTTGGTTTTCTGTTCTTGTGTTAGTTTGCTGAGAATGATGGTTTCCAGCTTCATCCATGTCCCTGCAAAGGACATGAACTCATCTTTTTTTACAGCTGCATAGTATTCCGTGGTGTATATGTGCCACATTTTCTTTATCCAGTCTAACATTGATGGGCATTGGGGTTCATTCCAAGTCTTTGCTATTGTGAACAGTGCTGCAATAAACATACGTGTGCATGTGTCTTTATAGTAGAATGATTTATAATCCTTTGGGTATATACCCAGTAATGGGATTGCTGGGTCAAATGGTATTTCTAGTTCTAGATCCTTGAGGAATCGCCACACCGTCTTCCACAATGGTTGAACTAATTTACACTCTCACCAACAGTGTAAAAGCGTTCCTATTTCTCCACATCCTCTCCAGCATCAGTTGTTTCCTGACATTTTAATGATCGCCATTCTAACCGGCATGAGATGGTATCTCATTGTGGTTTTGATTTGCATTTCTATAATGACCAGTGATGATGGGCTTTTTTTCATGTTTATTGGCTGCATAAATGTCTTCTTTTGAGAAGTGTCTGTTCATATCCTTTGCCCACTTTTTATGGGGTTGTTTATTTTTTTTCTTGTAAATTTGTTTAAGTTCTTTGTAGATTCTGGATATTAGCCCTTTGTCAGATGGATAGATTGCAAAAATGTTCTCCCATTCTGTAGGTTGCCTGTTCACTCTGATGACAGTTTCTTTTGCTGTGCAGAAGCGCGTTAGTTTAATTAGATCCTATTTGCCAATTTTGGCTGTTTTTTGCCATTGCTTTTGGTGTTTTAGACGTGAAGTCTTTGCCCATGCCTATGTCCTGAATGGTATTGCCTAGGTTTTCCTCTAGGATTTTTGTCGTTTGAGGTCTTACATTTAAATCTTTAATCCATGTTGACTTAATTTTTGTATAAGATGTAAGGAAGGGGTTCAGTTTTAGTTTTCTGCATATGGCTAGCCAGTTTTCCTAACACCAGTTATCAGACAGGGAATCCTTTCCCCATTGCTTGTTTTTGTCAGGTTTGTGAAAGATCACATGGTTATAGATGTATGGTGTTATTTCTGAGGCCTCTGTTCTGTTCCATTTGTCTACGTATCTGTTTTGGTAGCAGTACCATGCTGTTTTGGTTACTGTAGCCTTGTAGTATAGTTTGAAGTCAGGTAGTTTGATGTCTCCAGCTTTGTTATTTTTGCTTAGGATTGTCTTGGCTATGTGGGCTCTTGTTTGGTTCCAAATGAAGTTTAAAGTAGTTTTTTTTTTTTTTCAATTCTGTGAGGAAATTCAATGGTAGCTTAATGGGGATAGCATTGAATCTACAAATTTCTTTTGGCAGTATGGCCATTTTCATGATATTGATTCCTCCTACCCGTGAGCATGGGATGTTTTTCCATTTATTTGTGTTCTCTCTTATTTCCTTGAGCAATGGTTTGCAGTTCTTCCTGAAGAGGTCCTTCACATCCCTCGTAAGTTGTATTCCTAGGTATTTTGTTCTCTTGGTAGCAATTGTGAATGAAGTTCACTCATGATTTGGCTCTCTGTCTGTTATCTTAAAATTCAATACTGTTGAGTGAAAACATTTATTTAAATTCTAAATAGGCAGCCTAACCACAAAACCCAAGATTCTTTCAGATCACCCAGAACAGGTTTTTCATAACAAGAACAAATAACTTGCTTAAAGTTAGTTCCATGTGGGTAAAAATTTTGCCCATTAGAGTTATGTCTAATGATTATAAATTCTTGAGGATCACTGTTCATAATGCTTTTTTCTTGTGGTAATTCTGTTTTCCTTTGAGATGTATTAAAAACATATAACTAAGCATTTGAAAAAAATTAATTTAAAAAATTATGTAGAAAAAGTGACATCTCTTGTAGCAGAAAAATGCATTTCAAATCAACAAACAAAGGTATTGTTCTACAGCTTACATGCATTATCCATGTCCAAAAATATATAATTAAGTATGTGTCTTTGCTATGGATACTTTTTTTATCTGTTTTCTTGTTTGCCTCCTTGAAAGCATAGGTCAGCGGTAGTTTTGTTGAATGATTGTCTATTTGCTTTTGCTATTTGTTCTTTTATGATCTCCTTATCTCTAATATCTCATATATTGTGGATTATCAATAAATATTGGTTGGATGAATTAGGGAATATATGAATTAATTAACAATAAACAAATTATTAAATAAAAAAGTAAGTGATTGACCTGCCATTATGTTTTGATCTTTTCTCCTTGTGACCCTTGGCTTCAGCATAAGCATGCTTGGCATCTTTCCTTACTGAATTTTTTAAACTGTTTTAATTTTGTAGCACAGCCTTCCCTGGCAATATGTTGTAATATTGCATAAGTGGTAATTCAGAGAGGTTCCATGCCACATCTGGCTTTTGCAGAAAGTCCCCAAACAATATTAGTTCCATCTAAGTACACTCATCTCTTTATCCTCTGTCAACAAAAAGAAAGAAACTCTTATTACTGAGAATTAGAGCTTTATCTCTCAATTCTGATCAACTCTAAAGAATTTTGTATTTTTAAATATTTTGTTTTCTTTTTTGAAGGAAGCTACTTCTCCCTTTCATTCTGCTGTGTCCCTTCATCATATAAGGTCTAAATATGAATAGTTTACACATAAGTTCTAGTTTATTGATGGTCTATAATATTCTACCTTTATTGCATTCTAATAGTCTAACAGAGATTCATATAAAAATTATCAAACTTTTTATTATGGACTTACTTCTATAAACTTTTATAAACTTTTCTGACCACACTCTCTTAGAAATAGCTCAACTGAAACTCTGTGGGAAATATTTATGGTAAGTCAGCAATCACTGTGTGTGTAGAAGAGGTAAGACTAGCCCTGCACTAAGTAATATGAGGATACAGTAAAGTAAGAGAAAGATTCTGCCATTAAAGAACAGAAAACTCAGTGAAAAGACAAATCAGGAGGGTGCAGAAGACATTCCATGTCACCTAGTCCAACTGACCAAGGAATACTCTATTCCATCTACAGTCTGTTGAGGCAAATTATAAGAGTGACCACAAATTCTTCCTATGCCAGTATGCCTGCCCTTTTGCAATTGATGTTGCATCTTCTTTCTTCAGGAGGTGGAGTCTTCACTCCTTGAATCTAGGTTTCTCCACATGACTGGCTTTGACTAATGTAATAGAAGTGACACAGCATTTGTTTTCTGCCACTTCACCAGCTGGAAACCTCTGTAGCTGGGGAAGACTTTACTTGGGCCGGTGGGTTAGTTCTGCCCACTTGACCTGGCAGGCTGTGCTCAGCCCATACTACTGACATGGATTCCACACCTGCCAACGGCAAGCCAGGCACAGAGTGGTGAGGCATGTTTAAGCATGCCAGCATGGGGTCTGGACACTCTGCACAGTCTATCATGCTGGCTGCTGCTGTGGGGTGGGCAGCTCTAGGCACTGGCACAGGTGCTGGCTCTATGCAAGGCTGCAGTTGGACCAGCTGTACCACAAGTGGCTTCCACTGCAGGCACCTACCTCTGGATGAGTGGAACATAGTGGTGTCCAAAAGCTTAGAGACACCCACAACCACAGAGCCCCAAAGAGATAGTTACAGCATGTCACAACCCTGGCTCAGGGAGCCCCTAGGTCTGGGCTCCCAGGAGGGCTGTAGGTCTTCTCTGCTTCTGGTCACCTGCAATGTAGCAAGTGGTGGGGGATATGTGTCAGCCTGTTTTTGTCACAACTCTCTCAGTCCTGCCATTCAGAGAGTCCCAAGTTCCTGTCTCACATCAAGGAAGAATGAAGTATGCAGACAACTTGAGGGTGAGCAAAGTGGAGAGGACATTTATTGAGTGACAGAACAGCTCTCAGAAGATCTGAAATGTATAGCTCCTATCCGCAGGCAGGTCATTCCATCAGGTGAGTGAGTCTGGCTGAGTCTGTGGTTTTTATGTGTTCAGAATGGAGGAACTGCACGCTGATTGACAGATTTTGTGTATGTGAAATTATAAACATATAAGATATTTGAAGACATGGGCCATCTGTTCTAAGTTTTTGTAGACTTGAAGCCTACTACAGGGCTTCAACTGTATCAACTAAGCAATAAATACTCAGTTAAGAAAACAATTATCAAATAGCATTTATATTTTGTGCTTTAAATGTAATATGGCTTAGAAAATCTGGAAACCAGTTATTATAATTTGTAGTAACAAAGAATCAGTAATTTCTGAATGAGGATCCCTTTAATATATTAAATTTATACAAGCTTTAAGATAACTATTTTCTTATTTCTGAATTCACACTTTTGCTATGCAAGTTTCAGATTGCTCCAAATAAAATTTTTGTTGTACGAACAACTTACATTAGGATTCCTCTGTGGAGAGCTGATGTTATCTTATGAAAAGAGCACTGAAATGATGATACAAGGTTAAGACAACATGAAAAAAGCAAAACCAATTTTTAAAAACCTAAAGAATTGTCTTTGCTATAAATATACTCTATCTGTATACACATGCACAAAAACTGAGTGGGTGTGTATAATAACCACTTAATTTTTAATGTGACAATAAAATCAATACATTTCCTTAGTATTGTTTTACTTCACATTAATACAGTTAATGCAATATTGCAAAATTTTTGAAGATAGAAATCTGCATTGGGTATCAAAAGGACACAGTACAATAGCAAACATTGTACAGTCCCTGCTATCTCTGAGTTTTAGGTCCCTGAATAGAAACAAACAAATTATAAGCCTAGAAAGGGATACAGTTTTCCACACGGCTGTTGCTAGTATCAAATAAGATAATTTAAATGAGAATACTTAATAATTGACAAATTTAATTCAAAAAATTAAAAACTATTACATTTAGCCTGATTCTAATAAATATGATTAGATTGTGTTCAACATATGTACATATTTCACCAGTAGTTAACTGTGTGTGTACTGTTTTTTTAATATTTGACTGAGAGACAAGACATAGGGGTGTTTGAATGGTGTGACTAACCAACTCATACATAGTAAAGCAGTGCTACACATTTTTTCCAGGCAATGTTTACAATATTTTAAAAGCTATATTTGAAAACAAAATGGGACATGATTATGGTAAAAAATAAAGTTATAAGTAGATACATATCTACCAACAAGCCTGATGACTTAAATCCAACAACCCCCAAAGGAAAAGCCTAAATATAATAAGCAGTCCATTTCTGGTGTAAATTTAAAAATTGAACTTGTTTTAAAGGTGGGCTTATCTAATAGTTCTGATGGGAAAATGATGATGGGAGGCAACAAACGGTGTCAGAAAATTCCGATTGATTGGCGGTGTGAATTGGTTTCAGTCTCCCTGGGCTTAGCAGGTGTTTGGTTACTCTTTCTCACACAGGAGCATGTTTGTTGATCTTCTTAAACCTTTCCCCACCAGGGAACACACGTAGTGTTCTCTTAATGCTGGCAAACATATTTCCTTCTGTATGGCCACGGACTACTCCTTCTGTAGCTTCTAAACATTCAGCAGGGCACATTCTGTGTGCTTAGGTCCTTCAGCCCACCAAGTGCCTTGTTTGGATGGAATCTTCTGCCCTTTGTACAGAGCACAACTGATTCATGACAGACATTCTCACTTTTTTTTCTTTGACAAACTCAGAGCTCTGGACAATCCCACTTCAGTGACTTGCTTTGTTATAAGCCTAACTAGCAAGATGTATTCTCTCCATGTAGATTTCTCTGTCTCTGCCTGTGGATCTAATACTCATCCCCTCTGCCTTCCAAATTTCAGGAAACAAGCATGTTATTATTATCCATGTTGTTTACTGAAAGCCACTTTCCCTAGGCTTGGGGTGCTGTGGGCTCTCACATCCTCTTCTTCTGTTCTATTCTCAGCTTCTCTAACTTCTTTAGAAGGTAAAAGTTGGTAGCCAATAAAGGATAAAACACTTATTTTTTCATCCTAATGTCTTTTGTAAGTCTCGTATGATGAGCTCACATAGGACTTCTGTACAGGTCACCTACTACTTTAAAAAAAATCAAATCCTGAAACCATCAGTTTTCTTACTTTACTCTACAACAAATCCCAATATTGTAAATTTTTGTTCATTTTATAGTATAATAAAAATATTTTTATTTTATTTTGTTTTTTTTATCATTATACTTTAAGTTTTAGGCTCTAAAGGCTGATATTGGATCATATTTCCCCAAATTGTCAAAGTTGGGGAGCAGATATACACATGCCTGTGCTTGGGAACAGATGGCAATAAATCTAAGGAAATCGAACCTGTTATATCTGTAGATATGGGGACTAAAGAAAAAACACAAAGATTCTTTTTCTATGTAAACCCTTAAATAAGACAAACTGTGATAACAAAGTCAGAGGAAATCCAAAAGGTCAAGAAAATTGCTTAAAGGAGCCAGACTGGAAAAGGCTGGATCTCTTGGGCAGCAACCACCAGAGACTATAGGCAATTTAGCTTGGTGTAAAGGTATTGGGTTAAAGCCAATGACAACTTTCTCATATTTGTTTCATCTCTCGTATAAAATAGGTTTAAAAAATAAATTAAATTTCAGAAATAGAATTTTACTGATGAGATGGTATCTTGGCTGTGGTCTTCAGTGAAATTTCACAGATCTTATGAAGGTGTGATTTTAAAAAATTGTTGTCACACTGAGAGTAATCTCAGTGCCAACGCTGTCCATGCTTTCACAGGTGTTTCCACTTCAGGCTGGGCCACATATACCTAAAGTAAGATACCAGATATGATAATTGTCAGATATGTATTCCCATATAGAGAACAAAACTGCAAAGAAGCATATTGGTGATGACAGGAACATTAATTCTCAAATTAAGCTGGCTCTATTCAAGACCTGAGCTTAATGTATCTTGGAATCAATTGCAGAAGAAAAACAAAATAGTGGGGGTTCTGTCAAATGAAATTACTGGGTATGAAATAATGATATTTTCAGATCAAGATTTCTATCCTGAAAATGTTAGTATCTCAGTGTGTGTGTGTGTGTGTGTGTGTGTGTGTGTGTGTGTGTGTGTCTGTGTGCGCGCATGCGCACGTGTGTAGGTGTGATAGGGGTTGAGGATTTTAAGAAATCCAGTGGTGCAAGAAAAGTTTTGGACTGAGAATAAAGAGATCTAAATTATATATTTTAACCTGCTTCCAACTGAACCATTTACCTTGAGGCACTCGCTTTTCTTTTCTGACTATCTGATCTCTTTTCTTAAAAAATTAATAAAATATATGAGCAAGTTGATTCCCGTGATCCCTTTCAATTCCTAAGTCCTGTGACCATACACAGTGGTGAAGAGTTGAGAGTAAGAATCAGTGCAATGTATGTACTAAGGTGAGAGAACTGGTGGAGAGATTGCAGCGGGTTCTGGAATGCTTAGCTTGCATTTTAAACAAATAAAAGGATGTTTTGGCCATTGCCACTCTCATTTGAGACCATCATTCAGAAAATCATTTGATCTGGAGAGTAACCTTGACATTTCAGGTCAGGTCTAAAATTCTTAAGAAACCATATTTTCATGCCAGAGGGTAATATAATTTTTCCTGCTAGAATATTGTGAAAAATGTCGTAACTTAAAGACATCTAATCAGTGAATTTTAACTTCTTTGTATTCTTTAAAAAGCCTATTTGCTCTTCAGTGTATTGCAAAATTAGCTGCATGTTGTTCTTGTTGATAACCATCAACTCTTTGAGTGCTTGTTTGTTTGTTTGTTTGTTTTAGAGACAGAGTCTTGCTCTGTTGCCCAGGCTGGAGTGGAGTGGCCTGATCTCGGCTCACTGCAAGCTCCGCCTCGAGGGTTCATGCCATTCTCCTGCCTTAGCCTGCCTTAGACTACAGGCAGCCACGACGCCTGGGTAATTTTTGTATTTTTAGTAGAGACCAGGTTTCACCATGTTAGCCAGGGTGGTCTCGATCTTCTGACCTCGTGATCTGCCCACCTCGGCCTCCCAAAGTGCTGGGATTACAGGCGTGAGCCACTGCGTCCGGCCTGAGTGCTGTTTTCTAAATGAACTAATGTTCTAAGAGTCCAATCACAGGGATATTCATTATTTGTAATATTATATTAAGCTAGTATATAACATTGCAAGCTAATATATAACTTTCCTTAAAATATAAAAAATAGGTTACTTTACCTAAAAAGACATCTTACTTTGATCTGGAGGAGAGGATAATCATGAATTGTCAAGGCATGTGCTGTTATATTCCTCTATTTATACCTATGGTTCATCTTTCCCTCTCCCTTGATTTCAACTTTTTGATTAGCAGAAAGAAATATGAGTAGCTTTACTGTGGTATAACTGACATGCAATGAACTACGTACATTTAGTGTACAATTTGATTAGTTTTGACAAATATATAAGTCTGTGAAATTATCACCACAATCAAGATAGTGAGCATATAAATGGCGTCCCCAAAATTTCCTCTTGTCCCTTTGAACTCCTCCCCCTCACCAGTACCTGGTACTTTTTAGTAGCAGTTAATCTACCTTCTGGCACTATAGATCAGCTTTTATTTTCTAGAATTTTATAAAAATGGAATCATATTTTATGCAATGTTTATGGTCTATGTTCTTTCACTCAGCATAATTATTTTGAGATTCACCTATGTTTTTATGTGCATCACGTGATATTTTAAACCATTCATCTGTTGATAGAAATTTGAGTCTTTTCCAGTTTGGGGCTACTACAAATTAAAGTGCTATGTGACATTTGTATACAAGCTTTTGTATAAAAATACGCTTTGCTTTCATTTGTCTTGAGTAAATTCCTAGTAGCGAGATGGGTGGAATATATGACAGGTGTATGCTTCAATTTTTAAGAAACAGTGAATAAAAGCAGTTTTCTTTTCAGCTTGGATGTTTTATTTATTTGTTGTTATTATTATGATTATTATTATTTTGCCCTGTTTCATTGGCTTCGAAACAGTGAGAGCAAACATGTTTGTCTCATACTTGCCCTTAGAGGAAAAGCATTCAGCCATTCAACATTAGGTATGGTGTTTAGCTATAGATTTTTTTCATGTCCTTCCTAGTTTTCTAGTTTTCTGAGCTTTTTTTTTTATCAGGAATGGATATTCAATTTTGACAATTGCTTTATCTGTACCTATTGAGAAGATCATATTTATATTTTTCTACTTTTTGTTTATTGATTTGGTGAATACATTGGTTGACTATGTTAAATCAAGTCTGCATCCCTGAGATAAACCCAAATTGGTTATAATATGCTGGATTGGTCCGTTCTCACATTGCTATAAAGAACTAAGACTGGGAAATTTATAAAGAAAAGAGATTTATGGTGTGTGATGTTCCCCTTCGTGTGTCCGAGGGGGGAGGGATAGCATTGGAGATATACCTAATGTTAAATGACAAGTTAATGGGTACAGCACACCCACATGGCACATGTATACATATGAAGAAACCTGCAAGTTGTGCACATGTACCCTAAAACTTAAAGTATAATAATAATAAAATTAAAAAAAAATTTTTACAAAAGAGATTCAGTTGGCTCATGGTTCCATAGGCTGTACAGGACATATGACTGAGGAAGCCTCAGGAAACTTACAATTATGGTGGAAGGCAAAGGAGAAGCTGGCACATCCTACATGGTCAGAGCAGAAGGAAAAGAGTGAAACAGGAGTTGCTACATGGTTTTAAAATACCAGATCTTGTGAGAATTCTACCATAGGAGTAGCAAGGGGGAAATCTGTCCCCATGATTCAATCATCTCCCACCAGGCCCCTCCTCCAGCATTGGAGATTACAATTCCACATAAGATTTGGGTGGGAACACAGACCCAAACCATATCATATACCTTAAAAATATTTTTGTTTTAATTCTAAATTTTTAAAAAATATTTTATATTTATGATTACAAGGCATATTGATGTGTAGTTTTATTTTCTTACAATGTATTTGTCTGCTTTTGTTATTAAGTTAACACTGGCCTCAGAATTCATTGTGAAGTATTCCTTTTGCTTCTATTTCCTGGAAGAGTTTGTGCATTTGTAACAGTCATAGAGACTATTTCCTTGTCTCTTACATCTGTAATCAATATTGCTTTTTCCTGTTTGGTAGAATTCACCAGTCACACCATTTGAGCCCAGAGTTACCTTTGTTAAAAGGTTTTAAGCTACAAATTCAATTTCTTTAATAGGCATAGAGCTACTAGGGTTAACTGTTTTTTCTTGAATGAGCTTTGATCCTTTGTATCTTTCAAGGAATTTTTCCATTTTATCTTAATTATCAAATTCATTGGCATTACTTTGTTTACAATATTACTTTATTATTCTTTTCATATATTTAGAATCAATGATGATGTCATCTTTCTTATATCAATTATTGGAAACTTGTGTCTTTCTTCCCTCTTTTGTTCCTGATCAATCTGGCTACAGGTTTATCAATTTATTGGTCTTAAAAATTCAGCTTTTGATTTTATTTATTTTTCTGTTTTTTTTTCCTGTTTTTGATTTTTTCTTTATTTTTGTTTTGATCTTTATTCTTTTCTTATCTTGCTTACTTTGTGTTTAGTTTGCTTTTCTTTATTCAGTTTCTGAAAGCAGAAGTTAAGTTTATTCATTGTAGAACTTTCTTCTCTGCTTATATAGGTGCTTATTGCTATCAACTTCCACTTCATTTCCCTTGACATATGCCAATAATAAAAATGAAGCTATATAAACAATGAACAAGAAGGAATTTAAAAATATTGTTATTATCGGGGAGTGGTTTTGGTAACTAGTTCATCTTAGGAAGCTCCTTGACCTATGTTCCAGAGGTTGTCTTGCAATATACCTCATTCTATGATAAAATTCAAGATGTGTTCAAAAGTATCATGCTTCTTTATGTTGAGGAAAATCCCAGGAATAAATGAAGCAGGATATTGCTTCATTTATTCAAGCAATGAAGAAAGCACATTTAAATAAAAGTTAGATCTTTGTATATCTTCATATATCTTGCTCTAATGAAATATTTTTTAAATATAATTGTCATTAATGCTAATTTTCATTCATTTTTCAATAATTTCATATATTTTATTTGTTATACAGCATCAATGAGTATTAAGAGCAAAGCCAATATTTTCACTAATCTCACTTATACAAGGATAATTATCTTGGAAATTCTTAAAGGAAATCTAAGTGAACACCCTAGCTTTAAATATGCCATTCTCTTGAAGCAATTGATAAATAGTCTAAGATATATAAGAGTTTTTACTCAAAATTGCCCATTTGGAACTTGTTAAATAAGTGCAATATTATTAGAGAGCACTGCTATTTCTCATCATTATCATAACACATAAAGTAATTTAGTAGAGACAGGCACTCAGGGGTTGACAAATTATGGTGTTATACATATGACACCCAAACGAATTCTCACCTTGTGACTAAAACGTTAGACTAAATGGTCACCAACCACAGCACTGGGAGGAGTCATCCCTCTCCCCTTAGTCTATTTGCATTTTTTCTTAAATAAGGCGTTCACTGTTCCCACCTTTGATCAACTTTGAATGTTACAAGTTTCCCCTTTTACATCTTTAAGCTCCAGTTTTTCCTTTTTTGGAACAAAGTAATAATCTTCATTACTCCACAGACATATTTTGAGGCTGAATTTAGACAATGACTAAGAGAGTTCACGAGAATCTATAGGAAAGCACATAAATTTAAGGAAAGCTTTAATGTTTGAATTCAGTGCCACCGTGGGCTATTCTTCCTGCTTAAAATCCCTAGGGTGTTTTACTATTAAGACATGTGTGTTATGCTAGAGAAATTTAGCTTAGATTAGCTTTTCTAACAAACTCTTGATTTGAGGTAGAATCAGAAAGGGATGTCACCCAGTACAACAATATTTTTGAATGAATAGTCAGGAAAAGTCAGGAAAACTTGCTTTCCTGTTTGTTTCCCTTGCCCTGTTTGTTTCAGAGCAGTGATGTAACACATTTAAAATACTTTATCAATTTTATATATGCTAAGGTACGACCAGATAGCCTCTGAGGGGAAGGCTGTGAGGATGCTTACCTAGTTGCTTCCTACCTGATAGCTACATCCTCCTTTCTCTCCCCATTTCCTCCTTAAGGAGCCTCCCTGCTCAGAAACAGACAATAATAATGTCCCTATTTTTCACCTGAAATCTGTTTTGGAGACACTTTTTCTGTTCTTCTGCAGTATCCTTTTGTACTTCTTTCTATCAGTCTCTTTTTAGGAAGGTCATCTCACAGCAGGGACATGGTCTCCTGACCCGGGTGTGTATGTGTTTGAAGGGTTGTGGGGGTTATTAGGGTGTTGGGATTTAGGCTGGTAATGTGTAAGAAATTTTGGTTGTAATCTTTACAAGTTGTATTTTTTATATCTGTTATATAAATAGACACAAAATTTGCAGAATTATTGAGTAACGATGTTGTATTAGGTAGTCCTCACATTGCTATAGAGAACTACCTGACACTAGGTAATTTATGAAGAAAAGAGGTTTAATTGACTCACAGTTCCTCCATCTGTACAGGAGGCATGGCTGGGAGGCCTCAGGAAACGTATAATCATGGCAGAAAGCAAAGGGGAAGCTGGTAAGTCTAACCATGGTGGAGCAGGAGAGAGACAGAGAGAGAGCAAAGGGGAAGTGCTACACATTTTTTAAACAACCAGATCTCATGAGAACTCTATCACAAGACATCACTAGGGGGATGGTGCTAAACTCTTAGACACAATCCCCATGATACAATCACTTCCCACCGGGCTCCACCTCCAACACTGGGGGATGACAGTTCAACATGAGATTGGGGTGCAGAAACAGAGCCAAACCATATCAGATGTATAAGCCGTGTAGCATAGAATCCTTTAATATCTACATTATTGATTCTGCTGCCTTTTGGAGTGAAATAAATTGTAACAAATTTCTCTTTGATGTAGTAACCTTTTGAATCTCTCAGGATGACTATTTGTCATTCTCTTCTATTTTTGGAACATCACTGGACAAAGGAAAGTGAAGGCAAAATAAGGGTAGAATAAAATGGTCATGCCAGCCCATTACTGGAAAATGGCCCATGCTTTTCAAGTGGGTTTCTTTTAATTGTGATTCTTCTGTGAATATCTGGGGATAAAATTCCAAAATATAAAATGATGATCATTTCTTATTTCTGGTTAGCCAATTACCATTTTGTTGAACCTAGAAGAGCCCAAACATTTGCTGGCCATGTCAGAAGGAAGCCGCTGTTAAAGCAGGCATCCGGCAGAAGGCAGCTTTCCCACAGCCACGTTGCAGTGGTCGCTTTCATGTGGATTCTCATGGGCATCTTAACAAATCCTGTAAGCCTTTGACAATTTGCTTTTCCTCGTTTCAGACCAGTGTTGGTCACTGATTTCTTGGTGATATCATAAAAGAGGAAACCCTGTATTTTTCACTTCTGTGTTGATGGGTGTGTTGCATTCTTTTCTGAATATGAAGCAACAAGATTTGCCTTCTCCAAGCAGCAAGATCATTAGGCAATTTGTTCACATTCATCATGGTAGGGATTGTGTGGTAAACACACCTCAAAGTGATAACATGACTTGAGCTCACCTTGAGAACTACTCTGTATGGCAGATGCCCTTGAATGTGTGTTCAGAGTTCCGAGCGAGAGAATCCAAGAGCAGACAACCCAGAGATTTATTCCCTATCTGTGAGGAACATCTGAGCCCCTAGCCATTCCCATGGACTGTGGTCTGTAAAGGGGATCAAGACCCTTTGTTGTGGGTTAAATGAAGGTTGTCAGGTGGAGGTTCTTAGGGGGAGGATGTTAAGTGAAGATGCTATATAAACTGCATGGCTTTTATAAGGGTTATGGTTCTCCTGTCCAGCCTGCCACTGCTGGACTCTCTCCCCTCTACGTAAGCCCCCAATAAAACCCCATGTTTCATTCACTGGCTCCAGGGCTCTTCCTTGGCCTCTTGAACATGGTGCCATCCCCACTGGAGTCAACAGGGTTTGGCACGACAGGAAGTCCTTTCTTATTTTTATTATTATTTTTCATTAAATGTTTTGTCCTGTATTAATGGAAATGCCCAATACATATGAAATCTTGCAAACATCCCAGAAAAACTGATTTCTCTACAATTCTTACATTTGAGGGAGTGTGTCTCACTCCTCATTCCCTTTATCATTTCCTTATGGAAATAAGGACAGCATTTTCAGTCACTGCAGTGTTTGCAAGGGATTTGTTATCAGCAACTGCTTCCTAAGTTATTTATAGTCTGACAAATAACTGACTCTTGCTGTGGTGGGTACATATCAATTTGTATGGGGATGGGGAATTTTCTCTGACATGAATAAAAAATCAGTTTAGGATAAAGAATGTGCACAATAATATCAGGACTTAGAAAAGACCTGCCAGCATTCTGGCGATGTGAAAGGGATACTGAGCCGGGAGCTTTGGGTTGGGAAATCAAGTTTGCCGTTGATATGCTGTGTGATCTTGGGCATGCTTCTTACTATTGCTGAGCCTCAGCACTGGCATTGGCAAATGAAGGTGTTACTGTTGGTACTCTCCCCAGATCCCTTCATGCACCTTTTATTCTTCTGTATGCTAGTTCCCTCACCTTCTCTGTGCTTTGCCTCTACTGGCTTGTACCAGTGACTTTCTTCAGGGGACTGTTTTTGGATCCCTTGAGCCTCCTGCTTCATTCACCCTTATTCACAGACAGCCAAGGTGCCAGAGGGTTTATACATCTTCATTAGGCACCCCTAGCCTTTACCCAAGGACAAGCTCATACAGAGGTATGAAAAATAATTTGCCTTGCCTTCAGGATGAACAAATTCCAAAGGTGTAATTTATATTCTACGGTTTCTGAGGTTGTTGCTGTGACGGCACCTAAAGCCCCAACCCGGCTGGACTTCTCCCATTCCCTGCACTCCTCCTCCCACATCCTCACGTGATTCTCCAGGGAGTACTTTGTTAAGAATCACTTCCACATAAACCCTCATCTCAGGATCTGCTTCTGCAAAACCCTTTCAACCTCACTTAACCAGTTGTTAAAGGTTAACTAAATATAGGATCAACCCAGATTTATAGTTTTTACTATTTCTCATAGTGTTTTAAATATTGCCTAGGTAAGTTTATATAATGAGATTATACAGACCATCAGTCTACATACCTGGGTTAGTGTAGGTGGGTAGATTTGGGCCCTTGAGGTCCAGATTTCAGTGAAAAATAAGTTACCATCTTACTTTATAATACTTCTTTCACCATAGCAATAACTTTTGGTGGGAAATAATTATTATTACATTTTTTAGACAAGTAAGTAGGAATTCGGAAAGGACACATCACTTGTCTATATACCTAGGGGACTTGGTTGCGCCACTGGAACCCAAGTTCTCCAGCTCTGAACTCAAAGTCCTCTCCAAGTACAGACAAGGCTGTAGGTAAATGTTTTTCTTGAAACCACTTGATTCTCTGGTTTCCTTGTCTGTTTTGCATGACCTCCACTACAGCCTCAATATCATGTTGAATTTCTGAGAACCTTTCCAATGTTAGCTAAGATATGAGTGTTGGGGCACCTAGGGAGCATAGATAAGTCAATACGGGGCTTTAAGATATCGAAACCCTTAATATTCCAAAGAATCAAAGCTGAAAGGACACTGAACAAGATCTTTACTCAAGTTCTTCTAATACCATAGCCTATAGGTAATGAAAACATGAATATGAAGACATATTTTACATGTCTTCATATTCAAATTGAGATTCATCCATTCTCTCTTAAATAAACAACTTGGCTTTCTTTTTTATGAAAAAGCCATTATGATTTGGTTTGCTCTCCAAAGAGTTTGGTTACTGAATATCAACTTTTCTTAGAGAAAAATGTGACATCTTTAAGAAGTGAATTTGTGGAAAGAAAGACAGTTATAAGAGAAAAGTGGGAGCAAGTCAATTAAGGCTCAGGGAAACGTTTATTTCAACTACAGTCTCACAGCATGAATAAAGCACTCAAGGGATTGAGGTTCCTGCAAGGGAGGCCAAATGCATACTTCTCAGACTGAAGAAAAGAAAGTTATTCTTACGAGCCACTTGGAGGTGTTTAATAGGTAATTAGCGCCTTTCCTATCCTTTGTTTCTGACAACTGACTGACATCCTAAATCAATCCAGGTGGTAAGAACAAGATAAAGGCCTTAAAGGCACTAGCTGTATGCTGATATTGTGAATAATTACCTGGGGAAGCGGTTTTCAAATGCTTTCAGATTCTTGGGCTCAGTTTCTGCAAGTTCTGCTTTCTGTAGTGGGAGAATTCACATTTGTGACAGGCATGGAAACTGTTTCCTAGTTCCTCATATCTAGAAACACAATTGGTAAAATACTATTTTAAGTATTCCTTCGAATGGAATCATGTGACATTTTCATTTTGTTGTTGTTTTTTTCTCTTAGTATCTTGTAATAAGTTAAATATTTGCTGAAGGAAGAGAGCTGTAATAGAAAATGGAAGTGCCAGTGGTGAGACTTTATTTTTTTTTCTGAGGAACGGTTGAAATACATGAAGATACATAGAGAAGAAAACAATTCTTAATAAGTGCTAAGTGTCATCAAATACTATGTTTAAATGAACTCCTACTGAAGAGAGATTAGATTTTTTTCATGTATTTTGTTAAGAAAGCAATTGAAGATCAACAAGTAGAAGTAAGGAGTAGACTCTTCAGATACATGGATTTCTAACAGTAGAGTTGCTCCAGCTGGACTCACTCAAACAAAATGAGTTCCAAATTCCCAGGGATGTGCAAACATTGAATAAACAATGAACTGCCAAGATTAGGTAGTACAAAGCTCATAGATGATTCCTGTTCCCATATTGCATAGGTCTCCTTTGTATTCAGAAAGACATTGGGCTTCCCCCAAACCAAAGGAGAATAGTGCCCCTCCCACTCACATCCAGAGGCGTACATCTATTGCATAGGAGTTGCTTTCATTTTCCTCTTTATAAATTGTTTTGTCTTATTCTAAATTCACTAAAGAATGATGATTTTCAGAAATGTAACAATATCAGGTGGAAGTATAGTTATGTTCTAGTATAATACAAGGTAAGCTAATTAAAAGATATCACTGATATATATCAAAATAGAAACACTTGCAAAAATGACAATACTTATTTTTGTTGGGGATGCAGAGAAAATAGTACTCTAAAAACTCCTAGAGTGTATATGCATTGTCATATCTTTAATTTTTAAGCCATGATAAAGAGGGTATTAAAATTTAATGTACATACACTTTTTGGTCAAGCAATACTTTATATCTAGAAATGTATGTTATAGAAACCAAAGGGTTACTAGTAGAGACCTATGAATAAATAATTTTCTTGCATTAGATATTAGAAAAATACCCAAACATGATAAAGTAGTTATTCAAATTATGGTACATCTATACCATGGATGTTCATGAATGCAACCATTAGATACAACCCCATCATAAAACCATCAGATCTTATGAGACTTATTCATTATCAAGAGAACAGCATGAGAAAAACCCATCCCTGTGATTCAGTTACCTCCAACCAAGTCCCTACCATGACACATGGGGATTATGGGAGCTACAATTGAAAATGAGATTGGACTAGGGACACAGCCAAACCATATCAGACATCAAACTATTTATCTTCACAAATGATATAATTTCACACCTAGAAAACCTCATAGTCTCTGCAAAAAGGCTCCTAGGTCTAATAACTTCAGCAAAGTTTCAAAATATAAAATCAATGTACAAAAATCAGTAGCATTTCTACACACCAATAACATCCAAGCTGACAGCAAAATCAAAAATGAAATCCCATTCACTATAGCCACATACAAAAAATACCTAGGAATATGGCTCATCAGGGAGATGAAACAGCTCTAGAATAAGAATTATAAAACTCTGCTGAAAGAAATCAGAGATGGCATAAAGAAATGGAAAAACATTCCATTCTCCTGGATAGAAAGAATCAGTATTTTTTAAATGGCCATATTGCCCAAAGCAATTTCACAGATTCAATGCTATTTCTATCAAACTACCAATTACATTTTTCACAGAATTAGAATAAACTATTTCAAATGTCATATAGAACCAAAAAAAAGCCCGAATAGCTAAAGCAATCCTAAGGAAAAAAAAATGAAACAAAGATGAAGGCCTCATGATACCTAACTTTAGAATACATTGCAGGGCTACAGTAACCAAAACAGCATGGTACTGGTACAAAAACAGACACATAGACTAATACAACAGGTTAGAGATCCCAGAAGGAAAGCCATAAACCTACAACCATCTGATCTTTGACAAAACTGACAAAAACAAGCAACAGGTAAAAGACTCCATATTCAACAAATGATGCTGGGATACCTGGCTAATCATATGCAGAAGATTGAAATTAGATTCTTTCCTTTCACCATATACAAAAATCAACTCAAGATAGATCAAAGACCTAAATGGAAAACCTCAAACCGTAAAAACTCTAAAAGGAAACCTAGGAAATATCACCTTGGACAGAGGCCCTGACAAAGATTTTATGACAAAGCTTTCAAAAGCCTTTGCAACAAAAACAAAAATTGACAAATGGGACCTAATTAAACTAAAGAGCTTCTGCACAACAACAAAAATTATCAATTGAGTAAACAGATAATCTACAGAATGGGAGAAAATATTTGCAAATTTTGCATCCCACAAAGGTCTAATATGAAGAATCTATAAAGAACTTCAACAAATTAACAAACAAGGAGTAAACAACCCTATCCAAAAATGTGCAAAGAACACGAACAGACAATTCTCAAAGGAAGACATATGTGGCCAAAAAACATATGAAAAAAATGCTTATCATCACAAATATTTAGAGAAATGCAAGTCAAAACCACAGTGAGATACCATCTCATACCAGTCAGAATGGCTATTACTGAAAAGCCAAAAATAACATTCTGGTGAGGTTCTGAAGAAAAGGGAAAACTGATACACTGCTAGTAGGAATGTACATTAATTTAGCCACAGTGTAAAGAAGTTTGGAGATCTTTCAAAGAACTTCCTCAAAGAACACACATATATTCATTGAGACACTATTCACAGTAGCAAAGACATGGAATCAACCTTGATGCTGATCAATGGTGGACTGGATAAGGAAAATGAGGTACTTATACACCATGCAATACTATGCAGCCATAAAAAAAGAACAAAAGCATGTCCTTTGCAGGGACATGGATAGAGCCAGAGGCCATTATCCTAAGTCAATTAACACAGGAACAGAAAACCAAATACTGCATGTTCTCACTGCTAAGCAGGAGTTAAACACTGAGAACACTTGGACAAAAAGAAAGGAACAATAGAAGTCGCGCCTACTGGAGGGTGGAGGGTAGGAGGAGAGTGAGAACTGAAAAACTACCTATCTGATACTATGTTCATTACCTGGGTGATGAAATAATCTGTACACAAAACTCCCGTGACAGGCAGTTTACCCATGTAGCACCTGCATATGTACTCCTTGAACCTAAAATAAAAATTGAAAAAAAAAAAAGCCATTAGAAAGAATGGATTGGAATTATAGCTGTTTATTGGAAGGAATGTTTATCAGGTATTGAGAAAACAAGGTGAAGAAAAATGTGTATGACTTGTTTTAATTTTTGTGAGTCATGATTCAAATATGTGTACATATTTTAAAATTTAGGTTTATGTGTTTGTCCACGTATGCGTGTATACATAATGCATTTTTGGATACACCTAAGTATAGAGACAAGTATGGAAGATGTTAACATGGTTTACCTAGAAGGGTAGTGATAAGGGTGAAGAGATGAAGGAAAGAGGAAGGAAGCAGGCAATTAAAAAGGAAAATAAATGCTAGCCTCATTAAGTAAATAGTGTGTATTATATGGTTCTGTAATTGAATACTGTGTAAAATTACATATGTGTAAAGAAAAATGTATAAAATCTTTTCCTGAAAAATGAGGGGAAATACTTTACATATAACTCATTAGCCTAGTTTAAAAATCTAAATGACAAATATTATTTGAGTAAAAAGTCAGCAAATACAGAGCTGGATTCAGCTGGATAGTTATTTTCTTTTTACTTTATTTAAAACCTTTCTCATTCAAGCTCTGGTTTAATGCAGCTCGCAATGAAAAATGTAGCATAACCTGAAAAATAATTGAGGAAATTACAGCATAGGGGGGTTAGATTCATTTTAGACATTTTTTGGTAAACAATAACACAGAACTCACTTTGGGTATCTGACAAGTCACTCATGACTGAAGTGTCTATGCATCCAAGCAGAACTTCATCAATATTCTTATTGAGTTAGGTCTCCCGATGTATTTACCTCATTTATCTCTATGACAGAGCAAAGTGATTTCTTTCACTTGGAGAAACATTAAGGCATTGTTGAGTATTGTCAAACTCAATAAGTCAATGATAATTTCAGACAAAAAAAAAACACATCTTCATTTTAATTGAATCCTAGCTTAGGACTCACAGAAAAATGTCTACAGGATAATAGCTTAATTGCTGCAACCTTCCCATCTTCAGTTTTGTTTAATTTCACACTTGAGTAAACCACCCAGTGGTTTATTATAGACAGATCTAGCTCCTTTTAAGTCATTTACAGGTTTTCACTAAATATCACAAATGAAGGAGTTCAATATGGGTCAGGATATATTATTTGTGAAGCCATATATCTGGATTTTGATATTTCATATATCACTAAATCTAACAAGTAATAATTGTTTGCCTGGGGCTAATAGACGTTAGAACATTTTTTAAAGTGGCTTTGCCTGTAGTGATGTGGTTTTTAGCCTAAAAATTTCAGACAGAAATGAATGGATCTCTTAAGGCAGTCAGAGGATGTACCTTCACCTCTAAATTCCAACCACTTTCCAATTACAGGAAAAGGCCTGCAAGCTCTCCCTTAGAAAACAACCCCTCTGGCTTTTACTATAACTTCTTCTTGCAGAAGTTTATAACTCAACTGCAAAAATCCTCTCAAGGTGAAACATGTCATGTAGTCTTCCTGTCCCAATGTAGATTTAAAAAATACAGTTCCTGAGACTTCGATAGAAGACATTTAACTGAAAGAAAAAAAAAAAGTCTTAAGTATTCTCAATTGGGAGGTCAGTAACATTCCCCAGTTGAGGAAAACAGGGCAAATATTAATTTAATATCCAAAATGTTGATTTTTCTTATAACTTTAATCCTTCCTTCCACCCCCTCTTCCTCCCTTTCTTCCATTTTTTTTTCCTTTCTAACATTTATCAGGCGTTCGTTGAGTTCCTTCTATGTGTCAGGTACTAAGCTGGTTACTAGATATATTAGTTTCCTGTTACTGTTGTAACAAATTACCACGAAATTCGTGGCTTAAAATAACAAACATTTATTTTCTTGCAGTTCTAGAGGCCAGAAATCCAAACTAAGTCTTACATAGCTAAATCAAGGTGTTGGCAGAGCTGTGCTCCCCTGGGAATCTCCAGGAAATAATTTGTTTTCTGTTGCCCTTCTTAGACTCTAGTGGCTGTCGATTTTCCTTGGCTATGGCCCTGTCACTCACTCCACTCTCTGTTCCTATTGTCATATTGTGTTCCCCTCTTCTGTGTCAATTTTCCCTCTACTCGCTCTTTTAAGGTCCATTGTGACTGCATTTAGGGCCCACTCACATAATCCAGAATAATTTTCCCATCTCAAATCCTCCAATAACCTCCACAGAGTTCCTTTTCACATAGAAGGTAACATTCATAGGTTTCAGGAATTGGGATCTGAATATCTTTAGGGACCAATATTCAGCCTACCACACTGGAGATATGCCAAATATATAACATGCATCTACCTTCAAAGAAGCTCACCCGAGAGACACATAAGATTACCAAAATCTTAGAAAATGTGTGAGACACACACTCTGAGAGCATAAGTATTTTGTTGCTAAAAAGATGATTAAGAATTAACTGCTTCCCAACTATTAATTTCAGTTTCAGCTTGAACAAGAATCAAGGCCTACTTGAGGATATGAATAAAAATAAAATCTAGCGTAACTGGAGATGACTTTCTATGCCTGTGGTAGGCTGAATAATGACCCCCCAAAGTTATCCGGGTCCTAATCCATAGATCCTGTGAACATTGCACTGTATGGTAATGTGGCCTTTACAGCTGTGATTAAACGAAGGCTTTTGAGATGGAAAAAATATCCTGGATCATCTGAGCCAGCCTTAAGTGAAATCACAAGTGTCCTTATAAGAGTGAGACAGGGGGAGATCTTAAGGCAGATTAAGGGAAGGTGAAGTTATGATGGAAAAAGAAGATGCAAAACTGTTAGCTTTGAATATGGAGGAAGGGATCATCAAGCAAGGACTGCATGAGTGGCTGCTCTAGAAGTTGGACAAGGCTGGGAATGGGAATCTTCCCTGGAGTCTCTGGCCGGAGCACAGCCCTGCTAACAACCTGTACTTTAGCCCAGTGAAAATGATTTTGAACTTCTGTCTGCCAAAACTATAAGTGAAATAAAAAATGTGTATTGTTTTATGCCACCCCACTTTTGTTAATTTATTAAAGCAGTCGTAGGAAACTAAGGCAATATTTTAAAGGCATGAATGTTTTCAACAATCTGATTTAGCTGAAAGAGCACTGGTCTGAGAGATGAGAGACAGAATCCAGAATTGCCACTTACCATAAGCAACTACCTGTTTTTTTTTATACAGGGTCTCATTCTATTGCCTGGACTGGAGTGCAATGGCGTGATCTCGGCTCACTGTAACCTCCCCATCCTGGGTTCAAGTGATTCTCGTGCCTCAGCCTCCCGAGTAGTTGGGATTACAGGCATGCACCACCATGCCTGGCTAATTTTTGTATTTTTAGTAAACATGGGGTTTCACCGTTTTGGCCGGTCTGGTCGTGAACTCCTGGCCTGAAGTGATCTGCCAGCTTTAGTCTCCCAATGTGCTGGGATTAGTGGCTCAGGTGTGAGTCACTGTGCCAGACCCAATCTTCATTTGGAGCCCAGGTCCTCTATCTGCAGGATGGTTGCTGGGACTTTTTCCTTCATGTTCTCATGTTATTTACCTAAAGGAGGTTTTATGTAATCCTATACTTTCTAAATCTCCAAATATTCAATCAGGAAATATCAAATAAGGAAAATAACATTGATTCATGTATTCCTGAATTGAATTCAGGATCAGCAGCAGGACATGAGACAATCTGTGCAGAATAGAGTAGATTTTATCATTATTGTCCTTGCTCTGGATCAGAATCCAATCAGAAATACACATTGAATTTTTTCATGTCTCACTAGACTTCATTCTAGAACAGCTGCTCAGTATCCTCTGTTTCTCATGGCTCAGAGCACTTAAGGAGCATTGTCCAGTTGTTTTGTATGGTGCCTCAATGGGGTTAGACTGATTGCTTCCTCAAGAGTGCATCTAGGTGACGTATACAGAATCCCACAGAAGTGATGTTGTGTCCTTCTCAGTCCACCATATCAGAATGCACACATTGTCAGTTTATCCCATTTTGGGGATTTGGGTGAATGAAAATTATATATATATATTTTTTGCAGTTTTTATAACTAAATAATAAAAGCAAAAAAATCATACTCTTAAGCAATAGGATATCAATTAGTAAATTCATATAGCTTTAAATGTCTAACATATTATATAAATGTTGAAAGGGTCAATGTCTGCCTAAAATAGCCTATATATCAGGGTCATAAAATCTGAAAGAAACAATGAAGATCTTTAAGGAGCACAGCGTGATAGGTAAAATCCAGGGCTCCTCCTATTAAACTAGAGCAGTGGCTGATTTGGCGTCTGCCACTTTGTGGTACTATGATTTTGGACAATATATTACAATGATGGCAATTAGTCTACATTTATTGATAATGACTGTGTTTCATGGGATGTTTTAAGAGGTGTAAATTTTTCCATTTAATCTCTACAACAACCAAATGAATTTTATATTAATAGAATTGCCATTTTACAGGTCAGATAACGGTTGCATAAAGAGTTAAGTCATTTCCTTAAGATCACATAGCTAGAAGGTAGTGAAGCCAGAATTTAAACCCATTCTGCATCCAAGTCCTGTATTCATCACCACTGTATTATATTGCCTCCCTAAAATTGCTAACCACTGTTTTCTCACGTAGAAAATGAAGATAGTAATCATACCTGTGTTATAGGTATCTGTGATTTAATAAAGGAGGCATTTAAATTTATGATTCATGTTAGGCATGTAATAAATGTAAGTTTTATTATCTCATAGTTATCAATGTGCCCTGATGTTACTGGTGGGAGGAGACAAGGCTCAGGGAATTTAAATAATCGCCTAAGGTAGCATCATGAGAAAATACAGATTAAAACCTTAAGCCACTGATTCATTCTGTGCCTCTTTCTACATCTCCTGAAAAGTGATCGTTACATTAAAAATCAGGGGGAAGATCCTATTATATTGATGCATAAATTAAAGACATAATTTACTTATAAGCTCATTAGGGATCACTCATAGCTGCAGCTCACCAAAGAGAGGATATAGAAATGCTGTGTTTCCAGGAGCAGATGCAGAGAACATATTAGCAGCTTTGCTTCTGGAAAAAGTATATGCTTTGTTGATCACTCACCAACTGGCCCACTCCAAGGAGAGCTCTGAATCAGCAACCCCTTTTAAGAAAGTGGCAAGTAAACTCTTCATACCCTGGTAAGAAATGAGTAATGGCCCCATCACTAGAAGTAATTAGTGACTTTACACAAGACATTTCCAATGTCTGGGCCTCTATCTAAAATCACAAAATGAAGGATTGGACTAGAGAAATTCTAATATTCCTCAAAGTTTAATCATTTTATGATATTCTGAAATCTTTGATTATTAATTTTCTCATTAGTGTGGGTTTTTAGAGCGGGCATTGAGGAATCAGTTGACTAATAATTAATCTCGTGCTTGGTACAGTGTTAAATATTCATGTTCGTTGTAAATTACATAGCATTATCAACCAAAGGTCTGGGGTTTCAAACATGCTTTTTTCCTGGGCCCACTTCTCATTTGGCTGATTTCTTATTGAAATATGCATACTTAGGCTTTATCTGAACATTTGCTCAAAAATCCAAGTCTTTTGCACTGCAGAGAGTCTCAAATGTGAGAACCTTGTTCTCCATAAAATGAAGGTATGTCTGTACAAACTCTCTGTGCTTTTTATGTACCCTTTATTGTTCCCAGGTAGTACCAAAGGACATAAGAAGTGCACATCAGTTGTTTGGTAATGCACTGATTTTTAATTTTTATTGCTTTTATATGCAAAGGTTTTCTAAAGACCTCAAGAAGAATGAATTTGCTGCAAACTTTTCCACCATATGCCACACATTTTAACATCAAGCCAGCATATGACGGAATCAATGAGAACATGTGCCTCTGTCTTCTTATCCCAGCCTGTTTTCAAGCTATATTAACTTGAAACCAAGATCAAAGTGATAATACCAAGATCCAAAATGAACTGAGTTGCTTAAGACATTATACTGCAATTGGCCTGTTGTTTTATTCTTCCGCAAATTAGCTTAGTCAATAGTTCAAACTTGAGTTTTCTTTTGAGAAACATTCTTTCTGAAACATTAAGCAGAAGTAAAGTATCTTCTGTAAGTTAAACTTCTTGGTTTTTTTAAATGGAATTTTTTAGTGCCATTTTTTATAGTCTACTTTATGAAGTGGGGCCTAGTCAATACTAGATTTTCTAAGACTTTTGCATTTATTTGGGAGAGTATAAACGATCATTTTTTTAAATCAAAGAATCACAGATATCATATTGCCTGCACAGAATGCTCCATGGGCCTAGGTGCTGGGAGACAGGCAGGGATGGATTCAAAGGAAGGACAACAAGATTGCCCAAATTGCAGCCATCCAAATAGGGAGAGAAGAGATGCACATAAATTACTTGAATGCAAATGTCACTGTGTCACATAACTTGAGAGATTCATAGAGCATTTTGAGAGTTCAGAGGAAAGTAAAACTGTTTCCAGGTGACAGATGAGGAAAAACTTTGCAAGTAGGTTAATATTTAGGCTGGAACTTGTAAAATGTATCAAATGTGGACATGGAAAAATTCAGACTAAGGACACCTGAGACAGAATGGATAGCTTAAGAAGAGGCACAAATGGGCGCCTCTATTTGTAGGGTATGGTTTGAAATTTGGGGATAGTTTAGTTTCATTAGAATGTGAATCATGTAAAGAGGAATTCTAGGAAATTCTAGGACAAAAAGGATAATTAAGTATGTGGGAGACACTACTTAGGAAGTAAGTGGTTGGCAGGAATAACATCTAATCCAACATTTTATTCTCACACTAGCACTGTGCTTGGCATTATTCAATTGGATTTATCTGATAGGAAAGAAGGAAGCAGAACATGCAGAATCATAAAGGAAATGGAAGAGATAGGTGAGATGTACAGTTTAGGCTATCTTAATTTTTTTCCCCTACAGTAAACTTAATAAAACACAGGAGGAGCAGGAATGTCTTTTTAATACTCTCGAAGGTGAAAAGAGTACAAAAAAGGAAAACAGTAAATTATGGAATTGTGATTACTTGCAAACCAATGCCAGTGGGATTGCTTGGAGTGTCAAGTTTTTCTTTTTGAAAGACGCCCAATGAAAGAAAAAGTCGGAATGCAATTTCTAGAGGAGAATAGGTTTTGTGAACTCTGTCATCACTTCATTTTGCCTTTATGCAAAGAAAATTGTATCTTATGTTCCAAGTCACAGTACATTTGTCCTCAGATAGTTTTACGCGTAGTCACCACTACCAATTTTCTGTCAAAATGTTTACATTATCTGTGGGTCTATTTCACAAACTAACAAACATTCTTAGGCTGAAGGAAATAAATTTTAGTGCATTTAATATATACTTTGGCTTCCTTACCACATTCAAATGCTGCTTGCAAGCTATATGACATTGCAATATTATGTCAATCCCCAAATTTGAAAGATCTGTTTGAGAAGATCAAATGTAATTGCTTTGTTCATCAAATATTTGGGGAAGTTGAGTTTGGAGAATGCTGATTTGAGATTTAACTTTCAGTAAATTGGAGAGTTAAAAAAAAAACTATCGTTTCTCTCTCTCTTTCTTTTTTTCTTCTACTTTGTTGTAGAGCCATCCATGTTTAAATTGCTTTTCCTGTGGGGAGTGATTTATTTCAGGCTAACTTGTGATGGATATGTTTTCCATGATTAAAATGAGTACTTTTTAACCTTAGGCTATGGCAGATGGGTGCATAAATATGAGGCAGAAACTGAGCCAAGGATTGACTTGTTTGCTTTTTAATCCTTTCTTTCCACAACAATTTTTTTAAAAACTAAAATCTCAGTAGTTTTTAAGAACTCTGGATTGGATTATTCAAACTTCCTGGTTCCAAAAACCAGTGTTTCGTTTTGACAATGATAATAGCTGAATTTACTCACGGGTATTTCTTACTTGGGCTATCTCATCCTAATTTTGGAGTGCTGTTCAAGTACTAATTATTATAATCCTAGACATGTATCTCTTCTTAGAAATGCTAGGAGGAACTCTTCTATTTGCAAAATTATAGGAAAACATAGAAATAATTGAAAGCAATCTTTATGTTCATGTAGGACATTGGTCTGTGTTCTCTCTTATGTATAATATCTTTTACTGGTTCTGTGATCATAGTTGTATGAATATAGCATGTGATGGTATTTGGATAATCTAAAAGGAGATTATATAAAATGGAAGGTCTTTGTTCAT
Source organism: Gorilla gorilla gorilla (assembly GCF_029281585.2). Lineage (NCBI taxonomy): Eukaryota > Metazoa > Chordata > Mammalia > Primates > Hominidae > Gorilla > Gorilla gorilla. The sequence goes on from NC_073236.2 coordinate 125,692,040, forward strand.
TAATAACAAAACATGAAATGAGACGAGCTAAACTCACATTGTAGAACAGTAGTGTAAGCACTAATTTAAGCAGAGATTCATATAACAAATTAGTACATACACTAGAATCACATAAATGTAATTCCAATTTTAAATTTTTAATTTCTCTTTTACGGGCTAATTAACAGTGGATAGGGAAATGCCTCTTGAATGATTTGGCCTGGATCTTCTTGCACTTTTGCTATATTGTTCTGAATATTCTTGATTTTGACCCACTTGATCTATTTTCTTGTCACATTCTGCTGCATGCCAGATTACCAGTGTTACTGGTACCTAATCCTAATTGCTATGATTTCTCTGACTTCCTGTTATTGCTCAGGGTTCAGGAATTTGCATAAGGCGGTCTCTGCCTATGATGCATTTCTCCTGCCCTGGGTCTCTTGATTCAGCTCTGGATTTCTTGTTCAGTGAGTCTTGGTATAAATCTCTTCAAAGACATTGAAATGACAAAAGGTTCTCTGCCATTTGGGAGGTGGAATTTAACATTATCATGGTAGTATACAGACTGATAAACCAAGATTATCTTCTGACTGAGTACTATATTTATGACCCTTCTTTATCTTTCAAAAACCTTTTTCTCTCTGCTTGCTTCCTGAATTGTCATTACCTGAGTTGTGTAAAGCTACATTGGGGAAGAGGAGGCATAAGATTGCTGGGTGTAGCAAGTAAGAACACCTAGGAATGGCACAGAGAAGAGTTTGTTCTGGTGCATGTGTGAACTATCAGATATCCAACAGAAAAGGTTGAGTAGAAATGAGATATCTACGTTCGGTTGGGGAAAGTTACTAATTGAATTAGGAGCCATTGGAATATAGATATCCTATGATTAAACCATGAAAGGGCAATAGAACACCAGGGAGTGAATACAGATGAGAGAACCAAAAATTAGCCCTGGGCAATGACAACATGAAAGATTTCAAATATGCTTAATAAGTTTAAATATTCACATTGGCTGAAAAAAAAAGCCTTATTTTGGAAAATTTTTCCATTGGACAATTGGGAAAATAGGGGATCAATTTTATTTGGATTTGTCTTATGTGTAGAGACATGTGGTAGTACCTAGCTAATCAGAGTGTTTTGTAAAGGGGGCAGGGCACTGAAGGCAGCCCTTAGCATGCCTGAACCTGTGTGATAATGAGCTGTATCATAACGGATTGCTTATTCATACTCTATAGGAAAGGGAAGGCTGGCTTTACTAACTGGGACTTTAAGTAATTTTTCTGTTTTTGATGCTCGAAAATCATCTTTCTTTTATTATTCATTCAGTAGTTTTTCTCCATCTGAAGGGAAATGTCTTGGCAAGTATAAATGTGCTTCCAATTTTCTTTCTTGTTAATTCCTTTCACATGATAAATTGCAGGGAACTGTACTGAAATCCCTTGAAATTGAAAAGTCAGCCTACATGAATGCTTAGGAGCGAAGGTTTGAAACATAATAAGTCTGTATATATTCAGCTGAGAGAATTTTCAGAAACATTTGCAGTCCATTGCTACCATTTATGGATACCTATAGATTCATTTGCATACTTCTCACGAGTTCTTATTTAGGTTGTCAATTTGAGTTATCTAAAATGGTAACAAAACTCCCCAAAATTACTTAAAATATTTTATGTCTTTTGAAAACACAGTCATTCATACGATAACCTTTCCTTAAAAATAAAGCCAATTAAAATGAAGAAATACCTTTTGGTTTCCCCCTATTTCCGTCTATACGAAGACAAACGACATCTATTTCGACCCTGGCCTCCATGACCCTCTGTGCTGCTTGGTCATAATACAGGTCTTCAAACTACCTTTTTTTTTTTTTTTTTTTTTCTTAATTTGAGTCAGGGTCTTGCTCTGTCACCCAGCCTGTAGTGCAGTGGTGTGATCATGGCTCATTACAGCCTCGAACTCCTGGGCTCAAGTGAAGGAAATGTAGCAGATACTACAACTGAGGGCTAAAATACTATATGACTAATAATGAAAACTGGAACTGTGTTCCTCCTGATGAAACACTCTGGGAATAAGTTAATATCTCCTGAGAAACATCCTTGCTTATGTTTAGTCTGAATATAAAGAAACATCAGACAAGTATATATTGTGGGATACTAACAATGCCCATGGCCTGTCTTTCTAAAAAATATCAATGGTATAAAAATAAGAGGGGTATTTTATATTAAAAAAAGAAAAAAAAAACCAAAAGACTTGATTAGATTCTAGATAAAAAAAATTGTGCCTAAATTATTTCTTAACTATATCATTGTATTAATGTTAGATTTCAAGGTTGTGAATATAATATTACAGTTATGCAAGAGCATGTTTTTATTTTTAGGAGATATAGGGGTACAGTAGAATAATGTCTGCAACTTTTACAAAATTTTACATACATACATATTAACATACATACAGATACAGAGGCTATAGAAAGAAAATTTGGCAAAATGTTAATAATTGGTGAATTTACAATACTAATAGGGGTACATAAGCATTGTACTACTCTTTCAACTTTAGTGTAAGTTTGTGTTTCATCAAAAAAAAGTTGAGGAAGTAAATTATACATACAATTGACCTCTGAACAACATGGTTTTGAACCATGCAGGACCACTTATCCTTGGATTGTTTTTAATAAAAGTCACACCAAGTATGCCTGTCTCTCCTACCTCCCCTTCCACCTCTCTACCTCCTTTACCTCTTCTGCCTCTGCCACCCCTGAGACAGTGAGACCAACCACTCCTCCTCCTCCTCCTCTTCAGGATAGTCAACATTAACAGGAGGAGAATGAAGACCTTTATAATGATCTACTTCCACTTAATGAATAGCAAATCTATTTTCACCTCGTTATAATTTTTCTTATAACATTTTTCTATAACATTTTCTTTTCTCTAGCTTACTTTATTAAGAATACAGTATATAAAGCATAGAACATTAAAAGTACGTGTTTACTATTCATATTATCAGTAAGTCTTCCAGCCAATGGTAGGCTATTAATTGTTAAGTTTTGGGGGGGTAAAAAATTACATGCAAGATTTTTGACTGCATGAAGACTCAGCATCCCTAACTCTCATATTGTTCAAGGGTCAACCGTATTTGAAAGAAAAATAAGTGGAACTGGAAAATATATTTCTCATTATAAATAACCCCAATTTAAGAGGAGTACTTTTAATTGAAATCTACAATTATGTATATAGTAATAGCTTATTTTTCAGACAGTTCTGTACACTTCTTCAGGCACTAATATATCTTATTTACTTAGTATTTAGAAACTCCAACGGTGTCATATTGAATAATTTTTACTACTAATCTTCACTTTCTACAGTTGGAAAATTGAATCACTGAATTCAGTAGTCTTGCACATGATTTTACAAGTTAAAAAACATGGGGAAGCTCAATTCAAACTCAAGTCAACCATCATTAAGTGTCCTTGCACTTTCTATACTGGATTCACTGCATGCACATGTTTGTGAGTGTATTAGTCTGTTCTCACACTGCTAATGAAGACATACCTGAGACTGGGTAATTTATAAAGGAAAGAGGTTTAATTGACTCACAGTTCCACATGGCTGGGGAGGCCTCACAATCATGGTGGAAGGTGAATGAGAAACAAAGTCACGTCTTACATGGCAGCAGGCAAGCTCTTGCAGGGGAAGTCCCATTTGTAAAACTATCAGATCTCATGAGTCTTATTCACTACCACAAGAGTAATATGGGGGAAACTGCCCCCTGATTCAATTATCTCCATCTGGCCCCACCCTTGACACATAGGGATTATTACAATTCTAGGTGAGATTTGGGTGAGGACACAGCCAAACCATATCAGTGAGTGTTCATGTATTTCCAACAATTAAAAGATCTTTGAAATTTTGTGGCTGGCTCTTGCTTTGGTAGATAGGTCATGGAGCGAATGAAGCAAAAGTTGTAGAATCAATTTTCATATTGAGAGAGAAATACCCAGTATTTCCCATTACTATGCCACAAATTATTCGGATTGGGATCATAGGGCATAGAGTAGTGTTGCTTTAAGACAATGATATTCCTGCAACTTGTATATATTTATTTGGTGGCTTATACTGGCTTAAAACTCTTGTTTTCATTTACCCATTTTGCTCTTGTAAAAGTTACAATTTTAATTCAAATATTCAAATTGTTATAGCTTTTGATCATTTCATGAGTGTTTTCCTTTTGACATTTGAAAACCATAAAGTCATATTAAATAAGAAAACCTTTTTTAGTTTTGGAAACTTGAAAAGAAACTTATATTTCCCCATACACTACAAGTCTAAGGGGTTTTAGGAGCAACTTTCCTGAAGTTGCATTTATGATGATGTGTTTTAAAGTTTATTTAATGATAAGATGATAGACATATTTATCATGTGAAGTAGTGGCTATTAGCTTTAATTTTTTTTTTTTTTGCCCATTTCTCCTGACATTTTTCACTACTTTGGCAGATTTAACCCAACAATGCCAAACCAAGTTACTGTACGAGTTAAGTGTTTTATGGAACCAAGTCAAGTGGGCCTTGAGATGTGTTTTTTCACTTTGTAATTGTATGATTATGTATCAGGACTTCAACTCATATAGTTTATAACTGGTTCTTTAATTATGTATGTAATTCCTAGGCTTAATATGCTAGATTCAAAGTCATAAGCTGATTCAAGTCAATGCTCTGTGGCTGTAGCTTTGCTGTCCCGTGACTTCAGGGAAATGGCTTTCTCTGCCATTGCTGCTGCTGCTTAGATGAAATGGCCATTAAAGGGCTAGATTCCTTTGCTGACATGCCATATCCATTCCTTTCTATATCTCTTTATGAAGTATTCTTTGAACATTTAGAAACAAAAAATAGCATTTTGAAGATGTTTAAAGAGGGAGGCCAGTTCTCCTTAGAGCTGGTAATTCTGAAGGTCTGGACACGTGTATACAGTCTTTTGATGTTTCCTGTTTTCCCAATAAGTAATTTTAGACACCTGGCTATTTTAAGAGGGCTACTTAAATCCCTCTTACATAAACCAACTGCATTAATGTAAAACGTAGATTATTTGTGCATGTTGTATGGAAAAAGCAGAAGTAGCCGCTAAAGAGCATTTGCTTGACCATCTCTTAAATAAAGTTTTATCAGAACAACTGCTCTTTTCTTTTGATGATCCAGTATCCAAAAAGCCCAGGAACACTACAAAAATGGGAATCGTATAGCAGTAATAGAATGTAATCAAAAAATCAGCAAAGGATCCCAGGGTGTAATTCACAAAAGGGGGGAAAGAGGTAAACAAACAAATGGAAAAATATGCAACCACTCTATAATTAGTCATACATGTATAATTTTTGTGAAAAATAAATGTAACAGTTCATGTAAATTAAATGCTTTAAAAATACCATTTTAGATACATTTTAACATCATAAAAAGTCATTTATGGTGACACATTATGCAATATTTGGAAAATACAGAAAGAAAAAATACCCATTATTTCTAACCCTCGTATCCCAGAAATAAGCACATTTAGTATTCAGGTGTATATTCTTCTGTACTGTTTCATGCTTATAGATTTCTTTGTTAGTTTTATATAGTTTCAGGCTTAATACAATATAGAATTGTGTATTCTTCTACACATACTTAGCAATTTTTCATTCTTCTCTATTTAAACTTAACAATATGAGCTTTCAATATACTATAAATTTCTCATCAGAATGTGATAGCTTTTTCCTTTCTTTTATTCTTATCACAAATTTACATATGTGGAAGTGAAAATATGAAGTACAGAATTACAATGTGAAAGCTTTCACCTCTTAACTTTTCTAATTCCTCGTGTATGTTTCCAGATTCTCAGATAAGAATGGGTAAAAAGATAGGTGGGGCAGTAGCTAGGATAGAGAGAGAGCACAAATATAGGATCGTACTCAATATGTTGGCTTGCAATTTGCTTTTTGACTCAGTAACATATAATGGACATTCTTCAGTTTTACTAAGCAAAACAGCTTAGTCTGTTGAATAAATATGCAATGTTTATATTATAATTGATGTACTAATGGGCATTTAAGTTCTCTCCAATATTTTGATGCTCCAAGGCTGCAAGAGACATTCTTGTCTACCCTTCTGAGTGTTTTTTTTTTTTTATGAGAGTTAACTTAAAAGTAGAATTTTCTGGTCAGCAGTTTCAGCTATTTTTTAGTTGGTTGGTACTGACAAGTTGCTCTCTAAAAATGTTGTACCAATTTATTCTTCAATCTATAATACATGGAGTATCATATTTCCTATGGTCTTAAAAACACCAGATATTATACTCTGTTTTTTAGTCTTTGAAAATATAATAAAAATAGAACTCTATATTTTTATCATGTTTCTCAGAACAATACATAGTTTGAGCACATTTTCATATATGTATTATTCATTTTTGTATAAATTGATGTGCAAATATTCTGGCCATTTTTATATTTATCTTTTTAAATCACAGTAAAACATTCCAATGAATGGTTTAACTATTGAATGCTATTTTTTGCAATATTGAAAAAAATTATGGTATAAACACCTTTTGCGAAATGTTTTTATGCTATTCTAAATTACATACTTAAGATAAAAATGATAAGCCCAATTTGGGGTTAAGGGAGATACACATTTTTAAGGTTCTTCTTATTTTCCAAATAATTTCCCAGCAAAGAAGCAATGTATAGTAGTGTTAATTTCATCGAAGACCAGAAAAAATACTTTGTTAAAAATGTTGCTAAAAGCATAAATGAATACATTTATTTTTAAGAAAAAGTATATATGTATGACTAATTGTAGAGCGGTCCCATATTTTTCCATGTTTGTTTACCTCTCTTCCACCCTTTTGTGAATTACAACTTAGGATCCTTTGCTGATTTTTTATTACATTCTGTTACTGCTACAGGATTCAATACAGTATTGTAAGGGTGGGAGATAAAAATAATTAACATAATCATAGAACAAAATCCATAATTTATCAAAAAGTCTGTATTGTATTGTGGTTGAGAACATTGATTCTGGAGCCAGATTATCTGGGGTTTGTATCCTAGGAGGATTAAATTAACTAATGTCAACGTATGAGTGTCCTGTGGCTGCTATGACAAATTATAATAGACTGGAAGCCTTCATACGGTTCTTTCTTTTTCATTCTCATAGTTCTGGAGGTTGTAAGTCCAAATATGTATCACCTGAAGTCCAAATATGTATCACCTGAAGTCAAGGTGTTGGAGCCTCTCTCTGGAGGCTCCAAGGAAGAATCAATTTCCTTTTCAGCTCCTAGAACTGCATTTCTTGCAATTCCTTAGCTTCTGGTCTTTTCTTCTCCACCTTCAAAGCCAGTAGCATAGCATCTTGCTTCAGTCTTCGCATTGCCTCTGTCTTTCTCTGTGAAATCACCTCTTGCCTCATTCTTGTAAGAAGAACACCTATAACTACATTTAGCGCTCTCCTGAATAAACCAGGATAATCCCCCTATTTCAATATCCTTACTTTAATTATAGCTGCCAGGTCCCTTTGTTACATAAGGTGGTATTCACATGTTTCAGACATTAGGATGTAGATATCTTTAGGGGACATTGTTGAGCTTACCACAGTCTGTAAAGCATGTAGGACACTCTGGACCACAGGAAATGCTAGGTAAATGTTAGCTGGTTCTATGTAAAAGTAGTTTGTAATAATGATGATATAAAAGGCCCAATAAAGTACTAGTGAAGTGCATGGGAATTTAGAGGAGGCTGAGTTTACTTCCATCTGAGGATATTACAGGTGGCATAACACAGTAGTAAGCATTGAGAAGAAGAGGTACTATTTTAGTTTGCAAAGATAGGGGTAATGCAAATTTAACATGCTGCGTAATTCAGCTATTCCTCCTGCCCCTTCATCCTGTGACCCCACATTTGCTTTGTATTCAAAAGGACAAGGATAGCAAGCATAGTATAATCTGTGGACAAGAAATTTAATTTCTTTCTCTTATTAGCTATGTGACTGAGAATGCTTTTTCTCATTTTTGCATTTCTAAGCCTCAAATTCCTTCTCTATAGGATAGAGATTGAAGTACCTCTCTTTTTTTATTATTATACTTTAAGTTTTAGGGTACATGTGCCCAACGTGCAGGTTTGTTACATATGTATACACGTGCCATGCTGGTGCGCTGCACCCACTAACTCATCATCTAGCATTAGGTATATCTCCCAATGCTATCCCTCCCCCCTCCCCCCACCCCACAACAGTCCCCAGAGTGTGATGTTCCCCTTCCTGTGTCCATGTGTTCTCATTGTTCAATTCCCACCTATGAGTGAGAATATGCAGTGTTTGGTTTTTTGTTCTTGCGATAGTTTACTGAGAATCATGATTTCCAATTTCATCCATGTCCCTACAAAGAACATGAACTCATCATTTTTTATGGCTGCATAGTATTCCATGGTGTATATGTGCCACATTTTCTTAATCCAGTCTATCATTGTTGGACATTTGGGTTGGTTCCAAGTCTTTTCTATTGTGAATAGTGCCGCAATAAACATACGTGTGCATGTGTCTTTATAGCAGCATGATTTATAGTCCTTTGGATATATACCTAGTAATGGGATGGCTGGGTCAAATGGTATTTCTAGTTCTAGATCCCTGAGGAATCGCCACACTGACTTCCACAATGGTTGAACTAGTTTACATTCCCACCAACAGTGTAAAAGTGTTCCTATTTCTCCACATCCTCTCCAGCACCTGTTGTTTCCTGACTTTGTAATGATTGCCATTCTAACTGGTGTAAGATGGTATCTCATTGTGGTTTTGATTTGCATTTCTCTGATGGCCAGTGAAGTACCTCTCTTACAGGCTTCACAATTAAATAAAGTAATGGTTAGGAGGGGTGTTTTGTAAAACTCAATTTAGTCCACAAATATTAGCTATACTGTTTGTCTCTACATAATTATTAAGTATATGGGGACTCCATTATTCCCAGGAAAATTGAGATCATTATCCTCAGAGCTTGATCAGATTGAAGATATACTTTTCACAAAAATTCAGACTAAGTCTGAATGCAGGTAAAAATGAACTACTTTTTGTAACAATTAAATTTAAATACTTTGCTAAAATCATGGCACTATCCAGATGTGAGATTTGAGCAAACAGGTTACTCATTTCCAAATTAATAAATAGATTAATTCAATGGAAGTCAACATTAGAATAAAATTATGACTTTGACGTTTTTCCTTGTTTGCTCTCTTTTCATACTTTATGCCTTAAAACTACAAGATTTTTATCTAAACCTATTCCCCTCCCTCAATTTTTTTCAGATTTAACTTTCAAGTATTTTCTTTCACAGTCTTCTCCTCCAAGACCTAAACAATTCACTCTGGCAATTTTTTTTTTTTTAGGAGCTAAATGATTTTTTTGACTCATTGGGTTGTTCCAGCCACCCTAAGGCTCTCAGAATATCTCCCTCAAATTGTTAGTGACAAAATTCTGGTTTGCATACACTATTGGTTTTGATAAATAAAGAACTTATTTTACCTGATGTATCTTATAAGAGCAAATCTGTACAATTATAAACTCTGTTTTGTAGTTACTCTTATTAAGAAAAATTTATCTGGTCTAAGTTAACGTTTCAGCATACCTAGTAGTGGTTAATGAAACTCGAGGTATAATGTATGATAATTAACTTGCCCTGAAGCACTGCAAGAAGCAAAACCAATCCTTATTTCTACTATGGAGACAGGAGTTCTACAGTTTTCCTTTCTGCTTTTTTGTTAGTAAGTAATGTGGAACAGAATTTGTCATGTGATAGGGTTAGATGATGGCATTTTCTTCCTTAGTTGGTAAGAAAGAAATGGATGCTTGTGGTACATTGGTCATAAGTGGGGTTCCCTTTGGGTTTACTGCACTATGTCATTTTCCTAATGATTGGGGAAAGAAACATTATAGTCCACAAAAAATAAACAGGGTCCCGAGTGACCTGAACTTATCATTTCTCTGATGCTATGTTTGTATGTTTGTTTCCTTTTAAAGCAGACAAGTCAGCAGCTCCATCCAGGTTACACAGAGCAGGGGGTGGTATTTGGTCTTTTACTTGGTTCCACATGTTCTGAGCAGAAGAGGAAAGAAATCAAGCCTGTCTGGTAGACCTAGGCATTGGTGACAGTCTGTGATGGATCTTTACATTTTAGTTTCTTTTCATAACAATAAAACCTGAACATCATCTACTTAAACTATACAGTAATAAATAGTTGCAACAAAAACATTGTGTATGAACAAAGAAACTAATATAATTTGATACAATAAACATATTTTTGCATTATGACATATATATGTTTAAATAATACATAAATTTAACATAAAGATACATATTAGGAAGTTTGTACTTTGAAAATATTTTTAGATCTATCATGCCATCTGTTCCTCACAATAAACCTGGGATGATGACAATCATCCCATTCTATAGACAAGAAAAGTAAAAGGGTGTGAATTAAATCTCTTTAACATCACTCACCCAGCTAGGGTGGCAGAACAGAGTGGAAACCACGTTTTCCTGGTTTTAAGACAAACCTAACAACTTATTCTTAAACAACAGTTTCCACAGAAAACAAGCCTGGCTAATTCTCATCTCCTGCACGACTGTAGCCTGGTTTATTACGCTCATTACTAATCGCTACTCTTAAGCAGCAGGCAGTATCTTGGGAGGAAAAATGTCTTGATGCCAAGTATGATTTCTAACGTGTCTAAGTTTCATAAAGCAAAGGAAAGCTTGGACACGTATTACACGGCTGATGATGAAACAGGACACGTACTGAGATGGATGTCTTTTTAAACACAGCAGCTGCACTATCTGTGTGTGTATCCATCCTTATATGTGAGTGTAAATAGCAATGAAAAAAATATGGTCCTTAGAATGGCAAACCCCCAAGCCTCATTAAATGCAAGTTTATGAAATATATTGATGTGCCAATGAACAAAAAATATTCATGCATCTCTGATGGAAAGTATCATTCTTTAAAGTATGTTGGGTAAATATGATGCTATAAATCTAGGGCTCCCCAGGTAAGATTTTTCTAGCGAGTTTAGTAAACATTAGGGGAATCTGGCCCACTGTGATTTTATTTGCTTTAGCAAATGGGAGAAAAAAATCTCTGCATTGCTCAAAGCTCTTGGGCACACAATTTAAAAAAAAATGAATTACAGTTTTAGCAGTCTTACAAGACACTGCCAGGTAGGTTAATAAAATATAATTACTTGCAGTGGCCAAATAATAGCGCATTTGATTAGGAAGGTGTGGGGGATTGGTGGTTAAAGTCCAGGAGAGTGATAAAGTTGCTGACATGGGCTTGTGAGCTCTCTCTGCTGGATTCAGAGACTGTAGCTGTGTTTTCCCCCAGTGGCACTGCCAGCTGCAGTTCTTAATGAGTTATTACATCCCGGGCTGAGCAGACAACATGGCATATTAGGAAATATTTTAAAGAAAAATTTGCCGCCTTGCAGAGTGAACATTTTGAAGAGGCTAGAAATGAGCCCCTGAGACCTTTCTTGAGAGGAGGTTAAAATAGAAAGTCTTCCTGGGAAAAGACAACGTGATTTTTATCAGTGATCTAAAAGCTGAAAGTCAAGCTTGCGAACATGCAGACAGAAGTTACTGCAGTTCTTGCCTCCCACAGAAAGGTTCTTGGGACAAGGAATAAGTGAGTCTCACTGAGAGGAAAACAGAAATTAGAGTCCCCCACAGCCCTCCAGAAATGTGGCACGTCAGGTGAGTGTTTATCCATTTTAATATTTTTTAGCGATAATGACCGAAGATACTCTTGGCATGTGTGCATCAATAAAAACATAAGGTAAGGGCCAAGAAACAGAGTCTGTGGCTTTTGAGGAATCAGTGCCTTATGGAAAAATGTACCCCTGACATAGAAGGAAGCTGGAGAAAGAAAGTAACACAGAACTCCTGTGATTGTTCTTTTCCTCGATGTTTTCCATTTTATCCTCTCAAGAGTTTTGAAAGGTGAATATTTTGAAGTCTATTGTTTTTGAGCAAGAAACTGAAGCAGAGAGAATGCAACTGACCCAGATCTCTGCAAATAGAAGTGTCTATGCCGTTCTACCGCAGCCATAAGTCTAGTGTTGATATAATTCCTTCAAATTGTTGCGGTGGTGTTTTTTCCTCTGCTATCTATCTCTTCAATTCCTCAGTCATACGGTGAGCTTATAGTGAAGGCAACTCTTTACCCTTCTCACAACTCATACCCCAGGAAGCAAGCCTAGGAGGCTGCCGGTGGTTAGCCATTGTCTTGAGTATTACCACAGTTTTCACCTATTTGGTTTGCACTTTCCAATTCCTGTTACCATCATCTTCCTACTCCCCTTTCTCCTCTTTTTTCTTCTGTTACTTCACGGTAATATCAGCTCCATTAATTTCTGGGAGCATGCAGCAGTTGGTAATTTGCAGCTATGAAGCAGGAAGATGTGAATTTTGTGGAAACAACTCTATTTTTTTGGTGTGAGATGCATGGAGATTTCAAAGTTTCTCTAAGGATATTTTACATCATACATTTACTAAATACCTACAATTTGTCTTGGATGGTAGTGGGAGCTTGATAATTTTGTGTATGTAGTGTAGGAGAAATAACAGTGAATTCTTAAATGATGTGATCGACTTTCTGGTATTCAGAAGTTAAAGAAATGTATACATATATGTGTAAAATTAGAGATAATAAAAACTATTGTAACATAAAGAATAAGCAAAGAGCCAGCACTATGCAAAGTAAAGATAAATTGATTTTGATTGGGAAAAAATGAGAAGTTTATTAGAGGAGAGCTGGGCCTTATTACACAGAAAGGCAATTTGAGCTGGCCTTACTATATGGTACAACTGGTCAATATGGTAAATCAAAAACCCTCTCTTCTGATTCTTTGTGGGATAACTTTTGAACCACAATAAAATGAGTGTTTTTATATTCTGTGCCAAAATTTATTTCATTTTTCTGATATTCTTTTAACCAGTTGTTTTTCTACTTTTTTGAATCTTTAAACATGCTTCTAAAAATCAAAGTGATTTTCAATATTATGTCTTGGGGCTGGAATAAGAAGTTGAGAGAGGTCTGTGGCTAATCAAAATAGAAGAGACACTCATAGACTATCACAGGCTTTCTGAATCTCACTGAAATAGACAAATACAGTGGCTGCCCATTGGTGCCCCAGATTTGGAAGACACCTATAGTCTCAGTGCGGAGTGATCCAGCTCATATGTAGGATGACTGTGAAATCTTCTGTGGTACTTCATAGGCAAGCTTCAGGAGCATGACCTGGCTCTGAGTATGTTAGGGAACCTAGCTGAACCCAGATTTTTCTGCCATATGGTAAGTAATATTCCTTTTTACAAGCTACAGCTTCCTTTATTATGCCTTTACTCAGGCTCATAACTAAAATGCCTTATAATGTTGTTCTATCATAATTATTAGTTCAACAACTATTTACTACGTATCTATTATAAACTAGATCTGAGGAGGTGCCTTCACCTCTCCAAACAATTATTTTTGGTGTGCTGTTATATAAATCAAGATAGCCTTCCTACTTCTTTGCTTCCATTTTGCGAATTACTTAAATTCTCTTTCAATTTTTCATTTTAATTGGTAATGATAATTAAACTCCCACTTAATAAAATTATTGTGAAGATTTAATGACAATATATGTAAAGTACTTATAAGACTGCCTGATATATGTAAATATCTTATGAATAAAATATTTTCTGTTTGTTTTTATTTTTGTTTCCTCCTTGAGGTAGGGAGGTTTAATTTGGGTCTTTAAGAATAGGTAAAATTTAGATCTCTCTAGGTGATGTTAACGTAACAAGTACAGTGGGTGAAATTGTACAGGGGATGTTCAAGTAGAAAGATAATTAGACTGGGAATCAGAGTACCTGTGTGTTAATAAACATGAGGAACACTTATAATGAAAGTGATAATAGGAATTGCATTTAGTACCTAGTATATAGAGCTGGGCTAAGATATGAACATAGACTACTGTATCTACTGCATCTAATCCTGTTTGCATAACCTTGCTGAAATTGTTTCCTTTGCTAATTCCTTGTACTCCAGTTGTCAAATGGAGTATTGAACTTCATCACTGATCATCACATTTTATTTTTATTTTTTAATTATTATTATACTTTAAGTTTTAGGGTACATGTGCACAATGTGCAGATTAGTTACATATGTATACATGTGCCATGCTGGTGTGCTGCACCCATTAACTCGTCATTTAGCATTAGGTATATCTCCTAATGCTATCCCTCCCCCCTACCCCCACCCAACAACAGTCCCCAGAGTGTTATGTCCCACTTCCTGTGTCCATGTGTTCTTATTGTTCCATTCCCATCTATGAGTGAGAACATGCAGTGTTTGCTTTTTGTCCTTGCGATAGTTAAATAAATCATGCTGCTATAAAGACACATGCACACGTATGTTTATTGCAGCACTATTCACAATAGCAAAGACTTGGAACCAACCCAAATGTCCAACAATGATAGACTGGATTAAGAAAATGTGGCACATACACACCATGGAATACTATGCAGCCATAAAAAATGATGAGTTCATGTCCTTTGTAGGGACATGGATGAAATTGGAAATCATCATTCTCAGTAAACTATCGCAAGGACAAAAAGCAAACACATTTTTTAATTATTACAAGAATCCTCTCAAAATCAGAACTTTTAGCAATTGTTTCTAGTGAGAGAAGACCTCATTGAAGTGACAGTTGAATAGTCTAGGGAAAATGTCAGAGAAAAGGCTGAAGAGTCCAGGACCAGATGGATTCACAGCTGAATTCTACCAGAGGTACAAGGAGGAACTGGTACCATTCCTTCTGAAGCTATTCCAATCAATAGAAAAAGAGGGAATCCTCCCTAACTCATTTTATGAGGCCAGCATCATTCTGATACCAAAGCCGGGCAGAGACACAACCAAAAAAGAGAATTTTAGACCAATATCCTTGATGAACATTGATGCAAAAATCCTCAATAAAATACTGGCAAACCCAATCCAGCAGCACATCAAAAAGCTTATCCACCATGATCAAGTGGGCTTCATCCCTGGGATGCAAGGCTGGTTCAGTATACGCAAATCAATAAATGTAATCCAGCATATAAACAGAGCCAAAGACAAAAACCACATGATATCTCAATAGAGGCAGAAAAGGCCTTTGACAAAATTCAACAACCCTTCATGCTAAAAACTCTCAATACATTAGGCATTGATGGGACGTATCTCAAAATAAGAAGAGCTATCTATGACAAACCCACAGCCAATATCATACTGAATGGGCAAAAACTGGAAGCATTCCCTTTGAAAACTGGCACAAGACAGGGATGCCATCTCTCACCACTCCTATTCAACATAGATTTGGAAGTTCTGGCCAGGGCAATCAGGCAGGAGAAGGAAATAAAGGGTATTCAATTAGGAAAAGAGGAAGTCAAATTGTTCCTGTTTGCAGATGACATGATTGTATATCTAGAAAACACCATTGTCTCAGCCCAAAATCTCCTAAGATGATAAGCAACTTCAGCAAAGTCTCAGGATACAAAATCAATGTACAAAAATCACAAGCATTCTTATACACCAACAACAGACAAACAGAGAGCCAAATCATGAGTGAACTCCCATTCACAATTGCTTCAAAGGGAATAAAATACCTAGGAATCCAACTTACAAGGGATGTGAAGGACCTCTTCAAGGAGAACTACAATCCACTGCTCAAGGAAATAAAAGAGGATACAAACAAATGGAAGAACATTCCATACTCATGGGTAGGAAGAATCAATATCATGAAAATGGTCATACTGCCCAAGGTAATTTATAGATTCAATGCCATCCCCATCAAGCTACCAATGACTTTCTTCACAGAATTGGAAAAAACTACTTTAAAGTTCATATGGAACCCAAAAAAGAGCCCACATCGCCAAGTCAATCCTAAGCCAAAAGAACAAAGCTGGAGGCATCACACTACCTGACTTCAAACTATACTACAAGGCTACAGTAACCAAAACAGCATGGTACTGGTACCAAAACAGAGATATAGATCAATGGAACAGAACAGAGCCCTCAGAAATAACGCCGCATATCTACAACTATCTGATCTTTGACAAACCTGAGAAAAACAAGCAATGGGGAAAGGATTCCCTATTTAATAAATGATGCTGGGAAAACTGGCTAGCCATATGTAGAAAGCTGAAACTGGATCCCTTTCTTACACCTTATACAAAAATCAATTCAAGATGGATTAAAGACTTAAACGTTAGACCTAAAACCATAAAAACCCTAGAAGAAAACCTAGGCATTACCATTCAGGACATAGGCATGGGCAAGGACTTCATGTATAAAACACCAAAAGCAATGGCAACAAAAGCCAAAATTGACAAATGGGATCTAATTAAACTAAAGAGCTTCTTCACAGCAGAAGAAACTACCATCAGAGTGAACAGGCAACCTACAAAATGGGAGAAAATTTTTGCAACCTAGTCATCTGACAAAAGGGCTAATATCCAGAATCTACATTGAACTCCAACAAATTTACAAGAAAAAAACAAACAACCCCATCAAAAAGTGGGCAAAGGACATGAACAGACACTTCTCAAAAGAAAACATTTATGCAGCCAAAAGCACATGAAAAAATGTTCATCATCACTGGCCATCAGAGAAATGCAAATCAAAACCACAATGAGATACCATCTCACACCAGTTAGAATGGCAATCATTAAAAAGTCAGGAAACAACAGGTGCTGGAGAGGATGTGGAGAAATAGGAACACTTTTACACTGTTGGTGGGACTGTAAACTAGTTCAACCATTGTGGAAGTCAGTGTGGCGATTCCTCAGGGATCTAGAACTAGAAATACCATTTGACCCAGCCGTCCCATTCCTGGGTATATACCCAAAGGACTATAAATCATGCTGCTATAAAGACACATGCACACGTATGTTTATTGCGGCATTATTCACAATAGCAAAGACTTGAAACCAACCCAAATGTCCAACAAGGATAGACTGGATTAAGAAAATGTGGCCCATATACACCATGGAATACTATACAGCCATAAAAAATGATGAGTTCATGTCCTTTGTAGGGACATGGATGAAATTGGAAATCATGATTCTCAGTAAACTATCGCAAGAACAAAAAACCAAACACCACATATTCTCACTCGTAGGTGGGAATTCAACAATGAGATCACATGGACACAGGAAGGGGAACATCACACTCTGGCGACTGTTGTGGGGTAGGGGGAGGCGGGAGGGATAGCATTGGGAGATATACCTAATGCTAGATGACGAGTTAGTGGGTGCAGCGCACCAGCATGGCACATGTATACATATGTAACTAACCTGCACAATGTGCACATGTACCCTAAAACTTAAAGTATAACAATAAAAAATAAATAAATAAATAAATGAAAGAAAAGGCCATTAGGATGCAGGGTATTGGGAGCAGGGTGCGAGGGAGGTCCTGCACCCGGAGAAGAGCAGGAAAGATAGGAGTGGCATGGATCAGAGAAGATGCTGAAATCGAATAAGATTGTGGTAATAATGTCACGGCAGCTAGAATTCTTACATGCCTTCTGTGAATCACAGCTGCGTTAGTGTCATCCAGTTAGTAAGTTTCAAAATTGTTATTCCAATCCACATTGGCCATATTCTAAAATAGAATCAGACTTCGATTTCTCCATCTTTAAAAAGTTTTACTAGGCACAAGGCTGGCCACTGGAGAAAAAGATTGGTAAACAGACTCTCTCCCTCCCCTCATGAAGATTACAGTCTACTGAGGAAACCGAATAACCAGTGTCGAATGGTAAATAGTATAAATGAAGCAGGATATTTCCCTGACCCCTTGGCGGACTCATGAAGGGGATGCTTCGTTTACTCAGCCCGCAGCCCTCAAATCCTCGCAGGAGGGAACACGTAAGCAAACAGCGTGGGAACTGGAATGCACGGTTCCCGTGCTAGAACTAGCTGGCCACTTCGGCACTGGCAGAGGTGAACTCCACTCACTGGGACCACTGCACTCCAACCCCTTGTGGGAGGGAGCACGCAGGTGAGCAGGTGCAGGAGCCAAGGTGAGCGTTTTTGAGCACTTGCAGGAGCAAACTCCATGCAGACACAAGTAGCAGCATCTGGGGATGCCTGTGACCCCTGAAGCCCCAGAAAGAGTGTTACAGTGCTTTTAGCTGTGGATGGCTTAAGTGTTAATAGCTCAGTGGATGCTCTGCATTTTTGCGTGAGTCGGCTGCCTTCCGCCAGCCAGTGCAAAGGGTCAGTGTGACAGCCTTTTGCATCCTCACTCATGGTTTCCGAGTTCTTGTCCAGCGTCCAGAAGTGAGGTCACATGAACAACTGAAGGATGGTAAATGTGGGGGATTTTATTGCTGATGAAAGAGGTGGCTTTTAGTGGAAAGGGGACCTGAAAGGGGGATGGGGCGGGAAGGTAATCTTCCCCTGCAGTCTGGCTGTCTCTGGCTGGATTCTTCTCTGAAGTTACACCATCAAGCTATCGTTCTGAAGTCGAGCCATTTCTCTCCGATGTCCAGCCTTAGCCTCCGATGTCCAGCTGCTTCTCCTCTCTCGCCCAGCTGTTATAGGCACAGGATGGGGGCTGCGGTGGGCCATGGGTGGTTTTGGAAAAGGCCACTTTGAAGCAGGAACAGGAATATAAGTTCTCACTTTGGGCCATGGTTTCAGGCTTTTCGGCCTGGGGGCGGTGCTTTCACCAGGGACCCACTCTTTTCTGCCTAGAATTTCTCTGCCTCCTGTCCCTAACATAAACCTGGGGAAAATAAGATTCTCTAGGAACACATAGGAAGGGCATGACAGCATGCCCCAAGGCAATGGGATAGATGAAATTCACCAACTAATGAGCAAATAACATGGCTAATTTTAAAGATACGTCATTACCAGGCTGTTGTCTCAGGGGTCTGTGGATCACTAAGTAAGGGACTCTGGTGCTCTATTGATTATGCTAACTTTGTTTCTCATCATTGCCCCTATACCTTTAATGTTATGAAAATTATATATTGTGTTTCTTCACTTCTTCCAGCTACCGTCAGAATTTTATCACATAAAAGCTTTAGTTAATAATTAACTAAAAATAAAACAAGATGAATTGATTTTTGTCTCATTTCCCTTGAATCTCCTAATCGAACTTCTCATTAAAATTATCTGAAAATTGATTTTAGAGTGTTATTACATTTTTAACATCATACATCAACCATTACTTATATTGAAAATAATTTATAATATTTTTAGCTCATTAATCTGTTGTTTCTTTTATTCTGTATCTTCTCTTTGCTTGTTGACTTTTTCCACCATTTTATGGTGGTATATCGTTGAGAACTACATATTTTACAAGCAGTATTTCTTGAATGGTACATTTACTGAGTTATTGAATGTACAACAGTCTTTTATTTTTCCCCCACAGTTAACTCACAATTAGGTATAACTGAAAATCTCAGGTAAAAAAATCATATTTTTTGGAAGAAGTTACTTCATAGTCTTCTAGCATCTAGTGTTGCTGATAAGTCCCCACAAATTGTATTTTTTTAATATTCTGCGAAATATCAGAAATTTATATTTATCTTTGGTGTTCTTAAATGTCACAGGCATGTTGCAAGGCACGATCTTTTAAAAAATATATACTACTTGACATTTAGTGGGTCTTTTTAGTCTGAAAATTTAGGTCTTTTGATATTTTGAAAGTTTTGGAAAATTTCTCTCTGTCATAATAATTCCATATCTGCATAATCCCTTTTTCCTTATTCCCTCCCTCCCACCCTTCCTTCCTTCCTTTCCCTTCTGGAGGTTTCCTTTAAGAGGTTATTGTGTTGTTTTGTTTTTTTCCAAATATAGTTTACTTACAACATTTACTTTATCAATCTATATTGCAGAAGGCTGTTAAAATATCTATTTCTATGATGACACTCTTGTTTTTAGCTCTTTTTGTAAATTTTATTTTGAAATGATTTCAAATCTACAAAATAGTTGAAAGAATATACAAAGAGTTTCTATCCCACTTACATTTTTCCTTTTTCCTTCCTTCCTTCTTTCCTTCCTTCCTTCCTTCTTTCCTTCCTTCCTTCCTTCCTCCCTCCATTCCTTCCTTCCTCCCTCCCTCTCTCCCACCCCCCCCCCCCACCTTCTTTCTTATTTTACCTTCCTGGAACTTCTGTTAACATTTGCTGGGGTTTATGAGTTAATACTGAATTCTTAACTTTTCTTATCATTTAAGTTTGTCTTTTTAAGTCATTTTTCATACTCCAGGAGAATCTTATCTTTCACCTTCCTGATCAATAATATGACATTAAAATATTTAGTCTATGATTCAGCTATTCAGCACCTATTTTTTATGTATGTATTCGTAATTTCTACCAACTTGAATTCATTCTTTTTTATATAACAACTTATTCTTGTTTACATTGAAGATACCTCTTTATCCCTTTAAGGATACTGTTCTTTGAAAGCCATATATTTTTTTCTCTAATAAACCAACTTGGCAGTGTCTTAGTTTCTGTTTACTGAATTTTGTACATTTTTCAAAGTATTTTTTCTTTTATTAAATATTAGATTAGTCTTGATTTGGTGCTCACCATTTTATTTGAGATCGCCTTCTAATTTTTGTGTGGATCTAGATGGTGGTTGCTGTATTCAGTCTCCAAAGAGTGCAGTCTGTGCTGCAGTGTATGGCTCTCTGGTTGCTTTTTCCCTGGGTTTGATGACTAGTCACACTTTTGAAAGTAAATAGCTACTCGGGACACTGGTGCTACTTATTTGGCCATTTTGCCCATTGCACTGTTCTCCTCTGAGTTCCAATGCTGAGGAAAAATGTGTTACGGGAAAGGGCTGATGACCCAGCTGGTCCAAAAGCTGCTCCTTCATTAATCACTTTCTGAAACACCCAGCCTGCCTTCTTCTAGGGTGTCTTACCTTGGTATTTCTGAAGAGATTCCTCCAGTGACAGAAGATTCCCCTGTGCCTGAACTAGACTGAGGTTTCCTTTAAGAGGTTGCTGTGTTGTTTTGTTTGCTTTATCCAAATGTATTTATAACATTCACTTTATCAATCTATACTGCAGAAGGTTGTTAAAATTTCCATTTCTCTGATGGCACTCTTATTTTCTAGCCCTTCTTTTGAAAACTTTTCATTTTGAAATGATTTCAAATTTGCAATGTAGTTGATAGAATATACTAAGAGATCTTATCCCCATTTACATTTTTACCAGATTTATTTACCCTTGGTCCTCTATTGTATTTTTTTCTTAACTATTTGAATATAGGTTGAATATATATTTATAGCTTTTACCAATTTATTACTACATTGTATTGATCTTCAGTATTTTCTAAGAACAAGGATATCCTTTTAGTTAAATACAGTAAAGTGTAGTTGAGAAAATTTAACATTGACATGATAAAATTTTATCTGATCTACTGTCCACATTCCAATTTTAAAAAACTTCCCATTAATGTCCTTTATAACATTTTCCCCCTCCATTATGATATTTGATCCAAATTACACATTTCTTATAATATTTGCATGTTTTTAATCCTTCTTTAATCTGAAAATTCCTCAGCCTTTTTTGTCTTCAATGACATTGACATTTTTAAGACATGATGGCAGTTGTTTTTGTATTTGTCTCACAATTTGAGTTTGTCTGATGTTTCTTTATAATTTGATTGGATATTTTGGTGTATTTGGCTGAGGTACCACATAAGTGAGGTTATGTGCTTCTCAGGGTTTGATGTCAGGAGGTACAGGATGGTATTTTTTCCTCTAAATGATTAGGAGTGTTGTCATCCATTTTCTTTAGTGTATAGTTAATATTTTCCTTTTATAAAGTAATTTACAGAGAGCTATATAGAAATATAAATTACATTTAAATATAAAATATATAAATGTAAAAATCTCTTTTATTTTCTCTGGACTTAGTATCTAGTGATTCATGCCTGATTCACGCTTACTATGATAGCTACGAAACAGTAATATCTAAATTTATCATTCTTACATATTTTTAGTTGGCATTCTAAATATAAAAAGGAGAGATTTTTGTTGTATATCATCTATGTTTTATTTTTATTTGTGGATTCTTACTTTATACAATAGGATATAATCCATTATTACTTTCCTTATTTTTATGCTAAAATTTTCCCAGAACCAGCTACCAGTGAGGACTGCTCCAGAATGACTTCTGTGTTTTAAAAATATGTCCTTGTTGATTTATTCGTTCATTCAGGAGCATTCTTTTATTTTCTAATGGTGCAACATGTTCCAGGTTCATCTTGTATTTTGTTCCTCAAACATGGAGATAGCCTTTTTTTTTTTTCTTTTTCCTTTTTTTTTTTTTTGAGACTCCTGGTTCCTTTTACTGGGGAATAGTATTTATTAATAGAAACCAATATCTGAGGCCAGGCATGGTGGCTCATGCCTGTAATCCCAGCACTTTGGGAGGCCAAGGCAGGCAGATCATGAGGTCAGGAGATCCAGACCATCCTGGCTAACACAGTGAAACCCCATCTTAACTAAAAATACAAAAAATTAGCTGGGCGTGGTGGCAGGAGCCTGTAGTCCCAGCTACTTGGGAGGCTGAGGCAGGAGAATGGCATGAACCCGGGAGGCAGAGCTTGCAGTGAGCCGAGATCGCACCATTGCACTCCAGCCTGGGTAACAGAGTGAGACTCCATCTCAAAAAAAAAAAAAAAAAAATAGAAACCAATATCTGAGCAGTATCTGTGCTCATTACTATGGGAGTCTTATTGATTCTGGTCCCTTTCAGAGTTCAGAAGTCGGAGAACTCCCTTTAATTCTAATTTAACCCCAAAGTGTTGTTGCATCTTTTCCCTCCTTCTATATTGTCCCTTCCTTCTATCATAGTAAAATCCTTGATTCTCAATAACATAAGCATATTTGTTTCTCAGTCTTCTGACACATACAAATAATACCATAATTGCTTTACCCATATCAGTGCAAAAGATAAAACTACTATTAAGAGTCCATGATTTTTTCATGTTCTTATACTTTTATTTGGACTGAAGTTGTATAATCATAGTTATGAGTTCCAAAGTTATCTGGCTTAGCCCCTCTGCCTCCACAGTGTAATTGTTATTCATCTGAAGTAAAACTAAATCTGAGTCTGGTAGCATCTGGATCTAGGATTTACTTCCCCATTTTTGTTGATTTAATTTTATTTTTCAAATAAGTCAACTATTAACATGGTTCCCAAAGTAAAAGTGACATAAAAGGTATACTTGGAAAAGTATTTCTGTTTTTCTGTGTTTCACTCCGTCTCTCCCTCCTACCTTGCCTCTTTTGAGTGACCAGTATTATTAATTCTGGTTTATCTATCTTTTCTCCGTGTGTGTGTGTGTGTGTGTGTGAGTGTATGCACACGCGTGTGTGCAGTTCATAGCAGAACTAAAAAGAGATATGTTTTAGGATGGGCAGAATTCTAAAGTGACCCCTAATGAGTCTGTCATATCCTTATATAATCCCATCCCCTTAGGTACAGAAGGAATCTTTAACTTGCTTTCAGTCAATAAACATAGGCTAGACGAAGGGACAGTCACTCCGTTGGTTATGTTACATTATATAAAACTGAAGAGTGAGAGTGAGAAAGAGAGAGAGAGAGAGATTTTCCTGCTGGCTTTGAGGCAAGGACCTCCCACATTGTGAGAAGACCTGTGAGAGTGTCACTTGACAAGGGACTGTGGAGCCCTTTAGGTGCTGGGCATGGCCCCAGCTGACAGCAGCAGGAAAGAAAGGGCTTCGGTCCTTCACCCACAAGGAATTCAGCCAACTACCACATGAACTTAGAAGAGGACCTCAAGCTCCAGAAAGGAATGCAGCCCACAGTACACCTCTACTTAAGTCTTGTGAAACCCTGAGCAGAGAATTCAGTTTAGCTGTGCCCAGATGCCCAACCCATGGAAAATAAGAAATTAGAAAAACAAAAAAGCATAAGCCACTAAATTTGTGTTATTTTTTCTTAGCATTGAAAACTAATACATATATTTCCTTATTTTTGATTTTATTTGCAGTAAAAATAGAATTATTTCTATATTCTTTTAACTTTTTAAAAGCATTATATCCTGGAGATCTGCAGGCCAGTTAATTTACAGATTTTTTTCTCAATCTGGAGATCACAGTTGCATAACACTTTATTATTATAACAACAAGTTTTCAACATTTGGGCAGTTATTCATTTCTAATACTTTGCAATTATAAATGATGATAGTTTAACTTTTTAGAAATGTGAAAATTATTTTCTTCTAGTAGAGAAAGTAAGCCCATTTATCCTTATTGATATGACTAGTATTTGGTCCCAGCTCTACCATAATATTTTATTTTATAATTTCTCTTTATTCATATTAATTTTTCTTTGTGTGGAGTGTCTTCTTTGTTCTCTCTCTCTACTTTTTGATATTTAGTCATGTTTGTATTTCTGTTCTAGCAGCTACCTTCATATTGATGCCTTTTATAAGTGTCCTGAATCCCCTCTATTCTTCCTTCACCTTTTACTCTCTGGGTTGTTAGTTCTAAATGCCATCCTTTGATTCCACTTAACAATGTATACAGTATTGAATTATCTCATTTTCTATTGTCTTTGTTCTATCCCCTTTTTGACTTTTTAAAGATACGATCTTTTTGCTTTTGCAGTACATACAATATGTGTCTACTGTCTATGGCATTCATGTTCCTACCATTCTAGACTTACTATTAAATATGTTAAATCTTTCTCTGTCTCTTAGTATTGCTGAAGCTGTATCATGGGCCGTTTTATTTGTGCCTAGTACTAATCCCATGTAGAATTATTTTGGGGGAGGGATAAGATATGTAAAAATATATAAAGTCAGGTGGTCTTCCATATTCTAGGGTTATCCGGTCTGGATTTCCATTTTTTTGTCATTTTAATTTTTTAAAAAGAATTTTTTTAGATTTGGAGTTGGAGAAAAAGCAAATGCATGTCCTCGTTTGGCCAAGCTAGTACCATTTTGAAAGCTGTTACAGCTTTGTTCTCTCTATACAGTTTTTGATATTTAGTTTACCCATTGAAGCTAGTTTCTGGATGAACTGACATATTCTGTTTCTCAGCCAAATGGCAAAACTGTCTTATTTTAGTGTTTCAGTCCATCAGCCAGCCTTCCTGTGCTCACTCAACCAAAGCCTTGGCAAAACTTAGGATGGCTTTGGCAAAAATTGTTCTGACATGATTTGACAAATTGGAGGACACAATAAAATGAACCGCATTGTCATTTCACCTCCACAACTTCCGCAAACATTTCACTGCTGTTAGTCTTGTGTAGGCCATTCACCCAGAATAAGGAATGGGGTATGCTAGTAAAGTCTGCTGTAGATAGGTGATGGGTAAGTAGGAGTTAACCTGGTAAAAGAGGATGGAGACACAAATTCAAGGCCTAAGGAATTATACATGGGCTGAACACAGCATTGACAGAAGAGGGCAGAGAGAAGGAGTGAGGAAGAAACCAAAACAACAGGGCCTACTTAGGTCCCTACTTTGCTTGCTAGCCCTGCGACTTGTAAGGAAATCCCGTCTTTAATTAAATAAACATAACACTACAAGAGGAAGTGAAAATTCCTACAGGAATATCAAGGTCATTGGTATGGATAATAGATTTCCTTCCTCCTGACTTCTCCTAGGGAATGCTATGTTTTATATTTTAGGAAGGTGATTCTCTTGCATGAATTTGCTTTCCTTCCCTGAGTTTTCACATCATACTTAGTGTTCTCGTCCTGTATAGTCCCCCATTTTTGTATTCTTTATTGGTATTGTGGCCAGGTTTCATACTGAGTCTCTCAGGTTTAAAATATCTTTACCTCTCTAGTTTCACAAAGCATCTCTGAGAGTAGTTATCAGGGCAATCAAATAGCGCTGAGTGTGTTCAGGGCTCCAGGAGCCTCTGGATATAAACGTTGCAAATTTCGTCAGGAACTTGAAATAACACAAGACATTTCTTTATATAGCATGCCTCATTCTTACAACGTATTTGTAGATACAGAGAAGGAGAGTAAGCGGGGGAAGGGAACAGAGAGAAGAGAGGACAGGAGAGGTGAGAAGAGGCACAGAGAGGAAAGGAGGGAGGAGAGAAAGAAAGAATATTTCTTACTGTGCAATTCTATCCAGTGTATTAACCCCCTTTCTATAGGCATTAATATACTGGGTAGAATTGCTCTTCATGAAATTTCCAAATTATTAGACAAAACTTGCCACTCACTATAGAACAGGAAAATTCTATATTATTACCTGCCTAGCCATTTTTGTGGTTTTTCTTGCAATTCTGGGACAGATTTTGCTTTCCCATATTTTGAATCATCCTCTGCAGATGCAAAGAACCAGAGAGCAGAAAGAATCAATTTCAGTGAGAATGGGAACAGCTGTCATGCACTGAATTTCTAGAGATGGCAATGGCTGTGATTCTAGTGGGACCTGCCCAGTGTCCAGGGGTTGGGATTGGCATTGCAAACTATGTAACATATGCCCAACAGGAAAGACAGTAGTTTTCTAGTGAACCAGTTTTGTGACATGATTTTAGGTATTTTCCTGACTTTTTGCCCCAAAATCTGGGATCCTACTCTTCCAGAGAACTGTTCAATATTCTTTTGCATAAATTTTTCCTATTTAGCCTCTGTTGCTTGTAACTAATAACTCTAATATACTGAATAAGTCACTTTTTCTTTTTGGGACTTTCATTCTTGTGAAATTGGCTGATTCATCTATATATTTCAGTAAAATAGTCTATCATCGTAAGATTCATTAAAGACTCTTCATGTTAGAAATTAAATCAATAAGAATAAGAGTTCCTTGAATTTAAAAAAAAGCAAAGAATGGCTCATGCCAACTTTTCAGAAACTATTTCGCACTCATTAGTGATTTTCTAATATCAAATAATTAATGACATGACAGTAAACTTCTTACTCCACTCAGTGAATTTCTGATTAAGTTAGAAATATGTTAATCACAGAAGTAAGAAATTTATGTTTTTTTAAAAAGGATTTGATTATAGTTCTAATGAGAAGTGATTTTTAAAGGGGTGTACAATTTGCCATTTTGAACAAAATAACACTTTTTATGGTAATTGAAATATGCAGAGTGAAGATATAATAAAAGGAGTTTGAGATGTTGTCTGGGAAGGAAAAGAGCTCCAGGGGAAAAAGGATTGATAGTCAGAACATATAAACTGAGCATTCCATTATTTTCCAGGGGAAGGAGATTCAAGAATTTTTTTTAAGATCAAAACAAAGATTTTTTAAGACCATCAGTTTCTTTCTGGAAAATATTTCAGAGTATTTGACATTTACATACCTTTATGGACAATGTGAGATATTTTTTCAGGTCACCTGAACATAAGTATATTTAAAACATTCACCAGTAAAGATAGTTCAGCTTTCTTAAGATTGGGCATATATCTTACAGTGTGCAAAACTTACCATTTTGAAAACATGCAACTTTAGAAGAAACAAATTTATCTGTGCAGATTTCACCAATAAAAACTCTTTTAAGGCTGTGGAAAAAATTTTAAAACTAACAACACAAAATTTAAAATTTGAAGGGTTAATTCCCCTTGGGTGATTTTTGGGATGTTTTACCGCAAGCTGTAACAAAACAACAAGGCAAAAGCATACTTTTTCAATCACCTAAAAAATCACTGACACTTTTGTGATAAATTGGTTTAACATATAATCTAATTTTTTTCTTATTAGTCTGAAAATATTGATAAGAAATAAGTACATTTTCTCACTACCCGTCTTAAACATTCATCAGTGTGATGAATATGCATGAATTGTCTGGTGTTTGTGACTGACACACACTTCTTTAGATGTGTCGTTGGTCTAGATAGTGTTTTATCTCAGGTTGAAAGCTCTTCAAAGCCCAGGACTATGCTTTTTACCTTTTTCCAATAGTAGTATTGAATACCACAGGTCTTTATCAGATATTTGATGATGTCCTTAGTGTACATTTAAACAGGTTTGCATTTCAAAGCCTACGAAACAAGCATTTGCAAGATGGTATATGAATCTGGAAGTCTAATTAGCCAACTTTTGGTATCCGGAACAATCTTGTTTTTGTGGTTTTATTTTGTTTTTAAAATTCACAAATTTTTTCAAGTATTACATTCAGCTGAACTTTATCAAGTGCCGCCTAAGTGCCAGGCACTGTTAGATGCTGAGACTCAAGGGTGAGTGAACAGAGCTGGTCTTTTACCTCATGTCCAGTGACAGACATATATTCATTAAAAAAAATTACGCCAAAATCAGTAAAAGGGGAACTGTGGTAAGTGCTGTGAAAACATGTTAAAATAAAATCGAAAATGTGGAAGACATGTTCTGTGTTTTAGTCAGCTTTATATTCCCAAAGACAACCAAATGACTGGCAAATACTCCTTCACTAAAGGTCAGTTTAATTAATCATTTCCACCTTTCATCAAGATTGTTTGTATTTATAATTGGAAGGCTAAGCTGGTTAGAGAGATCAGGACAATGTCCCTGAGGAGTGACTTCTGATCCAAGAGCTGAAGAATGAATCTGCAAGTCCCAGGTAAATACCAGAAAGAAGAGTGCTTCAGGCAAGGGGAATGACTTCTGTAAACAACACAAGCTCCTGGCAGCTGGTCACTGGTACAATCGGCCATCCCTTGATACTCACAGCACACTGTCCACTCACAGATATAATGACTACTCATACATCCCAAACTGTCAATATCCAGCTCTTCAATATGAATTTCAAGAGAAAACAATTGGAACCGGTGCCCAAGCAAATAGACAGCAAAATTAAGACAAGTCGATTCCCAATGTTCTTGGGACAAGAGATGGATAATAAAAACCTGCCTATTCAGTATAAAACAACAAGCAGAAGTGACCAGTCTAGAGGAGTATCCTAGACATGTCACTCCACACAGAAAGGAACACTGAATTCCTAATAATGATGAAAAGTGAAGTTCTTTAAGGAAATATCCAAATAAACAAACGAAAATGTTAAACAGACACTTAACTGCACCCTCAAGGAAATGAAAATCCATATCAATTAAAACTAATAATTGGAGGATGATTCGTAATGGATTTGAAAATGTGCCACTCAGATCTCCCTCCAACAGGACTTGCTGCTGTCATGATGACAGCAAAGAGCTGGCAGTCTGGGGTTGCCTCGGCTGCAGAGAACCATTTAGCACAAATCCAAGCTGTTCTCAGGGTGGCCAGCATCCACTGACCAACCATGGTCAGAATATGAAGCTCTGCCCAATATGGCCCGACAGGGGTCCTCACTAATGAATTATTTCAGTTCCAGAGCTCCCTGCGAGATTGGCTGACACTATTGTTTAAACTACAGCAGAGCTTGAATTCTGCCTCTGCCCAATACTGACTTATTCCTCTACCTTTCACAGGTGTTGATCCCAAGATCACTTCCCAATAAACATTCTGTGCTAAACTTGACTCAGAGTCGGCTTCCTAAAGAATCCAGCTTCCTAAAGAGACAAAATGCAAGACATCCAACAGCAGATCCAAAATTAAGAGCGCCAGATGAAGTGAAAAATGGCAGCACTAAGGAAAGAAATTAAAACAAATTATGCCGTAGTGTTTAAAATCAAATCAGAACCAGCAATGTCTAGAATTGACTTGAAGAAAATACAGTCAGTTATGCTGAGAACTAGCTTTAAAATATTCTGAAAAACGAAGTTGAAATGAGCCAAAAGAAAAGCAATTAGAGACAAAACATACTACCTGGAAGTTAGGTGCTTCCACAAAGATTGTGAGTATTAAATAATACAAGCAAAATACTATTAGAGTAGAAAATATCAAATAGATAAGGCTTTTTTCTAAAATATGCGTGTACATGATACTTATCGTGGTTTGAAACAAAAACACGTGCAGGTAGTTTCTTGGAGAAATTATCTTGGGATACAAGGAGGGAAGTGGAGAACCTAGGACAGGGGAAATGTGTTATAATGAGCATATTTCCACTATGGACCCCTTGGGCTCAGAAGTGCAATGTGCAACAAACCTTGGCATAATCCCACCAGAAAGGAGACTGAGCCATTTAGCACCTGATTCCCATCCTCCATTGACAGAGGTGAATTCTGGGAACATTAACTTTCCCATGTTGCCAAACAACCTCC
Organism: Gorilla gorilla gorilla; assembly: GCF_029281585.2. Classification (NCBI taxonomy): domain Eukaryota; kingdom Metazoa; phylum Chordata; class Mammalia; order Primates; family Hominidae; genus Gorilla; species Gorilla gorilla. The sequence goes on from NC_073236.2 coordinate 125,722,175, forward strand.
TGGCACTGGCAAAAGCCTTTAGAAAGAGAAGAGGAGGAAAAAAAACCCCAAGTTATTGAGGTGGGAAACTGAAAGCATACTGAAAACTGTCAGTGCCGACAGACAAATTCAGATACAGCAAAAGGATATTGGGCAAGGCGTCATTAGCTTTTGAAAAAATAATTTTTAAAAAATCGAGATTGAGATTAAATTTGGTGAGGTAATTAAAATTCAAGAATGAAGAAAATATTGCACAAACACATTGGGGGAAAAAGCCGCCTATGGAAGGGGAAGAGAAACCCCCATTTCCACATGGAATGGCATAAAACAAAAAGAGAGTTTTCCAGAGTGTTGTAGTAAAATAAATATGTCTAATAAATGTCATAGTGGAAAAAATCAACTCTCAGAAACCAAATAACTCCTCATTGATGTGGAATCTCTGGCACTGAATGATTAACCATAAGCACCGGATCCACAATGTCTTTTGTGATTATTATTTTGTCCCCTGTACGTTGTATTGGGCTGATTAAAGGTACTCAATAAATACTTATTGAAGAAATTAACATATGAGGAACAGGATTTAATGCTCAATAGCATTGGTAATTATATGTGCAAAGAGTAAGTAGTTGCAATAATAATTTTTGTTCAGAAAATGTCTTAAAATATTACACAAAATTAGTATGCTCTCCAATTAAAGAAGTAATAATTCTTCAAGCAAGATATTAGGAAAAAGTACAATCTTCTTTTATTTGACTTCTCAGACACAATTATTGCTAAATCACTACACAGAGCTTGACTTGCCCATGTATGTACACACATATAATCACTTACACAAACATGTGTAGGTGTGTGTTTGTGTATGAGAAGCAGGTTGTTAGTATAAGCTTAACTCTCGAAATCACAGTTGGTTAAAATATGAACAAAACTATAGTACAAGGCCAGGTGCGGTGGCTCATGCCTGTAATCCCAGCACTTTGGGAGGCCAAGGTGGGCGGATCACCTTAGGTCAGGAGTTCGAGACTAGCCTGCCCAACATGGAGAAACTTACTCTCTACTAAAAATACAAAATTAGCTAAGTGTGGTGGCACATGCCTGTCATTCCAGGTACTCAGGAGGCTGAGGCAGGAGAATCACTTGAATCTGGGAGGCGGAGGTTGCAGTGAGCCAAGATCAAGCCATTGCACCACCCCAGCCTGGACAACAAGAGTGAAACTCCTTCTCAAAAAAAAAAAACAAAAAAACAAAAAACACTATAGTAGAAATAAATAATGAATAATACTTAAAAGTTAAGTTTAATAGATATACTAAATTAAATAGAAATGAATAGAAACAATACTGAATACTAAAAGTATCATAAGCATTAATGTCAAAGAGACAATTTAAACTATTATTATTCAAAGGAAAATGTTTAACACTAACATTAATTTCATAATAACAAAGAATATAAATGAATTAACTGACTTTCCAAAAAGAATTTTATAGTAGAGTAAAAATGACTATGGGGAACAAAATGTGAAAATCAATAAAGATATAATAATAAGTTATGAAATGGTAAAATAGGAGACTTGAGAAATAAATCCCACAATTAGTAAAACAAATATATAAGCAAGTAGTAAAAGGGAAGTGTGAAAAATACATAAAATTAAGAATTAAATGAGAAGATAACCACAGACACAATCTCATTGAACAGATAAAGCCTACATGATATACATAATTTTCTATGAATTATAGTAACCACAATTGACTTTAAACTTCAACTTCCAAAATAGTATGGAGGCAAATATAACATAAAGAGCCCCAGAAATACTCACAGGCAAATTATTTCAAGAAGCAGTGATTTTAATGACATTTTAGCTATTACAGAAGATTCTGCGTAAATATTCAAAAATATGAGTTATAGGCAGGTTAATTGCAGATTTATTTGTAATAGCAAAAATGTAAAAACTCTGTGGATGTCATACTTCTTTGTATGAGACTGGAAAATTACCACGAAGAATTCATATTCCTTCTGTTTGAACTTGTCTACAAACATTCCCAATTCTGGTTAAGCCTTTATTACTTATTTCCCTATACTTCTTCACAGGGAACTTTGTAGAAGTTGAAGTTTAAAGATGCTCAGTCTTCTTCTAATGACACTCTTCTGAGCAACAGGCTATCCTGTTTTGGTGGCATTGAGAGGAACAGTCACATAAATAATTTTCCTAGGCTAAAAGCTACCCGAAAATTTATTTTGCCATTCAGGAGTAACTGATCCCTTTACTTCCTATATTCTACACTCAAATAAGTATTCCTCCACAGACCTCCACCCTCACTGTGACTTTACTGCCCCACGCTGCCCTTTTAACTGGCACTTGTCATTTGACTATTTTCATTTCAAGATCAGGATCCAGAATTATGCCAGAATCATGCCAGAGCCATCCCAATAGCATCTCATGGGGTGTCTTCTATCAAGACTTATTGGCCATCCATCATTCTCCAAGAAAGAAACTAGATTCAGCCTTCTGATTCATTACTTATTCAACAAATATTTATTGAAACCTATTATTAATCAGGCATCGAGCTAGGTACTGTGGATACAGATATGCATAAGATATAATTGTTGCTGTAAGTGATCTTGCATAAGTAAGAAGGTTAAACAGATAAAGGCACAGGGTGTTATGAGTGCAATAACAATGTTGTATAGAAATAGGGAGTAAGAGGAGCCTAAACAACGTGGGAAGGGAGCTAATAGGGCAAGACTTTCTTGGGAAAGTGACATATGAATCATATCCTGAACTACAGTAGGATTTATTCACAGGAAGATGGTGTGTGTGTGTGTGTGTGTGTGTGTGTGTGTGTGTGTGTGTGTGTGTTGGGGCCAGTTGTCAGGAATGTACAAGTCATGGGAAAGGTAGCACAAAGCTCAAAGGCAAAAAGTAACACAGAACATTCCGTACCAAAAGATAATGGGAGGGAAATGTGCTTTTACTACCTGTGTAACAACACATTCGTTGAGCTTGTTGATTTTTTATCTTAAGCATCTGAATTTCTAAAATCAGATTCTTACATTTAAACCAATCTGGAAGTAATTCATACATAGTAATACAACAAAAAACACTTATAGTCGTACCTTGAAAAGATTTTCTTTAGCTTGCCTGTTCACAAAGCCATTCAAATGATAAAATTAATTTCCACCTTTAAAACACTTTAGACAGAAGAAGCCCTTGGGCATATAGAAAAGAGATGAAAGTAAATATTTATTGGCACAATTCATTTTCTTTTAAGCTTTCAGCCATGCTTTGGATCAAATAGAGCTAAAAGACTTCAAGGATCAAAGGGCTAAATATCATGAAGTGGCCACATAAATTCCAAAGCTATGTTTCATTTTAGGAATATATTAAGAGTGTCTTCAGTGACCTATAGAAAATTATTTTATGCTCTCGCTCCCAATTTAAAATAAACTCTTGCTAGCACACAAGAGACATTCATAATTTGCTTAATGTCTGCCTTGTGCAGCAGGAAAAAAAGATAAAAACTAATAAATTAGAGTGGAAAGAATATTCTTAAGTGCCTGCACTTTGGAGTCATTTATTCATTTATTTATTTATTCAATAATTTGATGATTTGTTTTGTGCCTACACTGTCACAGTGGAAGACACCAAAGTATCAGCAGACAAGTCAGGCATATATCCTGCTTCTGGGGCCTAAATCCTTGTAGGGAAGATACACAACAATGTGTGTCAACAGATGAACCAACACAGCTTCTAATAACTGCTATGAAGCAAGTAAACTGAGTGATATGAAATAATTTAGGAATGTCACCTTAGATAAGATATTAGAGAAAGCCTTTCTTAACAGGTGACATTTAAGCTGGCTTTCTGTAAGTCTCAGTTTACAGACATGTAAGATGTGAATAATAGTACCTTTCTGATAGAACTTTTGAGAGTATCAACTGAAATAATGGACATAAAAAACCAAGCATAGTACCTGACAGTTAGTACTTATTAGTATTAAAATAGTTACTTACAGAATATACCCCTGTACGTTTGCTTTCAGTAAAGGTTGATGAAGCTTACATAGGTACACCCATTCTGTGAAGTAAGACTGTACACTTTCAAAATCCACTTCCTCCCAGAACTTTAGGATACGGAACATCAAATTAAGAAATGGCCTGCTGCTGCTTTAAAAAAATGGCAAATTAACTTATATCAGCTCGTTCCAATGCAAGAACCACGTGAGAGAAAGTAAGACGCAGAGACAGCGTGAGACAGATACCAGGCGTACAGAGGCAGGCAGGCTTGATGAGGTTGTTCTTTGTTCTGATTATCATCTCGCTCCTTCATTTTCTGCACTTTGCCGGTGCTGACTGGAGCTCCAGATTCGTCCTCAAAAAACTGATCTGTGTAAGTAAGGCCTGGAGTCTTCTCACAGAAGAGTGTAGCTGACAGGTTAAGTGAGATGATTCCGTACTGAGGTTTGGTGGAATCTGAGCTTTTTCAAGTGTTCTCAGGGCCCTAGTTGAATGAGATGACCGCTAGTATTTGTGTCAGTTGTACATTTGCGTCAATCCTCTTTCTGATCTTCCCCCTCCGTGCAACTTAATAAACATCACAATAACAATAATGGCAACTGAAATCTACATACCATTTTACAGATCATAAAGTGCTATCTGGTACATTTCCATGAATAGGTTTGATAATAATCCATTGAATTATTATTAGCCACTACTTTTGAATAGAGGAAAATAATTATTTTGAGAAACTGGGTGATTTTCCTAAGAATATCCAGGTGGTAAGGACAGAAGAGGCGCCTGTTTCATGTCAAATTATAATCACTTTGGGAATCTAAGTTCCCGTTTCTGTCTTTTGTTTTTTCTAAGAGTGAAAATGCATGGACTTGTCATTGTCATCCTAAAAAGAACACTAAAGCCAAGACTGACAACTCAAATTTGCCTCTTTTGTGATACAGCATGGAGTATGTGATGGACAACCTGTTAGGACTGATTATGATTAATACTCTACAGAATGAATCTGGGAGACCTAGTTGATATGTAACCAATTCCCTTTCCCTTTTTATCTTGGCTGCTGGGGAGTCCTGCATAAATTTTAAATTGATTTCTGACACAGCTACCACCTCCTTTCTTCATAAATTTTCTTATTTTATTTTATTTTTTATTTGAACTTTCCTGTGGGTATTTTTATATCTACATTGATATCTACATTTCTGTCTGTTTCTAAAACTACATTTACACTTGCATTTTTGTGGCAAGCTGCCTCTAGTCCAGTTCAGAAGCAGTCAGGACATAAATAATAAATGTACGGTAGAACTACTTCACTCAAAGCAATCGAGCAACTTGTGAATGTGGGGAGGGTATTTTGACATTAAAAAGTAAAGCCAATTTTTTTTAGCATATTTGCCTGGATAAAGACGTAGATTTAAGTCAGTCTGAATTTTGTAATAATTTCATTTGAATCTCATTTATTTTAGTTATTTGCTCATTCTCAGACGTAAATGCCATTCCTTTCTGCGAGCTTCTGTACCATTTCAACAAGAAAACAAATGGACATGTTGGGACACAGCTTCTGTTATTAATTGGAAAAATAAGAAATTTCTGTTTATATTGAAACTTGTATGAGGTGCTATTAATTTACTTGTCAAAACATAATTAAACTGTAAACAAATTACCGTACTTTTGACTGATATATTTTGATGCTTGAGTGGGAAATATCGCATTATTTTTTAGTCAATTACAAATGTGCAAATCAAGGATTTTAACACAAGTTTTTTCTTTTTGATATAAATAGTAACATGTTTGGGTTTCTGATTTGGAGGTGATTATTTCAAAATTATTTCTTTCTTTTAGCTTGTAGGCCTGTGTGTGTGTGTGTGTGTGTGTGTGCGCGCATTTGCAATAATTATAAAAATAGCACTTACATCAAGGGATGCCAACTGAATTACTACAGGAAGCTAGCTCAGTGGGAAGAATCATTCCATTTCTAGACAGCATAGTTCACCAAGAGACCCTTCCCCAGGTGAGGAGTTCTCTGTTGATTTTGCCCCTACTCAACCCCGGTTATTCTTTTTCAAAGGTCACAATATGCTCAGGATATTTCACTACTGCTTTATTAATTTAACATAACTTTGTTGAACACACATCCTTAGACACCACACTTAGGCCTACAATATAATTTATCATCTAAACTGGGACATTTTTTAAAGCAATGAAGGTGTTAATAATCAAGCCAAGACCCATAAGATTTGGAGGTTTATTGACTTTTCTGACAGTCACACTAATAGTAAAGGACAGATGGAAAGCCTGGATGTATGTCAAATGTCTTTTCTTGCACTTCCCTTAAGGGCAGAGTAAGTGTTTAACACATTTTTGAAAATTTAATGAAGGAATGAATCGATATTTTAGTTTCACTATAGCGCTTAACATAAACCTTTGGGAAGAAGGATGGAAGCGTAAACTAGGACAGTCCCTGGCAGCCTGGTGCATAGGTTTGCCCTAACTAAACTAGACCCTGAGTATACAGATACTAATATCCTTCATAGATTGTCTTGCTGGCCATGCCATGAAACTGACATGCATTATAATATAAGAAAACATTGTGTGATGAAAATGATAAAGGGCTTAAGTGTCCCACAAGTCAGATGCTAAGTTAAACTTCTGTCATTTTCTAAGTCACTATCTTGAATAACTCTCTTCACTTTTGAAATCGAGCTTCTTCATTTGTAATATATGAGTGTAACAGTCAGAGTTCTTATTTCCAAGCAACAGAATCCACAATGGAGATTTATACAATTCTTTAATACAATTAACATATTAAAATAATACTGAGGAGCCATAGAAACATTGGAAAAGCAGGCTAAATTGCCCAGATTAAGATGCAACGATCAAATTCCAAAGCTCCACCCCACAACAAGCTTAGTGAGGAGACTGTTGGTCACACTCAACACCTGGTCCCATGTATTGCACTCCTCCCAGAAACTCCACTGAAACTGTTACTCTGTATCAAAAACTCTCTCTTTCATTTATTGCTCCAAACTGAAGTCCAACTGCATGCATGCCTATGATTGTTGATATCTTGATCACATGATTAAGATTTAGCTGCAAAAGAGGCCAGGCAGAAAGCAGGTGGTAGGACACACACAAGGAGAACTCCCCAAATAATGGAAGGATATCCAACCTCATAGGCTTGCTGTCATCATCAAGTTAGCCAATGAGAAAGTCCTTTGTAAATGGTAAAATGCTTCATTATTCATCCTATTCCCATACCTGTTTAACAGTATGACATATAAAGAGGTTAAGAAAATATTAATTGGCTAGAGACAACTAAACAACAAGTTATGTTTTCTCCAACTCCCAACTGGGAAAAGAGGATCATGTTTACTATGAGATATACACATTTTACAGACTAAGTGTAGCAATGGTTTAGGAACAACTTTTACTCACCTAGGGAAGTCAATACTTGCAGATGTTTCTCATTGCTCCATATCTTTCCATTTAATGCATGTAATCTGTACATCCATTTCAAAATAATAACTTTGACTTCACCCCAAAATATGTAGACTAAAATAATCTGAACCTTTACTGCACTCAGTGATTAGAAGTTACTCTTGGTTGTTGACCAGCTCTACACTCTTCTCGTGCCTCTGCGTCTGACAACCCTGAACACTCAATATGAAATAGCTATAAAGCCTTCCAATGGGCAAAATGCTTAGGCTGTGCACCCATCATTTCAGGACTCCATGGCATATACACTTAGTGTCCCATCCCACTGTCCTCTTTGAAGATGGGGAGACAAGTTTAAGTATCTTCGATTAATACTCGATTAGCCCTTGAAACATATTCATGACCCCAATTTACACTTATAAGTACTTATAATAATCCTTTCCTTTGTGGAAAGTATATAGAAACATGCGTAGCTTTTTTTTTTCCTTTGGCCTGAGAACTTAGGTGACTTTTCCAAATTCACAGTTTGTAAGAGGGAAACCTGAGTAGCACGTGTCCCTCTCAATACTATTAGAAAAATTCAACTTCAGTGTTGCTTGTGTTTATATTATTGAATATGTTCACATTTTGTGGGCATTAGGTCAGAGATTTATCAGTCTTATCTTAGCTCAAGAAAAAAGATTTCACTAATTGCCCATGAAACTGAAGAAATTTGTGTCCTGTAGTAAGTTGCAAATGAAAGTTCCCAACATTATTATAGTTCTGTTTAAGAATACTGGGTATCATTTTCTTGTGGTAAGACCTTTAAAGGTAAGAATGACGAAAGTTTGTCCTAATTATAGGTACGGTGTTGCCCAAATTTCCCAGGAATTAAATTTCAGATGTCCTAGGACCAGACAGAAGTAACTCTTGGTCCAGAAAAATCACATTCAGACAAAGAATAAACCCAGATTGTCTTTTAACTAATGATCTTGTATTTATAGCTGTCTTTGGGAACTGATATGGTGAGGAAGGGGACTGAGTGAAAGAGAAATGAGAAAGGACTAGTGTAAACCAGTCCCAAACAGAGGAAGTAAAGATTGGTCCTGAGTGTTAAGTATAAAAAAAATTACAGTTTTCTAGAGGCAAAAATACACTCACCTCTTTTCTATGCTTAGAACAACTGTTCATTTATTTCCAAGAAGAAATTTTTGAAAAGAAAATGTATTTGTAATTCTATTATTTCTTTACATTTTAATCCAGTAGATACCAACTTAATGGAGATTGAACAAATCTTAGTTTTAGTAAAATACACACTTATCTATGTATCCATCTGTCTATTTTCCTGTGTATCTCTGTATCTATCTATCGTCTATATAGCTACTATCTATCTGTCCATCCATCCATCCATCCATCCATCTATCTAATCTTTCTCAGTTACTACATTTTAAATGAAAATGCATAACTAAAAATAATGTCATGGGGAGAAAATGAACAGCAATTTGAGACTCAAGAAATAGCTGAAGAGCAAATATTTAGCTTTAATTTAAATTTTATCTTTGTCATATTGTGAAGTAGTGTTATGGGATCTTTGGAGTGTCACTTTTTTGGCCAGAAACCTCTGTGTGGCTGCTGCAGTGGGGCAGACAGGTTCAGGTGCCAACACCAGTGCCAGCTGTCTGTGAGGCTACCGCTGGACCAGGTGTACTGCAAGAAGTTTCCACAGATGGCACCAGGGAACATGATGGCACCTGGAAGCTTGGAGATGCCAGGAACTGCAGGGCCTCAAGGAGGGAGTCACAGCCTTAGCTCTGGGTGGTCCAAGATCTGGGGTTCCCTGAAGGACTGCAGCTCTTCTTTCTTTCCTTCACCCTAAACGTGGTGAGCAAGGAGCATGTCTCAGCCCTGTTTCTGTTATTGCTCTTTTAGCCTTGCCGTTTGGTGGGCTCTGAGTTCTTGTCCTGTGGCCAGGAAGAATAAGGAAGAATGAGATATGCAGATAAGTGGATGGTGAGCAAGAAGAAGAGGAGCTTTATTGAATGATGGAACAGCTCAAAGGGGACCCCACAGTGGGTAGCTCCTTTCTGCAGCCAGTGTGTCCCATTGAGTGTTCAGCTCCTAGCAGAGAGGGTAGCTCCTCTCTGTAGCTGGTCTTCTGAACAAGTGTTCAGCTATCAGCAGAGAGGTTAGCTCCTCTCTGTAGCTGTTTATCCCATCATCTCTCCATCTTCTGCTCTCCTCATCCTCTGCGGTGCTCTGGCTGAGCCCAGGGCTTTTATGGGCCTCAGAGGGAAGAAAGTGCATGCTGATTGGCCCATGAGCGGCCATGGGTGGCCTGGGAAAGGCACCACAAGTCCCCACTTCTGTCCATGGGACTGGGCAGCCCAGTCCCCAGCCTTCAGGCTCTCCCTGGCCTGAAGGTGAGGCCTCACTGGGGGATTCAAGGGCCGAGGTGGCAGAGGGCTGACATGTCAGCACTGCCCTGAGCATGCACACACCTGGCTGGGCTGTGATAGCACCAGGGCTTGGCCTCAACCCTATTCCAGCATTGGAGCAGGCACTGAAAGTGGGGAGAAGTCAGGCAGCAGGGCAGAAACCCCTGAGCCTGCAAGGGGGAGGGGCCTTCCTAGGCCCCCAAGGGTGCAGACTGCAGAGATGCCCGGGCCCTGTGCCCAGCCTGTCTGGCTCATGGCCCTGCCCTGTGAGTGGAGGGAGGGCTCCAGGAGTGAATCATCAGCCCTGGCCCAGCCATCGGGAGTGTCAGACGCAGAAGTCACCCCAGTGTGGGGCAGACCCCAGGCACCTGGGCAGCACTGCAGCAGGCACCTGGGCGGCACTGCAGCAGAGCCTCCTCCCAGGGTACAGGAACCTGGCACCCTTGGCGGGGTGGGCATAGTGACCATGCTGCTGGCTGGGTCCCGAAGCAAAGGCTACTCCCACTTTCCCTGAAGTGTGGCCCCAGCTGTGTGCCCCAAGCCCAGCCCCTTGCTCTGGACCCTGCTCTCTGTGTGCAAGCATAACACCACCCAGGCCCAGCAACACCTTGGGCCTGGCTCTGCCTTGGGACCCCTCTCTTCCCAACAGCACTGCAGTGGCAGTGGGCAAAAGTGGTGACGAAGGGCCAGGGTCCAGAAAGGCAGAGGCTCTGGGCCTGGGGCAGGTTCTGACCGGCTGCACAAGGGTGGGCTCATGCAGTCGGCTGCCTCGGGGACGTGGGGCTTGGTGGCCCCCCGACCACTGCCACTGCTGCTCCTGCAGCCACTCTTGCTGCCACTGCTCACACCTCCCTGCTGTAGCTGGCACAGTGACAGTAACCACTCCAGAGGTGCCTTCTGTTGCCTTCAGTGGTAATACAGGAATTCAACTACACTGATAAAATGTGGATGTATTTTCTTAATTAGAAATTTAAAATTCTATATGAAAGTGCTTCATTTTCCTTGATTGAATGCCATGCAGTCTTAGTGGTTTTCCCAAAGTTCCTCTCATGTTTAGTACTTGACCTAAGTAATATTTAATGCAATTTTTAAAAAATAAATAGGCAAACTCTGGCCCACAGGCTGGTCACATGCCTTGTAAATAAAGCTTTATTGGAACTCTAGACAGGATGAGGGTAAGGCAAGTAGGTTTAGGTTGTACAAATACAGTCCTGAATCTTGTATTTATTTAAAATCTCAATATTTTGTTCATCTTGAATTATAGAGTTTTTCATTAATTTTTATATTTTTAAACGCTGCATTAAATATTGTTTATCTTAATTACTGAATTATTTGGTACCTGTCTAAAGTCTACCTCTGAGATTGGAACTTTACTTCCTTCATTCTAATTTGGGATTCCTGATATTTTCATCCCAGATTAAATTTTAAACAAAATATATGCTCAGAAAGTATAAACCATAGCTCTATTATATGAACAATAACATATGTTTAGAAAGGAAGGAAGGAGAGATGAAGAAAGGGAGACATAGAGAGAGGGGAAATCATTTTCTTCAACACCTAGGAAAGAATTCCACCTCTTTCACCAGCCAGTTGTATGCCCTTATTTTATTTATTTCCATGAACACATAGTAGAATGCTAAAGAAGTGGTCCAGAGTTTAATCCTGGCTCCACCATTTATTAGCTATAAGTTTTAAATTGCATTTTTAATCCAACTGCACTTCAATATCTGTATCTGTAACATTGGGCATAAGAAGAAAACTTCTTTCAGAAGATTATTTGTGATAATAAATGAAGATATTGCATTTCATAAAGTTTTCAAGTTTAGTTTCTGGTGCATGCTGAGGTCTCAGTAAATGGTAGTTATTGCTTTTCTTGTTTTTGATATGCTGTTGACAGTATTATAGATTTTTTCTAATATTTTTTCTATTACATAATAGAATTCAATGATATAATGTGTAATATATTTTGTGTGTTTAATATATGATAGTATATGACTAATATCAAATTGTACTACCCGTAAGTTAATTATATTTATATATTGTTATATGTCAATTTTATATTCTTACTGTATCACTATACATCTCTTGACTTATTGTGTATATTCTCAGAAAAAAGAGATAACGCCTTATATATTTATTGTATTTTGCCTTTTGATTACATGATTCAGTTTAATGTTTAATGTGTTTTATTCAGTTAGTACCATATTTCCAGTAGAAGTAATCATGCTAGTTCCTTTCAATTTGGTATTTTCTTAATCCTCTCAACAACCTTGTGAGATCTATGCTATTATCTATATTTGCCAGTTGAAGAAACAGGGTCTCAGAGCGTCTGTGTGACTTGCCCAAGTTCACAAAGCCAGTAGTAGAGCTTCTATTTAAATACAATCTAACAGACTTTTAGTCCAGTTGTAATTTTTTAAACTTTGTTTTGTTTTAGTTTAATTTTACTACTGAATTACACTGTCTCCCAGGATGTGAGCCTATTATGTAGACCTAGTCGTGGTTTAAGTAAAGTGGTCATTTCCCTTCATTCAAGACCAAAGTCTTCTCAGTAGACTTTGCTAACACGTTTGAGGTGGATTAGATGTTGCCATAATAACTACTGTTTGCTGTTTCAGCACTTCTCAGACACTATGTAATCTTTTCTTTATCTGTTTACCTGCTGCCACAATATGCTGACCTTGAGGTTGTTAAACATGCTTTATTCACTTCTGCTTCTTGAAAGCGCTTCATGAAATCTCTGACACTAGTGGGTGCTCAGTTAACATTTATTGACCAAATGAGTGATTTCATGCAAAAACATTACTGTTCATTTGAAATTTGAAAAATAACATTAAGCATTAAGATTCTCGAGTTCGAGACCAGCCTGGCTTACATGGTGAAACCCTGTTTCTACTAAAGATACAAAAAAATTAGCCTGTAATTCCAGCCACTCGGGAGGCTGAAACAGGAGAATCGCTTGAACCTGGGAGGTGGAGATTGTGGAGGTTGCAATGAGCCGAGATCATGCCATTGCACTCCAGCTTGGGCAGCAAGAGCAAAACTCCATCTCAAAAAAAAAAAAAGATTTTTTAGACATGATGTAAAAAGGTTTGCTATTTTGCTGCACTATGCCTTGATCTGTTGATTAATTAATAATAATTTTATGACTTTGTTCTACAATGTATCTTACAAGCCAATCAATACATAAATATAATAAAATGGCATATTAAACACACTTCCCTCCTTCCAATTTTTACATATATCAGCAATTGTTTTTGTAGTAGTAATAAAAGTAATTGCTGTTGGAGTACTATAAGTTTGAGATTGCCTGGGAAGTCATATTCAACTTTTAGAAAGCCTTGTATTTGTTAGATATTTAATAATTCCTTTTAAGTGGGTAAAAAGTGTCATGTTAGGTTTTAGGAATATATACAGAAACACAGCACGGTTTTTTCTGAGATGTACCATTATCTATTGTGGAAGATAGAAATGTAACCAAAGGGCATTTCAATACACTTCACTGAGGTTTTTTGTTTGTTTGTTTGTTTGTTTGTTTGTTTGTTTGTTTTGCTAGCTGCAAACTAAGATGGTAAGACAAGGTGAATTTTAGAATTACTTTCTGTCCTAAAACCCTTTGTTGCTTTCATTATGATTAGCATTATTGGACATACCTATCAAAAGATAAGAGTATGGAATTTTTTGTATAATAAAACTTGATTCCTGGGAGGAAATAAATTAATTTAGTATAGTAAGATAAACGTTTCTTATCATCTAAACCAGACACAGCTAGTAAATAAACTTGGAGGAGACATTTAAGGGAGGATTTGGATCTCTAAAAGTTGCACCTTAGAGTATTAATTCCTATTTTAAGTTAAGTCATTCTCTACTGAACAAATCCATTTTTTGAAAAATGAACTCTGTCACTGATGAGGTTGTCTCTGGCCTTTCCCTAGGAGAAATGTGATTTAAACAAATTAAATTCTCCCACTTTTTAAATTGGACAGGCCAGGATTGTCAGCCCTATCTCTCTTACTCTCACGCTGAAGTGAAATGAAGACCAAACTATAATTGGCAATTAATAACTTCAGATTCTATTATAGAACTCTTGTTGCAAAATTCATCTGCACAGAAATTTCTCAAGAAAAGTGCATGTCTAGGTCACTGTGACCAAAATCCGCCCTCTCCTATGGACCTACAAATGTCAAAACGACATTGTGACTGTACTCCTTGTCCATGGGATCATCTGCACCGCGATAATCAGCGTCTGGCTGTCCCACTGTTTCTCAGTCTCAGACTGACCCGAGCAGGAGTCAGGAGGTTGGGTCCATGAGGATTCTCAGCTCTACATGGCAAAAACTGGCAGAACAGTTACTTAAGCCAAGGAATTAGGTTTCTGCTATGAAAAGATCTTCATTATATGTTTTTTAAAAGCTACAAAGTCGTCTATATCTATACATAAACTGGAAATTTAAAAAATGACAAAAATAAATGGAAAAGTGATATGATGAGTAGATCATCAGTCTGTTTTATTAGTAAACATGCAAATTAGAATAATGAATTGATTAAAAAAAGAAGAAAAATAGTGGTAATAACAAGTTTGGGCAACCATCTAGGAAGCTGTGCACTCTCATTTACCTTTGTAGTTGAGTTTGGAAATACGTACCCAGAGCTATAAATACCTGTATATCCTTTAAACTAATAATTTTACATTTTAGAGATTAAAAAAGCAAATATTTCATAATGTGAACATAGATCTAAATAAATGTTTTATGTTTGACATTTTCATTTATAATAGCTAAACTGGGGAATCACATAGATATTCAAAAATTGAATATTAAATTAATTTCTGTATATGCATAATATAAAGGACAATGAAGCCAGTAAAATGGGATCATAGGACAATACCTACCAGTACTGTCAGATAACAGAAACATACATTTCAAGGTGACTTTAGTGGTTTTTTCTGAGATGCCACTATATATTTGTATACTTTCAGTACTTTGTAATGTTCTAAAATTGAAAACATTGCTTTTTCAAAGTAAAATAATTAATGTGTATATAATATGTAAAATATATACTAAAATATCTCATTGTCAATAGGAATCACAAGCTATAAAAACTTAACCTCGAAAGATACATTTTTGGAGGTAAACTATGAAAATTTATTTAAAGACTTTGAATTATATCAAGACCTTGGGCAGCAACTGTAAAGGTGTCAGTTCTTCCCAAATTAGTTTCCAAATTACTAAACATTCAATACAATTGTAGTAATCATTGCTGGAGGTGAATGGAGGGAGGACTATAGTCTTGAAAAGTTAAATTCCTTGTTTATTTTTTCTGTGAATGAAAAGAAAAATAAAGCCTACATATTTTAAAACAGAAGTATGAGAGAACAATCCCTTTCTTAATATCAGTGGCACCATAAAACTGCAGCAGTTCACACAGAATTATAATAACGGAAGCAGGATTGTCAGACTTACTGATGGAACGGAATACTAGCATAGGGATTTAATATGCAGATCCTTAGAGGGCAAAGGATTCATTATATTCTAGTATCTTTTATTCTAGCTCCTCCTCTTCTTTTCACCATAACCAAAGTCTTAATACAGGTCCTAAAGATCTCTCGCCTATAAAACCACAGTTTGTGCCATGTAGAAATTTGCAATTATTCTCAAATATGAATTTGAACAAAGCTCTCTGAGGCTGCTGATCATTTAACAGTAGAGGCTTATTTGAAAAGCACTTTATTGCTGTCTTTTCATTGACCAGAAAATGTTCTAAATGTTGGCAATTTGTGGACAAATGTCTATGTTATGAGAAGACATAATCTTAGTGTGATTTTGAAAGCTTCTGGTTACATGAGAACCCATACCAAAGATATATGAATTTGTACGACTGTGATTCCATAGAAGGCCACAATCCATTTTCAACTTTTCTGTATTGTTGAACTTGCTTAATATTAAATCAGTAGGGGAAGGAGATTATATATTGAACAAAAATATAAATATCTTGGTCTTTATCTCACTTTGAATCAGAAACATTTCAAATTTTCTTAAGAGCTACATTTTGAAACACTAGAAATCAAATTTCTCAGAAAAAATGCAAATTTAATAGGTGTTAGTAATGAGAGGATTTTGTAACACCAATGAACTTTTAAGAGCAAAAATAGAAACAAATGAGTAAATTACTGTAAAACACTAAAATACTAACATGTAAGTGGGTTTCACAAAAGAAAATTTCAATCTGTTTTCTTAAACTGATAAACAACCACACAGCGTAATCATAACAACAATAAAAACAAATGAATGTCTAAGTCTGGTAGAGCTGAGTTGAGGAAATTCTTATGTGTTGTTGATTGAATTATAAATTAGGACAAATTTTTAAAAATAATAGTATGGATCAAGAACTTGAAGCATGATTCTATTTATCAATCCATTTCTAAGAGTCCATTCTACGGAAACGAATAGAGATAAAATAAAAAATTATACATAAAAATCTCTCATAACTACAGAATTTATAATAGTAAAAGTCTGGAAGTAACAGCATTGTCCAGAATGTTTGATTACACAAATTTTGTTGCAGTATAAGAGTAGTTGTTAAAATAGTTTTTTCAAGTAATACTTAAATACCCAGGAAATATCATAGTATAGTGCTAAGTGAAAAAGAAGAGGGATACTAAACCAAATTTATACTATGATCTTATATTTCACATAAATATATGTGTGTTTTATATGTGTGTTCATAGAAACCACAGTTGCCCGAAACCCAATAATCCAAACCCAAGTCACCAATGGCCACTTTCTTTTTTATTTTTCTTTTTATTTTTAATTTTACAATTTTTTAAAATTATACTTCAAATTCTAGGGTACATGTGCACAACGTGCAGGTTTGTTGCATATGTATACATGTGCTGTGTTGGTTTGCTGTTCCCATTAACTCGTCATTTATATTAGGCATTTCTCTTCTCCTAATGCTATCCCTCCCCTATCCCCGGACCCCACGACAGGCCCCGGTGTGTGATGTTCCCCGCCCTGTGTCCAAGTGTTCTCATTGTTCAATTCCCACTTATAAGTGAGAACCTGCAGTGCTTGGTTTTCTGTCCTTGTGGTAGTTTGCACAGAATGATGGTTTCCAGCTTCATCCACGTTGCTACAAAGGACATGAACTCATCCTTTTTTATGGCTGCTTAGTATTCCATGGTGTATATGTGCCACATTTTCTTAATCCAGTCTATCATTGATGGACATTTGGGTTGGTTCCAAGTCTTTGCTATTGTGAATAGTGCCACAATAAACATACGTCTGCATGTGTTTTTATAGTAGCATGATTTATAATCCTTTGGGTATATACCCAGTAATGTGATTGCTGGGTCAAATGATATTTCTAGTTCTAGATCCTTGAGGAATCGCCACACTGTCTTCCACAATGGTTGAACTGGTTTACACTCCCACCAACAGTGCAAAAGTGTTCCTATCTCTCCATCTCCTCTCCAGCACCTGTTGTTTCCTGAGTTTTTAATGATCGCCATTGTAACTGGTGTGAGATGGTATCTCATTGTGGTTTTGATTTGCATTTCTCTGATGGCCAGTGATGATAAGTATTTTTTCATGTGTCTGTTGGCTGCATAAATGTCTTCTTTTGGGAAGTGTCTCTTCATATCCTTTGCCGACTTTTTGATGGGGTTGTTTGATTTTTTTTTCTTGTAAATTTGTTTAAGTTCTTTGTAGATTCTGGATATCAGCCCTTTGTCAGATGGGTAAATTGCAAAAATTTTCTCCCATCCAATGGCCACTTTCAAATGATCAACTCTCCTAGTTCGTTAACTGCCTGTTCCACACATATTCTTATGTATTTTTTAAAAAAATATTTACGTATTTAATCTTTATCTTTTGTCTCTAATCTACCTGGAATTGATTTTTTCAGTACGGTGTAAGTTAGGGACTTTTTTTTCTCATTTAGATACAAAAATACTATTGATTTATTCCTCTACCAATGATCTGCAGAATTTTCTTTCCTGTTCTTTATTTCCTTACATAAGTGAGTCTGCTTTTGAATTCTTTATTCTACCTCATTGCTTAATGTGTCTAACCCTTTCCAACAACTACACTAACTTAATAGCGTTATCATATATATTTACATCGGATTAGAAAAGTTATTCATTCCACTTATATTCTGCAAAATTGTCTCATGCATTCTTGCCCACTGCTGTGCTGTGTAAGTATTTTGATTATCTTTTCTAGTTTCATAAGAATTCCTGTTGGAATTTTGCCTGCCATTGCATTGAATTTATAGATTAATTTGGGGAGACTATGAATTTAGTGAGAATTCATATTCAATAATGAAACTTCCTATTTCATAATCCATAATGATATTATTACTCTCCATTTCCTTAGGTTTTAAAATTATGTCTTCAATGAAGTCTACAATTTTTCCATATACTTCTTTTCATGGACATATTGATTGCAGTTTTGTACATTTACTCTATGCTGGTAAAGTGATCATTTTCTTTGAAAAGAACAGTAGTCACGGAAGTGGCAACATAATTCCTGCTTTTAAGCTGAATGTGTAGAGCCAGAGTGTTATGGTTGTCGAATATTTGTTTTAGGTCTGATTCTTAACCCTAAAATTTGTCCTTTAAAAATGGCCAGTGACTACTTTTTTTCCTAAAGTATAACTTTCAGATCAAATCAGCCTTAGTTTTTTTTCACCTGCATTATATCTACATGTACACATTATATATATACACTATATATAACATATACATTATATATACTATATATAATATATAGTATACACACTATCTGTACACATAGTATATACAGATGCACTATACATATATAATACATATTATATATATATATATATTTGTCTACAGAATAGGTAAAAATAATTAAGTCCAAGTCAATAATCAGTGTGGTATTTTAAGTTGTGCTATTCCAATTTATTATTTTCATCGTATTCTAAAATAATTTTTAAAGCAAAGACAAGGAAAAGAAAACCCTCCTGTAATTACAAAATAATATGTAACAAAATGAACCTTTCAGCCTATAGCAATAATGGTATACAACATTGATTAAAAAGACATATGACAGGGATAAGCACTTCTAATTTGAATCACATCTGTAGTAGCTTTCACCTAGCTGTTTTTATTCTAATTTCTAAAATGAGCATTCTATTTCTCTACCCATTGAGAGATGTGTGAGATATATGCTTTATCTCTTTTTGTGTGTATCATTGCAGTTATGAATCAAATAATTTGCTTTTTAGGCAATCTTAAGCATTTTCATACACAACTGTCTATAGATAGGCTGTCTGTATTGAAAGCCTTTTTTAAAAATCAGCTGTCTGCCTAAAGGATATCACCAGCTTCTGAATTAGGCATATATGATATCTACTTCATCATTTCTATCAGATATATTCCTCCCATTCTATAAGTACCAGTATTCTCCACCACAAAAAAGATTATAAGTGTACATTTCTCTGAGGGTGCTGAGAAATATAAATTACATATAATATATAAGATTCTCATTATAGCTCTTGGAACATAGTATTGTCTCAGCCATTGGTCAATGTTCTAGATCTCTTTAACATCTCACCTCTGCTTGAAACAGTTGAAACCAAACATTTATGTAGCTTTTTCTCTCCTCATATATGTCTCAATTGTCCTGTTGATTTGAATGTTCTCTTATCAGTGAGGTCAGCCCTAACAGACCAGTATAATAATGTGCTCTACCACACACTTTCTTCTCTGTTTTTCTCTTTCCACTTGATCTAATTTATTTTTATTTATAGCTCTCTTACTACCTGACATGTAATTATTTGATTGTTTATTGTCTGTTTTCTTTCATTAGAATGGAGCAGGAGCTTTAAGTATTCTCAGTGCATAGAACAGCACCTGGCACCATAGTAGCCATTCTTTTAATATTTGTTGAATGAATGATTGTATACGTGAATAAACATTTTCTATTTAAGTTAGAACACATGAGTCAGGAAATGCTTGCATTAGTATATAGAAGAATAATAGTATCTGCAAAATTGGTAATATTCATCTTTTAGTTTAATAACAAATAACTTAATCTACATGCATGATAAAAGTACATTTATGCTTTTTCTGAGCAATTGAGATTTCCGTCTTGTTATGTCTTGTTTTCTTTCTAGACATAGTAGTTCTTTTAAATGATCACATGACACTTTGATGTGGCTATTAGGGAATTTAAAGCCATTTATAGCCTATCTTTGTGCTATATAAGAGTTTATGATATCCATTTATTTACATTTAGCCTTATTTTATTTCTCTACCATTCTTTCTCTCTCACTTCCATATCCGTAAATACTTATTTTTATTTCATTACATATTCTATTTGCCATCTAAATTTTAAAACTAGGAAGAGGTTTGTAATACACCTACACACAGAATCATAAAGATACAGTTTTTATATATAAAGTATCACAGTGGCAATAAATGAAGTATATATACATTGTACATTATATGTAATTTGTAAATCTGTTAAAAGTATGTGCTAGTTCAATGAAGAGGATATATTGTCTAAACAGATATCTAACTTTCATAATCAACCAAAGAGTTAATTCAGTATACATGTAGAGTGAATGGAGTAAAGTGCTGCGAAATGTTCTGGCTTTAGGTCAAACATGAAAGTTTTTTAAGGGAACTGCCCTATGTATTCTCCTTTTCATAGTACTTTATTTTTAATAGAACTTTCATAAGTTACTGCTGTATCTTCTTTTCCATTGTATGAGATTTTTGATAATGAGACCATTATATATTCAAATTGTAGCTATAATAGTGTTATAAGACTTAATACACACTTCAAAATGAACGAAAAAATGATCCTTTTTCAAATGTTCCAAATTATTTTATAGCCTAGTAATTAATGAATTTGATTGAATTGTCATGTTTGTCACATAGACTTTATAAAGATCAAATGATGAGAGAGCCCACACATTTTTCCATCAGAAAGTGAAGCAATGACTCTGCTCTTATTCTAAGTTTAAGCTTCCTTAGGATATCAACATCGATCTGCTTAAAAGTGTGACTTTTTTATGGATTAAAGTGGAAGATTCTGTTCAGTGAGATGGGACATTTTAGAAATTTCTCAATGTATAAGAAAATTGTGTTATTATGATCAGTGAAACAGATGTATGATGATATAATTCTGCAATAGACATATTTTGGAGAAATGTTTATTACTCTATGGAAAAAAGAAGATAAAAAGAAAGATTAAATTATATGATTGTTTTTGGAGATTTCTGGAAGGGGCCACTAATAAATGGCAAATAAAAATACGTAAGTGATAATTTAAAAAAACGCAAGTTATATCCTTATGACAGATACAGATGGCATTTTTGGAAAAGCTGTTTTGGAGAAAAGAACACAGATCATGTTTGCCCAGGTCAAGATCTTCTGCACATTGATTTTCAACATTTTTGGTTAATTATGTATAAATCTGTTAGAATTTCTAATAACGTATATGTCGGATTAATTCACCAATTTTTGTTCTTCTAATGTCATAGAAAGAAGGGGGAAAAGCATGGTGAAAATATGCAGATTCCTCACTCAGATATGTTTATTTTTATGCAGATACATTACTGGAAACCTAGATATTCTATTTCTTGATTTTTTATAGGTTTTTGCCCCACATACTGTTTCACAGTACTGAAATTGTTCCATTGAAAGTTCCCATTATCAGCATAACTCCTCCAAGATATGTGAATTTCATGTAGGGAAAAAAACGAGATCTAACCCATCATCATTTTCTAAGCTTGAATATTTAGTTACCATTGTATCCGTTGCTGAATGCTTAACTGGAAAGTGGAATTTTAATGGTTTGCAGCAATATTAATATTTTCTAAAGATGTTGGTCCTGGGATATTCTTGCCTCTTATTATTGTGGGACCATTTTAAATTATTTTTGACTTATGTCTCCCTATGTCTCTTCTCTCTGTACTTGATTACTTATTTGAGTATCTACCTGCCTGCTGTAGAATCATCAAATTATTCTAACCATAAAATAAGAAGATAGGTTTTTTCCAAACGTCACATAATGAGTGCATGTTCTCTGTATGGCATTTTTGGAGTTAAAGCTTGTCACAAGAGTTTTTGCTAACAATCTTATGAGATTAAGTTTATTCATTCAATTATTCTTGAACAATCTCTCAAAACCTGTGAACTGCCAGGCACTGAGGCTCTATAGAAGGCAGAGATTTGCATTAGATACCAGCTCCAGTAGCTCCCTGGTGCTCTCTTCTATACTTTGTAGTTGCCTTTCTTCTAATGGTTTCATTTTTATAATCCATTTTAGTTTACATCAAATATTAATGTTTCTATATGTGTCATGTTAATACACAGTTACTAAAATGTAGATATAAATATTTTATGAAATATATATAGATCTCTGTGGAAGTTTAAAAATATATACATTTTATAATTTTCCTTAAGGAAACTCCCTTATCCTTGTTATTAGATTAAATTGGACGGTATTGCCCCCAGGGATTGGAGGGATGGGAGCAGGATGTTTTTGATTTCTATTAGTTCATAGTACTCCACAATAAAAGCTAATTGTTTTAACTTACATTCACACATTATTTTTATATGATGATTTTATGCAAATGATTAATGCTTATGTGTATACCATTATTCTGAGACCACTAAGTCTTTTCACACCTGTAGTCATATTTATGTTAGACATAACCTTATAAAACATGCAGAGTCTATCATACTAACTTTAGAAAGGATACATTGAAATATAGATGAGTTAAGTCATTTTCTGTAGGTTATACAGTAAGCACCATATTCAAGTATAAAATAACCTTGACTCCAACTAAATCTACTAGATGCTCAATTATCTGCCAAAGGAAGGATTATCTGGAATCATTTTATCTACCAATCAAATGTTTTCCTAAACTGAAAGACTAAACCTTCTCTTTTACAGACATGATACATTAATTCTAAACTCTTAATATTTAGTATCAATCAGGAGAACAGTAAAGTATGAAAGAAACATGAAATATTGTAGCATATGTTTAAGATGTTTTAAGTGTTAATTGGATACAGTCTTAAGAAGAGACTCTCTTTTTGTCAGGTCAGCCTTAAAAATTTTTTTCTTTAAATTATTTCTGTAGATCATTACCACATAACTTATAATAAGGTTCAAATTAATATTATAAACCCAATATTTTCTTTGGCTGAAGGGTTATTTAGAATTATGCTTCTATTTTCAAACATTGAATTATAATCTTCGATTTTAGCATAATTGCATTATAATTGGAAAATACGTTATGTATTACTTCATTTCTTTGAAATCTATATGAATGTACCATTGTATAAGTACCATTTATTGAAGGGACTGTCTTTTTACATAAAATTACTTTAGCAACATCTTTGAAAATCAATAGACCATGTATGTGTGGATCTATTTCTGCATGCTTTTTCAGTTCCATTAATCTCTACATCAATTATATGTCGATAATATATAACTATACATCTTAAAATCAGATGATGTGAGTCCTCCAACTTTGATATACAGAAACTGTTTTGGTTTGCCAGTGTTTTTTGCTTTTTCATGGCAGTTTCTGTAAAGAGGCCTGCTGAGATTTCGATTGAGATAATATTGGATCTAAAGATCAATTTCATGAAAATCGGCATCTCAACAATATTGAGTCTTCTGATCCAAGGACTTGACGTATTTCTAATTTTATTTATGTATATCAAAATTTTTTGGTCATTTTCTTTGTATAGAATGTGCACATATTTTATTTAATTTACCCTTATATTTTTCCATTAATTCTATGTGATTGATTTGGTTTTAAAATTTTTCAGCTTTCAAATATTGTTTGCTAATATATAGCAGTATAATTGATCTTTGTAATTTACCTAATGACTATAGCTTTGACTCGTGGATTACTTAAGTGTATGGGGCTTATTTTCTAAGTATTTGGGAATTTTCCAGGTATATTTTCAATACTGATTTCTAGTTAAATTCAATTTTTTTCAGAGTTCATTTGCTTGTATGATTCCAATCCTTTCTAAATTTACTGAGACATGTTTAATAGTTCAGCATGTGTAAAGAATAATGCAATTAAAAAGCTCTTCCAATGAGAGATAATATAATGATGGTGGTTAAACTAAAAAAGAAAATATAAAAACACTAAAATATATGCTTCTAAAAATGCGACCTCAAAATATATAAGGCAAAATAGAAAGAGCATGAGAAACAGGCAAATACAGAATCACGCTGAAGAATTTTAAAATGTCTTTTGGTAACTGATAGAACAATATGCCATATTATGTTAACAAAACTATTCATACACTAACAATGTAGCCTAATTAAAATCTTTATATTTTGCATACATTCAACATAGACCTTTTTCTCTTAGCCTTTGCCAATATTGCTTTTATTTTCTTGAAAGCCTTTTCTAACATTTTTGTATGACCACTCTGGCCCAATTAGTTTAAAGGCTATATTACCTCTAAGGAGGTTTTCTATTTCTCCTTCTACGATTGAATAGCTAATAATTATTGAATATTGATTCTAAGAAAGACACTGTGCTAATTACATAATCATGTGATTTATCTTTATAAGAAAACTATGAGATATCATTATGTCCATTGCATACATCATGAAGTTGAGATTTATGTAGGTTGAATAATTTGCTATATTTAAATACTTCATAAAAGAAAAAGTGAGACACACACCTAATAGTTTCTACTCCAAAGCCCATGTTCTTAAATTCTATTCTAAACTGAATTATATATTTTCTGACTTCTCTTGGTGTAAACTTTACTAGAATGTACACAGTCTAATTAGGGTTCTAGTTATATGTAACAGTGAACCTGGATATTAGTCACATAACCTATGAAAAAATACAAAAGCCAAAATCACATTTTCTAGAAGTAAAAACAAATACTTCTTATTCTCTCTCTCTCTCTCCCTCTCTTACTTGCTCTATGAGTGTGTGCATACATTTTTTAATTGAATTTATTTGAACAAGTGCCCCAATACACAGTATTGCCCAAGGTAGTGTGCTTTTATGGTTCAATACATGGTATTTGATTTTCTACTTGCCATCTTGGCAAAAACATCCGTTAACTATATATGCAATGACGAAGAAATTCAATCTAGCATGTAGCACATTTCTTTTCAGGACCTGTAATTTTGTTCTATGGGGAAGGCAGGTATTTTCAGCAGGAATCAGTGGCCTCCTCACTAAGAATTCCCCCAAGGCTCAGTAAAGCCACTGAGACACATTTTCTCTCCTGCAGGCTCTTGGGATTAGTTTATTGGGACACAAGTTATTAGAGGGAATGACTGGGCAAACTGCTCTTAGCTACAGTTATGTTGAAAGCATAAGAGATATATTTACTTATTATGGACAAAAAAGCTTCCACAAAATACTCAGTTCTTGGTTATAAAGTGCCTTGAGGAGTAACATAGATTAAAAAAAAGAATTAACTACCAAATTAACTCAATTCTGCTTTGAAGCTATGGTTCAAATGAGCATTTAATAGGCACTTTCTTTTTTCAGTAGCAACCCATTGATTTTTTCTAAATGAGATTAAGTATTAATTTTAAAAGGATAAAAACTAAACCAACAAATAAGAAAACTATTTTTACTCATTTTAATTTATAGTATAAACTATGTAACAAAACCATATTGAAAATCAAAATAGTGTTAAAAATTCAGCGACAACTGTCTTTTCCTATTGTGGCAAATAATTGCATTTTATAATATTTTCATAATTGCAAGATGTAAAGAGCAAAGCAAAAATCTTGTTTATCTTCCCCAAATATTTTCTTTGTGTGTGGAGAAGACTAAATTATATTGAACACCAAATTAAAATGTATACAGCTAGATCCCATACCAGGCAGAGTTACTTATGCAATTCACGTAATTTTCACACTATAAATTAGGTATCATTATCCCCACTTAGCAGAATAAGATTGAAGCAGATAGATATTTAAAAAAAACAGTTCTACATAAATTTCAGAGTTACCAAGTGATAATACCAGGATTCAAATTTTGGTCTTACTAACTTTCTAAACGTTCCTTGCTCCAATTGCTGCATAGACAAAGAAATTAGCACTTGTATTTATTAGAGGTCAGAGATTCATACTCAGCTAAGCAGATATCTTTCCCAGGTGCCCTGAGTTCCGCTTAGGAAATAATGAAGTTTCAAAATGGACAGATTAGTTCTTCATTAGAGTGATAATTGCCCATTACAGTGACTGCCCATCTGAAAGTATCTCTTAATGTTAATCAGCATATTATCATTTTATTATTATTAGTAGTATATCTATTCTAAGTACAGGTGTTGAGCTGAGCTCAATGTAGTCTGACATTTTCAATG
Source organism: Gorilla gorilla gorilla (assembly GCF_029281585.2). Lineage (NCBI taxonomy): Eukaryota > Metazoa > Chordata > Mammalia > Primates > Hominidae > Gorilla > Gorilla gorilla. Next base: position 125,748,351 of record NC_073236.2, read on the forward strand.
GCAGTCCTTAAAGTCAGACTGAGTTTGCACCAGCCTTTTATTTCATGGGCACGTTTGTATCTTCTCTATGCCTCAGTTTCTGAGCTGCAAACTGAATTAATACTAGAATAATACATACATTAATGTGTTATTGTAGGAATTTAACGAATTTATAAAGAAAAGCACTCAGAACAGTGTTTTGTAGATTGTGAGTTGAATATTGGCTTTCTTTATTATGTAAATAGATAGTTACAACAAAATACAATTTAGACAAATGAACTTATTGTTATTTTTCTAACTTTTTGCAGAATGTATAAGAAAATTCTATGGACAATATTTATATTCAACCCAAGTTACAAAGTTAAAAAGACAAAAAATTTATCCTACATTCTCATAATATATTTTATTGTCAGAAATGTTTGAAAAACAGTCCATTATTTAAAATTCCTTTGATATTACATTAATTCTTCAAGTCTTATCTTGTGCACAGAAATTATCCATTATTTGCACATTGTTACTAAATTAGTTAATTGACCATGACTTGTAATTAAATCTAAGGTGGATATTAAATTATTCATGCTGTAAATAAATTAATGCTCAGAGATTTTGCTCTTGTTTTTGGAATATTTGATTAGTATCCCTTTACTCTGTAACTAACTAATTTTCATGTCTTATGGGCCATAATTTTCCACAGATGGGCACTATGAGCCCATAAAAAGTTGATATGACTAATTTGAGTCTATTTTACTTTGTCTTGAAAATATTTTCAGTAGTTTTTTCTGAGGTTTCTAACTGCAAATGAAAGCCAAATGAAGCTTATTTCTCTGAAGTGTGACTTCAGTGTAATGGGTCTTTCTAACAAACGTATCAAAATATAAGTACCTGAATCAAAACGTGTATCAAAACGTCTTCTAGTGAGATTATAAATATTTCTATGAAATTGTGGACAAATTACAATGGCCGTTGTGAGATCTAATGTGACTAGTGTAATGCAGTGCAGATAGCAAATAATGATGGACACATACCATGGCTTTGAATACTTCTTAACTTCTAGTGTCATCTCTATGTCTATACAGCCCTGTGTGTGCACACCCAATGGACACAAATGCACATGTAATATCGTCTAGTGGCACTGTAGATGAATTATGTAAATGAGCTGGGATCAGAACGTGTTCTGTTTAATACCATAAGTAATTGTTGACCTCTTCTATAATGGCCCTGAGAAAGCTACATTTTCAGAGTAGAAAAAGTTTATTTTTTTCTCCCCAACCGATAGTTTACAGGGAAAACTAGTGTCAACTACAAAAGAAAAACATTAAGAAAACTAGTATATGTCCTGGTAAGTGGTCTGATAGAGGTATACTTGGGGTCTTTCCAGAACACAGTAGAACCACTTCCAGAATTATCAAGAAAAGTTTCTCATTGAAGATGTTGTCTGGATACTCACTGTCTTGGTGGGAGTTTAAGAAAGGCTGTCAAAGCATTTCCATGGTTATGGGTTCCAAAGAAGCAGTGCTGCCTTTGCTGAGTAACCTGGAGGTCTCAGTGATCATTTTGATAATTCTGGAAGATCAGAAATTAATTTTTTTAAATTCTAATACCTAACCAGTTAATAATTTCTCTTTCCAGGTAATACTATTCACAAAACTTTAAGATCTTTATCCATCAGCATTGTTCTATTGTTATAGTGTAGAGGATAAACACATTGTCCTTTTTGTGTACATCTACATATATTTAACCAATTTGAATTAAATATAACATTAAGTTCTGCTTAATGTGTGAGCTCACATAAGATATGTTCCTTGGTTTTAGAGGCCTGACATTCTAAACGGTGGAGACAGATGCATGAGGAAATTTATATAATAGAGCTTTCGGAGCTGAGACTATTGCAGTATTAGAATGTTTTGAATTTGACAGTGTAATTATGTTCCATGCTGAAATAGTATTGTTTACACGGTCTACTTGAGCACGGAATCATGGCAGAATGTATACTTGATTGAATACATTTGGTGCATGAACCTTCAAAACAACCTGAAATGTTAATTTCAAGTTGAGATTTTATAAGAAAAATATTAATAACATATCTGTTATTTGCTAAAAGTTAATGTGTGTGTTTGGGAGCAGTGATTTATGGAGGAGAGTTGTGGGAAAGATGGCACTGTAAATTTTTTAATTTCTTGGTTTCATTTGCAACTTAATCTAATCACAGTAAAAGTAGATAATATTACTCTTAAATGCATAGCCCTTATCAGGGATAAAATATCATATCTGGGGATAAAAAACTTAGTGGTAAGTGACATGTCATAAATCACTTGGCTGTTCTGTTCAAAGGCAGTTGGAGGTACTTGGAAGTTTAGCTGCCGTGGGGTAAAGAAGGTCCACATATCCCCATGTGTTTTAGGAAACTAGATTTGGACTCACTGAATGAAACTGGTATAAACTTCTTGCATCCTTTTTATTAAAAAGTCAAAAAACAAAAAAAAAAAACAAACAAAAAAACAATAGATGCTGGTAAGGTTATGGAGAAAAGGAAACACTTATATACTGTTAGTGTCAGTCATTGTGGAAAGCAGTTTGGAGATTTCTCAAAGAACTTAGAACTACATTTGACCCAGCAATCTCATTACTGGGTTTATACCCAAAATAAAATAAATTATTCTATCAAAAAGATACATGCAGCACTATTCATAATGGCAAACACATAGAATCAGCCTAGGTGCCCATCAACAGTGGATTGGTTAAAGAAAATGTGTCACATATACACCGTGGAATACCATGTAGCCTTTAAAGAGAATAAAATAACGTCCTTTGCAGCAACATGGATGCAGCTGGAGGCTAGACTATTATCCTAAGCCAATTAATGCAGGAACAGAAAACCAAATACTACATGTTCACATATAAAAACATTGGGTACACATGGACATAAAGATGACAACAATCACCACGGGACTACTAAAGCAGGGAGAGAAGGTGGGGGGCAAGGGTTGAAACACTATTGGAATTTAAGCTCAGTACCTGAGTGACCGAGTGACCGGATCAATCGTACTCCAAGCCTCAGCATCACAGGACCTACTCATGTAACAAACCTGCACATGTACTCCCTGAATCTAAAATAAAAGTTGAAATTATAAGTTTCTGCATGCTTTGATGGAGACAGAGAGAAAATATGACGGAGATTAGAATGTTTCTCTGTTGTTGTGGAGTGGCATGTTCTACAGATGTCTCTGGGGTCCAGTTGGTTCATAGTAATGTCAACTTATGCATACAAACATGACTCTTTGCCTTTTTTCCTCATATTATTGTTATTCATATTAAACAGGCATGCAACAAAGCCAACAATACATTGTTATATTGATTACTATGTGTAATTTTATGTCTTCTAAGGAAGCTGAAAGAAGAAAGACTAACAAATATATATTTACAGCTTTTGTTATATTAATCCTCCTATTTTTCATCTTTGGTTTTCTTTGTTTTCATGGATTTCAGTTAACCTCTGGCATCATTCCCTTAACCCAAAACAACTTTGATCTTAATGGCAACTATATTACACACATATTATATTTCCATATGTTACATGAGCAATGATATGGTTTGGCTGTGTCCCCACCCAAATGTCACCTTCAATTGTAATAATCTCCACATGTCAAAGATGGGGCCAGGTGGAGATGACTGAATCATGGGGGCAGTTTCCTCCATACTGTCCTTGCGGTAGTGAATAAGTCTCATGAGGTCTGAAGGTTTTATAAATGGGAGTTCCCCTGCACAAGCTCTCGTTTGCCTGCCACCATGTAAGACATGCCTTTCTCCTCCTTTGCCTTCTACCACGATTGTGATGCATCCCCAGTCATGTGGAATGGTGAGTCCATTAAACTTCTTTTTCTTTATAAATTACTCAGTCTTGGGTATGTCTTTATTAGCAGCATGAGAACTAATACAGCCAACAATATATGTATTCTTTTATTTTCTATGACTACTTTTGTAAAATCAGTTAGGAGAAAAAAAGACAGAAAAAAAATGACAGAATTGCCTTTTCCAGTGCCCTTTGCTTTTTCATGTGGTTGATTTACCATCTGTGGGTCATTTGCTTTTAGCCTGAAGAAGTTTCTTAGTATTTCTTGTAAGGCAGGTCTCAAAGCAATAAAGTCTCTATTTTTTTCTTTTTTAGGAAAGTCTTTTATCTTTGCTTTTCATAGAAAGCTTTGCTGGTTATAGAATTGTTCATTAATTTTTTTCCCTTGAGCTCTAAGAATATGTTATTCCACCACCTCCTAGTGCTGAGTCCTTTTTCTCTTGCTGCTTTTGGAGTTTTTCCTTGTATTTAACTTTCAGCATTTTATGATATACCTCTTTGTATATCTGTTTGTGCTATCCTATTTGGATTTTGTTGAGCTTCTTGGATATGTAGATTGAATTTAAAAAAATAAATTTGATAAGTTTTCAGCCATTATTTTTCAAATACATACATATATATATATATATATTTTTTTTTTTTCTAATCCTTTCTCTCCTTCACCTTCTTCTGGTGCTCTCATTCTGCATATTTGGTGCACTTAATGGTGTTCCACATTTCCTTGAGGCTCCATGCATCTCCATTCCCTCTACCTTCTCTCCATTCTTTAGATTACATAATCTCTATCAATCTGTATTCATGTTTACTAATTATTTCTCGTTTGTTCAAATCTACCATCCTATTGAATACCCAATTCTTCCTAATTCTCAAATAGCTGCTATTTACTAAGTAACTGTTATATATACTAAATAGCAGCCATCTGAGGTCTACACATCTTGAATAGATATACTTGAAAGAATATTAGTTAACATTCTATTTCTAGGCTTGATACTACATCATTATTGCTGAAATAGTGACTGACTGCCTTCTGCTTTGAACAGCTTTTTTTGTAACTTGGCAAATGTAGATATTACCTGTTTTCAAATGATTAAAAGAAAAATAAATAACATATGTGAAAGTGCTTTAATATATCAATATAAGGTATAATATTAATAATTCAAATGTAATAAATTCTGTTAAATTCTTTAGAAATTTGTTAAGTATTTATATCACCCCTATATAACTTCTTTAAAATTATATGAGCAAAGTTAAATAAAAACAGCTCTTATTACATTTTAAAAATATTTCTGATGACATTTTTAAAAATATATAAATACAGTAAATATAATTCTGAGACGTGGGACCAACATAGATATAATTCTGAAAACTAAGCATAGGGAGAGTTCTAGAACTGAGAAGATTTCAAAATTTGGAAAAATAAACATTCATTTTCTTTTCACAAGGCAAAATTTAGAGTTCGTGATGTGAAAATTTAATTGAATTCAATACCAAAGCTTTCTAAGGATTAAAACTTTTCACTAATGAAACACAGCTATTAAATATTGTCTTGTTGGTATTAAAACAGAGGCAGACCAGTCTTTTCTCAGTATTTCTATTTAAGGTATTGCTGAAATCTAAATGTTTCCTGAAATCTAAAGATTTCTCTCAATCAGCATATTAGTGTTAATAACAACTTGATGAGAAACTTTGTACTAAATGAATTCTTTGGTTTGAATTTGTCCCCACCAAAATTTAGGTGTTGCCAATGTGATAGTACTAAGAGGTAGAGACTTTAAGCCATCATGACTAAGTTATGATGGCTCCTCCCTAGTGAATAGAATTAAGGTCCTTATAAAAGAAGCTTGAAGCAGTATTCAGCTAACTTGCCCTTCTGCCTTTTGAGGACACAGTGTTTCTTCCTTCTAGAGGAACAGCAAGAAGGTCCTCACAAGACACCACATGCCAACACTTGATTCTGAACTTCTCAGCCTCCAGAATTTTGAGAAAATAAATTTATTTTCTTTATACATTACCCAGGCCCAGGTATTTTGTTACAGCAGCAGAAATAGACTAAAACAATTGGTGATTTTTCAAACTGGGTTTAGAAAAAAAAAACAAAATTTAAAAAAAATTGACTCAAAACCCCAAGCTGAGGATGAAAATGGAGACAGATCTCTTGGAATACCATGTTATTATTTTATTCAAAGTAAAATTTTAATTTTATATATATATAAGTTTTAATTATATATATTTTTAAATATTGGGAAGTAATGTAGGGATCTTTGGGAAAAAATCCATTTTTTAAATTTTTTTTATTATACTTTAAGTTCTAGGGTACATGTGCACAACAACATGCAGGTTTGTTACATACGTATACATGTGCCATGTTGGTGTGCTGCACCCGTTAACTCGTCATTTAACATTAGGTATATCTCCTATTGCTATCCCTCCCCCCTCCTCCCACCCCACGACAGGCCCCGGTGTGTGATGTTCCCCACCCTGTGTCCAAGTGTTCTCATTGTTCAGTTTCCACCTATGAGTGAGAACATGTGGTGATGAGTTTTCTGTCCTTGTGATAGTTTGCTCAGAATGATGATTTCTAGCTTCATCCATGTCACTACAAAGGACATGAACTCGTACTTTTTATGGCTGCCTAGTATTCCATGGTGTATATGTGCCATATTTTCTTAATCCAGTCTATCATTGATAGACATTTGGGTTGGTTCTAAGTCTTTGCTATTGTGAATAGTGCCGCAATAAACATACGTGTGCATGTGTCTTTATAGCAGCATGATTTATAATCCTTTGGGTATATGGGTATATGCCCAGTAATGGGATGGCTGGGTCAAATGGTACCTCTAGTTCTAGATCCTTGAGGAATCGCCACACTGTCTTCCACAATGGTTGAACTAGTTTACAGTCCCACCAACAGTGTAAAAGCATTCCTATTTCTCTACATCCTCTCCAGCACCTATTGTTTCCTGACTTTTTAATGATCGCCATTCTAACAGGTGTGAGATGGTATCTCATTGTGGTTTTGATTTGCATTTCTCTGATGGCCAGTGATGATGAGCATTTTTTCATGTGTCTGTTGGCTTCATAAATCTTTTCTTTTGAGAAGTGTCTGTTCATATTGTTTGCCCACTTTTTGATGCGGTTGTTTGATTTTTTCTTGTAAATTTGTTTAAGTTCTTTGTAGATTCTGGATATTAGTCCTTTGTCAGATGGGTAGATTGTAAAAATGTTCTCCCATTCTGTAGGTTGCCCGTTCACTCTGATGGTAGTTTCTTTTGCTGTGCAGCCGGTTCAACATATGCAAATCAATAAACATAATCCATCTGTTTGGTATAAACAGAACCAAAGACAAAAACCACATGATTATCTCAATAGATGCAGAAAAGGCCTTCGACAAAATTCAACAGCCCTTCATGCTAAAAACTCTCAATAAACTAGGTATTGATGGGACGTATCTCAAAATAATAAGAGCTATTTATGACAAACCCACAGCCAATATCATACTGAATGGGCAAAAACTGGAAGCATTCCCTTTGAAAACTGGCACAAGACAAGGATGCCCTCTCTCACCACTCCTATTCAATATAGTGTTGGAAGTACTGGCCAGGACAATCAGGCAAGAGAAAGAAATAAAGGGTATTCAATTAGGAAAAGAGGAAGTCAAATTGTCCCTGTTTGCAGATGACATGATTGTATATTTAGAAAACCCCATTGTCTCAGCCCAAAATCTCTTTAAGCTGATAAGCAACTTCAGCAAAGTCTCAGGATACAAAATCAGTGAGCAAAAATCACAAGCATTGCTATACACCAATAACAGACAAACAGAGAGCCAAATCATGAGTGAACTCTCATTCACATTTGCTACAAAGAGAAGAAAATACCTAGGAATCCAACTTACAAGGGATATGAAGGACCTCTTCAAGGAGAACTGTGAACCGCTGCTCAACGAAATAAAAGAGGACATGCAAACAACTGGAAGAACATTCCATGCTCATGGATAGGACGAATCAGTATTGGGAAAATGGCCATACTGCCCGAGGTAATTTATAGATTCAATGCCATCCGCATCAAGCTACCAATGACTTTCTTCACAGAATTGGAAAAAACTACTTTAAAGTTCATATGGAACCAAAAAAGAGCCCCCATTGCCAAGACACAATCCTAAGCCAAAAGAACAAAGCTGGAGGCATCACACTGCCTGACTTCAAACTATGCTACAAGCCTAGAGTAACCAAAACAGCATGGTATTGGTACAAAACAGAGATATAGACTAATGGAACAGAATAGAGCCCTTGGAAATAATACCACACATCTACAATCATCTGATCTTTGACAAAACTGACAAAAATAAGAAATGGGGAAAGGAGTCCCTGTTTAATAAATGGTGTTGGGAAAACTGGCTAGCCATATGTAGAAAGCTGAAACTGGATCCCTTTCTTACATCTTATACAAAAATTAATTCAAGATGGATTAAATGTTAGACCTAAAACCATAAAAACCCTAGAAGAAAACCTAGGCAAAAAAATCCATTTTTAAAAAACATTTGTGAAACAATTCTTCCAGTATGAATTTGTAAGCTACGAAACTAGGCAAACTCTTTTCATCTTTTCAGATGTATGATATTTTAAATTTGAAAACAGGTAAATGAGGAGAACAGTTTCTCAATCTTAGTTTGGTGGCTTCTGGATTTTTTTCTCTAGTTTTCCCTGATTTATTTTCAACTTTCATCAGCATCTAATTCTTTGGACTCTTTTTTTATCCTCTCAAGGATAGAGCCACTCTAGAAGAAATGGCTTTTCTCTAAAGAGGATGTCTGGGGTATTGCTGTTGTAAAAAGACACATTTTGAGCACTTCATTACAAAAAGAGAAGAGATTTTAACCCAGGTTCAACTTTTCTAGCAAAAGGACACAAATGCCAGATGCAATGCACATTTATTCTGTCATTCTTCTTCTCAGTTCTTTCTAGGCTGACAGCTGTATGGCATGAAATAAGGGATGCTTTTGGCCAGCCAGAAATATAAAGGCCATAAAGAAACAGCACACACTGCACTCATTTCCCATAAAACAGGACCAATTTTATTTTGATTTATAATAGAAATGACAATTCATAAATTTGTTCAGGCATGTACAGAATCAAACACAAAATATAAAACTCCCTCAACAATTCAGGATGCTACCAATTAGGTTGAAAACTGAATAATTTCCTTGAGTTTAATAACTTGAAAAACACTTCTAATGATTTCTCTCTCTCTCTCTTCCCCACACTCTTATTTTCTCTTTCACAGACACATATAAACACAAATTTTCAGAAAATTATCAGTTATTACTACAGCTTATAGTGCTTTTTGTTATTATTATTTACATCTGCAATGTAAATTTTACATCTAAAATTATTTCCCATGAAGTTGAATTCAAATAATTCAGGAGATTTCTTGTACTTTAAAATATCTTCAGAGTATTTGGTTACATGTCTTGTTAAAAATATAATGCTACAGGATTATATATTTTTCTTTCTTTTTTAATCTTATTAATAGATCCTGGAATGGTCCTTTTTATTAGATAAGTGGAAGTACATGTGTACATGCATATTTACATACAACTGCATGGAGTACACAAAATATATCCAGGAACCTTGAATCAAAGAGTTTTTTTAAAAGAAATATTAAAATATGGTATAAATGTACATTGAGCACTTCCTCAATACCATGTACCATTTTATAACTAACATCTCATAGAAGCTGCCATATATTTTAGAAATGAGAACCTTGAGACTCCATAGGGTGATGAATCCTGTCACATAGTGGGAATATGACTCAGTTGAGATTCAACTGGTATCTTCTCCTGTCACATTTTCCCATTTTATTACTCCAAAGTTAATCAAGAAATAATGAAAATTAATCCATAAATTGTGCTTCTTCTTTAGGAATCAGTGAAATTTCATGATAAAGCAAACTGTTCCACCAATTCCTAGTTAGATAAACTTGGTCGAGTGAAATTCTCTGTGCTTCACCCTCCTCATCTGTGAAATGGGGATAAACACAGTCATTTTGTCATGTGGCTATTGTGAAGAGCAAATGATTGAATCCATGTAAAGTGTTTAGAAATAGAATGCTCATATAACATAGCATGTTTCATAGTCTGGGACATGGAAGTCTCCCGGTGTAGTCTAATAGTTACTATTATTTCTCTGACTCTAATACCTTGGTTCTTTTTTTTTTCCTCTTATGCTGTGATAATGTAGTGGATATTTTCTTTTCCCCCAGAAATTACTGGTTTTTTTCTTCTCTTTTTAAGATAACTTTGTTCTAGTGTTTCTATAAAAAGAGAATGCAAATATGTTGGCAAATAAGGTTAAAATGAACCGGGGGGAATTGAGTATATTAACCTATTTTCCTGTCACTGAAGATTTAATTCTCCTGCTAGACAAAGCATAGCTGATATAGCAGCTCCCAGGACATTGGTATGCAGACCTAGTGCATCCATGGTAAATTAAGATAGCTTTTCCAACTCTTTTATACAAGATTTAACTCTCTACTCTCTGGTGGCATTATGATAACACAGTTTCATAAAAGATTATCTTTTATCATTTCTGCCACATATTTAGAGCCTATATTTATTGCCTAGATCTCACTCCTGAGTAATAGAGCTGTGTATTCCCCTCTCTAGTAGATGTCTTCTGAATCTTCAAGAGGCAACTTGAACTCAGTATGACCTAAGTTAGTTTATTTTCCTTTCCTCCAAAGTACTTCTGTCCATTGTGTAAACTTCATCTCCATTAGCAGATCTGCCTTATGTGCAGGCCACTGGCAGAAAACTGAGAGTCATCTTCTACTCTTTTGTATTTTTCAAATTAAAAAATAAAAGTTGAATGATGCAACAGTCTTCCAATTAATTCCCTAACTCTGGTTTCTCTCTCCTTCTTAAACTCTATGTTGCTACAAGCATGATATTCTTTGATGAACAAAGATGGCTGCACCTTCTAAATAACTGTTTCTTCCAATAATCATATTTTAGAAATAGACTTCAATGGAAATCTTTTTCCTATTTGAAAAATACCAAACTTACTAACATGGCATAGAAAACTCGTCCTGACCTAATTTATTTCTCTCTTCCCACCTCCTTCTCACCAAAACATGTCTCGTATCCCAATACGTATAACTGTTAAAATTTCTAAGAAACACCACACACTATCAGACTCAGAAGCAGGGTTTTTTTTTTTTAATAGCTAAAGTATGCGGCCTCCATCTCTCTTACTGCTTAATTCCTTATAATCATTTAGGACTTGATTAATGCCACCTCACCTGTAAAGCCTCTCGACAGCCTATGCAGAAGTAGGAACCCATGGAACCTCGTGAATACACCGTGCATAACTTTATAGTAACTTGAATAACTTTATAGTAACTTGCATACCTCAATTGCTTAATTTCTAGTTAGGAACTATACTATTATAATACTAACTACAAAGGGTTGTTGGAGGGATTAAAAGAGACAGGATGGCTAGTTTTATGTGTCAACTTGCCTACACCATGATACCAAGTGCTTGGTCAAACACTAGTCTAGGTGTTGTTGTGAAGGTCTTTTTAAGATGTAAATAACAAATCAGTAGACTTTGAGTAAAGTGGATTACTCTGGACAGTGTGGGTGAGCCTCATCCAATCTGTTGGAGACCTTCAGAGAAAGGATTGCAGTCCTCAAAGAGTAATAAACTCTGTCTCCAGACTGCCTCCAGTATTATGACTACAATATCAACTCCTGCCAGAATTCCTAGGCTGCTAGCAGCCCTGCAAATTTCAAACTTAGCAGCCCCTGTTTTTTTTCCTCTCTCCGTTTCTCCCTCTTCTTTCTCTCCCTCTCTCCCTCCTTCCCTCTCTCTCTCTCTCTCTCGTATATATGTACACAGACAGTTGTTTATGTATTTATATGAAAAAGCCTATTGCTTTTGTTTCTTTGGGGAACCCTGACTAGTAAAGGAGATGCACATAGTTAGTGTTTAAAGTAATCTAAAATGGGCCCTGTTTCATACCAAGTACTTTAGTCATGACATAGTTAGATATTGCTTAAATACATTCTGATATGAACGCCCAATATACAAATTGATCAAACTGTGACTGTTTGTTGATTTAATTAGATTGAAGGGTGGACAAGATTATTCCTTGCTTAGCTGACTTCTCACCTCTCCATTCTTCTGTACAAAGTCCATCTTTTCCGCACATCTTTGTGACTCTTGGAACGCATTCTCAAATCCTATGGGCTCAAGCTCAAGTCTATATTTTCTGTCTACATGGAATAAAATAAGTGCATCATTAGACAGTATTAACAGTGTCTTTGTACAAGACAGGCCTTGGAATTTGTCCTTGGATTTATGCTTGACTTTGTGATGCATTTGAAGTACTGGAGCAAAGTGACCACTTTCGTACTCAGATAGTTTTCCAAGAGCACAGTGTCTGTCAAGGTGAGATTCATAATGATTTTGGTCAACTGAGAATACATTAAGATTAGACTGGGGTCAAAAGATGGTTGAGTGCTGATTTATTTCCTAGATTTTCTGGTAGTTTTAAAATGTCACATTAAAAAAAAAAGAACTGGTCCCATTGGAGACCCATCTAATTATAATGTCTGGCTATTAGGTATTGATAGGTGATATTTTTTAAATGTGTAGGTGATTCTGGCATAGAGCTCTGAGTAAAAATATTCGTTATAGTATTCCATGTACCTTGCTTTTCTCAGCCATGGCAGGAGGGAGTTAAAAGAGTTAACCTGTGAGCCATTCACTTGCTTTAGTTCCCTGGAGTAGGTGAAGAGAAAGAAGACAGGTGACCTGGTCTACTCTTCTTGTCAACTGGACCACTCTTTATCTCTGGTTAAAGAGACAGTATTGGCTTGATAGAAGAGGCTTCATCTAGTGAGTGCACTTAGCAGGGTTTTCCCTTACCAAAGATTTACTAATAGTGCAAAACAAAACAACACAAAACAAAACAAAAAACTATGAGGCCTGACTCCCTGGGAAAAGTAACATAAGTGATACAACTTTCTGAAGTATAAAATGGAAGATGTATCATAACACAAATGCTTCTCATTGTGTTCAATAATGACCTTTAAATCCTCACCTGGAGATTCTCTCTCTTATCCTTGACCAGACAGTGTAGGTCTAACATGGGAAGACACATCAAGGGAGGTTTTCTTATGTCCCAGGCATCTGCCTTCTGTGTCTGAGCCTCTTTATTGACTGTATCCCTGGGATTATTGGTAAAATTTGACCACAGATAAAATCTCTGATATGTTTGAGCCTGATTTGACAACCCTATCCTGTGTATTAGCTTAGATACCAATGAGTATTTTGAATACTTTGCTTTGCTAAAATAAAGAACTAGGTTGGAAGTGGAACAAAGGGCAATATTTAATTTTATCCTAATAGCCTTGGAATATAAAAACCGGTACCTAGGTTGGTAAAAGAAGCCAAAGGAACAATTAGCCTGTGAATATGGTACTAGATCATTTCCTGCCTTCTTGTATACAAAGACATTTTGATATTTTGAAAGGAAATAAGATGGGGTGGAACAAGGTGTTAATGCTGTCTTTCCTGTGAAATGAACATTAAGTTATCTGTGTTTGTGATAGTTTCATTTTTAAAAACATGCCCTTTTACAGAGAAATGCTAAAAACATGCCCTTTTACAGAGAAATGCACCCTTAACTTTAGGTCTCATGTTTTAGGGACAGATACTATGGTAATCTTTATTAGAAATATTATCTCAGAAATTCAAGGCAATGGCCTCGAGACATGCCCATCAAGTGAGCAACATAAACAACATGGCGCCCGTTTCTAAAGTAGCTAAATCACATCTGCTAATGATCACTTTTTTTTCCTAATGTCTGCAAAGATGCTGTAAAACAGTCTGTGCAGAAATTTCAGAAGTGTTCTCTGAGTTCTAATGAGACTTCTGAACTTCCCACAGTACAAATGGAAGTGGAAGTGGGCTTATAGCAAGGAAGTCCCACTCATGGGTTGGGGGATCTACATACACTATTGATTCTTTTTATTGGTTGTAGGGAGAACACTTAAAACATTTCAGATTTTAAAGGTTCCCCATTGCTGTACTCAGCTGCCATAACATATAAAAGAAAGACGACGGATGAGTGTGCCTTTTATTTTTTTGAAAGTAGTATTGAGGATAAGCCTAACTGGGTGTGACAAGCAGTAAAGTGCTGGGAATAATCTAAAAAGCTCTGGTTTGAGAGCTTGGAAACCTGACCTCTCAACTTGACTTTGAAACTTACTAGCTGCATCGACTTGAGAAAGTCAATAACTTCTCTGAGCTTGGCATTCTACTTCCAAAATATAAGGCCACTGAACTTGATAATGTCCAAGTTTTAATCTTGCCCCACTTATTTTGACCCAATGAATCTATAATTCTATGATTTCTGAATATACTTGCTGTTAATTATGAAGAGTAAGAGATCAAATTTATATATAGGGAAATCTAATTCTCATTTTATCCAACTTTCCTTAAACATTTTCATCCAACTACCTTAAAGGTCGAAGGAGAGTCCTCATGAACCTGGGGACTAGTTAAAGCAGCGGCAAGAAAGAACCTGCTTTGACATTCTGGCTTTAAAGTTGAACATTAATTCAATGTGCTTAGCCTGTGCCGAAATTTATCCAATTGTTTTGTATAAAAGTAGGTACTTTCTTCGTTCTCCTATGATTCTTTACTAAAACTGATGCTGATATTGTGCTGCCTCTTAAGGCATCCATTACCCACATGTAGCTACTTAAATTTACAAACAAAATAATTAAAATTAAATGCTACTAATAGTTCGCTTGCTTGGGTGAATTAGCCACATTTCAAGGGCTCAATCGTCATATGTGGCTAGTGGATAATGCATTGGACAGTGCAGATATAGAACAGTTCCATCATCATAGAAAGATCTACAAAATCGGCCCAGGCGTAGTGGCTCAGGCCTGTAATCCCAACACTTTGGGGGGCTGAGGCGGGTGGATTACCTGAGGTAAGGAATTTGAGACCAGCCTGACCAACATGGTGAAACCTCATCTCTGCTAAAAATACAAAATTAGTTTTGCGTGGTGGTGCATGCCTGTAATCCCAGCTACTTCGGAGGCTGAGAGAGGAGAATCGCTGGAACCGGGGAGGCAGAGGTTGCCGTGAGCCGAGATTATGCCATTGCACTCCAGTCTGGGCAACAAAAAAACTCTGTCCCCCCACCGCCCCCCAAAAAAGAAAGATCTACCAAGTCACACTATGGCCAAAAATAATCTGGTGGTTTCTTGTTGCTCAGGAATTCTGAGTGCTTTCTGAAATACAGAAATCCAGTTTGAGAATTACAGCTGAAAGGATGCTGAGGAATGTTAACTTCTAATATAGTAGAAACAAAGCCTATATTGGGAATTAGAAATAATAGGAATCATATCAAGTTCTGTAGTGTAGGGATTTTGGCAAATCACTTACATTATTAATGTGTCTAGACACGGTTTCTTTATCTGTATTATACTAATAAAAATAAATGCACTTCCTAGATCATAGGGCCAACTGAAGATAAAATGAGATATTGCACAAAGACAAACATGTCCCATTAACATTTATATATTCTCAATTTATCAAGGTGTTGGACACATCTGGGCACTTAACAAAAATTTAATAACTGATGGATTAAATGATGGGTATTAATTCATTTATATAACATTGATATAAAAAATCTGAAAGTGAACCTGTTTATGAAATTTTCAAAACACCATTCTAGTAATCAAGACAAAATATTTTTACTTTATTAAAATTATGTCTCAAAAATTATTTCTTTTCTTTTTTCTTTCATTTTTATTTTTTATTTTTTTGACAGGGTCTCATTCTGTTGCCCAGGCTGGAATGCAGTGGTGCAATCTTGGCTCACTGCAACCTCTGCCTCCCAAGTTCAAGTGATTCTCCTGCCTCAGCCTCCTGAATAACTGAATAATATTATTCCATGTTATAACTGGAATACAGGTGCACACCACCACACCTGCCTTTTTTTTTTTTTTAGTCTTTTTAGTGGAGACGAGAGGTTTCACCACACTGGCCAGTCTGGACTCAAATTCCTGACCTCAAGCAATCCGCCCGCCTCGGCCTCCCACCGTGCTGGGATTACAGGCTTGAACCACGGCACCTGGCCTCAAAGACTTATTTCTAAATTTAACATGCTAGAGGATTAGCAGAGCGGCGTAAATTACCTGTAAATTGTGGAATCTTATACCAAATTTAGTTTTAAAGTTTTAGCCAGTAAGTTTAGCATAAGTTCTAGGGCTAAAGAGATGACATAAATTTTCCTTACGACCAAATCATCTCTGAACATTATTCTTTTCTATTGTTTGAAATAATATCTCAAGCTATTTTTGGAATGAGGCATTGCTTATTTGAAGGTTGCTTCCCTGGATCCCCTCTACTATAGTAGAGCACAGTATTAAGCCAAAAATTTGTAAAATAAAGTTTTAAGAGATAGGTAAGAGTCAAAATTTAGCGCATCTGCCTCATCGTAATGTTCCTTGGGCCATTAAGCAATGTCTATTTGGTCCCAATTTACAGAGAATTCTAACAACGCCAGGGACCTACCTGCTTTCAGTTTATAGCAGATTATAGTTTGTAGCATTAAATATGTCTCAGTGGAAGGGTTACGCATAAAGTAGAAAAAGTGATCCATGGCAGTCTTATGTTTTTTTTTTAATTTATTATTATTATACTTTAAGTTTTAGGGTACATGACAATGTGCAGGTTAGTTACATATGTATACATGTGCCATGCTGGTGCGCTGCACCCACTAACTCGTCATCTAGCATTAGGAATATCTCCCAATGCTATCCCTCCCCCCTGCCCCCACCCCACAACAGTCTTATCTTAAGAAAAATAAAATCTCTGTGAGAAAAAGAGCAAATAAATAAATAAGTAAAGAAAGCAGACAGAGGCCACTTCACATGGCACAAACCACTCTAAGTTTTCCAGTCTCCAAGGGCATTTTTGGAACCCAGTGCAATATTAGATGGAATTATCAAATGATACGAAATAAAGCATGACTTACAGAGTCTGAGGAATTGGATTCTAATCTGGGCATTGTTATTCAGTGTTTGTATCAACTTTGGCAAATACTCTTCTTGCTAGTTACTTCCCCTTCTCTATAAAATGAAGGTAAAGTTGTATTATCACTTGAGTCACTTTTGGTTTCCGAGTTTTATGATTTAGTTTGTAAAAACAAATTAATATGATTGTCCGAAGGGTTTTTTTTTTTATTTGGAAGAATTTGTTCACTCATCATGCTTCTTTGACATGTGTGCTCATGTGTGTATATGTCACTCAATTGCTGATAGGATGACAGTCTCCAGACAGTAGCGCAAAGAACACGCTTCCTCTGGAGCCACACAGGCCAGGCTTTGGGTCAGGGCTTTGGCAGTTCTTGGTTATCTGACTTCTGTCAACTATTCTGTGTATTTATGGAATCATAGTTCCTTCTCTGTAAAATGGTAATTGTATCATGCAAATTTAAAATGTTAGTCATGGGGATTAAAATCAAGTATAAACAAAGCTAGACTTCGTTTTTGTGCTTTATATAGGAGACTAAATGAAGAGTAATTAATACTGTTTATGTCTTTCATGTCTCTTTAAAATTCCCATGGCCTTACTGGTTGACAATTCAGTTAGAATATATTTGTTATTTTAAATTTTAAAACTATAAGTAATTTAGAAAAAAATGAGGAAAATGCTAAAGCAGCACTTTAAAGAGGACCATGAGCAGATAAAATTAATCAAGCTTAAAGTGATACTTGTAATTCTAGAAATTTTTATCCAAACATTAGAATTTTCCTATAATTATTTTATTGTTCTTGTTAGTCTTTTAGGTTATAAAAAATTAATTCACATTTATCTTATTGATATCATGGCACTTGACTTGGTATTTGTATTTTTTGGAATTTCTACATGTCTGATTTTGAGATCAAGAACCAACAATTCATTCCAGATATAAACACATGAAAAAAATTCAGTCTCACAAAATGTGCATTACCAAAATGAAACATCGCCTCTCCTCAATGTATCATATGCATTAATTTTAATTGTATTTTTATTTTTAGTTTTAACAGATGTATGATTTTTGGCTCATGGAAATTAAATTTACACTATTATATATTATTTTGGTAAAACCTATCAATATGTTAATGATATTAGATACTTTGTTTCATTGTTGAATTACCAATTTCAACCGTAGATGTTAAGAAAAGAAGTAACCAGAGGTGTATTGAAGTATATGTACATGGATACAATCCAGTATTTATTTTTATTAGTGTATTTAAATGCATTTTGACCTTTAAGATATCTTTCTCAGCCTTATCATGTTTAGTATATATTTTATGTAAAATATTATCGGGCTTGAACTTGCCTGTATCCCTTCTTACCTATTGGGAAGTATACTTTCCTTGCATGCACAAGAAACGTAGCACTATTTCTTATGTTCATGCTCAGCAGTAGAGAATGCTTTTTATGTTATGATGTTACATTCATGCTAAACATATGTTTCAGAAATTAAATATGCTGCAGATTTGTTTACATTAAAATATTTAGGATATTTAACCAGAAGCTGTGTGTTTACAGCATGCATTCCAACATGAGCAATATTTCATCATCCCCAAGGGGGTGAAAAATTGGTTTTGGAGGGCTGCCAAAAATCTTACTCTTTTTATGTGTAAAGCATAGATATACATACAGTACATAAAAAGATAAATGGCACACCTATGATATTAAAATTCATACTGCCTTTTTAGCAATATGATTTTTTTAAAAACTATTGAGAAATGCTTCTTAAAGGGGTGATATTTTTAAAAATCTTGAAAAATACTGGTTTACAATATAATGCTAAGTGCTAAAGAGGAAATGAAACTTGATACTTAGAGTCTCTCCCACTTTGGAGAGGACCCCCATGGATAACAATCTACAGATTCTCAAGTCCCTTACATAAAATGACATAGTATTTGTATATAACCTATGCACAGCCTCTTGTATACTTTAAATTATCTCCAGATAATTATAATACCTAATAAAATGTAAGAGCTATGTAGATAGTTGTTATGCTACATTGGTTTTGAATTTAGATTATTTTTGTTGTTGTATTGTTATTTTATTGTTCTTCCCCAAAATATTTTAGATGTGAGATGGTTCAAATCCTTAGATGTGAAAC
Organism: Gorilla gorilla gorilla; assembly: GCF_029281585.2. Taxonomy (NCBI): domain Eukaryota; kingdom Metazoa; phylum Chordata; class Mammalia; order Primates; family Hominidae; genus Gorilla; species Gorilla gorilla. Next base: position 125,767,384 of record NC_073236.2, read on the forward strand.
CCGTGGATACATAGGGCCAATTATATTTGTGTGTGATATATTTACAAATATATACATATGCAATATACGTAATGAACACACACTCATCTACACACACATCCACTCACACAGAGAATAAAACTGAAAGTACTTTATATGTATATATGCTCACACACACACACTCCTACAGGGAATTATTGTAGAATTATAGAATATTTTATAAAATATTTTAAATGCCCTTTTTATTTGTGATTTTTACTAATAATTTGTAAAACACACAGTTGTTTTTAATCATTATTTTGAAGACCAGTAACTACCATTGGTTTTATTTGAGCCCAGTATCAGACTACATAGAGGATTCCATGTTATAAAAGACAGGCTTAGAACGCTTGGAGATTAGCATGTAACGAGGAAAAGAATCATACATAAAAGTGTCTAACATAAACAATGAGCCTTTTTCTGTGTCAAAAGAAAGATTTGAATGACAATGGTTCTACAATTTAGAAGAAAATCAGTTCTGCTAATCTATGTGCTCAGGGAAGGGTTCAAGGAAGTGTTAGGACTTGAACTTGGCTTTGGAAGACAAGTATATCAATGGCATTAGTTTTGGTTTATTTCCATGGTATGGAAAAGTTGGTTAACAAGATAAATATTTACTTTTTGCTCACATAAAATCTGCCTTGGCATAAAATCTGTCTTGGCAGAGGCAGTCCAGGGTTGGCATATGACTCTATTGCCTTCAAGATATCTTTCTATCTTGCTGCTTTACCATCTTAATGTTTGGCTTCTATCCTCAAGGTAACCTCACGGGGTACAAGTGATGCTGAAGATCTAGCTTTTATATCCAAATTCCAGATAATAGGAAGGAAGAGAAGATCTCACTCTTTTCTTTTAAAAAGCCCTTTTGATAGGCTTGCAAAACACCTCTTCTTAAAACTCACTGGATAAAACTCAGTCATATTATGGCCATGTCTAGTTCCTAGGACCAATGAAAGCATTCATATGCAAGGAAGCAATGTCCTCTGCCAAAATTTGGGCAGTACTGGAGACATAAAAGTAGAATCGTTATTGATTAGGCAATTAGCTGTGTCTGCGACAGTGCTGCCTTTAACAATCTAACAATCTTCACCTGTTTTAAATATAGAACACCTCTTCCCTGCCTCCCTAAAGAACTATCTCCATGGTCTTACACAAGTTCTACATTCAACCCAAGGTCCATAGTCTCTGGATAAGATATATCCTTTCCACAGATCCAGAATGGCTCCTGATTATCCAACATTATATAAGCTTGAAATATTTGTTTGCCTCCAAAATACCCAACAGAATTGGCACAGAACAATTAAATAAGAAAGGTTATGTATAAAAGGAGGCGATTATATTACTGTGAGAATTGATGTACAAGAGGTACTAAGTGCCAAGGTTGCATAGAACAGGAGGCAATTTTTTCTTGTGACTGGAGAGAGCTGGAAATGGCTCACAGGGGAAAAAAAATTTATCTGGACCACGAAGAGTCAACAGGACTTTAAAAGAAAAATGATAATAATGAAAATGATAGTGGCAAGAATATTATCAATAATAATAATAAAATGAACTAACGTGTTAAGTGTTGTATATGTTTTGTTCATTTTTCCTGTTTCTCTATATGTGTTAATCTGTAACCCATGTATTTGTTTTAACAATCTTATGAACAAAATGTTCATCCTGGTTTTTTGTTTTTTTTTTTTTTTTTTTTTTTGAGACGGAGTCTCACTCTGTCGCCCAGGCTGGAGTGCAGTGACACCATCTCAGCTCACTGCAACCTCTGCCTCCCAGGTTCATGCCATTCTCTTGCCTCAGCCTCTAGAGTAGCTGGGACTACAGGCGCCCGCCACCACGCCTGGCTATTTTGTTTTTGTTTTTTTGTATTTTTAGTAGAGACGAGGTTGGACCGTGTTAGCCAGGATGGTCTCGATCTCCTGACCTTGTGATCCACTCGCCTCAGCCTCCCAAAGTGCTGGGATTACAGGCCTAAGCCACTTGCCTGGCCTCATCCCTGTTTTATAGAGAAGTTAAGTCTCATGCTCATGCCCACACAGGTAGTAAGTGGCAAGGAAGTGACTTGTCATGCTCTTAACCACTAGAGTAGACTTGTATTGCTGTTAGCATAAATAGAGGGAACACCTAAGAATTTTTTTTGAGGTTTTGCATGGAATGTACTAGACACTAGCAGGTAGTTTTAATTTATGCTATGGCACAAAGATGATTTCCAAAATACACGTAAGAACCACTCTGTGTGAGTTGACGTGTGAGTAGTGTCTATGCTTTACTGTTTATAGAAACTTATTTTAGACACTCTAAACTCTAATCGTGAGGAGATGATTACAATACCAAACCAATACTTATTTCACAGACTTTATACAGAAATAATCAGATACTTTAGACATGCCTACCTATCAATGCTCAAGCCAATGTGTTTAAATGGGGATTTGCTTGACATTAGAACAGCACCGTATTTCTGTCTTAAGCAAAGTCAGTTTAGAAAGAAAATGAAAAATGTAGTGCTAAAAATGATCTGTGCTCATCCTCTTCATTTTTTTACCATGTTATTTTCAAGGATAAAATACCAACTTATGAAATAAAGATATTCTGAAGTAACAATTTAGGAATGTTTTATTTATATATTTTTGTTTTAACATCAAATGCTTGAAGAATGTAAAATGCAAGTAAACTGTGACTTTGAAGTTGATCACAGAAATGAAATTTAAATTCACAGCATTTATCTCATAGTGGATAATGAAGATATTCTTGTTAAATATAAGTCTTTCATTATGCTAGTTCTAGTGAAGGAGATGCTTTCTAGAATATCACAGTCCAATAGTACTTTCTGTAGTGCTGAAAATATCCTGTACCTGTGATGTCTAAAAATGGTAGCTACTACTCAGTACCTATTGAGCACTTGTGGCTTGGGCTAATAAGAAACTACATTTTTAATTTTATTTTAGTTAACTTATATTTAAATGTATACAGCTACATATAGTTAATGGCTACCGTATTGGGAAGCACAGCTGCAGTAGGCATAAGTCTTAAATAAATGTGATGTACACATCTAGAAGAACCATAGAAACAAGAGCAAAGCAACCCCAAAGCTTGCAAAAGAAAAGAAATAAAGAAAATCAGAGCTGAACTGGAAAATATTGAGACACGAAAAACCATGTAAGATCAATTAATCCAGGAGTTTTTTTACTTGAAAGAATAAATAAGATTGACAGACTGCTAGCTAGCCTAATAAAGAAAAAGAGAGAAGGTCCAAATAAACACAATCAGAAATGACAAAGGGGAAATTACCACTGACCCCACAGGAATATATTAAAAAAAAAAAAACCCTCACAGGCTACTGCAAACACCTCTATGGACACAAACTAGAACACCTAGAAGAAATGGATAAGTTCCTGGAAACATATAACCTCCCAAGATTGAACAAGGAAGAAATTGATTCCCTTAGTAGACCAGTAATGAGTTCCAAAATTGAATCAGTAATAACAAGCCTACTAACCAGAAAAAGGCCAGGACCAGTTAGATTCAGAGCCAAATTTTACCAGATGTATAAATAAGAGCAGGTACCATTTCTACTGAAACTATTTCAAAAAATTGAGGAGAAACTCCTCCTTAATTCATTATATGAGGCCAGCATTATCCTAATACCAAAACCTGGCAGAGATACAACAACAACAAAAAAAAAAAAATTCAGGCCAATATCCTTGATGAACATGGATGCAAAAATCTCCAACAAAATGCTAGAAAAGTGAATCCAACAGCACATTGAAAAGAGAATCCACCATGATCAAGTAGGCTTTATGCCTGAGATGCAAGGTTGGTTCCATATACACAAATCAATAAGTGCAATTCACCCTATAGACGGAACAAAAAACCATAAACCACATGATTATCTCAATGGATGCAGAAAAGGCTTTCAATAAAATTCAACATCTCTTCATGTTAAAAAAAAAAACCCTCAACAAACTAAGCATTAAAGGAACTTACCTCAAAATAGTAAGAGACATCTATGAGAAACCCACAGCCAACATCAAAATGAATGGGCAAAATCTGGATGCATTCCCCTTGAAAACTAGAACACCATTCCTATTCAACATAGTACTGGAAGTCCTACCCAGAGCACTCAGGCAAGGGAAGGAAATGAAAGGCATCCAAATAGAAAGAGAGGAAGTGAAACTATCTCTATTTGCAGACAATATGCTTCTTTACCTAGAAAACCCCATAGTCCCTGCCCAAAAGCTCCCAAATCTGATAAACAACTGCAGCAAAGTTTCAGCATACTTAACCAATGTACAAAAATGAGTAGCATTTTGTATACACCAATAATATCCAAGCAGAAAGCCAAATCAAAAATTCAGTGCCATTCACAATAGCCACAAAAAAATAAGATACCTAGAAATACAGCTAACTAGGAAGGTGAAATATCTCTACAATGAAAATTACAAATGAGTGACACCCTCACAATGAGTGTGGACAGAAATTGTAACTTGTGTTTTGGCAATACAATATGACAAATGTGATGGATGTTTGCTGCATGTTGAAAGGCCAATTTCACTGGGGTCGGAGATACCTCTTCCACTAGCAAAGAAGACTCTTCAGAGTTAAGGGACTCAATGTCCCCCACCTTCATCAGAGTCTTCCCACACACCTCCATTTCAAATTACAGGATCCTATCTTTCTGAACTAGTCCTCCTACTTTACCAATAGGCACCCGGTGAAGCCGGAAGTTCAAACTGCTTTATAATTTGGTCACTCTTGGGATAAGGCTCTGTTTTTAATTTTCAGCAATTATAGCCCTGTCACTGTAGGAGATAAACCTTTCTTTTAGTTTACACCTAGAAGCTCTCAGGTCATTTTTATAGAGTGCCTTAGCTGAGCATTCAAATCCCTGAGCTCATACTTTTCTTTCACCACTGTAGCCAACTACATTAGGAGCAAACAACCAATTCAATTATATTCCATACTTTACAAAAAATGTTTAAATGTATTATATACATAAGTCACTTGGCTCCTTGACTCTTATTAATGCTTGAGTATCCAATGCAGATACTTTGTAAATCTGTATAAACAGCTCATTCCATGAATTATCAGTACTCTCTTTACTACTAAAAATAGTCTTTAGTGCTTTAATCAGATTAGAGAGCCAATTCCAGACACCCCAGAACAAATTTAGCCAATATGTACTTATAAAATTTCACCCTATCCCTGCCTTAATGCTTTTCCCTTCATGCAACAAAATTTGCGCATATTTATCCTTGCTTGTAGAAATGAATACAAGCTTGTGTGTGTGTGTGTGTGTGTGTGTATTTGCATTTGTATACACACACTTGGGATTTTTTTCACAGACAATAATAAAAGTGGATATTTATTTTTTTAAATAATAAATAGTGAACATACAAGGGTATAAATATACATTTTCTCCTGATTTCATTGTGTTTAAATATATGCAAGCTTATATGTGATTATATAATATAAGTGCTTTGTATGTGATTAGGGTGTTTAGTGCATTCCTTTTTTGGTTTTACCTTTTTATCTTTTGCTGGTCTCATTCTTTCCTCTCTTCCCCATCACTCATGGAATAACTGCCTTCACGTCTTACACATGTAAAAAACCTGACACCCGTTACCTGTTCATAAAACATAAGTTTGCATATATAAAGTTTTCATATGTATATATATAGCATTCTTTGTAGTATGCTGAAGAAAATTTATTTAAATTTAATATAGTTCTCTATATATCAATGTTTTTTTACCCCATATTATCTCATGAAAATTTCTCCGAGACTCCTGGGACAGTTGCAGTTCCACAATATGCTATTTAATATCTGCAAGATAGAGTCTATTTTTAGATCTAAGATAGTATATTCAACCAGCATTAATTTTGTTATGGTATTTCCCTTAAAATTCCCTATAAACATATCTTTGTGTTCCAGACTGATTTAGCAAACAGATTCCCTAGATTCCCAGCAAATTTTGCATAGAAGGTATATGCATTTATTATTTTAAAAGCACGGCTGTATTGTTTTCCTGCCATGGGGCTATCCCAGCTGAGTTCCAGTGACTAGGAAGCAGACATGAGAAGTCACCACTGTATCCTTTATGAATTCCTGTTAGACCTATGAACTTCATAAAGTAAAGATTTATTCTAAGTTTATGTGTGGGTTTACAGCAGGAATAGGTACCTGGGTTAGAAACTGATTTCTGGAAGTGAGATGCTGCAGTATTGAAAACCTAAATATGAGGCATTGGTTTTGGGACTTGGAGGTAGGCAGAATCTTGAAGGATCTTGAGGCGACTCTTATTGAAAACTGGGAAACTGGAAGGGCCCTAAAGTTCCCGTTAGTAGAAACTGGAAGGCAAGAAGACAATTTTTATTGGACATTGGGGAAAAGGTGACACATATAATATGGCAGTGGAAAGTTTGAGAAAAAAATGCCTACAATGAAATGGAAAATAAAAACGCTATCAAATTATATTGCAAATCTGAGATTTCCAGGAATAATGTTGAAAAGGCTCACAGGTAACTTCTAACTTTCTATGCAATAATAGAGAGATGAACTAAAAAAGGAACTGTTCACCTTTAAAGTATAATTTTTAGAAAATATAAAGCATTCAGGATAAGGTGCATTCAAAACTAAAATTGTTTCTCTAGTATCTTCTGGAAAAAGACTCTTATGGTAATGAATCCCATAAGAACGATGAAATCTATGACATTACCTAGTAAAACATAATCTTAAAAAGCTTCTGTAACACATTGTGTTGACACCACATACCTAGTACAGTTTCTAAGGTGTTGAAGGTCATGGCTTTTAAAACTTCTCTCCTAGGGAACAGGACTTCTAAGAAGCTTAAAGTAATGTCTTGTAGACTCTTTCAATTTGACAAAATGCTTTTGGTATCATAAAGGCGTTGTCCTAAAACGGCTTTAATCTCAGCCCAAGGTATAGAGATGTTTGTCTCAGAGAACTGTATATGAATCTCTGTTTAATCAAGCCAACAGCATTATAATTCATAAAAATTGGCAATTTAAGAGAAATGTAGTAGCTGAAGCACCACTTGCTTGAAATAAAAAGGACAGAAAACAATCAAAATGCAAGAATCCCCAGGAACCCCAACTTCTAAGGACAGGAGCTAAATAAGAAAAGAAAACGCAACAGCACACACAGGCAACAGCACACACAGGCAACAGCACACACAGGGAGAGGCACTAGGAGAGCAGAGGGTCTTCCCTGCATTTACTCTCTCTGTGGGAGGCATCCTTAGGGGAAAGAAGGCAAGTGATCCATCTAACTTCCTTGCCAATTGAAACTCCACTTAAATTAAGAGTGATATTTGTTAAGAGAAAGAGTTCTTTTCTATAGAATGTCCTTAAGTAAGGTTCACTTACAGTAAATAAATTCAAACGCAATGAGGTGCATTCCTTGAAAATTGTCGCAGAAGCTCTATAATTTTGTGCAGTATAAAATGAAGACATTCATAACTCAAATTTTCCCTGCTGTGTGAGATAATAACCTGCAAAACTCCACTTTGAGATTTCATCTGTTATTCTGAGATGGAGAGTAAGTATCTGGCAGGAGAAACAAGGGCCTGTGGAGCCCAGCGGGGTGTCTCAGATCTCTCTGTTTTACCTGAGACTTTACATGCCTGTATTCTTGAACTTCACAGTAAAGCTTGATTTCAGGTGTATTTGTTTGTTAGGGCTGCTGTAACAAAGTACCACGAACTGCGTGGCTTGAAGAACAAATTTATTCTCTCAGTTCTGGAGGCTGGAAGTTCCAAATGTAGATGTCAGCAACTTTGGTTTCTTCTGAAGGATGTGTGAGAAAAACTGTTCCAGTCCTCTCTCCTAATTTCTGTTGTTTTTCTGGCATTTTAAATTCTGAGTCTTTTCTTTCTATTTTTGATTTTCAGTCTTATTATTTCCTATCTTTCACTTATCTTGGCTTCATTTACCTTATATTCACTTTACTTTTTCACTTTTTTTTCTATAAAATGTAAAATCTTAGGTCTTTTATAGCTTAAGAAATAAAAAGACATACTCTTTTCTTTTTAATATTATAAAGCTACAGTTCCACAGATATTTTGTGTTCTGTTTTGTTTGTATTCAGTTAGAAATATTTCTAATTACCCTTGTATTTTTTGACTCATGACTTCCTTACAATGTGTTGTTTAATTTCCACATATTTGCAGTTCTACTACATGGCTTATTGAAATTAATTTATAATTTAGTTCCACTAAGGTCAATGAATATGTCCTCTGTATTTCCATTCATTTGAAATTTATTGACATTTTTTTCTGGGCTAGTAATTGATCTATCTTGGTGAATGTACCATATGCAACTGAAAAACGTGTATTTTGCTGTTGTGGCAGATAATCTACATCTATCAATTAGATTAAGGTTGTTGATAGTTTTGTTCAAATCTTCTGTTTTTTTTTTTTTAATCTAGTTGTTTGAACAATTGCTTAAAGTAATAAAATCTCTTTCTGATTGTGGAATTTTTTACTTCACTCTTTAAAACAGTCCATTTTTACTTTATGTATTTAGGAACTCTGTCATTAGACACACATATACATTTGTAACAGTCTTACCTTCCAGACGAATCATCCCTTATATTATTAAGGGACCTACATTCTGAACAGAATAAAGCCATAGTAAGCAGGGCAGTGTGGACCATCAAAACCAATAATTGAGGCCATCTACTCCAAATTAGATTTTTGTAATGTTTTATCATCATTATATATTTTGGTTTTGCTGATATGAACCAGACTACTAATAGAATTAATACATAGTATTTATTGAGCACCTATTATGTGCTGTTAGGTACTAAGTGATGAGGATATATCAGTGAAGAAGTTTCACAAAATGCCTGCTCCTGAACTTAAAATATAAGTATCTCCTAATTTATTTATCAATTGTATAGCAATTATTTAGTGGTATATAAAATCATCTATTAATATTTTGTATACATGTTTATATACATGTATGGACACATGTGTATATATAATAACTATTATATATAATCCACAAGCAGATGAATACACGTGTTTTGCTAAATTTATTGATCATGAGTGTTTCGTCTCCCCTTTTTCTACTACCTTGAATCCTGATTCACTTGTTGTCTGGCAAAAGCCTTATAAAGATTTTTTTTTCTTAAAATATGTGTTATGGATAATATATTCTAACAATCTTTACATAGTAACTTTTCTGTTTCCACTAAGACAAGTTAATACTATCTTGACTGGGTTTCAGACACTGGTTGAAGTCATTTCCTCTTCAATTCTGTAGTTCTCTATTCTGATTTCTATGAGAAGTCCATAAGAAATGAAAACACTAGTCAGATTTTTTTTTTTTGGTAAACATTTTTATTCGTTTAAAGATTTTAGAATTTTATTCTTTGTTGTAATTCAGGAAATTTACCATCATAAGTCTAGATATTTACTCTTTCTTAGCAATCCTGCTTAGACTTAATGGGATCTCTCAATATCCTAAGTCAGATCTTAGGAAAAATTAATTCGGTTACATTATTATTTACTATTTTTCTTCCATAAGTTAAAATGTTTATTTTGTGTGCTGCCAGTATTTGTGTTACGTCTACTGAATCTATGCTAAAAATATATCATTTTATTCTTCATCTCATTGAATTTTACTTTCTCATTTTAGCTATTTCTTTTATTTCATAACCAAGTCCATTAATTCAAACCTTTTCATGTGACCAACCGTACTCTCCTTCAACGTGTCTATTGACATTATATCAGGAAATTGTATTTGTTTTGTGTCAAAGGTGCTTTATTTGGTATATACACCAGTTAAATTTTCCTAAGTGATCTTATTACAGCACTAGTTCTAAGCGTTGCATCCACTGTCTCTGACTGTTGGCTTTTCTTTAGTGTCATATCATTTTCACTTGTTATTCACTGAGGCCCATCTGCTGAGATGTCTTAGGGGACTGTGTTGCCAAGGCTTCAGGAGACACAGCAGCCTCTGTCCCCAGAGGTCGGTAGAGAGCAGGAAACATTGCAATCAGTTCATACTGCAGCTCCAGAGCCTTTCTTATATTCTTCTGCCATAAATCTATAATGGCACTAATTTCAAAGACTTTTTTGATTTTTCCAGAAGGATTTTTTTGTTTGTTTGTTTGAGACAGAGTCTCGCTCTGTCGCCCAGGCTGCAGGCTGGAGTGCAGTAGCGCGATCTCGACTCACTACAAGCTCCGCCTCCCAGGTTGACGCCATTCTCCTGCCTCAGCCTCCAGAGTAGCTGGGACTACAGGCGCCCACGCCCGGCTAATTTTTTGTATTTTTAGTAGAGACAGGGTTTCACCGTGTTAGCCAGGATGGTCTCGATCTCCTGACTTCGTGATCTGCCTGCCTGAGCCTCCCAAAGTGCTGGGATTACAGGCATGAGCCACTGCGCCGGGCCTTCCAGAAGTTTTTATAACCTAGATATAGGTGTAGAGAAAAGAGGTGTTTGCACTTATTCTGAACTTGGATTTTGCCTTTGAGTTTGCTGGAGAGAGAGAAAGTTCATGAAAATGAGGCTACCTATATGGTTAAAGTGAGAAAGATCATGGAACCAATCCACAGAAGGAAGGAAGAAGTGAGATGTTTACTAGGGACAAAACAATAATTAACATGCAATCAAAAAAACAGAAAAAAAAAGTAATAATTTGATGAGAACCCAGAAAGGTTGCGATGTTTCATTTCTTTGTAAATATTTGTAGGAATGATACATACGTATTCTATCAGTGAATCAGTTCTGAAGGATGGCAGGAAAAGAGAAGAAATGGCCCACGTGTCTTAGTTGCCAGTGAGTTCAGAGGAGTTTATTGCAAGGTAGTGATCCTGGAACAAGAAGAAGCAAAGAGGGCAAGGGCATGCATTTCAAAGGATTGTTTTTTCTTTTGAAGTTGGAAGACCACATTTTTAAAGGCAAATGTTGAAAAAAGGAGAAGAGAGTGAAGTGTATAAGAACGTGCAGGCTGACAGCCTGAAGGATGCACATTAAGTTATCATCTTAGGGGAAAGAAGGGTGTGAGCGGGAAGGGTGCAGGAGGCATTCAGTGAAGAGGATGCGTTTGCATGAGTTTCCTTTTTTCACATAATTTCATTGCATAGAGTAGGGTTTAAAATTTTGTGACAGAGAAGACATTAAGTCAAAGTTATATTGAGTCTATAGCTTATGGTGTTACTAAGAAAATAAGAATTTTGTGTGACAGTGAGTTTATTTCAAGGTACAGACATCCCTCAGAGATACTGTGGGTTCAGTTCTAGACCACCACAATGCAGCAAGTATCACAATAAACTGAGTCACACAATTTTTTTGGTTTCCCAGTGCATATAAAAGTTACGTTTACACGGTACTGTTGTCTATTTAGTATGCAATAGCATTATGCCTTAAAAATATACACATACCTTACATTAAAATACATTATTGCTTAAAAAAATGCAATGATCATTTGCACCTTCACAACTGTAATCTTTGTGCTGGTGAAGGGTCTTGCCTCAATGTTGAGAGCCTTGCTCTGGACTAGGTTTTGACTTATGGGAATATTGCGGTTGGTTTAGTCTTCTATCCAGACCAATAAAACTTCTGTCATATCAGCAATAAGACTGTTTTGCGCTCTTATCCTTCCTGTGTTCACTGGAGCAGCACTTTCACTTTTCATCAAGAACTTTTCCTTTGCATTCAACAACTTGGCTAACTATTTGGTGCAAATGGCTTAGCTTTTGGCTTCTTTCACCTTTTGACATACCTTCCTCACTAAACTTGACCATTTCTGACTTTTGATTTAAAGTGAAAGACGTGTGACTCTTTCATGTGAACACTTAATGGCTATTGTAAGGTTATTAATTGGTCTAATTTCAATATTATTTTGTCTCAGAATAGGGAGCCCTGAGGAGAGGGAAAGAGATGTGAAGGTTGGCCAGTTAGTGGGAAATCAAAATGTGACTGATAATATTTATCAGTCACATTTGCCATCTTATATGGTTCGATTCATGCTGCCCCAAAAGAATTACAATAGTAACATCAAGAGTCACTGATCAACGATCATCATAAGACATCTGATAATAATAATAATAAAAGTTAGAAATATTGTGAGAATTACCAAAATGTGGCACACAGACTGGAAATAAGCACATGATGTTGGAAAAATGGTGCCCATAGACTTGTTCAATGAAGGGTTGCCACAATCCTTCAATTTGTAAAAAACACAGTATCTGCAAATGACAACAAAGTGAAGCCCAATAAAGCGAGTTATGCCTGTACGTATTTTGGCCATTTGTGTTTGTATGAAAGTGTCAGGACATTCTAAGAAGAGTATGGGAGTAAGGGTGAGTCATTTCTGTGGCTTCTAGTTTATTTTCTTAGAGCATGCCTATTTCTCACTGAATTCCTGCTTATAATCTGCAAGGCTTTAGAGAACAGCTCATGAAGAAATGCACAAAGAGAGAGAAAATAGTTTCTGAGTGTATTTCTAAAACTTTCACATTAAGTAAAGTGTAATATAGACTTCTTGGAAGTTTTTTTTGCTGCTTAGAATACCCCTTAGTGAGATCCTCATTTCTGCCTGTTTCCAGAGGGAAGCAGTGCTCATTGTAGTGGTTTGAATGCTTTTAAACCACCAACCGCTGCCACCCGACTACCCCTCCCACTGTGGGTAGAGACTACTCCTCACACGCATTAAGGTTGGGCTTTGCCGTGTGACTTGTTCTAGCCAGTGGAATTTTAGCAGATGTGATGTGAGTAGAAGCATTAGGTGCACTTGGCCATTTGTACCAGAGAAGCATTGGCTTGAATTTTTTGCTTTCATGATTTGTCACAGGAAAACATGCCTCAAGCAGCTGTTGATCTTTTAGCCAACTCTGCAATAAATGACCTTGAGCTCTACTCTGCTCCAAGCCTTGCTGACCTACAATCTAAATCAGAGCTGTCCTTACTGACTCACAGATCCACGAATAAAAAAGAAAATAGCAACTTGATATTTTAAGACATTGAGCTTGGGGGCAGTTTGTTACACAACAAGATATGATTAATAGAATGCAATTGTCAATAAGTTAAGTGCTGAATAGGTCACTTGTTACTTTATTTTCCACAGACCTCTTTTCTTATTTTCCCTTCCTTTCTACGTTTTGCTCTTCTGTATTTTCTCTTTTCTTTCTCTTTCCTTCCTTCCTTCTTCTTTCTTTCTTTCTTTTACTTTCCCTTACTTTGTCTTTCTCTCATCTCTATCTTTCCCTCCCTCCCTCCCTAATTTCCTTCCTTCCTTCCTTGCTTCCTTCCTTTCTCTTTCTTTTAATTTCCTTCTTTCTCTTTCTTTTTTCTTTCTTTCTCTTACTTTCCCTTTCTCTCCTCTCTCTCTCTCAATCTCTCCCTCCCTCCCTCCCTAATTTCCTTCCTTCCTCCTTCCTTCCTTCTTTCCTTCCTTCCTTCTTTCCTTCCTTCTTTCTTTCCTTCCTTCCTTCTTTCTTTCCTTCCTTCCTTCCTTCCTTCCTTCTCTCATTTCTTCCTCTTTCCCTTTCTCATTTGCTTTTTCTGTTTTATTGTATTTCTTCTTATTCTGATGTCTTTTATTTAAGGCTTAATACATAGGTTTCTACTAAATGATTACTTAATACATAGGTTCCTCATCAATGTCCAATCTTTTTTTAAAAAAAATCTATATGTCTTTACATGTTTCAGGTGATTCCAGATTTAATCAGGTTTAGCCTTATGATTAAATAAGATATAGAGTTGTATAAATACATTGGTACTAGGAGTACTGGGAGTTTGTCCCTCTTTTGAACTAATCTGTCTATCTAGAAGTATCCTTATTATTGACAGTACTGATTGAAGCTTCATTATCTCCTGCTAAAATATAATTGTTTTATAAAAGAATAGAACTATTTGACTACAGTCATTCATGCAGCAGTGCTGTGAGAAAATGGAGCACATTTTTGTTAAGTCTGGAGTTTGGGAATATTAATCTCTCCCTGCTTAAAACTCTTTTACACATTTGCTACACTGATTGATGTACTGTTATTTCTTCTGAAATCTATTAATTGTCTTACATGCATTTTCCTTTGTGATACCCATTGTTTCCTAGGAATAGAGACTAGCATTATTTTTCCTCTGCAGCATGATATTATGAGCGCCTCAGAATCCATGCTCAGTAAATGCTTGAAGAGCTCCACTGGCTTTCAATGCCCTCTGTACTTCCTTCTGTTCTTCATTCCTCTGGCATGACACTCCTCCTCCTAGCACCCATTGCCCTTCCCTACCTGATATGGTTTGGCTCTGTGTCCCCACCAGAATCTCATCCTGTAGCTCCCATAATTCCCACGTGTTGTGGGAGGGACCTGGTGGTGGGAGATGATTGAATCGTGGGGGCAGCTCTTTCCTGTGCTCTTCTCATGATAATGAATGGGTCTCACAAGATCTAATGGTTTTACAAAGGGGAGTTTCCCTGCACAAGCTCTCTTCTCTTGTCTGCCACCATGTGAGTCATGCCTTTCACCTTCTGCCATGATTGTGAGGACTCTCCAGCCACGTGGAACTGTGAGTCCATTAAACTTCTTTCTTTTGTAAATTGCCCAGTCTTGGGTATATCTTTATCAGCAGCATGAAAACGGATTAATACACTACCTCTATGAACTTTACTTGCAAAGGGCTTTGATATCAGTGATTTATAGTAACTTGCGTTGGCATGCTAGGGCTGCCTTAACACAATGGCACAAAGTGGGTTGTTCACACAGCAGGTTCATGGTGTCAACGGACTTGGTGTCCTCTGAGGCTTCTCTCCTGGATTTGCAGAAGGCTGCCTTCTCACTGTATCCTCACAGTGTCTTTCCTCTTTGTGAGCATCTGTGGTGTCTCTTCTTATCTCCCAGTCTCTTCTCATAAGGTATCAGTCAGGTTGGATTTGAGCTCGCCCAAATAACTTCAGTTTAACTTAATTACCTTTTTAGGGGATCTGTCTCCAAACACAGTCGAATCCCGAGGTACTAGGGGTTAGGACGTCAACATATGAATTTGGGAGTCATACAGCTCAGCCCATACACTACAGTGAATTGAAAACAATGAACTGTCTTTACCCAAGGAATATGCCATTAAGCCCTGAACTCCTACCTTTATGTGAAAGGGGAAGAAGGAGGTTACATAAATACTTTAGAAATAAGGGATTCTTGATTTAGGATTTAAGGAAGAGCAGGGAACAGGGGAGATTGTAATAACAAAGGTATATAAGGGCTATGATAGGGCATGTGTAAAAATTGGAGTGTGCTATTTTCGCTCACCTCTCAGTACTGTTAATTATGTATGGTGTCTTTTCTTAGATCAAAAGTGAAAGTAGCATCTTGACTATTTCACAAAACAGTTTGCCAATTAATGACCTGGGAAAATATATGATCACTTATTTAAATGCACATACTAATTATTTTTTAAGAGTATCTGTCAAAAATGTATACTATTCTCCTTTCAGTATTATCTGTTTGAAATATTATTTGTTTGAAACTCAGTAGCTGTTCTATCTGTTCTCCCTTAGTTTTTTATTAGTTTGCATCTCTCTCTTTTCAATGTAATTTTTCAATAAATTTATTTTCAATTGACAAATAATAACTATGTGTATTTACAGGGCAAAATGTGGTGTTTTGATCCATGTATGCATTGTAGAAAAATTAGAAGAAGTTAATTAACATTCCCATCATCTTACCAACTTACTCTTTTATTTTGTGGTGAGAATGTTAAATATCTATTTTTATAGCAATTTTGAACATATGATGTTACTATATTTTCTACTTATAAAATTAGAAATAACTTATTTTAGACATTTGTGAGGTACACAAAATATTAGAATATTTAAGTTTATCTGTAATTACACTTAGAGAAAGGGGGTTTTAATTTTTGGTTGTCATTCTGTAGTATATTATTTCAGGATATATTTCTTGTTTATAAAGCCATTGTTTATATGGAGCACAATATGCTTTTAGCTCCTCCACGTAGTTTTGCATTCTGATTTATAAATTAATATATAATAATTATTTTCAGCCTTATGAAATTTTAAATTTTAAATTCTTTAGATTCCCTCACAAGGCCTCGCCATTCTAGTTGCCCAATCATGAATATACAGCATATTCCTTTCACCCCTCATTTCATCATCTCTGCAATTTTACATTCACCACAGTGTTTATTGACTGCTTAATAATGTCTGAAAAAAGAGCACATAGTTTTGCCGTAATAGATAATTTGCTCTCTACAAACAACCCAAAAACCCATTATCCTTACCATCATTTTGTATGTGAGAAAACTGAGGTTGAGGAAATTGATTTTATTGTCCAAGATCTGGAGACTCTTATGAGTCACTGTTGTACAAAGAAGCTAGATATCTTGATGTTTTGCTCTTTTGCCATGCTGTAGCTGCCTCTACTTTGCATGCCTGTAAACTCATATCTAGTTAGAAATAACTTTTGGTTCAGTTAAAGCCACAATCTAATTTGCCTGAAAAACTCATCCAACACCACTATTCAAGGCCCCCCAGCCATGGGCCCAGCTGTCTTACCAAGACTACAGGGCATGAATGTTACCATCCATACTAGTCTACCCAGCCTGGAACTGTGGTCACCTACTCTAAGTGAATGGAATGCCTTGGAGGAGTTAGGGTTTCCTGAATTATGTCTCATCTCAACTATTTAAGGCAACTGAACTCCTTAAAGATGTCTACTCTGGTCAAGTAGAAAGTATGTAGAGCTTAAACTCAAAAAGCCCTCAGAACTGATATAGAAGTTTCTGTGGAAAAGAGTCCTGAGACTCAGAGAGCAAAGATGGCTGGGCCAATGTGATGCTGCAAGATAGTGGTAAAGATGGTTAAATATCTTTGCTCTAGATGCGCAGTACAACATTCTTTCCTCTGATAGTTTGAACATAATTTGGGGTTCTATTCTGCCTAGGGAGCTAGCTCATTGTGGATTTAACTTGTTGCTCTTGGCATTGTTCTTCATGTATCTTCCCCCATTAGAATTGTACAATAGATTGAATCTATGTCTCGCAAGTGAGTCCAAACAATTAATCTCAAATGTGTTTTGATTGACAGATAAGAAATTTGAACACTTGACTCACCAGAAATATTTGGTTATATATTTTATGTAAGCTAGATTTATTTGTTGTTATAATAGATAGAGTTTTAAAAAACCTAGACACATATCTGAGGTGGTGTTTAAAAATTCTTATTTTTCACCCTTATAGTACTGTTAAGATTCTACATTTCTATTCAGAAGACTTATGAGAGGGCTTGAATTCAGGACAGTTCAAAATTGTATTTAATTAAAATTCTACCTCGCTATTAATTTCAAAGGAAGACAGAACATACTTTCTAAGAATGTCTTATCTACTATTCAATTCCTTTCCATTGCCGAATGTATAAACATAAGAATGATTTTTTAAATGATTGTATATGCAATAATGCATAACAAGTAATGTGTAACAACCTGCAGAGGTGCAGGTTAGATTTTGCCTCCCCTGGGATGGTAACCGTTGGCTTGCTGCGCTATTGTGAAGTTTAAGTGGACAGTAGTCTATAAAATAGCTAGTCTAGGGCAATGACCAGCCAGAGTAGATAATAAAAACAGCAATTCTTTTCTATTTCTTTTTCACTCATCTAAAAATCTTGTCTATTCATTAAGGGACACCTCTAACTCTTTTCAGATTGAGAAATATTTATAATGTTATTGAATGGATTTGTGAACAAGTAATGTCAACAGGTAATTCTTTGTCTATCTACAACCTGGGATAAAAAGAGTGGAATATGTAAAATAGATATTATCAGGGTGCCAACATTACAGTGATGCTTCATAACAATTATTTAAACAAACTTATTTAATTCTTACCATAAGCCAAGCTCTGTGCAAGTGAGCTCAGAGAGACACATGGAGCTCCAAGGCAGGTAGTTCATGGTGACTACCATGGAGCTGATCTTTAAGGATATTGCCTTTACCTTGTGCATCCACAAATATCTCTCCTGCTTCTATTTTTTACAAATGCTACCCTGGTAACTCATCAGTAGTATTTTTTTCTGTCAAAACTCAGACCTTCATAAGAGTTCATGTGGCCTCTTAGAGCTGTGTGGCCAGTCTTGAGATCTTAAGAGATGTGTGTGTGTGTGCATGTCTGTGTGTGTTGTGTGTGTGTGTGTGTGTGTGTGTGTGTGTAGAGGACTCACTGCATTTTCCTTGCCCTTCCCCGTACAGGATGCTTTTCCATAACAACTTTTAAGGGGCATCTTGTAGGAAATAGTATTACCAAAGGTCCCCCACATATTGTTTTCATTATTAGGGACTACAATAGAAGGCATGAGAGGCTGAGTGCCTTGATAGTGGGCACCAGGACTTTTATAGAACCAAAGGACAGAAATGAATTCACCTGCAATATTTCTCCCTTCTGTATGAGCCCAGCCATCATGAACACCGCTCCCCTCTTTGGAAAAGATTAAAATCTATGTAAGCGCCTCAATTTGCTGTGCACTGTGGGCAACACTGAACTGAACGGAGCATCTGTGAGTTCTACCCTGCCTTTTCAGCATCGCCTTGGGCTGTAGAAACCCAACATCCACCACAGAACCCAGCTAAGCCTGTCAGCACATCCACATCTTCTATAAGCCCCAGACTTGAATCTTTGTTCTGAGCTTACGGAATTATGAAGTTCACTCTATGAGGTGAACGGTGATGGATAAACACTTCTATAAATTATCCAGGAGAAACTCCAACCTGTGGATGATCTCTTCTTATCTCTCATGCATTTATTTATGTCAATGCTGCAGAAGCAGAAGGCTGTATAATCAGACAGCATACTGGTTTTGGAAAGGTTACCTCAAAAGTTAGCAGAAAATTCTTCTTCACCTGTGTTATATCTTATTTGTTGAACGTTTCTAAAGATTTTTTTATAATCTCCAAGTTCAAAAAGGGTATGGAGTGTCAGGAAGAGAGAAAGAAATTAAGAAAGAGCAAAACTAATGCTATGGGTTAGACTATTCTGACCGTCTCCACATCTTTTTGGTATGCAAGGGTGATGGCCAACTGTGTTAAAATGACCCCAGGTGGCCCCATGGCTGTTTGAACTCCTGATCTCAGATTTTATATGAGTAGGATTCCTGGGATTAATGCTGGCACTACTGCTGCTGGGTTGGAAAGATAAATGATAGATAGATAGATACAGATAGATCAAGAGATAGATATATATATCCATAGGTTTTATATACATATAACATTTATAATATTTTATATATATGAATGTATAAATGTATGTGTGTGTATTCACACACACACACATACTTTATATAGTAATTTTTTGGTGGGGAGGGCTACCCCAATGTGAAGGTGGATAGATTCCTGATGTGATGTCAGGGACATAAAATAAAGCTCCATTCTTATTTTGTTTTTGACTCTTTATTGATACATAGGATCTCTTTAGCAAGTGGCAAAGCCTTTTGTTCTCTTATTATACAATGATAATAACAAAGCAATAACAGCCATGCTGACTTAAAATTATTGTTGTAGAAAATCATATTTATTGACATGATTTGGATGTTTTGTCCCCTCCAAATCTTGTGTTGCAGTGTGATACCAAATGTTGGAGGAAGAACCTGGTGGGAGGTGTTTGGGTCACAGGAGCTGATCCCTCATAAATGGCTTGGTGCCCTCCCCATGGTAACAAATGAGTTCTTACTCTGTTAATTTTCATGAGAGCTTGGACCTCCCCCTCCTCCCACCTTGCCTAGTCTCTTGCTCCCTCTCTCCCCATGTGACGTGCCTGCTCCCCTGCTGCGTTCCGCCATGATTCTGCCTTCCTGAGACCTCACCAGAAGCCAAGCAGATGGCAGCATTATGCTTCCAATACCGCCTGCAGAAGCATGAGCCAAAATAAACCTCTTTTCTTTATAAATTACCCTGTCTCAGATGTTCCTTTATGACAATGCCAAATAGACTAACACATTCATCTTATTTTTTTTTCCACATTATGTTTTAAATGAATGTTAGGTAATGTCTTAGTCAGTTGGGCTATGATATGGTTTGGCTCTGTGGAATGACAGGTTTGGCTCTGTGTCCTCAATCAAATCTCATCTGGAAATGTAATCCCCATGTGTTGGAGGAGGGGCCTCGTGGGAGGTGATTGAATCATGGGGGCTGACTTCCCCCTTGCTGTTCTCATGATAGTGAGTGAGTTCTTATGAGATCTGATGGTTTAAAAGTGTGTGGCACTTCCTCCCTCTCTCTGTCTCTCTCCTGCTTCACCATGGTCAGACGTGCTTGCTTCCCCTTTGCCTTCTGATTGTAAGTTGCCTTCTGATTGTAAGTTTCCTGAGGATTCTCCTGTTAAGCCTGAAGAACTGTGAGTTAATTAAACCTCATTTCTTCATAAATTACACAGAGACTGGGTAATTATAAGTTATTTGCAGTAGTGTGAGAATGGATTAATATAGGCTGTTATAATAAATTCCTTCAGATCGGGTGACTTACACAACAAATATTTATTTTTCACAGTTCTAGAGGCTGGAAGTCTGAGATCAGAGTACCATCATGGTAGTGTTCTAGGGAGGGCTCTTTTCCAGGTAACAGGCTGCTGACTTCTCATTGTATCGTCATTTATTGAAAGAGCAAGCTATCTCTTTGGCCTCTTCTTATAAAGTCACTAATTCCATTCATGAGCGTTCCACGTTCATGACCTAATTATCTCTCAAGGATCTTGGCTACAAATATCATCACATTGGGGATGATATATTAACATATGAATTTTGGGGGAACACAAACATTCAGTCCACAATAGGTACCATGTTTTTAAGCTGTATTTAACTTAAACCTTATGACAACTATTTATATAAATAGTTTACACTAAATCAAATTAAATATCAAATAATAATTTGATATTCAATTATAATTGTTAAATAATTTAAATGAAATTTAACTAAATTTTAATTAATTAAAATATTTTAATTAAAATAATTTAATTATAAATAATTAATAACTATTTAATATTAATTTGATTTAATATAAATCTTACATTGCCATTTTTAGCATTTTAATTTTACTATTGATGAAACTAATGCTGAGAAAGGCTAAGCTCATTGCCCAAATTAAAATGCAAACACCTGTCTGTCCTACATCAATATTGTTTTTCTTTCATTATGATACCTTGCTCTCAACTGTAGCCCGGGTAAAAGCATGCTTTCTAGAGAGGAAAAATAAAGTATACATATCAGCATAGTGTGTTTTCACTGGATCTATGTGTTTAAATTATTTCCTTTGATTATTTTAGAATTCTAAATTTGTGGACTACAGAACCACTAAGAAGTTAGCTACATTATCCTACATAATCCCAATGAAATGATCTCCTCTTCAATGACTGGGTGAAGAAGCGAAGACAAGCTACTCAGTTTTGCCATCACCCAGCCATTTTTCCTCTCCTCTCTTGCCTATAGAAATAAAGGCAATTTGAACAACTTGGAAAAACCCATAACTTCCCTCTTTTTCTGTGATACATGCACAGGGAGCTTGAATCCAATTCTCAGTGCCCACACTCGTTAGTAGCTGGCAGGGGTCAACGCCCCCCTCTCTCTGACCTCCAGCAGTGAGGTCTTGGAGCCTCAGCTCTTGCAGCCTGAATCTCTCCATCTGCAGTCTATCTACATCCCCAACACAGCTGGGCTCTGCTGGGCAGGATTATTGCCAGTCATCTCCAACTCGCCAAACCTTCAGAAGGGCAGCTGGGACACAAGAACTTTCCTGGGAATTTCCTGGCCGCCAGCTCAGATACTGTATCCTTGTTTGCTGAGCTAAAGCTAGTAAAGATTGGCAAAGATAAATTAGCAACAAATCCATGAGGATTGCGTGTCTCATCCAAACATTTGCCCAACACTGATTCCAAGTAACATTCAACTTTGTCTCTAACGAGCTAACAGATGTGGGCATTACCAGAGGAAGTTAATGTGGGATTTTTCACAGAGCTGGGACTGGATGAGTTTCTTATCTAAACTTTTTTTTTGGAGCAACAGAATAGAAAATGTTATTCATGTTATTCTAGTTTGACAGTCAACTTGAGAGAACATTGAACATTTTTTTTTTTCCTTTTCCTTGGTTAATTCCTCAAGGCCAGATGATTCTCTAGCCTGTATTTGCCTAGAACATACCTGGAGGCTAGCATGTGAGGCACACTGTTCTGTCATTTATAGCATGGGGCTTTAGGAAAAGACATCTATTCCTGGTATGAGATCCATTAACTAGGGATAACCAGACACTTAGCAAACTGCCACAGCTACAAAGTCTGGCTCTGGAGGAAAAGCTGAGCAGCCAAATCTCACTACATGAATGGGTGCCAAGCTTGTGTACATTTGTAGGCATTGTAAGCATGGAGAAAGGACTTACATATTGAATACCCTTTTTTGGCTGGCACATCACATTCATTAAATTTTCAGATAAACCTATAAAGAGAACAATAAAAATAGTTAAGAAAAACAGTGAACATTTATTGAGTAGTTCATATATGCCAGAAACTGTGCTTAAATATTGTATGTATGTGATTACGTAATAAAATCTATCTATGGTATAGGTATTATAGGGTCTGCTATACCAATGAAGAAAATGAGACTCAGCAAGTCTGCATTATTTTAAACTTCTCTCATACAGTAAATAATGAGATAGCCATAACATTTAACTTGTAGTAAAGTAGAATGGAAGAATGCAGGCTTCAGAGGCAGGTGGATGAAAGTTTGAACCCCTGCTCTGCTGACCTGCAGTAACAGCTGCTTGACAAGCTGTTTAACTCCCTGATTTTCACTTGTGTCATTAGCTAAATGGACACTGAATCTACCTTCCAGGGATAAGGGAAGTAAAGTGCCCATCGCACAGTAGGCATTCAATAAATGGTTGCTTTTGTACTCTTTCTATGACTATTCACTTGAGGCAGGGGAGGTAAGATCCTTTTTCAATGTTTTGTGCCCCAGGAATGATTTAATTGAGATTGGTCTGAGGTCTAGGATTGGAGTGGCAATTATGGTTGGGAATGTAACAGATAGTTATAAGAAATGGAGCAGCATGAAATGAAAGAATACAGAGAGGTTGGAATCCCCTTCTTTAATGGGTAATTAAACTTATTATTTTAGGGTTACCAAGGTGTCTCTGATGGCATGAAGTCTCACTTAGGTCCTGCCCTTTGGGTACCAATGAAAATTAAGATTTCCTGTTTCTTTTGATATTATAAGGGTAGATTGTTAGAATATACCTGATGTTTGGTGTGAAAGAAAAGAGAAGTTCGGGATGCTGAATTTTGAAGAGTGGAACTCGCTAGAGGAAAAAAAAGCCTTCAAAGGGAATAGTGATATATTATCTATGAGGTAAAAAGCTTTTGATAAAGTTGAGCATATTGCTCAGAACATAACATTCTCCAGTTATTTGCCTGAGATATTTTATCTTGACAGAATTTCTTTGTTGGGAGAAATAATCTGGGTCCTTCTACTTTATTGCTCACTATGTGAGCAGAAATAATGAAAGTAAATAATCTTTCCCACTTGTAGACTAAGCTGTTTATATAAATATTTTAATTCAAGATCCAGTTGATCTGTGTCATTGCCCAGGGCAGACAAGGAACTGAGGCTTAGCAAGATTATTTGTCCTACCAAAGACTGTGCAATTAGGAAAAGTTAGAGCACAAGCAATTGTATGTGGGACTCCAAGTCCAAACTAAATTGTTAGTATTTCCTGGTGGAAACATGTTCTTATGATATCAAATATATCATATATATGTACATATATATGGTATTTGAAACATTTACTAGTATTTTTTATTTTATACACAGTTTATTATACTAACCATTAATGCATAATGCAATGAGCTAAACCCATGTAACTGGTTCGACTGCATACTCTTAAGCACTTTGCTAAAATACGTCTGTGAGTACTGCGTTAAAAACAAATCTGTGGGCCGGGTGTGTTGGCTCAATCCTGTGGTCCTAGCATTTTGGGAGGCCGAGGCAGGAGAGTTGCTCAAGCTCAGGAGTTCGAGAACAGCCTAGACAACATGGTGAGACCGCCTTCTCTATGGAGAATATAGAGACTGGCTGGGTGTGGTAGTGCGCGCTTGTGATACCAGCTGCTTGAGGGACTGGCATAGGATCGCTTGAGCCTGGGGGGGTCAAGGCTTCAGTGGGCTATGGTTGTGCCACTGCTCTCCAGCCTGGGTGACAGAGCGAGACCCCATATCAAAACAAAAACCAAAAAAACTGTGATCATAAAAAGCGCCATAAACACCAATGTCAAACTATGCTACTCTATCTTAAATTTTCAAACAGCTTACCTGAAATACAAGATTAAGTGTAGAAAAACAATTTTTAGTTCTGTTTGTTGCTCACATGCTAATTAACTGTATAACTTCTCTTGCCATGTGAAAGGTTAAGAAACTAAAGTTCGTTTTCGAAAGAAAAAAAAAATTCCTCCCAAAATGCTGGAATTACAGGCATGAGCCACCGTGCCTGGCAAATTTACTGCTTCTAATGTGGCTTTACCTTTATATTTATTTTACAGTTGACTCTTGAACAACATGATTTTGAACTGCACAGTTCACTTATATGGGGATTTTTTTCCCAATAAATACAATTAACCTTCCATATTGGCAGGTTCTGCATTCCCAGCGAAATGCATATTGAAACTACTGTGTTCCCAGGCTATGAAACTCATCCCTCTGGAGGGCTGGCATTTCATATCCAGAGGTTCTGAAGGGCTGACTGAGGGCCATACGGGTACATGAATTTTGGTAACTGCAAGTAGTCCTTCAATCTCCCCACCGCACTCTGCTTTATCGAGGGACAACTGTATTTTTCTCGTTTCCTGCATTCTGCAACCAAAAGTTGCCTCTCTTTATTTTCTTTTTGTCTCTTACTTTATTTATTCTTGAATATTATCCTCAGATAATGTATCTCATCTGTAATATTTCTGAGGCCATAGAACAAACCATTCTGATACATGGCGGCCTCCTTTCTTCATTTCTTTGACTCCTATTTCCTCCATTATTTACATGCATAAGTTTTATGCTGCAACTTTGGCCATTTCTTAGTTAAGGGCCATTTCCATTTGGGTCAATTCTGTTGAAGAATGCCCTGGTAAGTAAAATGAGGACAATTTATCATTTTAAGCTGAGCCTGTATACTGGAATATTTTTGATAAAATTTGTATTTTTGTGTGTGCCTTGAGCACTGTCTACCCCTGCGATCCAGAATTTTGGTATTATTCACAATGAAGTCCCATAAATTATAAACTTTCTATGAACTCAAACTAATTGTCTTTACATGCTGTGTTTCTTTTCACTGTGCCAAACTGCCATATTCATTGGTCACATTGTTGCTATGTATTTCTAGAATAACCATCCTGCAAGATTCATTCTACAGATTAGGATGCTGATAATGGCATAAATGGGATATGTAGGAAGAAGTTACAGAAACATATCAAAGTGTCTTATCAAGTGGCACTTCTGTGGTGGAGTTGAAAATGGTACCCACGGCCGGGTGCAGTGGCTCACACCTGTAATCTCACCATTTTGGGAGGGCGAGGCGGGCAGATCAAGAGGTCTAGAGATCAAGCCCATCCTGGCCAACATGGTGAAACCCCATCTCCACTACAAGTACAAAAATCAGCTGGGCGTGGTGTTGTGCACCTGTAGTCCCAGCTACTCAGGAGGCTGAGGCAGGAGAATTGCTTGAACCTGGGAGGTGGAGATTACAGTGAACCGAGATTGTGCCACTGCACTCCAGCCTGGTGACAGAGTGAGCTGCCATCTCAAAAAACAGAAAAGAAAAGAAAAAGAAAGAAAATGGTACCCACAATGCATTAAAATAAAAACAATTTTTGGAAGGAGACATATATAGAAGGGGTTTGGAGAAATAGGGATTGATAGTGGCGCTGTAAATCTTTCTCGGTTTCATGTGGTTAGAAGCCAGATAGCTGTGAGAGATTCAGCTGGGCAAATTGAAGCTGAATAGAAATAGTCTTGTGTTCACCTAGGTCAAATCCAAAAAGGTTTCGTGGTCTTCTATATAGGAAGAGATTCTGTTATTGGATTATAGTGTTAACATTATCAACAACAGATTATTCCTTCACAATAATAGGAGATCTCTTATTAGAAGGAGACAGCTGGTGTCTATGTTTCTGATGAGGATAAAAGGCAGAGGAGTACACGGTAATCATAGGTTATTAAAAATTCACATTGTTAGAGATTCCTGCAGTCATTGCACATTTAGAAACAATTAAAATAAAACGATTGTCACCTTGGAATCCCAGTGGCTTGTCAGTGCAGCCAGCTACTCTAGCATCAAATGTACACCTAACAGCTGCTTCTCTGGAACCGAAAAAAAAGAAAGAAAAAAGACAAAGGAAGGAAGGAAGATGATATGCACACTTTATGATTTTTCAATGACAATCTAGGGTTTTTCATTTACTGGGTAATATTTTTCACTCAAATATGTAAATGTTTGCAAATAACACCCTATGAATATGTCTCACTTTTACTATAGCATCATAATATGATAAAAGCAATTTTTAAAAGCATATTTCGTATGGTATCTTCATATGAAAAGTACCCCAGGGTAAAAGGCTATAAAATTACTTCCTGCCTTGATGTTATTATTTTTTTCTTACTACTGCTAATTCTTAGTTTTTATCGAGAGTCTGTTTTCCTATAGCACATAATTAACATGTTTAAAACACTTTGCATCTTTTAAACAACATCAGATTAAAGTACATAAATAAATATAGAATGAGGAGCACAGGTGTTTTTCTGATTCAATTAGCGCTTCTTTATTCTAAACTATTTTCTTGACTTGCAGTCTCTTTTTCAAAAGATGCAAATAAACAGTCATTTGGCTATTAGGGGAGCCCGCGGAGGGCTCATTAGCTGGGTTCTAATTGGGTTCTTTCACAAATCTGTCACTCAGGATTGAAGGTGAACCTGATGCCAGCAGCAAATGAGTGCACAGAGGGCTATGAAGTGGAATGACTGAGAGTACTTAAGAGGAATATGGGGGAATCAGATGAAATTAGGACTAATGAAATGCACTTTTAATACAAAAAAAGAGGTAGGAAGTCAAATAGTGAGGCTAGTGTTTGGAAAGAGTGATTCTTTTGATTCTCCCTCACTTTTCCTTTATTTTCTTGATTGGAAAAAGCACTTGTCTAAACAAAATAATGCTTCGGGACGTGTATTGCCATCCCACCAACACCTAGATGTTTGTGTACGTCTGTATCATTTCAGGTAAGTAATTAGACCTTGACTGTTTTACTTACCCCCCTCCCCCGTTATGTGCGGCGTATCTGGCAGCCAGGGCTGTCTCTCACGTAGATACATTGCACAACATTTACCCCACAGCAAGTTATCAATTAATTAATGCTTATTGTGTCAATGAACCAATCAATTAATTGGCGAATGAGTGAATGCACTCTCATACTTGTTGCCTTTCCTTCCTTTTAGCATTCCTTTATTTTTATTCTCCTCCTGGCTACATCTTATTAACACTTCAAGGACCAGTTTAAAGGTCAACTTCACTATAAAACTTTTCAACCATTCCCCAGCAAGATAGAGATAATAGCTTCCACTTGCCTTCTCAAAACACACAAAAAACATTCAGTATGTGACAGTATTATTATACCCATTATAGTCCAATACAATGACACATTAACGTACCTATTTCTCGGGAAGATTATGGGATATTTGGAGCATGGAACTAAGTACTAATCATATTTTGGGGCTTCTCTGTATTCTCCCCAACACTTGAGTTGGCACATAAGATGTGTTACATAGACATTTGTTACGTGAATGATTTGATCCTTAACTAAGGGTGGGACACAAAATATTCCAATAAACATTATCGCAAAATTCTCTTAACTCAGTGTTGATTTCCTCTTCAGATGGCATTGTTAGTTATGACAAGATCAGTCTTCCAGCCTCAGAAACCAACAAAACCCAAAACTTCTATTATATTTTATCCAGAAGTGGATATAATAGAATATACAGTAAATTGAGATAATAAAGCAAGAAAGCTACAATAAAGATAAGCTATGATAAAGATAAAGCTATGATTAAGATAATATAAATAAGAAAATTATATCTCTCATGTCAAGAAACATAACAGATACTTTCCTTGGAAAGTGGGCACCAAATCATCAGTCAGCTCAGCTCTGGAATAGGAAACAGGGAGATGTGGCCCAGAATTCAATGACTGTGCAGGTGGCAGACAACTCGACACCCCCATGAAATCAGAAAGACAAGGGAAAAGAAGAGGAGAAAATAATACATTTCTAAAATAACAATAACAAATCATAACTGTATAATTACATATTCATTAGGCATAACATATTCATAAACTGTATTGCATATGTGAAACAATATATAGGTCGTATAGAGATCACACTTTTTAAGATAAACTCTATAAAATGGCCATAAAGCATTTTAATTTTTTCCAGAAAATGGGAATAAAATCTAGGTAATGATATGTCCTTATGTGAGTTGAAACTTAACAGAGATCATTAAAATAATAAAAGTGCAAACCTTAACTTCCAAGCCAGTAGAGGAAATAATAAAGACACCAAGAACTGGTCTCTCCAACACCAATAATATTTGTTTGAGAGAGGATCTAAAAATGCTACATCAGGGATATCAGCCAATTTCTTTCTTCCCTTTCTTCATTTTTTCCCTAATCTAACCTACCATCACTTGTGACTACTTTGACAGCCTCCCTTCATTTCGCTGATGAAGGAGGAACCCCA
Organism: Gorilla gorilla gorilla; assembly: GCF_029281585.2. NCBI lineage: Eukaryota > Metazoa > Chordata > Mammalia > Primates > Hominidae > Gorilla > Gorilla gorilla. Next base: position 125,796,165 of record NC_073236.2, read on the forward strand.
GCCCTAAAGAACAGGATGGCCAAATCCATGGCACCTGACTCTGGACGTGTGCAATTAACAGCATTTTGCTAGTCACATATCACAGCCTCAGGGAAGCCGACTACATGCCATGCAGAGCAATGCAGTGGGACACTCAGAAGCAGAGAGAACCCGAAGATATTATTAGAGGGAGGCATTGTAGCGACAAGAGGGTGAGGTCCTAATCCTTGGTTTCTACAGGAGAATGCGATTGCTTTGTTTGAATAATTTCTCAGGCTAGTAAAAAATTGAAACCTATAGGCTGAGGACTAGTTTGGTGTAGCTGACCAAACTATTAAGGAAACTAGCCTTGGGATAATCTGGGGAAACTTTCCCTCCAGGTTGGGGAGCTGCAGAGAGCAGGACTCATGGCCCTCCCTAAACAAGGGGCATTTGTTCCAGGACCGCCCCCCACCTAAAAAAAAAAAATCCAAAGGTGCTCAAATCCCTTATAGAAAAGAGTATAATGTTTTCATATAAACTATGCTATGTAAATAGTTGTCATACTGTATTTTTAATTTTAATTTTTATTTTTTATGGATATTTTCAGTCCACTATTGACTGAATCTGCAGATGTGAAACTCACAGATACAGAGGGCAGCCTCTTGTAAACAAAGATTCATGTCTACGCAAAGATTCATGTCTACCCAGTTGGAGCTCCTAATCTAGTCAGCCACAAATACTAGTGTTTCCTCAATATCTGTCCATTGGGACTTCCAACCCCTATGGGGGAGTGAATTTGTTTTGATGGTTGTAAGTTAGACTTTTCCTAATGTTAAGGTTTATAAAACCCATCTGAGGTAACTTACAAAAATGAATACATAAACACAAGAAAGAGGGAAGAACAAAAGATTTTTGATAAGGAGGAGAAGAATAAGCTGCAAAGAATCTGAGATGATATATTTGATACAACTTATCATACTTTATGGTTCTAAGATTCCTGGCTGTCTATGGAAAAATAAAAATAAATAAATAACAACCAACACAACCACAACCAGAGAAACGAATTAATGTGCAAGGTTTTATTATCTAGAAAATGAAAGAAAACTTCTGCTCATTTCATGCTAGAATTAGTTTATAATAGATGTTGCAAAATAGAAATCACTCTCTGCTTCTATAGGTTTATCGAAGTTGTAGAGATGTATATTTTTCAAATTACCTTTTTCTATAACAATGCTGTCTGTAATGGAATGAATCCATATTAAGAGTGTTTTTTGTACCAGATACTGTGCTTTGAACTCGAGGTACATAATTTTATCTAATCCTCATCTCAGTGCTGGTGAACTATATACTATTTTTGAAATTTTATAGTTGAGTTAATAAAGGCATACAGAGGTTATGTTAAATTCTCAAAATGAAAAACCTTGACAAATTGAGGTCAAGATGCAAATCCAGGGCTACGTGGCTCCTAAAAGAATAAAGTTTAATATTAAATAGTAATATAGTCATCTCTATTTAGAATTTAGGTAATGGCTTCTAGACATGCCGCTTTTCTAATAATAGTGTCCAGGCGTGTGGAATCAGAGCTTAAAAATGCACAGAAATGAATTGTTCAATCCTATTTACTGACTTGTATGTAAGTAACCCCAAGTAGGCACTGAGTGAATTTAGCATACCAGCGGACCTACGCCTTGAGAGTTGCAGGTGTGTGCTTGTCATGCCCGTACATTTACAGAATTACCATTATTAATGTGAGATTGATGAGCTCCTATATCCAGTTTGTTATCAAAACATAAAGCAGTGGGACTAGCTATGTCTGATGCATACTAAGGGCCAGCCCACTTTCTGAGTTTTGTTTGGAAGTTTGGAAAGGTAAGGCAAGGTTTTCCTTGCAAATGCTTTGGTTCTTCCCAATGCTTGAGTATTCTTTATTGAAATTTTAAACAGTCTCATCTAAGTCTAAAACAATTGAATTGAATGAAATTATAATAAGGTGGGAGTTAATTATATTTTGCTAAATATGATAACCTCCTTGTGTTTATCTGCGTTTCTAAAGCAGTGCCTAATAAACAGCATGAAGCATCACCAAGCCAGAAGTTTAGTGCTCACGTTGTGGGGAAGATAACAGAATCTTTAATTTATAGCAACAGAACTCCTTCGCAATTACTGAATTGAAGACACAGGAATGTTTTGTGCTGTTGCAAACCAAAAATTATCAGTTTCAAGGGCACATCCTAAGCTGAAAATCCCAATTTTGTGGATATCTGAGAAACCACTATGAATGGTTATATGTGAATGACTAGTAAATATTATTCTAAAAGTTAATGTTATTAGCGATCTCATCTAATTAAAAAGCCTCCCAAATAAAAGAAATGAATGTTTAGCTAGCTCCTGTATGCTAGCAAATAATTTGTTGTCTAGCGAAGTTGAACAATCAGACCTCACTGTTGTTCTGGGTCAAGGAGGCAGGCCTCCCTCTTCTCTTTTCACAACACACAAGTAGAAATGTTGCAGCACAGACTCAAAAGCAAAGGAAATAAAGGCACCATAAACTGAAGGCTATGTGGAGAAAATGCATTTAGGGGCGCGGCGCCGTGGCTCACGCCTGTAATCCCACCACTTTGGGAGGTCGAGGCGGGTGGATCATGAGGTCAGGAGATGGAGACCATCCTGGCTAACACGGTGACACGCCGTCTCTACTAAAAATACAAAAAATTAGCCAGGCGTGGTGGCGGGCGCCTGTAGTCCCAGCTACTTGGGAGGCTGAGGCAGGAGAACGGCGTGAACCTGGGAGGCGGAGCTTGCAGTGAGCTGAGATGGCGCCACTGCATTGCAGCCTGGGTGACAAAGCGAGACTCCGTCTCAAAAAAAAAAAAAATGCATTTAGGGTCTTATTTGATTAAGTCCAAGGGATCTTTGGGTCTATCTGGGCTTTTTTTTTTTTTCCTGTTTTCCACTCTATTTTTTTTTTTCACCCTTTCTCTTTCTACCTTGGACCTCTGTCTCACTAGCTGCTTGAGAAGGGAGCTGTGCATGGCACAATTTAAAGAAAGCAGGGTCTTCAGATGATGCTGAGTTCTCATTTTGGAGAGAGTAAAATTAGGCACTTTGTTTTTTTTTAAATCGAAGTTGTATGTTTCAGTTACATAGGACAGAAAAAGTCGCAAAAATCAGGAATCAGACTTGTGTAACTGACTGGAACTTTAATTGCGTCTTGCCTCCCAAGGAACTCAGTATGGAGAACTGTGTGCAGGATGATGAGAAATGACATTTCAAATGACCTTTAAGTTGGCTTCCAACCTGTAAAGTTAGACACACTGGCATAGTCATCAAATTGCCCTATTGCACAATTTTTCATAGGATTTTTAGACTCAGATGTATAATTTTTCATTTTCCATGTTACATTTCAACGAAACATAACCTCTTGTTCAAGCCCGTCAAAAGCATTTTGGATCTGGGCTCTGTGGCATGGCATATGACCTAACAATCATAACTATACACCAGAGGTGAATTTGACAGTATGTCACTGTGTAAAGTCCTCAACCAAGCTATTAGTGAAGAAAGAAAAAATTGAACAGATTAAAGAACAGATACCTGTGGAATGTAAACATTCCTTGTTCTCATTCAAAATGATCTGTGTTGGCTATTTACACAATTCTTTTGGATTCAGGATTAATTTAATTAGTTCTATTTTGCTATTTTGACACATTTACAGCAAATGTATAGGTGGGCATAGAGACACATTAGAATATTTTGATATTGGGATTTCCTCCCATGAGCATTTCATATCTTTCCATTTCAGTAGTTTTTATAATTTTCCATATTTTACTATTTTGTAACTTTTATTAGCACTACATTGAGTCTGTAGATTTAGAGAGAATAGGCACCTTTACAACCCTAAGATGTCCTATTCAAAAATATGGGCAATTTTAGACATAATTCCTAAAGAAACTTTATGTAGCTTGTTAATATTAGGTACCTAATATTAATGTAATATTAGTGTATTACATTATACATAATGTATGTAATACATTGATACATAATGTATTAATTGATACATGTGTTATCATAATTAATCATAATTACAAATTAATCATAATTAATTGATACATAATGTATAATCTAATATTAGTGTAATATTAGTGAACCTAATATTAGTAATATTAATAAGTATTAGGTAATATTAACTAATATTAGGTAATATACTAATATTACTAAATATAGGGTACCTAATATTACTAATATTACAGCAATATTAAGTACCTAATATTGGTGTACTATTAGGTACCCTATATTTCTGTCACTATCGAAAATATGTGGTTTCAGATTACATATTCTTATTTTCGGTTAAAATGTGTAGATCTGAAATCAACTCCCATTAACAAACTTTTTGTTAAGAAACTTTGCCAAAATCTACTCCTCATTATAATTTATCCCTAGAATATTTTAGAAATTTTTTTACATACATCAGATAATCAAGTTACTATATTTTTATTTTCTACTTCTTTAGTTTTAAAAAAATTATGTGTGTTGAATTTTATTCAGTGCCTTTTTGGCATGTATTGAAATGTTAAAATTGTTTGCTTTTTAATTTGTTAATGGACAAGTTACATTAATACGTTTCCTAATGATAGAACAAAAATTGCATTTCTGTAATAAATGTTTATTAGTAATTATGTTATCCATTGTATACATTGCTTAATTCTTTTTTTTAACATAAATAACCTCTGCATACCACCAGAACCTTTTTCCAAATGTCAGTTTGTCTTCATAACAGCATTTCCTGGGGTATTATTTAGTCTTGTTATAAATGCAAAATTATAATGCATAATATTTTAGCCCCAAACCCACAACCCTTTTCCTTATTATAATAATGTAGAATAAAACTCTCTTTATTTAAAAAATACCCTCTCAATTTAGGGTATAAAAATACCTTTAAAAACTATTTGTTGATAACCAAACAATTGAATGGATATTAAGAAGATATTTCTTTGTGTCTTTATTTGAGTTCTTCCTCAAAATTGCTCCTCTTGAGGATGGGGAGCCTGGCACATTTTATTTATTCACAGGTTCGGATGGGTTTGGAGGGTGAATTTCCTGTTGTGAGTTACTCCCCTGGGGATTAACTCCCGCATAATTTTGTGTTGTTTTGCTCATGGCTGAGAAGCCTATTGTGGCTTTGGAGAACACAGACCAGAGCAGCACATACATATTTGTGTGATGCTGGCAAGTGCTTGGAACTGCCCACTACACTGAGATGAAATCTGATAGGTTGGGTTGATTCAGTCTGGTGTATTATAAGTATATGCTCACTTTGTATATAGGACTATCTTTTTTTAATTATATCACTTTTAACACCTCCTTTACTTTTTTTTCCAAAAATTTCTTTTATGTTTTCTTGTTATTTTAGTCTACAGATATTGGCAAAAATAAGTACTAATTATAAAATGAATTGTAGAAACATGCAAGAGAAGAATCCATGACCGGGAATTAACTCACAATAAGGATGATACTCTGATGCTATCTTAGCACCAAGGGTACGTGACATCTGTGTCACCTTTGTTGACATATGAGAGACTTTTAAAAACTTCTACATACCATTCTGTAGGCCTAGTAATTGTGTTTGGAATATAGCTCAAATACATTAATACATAGGTGTTGTTCAAAATTTTGTATTAATTTGGGGGAACATTGTTTACTATCTTTCTTATATAAACACAGACCATGAAACATTGTGCTGAAAAATGTACATTCTGTGAAATTAAGGGATTAAAAAATCATAGGCATTCTATTGGGATAATTTTATATAAGGGCAGTATATAATAGACTATACCTTTTTTTAAAGAGTTTTGCGTCCATGTCTATGAAAGTAATCTCTAAATTTTATTTATTATATGGTCCACATCTAAGTTTGATATCAAATTTCTTACAATCTTCACAGAATAATTTGTGGAATTATTTTTGTTCATTACTTTTTACTCATTTTACTTCTAAGTGGTTTCTGTAAGAATGGAATTAATTTATAATTAATATAATTTACCATTAATATTTGATGGAGCCAACCTGTGAAAACACCTGGACTTTGTTTCTTTCTTGTGGTGAGATATGTTAATTACATATTTACTGTCATCTCAAATAAAACCAGGACTACCAAATAATTTAACCATAGTTATCATGATTTTTGTTTGTTTGTTTGGGTTTTTAAAAGAAATCTTTTCTACATTGTGTCTACTAGTGATTCACTGAGTTCACTGAGTCTAGAATTGTTTTCTATCTGTTTGGTTTTTCATCTTTTGTCTCAATTACCTCTTCTGAAATTTCAATTATGCATTAGCCCTCTCTCATGTTACCCTTGTCTGTCTTTCTGCGCTACAGTTTGTGAAATTTTTTCAGGTATATTTCCCAGGCTACAAATTTTCTTTTCAGCTATGTATAATTTGCTGCTTAACTCCTCCGTGGAGTTTCACATTTCTGTAATTTTTCTCCTTTCATTTCTAAGATTTAAATTTGTTGTGAGTTTCATTTAAAATCTAATTGGTCATTTTTGATAGTATCTAGATCCTTGCTGATTCTTTTGATCTTTTCTTATAATTCTTTACTCATCATTTGAATCCAGTAATTTAAAAATCTGATGGAATTTAAAATTACTATTTTTTTCTCTACTTATTATCTTGCTTATGACTTCTTACTTATGTGTTTCCTGATTTTTTATATTTAGGTCTAAATTTATTCATTTATGGCCATCTTTAAGTCGTCTTCTTCCTGAAAACTATTCATTTTGCCTTATAAAGATGTCTGTGGACCCTAACAACCCAGGATCATTTAAAAATAGATCTATTCTTACACTTTTTTGGACAATATTGAAGTCTGAAGTCTGTTTGAGTTTTGGTTACACTTTTGCAGCAGAGACTTTTTAGTTTTTTCTTCCAGACATAGCCATTTTGTAAAGACAGAAGGATTAGATTCCTGTTTCCCATAATAAGGATGATATTTCTAAGCTCATACGTTTACTGACAGTGCTATATACATATAGTGATTTTTCTAAAAAACATTTAGAAAAATGTTTTTCCCTGTATACTCACACACTTACATATATGCATATGTTCATATTATTAAATTTTTGACATTTAACTTATTAATGTAGTGAACGATTTTTTTTTTTTTTTTTTTTTTTGAGATGGAGTCTCTGCCACCCAGGCTGGAGTGCAGTGGCCCGGTCTCGGCTCACAGCAAGCTCCGCCTCCCAGGTTCATGCCATTCTCCTGCCTCAGCCTCCTGAGCAGCAGGGACTACAGGCGCCTGCCACCATGCCCGGCTAATTTTTTGTATTTTTAGTACAGACGGGGTTTCACCCTGTTAACCAGGGTGGTCTCAATCTCCTGCCCTCATGATCTGCCTGCCTGGGCCTCCCAAAGTGCTGGGATTACAGGCGTGAGCCACCACGCCCGGCCCATGATTTTTAATGTATTTTATTTAGTGTTAAATCTTCCTTGCCTTTCTCATATAAATAATATGTGGCCACACATTTAAAACTTCAGTTTCCCAGTATTATTTTTATAATCTTTGTATGTATATTCATTAATGAAAATGCCCGGAAATTTTCTCTTCTCAACCAATATTTTTCTGATTTTGATATCAAGATGAATTCACCTTCTAAAGGGCACAGATTTTTCTAGCTTTCTTTTATGATAAGACATAACTTCTTCTCTTGAAAGCATCTATTTTACCAAAAAAGTCATTATTATTTCTTATATTACATCTCTAGTGTGGTTCACAGTTAAAGACAGCTGAAATTTTTTGCAGAAGCTGCTTCAAGAATGTTGGCTTCTTCTTGGGAGTTTAAAAATACTAACTCATTATCCCTGAAGCGTGTAATGTTGATTTAGGTAACTAACTGTAAAATTTAACAAAGGCATATACATCACACTTTCAATGCTGAATAATTAAAAATTAACTTACAAACGGACTAACAAGTGTTCTATAAATATAAAAGTAATGGAAATATCACTTCTAAACTTATCACTCAGACATAAGCATATATAACATTCTAATTTATGATATTGGGCTATTGCTTTATATATATTCATATGTGTGTGTGTGTATATATGTACACACACACACTGGCACATATCAATATATGTACACCTTTAGTTCTTAGTATTGACCTATACGTCTTCATTTATTTTTGTATATCTATATAAATATAGGCACATATTTAATAGTCAGTATTGGTCTATACCTTTTCATTTATTTTTGTACATCTGTAAACACACACATACGTGAACATACAGGACATATTTGAATTCTACTGTTTAATATAAATGATATCTGTCTTTCCTTATATAAATGTATATTTATACTATGATTTTATATTTTCTCACTTTCTTATGATAATGTAATAATTCATGTAATCTACCATTTGGACATTTATGCTGATTCCAATTTTACCTGGCTACTTTAACAGCATTATGATGGAAATACTTGTTCTATGTCTTCTTCTGCTTATCTAATAATTTCTTTAGAAAAAATATCTGTAAGTTGAATTAGTAGGTACATATACCTTAGGGATATGGGTTTTTAAGGTAATTTTTAAAATTATCCTCAAGAGGAATTTTATTATTGATTTATAATTTTGATATGTAAAGGGCAACAAACTTTCTTATTTTGCATATGTAGCAATATTTTGCTTAATTTTTCATTATTTTTCAGTTTGGCTGTTTTATTTATTTACTTTAAAAAATCACAAACACTAAACTATAAAGCCTATCAGCTATTTCCTTCATGGTTTCTGCTTTTACTGATATGCTTTAAAAAACATTTTGTGGCTGGACATGGTGACTCACACCTGTAATCCCAGCACTTTGGGAGGTTGAGGTGGGTGGATCACCTGAGATCAGGAGTTTGAGACCAGCCTGGCCAACATGGCAAAATCCCGTCTCTACTAAAAATACAAAAAAATTAGCAGGGTGTGGTGGCAGGCCCCTGTAATCCCAGCAACATGGGAGGCTGAGGCAGGAGAATCCCTTGAACCCAGGAGGTGGGGGTTGCATTGAGCCGAGATCACACCATTGCACTCCAGCCTGGGCAACAAGAGCAAACAAAACTCAATCTCAAAAAAAAAAGAAAAAAGAAAAAAAAAACTTCTCATATGTCAAGACTGTAACAGAAATATTCATTATATTTTCATTTACTGCTTTTATACTTTTATTTTAAAAATAAACTACATTTTGTTTATTTTAGCTTAAATATGAAATACACATCTGGCAAAATCAGTCATTTTTCTGCTAAACAATGGGTGTTCCAGCATCATTTTTGAATTATTCATTACTTGAATACCAATTTTAAATGACATTTTAAAACATTTAAAAATATATGTACAATGTCCTTTAAAGAATTTACTATGCTTTTTCATTGATGTGCCTGTCTGTTCTCACGTGGTCATGGACCATATAAATTATTATGGCTGTTAAATGTAATTTATTTTAGAAATAGCTTGGTATCCCAGTTACTAGAGTACATTGCGAATCATGATTAGAGATAATTTACAGAGAAACATTGTCTCTCTCTACATAATTCAAATCTTTTATAACAATCGTGTATCATTCTAAAGAGCAACAAAGATGTTTCTATTTAAAAATATACAACGAAAGAAAATCATAGTTTGTCTATTTTCAAAACTATAGTTTGAGATTTGATTAAGATTACATTGCACCTGCAGAGTAATTTCAAAAGAGCTAAAATATTCACAATATTAAATCTTCTCATTTCTAACCAGCCATTTGTCCTCTGAAAAATGAGTAATCAGACTGTTTTAGGGAAATGCAAAAATTGGAATTTGGTATAAATTTGTTTCATACAGTAAGTCATCACAAGGGCAAAGAAATTTTCTACATATATTTACTTATTTATCAACTCAGACATGCCTATAGATATAGTATTTGTCACTACAGAATATTATAATAGCATTATTAATTATAATTATAGCTGAGATATTTTGGATTTTGCCTAATTCAGAGACGCACATTTGATGTTTTAAATACTCATGAGAAAAAGACTGGCTAAGAACTTTCAATGCATTATCAGACATATACAGATTATGTATAATAATCAGACATAACTGATTATGTATAATCATTATCCATCCAAAAGTCAGTGTCTGTTATATCCCAATCATTGGGCAAGTGGAGGCAATACAAAAATGCATAGATTAATATAATATGTGCTTCAATAACTATATTAGTCTATATTCACACTGCTATAAAGAACTACCTGAGACTGGGTAATTTTTGAAGAAAAGAGGTTTAACTGACTCATAGTTCTGCGGGCTTAATGGGAAGCATAACAGGGAGGCCTCAGGAAACTTACGATCATGGTGGAAGGCAAAGGGGAACCAAGGCACATCTTCCCATGGCAGAGCAGGAGAGAGAGAGAGTGAGAGAGAAAGTGTCACACCTTCAGACCACTGGATCTCCTGCGAACTCACCCAGTTGCAGGAGAACAGCACGAGGAAGTCCACCTCTAAGATTCAGTCTCCTCCTACCAGGCCCCTCCCCCGACACGTGGGGCTTACAGTTCGAGATGAGATTTGGGTAGGGACACAAATCTAAACCATATCAGTAACTTACAGTATATCAAGGTAAACAAATCTACAATCCATCTTTTTTTTCCTCTGATACATGTATTCCTAGAACTATGTTCAAAGTGGTAGCAGATTGTCCAGAAGAAGGTAGCTGGTAGCATGTGAATCTAAGAAATATTCATACTATAATGTTTGAATTATCAACTCTTTTTCACTCCTCAATCTAGTCCAGTCACCCCTCCTCTCACATGAAGACAAAGAAGAAACATCTTTTACTAAACCAATCAATGAGCTCAGTGTCCCTAACTTCACTGAATATTGCTAGAAATCTCCAACTATACCAGTGACTCCCTTGAACACCAGACCTCTATATTCACCTAGCTATTCATTACTTCCGCCTAGATGTGTCAAAAACTCCTCAAAACCAACTCTCCAAACCCAGACCCACAGTATTTGTCTGTTAACTTGATTTTCCATTGATGATGCTAATATCAATAAAGCAACCAAAATCTATTTAGAAGAAATCACTCACTCCATGTTTTTAAACCCATGTTCTTCTGTACTCCCATACCTAAACCATTACCAATTATCACAATTTTCTTTCCTAAACAGCCCTCAATTCTTCAATGTATTTACCTTCACTCCTCACAGGGGAGTCTAAGCTACTACTGTAAAAGCCTATTGCAACAGCCCCCTCCGTCATTTTTTTAATTGAAGTAAAATTCACACAACATACAATTAGCCATTTTAAAGGGTACAGGCAAATGGCATTGAGTGCATTTACAACGCTGTGCAACAATTATCTCTCTCTACTTCCAAAACATTTTCATCATTCCAAAAGGACACCCCATACATACCAAGCTGTCACTCACCACTCTCCCCTCCCGCCAGCCCTGGCAACTAATCTATTTTTCGTATCTATCTTTTTGCCTACTCTGATATTTTTAAGTCTGTAGTTTAGCACTAGTATTATATTAATGTTTTCCCTTAATTCTATTAATATGGGTATGACGTAACATTACAGGAAGTTGAATGAAAGGTATATGGGAACACTATATTACTTTTTAAACTCTTGTATAAGTCTGAAATTATCTCAAAATGAAGATTCTTTAAAATAAATAAAATACCATGTAAAATGTTGGACAGAGCATTGGCCTGGGAGTTGAGACACAATGGTTTGAGTACTACTTCCACTACTAGTTGCATTATAGTTGTATTGAAGTCCTTTATGTACATAAATGATAAAATAAGTAACAAAATGCTTTATAGTCAAGCAAATTAAACTCTCTGGACTTCAGTTTTTTATTAACAAATTTGAGGGTCTATAACAGGTATAGAAGATCTCTAAGTTCCTCCTTATTCTAAATCTGGAAATTTATCCATTTTTTATGGAACATGAAATTTTTCACAGATAATGTTAACAGTTTTTATGAAAATTAAATCCAAAGTAAATAGTTTTTTTAACTCTACCATCAAAAAATATTGAGAGTTATAAAGTATGAAAATAGTTATGATAACTATGTAAAAATCTTGGCACCGTATCTAGATATGGTTAATACATAATAAATATATAAATTCATGAATATATATGTTATACATATTATTCATTATATGTATAACATTACATATACATTACATATAATGTATATACATTATACATTAATGATTTTTCTCAAAATTTATTTAAATAGCTTTTTTCAGTTTTTTGAAATCTACTGTATATTATTGATATATTTTTCTCCATGATGTGTTTAATTTATAAAGAAGTTCTTATTTACTTTTAATGCATAAATATAATTCAGATTCTAAGAAAAAATTAAAACTTCCATATGATTTAAAACATGATATTTTATGCAACAAAGAACCCAGTGTTATGTATTATTTAATAGCAAATTGGAGACATAGATATTATTATATTTTATGATGCCAAGCAATTGGCTATACTATGCTTGGTATGAAAACTGAGTTTGAAAAATTAAAGTGTTCTATTCTATTCATCTATTCTAATAAAATGAGGCTTTTTAGAAATTATCACAGAAAGACATGTTTTACATTTCATCATGAATCCTGAAAGCAAATTCAAAAATGAGGTAAATAAAAATTTTACTCTATTGACAAGAGTTCTATTTTTAATTGAGTAATTGAAAGTAAAATTGTACAAAAATAAGCCTTCTGTATCTAAATCCCTGTAAATTTATCTAATTTCTTTAAAGAATTAAAATGTTATTGTGGATTTTTCTGGAATTTTATTTATGACCTAAAATAATCTTATAGTGTGACCATTTTCTATTTTTAAAAGTTTAATTTTAGTTGTTTTAACTTTTGAAAAAATGTTGAACTCAAAGATGAAATCTCAACTTCATTCAATTTTGAGAATTGTGTTTCTAGATATTCAACTTTACTCTGTAGATGTGTTATAGAAAGGTTTTCTTATTTATTTTAGGGTCTTTGTCTTTTCTGGCTTCCAATGAAGAACTTACAAGTGTTTGTTTTAAGAATGCATTGTTTTCTACAAGTTTAATGAATGCTATAGTATTTTGAAAAGAGGATATACAGGATCTTAGGATATTAGTTGTATTTACAAACACTGTCATGTTAGATAATGTCACGGAAAATTTTTCCTCTCAATAATCACTAATGCGAATAGACAACATATTTACATCATTTGTGGGCTTTTAAATTTAGGTTTCAAGTTTGCCTTCTGAGTAAGCTTAAGATGTAAGTATTAATTTAGTTAATCTATTTTTAGAGCTACTCTTTTCTTTAATTTTATTTTTATTATACTTTAAGTTTTAGAGCACATGTGCACAATGTGCAGGTTTGTTACATATGTATACATGTGCCATGTTCGTGTGCTGCACACATTAACTCGTCATTTAGCACTAGGTATATCTCCTAATGCTATCCCTCCCCACTTCCCTCACCCCACAACAGTCACCGGAGTGTGATGTTCCCCTTCCTCTGTCCATGTGTTCTCATTGTTCAATTCCCACCTATGAGTGAGAATATGCGGTGTTTGGTTTTTTGTCCTTGCTATCGTTCGCTGAGAATGATGGTTTCCAGTTTCATCCATGTCCCTACAAAGGACATGAACTCATCATTTTTTATGGCTGCATAGTATTCCATGGTGTATATGTGCCACATTTTCTTAATCCAGTCTATCATTGTTGGACATTTGGGTTGGTTCCAAGTCTTTGCTATTGTGAATAATGCCGCAATAAACATACGTGTGCATGTGTCTTTATAGCGGCATGATTTATAGTCCTTTGGGTATATACCCAGTAATGGGATGGCTGGGTCAAATGGTATTTCCAGTTCTAGATCCCTGAGGAATCGCCACACCGACTTCCACAATGGTTGAACTAGTTTACAGTCCCACCAACAGTGTAAAAGTGTTCCTATTTCTCCACATCCTCTCCAGCACCTGTTTTTTCCTGACTTTTTAATGATTGCCATTCTAACTGTTGTGAGATGCTATCTCATTGTGGTTTTGATTTGCATTTCTCTGATGGCCAGTGATGATGAGCATTTTTAAATTTGTTTCTTGGCTGCATAAATGTCTTCTTTTGAGAAGTGTCTGTTCATATCCTTCACCCACTTTTTGATGGGGTTGTTTGTTTTTTTCTTGTAAATTTGTTGGAGTTCAATGTAGATTCTGGATATTAGCCCTTTGTCAGATGAGTAGCTTGCGAAAATTTTCTCCCATTTTGTAGGCTGCCTGTTCACTCTGATGGTAGTTTCTTTTGCTTTGCAGAAGCTCTTTAGTTTAATTAGATCCCATTTGTCAATTTTGGCTTTTGTTGCCATTGCTTTTGGTGTTTTAGACATGAAGTCCTTTCCCATGCCTATGTCCTGAATGGTAATGCCTAGGTTTTCTTCTAGGGTTTTTATGGTTTTAGGTCTAACGTTTAAATCTTTAATCCATCTTGAATTGATTTTTGTATAAGGTGTAAGGAAGGGATCCAGTTTCAGCTTTCTAAATATGGCCAGCCAGTTTTCCCAGCACCATTTATTAAATAGGGAATCCTTTCCCTATTGCTTGTGTTTGTCAGGTTTGTCAAAGATCAGATGGTTGTAGATATGCAGCATTATTTCTGAGGGCTCTCTTCTCCTCTATTGATCTATTTCTCTGTTTTGGTACCAGTACCATGCTGTTTTGGTTACTGCAGTCTTGTAGTATAGTTTGAAGTCAGGTAGTGTGATTCCTCCAGCTTTGTTCCTTTGGCTTAGGATTGACTTGGCGATGCAGGCTCTTTTTTGGTTCCATATGAACTTTAAAATAGTTTTTTCCAATTCTGTGAAGAAAGTCATTGGTAGCTTGATGAGGATGGCATTGAATCTATAAATTACCTTGAGCAGTATGGCCATTTTCATGATATTGATTCTTCCTACCCATGAGCATTGAATGTTCTTCCATTTGTTTGTATCCCCTTTTATTTCAGTGAGCAGTGGTTTGTAGTTCTCCTTGAAGAGGTCCTTCACATCCCTTGTAAGTTGGATTCCTAGGTATTTTATTCTCTTTGATGCAATTGTGAATGGGAGTTCACTCATGCTTTGGCTCTCTGTTTGTCTGTTATTGGTGTATAAGAATGCTTGTGATTTTTGTACATTGATTTTGTATCCTGAGACTTTGCTGAAGTTGCTTATCAGCTTAAGGAGATTTTGGGCTGAGACGATGGGGTTTTCTAGATATACAGTCATGTAATCTGCAAACAGGGACAATTTGACTTCCTCTTTTCTGAATTGAATGCTCTTTATTTCCTTCTCCTGCCTAATTGCCCTGGCCAGAACTTCCAACACTGTGTTGAATAGGAGTGGTGAGAGAGGGCATCCCTGTCTTGTGCCAGTTTTCAAAGGGAATGCTTCCAGTTTTTGCCCATTCAGGATGATATTGGCTGTGGGTTTGTCATAGATAGCTCTTATTATTGTGAGGTATGTCCCATCAATACCTAATTTATTGAGAGTTTTTAGCATGAAGGGTTGTTGAATTTTGTCAAAGGCCTTTTCTGCATCTATTGAGATAATCATGTGGTTTTTGTCTTTCGTTCTGTTTATATGCTGGATTACATTTATTGATTTGCGTATGTAGAACCAGCCTTGGGTCCCAGGGATGAAGCCCACTTGATCATGGTGGATAAGCTTTTTGATGTGCTACTGGATTCGGTTTGCTAGTATTGTATTGAGGATTTTTGCATCAATGTTCATCAAGGATATTGGTCTAAAATTCTCTTTTTTGGTTGTGTCTCTGCCTGGCTTTGGTATCAGGATGATGCTGGCCTCATAAAATGAGTTAGGGAGGATTCCCTCTTTTTTTATTGATTGGAATAGTTTCAGAAGGAATGGTACCTGTTCCTCCTTGTACCTCTGGTAGAATTCGGCTGTGAATCCATCTGGTCCTGGACTTTTTTTGGTTGGTAAGCTATTGATTATTGCTACAATTTCAGAGCCTGTTATTGGTCTATTCAGAGATTCAACTTCTTCCTGGTTTAGTCTTGGGAGGGTGTATGTGTCGAGGAATTTATCCATTTCTTCTAGATTTTCTAGTTTATTTGCATAGAGGTGTTTGTAGTATGCTCTGATGGTAGTTTGTGTTTCTGTGGGATCGGTGGTGATATCCCCTTTATCATTTTTTATTGCGTCTATTTGATTCTTCCCTCTTTTCTTCTTTATTAGTCTTGCTAGCAGTCTATCAATTTTGTTGATCTTTTCAAAAAACCAGATCCTGGATTCATTAATTTTTTGAAGGGTTTTTTGTGTCTCTATTTCCTTCAGTTCTGCTCTGATTTTAGTTATTTCATGCCTTCTGCTAGCTTTTGAATGTGTTTGCTCTTGCTTTTCTAGTTCGTTTAATTGTGATGTTAGGGTGTCAATTTTGGATCTTTCCTGCTTTCTCTTGTGTGCATTTAGTGCTATAAATTTCCCTCTACACACTGCTTTGAATGTGTCCCAGAGATTCTGGTATGTTGTGTCTTTGTTCTCGTTGGTTTCAGAGAACATCTTTATTTCTGCCTTCATTTCATTATGTACCCAGTAGTCATTCAGGAGCAGGTTGTTCAGTTTCCATGTAGTTGAGCGGTTTTGAGTGAGTTTCTTAATCCTGAGTTCTAGTTTGATTGCACTGTGGTCTGAGAGACAGTTTTTTATAATTTCTCTTCTTTTCCATTTGCTGAGGAGAGCTTTACTTCCAAGTATGTGGTCAATTTTGGAATAGGTGTGGTGTGGTGCTGAAAAAAATGTGTATTCTGTTGATTTGGGGTGGAGAGTTCTGTAGATGTCTATTAGGACCACTTGGTGCAGAGCTGAGTTCAATTCCTGGGTATCCTTGTTAACTTTGTGTCTCATTGATCTGTCTATTGTTGACAGTGGGGTGTTAAAGTCTCCCATTATTATTGTGGGGGAGTCTAAGTCTCTTTGTAGGTCACTAAGGACTTGCTTGGTGAATCTGGGTGCTCCTGTATTGGGTGCATATATATTTAGGATAGTTAGCTCTTCTTGTTGAATTGATCCCTTTACCATTATGTAATGGCCTTCTTTGTCTCTTTTGATCTTTGTTGGTTTAAAGTCTGTTTTATCAGAGACTAGGATTGCATCCCCTGCCTTTTTTTGTTTTCCATTGGCTTGGTAGATCTTCCTGCTTCCCTTTATTTTGAGTCTATGTGTGTCTCTGCATGTGAGATGGGTTTCCTGAATACAACACACTGATGGGTCTTGACTCTTTATCCAATTTGCCAGTCTGTGTCTTTTAATTGGAGCATTTAGTTCATTTACATTTAAAGTAAATATTGTTATGTGTGAATTTGATCCTGTCATTATGATGTTAGCTGGTTATTTTGCTCATTAGTTGATGCAGTTTCTTCCTAGTCTCAATGGTCTTTACATTTTGGCATGATTTTGCAGCGGCTAGTACCAGTTGTTCCTTTCCACGTTTAGTGCTTCCTTCAGAAGCTCTTTTAGGGCAGGCCTGGTGGTGACAAACTCTCTCAGCATTTGCTTGTCTGTAAAGTATTTTATTTCTCCTTCACCTATGAAGTTTAGTTTGGCTGGATATGAAATTCTGGGTTGAAAATTCTTTTCTTTAAGAATGTTGAATATTGGCCCCCACTCTCTTCTGGCTTGTAGAGTTTCTGCCAAGAGATCCGCTGTTAGTCTGATGGGCTTCCCTTTGAGGGTAACCCGACCTTTCTCTCTGGCTGCCCTTAACATTTTTTCCTTCATTTCAACTTTGGTGAATCTGACAATTATGTGTCTTGGAGTTGCTCTTCTCAAGGAGTATCTTTGTGGCATTCTCTGTATTTCCTGAATCTGAATGTTGGCCTGCCTTGCTAGATTGGGGAAGTTCTCCTGGATAATATCCTGCAGAGTGTTTTCCAACTTGGTTCCATTCTCCCCGTCACTTTCAGGTACACCAATCAGACGTAGATTTGGTCTTTTCACATAGTCCCATATTTCTTGGAGGCTTTGTTCATTTCTTTTTATTCTTTTTTCTCTAGACTTCCCTTCTCACTTCATTTCATTCACTTTGTCTTCCATCACTGATACTCTTTCTTCCAGTTGATCGCATTGGCTCCTGAGGCTTCTGCATTCTTCATGTAGTTCTCGAGCCTTGGCTTTCAGCTCCATCAGCTCCTTTAAGGACTTCTCTGTATTGGCTATTCTAGGTATCCATTCGTCTAATTTTTTTTCAAAGTTCTTAACTTCTTTGCCATTAGTTTGAATTTCCTCCTGTAGCTCAGAGTAGTTTGATCATCTGAAGCCTTCTTCTCTCAACTCGTCAAAGTCATTCTCTGTCCAGCTTTGTTCCATTGCTGGTGAGGAGCTGCGTTCCTTTGGAGGAGGAGAGGTGCTCTGCTTTTTAGAGTTTCCAGTTTTCCTGCTCTGTTTTTTCCCCATCTTTGTGGTTTTATCTACTTTTTGGTCTTTGATGGTGATGTACAGATGGGTTTTTGGTGTGGATGTCCTTTCTGTTTGTTAGTTTTCCTTCTAACAGACAGGACCCTCAGCTGCAGGTCTGTTGGAGTTTGCTGGAGGTCCACTCCAGACCCTGTTTGCCTGGGTATCAGCAGCAGTGGCTGCAGAACAGCGGTGGCTGTAGAACAGCGGATATTGGTGATCCGCAAATGCTGCTGCCTGATCGTTCCTCTGGAAGTTTTCAGAGGAGTACCAGGCCGTGTGAGGTGTCAGTCTGCCCCTACTGCGGGGTGCCTCCCTGTTCGGCTGCTCGGGGGTCAGGGACCCACTGGAGGAGGCAGTCTGCCCGTTCTCAGATCTTCAGCTGTGTGCTGGGAGAACCACTACTCTCTTCAAAGCTGTCAGACAGGCACATTTAAGTCTGCAGAGGTTACTGCTGTGTTTTTGTTTGTCTGTGCCCTGTCCCCAGAGGTGGAGCCTACAGAGGCAGGCAGGCCTCCTTGAGCTGTGGTGGGCTCCACCCAGTTCGAGCTTCCTGACTGCTTTGTTTACCTAATCAAGTCTGGGCAATGGCAGGTGCCCCTCCCCCAGCCTTGCTGCCACCTTGCAGTTTGATCTCAGACTGCTCTGCTACCAATCAGCGAGACTCTGTGGGAGTAGGACCCTCCGAGCCAGGTGCGGGATATAATCTCCTGGTGTGCCGTTTTTTAAGCCCATTGGAAAAGCACAGTATTAGGGTGGGAGTGACCCGATTTTCCAGGTGCCATTTGTCACCTCTTTCTTTGACTAGGAAAGGGAACTCCCTGACCCCTTGCACTGCCCAAGTGAGGCAATCCCTCGCCCTGCTTCGGGTCGTGCCTGGTGTGCTGCACCCACTGTCCTGCACCCACTGTCTGGCACTCCCTAGTGAGATGAACCCAGTACCTGAGATGGAAATGCAGAAATCACCCATCTTCTGTGTCGCTCACGCTGGGAGCTGTAGACCGGAGCTGTTCCTATTCGGCCATGTTGGCTCCACCCAGAGCTACTCTTTATTAATCATCAGTCTGTGCTAAATGTTATAGAAGATAGTTCTCGAGGCCTTAGGCTGGTGAGAAAAGCTAGTATGTAGAAGTACATTGATGATCAAGTAGGGTATGTGATGGTATGGGAACACAGAGGAGAAGCTGTTTGTTATAACTCTTGTATAGAATTGTGAGACTAAATAACCCCTTCTCCACCCTCAAGGGGATGACATTTAAATGAGATTGTTACAAATGGAAAGCAAACAGCCAGATGTATTTCAAAAATGGCCTTCATCTCAGAGGGCACCAGGGAATATTCCAAGAATGATCGACTAGAAGACAAATATTAAGTCTATATGGCCAGTGATATATGAAAAAAAAATACTCTTAGGTCATTTGGTGAAAATAAGTATAAATGCTACTAAAATGTTTAGAATTTATTCTGTAGGAAAAGGGAGAATGGAGAAGACAATGTTTGTTGTTGATTTTTTCTAGTGTGTTGATTTTATTATGGTAATAGTAGCTGGTCTTTATTGAGTGCTTGTTATGTGGCATTCTCTATATTAAGCATTTTATAGATACTATTTCAGAAAACAATGTTATGTTTCAGGGTGTATGTGACTTAATAGAGTTAACAGTTAGTAATTGGAAAGACAAGATTGAAAATTTATGATTTCTGACTACTTCTTCTACTTCTACACTTTTCCGCTTCCCCAAATCACCATTTAATTTATATTTCATAAATCCATCTAAATTCTGTGGAGATGCCTACTCCTGAGAGCAAGGACAGAGCACCCCAGGATATATCTTGGATCACCTGAGGAACCAGGATTCAGGGATCTAGCACTGAAATCATCTAGCTAGTTCTGGTTAAAGCTCAAAACACACAAAGAAAAGGATACATGGCAAAGTACAAAGCCTTGCTCATTGTTTTGCCTATTAGAGATAATATTTTTCTTTGTAAAATTTTAAGGCTACGGGAATATAAAATTTAATGCAGTTTCTTCTGAATGAAGACGTTACGGCTTGAACACTCAGTGTTAACGAAGCTCATTGGTGAACCCCCTGCATTCCCCAAGAGAATTCTTCCCATAGTTGCCTTCATTTTACACTGCACTGCTTCCAATCAAGAAAATAGTTTTAATTTAGAATCAAAATCCAGAGAAGTAAGGAAATTATAGCTGTTATATCATAATAGGCTCTAAAGGAAAGACAACAGTGAAACTGTTGCCTCCAGAGAATTCCACAGGGCATCATTGAATAAGCCAGAATTAGAATACAGTTATTAGATATTCATTTCCAACCGCTGGATCACACAATTGCTTTTAGTTAGCGGTGCATTAGAATGGTCTCTAAAGATTCTTAATATACTTACTTTTTATCTTGTAAAAATGTAAATGCTTTTAGTTCATGCTTTCCTCATTACATAGACAGGCTTTTGTTTAATTACAAAAGTGATACCTAGTCAAAAAATAAAACAATGCAAAATTATGTAGAGGTAAACACCACCTTTGTCTCTACATCAATATATTTATAAACATATTTTTAATTAATGAGTTTATACCAAGTATATTTTTCTGTAACTTGCTTTGTTAACTTAGGACAGTGTCATAATTATTTTTCCATTTCAGTAGTAGACTTAATTTATTCTTCTTTAGGCTCACAGAAACCTGTGGTAGGCATGTAGCACACTTTATTTAACCTTCACTTACAGATAGAAATTAAGTTTGTTTTCAATGATTAGCTATTAAAATTTTAATATATATGCATATCTCATACATATTATCAAATAGTATATTTACAAATACATGCACCTCTTTTTACATACATATATCCTTATCAAAATATGCATATTTTGTAATCCTTATCAAAATATGTATATTTTGTAATCCTTATCAAAATATGTATATGCCTGTGTGTGTGTGCATATATGTGAATGTGTGTTTTTACGTATGATTTTTCCCTTAGATACCAAGAATGAAATGGATGGGCCAAAGATTAGGTAGAATCTAAATTTTGATAGATATAGTCAAATAATTTGCAAAATACTGTATATAAACCGTGTCAACATTGTATTAGAGTGCCAACTACCCATGCACTTGCTAACAGTGATTGTTAATTCAATACACTATTATGAATATAATGGAAAATAATCTGTTATCTCATGATTGCTCATTGCTTATCTAGGGAAAACTAGCTTATTGTTCTGTTTCCAAGTATAGCAGCAGAGAATATAAAACTGGTTTTTGAGCCTATAAACTAAGTATATTGTGATGTCTTTTCCTTTCTGTAGTCCTCCTGGGAGAAATAATAATAATGACAATAATAAGAATAAGTGGCTGGGAGCCGTGGCTTATGCCTGTGATCCCAGCACTTTGGGAGGCTGAGGCGGGTGGATCACGAGGTCAAGAGATCCAGAACATCCTGGCTAACATGGTGAAACCCTGTCTCTACTAAAAAAAAATACAAAAAATTAGCTGGGTGTGCTGGCACACACCTGTAATCCCAGCTACTCGAGAGGCTGAGGCAGGAGAATCGCTTGAACCTAGGAGGTGGAGATTGCAGTGAGCCAAGATCACACAACTGCACTCCAGCCTGGGTGACAGAGTGAGACTCCGTCTCATAAAAAAAAAAAAAAAAGAATAAGTGATCATTTTCACATTTATATTTATCATACAGTTTACAAGATCTTGAATGTATCTGCTTCTTTGCATTCTCATAGCATCCGTGTTCCGTTTTCATGGCTGTCATTATTATTATATTTCTGCCGAAATGGGAAAGAAACTGAAAGTCAGAAAAATAAAATAACTTTACCAAGGTCACATAAAATCAAATGAGATGTGTGAAAATGCTTTTAAATTTGTAAAGATCATTGTATAAACTAAGAAATGGAAATTTAAAGATGAGAAACTACTTGCCTTATTGAATAAAATAGCATGTATATTTCTGGGCTGGAAAGGTAGGATCTACTGGAGAATTAAAATTGACGTGCTTGGAAAACTCTTTCCCTGTATTTAGATAGTATCCTGAAACAGGTGCGCATCAGGACACAGCTGCCAACTCCTGCCTAGCAAAATCTTTGCCAAAATTTGGCGTTTGTAAGACATGGGCATAAATTTTTTATAGACTGCTGCAAGGGACCTGTAGCAAGAATTCTTCAAACAGTACTGGCAGCATCAGGTTATATAAAGCACTGAAAAATAAAAGATGCAAACATGAGTCAGCAAGGGGAGCATGTAGTTTATACTCAGAAAGGACTGTTTTACATCTTGTGTTATTATTATTTTTTCCTCTGAAGCGGATAATTAATTTTCACTCCAGGAAATAGGTGGTGCCCCTCAACTTATGTTTAAAACACACAACAGTAAATACATACAACAAGCATGCATAATGCATGCACACAGTCACAAAGATAAGCAAACTCACATGTGAACATATATGCACACACTGTAATGCATACTTCCACAATGGAAATGGGACAGAGATAAATTGGATATACTTAAATGACCAGTATATACATTAAGAAGACTTGTACTCATAACTAAGCATTTGCATAAATACATAGAACCATACATAACACATAAAAATTAGATGTGTATGTAAAAATATTAATGCACAGAAAGAAATAAAATTGCATACTTGTTCGGACATGACAAAGGTTTTAAGGGCAGTGCTAGTAAATTCCAGCAAAGGTATTAAAAAAACAATAACAACAAATTACATACTAATACCCCTCAAAGAATACAAATACAAAATCCAAAAAATTTAGCAATCAATCTAGCAACGTCCTATAAAAATAATATGTCATGAAAATGTTGGGCTTTTCTCAGAGATTTACAAATTTAAAAAAAAATTATGAATTTGTGAAATTTTGTTTCTTATTCAACAAAATTTATCATTTCTAAACAGATAGATTAGAGCATTATATCATATTGTTAGTCAATATTTGCCAAGCCCTAACATACACCACACACTATAGTAAATTCTATAAGTACAAAACTGAATAGGTTATAATAATTGCTTCTGTGAGGATCCTGGGATATTAATGCAACATGTAGTTATAAACCAATATGGTAAGTGCTTCATAGCACTGTTTTTAGAAAGAATGGGTGCTTTGCAAAGGAGCTCCTTGATTGGCCCGTAAAGAAGATTAGCTCTGGAGAGCAACCTCAAGCGAGTGATACCTGCATTGCATTTCAAAATACGATTAAAAAATTAATTAAAAAAAAGAAGAGTAGGAAGAACATTTTAGGTATTAACAACAGCATGAGTAAAACCACAAACTCTAAATACAACATGAACATGAGAATTCAAGACCTTTGTAATTCAGCAAGGACAATGCAAATTCAGCCTGAGAGACTGGTAGGGGACATGTAATTAAAACCTTTGATTGTCTTTTTTATTTTTATTTTTTTTTGCTGTAGCTACAGCAACATCTTAAACAGGAAAGTAACTCAATCAGATTCAATTTCATACTTTGCTATCTGAGAGGGAATGAAACTCAGTTGTGCAGTTTAAGAAAAGGAGACATTTAAAAATATGAAAATGTCTAGGCCACATGATGAACGCGTGTTTTAGAGCAATGTTAACAGAAAAGGAAAGGATGAATTTCATTTTTAAATATTGAAGATTCAGAAATTCGCGAAAGTTAATGATTCTTTGAATGGGAATGTGAGAAGGTAGTTTCTACTGTTATTCTCATGTTTGTTTGAAGCTCAGGGGAGAGGTCTGGAGTGAAAATATGCAATAATGAGTTAACAGTTAATGTCAGGGATATATGTGATTTTAGACGATGCATAATCAGATAAAATGGATTATAAGGATCACAGCAATTTATGTGATGGACAAAGGAAGAGTATCTTTCAAAGATGCACAAATAGTGTGAGATAGGTAGGGAGAACTAAAAGTGTGTTATGCTATAATCTAACAGAGTTAGCATTTTAAGTAAAAAGAGAGTGGCCGGCTGGGAGCGGTGGCTGACACCTGTAATCCCAGCACTTTGGGAGGCTGAGGTGGGCGGATCACGAGGTCAGGAGTTCAAGACCATCCTGGCTAACACGGTGAAACCCCATCTCTACTAAAAATACAAAAAATTAGCTGGGCATGGTGGTGGGCTCCTGTTGTCCCAGCTATTCGGGAGGCTGAGGCAGGAGAATGGTGTGAACCGACGAGGCGGAGCTTGCAGTGAGCCAAGATAGCGCCACTGCACTCCGGCCTGGGCGAAAGAGCAAGACTCCGTCTCAAAAAATAAATAAATAAATAAATAAAGAGAGTGGCCACATTGTCAAAAGCTACAGAGAGCTATGAAAAATGAAAACACAAATTAAGCATTAACTGGTATCTTTAGTGAACGTAGTTTAAGGTGGTGAAGGTAAGTCAGATGGCAGAGAATTTCATCAGAATGCGAGTTGAGACAGTGCAAACATTGCTGAAGAATACACAGATAGGAAGGTTGAACAAAAAGAGAAAGTTAATTTCACTAGTGGCTAGAATTCGACTTTTGAATGAAAGATATTGAGCAAATTTAGGGTAACTTCAAGAAATTTAAAGACAAAAATAAGTTCTAGTGAAAAATATTTATTGATTTTATTATGTAATAAATATTTTTCTAAACACTTTAAGTGAATGGATTCTATTGTCTCTATTTTTCAGATGAAAAAATTGAGGCATTGAAGGAAAAATAATTTTCCCCAGGTTACTCTTTTAATACATGGTAGAGCGAGGGTTTGAACACAAGCAGTTGGACCTCGTCAGTCAATAGTACTTTAAAGTACTAAACTAAGGAGGCCATGGAAGTGATAGTGTTGGAAATAAAGGGGAAAATAAAGAAGTAAGACTGAGAAATGATGGGGTGAAGTATACAAACAGAGTTTTTGCTTGTGTGGATGAGGAGAAATAATTCAACTGAGCCTTGAAGGAAAATAAAAATGGGTGAGATTCAAGAAATATTTATGCTAGAAACTGAAAGTTAAGCCATATGAAGCTTGAAGACCTCATACTTTTGGAGAAAAAAGAAGAAGTTGATTTAATATACCCTTATCTATTCATTGCATTCTAAAAATGAACAAACAAACAAACAAAAAATAAATAACAGAAATAAACCCTTCCTTCCACCTTTAGCTAAAACTTCTTCTTATTCCTTAAATTTAATTAACTTCCATTCTTTCAGAGACTTGAACTCCTACTCCTATATCTTCAACTTCTCCCAAAAGATTTGAAACTTGTTTTCCATGAGGCTTCCAGTTAATATTCTTTCATATCAATATTTTTGGGGATAAGTATTCATCCGTGAAACCATCAACGCAATGTATGCCATAAACCTATTCATCACCTCCAAGATTTTTACCGCTCCCTCTCTTCTATTCCTCCCTTCCTTCCTCCCTTCCTCCCTCCTTTCCTTCCTTCCTTCCTTTCTTCTTTCTTCTCTTTTCCTTCCTTCTTTCTCCCTCCATCTCTCTCTTTCTCTCCTTCCTTCCTTCCTCCTTTCCTTCTTTTTTCCTTCCTTCTTTCTCCCACCATTTCTCTCTTTCTCCCCTTCCTTCCTTCTTTCCTTCCTTCCTTCTGTCCTTCCTGTCTTCCTTCCTTCCCTCCCTCTTTTCCTTTTTTCTTTTTCCTTCCTTTTCTTCTTCTCCTTTTTCTTCCGTCTCCCTAATCCCCTCCTTCTTTTTTCTTCTTCTTCCTTCTTCCCTCTTTTCTTCCCGTATTTTTTTAAGTCAGGAACTTGCTTGGTCACCCAGACTGGAATGCATTGGCATGATCATAGTTCACGCCAGCCTCCAATTACTGGGCTAAAGCTATCCTCCAATTTCAGCCTCCTGAGTAGCTACAACTACAGGTATGTGCCATTATGCCTAGCTAATTTTTTTGTAGCCATGGGGTCTCAATATTTTGGCTTCTTATTCTTGTTTGTAATAAGAATACAATGTAATATCCACTCTCTTAGCAAACATGTATACCGTATAATATTGTTAACTATAGGCACTATACCATGTATGTGATCTCTAAGACTTATTCATCTCATGAAACTAAAACTTTTTACCCCCTAACTAATGTTTCTTTATTTTCTCCTCTCCCCCAGGCCCTGACAACCACTATTCCTCTGTCTGCTTCTATGAGTCTGTCTGTTTTAAATTTGTCAAATAAGTGTTAATAGTGTCGTGTAGTATGTGTCATTCTGTATCTAGCTTATTTCTCTTAGTATAATGTCTTCCAGGCTTATTCATGCAGTCTCATATAGCAGGATTTACTTCTTTTTAAAAGATGAATAATATTCCATTGTATGTGCATACCATATTTTCTTTACATATTTGTCTATCAATGGACATTTAATTGCTTCCATGTCTTGACTATTGTAAATAATGATGCATTGCACATGGGAGAGCAGATGTGTCTTTGAAATCCTGATTCTAGTTCCTGTGGATGTATCCCCAAAAGTAGAAAGCCAGAAAAAACTAATGATAAATAGGAAGAATGGATCAGTAATCAAAAATCTTCCAACAAAGAAAAGTCCAAGACCAGATGGCTTCACAGGCGAATTCTCCCAAAGATTGAAAGAACGAATACCAATGCAAAATATACTCTTCAAAAAAATATAAGCAGGAACACTTCTGAACTCCTTTTATGAGGCCAGCATCACCCTGATACCAAAGCCATACAAAGACACCATAAGAAAAGAAAAACACAGATCAATATCCCTGATAATCATAACTGCAATAATTCTTCACAAAATATTAGCAAACTGAATTCAACAGCATATTAAAAGATCGTAATCATAACAAAGTAGGGTCTATCCATATGATTCAAGGATGTTTCAACCTACACACATCAATCAGTGTCATACACAACGTTAGGAAAATGCAAGGCAAAAACCATAAGATCATATTAATTGATGTAGGAGAAAGCATTTGAGAAATTCAGCATCCTGTAGTAGTAACATCTTCAAGGAATTTTTTTTCAAACACTTATGTGGCAAGACAAAATATTTCTTTAATTTTCAGTTGAATTATTACTGGTTCATGAGAATCATCATGTTTTGTTTTCCTGTATCATCCACTATTTCTCTGTTGTAACACATTTTATATTTTAATTACACATTGAGTATATTTTTTCTCCCATATTATGTACAAATTTTCTTGAAAGGATCATTTCTGCTTTCTTTTAAATCAGGGTATTGAGCACAGACTTTAGTATCTAATGGAGACTCAGTAAATTTTGTTTTATGAACACATGATAAATTAATGAGTGAAAGGTTGAAGGTGTGAATGCTTTGTAATGAATCTATATGTTATTTTCACGATTGTTGCTTAAGTAATTTAATGTTAGAAAAGTGTCTTAAAAAACTTGAATATAAAATCTTTTTTAAGGGATTTTTTTAGTGTGAATCCCATATCTAATGTCATTTTTATCAATAGATTATGTCACAACTCCTATTACGTTTATATCAAAGTTTAAAATTTTTGTATGGGTGATAAGGCCCCCATAGTTTATCCTTAGCCTACTTCTGCAACTCTATCTCCTAATATTCTTCCCTGTAGTCATCTTGCTCTAGGCATACTGGCTTGATTCTTGCTCCTTAAACATACCAAAATCTTTTGTGTTTCTGGCCTTTTGCACTTCACATTCAATTTTACTGTATCCTACTTTTATTTAGAAGATCACTTGATTTGCTCCTTTATATCAGTTCAGTCTCTTTCTAATTCCTTAGGGTAAAAGATAGAGTTCTTGGATGGGCGCTGTGGCTCATGCCTGTAATCCCAGCACTTTGGGAGGCTGAGATGGGTGGATCATGAGGTCAGGAGATCGAGACCATCCTGGCCTACATGCTGAAACCTCGTCTCTACTGAAAATACAAAAATTTTCTGGGCGTGGTGGAGTGCGCCTGTAGTCCAAGCTACTCAGGAGGCTGAGGCAGGAGAATCACTTGAACCCAGGAGGTGGAGGTTGCAGTGGGTGGATATCGTGCCACTGCACTCCAGCCTGAGCAAAAGAGTGAGACCCTGTCTCAAAAAAAAAAAAAAAAAAAAAAAAGATTGAGTTCGAGATTTTAGGATCTTCCTCAATTTTTGTATGTAGGTATATACAGCTACAAATATCCCTCTAAGGAGTATTTTCATAGCATCTTATAATTTTTGGTGTTTTTCTAATCTATTCTTATTTATCTCAAAGTATTTTCAAATTTTTCTTGTGATTTCTTCTTTGAGCCATTGGATGTTTAAAAAGTATCATTTAATTTCCACATATTGTTAAAATTTTCCAAATGTGCTTCTTTTTTTTCTAATTTATTTCTATTATTTCCAGGGAATATACCTTATATGAATTCAGTATTTTTAAATATATTGAAATTTTTTTATGGCATAACATGTGATCTATTCTGGAGCATGTTCCATGTGCTCTTGAGAAAGAATCCTCATTCTGCTGTTGTTTTTATAGTTTTCATATATCTCTATCTATCTGTCTATCATTTATTTATCTATATATCTGTCTAGACATACACACACACATACACACACAGAATATTTGGCTTATGTTATTGTGAAGCCTTTTATTTTTTGCTAATATTCTATCCAGTTATTTTATTATTGGAAGTGGGGTTTCACATTTTTAAACTTTTCTTATTGAATTATCTATTTTTCCCTTCGCTTCTGCCCACTTTTTCTTATATATGTAGTGACACTCTTGTTGGGTTAATATATATTTATAATTGTTCTATCTTTTTGATGAATTTACCTTTTACCATTATATGTGATCTGTTTTTGTCTCATTTAAAAATTTTGTTTTAAAATTTATTTGCTCTGTTATTAGTATAGCTACTTCAGTTCTTTTCAGTGGCCGTTTGCAATAATTGCATTTTCAACCATTCAATCTATTTGTGTGTTTGGTTTTAAAATGAGCCTCTTAAAGACAGTGTTTGAAATCATTTAAAAAATACATTCTGCTCATCTCTGCATTTTAATTGGAGAATTTAATCTGTTATAATATAGTGTTATTACTGGTAAAAGAGAATTGATTTTGGTCATTCTGTTACTTTTATATATATATATATTATGTGTTTTTCTTCTTTCTTAACTCCATTCTGCATCCTCTTTTTAAAAAATGGCAAATAATTTATTTCTAAATATTTTTGACATATATTTCCCCAACTTTTTGAGGAATAATTGGCAAATAAAAATCACATATATTTAAGGAGTACAACATGATAATTTGATAAATGTTTTATAAAATGTATCATTGTGAAATGTACATGTATTGTGAAATAAAACTACTGTGAAATGGTTACTATTATCAAGCTAATTAACGTATCCACCACCTCACATAGTTACCTTTTTTGTATGTGGTGAGAACATTTAAATCTATTCTTGTAGAAAATTTCAAGTATATAATACATATTATTAGTTATAGTCACCCTACTATACATTCAATATCTGGAGCTTATTTATCCTTCATGATATCCTTCCTTATCAGGCCTGCTGTTGAACCCCTCCAGTAATTTTTAAATTTCAAGTATTGTGCTCTTCAACCTCAGAACTTCTATTTGTTTATTGTTATAATTTCTATCTCTTTACGGACATTTTCTATTAGGTGAAGTATTGTTCTGGTTTCCTTTAGTTGTTTGAACATAGATAAAGTAGTTGATTTTAAGTCTTTCTAGTAAATCACAATTCATTCTCTGGGACACTTTCTATCTATTTTATATTTCCCTTTTTCTGGGACTTGCTTTCTTGTTTCTTTATATTCCTCATGTTTTTTGTTGAAACCTGGAAATTTTGAAAGGTATAATGTGGCTGTCCCAGAGATTAGATTATCTCTATTCCCAAATAGTTTTACTTTTCTTGTTATTGTTATTGTTTAGTGACTTTTCTAAAATAATTTTGTAAAGTCTGTATTCTTTGTCATATATGGCCACTGATATCTTTGTTCCCTTAGCTTGGTGGTCAGCTAGTGATATGAGAAGAATTCCTAAATTCCATCCTATCAGATTTTGTTTCATATATTTTGGGGCTCTGTTTTTAGGCGAATATATATTTGTAATTGTTATATTGATGAATTGATCCCTTTGCCATCATATAATGTTCTACTTGGTATCTTCTAACAATTTTTGCTTAATAATTTCAGTATTTTTTGATACTGATATAGCCACTTCAATTTTTATCTGGTTACTGCATGCATAGAACACATTTATCCATCTTTTCACCTTTAATCTATTTTTGTCTTTGGATCTCAAGTGAATCTCCTATAGGCAGTATATAGTTGGGTTATTATTTTTAAATTCATTCTGCAAATCTCTGCCATTTAATTAAAGAGTACAACTCACTTAATTTTATAAAATAATCTAACTATCCAGTCTTTCCTCCCAAATGTTTTCGTTAGTCTACTGTCTGTTATAATTACTATTTCCTACTCTACAGGGTAACAACTAATACATTTGCCTTTGAATATTTTATTTTTTATTTAATAATTTTTTATTTATTATACTTTAAATGCTGGGACACATGTGCAGAACGTGCGGGTTTTTTACATAGGTATACACTTGCCATGGTGGTTTGCTGCGCCCATCAACCCATCACCTGCTTTAGGTATTGCTCCTAATGGTATGCCTGCCTTAGCCGCCCATCCCTGACAGGTCCCGGTGTGTGATGTTTCCCTCCCTGTGTCCATGTGTTCTCATTGTTCAGCTCCCACTTATGAGTGAGAACATGCGATGTTTGGTTTTCTGTTCCTGTGTTAGTTTGCTGAGAATGATGGTTTCCAGCTTCATCCATGTCCCTGCAAAGGACATGAACCCATCCTTTTTATGGCTGCATAGTATTCCATGGTGTATACGTGCCACATTTTCTTTATCCAGTCTATCATTGATGGGCATTTGGGTTGGTTCCAAGTCTTTGTTATTGTGAATAGTGTTTGAATAAACATACGTGTGCATGTGTCTTTATAGTAGAATGATTCATAATCCTTTGGGTATATACCCAGTAATGGGATTGCTGGGTCAAATGGTATTTCTGGTTCTAGATCCCTGAGGAATCGCCACACTGTCTTCCACAATGGTTGAACTAATTTACACTCCCACCAAAAGTGTAAAGGCATTCATATTTCTCCACATTCTCTCCAGCATCTGTTGTTTCCTGACTTTTTAATATTCACCATTCTAACTGTGAGGAGATGGTATCTCACTGAGGTTTTGATTTGTGTTTCTCTAATGACCAGTAATTATGAGCTTTTTTCATATGCTTGTTGGCCGCATAAATGTCTTCTTTTGAGAAGTGTCTGTTCATATCCTTTGCCCACTTTTTGATGGGGTTGTTTGTTCTTTTCTTGTAAATTTGTTTAAGTTCCTTTTAGATTCTGGATTTTAACCCTTTGTCAGATGGATAGATTGCAAAAATATCCTCCTATTGTGTAGGTTCCCTGTTCACTCTGATGATAGTTTCTTTTGCTGTGCAGAAGCTCTTTAGTTTAATTAGATCCCATTTGTCAATTTTGGCTTTTGTTGCCATTGCTTTTGGTGTTTTAGTCATGAAGTCATTTCCCATGCCTATGTCCTGAATGGTATTGCCTAGGTTTTCTTCTAGGATTTTCATGGTTTTAAGTCTTACATTTAAGTCTTTAATCTATCTTGAGTTAACTTTTGTATAAAGTGTAAGGAAGGGGTTCAGTTTCAACTTTCTGCATATAGCTAGCCAGTTTTCCCAACACTATTTATTAAATAGGCAATCCTTTCCCCATTGCTTGTTTTTCTCAGGTTTGTAAAAGATCAGATGGTTGTAGATGTGTGGTGTTATTTCTGAGGCCTCTGTTTTGTTCCATTGGTCTATATATCTATTTTGTTACCAGTAACATGCTGTTTTGGTTACTGTAGCCTTGTAGCATAGTTTAAATTCAGGTGGCATGATGCCTCTACCTTTGTTCCTTTTGCTTAGGATTGTCTTGGCTATATGGGCTCTTTTTTTGGTTCCATATGAAATTTAAAGTAATTTTTTTCAATTCTGTGAAGAAAGTCAGTGGTAGCTTGCTGGGGTTACCATTGAGTCTATAAATTACTTTGGGCAGTATGGCCACTTTCACAATATTGATTCTTCCTATCCATTAGCATGGAATGTTTTTCCATTTGTTTGTGTCCTCTCTTATTTCCTTGAGCAGTGGTTTGTAGTTTTCCTTGAAGTGGTCCTTCACATCCCTTGTAAGTTGTATGCATAGGTGTTTTATTCTCTTTGTAGCAATTGTGAATGGGAGTTCACTCATGATTTGGCTCTCTGTTTGTCTATTATTGGTATATAAGAATGCTTATGATTTTTGTATGTTAGTTTTGTATCCTGAGACTTTGCTGAAGTTGCTTATCAGCTTAAGGGGATTTGGGACTGAGACAATGGGGTTTTCTAAGTATACAATCATGTCATCTGCAAACAGATAATTTGCCTTCCTCTCTTCCTATTTGAATACCTTTATTTCATTCTCTTGCTTGATTACCCTAGCCAGAACTTTTAATACTATGTTGAATAGGAATGTTAAGAGAAGACATCCTTGTTTGCCCATTCGGTATGATATTGGCTGTAGGTTTGTCATAAATAGCTCTTATTATTTTGAGATAAGTTCCATCAATACCTAGTTTATTGAGAGTTTTTAGCATGAAAGGATGTTGAATTTTATCAAAGGCCTTTTCTGCATCTATTGAGATAATCATGTGGTTTTTGTCATTGGTTCTGTTTATGTGATGGATTACGTTTATTGATTTGCATATGTTGAACCAGCCTTGCATCCCAGGGATGAAGCCAACTTGATCATAGTGGATAAGCTTTTTGATGTGCTGCTGGATTCGGTTTGCCAGCATTTTATTGAGGATTTTCACATTGCTGTTCTTCAGGGATATTGGCCTGAATTTGTGTGTGTGTGTGTGTGTGTGTGTGTGTGTGTGTGTGTGTGTGTCTGTCAGGTTTTGGTATCAGGATGATGCTTGCCTCATAAAATGAGTTAGGAAGGAATCCCTCTTTTTCTTGTCTTCTGTTAGCTTTTGAAATTGTTTACTCTTGCTACTCTAGTTCTTTTAATAGTGATGTTAGGGTGTCAATTTTAGATATTTCATGCTTTCTCTTGTGGGCATTTAGTGCAATAAATTTCCCTCTAAACACTGCTTTAAATGTGTCTCAGAGATTATGGTACGCTGTGCGTTTGTTCTTATTGGTTTAAAAGTACTTATTTGTTTCTGCCTTAATTTATTTATTTACCCAGTAGTCATTCAGGAACAGGTTGTTCAGTTTCTATGTAGTTGTGCGGTTTTGAGTGAGTTTCTTAATCCTGAGTTCTAATTTGATTGCACCGTGGTCTGAGAGACTGTTTGTTATGACTTCTGTTCTTTTGCATTTGCTAAGGAGGGTTTAACTTTTATACAATTACATGGTCAATTTTAGAATAAGTGTGATATATTGCTGAGAAGAATGTATATTCTGTTGATTTGGGGGGTAGAGTTCTGTAGATGTCTATTAGGTCCGCTTGGTCAAGAGCTGAGTTCAAGTCCGGAATATCCTTTTTAGTTTTCTGTCTCGTTGATCTGTCTAATATTGACAGTGGGGTGTTAAAGTCTACCACTATTATTGTGTGGGAGTCTAAGTCTTTTTGTAGGTCTCTAAGAACTTGCTTTATGAAACTGGGTGCTCCTGTATTGGGTGCATATCTATTTAGGATAGTTAGCTCTTCTTGTTGCATTGATCCCTTCACCATTATGTAATGCCCTTCTGTGTCTCTTTTGATCTTTCTTGGTTTAAAGTCTGTTTTATCAGAGATTAGGATTGCAACCCCTGCTTTTTTTTTTTTCTTTTTTGCTTTCCATTTGTTGGTAAATATTCCTCCATCGCTTTATTTTAAGCCTATATGTCTTTGCACATGAGATGGATCTGCTGAATACAGCACATTGAAGGATCTTGACTCTATCCAATTTGCCAGTCTGTGTCTTTTAATTGGGACATTTAGCCCATTTGCATTTAAGGTTAATGTTGTTATGTGTGAATTTGATCCTGTCATTATGATGCTAGCTGGTTATTTTGGCCATTAGTTAATGCAGTTTCTTCATAATGTCAATGATCTTTACAATTTGGTATGCTTTTGCAGTGGCTGGTATTGGTTGTTCCTTTCCATGTTTAGTGCTTCCTTTAGGAACTCTTGTAAGGCAGGCCTAGTGGTAACAAAATCACTCAGCATTTGCTTGTCTGTAAAAAAAATTTTATTTTTCCTTCACTTATGAAGCTTAGTTTGGCTGGATTTGAAATTCTGGGTTGAAAATTATTTTCTTTAAGAATGTTGAATATTGGCCCCCACTCTCTTCTGGTTTGTAAGGTTTCTGCCAAGAGATCCGCTGATAGTCTGATGGGCTTCCCTTTGTAAGTAATCCAATCTTTCTCGCTGCCCTTAACATTTTTTCCATCATTTCAACCTTGGTGAATCTGACGATTATGTGTCTTGGGGTTACTCTTCTTGAGGAGTATCTTTGTGGTATTCTCTGTATATTCTGAATTTGAATGTTGGCCTATCTTGCTAGGTTGGAAAAGTTCTCCTGGATAGTATCCTGAAGAGTGTTTTCCAACTTGGTTCTAATCTCCCTGTCACTTTCAGGTACACCAAACAAATACAGGTTTGGTCTCTTCGCATAGTCCCATATTTCTTGGAAGCTTTGTTCATTCCTTTTCCTTTTTTTCTCTCTAATCTTGTCTTCACGCTTTACTTCAGTAAGTTTATCTTCAATCTCTGATATCCTTTCTTCTGCTTGATTGATTCAGCTATCGATACTTGTGTATGCTTCACGAAGTTCTCGTGCTGTGTTTTTATCCCATCATGTCATTTATGTTCTTCTCTAAACTGCCTTATTCTAGTTACCAATTCCTCTAACCTTTTTTCAAGGTTCTTAGCTTCCTTGCATTGGGTTAGAACATATTCCTTTAGCTCTAAGGAGTTTGTTATTACCTACCTTCTGAAGCCTACTTCTGTCAATGAATCAAACTCATTCTCCATCCAGTTTTGTTCCCTTGCTGGCAAGGAGTTGTGATCCTTTGGAAGAGAAGAGGCATTCTGGTTTTTGAAATTTTCAGCCTTTTTTGCACTGGTGTTTCCTCATCTTCATGGATTTATCTATCTTTGGTCTTTGATGCTGATGACCTTTGGATGGGGTTTCTGTGTGGACTT
The DNA here is from genome assembly GCF_029281585.2 of Gorilla gorilla gorilla. Lineage (NCBI taxonomy): Eukaryota > Metazoa > Chordata > Mammalia > Primates > Hominidae > Gorilla > Gorilla gorilla. Next base: position 125,831,778 of record NC_073236.2, read on the forward strand.
CCTTTTTGTTGATGTTGATGGTATTCCTCTCTGTTAGTTTTCCTCCTAACAGGCCTCTGTGCTGCAGGTCTGCTGGAGTTTGCTGGAGGTCCACTCCAGACCATGTTTACCTGTCTATCACCAGTGGAGGCTGCTGAACAGCAAAGATTGCTGCCTGTTCCTCCTTTGGAAGCTTCGTCCCAGAGGGGAACCAGCAGATGGCAGCCAGAGCTCTCCTGTGTGAGGTGTCTGTCAACACCTGCTAGGAGTTACCTTCCAGTCAGGAGGCACAGGGGTCATGGATCCACTTGAGGAGGCAGTCTATCCCTTAGCAGAGCCTGAGCTCTGTGCTGGGAGATCCGCTGCTCTCTTCAGAGCCGGGAGGCTGCCCCTTCCCCAAGGTGCTTTGTCCCAGGTAGATGAGAGTTTTATCTATAAGCCCCTGACGGGGGCTGCTACCTTTCTTTCAGAGATGCTCTGCCCAGAGAGGAAGAATCTAGACAGGCAATCTGGCTACCACAGCTTTGCTGAGCTGCAGTGGGCATTGCCCAGTTGGAACTTCCTGGCAGCTTTGTTTGCATTGTGAGGGGAAAACTGGCTGCTCAAGCCTCAGTAATAGTGGATGCCCCTCCCCACACAAAGCTCAAATGTCCCAGGTCAACTTCAGACTGCTGTCCTGGCAGCGAGAATTTCAAGCCAGTGGATCTTAGCTTGCTGGGCTCTGTGGGGGTGGGATCTGCTGAGCTGGACCACTTGACTCCCTGGCTTCAGCCCCCTTTCCCAGGGAGTGAATGATTCTGTCTAGTTGCCATTCCAGGCACCACTGGGGTATGAAAAAAACTCCTACAGCTAGCTCGGTGTCTGCCCAAAAGGCTGCCCAGTTTTCTGCTTGAAACCCAGGGCTCTGGTGGTGTAGGCACCCAAGGGAATCTCCTGGTTTGTAGGTTGTGGTTGTGAAGACCGTGGGAAAAGTGTAGTATCTAGGCCAGAGTGCACAGTTCCTCAGGCAGTCCCTCATGGCTTCCCTTGGCTAGGGCAGGGAGTTCCCCAACCCCTTGTGCTTCCTGGGTAAGGCAACTTCCCACTCTGCTTTGGCTTACCCTCCATGGGCTGCACCCACTGTCTAACCGGTCCCAATGAGATGAGCCTGGTACTTCAGTTGGAAATGCAGAAATCGCCCGCCTTCTGCGTTGATCTTGCTGGGAGCTGCAGACTGGAGCTGTTACTTGGCCATCTTGCCCGCCCTGCTGCCTTTGAATATTTTAAATAAATCCTTCTTGGAAAGCTGCCTCAACCCTGGGAGAATCCTGAGGTATGGAAGAAAATGGCAAGGCTTTTGTATGAGTCATTCAGAAATCTACCAAACAGGCAAAACAAAAAACCCCAATTTTTTTAAAGTAAGCTGTGTCTTGCTCACTCTAGTATCAGGTACCTTTACTGGGTGTATGGACTATTGTCTTCAAGTCCTCTTCAGAGGGATTCAGAAAAGGTATGAGGATAAGTTAAAATGCTACACAGCTATTTTACCAAATATTCCCTTGGTTTGTTGAAGCTTTTCATTAGTTTTCAGAGTTCTGAAAAAGTTGATTCTAATAGTTTTTACCACTTTATTGTTTTCTTAGGAAAAATATATGTTCAATGTTCGCTATACTGCCATAGTCACTGGGTGTGGCCTCTTAAAAAGAATTGTAAACAAATTATAAGCCACTGGGATAAAATTGTTTGCTAATGTCAAATGGCAAGTTAAAGTCAAAGCTAAAACTAAAACTCAGCTTCTTAGTCTATTGCCCTTCAGTCACAGTCAGCTGCCTTTCAAAGAACGATCCCTAAATAAATGACCTTAATAATCATCATAATTACACTCTATGGTAATTCAACAATCTATAAAATCACTCCCATCTAAAACTTTCCTGGCCAATAGAGTTGCAGCTAATCACATGTGGATATGTAAATTTATATTAGTTTAATTTAAAAGAAATTTAAAATACAAGCCTTCACTTATACTAACCACATTACAAATGCTCAAGGGCTATCTTAGGCAGTGAATATCTTATTGGACAGCCCAGATATTGAACATTTACTTTATTATAAAAATTTATTTTAGAGAGCACTAATCTAGAATATTTATTTCTAAGTCACTGTTCTGCTTCACAGGTTGAGAAATATAAAGTAAGAAGACACTTAGAGGTCAACTCTTTCATTTTAAAAACGTAAAACCAGAGTGAATAAAATGACTTCCCCAGACCACATAGTATTTCAGTGCTAGAGCCAGGATAGAATGTATTTCTTCAGGAAGTATGCATTGCATGTCAACTTCTGAAGATTCTTTGTCTGCATAATCAATTGTATTGTTTCTTTGCAAAAATATAATAGTATTTTGCTTAATGCTTTTTTTCGGCCTTGCCAGTTAGCTTTTCCTGTGATTTAGGAGATAATGAAATGAATAGACTGCTAAATCAATATTAGTCACATTCTGATATATTAATAGGAGTAGTATGTTTCCTGCTTCATGTAGGACTGCCCATTGGTGAAGAGTCACAGAAGCGAGAGCAGCTCTTTTGATTGATGAAAAGTTTGAGATCTCTAAATCAGTTACTTATTATTTTACATTTAGTTACCCTCTAGGAATTCAAAAATTCTTACTGACAACATGAACACTGATGTTTCAAACATTATTTTACAACTTCCAGGAGCAGGTTTTAATTTATCAAGATGTGATCATTTAATACTATATAGAAACAACAAATAACAATAATACACTTTACTATGATGCCTGTGGGGACTTCTGCATTTGTGTATTCAGATAAAGCTATAAATGTAATTGAATTGAAGAGATAAAGCAATACTCATCAGAGGTTGGTAGCAGATTTGTCTCCTTCCTATAAGTGATTAGGAGGGGAAATATTTTCCCCCAGTGGGGAAGCTTGTTAATTTGTATAACAAAGGATAGCCTTTGGAATCAGAAACTGGCTTAAATCTTTGCTTTGCCTTTTACCATCAGCCTAACCTAGAACAAGCTAGCTATTTTCTCTGTGTATTAAATGAGATAATGTTTTTTAAAGTTTATCAGAACAAGTTAGGACATTAGAATTTTCAAGAGTATATGCATATGACATATAATTTTTAGGACATTCTTTTTCTACAGAATTATTTAAATTGTGGACACTTTGATTTTCTGGAATTCTTATCTAATTTCTGATACATATTTAAGTGTATTTGATAATATGCTTCCTATTTACACGAAAAGAGGAACTGGGTAGTCAGAGAGCTACAGAAAGATGGGTGATATTATGTTTACTTATTTCTAACCTGAATTTATCAACCATCACTAAACCACATGAAGATTTCCTAATATGCTGGAATTCTGAATTGATTCATTCACACATATCTAATTCTATTTTTACCCATGCATTCATTCATTCATTGATAATGGGCACTTCATTTCCTTCCCTCCTCGATTGACACTGGTAATGTTACTATTCCATTTCTTCCTCCACATCTTTAAGTAAGACACAAGAATTTTGATAAATTGTATATTAAATGCACTATTTTTAAAAGAAGATATGTTATGCTACTAGTTGAAATTTAAAGAATATATGACTTGGCTCCTACAAACATGAAATATATGACAACAGGAAGGAAACAATGCTAAAAGGAATCTCATAGATCAGTTTTGCTCTTGACAATCAGTTAAAAATGATGATAATCCACTAATCTTCACATTGGTTGTCATAAGAACTTGTGACATATTTAACACATATCACAAAGATGGTACATAATGTACTAGAATGTAAAGTCTTAATGATATGCATTCACTTTCTTTCTGGAATAAACTCATATATATTCCCAAGTTACTGGTAGACAAAAATTATAAAAAGACACAGAGAGGGCTTCTATTTCTGGTTTCATAGATCAAGAACTACAGACCTGGAATAACCCTGAAAGTGTAGTTGCTTTCAGAAAGATTTTGGCTGCGAGTTAAGAAGAAATAGGCATGTATCATAGGTTTTATTGGAAAACTAATTAATTTGCCTTTTCAGTAATTTTAAAACTATCATTAATCATGAGGTTCTTCATTGTCTCAGGATTATCTCAGAGAAGAATTTACTCAAAAATAGTGAAGGAAATATCAAGTATTATTATTTAAATTTTCACTTCTTGGATCTGTTTTTAGGAGTTCTTCCCCCCAACCCTTTTGGCTTGTTTTTCTTTGATTAGGAAAAGTAAGTCAGAATCCAGAACCATAACTCATCAGTCAAAATAGCGATTTACTCCAATATTTCTTTACATTGTAGCTTCAGTCTTGAAATTTCCTTTATTAATCGTCTCAGCATCTCTAAATTCAAAATTTTAAGGCCCAGTGCAAAAGCCACATATTTCATTGACCTGAAAACATTTTACCTAAGCACATCAGAATAATTCCTTCCTTTAAAGCTCCCCCACCACACACACACACACACACACACACACACACACACCCACACACACATTCACACACACATACATATGTTTATATTAATATCTCAATCATGTTTTCACCATTATTATACTCACCTCCATCTTATATAGATTGAATCATTCTTGAAGAAAAGTAGTAGTATTTTTTTCTTTATCTGTGAATAATTTTCTAGGACCTTGCAACTGGAAAATGCTCAATAATTATTTACTGATTGAAATATTTGAATTGGAAGGACCATGTTGCTTTTTTGGATTTGTGGCAATTAAACTAGTTGGTCTCAATTAACTTCATGGTTATCCTGCTCACTATTGACTCTTTTTCATCAGATATATGAAGACATTCTTCTCCAAATATGTGTATAGATAGCTAAAGCACAGAACTAAAAATGTCCCTGGGAAAGTTATTAGCCAGCCTAAGCATTTAATATATTTGCAGTGATTATTAGGCATGGAATTATTGTGAATCAGTAATTGATTAGACTTTGATGAAAGTTGTCCATCAGCTGTAAAATTATTTGGCAACCAGAAGCTTTTGTATTCATCTGTTTAACAAGTATTTGTTGTACAAATATTATGTGGCAGATTCTGTGCTAAATCTTTGATATACAAAGGTGAGCAAGCATGCCAGCCTAGGCAACATAGTGAGACCCCATTTCTACAAAAGTTTTAAAAAGTAGCCAGGTGCAGTGGCACATGCCTGTAGTCCCAGCTGCTCAGGAGGCTGAGGTGGGAGGATTGCTTGAGTCTGGGGGGTTGAGGCTGCAGTGAGCTATGATCATACCACTGCACTCCCAGCCTGGGCAACATAGCCAGACCCTGACTCAAAAAAAAAAAAAAAACAAAAACAAAAACAAGGTGAATCAGGGTGTAGTGTGTGTTTTCTGCCTTCATGAGCCTACATTCAAGTGAAGTGACAGACCATAAGGAAGTAAAACAAATCAACAACTGAATTATATATTTTCAAGAAGATAGATAGGATTGCACTACAGATAAACAAGTGAAGGGATAAAATAGGTGGATTGATCCAGGGCCAAACTAGTATATTTCTGAGGGGTGGAAAGGCAGCTACCATTGCATCTGAATACATATGGAAAAGTCTCTGGGGTCTGAGAGTCCAAAAGGAATTCAGGAAAGCTAGAGGGTGGAGAACAAGAGAGAGAATTAACCTCCGTTATGTGGGTAGGCCTCATATCATCATCTGAAGGCCTGAATAAAACAAAAGGTGAGCCCTCCCCAGAATAAAATAGCATTCTCCTGGAGGATGGCTTTTGAACTTGAACTTTGACTCTCCTTTGTTATCTAGCCTTCAGACTGAAGCTGGGACACCAGCTCCTCTTTGTTCTATAAGTGCCTGACAGCCTTTGAATTCTAACTGGTAAATAGAATGCAGATACTGGACTTGCCAGAGTCCATAATTGTGTGAAAGAGATAGAAAATATTTATATACATACTTTTTATTTATATCTTTCATAATGTGTGTGTGTGTGTACACACATATATATGTTATTGGTTCTGTTTCTCTGAAGAACCTTGACTTATTCATCCATCAACACTTCTCCACACCAAAGTACAGCTTATTTGGTGGTTTGTTTGGTTAAACCACCATCTGGGCCCATTCAAAGGCAATTTCTATTGTCTATTTAATTTACTCTGTGTGTGGGTTGCAGTGCCTGTCTGTTTTGTTTAATCTCTCATTTTTTAAAAACTGGACATTTTAGATACTGAATTATCCTTTTATTTCCGTCTTGTTCTCTGTCTTTAGTTTCCATTCCTGAAACATACTCTCTGCCTGATATATTATCTTGTGACAAGAATGTTAAAATTAACAAAAAAGTGTCCCTAATTTCATTATACGTGTATTGAATAACAATGTTATAATTATTTCTGTGTATTTTGTGTAAAATACTCTGATATTGATGCATAATGTATATATTGTATGAGATCAAGCATACCAATTAGGTACTAAAATATCCCTTGAAGGATATGGCACATATAAATATATATATATAATATGTATATAAAATCTATATAAAATATGACTCACTACAAATATTTACCATATATGTATTTGGTAATTTTTTACATATGTATTTGGTAAATGTAAATATATATAAATATATACTTTATATTAAATATATAATATATGATATTAAATATATGTTATATAATATATGATATAAATATACCAAATATATAAATAAGTATATATAGTTGATAAGTATATATGATAAATGTAATAAGTCATATTTAAATATAGATATATAGATAGATATAAATATATATGTATTTGATACATATTTGTAGTAATATTTATATATGTAGATTTTGAAACAACAGTTTACTGAACCACAGCTATTAATCAATGAGAATTATATTCAACTTCATATTTCTTGATTTTTGAAAAAATCTAATTCACTCCATCAGCAGTTTATACTTTGAAAAATAGAATAATAAAATAGTTACATTAATGCCCTTCTATGTCTTTTTTCTAAATTTCTACTTTTCTTGAGAAGGATCTAAATCTGAAAGTCCAACATTCCAGTATTTTTATTATACAATATTTTCATATGGCCAAGAAAAGTGACCGTGTGGTACAAGGCAAAAAATGCAATAAAATGAAATAGGGGCCCTAAATAATTGAGATCAGAACTACATAAACAGCCTTTCTATTAGAAACTAGAGATTTTCATATGGTTTTCCCAAAAGAAGGTCAACAACGGACTCAGAAAGTACAATTATTCTCTGCTACTCAATTTTTCTAAGCTAAACACTTATTCTCACAGATAAATTTAACACTTTTTTACGGTATAAAATGTGACATTCTTTTAATGCACTAGCTATGCATGGCTCTTCCAAATTTAAATAATGTTTTGCTTTGGACTAAGGAACTGATTAAACTAGCAGTTAGTTGGTGACATAAATACAGCCTTACTTTCTTATCTTTTCATATATGCGACTTAAATTTTCATCCAATCAAAATAATTGTGCTTCTCTACTCTCATCCTGCTGCTTCTGTATCTAGGTCTACATATGATTTCACTATCAACCTATAATGTTTTGCTATTACTCTACTGTTATTTTTATAAATATCTTCATCTTTTCTGAAGGTCGATATAAAATGGGATTTCTGCTAAGTCTTCCCTGGCCTACTCCTTGACAAAGTATATTTTCCCAATTGTAGGCCTCTTAACGGTATTTTGTAACACTTGAGGTTAGTAAGAATGGAGCTATTGGTGTCAAGAAAGACCTGGCTGACTTATTAGTCTGTATTTCAAAGAAGATCTCTTGGAGAGGTCATTTTATGGAAGAAAATGTTTGATATATTTGTCCTGAAGTAAACAGGCTCAGAATGCTTTAAGAAAATGAAATGCTATCACTAAAAAATAATTTATTAGTATAGAGTGGAAGTTAAACATTTTTGGCCAATAGAACTCTAACTTTGCCTCTGAAAAGCATTCAGAATTAGCATCCAAGAATGGTTTGGTAAAAGCTAACTAGCAATACTATCTAGAAGCATGCAATTAGAAGAAGGAAAGTAGCAAAGATGAAAAGCAAAAACAAAATTAAATTTTTCAAGAAAGCTCTTGATATGAATTAAAGACCACATGAATTCACTACACTAGAGACAGGGCTTTTGGACATGAGGAAACATGATTACAAACGAAGCTGAATGGAAACAAAGACCTCCTTTCATTTGATTTGCTGTCATTTGACTACTTTATCTCTCTTTGTCTCTTACTTTTTTTCCTGAAAAATATGGCTGATACAGTACAAGTAGGTCAATGACATGTTGTCAAAAGAAAATACCCTTGTTTGTTGAAGAAACTAGGGATTCAATGATTGAAAGAGTAACAAGAGGAGAGTGAACTAAACAATCTTTATTATTATAGCTGCAGGTGGAAGGGTATCTTCATTTTCTGTTTAACTTATTTCTCTTATCTTTGAAGACGGAAGACAGAAAGTTAAGAATCAGCCTTTAGGGAAAGGGAAAGTTTTCCAAAAACCAATGACTTAACTCTCCTCATTAGGCCAAAAGCTTCTTGGCCAACGCATGACAGAAATAGACCAGGTCAGGATTAGTAGCTACCGCATATTTAATAAAGAAATTTATATTAACAACAACAACAACAAAAAATCTGTGCCTTGGTCATAGGAATCACTTAATAAATATTTGTGAAAATTAATCTGTCTGAATTTTCATTTTCATAAAACATGGCAATCTCTTGCGACAATCAGCTGCGTAATTATTTGGATATTTGAGATATTTCCAGTGGAAAATATTATTATAGGAAGTTTTCATATAAATTTGTAGTGATACTTTTATGAGATAATTTATGTAACTGTATTGAATACAGAATCAAAGGTCCCAGAAAGTAGAAATTCAGGTAGCAGAATGGCCAGTCTTATACCACAGATATTCACAGAAGCTGCTATCCATATAATAGAGTTAAGGATGAAGAAGCCAGGATGAATTTTGAATCTTTCAGGGGGTCCTATTATGTATCTGCCATTATAGAACTCTCCTAATCTTCTTATACACATCTACGAGTACATAGCATGTGGCTGTTCTAATGCCACATTTAAAGAGATAGTATTTACAGTAAGATAAAGAGTGGAAAAGACTGAGCATCAAAAGAAAAAGGGTTTTGTTTTGTTTTGTTTTCAGACAATTTACAAACTATTTTCAAGTATTGATTGGATCAGCTGAGGTCAGGAGTTCAAGACCAGCCTGGCCAATATGGCAAAACTCCGTCTATACTAAAAATACAAAAATTAGCCAGGCATCATGGCAGACGCCTGTAATCCCAGCTACTCGGGAGGCTGAGGCAGGAGAATCGCTTGAACCTAGGAGGCAGAGGTGGCAGTGAGCCAAGATCAATCACGCCATTGCACTCCTGCCTGGGTGACAGAGGGAGAATCCATCTCAAAAAAAAAAAAAAGAAAATAAGAAAAAAAAGCACAAATATATAACATAAACACAAAAATACATATAAATGCATCCTTGAATGAAAAATAATTTAAAAAATAAACCCTTTCTACCACCTAAAATACAATTAAATGACAAATTGTAGCAGCAGACACATCTTTAAGTAACTCACAGATAATAAGATATTCACTAAAGAAAACCAGCGAGTAAGGTATACATTGAAATATGGGAGGAAGATTAAAACTATGCAAGTAACTTTAAAAAGATAATATAAAAATTATAAAAGTTGACAATGTGAAGTGAAAATGATGAAAAAGCATTTATATGAACTTTTGAAATTCCTTCCATTATATTTTAGTTTTTCTTCTTATGGGTAAATTCAAATAAATTCAAAACGTAATTATTTTAATTAAAATAGTATATATAATAAAATGCAATTTAAAATATCTTCAATTTCTTCATTTTTTCTTACTTTCTATCAATTACTTCATTTTTATATTTCTACATTTAATTATACATAGTGAGTGCTTGGTATAAAATTATAAAATTCACCAAATGTTAATGATAGTTGCTACTTCCTGGTGTAAGGTTATCTGTTACATTTTCCTTTTTCTTTTTATGAACATGTTTCATTTGAACAGCAGATATATCTATTTCTCTATTTCCCATTTAATAAATGTTTTTAAAGTGAAAGTTTACTGTTTTTTTGATATGACATTGAAACTTGTTTTAGGTAATTCCTGTACTTCATATTAGACTAATTGATCTTCTTAATTAGTTCTCCTATTAATAGAATTTGAAACATGTTCAAAACCATTTTATAAGACATTGTAAAGTCACTAACTTATGAAACACTTACGATGCCAAGTTCCTGGAGAGAATAGAAGCCTCAAGAAATAAGAATTACTTTTGCCATCACTTTTATTCTAGAGGCATTTGCCAACTAAAAAGGAGTTAGTCAAACAGAATATAATATCCATACTGAAGCATAGAGTCATTACTGTTGCAAATGCAGAAAAAATTATTAAGATACTTGTGAAACAACTGAAAGGTGAAGTTTGTACATATTGCATTTCCTGGAAGGAAAGGGGAGAGGAGAATGAGGAAGAAATATTTGATGACATAATGCCTGAGAATTCCCTCATACTTATGAAAGTCATAAAATTACAGTTTCAAATGATGCAATGAACCACAAGCCACATAAATGCAAATAAAAACATACTAAGGCAGACACAGAATGGGAAAACAGCTAAAAAAGAGAGAGCACATCTTAGAAGATATTTAAATATCCTATTTTTTCTACAAAGAATAAATTGCTTGGCAACTGACTTCTCAGTAGAATCAATGGGATCCTTTTAAAAAAATTCTAAGAAGTTATAGGAGAATACTTTCCAACCAATGATTTTATACAAAGTTAAATTATACTGCAGGAATGAATTCATTTTCAGAAAGCAAAGAAACACACCTCAAACAGACTTTATCACCAATAAACAATCACTGAAGTATGATCTCAGACAAAGTTAATGCCAAAAGGAAGAGAGGCATGTAAGAAAAATTGAAGAGCAAAAGAAGGATGAATAAATGCACTGGCTTCTCCCAAATATTGATTTTTAAGAGACAAGAACAGAAGCTGTACAGCTTTGATATCCTAGATTCTGAAGTATCTTCTGCCACTTTCTGTTAATTAAACAAGTCAGTAAGGCCAGCCCAGATTCAAGAAGAGAAGAAAAACTCTACCTGTCAGTGAGGGAATGGCATCGATATATTGGCAGGAAAAACATTAAAAAGATGGCTGTCATCTTTCAGATGTAGCCAAACTTACTCATTTCCAAGTCTTCAGTTATCAGTGAAAGTATCACCATTTCCTTATTTGAATATCATTGTAAGCAAATTAACTATTATTATATCTCCAAGACTTAATGCTGCCTTGATCCTAGCACTGGAGATTAAGATTTGCCATTATAAGGGCTGGGCGTGGTGGCTCACGCCTGTAATCCCAGCACTTTGGGAGGCTGAGGTAGGCAGATCACCAGGTCAGGAGATCAAGACCATCCTGGATAACATGGTGAAACCCCGTCTCTACTAAAATTACAAAAAATTAGCCGGGCCTGGTGGTGCACGCCTGTAGTCCCAGCTACTCGGGACGCTGAGGCAGGAGAATGTCGTGAACGTGGGAGGCGGATCTTGCAGTGAGCTGAGATCGCGCCACTGCACTCCAGCCTGGGCGACAGAGCGAGACTCTGTCTCAAAAAAAAAAAAAAAAAAAAACAAAAAAAAACAGATTTGCCATTATAGACATGAGAAGTGTCTTTAGTTTATAAAATCTTACTAACATCCATATATCCAACTGAAGTAAAAAACCAGTATGTACATTTGTCTGTTGGAAATTGTCTACTGAAAGTCAACAACCCCTGAATCAGTATAATATGTAGCACAGGTTCTAAAGTTATACTGAGTTTCAATTCCTGTTCTGCGGCTTACTAACTCTTGATATTGGGTGAATTAGTAAACCCCTAAGTGCTCAATTTCTTTACTGATATCCTAGAAACATAGTACATAGTATTATACATAGTACTCACATCATAGGACAGATATAGGTAATTTAATACATGTTAAGAGCTTAGAAAGGTAATCAGTATACAATAAACCCCTCCATAAATGTTAATAACTATCATTATGCACAAAACTGAAATTTTCATCTTTCATTTTCCTCAATGTCATTACCATTAATTCTTTTGCTCCTGCTAAAGACTTGAAATCTCTTGTGTGATCCCTGAAATCCAAATTATCCATATTAGTGATTCCTTTTCAGAATTGCTTCTGAAATCTGCTGTTTTTTTTTTTCAGCTCCTTCAGACTCAATTCTGGTCCAAAAGTTGTTCATAGTATACAAAGATTATTACAATACATCTCCCTTCCTATCTTGTTATTACCATAACAGTCATTCCAGAGAACAAATATAATCACACCGTCCCTTGATTAAACCATGTTTTTGAAAAAAATTTACTGAATACGTTTCATGCTTTATGATAACTAAGACTCTTCATTGATTTAAGCCCAACCAGCTGCAGAATCTGATTACATGTCACTCTTTCCCATACAATTTTCAACTGAGATTACTAGCTCAAAATATGACTATGACTAATGATTAGAATCCAGTGCTCAGGGTCGTTTCTTTAATCCCTTCTCTTCTCATATTATTTATTTTCTTTTCATTATTATTATTATTGTTAATATTATTTTTGAGATGGAGTTTCGCTCTTGTTACCCAGGAAGGGGTGCAGTGATGCGATCTCAGCTCACTGCAACCTGTGCCTTCTGGATTCAAGCAATCCTCCTGTCTCATCCTTCCGAGTAGCTGGGATTACAGGCGTTCCTACCAAAAACACACTGAATCACTGAATTAGGATCTCCAGAAAGAGTCTGAAAAATACTTTGGCATTTCTAATGGTCAACCAGTTTGGGGAACAACAATTCCTATGTATTAGTTCCTAAAATATACCTAAGAACTCTTCTTTTGTCGGGTATTAACAGAGACAATGAGGTAAAAGTAAAACAATGCTGTTGCTAACTAAGTCTGGGAACTCCTCTTCCAGCCACATAGAATTACAGGGCATCCGTCTTCCCACTTCTCAATAGCAGAATACAGTCTTTAATTTTCTTTGTTCTTAGAATATCATGTATATGCCCTTATACTTTCAAGTCAGTTTCCGTTATATGTAGTTGTTCCACGGTGAGCAGATATACACAACAATACCCTCAAAGGCTGAGAGAGTTGAGAGGCCCAAGAAAGAGGCTGACAAATCCCGTTTCTCAGAAAGAAACATTTAATAGAGATTTAGGAACAGAAGCTATGTCCTGGCAGCCTCGAGAGGAGGTGGTGGATCCTAGCACTGTTATCCTCCAGACCCAAAGCTTATTCCTTCCACAGGGAAGGAATGTGTGGGACAGTCGACTCTTCAGGGAAAGGCAAGGATTTACCTACAGACGGGATTTATGGTAAGTACAGGAAAGTAGAAATCTTAAAGGCATTCCCGAAGCTGAGGTTAATCAGAAGTCAACATGGCAGATAGGCATCCAAGATAGAGGTGCGTTATCCTCTCCAGTAGTTATTTATTATAACTCCCTGTTATTCCTGGTATACTGTGAGCATGAGGGAAAAAAACCACATGCAGCAATACCTGTCTACCACCCACATCCACAGCATTTCCTAGTATGATGCTGTTGAATAAATGCTCAGGAAGTGAATTTTTTGAAAATTTGTAGTCAAGACTCTTAAGGAGCTGAAGAAACTGAAGATCATTCTCTATGGCAGAGATACAACTTCCAATGAGTCTCCATTTGTCCCTGTTAAAATCTTGAAGTGTATTACTCCTTTCTGCTGAACCTCCATTTGGTTTAAAGACAAAACATTTTAATGGGTATTAATGGCATCTGCACCTCACCCTGGTCTGCATGTTCATGAATACACCTAAGGAGTATATTTGATATCTGAAATGTATCATCTGGATACAACACCTTCAATTAAATAAATTAATCCGATCTCCTTATGTCAGAATTTCTAACTCATTTCAGTGGGGACTTGAAGATTTTCATACTTTAATTTTTACTGTTTTCCCTTCTTTTTAAAGGAAAAACTAGCATTATATTAAATTTAATTTAAACTTACTGTAGGAGAGGTGGAATAAATATAAATTAATAAAAAAATAATTTTAGGAAACTTGCTTCAAGATTAAAGTTTTGTATTGAGTGTAAATTTTTTAGTTATATGAGGAAAGATTTTCTCCAACATTTAATTTTAAAAACATTTCAATTAAAAAATAATCTTAAACGTCATCTGAACTTTATATAAGAATAATTTTTTGTGGGGGGGGTGTGATAAATTTAAGGAATCATTTTAATATTGTACTACTGCTCTCTCTTTCTCCTGTTTTCCGAGTTGCTTTTTTCGTTGCAACATTATCTCTAAAATTTCCATTAGTCTTGAGAGTCTTATGACTCATCTTAATATAGTTTAATGACTATGTACTTTGTAGCAAATTAAACCTGATTAAATGAGAATTTTAGGATGAAAATAATACTTCCATTTAAATTTAGCACATCTGATTTTTACATATCCTTTAATTTCATTTTAAAAGCTTCATATTTTAGTTCATTGTATCCCATTTAAATGTGGAACTGTGCATATTAAAAATAGAAGTATCATTTCAGAAACTAAAAAAATAGATATGTGAATTTAGCAGGCACAAATATTTTTGGCATTTATTGTGCACTGTTGGACTGCATCAATGACTCATTAAAGTTCATTAAAATAATGCTGGATGTGTAATGGACTATTTGAATGTTCCTATTTGAGACAGAATAAAAATATACAAATTTTCTTCTCTTCTTTCTGAGAAATTATGTACAAGTGAGATACTTTTCCTTGACATTTATAAGTCTTTATTAGTTAGTAATAAAATCTCAGTTTTTGCTTATGCTGATTAATCAAATAAACAGAAAAAATATTTTAGAATCCGCTATAAATATCTAATTGTTTAAAACTCAAAATGCAGGAGTTGTATACTACTTTAATCTATAGAATTCTTATTTTTGTTGATTGATAAATAGAAACAGAATTTTTAGTAAAGAAAATATGAAATGTATTCTATAATTTCCAAATCTCTTGTGTATTTTAAAACATATTTTACAAAATAACTTTGAAAAATACATTAATATAGAATGACTTTTTAAAATTATAAAATAGAGAAAATTATAATAAACTAAAAATTGCTCATGTTGGAACTGAAATCTAATATAAAAGATGGAGATGCTTTATAGATTTATTTTGAATTACTTCTATGTGTTTTTTATGTCTTCATTTATTATGTCTACTTTTTATTTAGCAATTTACTTATTAATGCTTTGTTTATGTTTTATGGAGTATTCTTCATTTTCTTGTTTGAAAAGATTGGTTGCATTGGTGTTGATTAACATAGTGCCAAAATGATTTCCATACTTTGTTATACATAGTACTTAGGTATAACAAAGTATACATAATCTATACAGATTAGACTTGTATTTGTCTTCTCCTTACTTTGGGATCATAAGAGTCATCAGGTACTGAGGACAGGTTCTGTACAAAGAACAGATGCGGTTATGATGCATTTTACAGTGATGAGTATACATGTACCTAACAAATTATTATATTTTGAAATGAAACACATTGGTTCTTATTTCATTCTGAAGTTTACTTAAAGCAGATTGCATCTTGCTTCCTGGTATCATTGCTTGAGGAAGAGGCCTATACCATTTCTTATTTGTCTTTTTAATAAAAATTTCTTCCTTTAGATAACTGCTTCTAATACAACAAATTGTAACATCAGGAATTGTCTAGGATTGTCTGTATATTCACTATGTAATTAAATAGTGAAGAAGAGGGAGAGGAAAAGGAGGAGGAAGAAGAGAACGAGGAAAAAAGAAGTCAGTCTTGATGCTTAATCCCACTTGTGAAATGAAGGTGAAGAGAGTGAGAGGTCGACCTCTACTGCAAACATCTTTGTATTTATTTATTTATTTATTTTTTGAGACGTAGCCTCGCCCTGTTGCCCAGGCTGGAGTGCAGTGGTGCAATCTCAGCTCACTGCAACCTCCACCTCCTGGGTTCCAGCGATTCTCCTGCCTCAGCCTCCCAAGTAGCTGGGACTACAGGCACCCACCACCAGGCTCGGCCAATTTTTGTACTTTTAGTGGAGATGGGGTTTCACTGTGTTAGCCAGGATGGTCTCGAACTCCTGACCTTGTGACCCACCCACCTTGTCCTCCCTAAGTGCTGGGATTACAGGCGTGAGCCACCGCTCCCGGACAGTATTTTTTTTTTTTTTTCAGATTGTGTTTCCTTGTTGACATGGATTCTTCACCAGAGCTCCTTGACTGTAGTCAGAGGCTGGAGATCTTGCTAGGATGAACAATGATCAAAAGTGGAAGTAACTAAGCTATGGATTAATTAAAATATAAGAGCCTTGAAACATAATGAGATAGCTACTGCTGATTGTTTTCCAGGAGACACAGGACATTCTGTGATGGGGGTGCTGGTTGTGTCTTACTCTTCAGAAGCTAGCTCAGAAACATAAAGGAATCATTTGCAGTTTCTTTTATATGGTTTCAGGATAGATCTGAGAAGTCAGGGGAATAAAGCTGAAGTTACAACTGCCTGGCCACTGGCTTCAAAGTCACCCAGTGCTATTTTTCACTCCAGTTGTGTCACTTACTAGTTGGGTGAATTTAGGCCATCTGCTTCGTACTTATAATTGAGTTTAATTTTATTCATCTGTCAAATGCAGATTGAATTCTTCATATCAGATGTTGTTTCAAGCCACTTTATATATTATCACATTTAAGCAACCTAATGAGATAAATAGACTTGCCCAATTTTATAGTCAGAATATAATTTGGACCTAATTAAATGTTTTTGGAGCCTCGATATTTAAATTCTAAGTTACATTAAATTTTAAATGAAGACTTACACAAATGCCCTGGTATATCATACTCGTTCCTTAGAGTAGGATTTTTTTGGGGGGGGGGGAAATTACCATGACCATTGAAGAATAAAATCCCATTTTCAAGTTATTTCATCAAAAATAAAACATATGAAATGTGTTTTCACCAACTATCTAAACTCTGCTTAACATGAAAGCCTTTTTTCCTGATAAATCAGGAAAATTAAATTTATTTTCACAACTACAGAATACATGAGAACTGAGCTGAAAGAAGTATTTAGGCCTAAGTACTCTAACAAATGGAACTAACATGAAAACATTTTCTATTTCCTCTTTCTGTCATTTTTATTGACGTCTTTCCTAAGTAAGGGAAAGGACTGAATTATTGTCAAAATAAGTCAAATCTTTTCTACTAATCTTTCAAATTATCATACAGTAAAATTGACTTTCAGTGTACAGTTCTAGGAATTCTAACACATGTAGACATTTATAAAACCACCACCATCATCATGGTCCAGAAAAATTCCATCACACCAAAAACTCTCCTATGCTGTTATCTTTTAGTTGGCTTTTCGTCTTCTGCACATACACGACCACACAAATACACACAGCTACACACAGGCATATGTACACTCATACCTATTCATATGCATACACAAAGCATCCCTATAGCTTTCTTATTCTTATAGATTTAGCATTTTGAAAATATCATATGAACAAAATGGAATAGTATGTAATTCAATAAATTTTTTAGAAGAATAATTTTAAAATTTTTAAAAATAGCTCCCGATTCAGTATCCATACACATATGTAACTAAAATAATGGAGTATTTTATCTACCCTTCTAATTGCTTCTATATCACTAGGAAAATTTTCTTAAGAAAACAAGCAGTTGTCATGACCTTCGAAATTGAATTTGTTACCCACTAATGAATCAAAGTCTGACAATTAATAATACTATTTTCAAAGTTTTCTGATATTTCGTATATCCTCTGATGGGAAATTGAAGAGACCCTGACTCTCACCCAGTGTAAAATCAAATACTAGAATATTTTTCTGAATCTGGTAACAGAAAACTTTGGCTATTGTGAATCATAACATGTTTGATATCACAATACATCAAGGGCTTGTTTTTGTTGATGAAATATATTGTTTCAATGCGTATGGTCTATTAAGTGCTGTGTGAATTGGGTCTCATTCTGGCAATCACAAAGGCAAGTCAAGTAGTCTAAGTATTATGACGTAGAAGAAAACCATGGAGCCCAGAATCTGAGAATCAAAACATATGAGTTTTACTCTAGATTTGACATTGTCAGGAACTAGAGACTCCTCTTAATGTGAGTGAAAGAAAACAAAGAGAAAGTTCCTTAGACAACATGGAAGAAATTAATTGTTCCCATATTTGATATTTACAGTCTAATGATAGACTGGCTCCCTGCAAAGTTTATTGAGGTGCTCAAATAATGCCACAGGATTTACTTGGGCCAACTTTTTCTGGTTTGGCTTCGTTCTCAGGCAGGCTCTGCCTATGTTGTGACAGAAATGACCACTAACATTGTTAGTCTTATAAAATCTTAGCAGCTTAGAAAACATTATGTAAACATGTATTAGGTTGGTGGGAAAGTAATGGCAAAACCGCAATTACTTTTGCACCAATCTAGTATCCATTTCCTTAAAAAGTGCAACAAATTTCTGAGCATGGCATTGGTATAATAATTTGACCATTTGAATGTTTTTGATGTATTCACTATGAATCTAATTAGCCATACCTGGGTTCAGCAGCTGACATTATCTCAAGCAGAAATACATAGAGAGCAATTTGTGGTTCCTCAAAGAAAAATCAGAGTGCTCTGACTAAAAGGATTAATAAATGATGGGCAGGAAAAAAACAACAAATACCCTTTGTAGATGCAAACTAGATATGTAAATTTAGGTTATTCACCTTCTACCATTTAGAGTAAAAGTGTATCTTTTCTAAAGAAAGTTAAAGATCTAAAATTCGAAGTCCAAATTAGTGAAATTATTGAGACATTATTAGGGCAGTATTTTAGCTCTCAATGGCTTTGTGACACATTCTATAATATGCATGATCAGTTTGGCCTATTTTAGTTAAAAAACATTACTAATATACTGAATACTTATTTTATTACTTATATAGTATTTTGATGGGGCTTCCAGGAGACCCATTTGCTATTCTTACTGAAACTTGCAACACACATGCCATCTGACTTAAGTAAAATATTTTAATAAATAATTTCATTACTTTAAGATTTTCTTTATTTAGAAAAAATATAGAACTGTATCACTCTAGAGTTAACAGAAACCCTGAAATCCTGCTGTCCACATTCTTAAAAGGTTAATAGCAATGTTCCACATTGCGTAAGTATTATATCTGCAGTTAGTTTGATTTTTACTTTATAGCCAAAAAAGTATGACCAACGCAAATGTCCATCAGATCATGAATGGATAAATAATGCATAATATATCTATCTGATAGAACATAATTTGCCAGTGAAAAGATATAAAGTGATACACAGTACAATATAAACTTGAACATGTATGGTAAATGAAAAAATCCAGACACAAAAGACTATGTATTGTATGATACTATTTATATGAAATATCCAGAATAGGCAAATCTATAAAGCCCAAATTAGATCAGGTTTTACTGTGGCTTTGGTTTTTGAATGATTGTAAATCAATATAACTATAAAACTATAAGTAATACGGATCTTAGGGAATAATGTAAAACCAAGACAATTTGGGGGAGAAGTTGACTATAAGAGAATAATCATTTGGTCACGAGGGACTAAAGTCACTTAACATCTCTCAGAATAAGAACATGAAGACTGAAAAGGTGCAGGGAAGAAAATTTTTGGTTATATTCTTCAATTAGGCATAGATCGTCTTTTCTTCTATATGTCAGTGTTCTTTTTCCTCCATCTTAATTTGGAAAGCCAATTTGAAATATTCTGCTCATTTTCACATGAACAACCAGCACATGCAAACACTTAAGGAAAATGTTTCATTCACATCCAAACATTTAAGGGAAAAGGTATAGATTTTCTTGTATTTTAAACCACTTCCTCCTATTAATAGTATTCACTTCACATCCAGAAAACTGAGGATTCCATGTGTATAAGACTTATGTATTCAGCTCTAATTTTCTCCAAGTTTAAAATGAATGTTATTAACAGATCCAATTAAAAATGATAAAGTTCACCGATGTTTAAATTAGAGCTAGCTGAATAAATATTCCCTTCAGCATTTCATCAAAGTTTCAGGTAAACAGGCAGACTCCAAGGAGAGATTATAATTAAAGTATCTATTTTTCCTACATGGATATATATTAGGTTTCTTTTTCTGTAATACATGTTTAAACATACTGATATTTTTTAAAACATTATGGTAGCATGTAGCATAAACCCCACCTAAAGGACACTGAAAGTGATGTGGCATCAGAATGCGGTGCACTGTCTACTTTCAGGAAGAGATAAACTCTGCTTCTTCATCTAGACTTCTACAGCAACAGTGTGTAAAACACTACTTGAATCCTTTAACTGGATTGTCATGCTTTTTCTTTAAGCTAATGGAAACATAAACTTTTGGTTTCTTATGCCTTAAGATTAAATTTTATTACTAAACTCTTCACTCTCTTTTTAAAAACTTTCATCTTATTTAAACCCTTTACTCAACTCACCAGAACTTATAATACTTTTATCTTTATACACACCACTGTAACTTTTGGGGTTTCCCCGTGACTCAATGTCACCATTAATTGGGAACCAGTATACCCAACTACTTCACAGATTCTTTGCATATAAGGGGATTTATTGGCTTTATTAATCAATTTCATAGGGAATGGAATAAACTAGAAAACATGTACATTTTTACCATTTGCAAATGGAAAAATGTTTCAGAATGCACTACTTTAGATTACGGTGTCTACTGTGTAGTTCTGACTTCCTACGAGAGACTGAGGTTTCAGTGAGCTTCTACCAACCTATTTCACTGCTAAGAAAAGGACATGTTGATCTTTTGTCCACCTGGATCCATGGCTAGAAGCTAACCTAATGACGTGTCTTCTGTCGTTAAGTTTCCTTCCCCCAGATAGGAAACCTAGCAAACCAGAGCAGAGCAATTAGTGGTCCTTTATCTCAAAAGGATAGCATGAATATTCAGGAATCGTGATATACAGTGAATCTGATGAGGCTCCTCTGCATAAATATGCTTCCATTAGGTAATAATTTATCTTTTCCTGTGAATATACCAGCCACACTGATTTTTAAACATTATTATTTGTCTGTGTTACTTTCTTCATGCTTTTTGCCTTTTGTATACTTATTTCTATCTAGTTATTTTCCAACACAAGAGTCTCATAAAATTTTCCCATTCAATGTGATTAGAAATTATTATTCTTTCTTCTGAGCTATTTGTTTATTCTTTGCACAGCAATTGTTGAACATAATTTATTTTGTCCCATTTGCTTTGTTGTCTATTCTTTTAGAAAACGATATGTTCCTTGGAAACAGGAACTACATGTTATTTATTTTTATATCTCAAAAGGCTAGCAAAGTTCCTAGAATACAATAGATGGTTTAAAAATGATTGCTGAATCAATATAACTGCTAACTCAAGTAAATACATGAAAAACTGACGAACATGTTACTCATTTTTGGAGCTGATTTCTATCATTGAAAAAAAACACCCTGAAAAAACAAACAAAAAAAAACTAAAATGGATTAAGGTGTGGCTAAGATTGCAAATGGAAACTTTACACATTGCTGTGTGAAACACAAATGGTAAAATTATATGGAGAAGCAGCCTAGGTTCTTACAAAGTTAAACAACACTATCTATACAACCCAAACATCTAACTCAGATATTTATATAGGAGAAATGAAAACAAATACCCACACAACAACCTTTACATGAATGTTCATGAAATATTTTTATAAGAGCTGTATTGAGATGGAAATATCTCATACATATGAGATATGCTGGGATTACAGGCATGAGCCACCATGCCTGGCTCTGTTTCAAATGTTTTAACGTGATAAATAATGTCACTCTGAATATTCATGTACAAGTTTTGGGTGTGCAAATATTTTATCTTGAATATAAATTTAGGAGTGGAATTGCTGGATATATATATATATATATATAAAACAACACAACTCACCTATTACTCAGTTCAATGATATTATATTCACAGTTATGCAACCACCACCACAATAAATTTTAGATCATTTTTACTTCCCCAAATAGGAGCTCTGTACACTTTAGAAGTCACCCTCTACCTCTCAATACTTCCCTACCTACCACCCAAGCTGTGGATAACAGTTAATATATTTTCTGTGTCAATAGATGTGGCTACACTGGACATTTCATGTGAATGGAACGATATCATATATGGTTCTTTGTGATGGTTATGTTGCACATAGCATATTTTCAAGGTTCACGCATACTGTCACACCTATCAGTATCTTATTCCTCTTATTGCAGAATAATATTCCACTTTGCTGCTATACCACACTTCACTTCTATTCTTCAGTTGATGAATATTTGGGTTGTTTCCCTTATTTATTTATGTATTTATGTATGTATTTATGTATTTATTTAGTGAGACAAGGTCTTTCCTAGTCACCCAGGCTGGAATGCAGTGGCTGGATCATGGCTCACTGCAGCCTCCACCTCCCAGTGCAAGTGATCCTCCTGCCTCAGCCCCCACCAAGGAGCTGGGAACATAGGCATGAGCCACCACGCCCTGCTAATTTTTCTATCTTTAGTAGAGATGGGGTTTTGCCATGTTGCCCAGGTTGGTTTTGAAATCCTGAGCTCAAGCAATCTGCCCACCTCGGCCACTGTAAGTGCTGGGATTACAGGCATGAGCCACCATGTCTGACTCTGTTTCAAATGTTTTAATGTGATAATGTCACTCTGAATATTCATGTACAAGTTTTTTGTGTGTGCAAGTATTTTATCTTGAATATAAATTTAGGAGTGGAATTGCTGGATCATATGGTAACTATTTGTTTAAACTTTTGAGAGATTTTCAGACATTTTCTCAATGTAGCTGCACAATTTTATATTTACACCAGAAATGCATGAGGGTTCTAAACTCTCTGAACTATTGCAAATTCATGTTATTGTCTATAATTTTTATCATAACCATCCTATAGGTATAAAGTAGGATCTCATTGTGGTTTTGACTTATATTCTGCAATGGATAATGATTATCTTTTCATTTGCTTATTGGTCATTTGCATATCTTGTTGGGAGAAATGCCTATTCAGATCTTTTGCCTATTTTTTAATTGTGTTATCTGACCTCGATTATTGAGTCATAAGAGGTGTTTTTAATATCCTAGACAAGTCTTTTATGAAACATAGGATTTGAAAACAATTTCTTCCTTTCAGTGACTTCCTTTTTCATTGTCTTGATTGTGTCCTTTGAGGCAGAAAATCTTTAAATGTTGATGAAGCCCAATTAATCTTTTCTCATATATATGTGTGTATATGACCAAAAATATTAGCCACATGTATGGCTTTATAGATATATAGATATAGATCAATTGGACTTATATAAGCCATATATGGGGCTTGTTTTTATATATAAACCATATATAAATACATACAGTATACAGATATATAGTATATATAGTATACATATAAAAAGTATGGTAATAAATATATATTTATACATATACCAGCCTATTCCAAGTCATAAATATTTATTACTAAGAATTATATAGCTTTAGCTCTAACGAGGTATTTGACTATTTGAGCTAATTTTTTACATGATGTAAGGTAGGCATTCAACTTCACTCTTTTGCATATAGATATCAAGCTGCCACAGAACAATTTTTTGAGAAGGGTTTTGTTTCCCTATTGAATTTTCTTGGCACATTTGTTGAAGTCAGTTGGCCACTGATGTATGGGACCATTTCTGTACTATCAACTCTATCCCACTGATCTATATAAATATAATTATGTAACTACCACGTTGTATTTATCACTGTGTATTTGTAGCAAGTTTTTAGAATGGGGCAATATGAGTCCTCCAACTGTTCTCTTTAAAGATAGTTTTGTCTACTCTGAGTCCCTGAGTTTCCATATGAATTTTAAGATCAGTGTGTTAATTTCTGCAGTACTTGATTTAGGATTTTGATAGAGATTTCATTAAGCCCATAGGTCTATTTTAGGAGTATTGCCATCTTAATAAATTAAGTCCTCTAATTGATGATCATGGATGTCTTTCAACTTATTTATGTTTATTAAAATTGCTTTTGAGATGGTTTTTCTACTGTGAACTGCATGGAGTTGGCTTTTGTTTATTACTTCAGTGTGAAAATCTCTGTTTTTCATTGTTAAGTCACATTTTATGCTATTTTCCATATTGTTGGGTGTGTGTGTGTATATATATATATATATATATATATACACACACTTTTGTTTTCTTTGTGTCTCATGTCCTTTTGCTCCTCTATGCCTCCTTCCCTGATTTCTTCCACAATAAGTAAATATTTTCTAGTGTGACATAATTTTTTTTATTTTTTCACACAATTGCTGAGTTTTTTTTATAGTTGTTTTAGGGCTTACCATATATAAATTAACTTATCCAGAATGCACTTTAAATGTACAGATTTATTTCCAGTGAAATGTAAACACCTATTTCTATATAGTTATGGTTCCTTCCTCCCTATTTTTTTGCTATAATATAAAAATATACTTTATACATATTAAATCTAATACCTTATAATAAATATATAGTTTTATATCTTTTAAAGAAGTTGAGAGAAAATCAAAGATATATTTCCTATTTATAAAATTTGTTATATTAATTATATTCACATTTCTGGTTTTTCATTTATTTCTGTTAGTTTGAGTTACCATCGCTTCCTTGCTGCACTGCATTGCCTTTTATTTTTCCAGTGACATTTTTCGTCTTCACTGTAGCTCTACTTCCATTCACTTCATTGTGCTGTTGCTGTCAAATTTGTTACATTTCTATATGTTATAGTCACAACAATAAATTGTGCACATATTATTTTACATAGTTACTTTTTAAATCAGTTAAAAAGGGAGAGGAAATATGCATTTAGACTGTCATTTCTAATTACATCATTAACATTATCAGTGTTTAGTGTTTTTTCATGTGTATTGACTTGCCGTAATTACTCTTTGAGGTCATAAGCTTTCTACTTAAAGAGATTTTTCGGTATTTCTTTTAAGAGTGGTCCACTAGCAATGGATTATCTCATTTTCATTTGTCAATTAAAATTTTTATTTGATCTTCTTTTGGGAAGTTAGTTTTGCTGGATATGAGAATACTTGGCTGACAATTCTGACAGTTTTTATTTTTTATTTTTTCCAGCACTTTGAATATGTCATACTACTGTTTTCTGGCCTGCATTTGTTTCTTTCTTTTCTTTTCTTTTTTCAATTCCAGGGTACATGTGAAGGATACGCAGGTATGTTACAAAGGTTAATATGTGCCCTGGGAGTTTGCTGCACCTATCAACCCATCACCTAGGTATTAAATCCGGTATGCATTAGCTCTTCTCCCTAATGCTCTCTCCAACCCCGTCCTCCCCTGACAGGCCCCAATGTGTGTTGTTCCCTTCCCTGTGTCCATGTGTTCATATTGTTTCTCACTTATAAGTGAGGTCATGTGGTATTTGGTTTTCTGTTTCTACATTAGGTTGGTGAGGGTAATGGCTTCCAGCTCTATCCATGACCCTGCAAAGAACATGATCTAATTCCTTTCTGTTGCTGCATAGTATTCCATGGTGTATATGTACCACATTTTCTTTATCCAGTCTATCATTGATGGGTATTTGGGTTGATTCCATGCCTTTGCTGTTGTGAATAGTGCTGCAATGAACATACACATGCATGTGTCTTTATAATAGAATGATTTATATTCCTTTGGGTATATACCCAGTAATGCTATTACTGGGTCAAATGGTATTTCCAGTTCTAAATCTTTGAGGAATCACCATGCCGTCTTCCACAATGGTTGAACTGATTTGCATTCCCACCAACAGTATAAAAGTATTTCTGTTTTTCCACAACCTCTCATTTCTCTAACGACAAGCGATGTTGAGCTTTTTTTTCATACGTTTGTTGGTTGCATAAATGTCTTCTTTTGAGAAGTGTCTGTTTATGTCCTTTGCTCACTTTTTAATTGGGTTGTTGGTTTTTTTTCTTGTAAATTTGCTTGTTTCTTATAGATTCTGGATATTAGACCTTTGTCAGATAGATAGATTGCAAAAAATTTCTCCCATTCTGTAGGTTGTCTGTTTGCTCTGATGATAGTTTCTTTTGCTGTGCAGAAGCTGTTTAGCTTAATTAGATCCTATTTGTCAATATTTGCTTTTGTTGCATTTGCTTTTGGCGATTTCATCACAATATCTTTGCCCATGACTATGTCCTGGATGGTATTGCCTGGATTTTCTTCTAGGGTTTTTATGGTTTTGGGTTTTAAATTTAAGTCTTTAATCATCTTGAGTTAATTTCTGTATAAGGTGTAAGGAAGCGTTCTAGTTTCAACTTTCTGCATATTGCTAGCCAGTTCTCTCAGCACAATTTGTTAAACAGGGAATCCTTTCCTCATTGCTCAGGTTTGTCAAAGATCAGATGGTTGTAGATGTGCAGTTTTATTTCTGAGTTCTCTACTTTGTTCCATTGGTCCATGTGCCTGTTTTTGTACCAGTACCATGCTGTTTTGGTTACTGTAGCCTTGTAGTACCATTTGAAGTATGGTAGTGTGATATCTCCAGCTTTGTTCTTTTTGCTTAGGATTGTCCTGGCTATACGAGCTCTTTTTTGGTTCCATATGAATTTTAAAATATATATTGATATCTATATCTATATCTATATCTATATCTATATAGATATAGATATCTCCATGTCTCTCTGTGTGTGAATATGTGTGTATATATGAATATATACTCTTTTGCCTTCTATTTTTGTACTCCCATTATACTTATGTTAGTGAAGTGGTAAGGTTAATAGTGTTTCACCTTTCTCTGATGATACATTCATTTTCCTTCATTCTTTTTTTTCTCTGTTCTTTGGGTAGCATGATCTTTTCTACCTATCTTCAAGTTCACTAATTCTTTTTTCCACCAATTCAATCTGTTGTTGAATCACCCTAGTGAATTTTTCATTTTAGGTGTTGTATTTTTAAATTCCACGATTTCCACTTTATTCTTGTTTAAAATAATTTGTCTTTTTATTTATGATTCCCGTTTGTTTTGACATTGTTGTTAAACCTTCCTTTACTTGTTTTATATATATATATATATATTTCTTGAACAGATTTGTAATAGTGATATTGAAAAAATTTTTACCTCTGTAATCTAGGCCCTGTCAAAGGCAGTTTGTGTTGTCTGTTTTATTTTGTTTTTCTCCATGTATTAGTGACAATTCTCTGCTTCTTTTTACATCTTGTATACTTTATTGAAATCTGGACATTATAAAAAATGTCTGGATGCTGTTTTTCTCTTCCATCTACCACTGTTATTTACTTGCATTTTTTTTTAGTGTTCTGGTTGTACTATTTTGGTAAAGTCCATTTCTCTTATAGCGTGAAGTCTTTGGTGTCACTGCTTAAGCTGGCAGAGCTTTGGGTATGTGCATAGTCACCCTGGGGCAGCAATGGTTTTGCAGAGCTTTTTCTCTTTCATTTTTGCTGTCTATGTTAACCATTTGTCTCAGTTGCTGCTTTTTTCTGTCTTGTTTTGCCCTGGTAAAACTATTGTTTTTCCAGAGCTGGAAAGGGGGCGGAGGATTTATTTGACCAGATTTCATTGAAAATACCTTAGACTCCCACTGTTCTTATCCAAGTTTTAATAGTTTTGCTTGCATAAATGCTTCTCAATGTGTCTATCCTTTAGTTCAATTATCAAATTCAGACATGCCTGTTTTAAATAATTGTGTTCAGTTTTAACATGTTATGTAGGAAACTTGCTGTGCTCCTTATCATACCATTCCAGAAACTCCAGCCCGAAAGAGACATTTTTTAGAACATATTCTTTAATCATATCCAGTATATAGTCCTTACATATCTTGTTTCCTTTGATCAACATTATGTTGAAATATTTCGTGTGTATTTTTAGTATGTGGCTGTAGTTTTGTTCTACATAAGATTTATGAAAATTTTACATAACCTAATATTATTTCACTATTGGTTTTTGATAACTACCTTATATGGTATCATCTAAAATATGCATAGGCTTTGGAGTTACCATGTATATAAGAGCAGTTAACCTTGGTAAATTAAGGAGAAAATGAAGAGTTTTATTTCACGTTTATCTGCAACCATTTAGTTAAAAATAATATTAGGCAAGTTGGCAAAATGTTAACAGTTATTAATATTTGGTGGTAGTACATGCTATTTGTTTTATTAGTTTTTAACCATATTTTAAATTTAAATCTGTTACAATTATTTATATAATTAAAACAATCATAGGAAAATATACTAAATATAAATAGCAGGCTGTTATTTAAAGATATAAACATTTAATTTCCTAGGAATCATGAACTATAACCTGCTCAACTTCATATTTTTCTAAGGACTCAAAAGTTTACAGCTTGTCTCCATTTTTTACAGTTTCCCACACAAGGTGCACAAGTGAGTGTTAAGTACAGACATATACACACACATATACACATGCACATACTCCTTTGAAAACAGGATCAAATAACTGATACTCCTATTACATTTTAAGGAGACTGCTAGACACTTCTGACACAAATGAAATATGAATTAGGTCTGACATTTTAGATGTATTAGAATAACAACTTCATAGGATAGAAAA
This sequence comes from Gorilla gorilla gorilla, assembly GCF_029281585.2. Lineage (NCBI taxonomy): Eukaryota > Metazoa > Chordata > Mammalia > Primates > Hominidae > Gorilla > Gorilla gorilla. The sequence goes on from NC_073236.2 coordinate 125,860,446, forward strand.
ATGGATTTTATTCACCTTGTCTCTAGGAAATTTATCACAAATAATTCCTGGGTTTTTTTGCAAAAATACGATAATTATTTCTTTTTGTTTCTTACATATACTAGTTGAATACAAAAATATGCAATTTTTCAGATACATAATTTCAGGATGATTTATAAATCTCTTTTTCTCAACTTTCTTTTTCCTGGGCTCTAATATTTTCTGCATTTTTAGTGACCAAAATTCTGATCACTCAACCCAAGTTAGGTGACAATAGCCATAAGCTAGGTTTTCTGTCAGGGTATTTTTCCAAAGTAGCTGGAAATGAATTCTAAAGTTGAGGATAAAGCTATGTCAGGCTAGACCAGACTGAAGACAGTAAACTAAGTTTGATACAGATCAGAATATAACATGTCGATTAGAGGTCACACATTCAGCCAACATGAACAAGCATACAATACAATGCTTATTCTACTCAGCTTTTTAGTTTGTGCTTTGCTATCAACTCCTCTGGGAAATCTTACCAAACACTTCCTAGACTAGCCTGATTTATACTCTTACTTTCTGTTACATGTGCTGTGGTTTGGTTGTTTGTCCTCTCCAAACCTTACGTTGAAATTCAGTCTCTAGTGTAGCAGTGGAAAGTGGAGCCTGGTGGGAGGTGTTTGGGTCCTTGGGGCGGATCCCTCATAAATAGGTGAAAGCCCTCCATCAGGGGGAGTTCTCATTCTCTTAGTTTGACACCCCACCCCCTCAAGTGTAATTTCCGCACACAGTGCTGCCTCTTTTTCCACTTTCCACCATCAATTGGAGCAGCCCCGGAAGTCCTCACCAGATGGAGACGCACAGTTTTTAACTTTACAGCACCAGAATTGTGAACCATATAAACCTGTTTTCTTTATAAACTACCCCATCTCAGGTATTCTGTTATAGCAACACTAAATGGAGTAAGATACTGTGCTGGATTCTGATATTTCTTCTATCACAACCTTTATCATTATATAGTATATATATAATATATATAATATATATTACATATAATATATATAATATATTATATATTATATATATATATTATATATTATATAATATATTAATATATTATATATATTATATATATAATATATTATATATAATATATTATATATGTATTATATATATATAATATATATAATATATTAATATATTATATAATATATTATATATACTATATATTATATATGATATATAGTATATATCATATATAATATATAGTATATAATGCCTAAGAAAGTGACTAACATAGAGCAAGCATTCAGTAAAAATCTGTTGACTACAATGCATTAATAAATGCTCTCTAGGTGGCAAACACTAATCTACCTTTGGAAAATGCACTGGCCACACCTTACAGAGATAATAGTTAAAAGAAAATACTAAATATATATATAATATACATAATATATATTATATATAACATGTATTATATATATAATATATATACACTATAGTATATATAATATATAATATATTATATATATTACTATATATATTAATATATATAATATATAATATAATTATATATAAATATATATAATATATAATATAATTATATATATTATATATAATATATAATATAATTATGTATACATTATATATATAAATATATAATTATATATATAAATATATAATATAATTATATATACATTATATATATAAATATATAATATAATTATATATACATTATATATAAATATATAATATAATTATATATACATTATATATAAATATATAATATAATTATATTATACATTATATATAAATATATATAATTATATTATACATTATATATACATTATATATTATCTATTATATATATTATATATTGTATATTATCTATTATATATATTATATATTATATATTATCTATTATATATATTATATATTATATATTATCTATTATATATATTATATATTATATATTATATATTATCTATTATATATATTAAATATTATATATCTTATATATATTATAAAACATATATAGTTATATATATTATATATAATATATAATAATATATATTATATATTATAATATATTATTATATATTATATATTATAATATATTATTATAGATTATAATACATAATATATAATTATATATTATATAATTATTATGTAATAATTATATAATATATAATATTATATAATTATTATATAATATTATAATATTATATAATTATTATATAATATTATAATATTATATAATATAATTATTATATATAATATAATTATTATATAATATAATATATATTATATAATGTATATCATATTATATAATTATTATATAATTATTATATATTATATATTATATATATTATATAATATAATATATAATATTATTATAATATCATATATTATTATATTATATATATTATATAATATAATATATAATATTATAATAATATTATATATTATTATATTATATATATTATAATCTTTATATTATATATAATATAATATATAATATAATATTATTATAATATATATAATATAATATTTATCATAATATATATTATATGTTATATATTATATAATATATTATATATTATATGTTATATATTATATATTATATAAAATATATATTATATATTGTATGTATTATATAATATATATTATATATTATATGTATTATATATTATATATTATATTTTTATATTATATACTATATACTATATACTATATTATATATAGTATATATTATATATTATAGATATTATATATAGTATATAATATTATTACATACTATATATTATATAGTGTATAATAATATTATATACTATATAATATATAGTATATATAATATATATATTATATAATATATATTATGTATAGTATATATATATATTTAGTATTTTCTTTTAAATATTATCTCTGTGAGGTGTGGCCAGTGCATTTTCCCAAGATAGATTAGTGTTTGCCACCTAGAGAGCATTTATTAATGCATTGTAGTCAACAGATTTTTACTGAATGCTTGCTCTATGTTAGTCACTTTCTTAGGCATTGTGGAAACAAAATTCAATAAAACTTTCTCTTAAGGATGTGACAGAAAGGTGTGTGTGAGTATTTGTGTGTTTTTAAAAGTAGACTCTTGAGTGTGTTATCATAATAACTCTTGGAAAATTTAGTTAAATTGAGTACAGTTGTGAGGTGAGCTATGGCTGATTGTCTGCAAAGATGGAAGCCAACAATTCCCCTCATCCCTTTAACTCTTCTCCTAAAAAGTTGAATCTATTCCTCCACCACTTTGATCTGGTCTTACAATGTATAACCAATAGAATGAGGCAGACTTGACTTACTACAAGTTCTAGGCCTAGCCTGGCAGAATCCTGGAGACTTCCACTTTGTTCCTTACCTAAATCACCAAAGAAAATCTGACTACGTGGAGAGAGAGGTCTAGCCACTCTGAAGCATTTACTTCACCCGAGCTGAGGGGCCAATGAAGGGAGTAACGACATATTGGATCCTTTAGCTATAGCCAGACTTCCCTAAGTAACATTGGGGAATTGACCAGAGATAATTTTTCCTCTTTGAGACTGGCCCAATATGCTATGATGAGTAAATAAGTGGTTATTGTTTTATATCTGTAAGTTTTGTAGCGATTTCTTACACAGCAATAGGTTTCTGAACCAGAAACTCAGAGAAAGGAGGGATTAGTCCTGTGGGGAGGTGTAAATGCAGAGAAAAGAAGGCAGGATTAAGAGAAGTGTAGAAGATAAAATCAACAATGAGGTGACAAAAAAGACAAAAATGGGAAAATCCAATAACTTACTGATTTCACATAATTAAATGAATGGTAATTGCGTTAGCTGAGATGTAAAAGAAGTGTTTAAAAGCATTTAATTATCAACAATATACTTTCCAAACAGGTTTGTTAAAACGTACTTCATTTAAAATGAATTTCATTCATTTAAATTGTACACTACTGTTTTTCTACTATATTCACAGAGTTGTGCAACTATCACCATAATCAAAGTTTATAAGATTTTCATCACCCCCAGGAGAAACCCTGTACCATTTGTAGTCACCTTCTAATCACACACATCAAATCTTATGCAGCCAATAATCTGTTTCTATCAATTTTCCTATTCTGAGCATTTCATATAAATGAAATTATGCAATATGTGCTTGTCTGCAAGTGGTCCCTTTCATTAGCCTAGTGTTTATGAGGCTGATCCATGTTGTAGCATGAATTAGTACTACATTCATTTTCATTGCTGAATAATTTATGATTGGATGTACTACATTTTATTTGTCCATCTATCAGGTGATAGATCATTAGGTTGAGTTTTTGCCTGTTATAAGTAATGCTGCTAGGAACATTATTGTTTATGTCTTCGTGGGTATATATGTTTCTCTTGGGTATATACCTAAGAGTGGAATTGCTGAGTTATATGTTAACTCTATGGGTAAACCTTTGAAGAACTGATACAACATTTTACATTGCAACCAAAAATATATGTAAGTGAAAGTTCCAGTTTTTTCACATTATCAACAACACTTACTTTTTATCGTCTCTCTTTTTATTACAGCTAGTGATGTGAAGAGTTACCCAGTTGTGGTTTTATTTGCAAACCCCTAATAACTTACGATGTTGAGCATCCTACCGTGTGTCTATTGTTTATTTCTTTGGAAAATGTCAATACACATTCTTTACCCATTTTGAAATTGGGCATCTATCTTCCTGTTGTTGGTATGTGCATGCGGATACTTTCATGAAAGAGCATAATTCTAAATAATTAAAAAGTGGATTATCAATGCTTAATTGTCCAGTTAAAATTCTTTTACTTTTGGTTTAATTTCATCTTGTCGTAGATACCCATTTTTTCTTCCATCTTAGATACAGCATAAAGTTTTACTGTTATCACTATTTAAGTAGAACATTTGAATGGAATAATATCCACCAATCTTGAAATGCCACAAACAAATTCAGATAAAGTCAATTAGACATTTACATGCTAGGTATGTAAACACTGGATCCAAAGACTTGATGCAACTCTTGTATACAAAAGAAAAACAAAGGAACAACATCAAATTTTTCATGGAAATTTTACATCATTTTATCAGCTATATTGTAATCTATTTCTGCAAAGTAATTATAATATTAGTATCCAATTATAAGTGAGATATTGAAAACATATTTTGTAGTATTTCTATTTAAACAAAAATACATCTCAATTAAGGTATATTATATTTGATACATACATGACAGATATCATGGTGAGGAGGGATTGACTCATATGAAAAATAATGCATTTATGCATTTTTAATATAAAAGATGCTCTGGATCACCAAAATTATGGACTCTAATGGTAACAAATAATATAATGACACCTTTTCAACAAAAAGATAAAATATGTTAATATTACTCTCTGCATTTCACACATGGCTGATGTGTTTTGAACGTTCATGTTTACCAAGTCATTTCAATACCTATCGTACAGCAACAGTATGATATCTGTGCTATTATTACTATGACCATTTTACAGATTAAAAACATAAAAACATGAGATTAAATAATTTGTTCAACATACTGTTATTAACTACTAGAAACCAAATTCAAAGCCAGGACGCAGAACTTCAGAACCTTCACTGTTTATCCCTGTGCGATACTGCATATTTCTCATAGAATCAGGTCTCAGCTATCTGTTAATTTCTTTCTTTGTACTGCCTTTCTCGGGGCATTGTCCAGATATAAGCTTTTTACATTCTGTTAAGAATGATTGGAAATTCCCGCCTGCTGTCATGTCACCGTCATTGATATATATGTTTTTATTTCTATATTTTTTCTGACTCATTTCAATACACCAGATGCTTTTGCATATATTGAATGGAGGTGCTCAAAGATTGGTGTAAGTTGGAGAACTTGTTGCCTCTCCAGGTGATTCCACTACACAGCCATAGTTGAGGCGTAATGGTCTAGAAGAGAGGAGAATATTGCTATGCAAAATGATGTAAAACACAAACCTCTGAAACTGTATTAACTTTGAAATTTACAGTCTGAAAAGCGCCATTGTTTCATAAACAACTGAAATATACTGTAAATAAACATAAGTACTTGACCGTATCACCAGGTGTTAACTCACCTGAATTGTACGAAACAGTAAAATTTCATGTGAAAAATTCTAAGATACATGATATTTTCATTATTAAATTATTTATTTATTCATTTATTTATTTATTTATTTATTTGTTTTGAGACAGTCTCACTCTGTCACCCAGGCTGGAGTGCAGTGGTGCTATTTTGACTGATTGCAACCTCCGCCTCCCGGGTTCAAGCATTTCTACTACCTCAGCCGCCCAAGTTTCTGGGATTACATGTGTGCAACATCACACCTGGCTAATTTTTGTGTTTTTTTGTGGAGACATGGTTTCACCATGTTGGCCAGGCTGATCTCGAACTCCTAACCTCAAGTAATCCACCTGCCTCAGCCTGTGAAAGTGCTGTGATTACAGGTGTGAGCCACTGCACCTGGCATTTTTCTTTTTAGTGTTTCAGACCTCTTCTCTGATGACTGATCCCTTTGATGTCTGGACCTCTGCCCCGCTTATAGGAGAGAGGGCCTTTTTTATTAATGCCAGGACGCAAATCAGTAGGCTGAAGAGGTGTCAGATGTAATAGATCAAAGCGGAGAAAAGATCATCAGGCTTCATCACTAAAGAAACACTGAGTATTAGAATGAGTACTGAGGGTTAAATATTAAACCAATGTTTTTAAATTTTCAGGTATATAAGACTCTGCTGATTCCTTTTTAAAAATTTATTTTTTGGAAGTATATCCTTATTAATAATGGCCAGGGTTGAGACATTTCTCAGGTTAATAGTCTCTTCCTGGGCTCAAAGGTTTAAGTGACCTTAAAAAGTATAATTCAATGGATTGACTAGTAGGTGAGAGTGTTTTGTCAGGCAAGGGAAACTATTCATCTCTTCTAAAATATCAGCAGGTAGGCAATATTCCACTGTATCTGTGTATGAGGCAGTCCTTGAAAACAACCCCAATTACTGTAATAACATGTTTTTCCACCCATGTACTCACCCTTTTCCTTAAAGCAGAGTTCTATTTGGATAAACATATTAGAAAAACAACTGTTTGAAAAAGTCAGGCGAGACTGTGTTTATTTCAGTCCAAATATTTTATCATAAAACTTGGTTGACATTGCAAAGTAAGTAAACTTGTTGTGCTGAAGACAACAAGGATGTTATTAGGTTTGCGGACAACTCATGGCTCAGTCCTCTAGATTCTACTGACAGTGACAGCCTTGGGGAAAGAAGATCATGGAACTACTTGGCTTGCTAGAGAGAGAGTGATCCTCTTCTCTGTCCAACACTGTGGATGGACGGAGAAAAAATAGATATCAAAAATTCGTAATGCCAATATTTCCATATGATTATATATTGTTTTTCTTTTTAAAATTAATCTTAACTAAATCATAATTATATACATTTATGGGGTGTAATGTGATGTTTTGATATATGTATACAATGTGGAATGATTTTAATCTAATTAATATATCCATAATTTCATCTACTTATCATTTTTTTCTGGTAAGACATTAAGGAATCTAAAAATGTAGAACTCATGTAAGTAGAGAGTAGAATGATGATTATCAGGGGTTGGGTGTGGGAGGAGAGAGAATGGGGGGATGTGGTCAAAGGGTACAAGTATCAGTGAGACAGGAAGAATACATTTTTGAGATCGATTATACAACATGGAGAATATTGCTAATAAAAATATACCGTATATTATTCTTTGTATATGTACAGATTATGTAGTTTTGTGATACTGTATGAAGGGACTTCAAAAACTTCATAGAAAATTGATTTTGAAAATATAAATGTTATTTCTCAATATAAGCTCCATCAAGTTCAAGACACTTGTAAATGATGATGCCAGCCATTTAGTCCGTTGCTAAAGAACTTATGGTTCTGGGAATTAAACCAAGTCAATGCAATCTGTTTTACATTGTTAATTAAAGAAAAATGGCTTCCCTTTAACAATTTTGTTAAGATTAGGAAACTAAAATAAGTCACAAGGAGCCAAATCAAGATTGCAAGCTGGATGTCTAATGGTTTCTCATCAAAACTCTCACAAAACTGCTTTTGTTTGATGAGAGGAATGAGCAAAAGCACGGTTGTGGTGGACAAAGACTATATAGTGAAGCATTCCTGGGTGTTTTTCTGCTAAAGCTGGGGCCAACTTTCTCAACACACTCTCATAATAATCAGATGTTAACATTATTTGGCCCACCAGCTGCTCAACACCCAAACGCCTGGGACATCCCAAAAAACTGTTGCTATGCCCTGTGCTCTTGGCTGGTCTGCTTTTGCTTTGATTGGACAACCTTCGCCACTTGGTAGCCATTGCTTCGCCTGTGCATTGTTTTCAGGGTCCTGCTGGTAGAGCCACATTTGACCTCCTGTTATAATTCTTTGAAGGCATGCGTTAGGACACAAGGAAGGGAACAATAGACACAGGCCTTGAGGGCAGAGGGTGGGAGGAGGGTGAAGACAAAAAAATACCTCTCTGGTACCATGCTTATTACCTGGGTGACAAAATAATCTGTACACCAAACCCCTGCAACACGAAATTTACCCTTGTAACAAACCTGCGCATGTACCCCTTGAAACTAAAATTAAGTTGGAAATTAAAAAAAAAATGCTTCAGGATCTTGATTTCACTTATCTAAAATTTTCACTAAAAGCTCTACTCTCATCTGAAGCTAATCTGGACGCAATAGTTTTGGAACCCATTGAATGGGAAGTGTGCTCCACTTCAATTTTGTAGTCAGAATTGTGTAAGCTGAACCAATTCAGATGTCTACAGTGTTGGCCATTGTTTCTGCTATTAATTGTCAATCCTCTTCAATTGGGGCACACACAAGATTAATTTTTTCTTTGCAAATCGATGTGAATGATCTGTCATTTCAGGCTTTATCTTTAAAATTGTCTTGTTCCTTATTAGAACAAGTTATCCATGTAACAAAACTGCTGATTTATTTGGGGCATCAGCCTCATAAACTTTTCATAGAGCATCAATAATTTTAACACTCTTTCACCCATGTCTGCCCACGAATTTGATATTTGTTCTCATGTCAATGTTAGCAGAATTCACGTTGGTTTTATAGGGGCTCTTTTCAAACTTATATCTTATCCTTCTTAATGCCTCAAACTAGATCCTTCAGACATGTTTTAACAAGTCAGTATGAGTTTATAATGGTGCAAAAATATTAAAATCCATGCATAGGTGTTATGATAATATGTGTTTCCCATGAACTTTTTGAAGATCCCTCCTTTGTATTTATATATATGTACAAATGTGAGAAGAAACTATCCAGGGCCAGAAGATAAACCACAGCAGAGGAATAGGTCGAAAAATTTAAAATTCCTGGAACTTAAGCAAGGCTGGAATATTTTACCAAGGGAAGAAAATGCTCTCTATCGGCCGGGGTAGAAAGATCTTGAAATCTTCAAAACATTGAGTGGAATCCTCAGAGACTGCCTATGTTAGTAGGTCAGCACTAAAGGTCACTCTGGACCAGCCAAGAGAAAGCTTAAAAGCAGACTTCAAAAGGAGCCAATTGGTTAAAAGTAATTTATTTGTGCATCCAAACAAAATACAAATTTATTTTTTAAAAAACACAACAATACTTAACGTCCATAAATAAATACAGTACACACAATTAAAAGAGATGGCATGCAATAAATGATCAGATATGCAAAGTAGCAGGAGAATATGCCCCATATCCAGAACAAAATAACAACCAACAGAAAAGTCACTGGAATAACAGAGTTTATAGAACTAGTAGATAGGAACTTTAAGAACAGTCATTATGAAGATACTTCACATGTTTAAGACTATAGGAAAAAATTAAGCACATTGAAGAAAGAAACACATTAACAATAAAACAGAACTTTGAGATATAAAAATACATTATCTAAAATGGAAAATATACTGGATGAAATTAGTAGCAAATTGCACATTGCAGAAGAAAGTATTCAGCACACTTGAAGGCAGAAATAGTACTATTAAAAATGAATCATAGAGAGACAAATGACCTAAAATAAATGAACATAACATCAGTGAGCTTTGGGACAGTACCTAACAATCTAAATTGTGAAACTGTAGTCTGAGAATGAATGGAGAGATGAAGATAAGGTAAGACAATAAAAACAGTTAAAGAAGTAATAGTGGAGACTTTTCAAAATTTGACGGCAAACATAAACCAACATATCCAAGAAGGTCCATAAAACATGAGTACAATTAAATTAAAGAAAACCATGCTAAGGCACATTAAAATCAAATTGCTAAAATCGGTGATTAAAAAAAAAAAGGGGCGGCTGGTAAAAGCAGCCAGCAATGGAAAGAATAATTACATAGAAAGGAACAAGATTCAAGTTAGAGCAGTATTTAAGTCGAAAATGATGAAAGCCAGAAGAAAATAGAGTACTAAAAGGCACCAGAGTGGGGGGTGGGCAATGGAAATTATCAACCTAAACACAAATAGGTTAAAAGTAAAGACGGATGGAAAAAGCTATACTCTGCAAACGCTACTGAAATGAACAGTAGACTGGCTATGTTGATATCAGAGAAAGTGCATTTTAGAACCAGAGATAAAATTTCATAATGAAAAGGCATGAGTTCATTGAGAGGACATAACAACATTAAATGTGAAAGAATAAATGTTTTTTCTAAGACTGAAAACAGGACAAATATGTTCATGCTCACAAGTTTTGTGCAATATTTTTCTGGAGATTCAACTCAGCACAATAAGGTAATAAAAAAGTACACATTAGGGAAACAAGGCATGAAACTGAATTTATTTGCAGATGACATGGCTATGTTTTCAGAAAATCTGAAGGTATCATCTAATAAATGAGTTTAGTAATGTTGCAGAATAAAAGCTCAATATACAAAAATCTGTTGTGCTACTACATATAACAACGAACAGTTGAAAATTGAAATTAAAATGAAAACAATGCCTTTTTCAGTAGTATCAAGATATTTTTGAGTAAAACTTATGGCATGCTGACTAAAGAGTAATTCCCAAATAGATATCAACCCTACAAAATTCAAACGTTAAATGAAAGGTAACCACTTGAAGTCACTTGGAGAAAACAGAAGGTGTCAGATTCCAGTGAGATGAGGGATGTGGGAATAAAATAGTTCCCCAGCTGCACAGATTTAGGCCAGAGGATAAGTGCCAGCCACATGCCCTGCCCAGAAATGTAGGAGGCATCAGTGTGAAAAGGCACAATCTTTTGGATGAGAAGAATTAGACACCTAAGGCCAGGGGGAACCATTAATAACATGAATGGGGGAATCTTAAAAAGCAAAGAGCCAGTGAAAATTCTTCCATTCTGTCTACTGACATTTCTGACTAATCTTTGAACCATGTGTTTGCAGAATAGACTTATTCTACTAAATAACACATGTCAAAGATGAGAGTTGCTGCCTCTGCTGTAAGGTTTGCATTTTAAGTACAGCAAGAAAATTACCTGCTAAAAAAATACTCATCAGAGAAAAAAAAATGAACAGCATTCTAAATATTTACAATATAACTTATATACTGTTAAACATAAAATCAAAATTAATCAAAACACAAAGCATTAAAAAAATCTCAAGGGGAAATAAAATCAAGTCACTCTGACCCTGAGATGAACGAAGCATAAAAACTACCAGGCAAGAATTTTTAAATGGCTGTTAAAATTACCTGTAAAAAAGGAAAGCAAAATATGTTTTTAATGTAATAAAAGTTAGAAAATATCAGCATATAAATAGAAAAAGGGACAAAACAGAAATTCTAGAATTGGAAAACACTGTGGCTAAAATTCAAACAATAATAATATAATGGATTTTTCATTTGACTGGAGATGATGGAAAAAAGATTAAATAAACTTGATGCTGTCAATAAGAAATTTTCCAAAATAAAGAATAGACAAAAAAAGACTGAAAAATAAAATAAAGAACAAACCCTCAAATGCCTATTATATCATTTCAAATGGCCCTACATACATATATGTGAAACTCCAAAGCAGCAGTTAGGAAGAATTGGGTTTAAAAATTATTTTTAAAAAATAGTAAAAAAATTCTATATTTTAAGAAAGACATTTTAAGAGTCATTTATAGATATAATACATGCTTAATGGATACTAAGAAAAATAAATATAAATAATCATACAACATACAAATAAAAATTTAGTTAATCACACAAAATAAAAACATAACAGCATAGTTAAATTTTTGAGAGTAAAATTTAAAGAGCAAATGTTGAAAGCAACAAGAGAAAAATTATGTATGAAACAGAAAGGAACGACAATATGTTTATATGCTGGCATCTCGGTAGAAATCATGAAAATTAAAAGGGAATGTAACTGCACCTTTAAAGGGCTAAAAGATGAAAATATAAACTATTAATTCAGAATTCTGCATCTAGTAAAAATATTCTTTAGAAACGAGAAAAACAGATATTAAACAAAATGAAATGAATTTCTACTAAGTGGTCATGCATTATAAAAAATTGTAAAGAAAATTCTTTAGCTTTAAGGATTAGTGTATCAGGTGGAATCTCAGGCCATACGAAGAAAAAAAGAGTATCAAAAATGGTAAATATCTCTGTAAATGCAAACAGTTATTTTTTCTTCATACTTTGTTTTTATATTAATTTCTTCTTAAGCTGTCTAACTGCTTGAAGCAAAAATGATAACATTATTCTGAAGGATTTAAGAGACATGTTTATTGAGTATTAACTCATGCAATCAAAAGGTTCCACAATAGGCCATCTGTAGGCGGAGGAGCAAGGAGAGCCAGTCCAAGTTCCAAAATATGAAGAACCTGGAGTCTGATATTCGAGGGCAGGAAGAAACCAGCAGGGGAGAAAGATGTAGGCTGGGAGGCTAGGCGGTCTCTCTTTTCATATTTTTCTGCCTGCTTATATTCTAGCCCTGCTGGCAGCTGATTAGATGGTGCTCACCCAGATTAAGGGTGGGTCTGCCTTTGCCAGTCCACTGACTCAAATGTTAATCTCCTCTGGCAACACCCTCACAGACACACCCAGGATCAGTACTTTGTGTCCTTCAGTTCAATCAAGTTGACACTCAGTATTAACCATTATAAAATACAAACCTAAATGAATCAGTACAATACTAATTCTAAGGAGGTAGTGGAAAATTAATAACATATTGTAATCTTTACAATAACCATTAAAGTCATGGCTAGAAAATCAAATTGAGATGGATTCTGGGAAAGAAAGTTAAACATTTAAAAGCCAATTAATGCAGTTTGCCATATTAAGAGAATAAAGAAGCAAAATTGGATGATCATTTCCGTAAGTGTAGAAAATCTTTGAAAAAAATCTATCACCCATTTAGGCTTAAAAAAAGAAAATAAATACTATTAACAAACTAGGGATAGGATAGATACTTCTTGTCCTGATAAAGGGCAAACATCTACATTAATACACTTATTTTTTTAAAGGCTGAATGATTTCTCCCTGAGATTGGAGAACCATGATGTCCACTATCAGTGCTTCTATTTAACATTGTACGATCATTAAAAAGTCAGGAAACAACAGGTGCTGGAGAGGATGTGGAGAAATAGGAACACTTTTACACTGTTGGTGGGACTGTAAACTAGTTCAACCATTGTGGAAGTCAGTGTGGTGATTCCTCAGGGATCTAGAACTAGAAATACCGTTTGACCCAGCCATCTCATTACTGAGTATATACCCAAAGGACTATAAATCATGCTGCTATAAAGACACATGCACACGTATGTTTATTGCGGCACTATTCACAATAGCAAAGACTTGGAACCAACCCAAATGTCCAACAATGATAGACTGGGTTAAGAAAATGTGGCACATATACACCATGGAATACTATGCAGCCATAAAAAATGATGAGTTCATGTCCTTTGTAGGGACATGGATGAAACTGGAAATCATCATTCTCAGTAAACTATCATAAGGACAAAAAACCAAACACCATGTGTTCTCACTCATAGGTGGGAATTGAACAATGAGAACACATGGACACAGGAAGGGGAACATCACACTCTGGGGACTGTTGTGGGGTCGGGGGATGGGGGAGGGATAGCATTAGGAGATATACCTAATGCTAAATGAGGAGTTAATGGGTGCAGCACACCAGCATGGCACATGTATACATATGTAACTAACCTGCACAATGTGCACATGTACCCTAAAACTTAAAGTATAATAAAAATAAAAAAAAAATAAGAAGAAAATATGGAACAAATTTTTAAGAACTTAAAAGCAAAGAAAAAATTGTATTGGAGCTTCTAACTCTTGCAATAAAACAAGAAAAAGAAGTATAATGCATAAACATTTGAAAGAAATAAATGAAACCATATTTCCTTGCATAAGATATGATTGTGTATGAATAGCAAGAAAAGGAATCTATAGAATATTTACTAATTGCATATTAAAAATCAATGTTAAATTGACATTCTATATCTAAAATGAACAATTGGAAAAATAAATTTTAGAAAAATTAAAATAGCATTTAAAACACTTAAGAAACACTTTAAAAATAGGTGTGCAAATGTAATGGATGTGTTAATTAGCTTGACAATGAAAATCATTTTCCAATGTATATAAATATCAAAACACATTGTACACCTTGAATATATGCAGTATTACTTGTCAAATTAAAAAAATATATATACAAGACTTTTCACTTAAAAGTCCAAAATATTGCAAAGGAAAATTAAAGAGTTCAAAATAAATTGAGAGTTACGTCTTGTTGAATTGCAGGACTAAATATTGATAATATAGCATTCTTTCCAAATGTATCTATAGCTTTGATGCAATCTTCCCCCAATCCCAGGAAATTTAAGCAACCTTTCTTTAAAAAATTAGCAAGCTGGCGGACGGGCACAGTGGCTCAAGCCTGTAATCCCAGCACTTTGGGAGGCCGAGGCAGGCAGATCACCTGAGGTCAGGAGTTCGAAACCAGCCTGGCCAACATGGTAAAACCCCATCTCTACTAAAAATACAAAAGTTAGGTGGGCAGGGTAGTGGGCACCTGTAATCCCAGCTACTTAGGGAGGCTGAGGCATGAGAATCTCTTGAACCCAGGAAGGAGGGGTTGCAGTGAACTGAGATTGTACCACTGCACTCCAGCCTGGGCGACAGAGGGAGACTTCATCTCAAAAAATAAATAAATAATAAAAAAAATTGCAATCTGGTTTCAAACTTAAATATAATAAAAACATATCTAAAATAGCAGAAACAATCTTTAAAAAAGAAGAACAGTGAGGATTTGTATTATTTGATTTTAAGATATGTTCTAATACTCTAGTATTTCAAAGGTTTAAATCTAAGAGCTAAGACCAAAGTATTTCTAGAAGAAAATCTAGGAGTAAAGCTTTGTGACATTGTGTTCAGCAGTAGTTTGCTAAAATACACAAATATGATAAAGTATAAAAGAAACAATTAGGCACATTGAACTTTACCAATTTTTTTTAAATCATCAAAATCAATACTAAAAAATTAAAAGGAAAACAGCAAACATGGAGAAAATATTTTCAAAATATTTATCTGACAAAGGCTTATATCTAGATTATTTGAAGGACTTTAGCAATTTAAAATCAAGAAGTAAAAACTAACTAAATAAATAAATGATAGAAGGAGCAAAATACTTGAACATTTATTTCACCAAACAAAATATATAAATGAAAATATTCACATAAAATAGATGCTTAATATTATTCATCGTTATACATAAATTAAAACCAAAATGACATACCAATACACACCCACAGGAATTGCTATAATTAAAGACTGCCAGTTTCAAGTACTGGCAAGAATAAGTAGCAACTGAAACCATCATGCAAGAATGGTACCATCCCTTTGAAAAACAGTTGAGCCATTTTGAGAAGTTAAGTGTATCATCACTGTACATCCCAGAAATATTACTTCTAGGTTTTTGCCAAAAGAATTAAAGAGATATGTATTCATAAAGACATGTATTTGAATTTGCATATGAACTTTTTTTCATAAAAGTGAAAAATTTGAATCAACCCAAACTTCTAGTAGGTAATGGATGAAGAAACAAACTGTGGTATACTCTAACTCTATCATATTACTCAGCAATAAAAATTAACAAAACTTATGTGTCCAAGAAAGATGTCCCAGTTAGGGACATTTTAATAAAAACTTGAAAAATCTCTAGAGGTTTGGTTGGCAAATAGACGGAAATACTTTTCTAGAGTGACTAAAGTGGAAAATGGTATGGGTTGGAATGGGTTCGGAAGCATGACAAAGAACAGTAATTTTATTTTGAGTGCTATTAGGAAGTCATTGGAATGAGGGAAAATGACATTATTATATCAACTAAGATAGAGTGAGACTATGGGGTTTTTGCCATATTTTTGAGATGAAGAAAATAATATTTCAAAATAGAGTGGCTATGGAATATTAGTAAAAGAACAGTCAACAAAAGTCTGGGGCTTGAGCAAAGGGAAGCATGCTGGTGCCACTGGCAAGGCTGGAAAAGGAACACATTTCAGGTGGAGGGAATTGAGAGCTCTGGTTTAGACATGTTAACTGAGAGGTTCCGAAACACCTAGGTATGCAGTGTGACAAGTCAACTGGAGAAAAGGGAAAGTTTAAGGCTTGAGATATAATTTGTGTCACAGGTCTTAATTAACTGACCTAGCGAGAGTACATATAATAAGAAAAGGGGAAGGGATTGTTCCTCTACTGAATTCTTGGAGACTGGATGGAACAGCTTGAAAAGATTATAATACAATTAAAAAATGGTAGCATCATACAAGTTGGGAAAATAAAACAAAATCAGAAGAAATTGGTCTTCAGTGTGAATGCTGTAAGAGCTTTATGAGCACAGAGAAGCTATCGTTGAATTTGGAGAGCTGGAATGATGAGTGACCTTGCCAGCAAAGATTTCAATGATGGAATAGAAGTCCAGTTACAGGATATTGAGAAAGAATGGGAGTAGGGAAGTGGAAACAATACCTGGAGGCAATGCCTCTGGTAAATTATAAAAGGACCTGTGTTTCAGGAGGATTTCTATTTTCCTCACTAATGGGAGGGATATCTGTGGGCCTTGGTAGTAGATTCCCTCTCACCCAAAGCTCCCTAATTTGGAGTGCACGGATTGTATCCCAATCAGCCTGCCACTCACCTGTTCCATCCCTGAAGAGCCTGTCCTCCTACCCCAGACACTAAGTGGACTCTAGGGCCCTCACAGGTTTAGCTTGGTGTTCCTCGGAGGCCACTGCCATAAATTCTTTGTGAGGACCTAAGATCCTGTACAAGGCACAGTTCCTCAAGCTGTACAAGGCACAGTTTCTCAGGAGCTACCTCTGCAAGTATTAAGTGCCACAGCTCCTTTAGTAAAAGCTTTCTGTGGAATTGTGGCTCCAACCTGTCCTTGTACTTGGGAAATATTTTTAAGTTGTAATGATATAAAACAGAGGGGACTTTTATTTCTCCCATCAACTGAATGCTAGGGTCCTTTGTGCCAGATAGGTTCAATGGAAACAAAAACAAATTTCCAAAGTCAAAATACTGAGTCCTCATTTCCACACCCTATGTTAAATATCTCCCCGTTTTTTTCTAAATACCACAGTTACTTAATCTGACAACTACTCCAACACGCGGTAGTCAAAACCACATTGCCATAACAATCCCCTTTGTTCTTTTAGCCCTTCATCCCAATATCTTAATCCTACTGTTCCTCCGGACACCTTTTGCTCCTTTCTGATAGTCACTGGAATCGTGATCTGCATTTCACTTAGCCAGATTCTCCTGTTTTCAATCAATCCAACTCACGTCCTTGTACAGAGGGCAGCACTGAAAGCTGCAGCCATCAATTTCCACCCTTGTCATTTGGAAGCAAAGAGTGGGCTTATGGGAAATACTCCCTAAGCATCTTCTATCATCATCAAAGCCATACATTGATGGCTAGGATCACAGTGGTTATCCACAAGTAGTGTCCAAGAGTCTAGATATACAAAATCTCATTTTTCCTCGTACAACCTAGTGAGGAAAATGTGAACATTCTTATTTATAGATAAGAGAATTGACTCAATTATTTTATCTAATAAGACCAAAGTTAACAAGCTCGTAAGTGGTAGGACGAGAGTTGAAATTCATGTTCATCTGACTATATACACTGTTGACGTTCCACTACTGAAATACTGCTTTTCGGAAATATGTCACCAGAATGTTACTTTATGTAGGTAGCTTAGTCAATTGTTCTTTTCACCTGTCTGGGTCTTGGCATTTGCCGTTGTTTCTCTCACTTCTGTACATTTCTTAACCTTCAGTTCAGGCAAATTTCCTCCTCTAAACTTTTTCTGACACCCACCCCCTAGGCTACAACTCATATGTGTTCCCTCAACAGCGTATCTATTCTTACTGAGATGTACAGTATTTGTCTGTCTTCCATAACAGTGTCACAGC
This sequence comes from Gorilla gorilla gorilla, assembly GCF_029281585.2. Classification (NCBI taxonomy): domain Eukaryota; kingdom Metazoa; phylum Chordata; class Mammalia; order Primates; family Hominidae; genus Gorilla; species Gorilla gorilla. The sequence continues at coordinate 125,878,910 of NC_073236.2, forward strand.
ATATGTTTACGAATGAATGGATTAATACCTAAACAAATGAATACATACGTGGATCTGTTTTTAAAATCTCAGCATGGATCATGCATATCAATTCTGGAATCTCCACACATTTGGCAAAGGCATACCCTACTAAAGATCCTTAATAGAGGCATTTTTCTCTAACCCTGAACCAGAGGTAGCAGCTGTCCTCTAGCCTGGGATATTTTTACATTACACTGTGCCTGTCAAACGCGAGCGAGTGGAATTTTCCTCCTAGTGTTTTCCACCTGCAACCCCTCCTCTGAGCTGTGCCATTTCTGCCTGTTTGGTCCCATCCCTACTTCTCCACTAGCAATTGAGAAATCTTTCTGTCTCTTAAAATGAGTACTGTCAATTTTCTAAGATGCCATTTGCTCCTTGTCTCAAGACCTCTGCTCTCTTATTAACCACTCTTTTCCTTTGATGCTTGGAGCTCCCTGGCTTCTTAATATCTGCCACTTTCCCCTTTTAAAGAAACATCTCAGCCCTGTCACTTGCACTAAGTACCAGCTCATCTTTAGCCTTCTTTTCTTCAGGACTTGAAACTCCCTGAGTGCCTCTCTCATAACAGTATCTGTAATTGATTTCAGTCTGGGCCTGGCTCTGGTGAAGCTGGGTCAGTCCAGGCTAGAAAACAACTGTCTGGAGGTTGATAGCCAGGCATCTTCCTGTCACAATTTACTCCTGACTTGAGGCAAAAGGGCACTTTTATAGTTAAAGAAGTTACAGTTCTGAGTTGCACTTAAAGAAGTTACAGTTCTGAGTTCTTTGCACTTTGCTTTTGCCAAATCACTCACTAATTGGCAAGTAGTAATAGGGTCAAAAATTTCCTGCAGTGTGCAGAAGCCTAGGCTTGGGTTTCAGACAGTTGTGGAACTTCCACCCTACCCTTTGGTTTTTGCCATTACTCTGAGAAACAGCTTCTATCGGTATACTGTAAGCATTTCTGTTTTAAGAATATCACATTGTATAAGGATCATCTATAATCAAGTGAGATAGTACATTCTTGGATTGTTTCTAGATTTGTCAGCCTTATCTACTTTTAAATGTCTCAGTGACTCTGTGGATGTGAACATCCAACACTTAATAATTGTAATCCCTCTCATTATCCTTGTTAAGTTTGCTCACCATAATCTCGGCCTCCAGGGTTGAAGAGAGTCTCTCCTGCCTCAGCCTCCCGAGTAGCTGGGATTATAGGCGCCAGCCACCACACCCGGCTAATTTTTGCATATTTAGTAGAGAAGGGGTTCCACCATATTGGCCAGGCTGGTCTCGAACTCCTGAGCTCAGATGATCCACCTGCCTTGGCTTCCTGAAGTGCTGGGATGACAGGCATGAGCCACTGCGCCCAGCCTCTGAACTGTATTTTTACCTGCAAATAACCCTTTCATATTTTTGTAATGCACCTTATCCAATCAAATGGACTGTCCTATGGTTTTGTCTGCTAAATATCTTTTTAAAATTTATCCACTGTTCTCTATGTTCACTTCCATTATTTCAGTTTTTCTCTTCTACTAGTGCAACCTCATCCTGATTGCTCTCCTAGATTCTAGGGTTTTTTCTTCCAGTCTGTTTCTTTCATTGTACATAAAGAAATCCATCCATAATAAAAATATAGTTTTGACTACTACAGCCTGTCTTTATCTCTGAATAAAGATAACTAGAGGAACAGATTTAATAAAAAGAACATTATGGTGGCCCACAAGAAGCCAGTCTTTTCCTTTGGACCCAGTGTTTCTAGTCTGAATATGAGGGTCATTCCTGAACTGACCCTATCCTCCAGTTTTGACTGCTCATATCTTGAAAAATAAAACTCCTCATTATTCTAAGAATAAGGGACATAATTTTTAATGTAGACAAAAGCATTTGTATGCTAGACCCTTGCCTTCTTCCATAGTAATTCTCACAATTTTGTTTTCAGATCTCTAGTTTTCCTGGAATTTAATTTATTGGAAATCTCAATGTACTCTTCCACATCGGAGTGTTTGTACATCCTCTTTCTGCCTGCAATGCTATTTCCTTCTCAAATTGCCTCCTTCAAACCTCAGCTCAGTTGTTAATATCTCAGAGTGATATTCAGAGCTAGCAATGTTGCATCTCTTTGACCCTTCTTCTGCCTTTAAATATCTCTCTGATTGCAACCAAGAAAAGTTCTGTGCATGTAAGGATTTTTTAATTACAGTGGGCATTGGGGTCATGTAAAATCCAGTGAAATCTTCCCATAATCTTAATATATCTGAGTATATATAAATATATATATCATATATATACACATATATACACAATACATATACATATACATATATATGTATACATATATACACATATATACACAATATATATCATATATCATATATGTGTATATATATCATATAAATGATATATATATCATATATATATCATATATTTGATATATATCATATATATCATATATTTGATATATATATCATATATATCATATATTTGATATATATATCATATATATCATATATTTGATATATATATCATATATATCATATATTTGATATATATATCATATATATCATATATTTGATATATATATCATATATATCATATATTTGATATATATATCATATATATCATATATTTGATATATATATCATATATATCATATATTTGATATATATATCATATACATATCACATATTTGATATATATATCATATACATATCACATATTTGATATATATATCATATACATATCACATATTTGATATATATATCATATACATATCACATATTTGATATATATATCATATATATATCATATATTTGATATATATATCATATATATCATATATTTGATATATATATCATATATATCATATATTTGATATATATATCATATATATATCATATATTTGATATATATATACACATATATATCATAAGGGATATATATATATCCCTTATGTCCTTTAAGGTAATATATTCACAGATTCCAGTGATTAGAGAATAGGCATCTTGACACAGGAAGAGGTGATTCGATTCTGCTTATCACATTCTTCTCTGCTTTCCTACAACACTTCATCTGAACTATTCTGTTTGTGTGAGACAGGGTCTTGCTGTGTTGCTCAGGCTAGCCTCAAACTCCTAGGCCCAAATGATTCTGCTGCCTCAGCTTCCTGAGTAGCTGGGACCACAGGCATGTGTCACTGAGCTCAGCTCATCTGAACTATTCTTTTTACACTTAAATCTATCTATCTATCTACCTACCTACCTACTTATCATCTATATCAAAGCATATTTCTTCTCTGGTGTATTAAACTGAAAACTATTTGAAAACAAAATGTGCATGTAATTTATTTTTCTATCTCTACACCATCCCAATCATATCTGCATGGACTTAGAAAAAATATCTAATACATAGCAGGCTTCATTTCACATTTACTAAAATGTTAAATACATATGAAGTCTTTTCTAACACCTGAAATAGAAAAATGTGTCTTTCCCTAAGGACATATTTTCCTGAGAAAATATTAACAGATCTGTTTTGACAGGCATCATTGCTCCTACAGAGCAAGACCAAAAAAAAAAAAGATATCAATTTAAGTTCAGAAGGGTTTTTAAATGTCCTCAGAGAATGACTAAGAGTCTACTAAAATGACCCCTCTGCAGATCTTGAAATACAAAAAGCAGCTACCTGAAGAATAAAGAGAAGCAGTTATAATCTGACACAGAGTCCTCTTGTGAGCAGAAATACTTTCAGGACTAAGTTGTCTGTTTTTGTCTCTTCCATTTGGGAGACAGAATAAGTTACCACTCACAGAACCATGGGGTTTCCTCATGAAGAATGTGTTCTTCAGGGAAATTATGGAAGTTTTGAAAGAGATGGGGGATTTCAGAAGTAAATTAGCCAGAGAGGGATTCCCCAAATTCTGTCTTTCACATTCCCGACTGATGTCAGATCAAGGCACATATGGACCAGACCCAGCTGCTCAGTTAAAGACAAAGGATTGAACTGTGTTTGCCACCCAAGAAATAGTTTGTAGTCTGGGTCCAACCAAGCCAATTATTTATAAAACAAAAGCAGCACACTCACAACAGAAAAATAACAGAATCTACATTTTTGATTTCCAGGATACAATCCAAAATTATCTGATATGTGAAGTAAAAGGAAAACATGAACCTCTCAAAATAAAAGATAAGAAACTGAGACCAATCCAGATGACCCAGCTGTTACAGTTGGCAAACAAGAATGTTAAATCCGCTCTCATACTTTCCCTGAATTATGTAAGGTGTATGTGCCCTGCATAAACATCAACATAGGAAACTGAGGCAGAGAACATAAGATTATTGTTGCTATTTAGGGTCCTTTGTAATTCCATATGAATTTTAGAATTGTTTTCTTCTATTTCTGAAAAAAATGGCACTGGGACTTTGATAGGGCTTGCACTGAATCTGTAGGCCACTTTTGGTAGCTTAATACATTTTAAAGCACTGAAACTCCTATCTCAACTAGTCCGTTCTGTTCACTAATCCCTAAATTCATCTTCCTTTAGGAAATCTAGATCCCTCTGTCAACAGAAACTACAGTTTTTCTCATCAGGATTAAGTGGGAAAGGTATACTACTATATAAAGCTGCTATTTGCTTTGAAAAAGATAAGTGAATAAAGAGTACTTTTCTTCATAGAAATAAGTGTAATCTCAGGCTTGAATAAAAGGAGTAGGAAGGAAGGTCTAGGGAATACAAAATTTCATTCATAATAAAGCAAGCATGCATAAAAAGACTCAAATTATTAAATAAGATGAGAATTTCAGTGTCAGGGTTGAGATAATTTCACACACTGGTGGTGCTAAGATGGAGTTGGACATGAGACAGGAATGGAGAAGCCTGCTTTCAAGTATAGACTATAAAAGAAGCAATTCACAAAACAGCAACAATTATTTTCTGCTTTCTGTTCAAATGTCTATTTTTCTATGCGATTTTACTTGACTATTGATGTATGCTATTCCTGCATTCTGTAGCATTTCACTTTTTCCTTTATGTATCTCTTATTCCGTTCGGTTTTATCCTTAATTATTTTCATGTCTACCTCTAACTGGATTACAGGTGCCTTGGGGACAGCAGATAATCAAATTCATATCTATATCTCTGTTTCCTCATACTGTATATAAAGGATATTTTCAAGAGGCATCTGTGAAATACATGTTAACTTCCTGTTGAGCATCCTAAAAAAAGATCACATCTTCAAAACTTTGAAATATTTTCTTGTGAACAAAAATTTTTTAAATATGTATTTTGTTCCTGTGAGAGTCACAGAATTTTGCCTGTCTTTTTGGTTTTAAACTTTGTTTGGTAGACACACTTTTCAAAATTCCATTGTTAAATTCACTTGTTTAATGTTTGCTTATCCTCATAAATATTTATCTGACATAATAATGAAATAACAATATTCTATCAATTCTAGCAAGGTCTCCTTCATAAATGCCCAAGAGATTTCCTATTTCTCATATCCATATGGTTAAGGTTTTCAGGATTAATTCATTATTCCCATATTGACAACAAATATAACCGTATCATAAATATTAATTACAAGGATCAGTGTCATTCCTTTCACCCCATCCCTTATAATGTCATTACATTGTTTATGAAACTAATTTCTCACCTTCTTTTTCTCAGTGCTACAATTTTAGAACATATAAAAACTTTGATTTTCAACTTTTCAATAGGTGTTCATTTTTGGAAGGCAACAACTATCAGAATTTATTTTAGAATTTACAAAAACAAGTATGCATAAAAACTCTTGTTTGCCCTTCACCTCCATTTTTAATTTACATAGTGGTTATTTTAATTAAGGTTTAGAATTTTGGGAGTATTAATTTACCAAGCTTTCCATCATATTGATTTTGATGTTCAGAGTTATCTTCAGAAGTCTGTGAAGAATGCTTACTGTGCAAGAATAAAGGGGCATTTTATTAAACCCAACTGGCTTAAAAAGATAAAGGGGCTTAAACATAAAGTCAAATCACGATATATCTTACATTGTTAAAAATTAAAGGAACACTTAAAAAATTAAATAAAGCACAGGAGGTAAAGTAAGTGTTCACTGTTAGGTACATCCCAGTGAAGAGGCATGGCACGGTCAGTGGCTTCCATTCCACCATCTCCACTCTACCTCTTTCCCTCTCCAGGATGTTACACTCTAATTCCCAAATACTTTTGCAGGAAGCTGGTCTTAGAGGCAAAAGTGCAGATTAGAAAAAAATGCTGCTGCGTTTTCTCTAATATTCTCTCTGACTCCAGCCTGAAAAATATATCCTTTTCACAGCACAGATTAAACTACCCTGATCTGGAAGAGCTTACTATAAGTACTTAATACATTGCAATATTTGGTATCATCTTGCCTTTGATTATGAGAGGAAATGAAGGGAACAACAAATTTGTTTATTGTCAGTAACTATTCTTTAAAAAAAAAAAAAGTAAATATAATTGTCTTGATCTGCTCAGCCAAAACTGACTATAAGATTGCTTTAGTTTGTAGATTTTGTCAACTGCATTTAACCAAGGGTAAGAAAACAGAAATCTAAAGAATTCTCATCACCCACTTTATAAAATTAACTTGAATACCATTCCCTCCCCCTTCCCTTTCCTGGTTTTCCATAATAATCTATGCAAGATGTAATGTTTTTCAAAGATTTTAGAAACTGGTTAATTCTTTTTATTCCATTTTTTCCTTGTAATCATAATATACAACCACAATATTTACATGAATGCTGCATTCATTTTCTATTGTTGTGTAACAACAATAGAAATAGTTTCTATTGTTGTTCCAAAATTTTGTGGCATAATATGACAATAAACATACATTATCTCTTACATTCCCTGTGGGTCAGAAATTAAGGAGGAACTTGGTTGTGTGGTTCTGGCTTGAGGGCTCTCATCAATTTCAGTCAGATGTCAACTGGGGCTGCAGTCATTTGAAGGCTTGACAGGAGCTGGAGGATCTAATTCCAAAGGGGCTCTCTCATATGACTGGCAAGTTCCTTCCTGCGTTTGTCAGGAGATGTCAGTTTCTCACCACAGACCTCTCCAGGGAGCTGCTGGATTGTTTACATGGCAAGTGGCTAACTTAAGTTAGGCAAAATAAATTATAAAAAATAGGCAAAACCTGAAAAATCACACACTATCACTTCCTCAGTATTCACGTGGTCATGCAGATGGGCCATGATTCAATATGGGAGGTGTATTAATCTTTTTGCATGCCTGTCTTCTTCTGAGCCCTCCAAACTGTTCCAAAGTCACTGCCACATTTTCAGGCATCTTTTCAGCAGCACCTGACTCTACTGATACCAATTTACTGTATTACTGTATTGTAGTTAGTTTTCATGCTGCTGATAAAGACATACCTGAGACTGGGCAATTTACAAAAGAAAGAGGTTTAATTGGACTTACAGTTCCATGCGGCTGGGGAGGCCTCACAGTCACCGCAGAAGGCAAGGAGAGCAAGTCACATCTTACGTGTATGGCGGCAGGCCAAAAAAGGAGCACTTGTTCAGGGAAACTCCCCTTTCTGTAACCATCAGATATTGTGAGACTTGCTCACTATTAGGAGAACAGCACGGGAAAGGCCTGCCCCCATGATTCAATTACCTCCTACCAGGTCCCTCCCACAACATGTGGGAATTCAAGATGAGATTTGAGTGGGGACACAGCCAAACCATATGAGGAGGAAAGTACACAAGGTTGTAAAAACCAGAAATCAAGAATCATCAGGATCCATTGTCATGGCTGTTTATCTACTACACATAATTCTTCCAATTTCCTGGCCATCTTCAGTGGATTTCTTTACTTCAAGTTAGCACCCACTCGCAGGTTACATTCTAAAAATCTGAAAAAACTCCAACTATAAGATCACCAATTCACTTAATCAGCTGTCTAATTCAACCAGTTCTCCTTAAATTTTACTTAATCAACTCCTCGTATTAAGAAGTGTACATTTGCTCAATCAAAATCACAATGAGATACCATCTCACACCAGTTAGAATGGCGATCATTAAAAAGTCAGGAAACAACAGATGCTGGAGAGGATGTGGAGAAATAGGAACGCTTTTACACTGTTGGTGGGAGTGTAAATTAGTTCAACCATTGTGGAAGACAGTGTGGCAATTCCTCAAGGATCTAGAACTAGAAATACCATTTGGCCCAGCAATCCCATTACTGGGTATATAACCAAAGGATTATAAATCATTCTACTATAAAGGCACAGGCACACATATGTTTATTGCTGCACTGTTCACAATAGCAAAGTCTTGGAACCAAACCCAAATGCCCATCAATGATAGACTGGATAAAGAAAATGTGGCACATATACACCATGGAATACTATGCAGCCATAAAAAAGGATGAGTTCATGTCCCTTGCAGGGACATGGATGAAACTGGAAACCATCGTTCTTAGCAAAGTAACACAAGAAGGGAAAACCAAACACTACATGTTCTCACTCATAAGTGGGAGTTGAACAATGAGAACACATGGACACAGGGAGGTGAGCATCACACACAGGGGCCTGTCAGAGGGTGGGGGCTGGGGGAGGGATAGCATTAGGGGAAATACCTAATGTAAATGATGAGTTGATGGGTGCAGCAAACCAACACGGCACATGTATACCTATGTAACGAAGCTGCACTTTGTGCACGTGTACCCCAGAAATTATAACAAAAAAAGAAATGTACATTTGCTCAATTTCCAGCACTATTTACTTTTAATTATTTTCTTATTCAACTTAAATTTTACAGTCTATCATTCCACTATTGCTCTTGGACATACCTTCTTATCATTGACATTTGAATTTTACAGTATCAGATAATAGTGTCTATTTTCCCATTTTCAAATTAACTTCTTAACAGTACTGGAAAAGTTCACACACACAACAGTGTGAGTATCACTATTATTTAATGATTGCAAACCTCAAACAGGACCTCAGTTTCCCAGGAAACTATAATAGTTGAGTCAACTCATTCTCTGAATGAAACATTTTTTTTCCTCCTTGAAATGTGACCAACTCATTTCCTCTTTCAATATTACTGATATCTCCTTCTTAACTAAGAACATGTAAGCTATCAGATGGGAAATCTCTTTACTTCCATTCAGCAAACACATAAACCTTGGTTACGTCACACTCATCCTTTCATTTTTCTGTTTTGTTGCAATAGATCAGTAAGTCTCAAACTTTAGCATGTATCAGAATTACCTGGAGAGTTTGTTAAATTATTGATTTTTGGTCCCCACTTTAACTTTTAAAGCATTCCAAAGTGATGCTGTTGTTGCTGGTCTGAAAACTATTTTGAGGATTACTGTGATACAGAACATATTACTGATTGGTGTAGTAAAAATCCCTCCCCTTGTGCCCTGGACTCCAACCCTTTCCCATTGTTAGGATTATCAGGATATTTCTTACTCTTCTTTTTTCCAACCCCATAAACATACGTATATATGGACATTTGAAACAAACTTTTCTGTGAACCAATACCCTTCATAAATCTCCCTTTGACAAGTAATTTTTTTGAAATAATTTTCCAATTTATTGTCCACATTCATTCATTTCCCTCCAACCCCTCATCTTTTTCCAGTGTGGCTATTTCCCTGATCCACCCAACTGAAACACATTCTGATAAATTCTTGAAATACCTCCAGCTTGCTGAATCCAAAGGACATCTTTTTTATTCCACATATTGATTTTTCTATTTCATCTTTCTCTAAACACACCTGGTTTCAATTACATCATGCACTCCAGGCTTAACCAGAATGAAAATGTCACTGTTTTATCCATCTCTGTTTGTTCCCATTTTATGATTATCTTTATAGGCTTCTCCAACATTTAGCCAATAGATTTTAGAGTCCCTTAACATTTTTCCCCAGACCTTCAACTTTCCTTGTCTATAATCTGTTTCCAGACAATTTTATGCTTTCCCAACATTTTAATCACCACCTTGATGCTGATTACTCTCAAATATAAATCCACACTTAAGAGCTTCCTTTGATTATCCCTTACCTGTCTAGCTAACTGACTGCTTGATTTCTCAATTTGAATAAACATAAGTACCTCAAAGACAACATTTCTCGACTCCTGTTTATTTGCTTTCTTCTCCTGCTTTGCATGCCAGATTGGATTCCTTCCCATTGTTTCTCATGTCATAGCGTAGCTTCCACATCCAGTCAGTGAAGCAAGTTATAAACCTAACTGCCACCATTGGTACCTCAGTCTTTCTAACACTCCATGTTCAAATCATCATATAGTCAGGTGCACTTCACATTTTAAAATAGCTCTAAAATTCATGCATTTTCAATGTCTATACTGATAGAATTTTAGTTGCTATTCCTCCAAGGTTTATTTTGTTATGTTCTATAGCCTGAGAGTAAACTTCTTATTTATGAATTTCTTTCTATTTATCTTGTTAAACTTGACTAAACTATGAATTTCAGGGTTGCTTATTATTATCAGTTCTGGAATATAGTCAATTTCTATGTATTGCCTCTGTATTTGCTTTCTCTCTGGATTCTACTTAATTATATATCCTGAAGACTCTTACTTAATTGTCCATTTGTTTGATGTTTTTCATAATTTCTGTTTATTGCTTCTTTCTGCTATATTCTAAAATACTTTTTCTGCTCTAATCTATTTTTCATGTATGTTTAAATTGCTCATTTAATGAATCCAATGACTGTATTATGTCAAATATTAAATTTTTAATTTCTAGAAATTCTTTTTAACTTTTAAAATATACCTGAACTCTTCTGATAATTCTCTGCTCTCTCATCATCCTTTTATTGCTTATGTAATTTTAAACATATTTTGAAATATTAATATTTTATGTCTGAGAACTCTGATAAGTACCGGCTTTTGAGATTTATCTTGCAGTTTATTTGTTTACTATCATTCATGGGATTGAGGAAATTCTACCTTGAGAGCCTACCTAGCATTTTTTAAAATTATGAAATTATGAGCTTATATTTAATAGAACTTTATTTTTAGACCCAGTATTCAATGTTTGCCTTTAGATAAAAAATGCACTTGATTACTTTGATACAACTAGTTTGAGACTTTTTCTAAACTTAATTTTCCATTTTTATGCATGAGAGTAAGAGCATATGGGTAATGTGAATTCAATCATAAAACTCAACTTGAGGCCGGGTGCGGTGGCTTGCACCTGTAACCCCAGCACTTTGGGAGGCCAAGGCGGGTGAATCACGAGGTCAGGAGTTCGAGACCAGACTGGCCAACATGGTGAAACCCCGTCTCTACTAAAAATACAAAAAATCAGCTGGGCGTAGTGGCAGGTGCCTGTAATCCCAGCTACTCGGGAGGCTGAGGCAGGAGAATCACTTGAACCCGGGAGGCGGAGGTTGCAGTGAGCTGGGATTGCACCACTGCATTCCAGCCCTGGCAACAGAGTAAGACTGTGTCTCAGAAAAAAAAAAAAAAAAAAGAAAACTCAACTTGAGTACATGTTTAAGAATTCTCAGGGTGGACGTTTTTTTTCTTCCTCTTTATAGACTATTGAGACCTGTGCATATCTCCTCTGTCTGTGCCTGAGGTATAGAAATTTTTAAGGTATTTTTCTTATTGGTGTATTCCCAATGTGTAAGACAATCTTTGACACTGATTAAGTATTTATTAAATACTTGAGGAATGAATGTTTAATATTGAGTAGTTAGAATTGATACAAAGAAATCATGTCCTGATGTCCATGAAGAAAAATGTACTGATGCAAGGGACACAGAGACCTCATGAAACATCTATGAGAGCAGTTTTGCAGGCATCAAATAACTTACAGGCTTTTTACCATCTTAAACATGTGTGAATGAATTTTACAGAATATAAGCTTACAGAGAACAGCTATTATAAATAAAAAAGAACAAATATGCATTTTAACTAGAAGAAATTAATACATCTATTTCAATCTTTCTGAGGTTAAAAATGATCAATATTAGGATATCTACTAATAGAAATTATCAAGTTATATAGATAGAAGTCAAACATGAAGAGGATAACTTTTTGTCTACCAAGTGCTTCATAAATAAGGTGCCCAAACTGACACTCATATTTATGCATCTTTGACTCCAAACCTATATTCTTAAACTATAATTTATGTTGAAAATTGGCAGGTGGGTGGCAGGACAGAAATTTTTCAGAATCCTAGAGTATAAAATAAAACTTTATTGCAAAAGAGTAAGTTGTTTGACATACATAATCAAAAGAAATCGGTTTCTATTATATATATAAATATATATATAATACACATATTTCTCATATATACACATATATATGTATATAAGGATATACAACAATAAGGAAAATGCTTTAAAAAAATTTCTGTACCTCAGACATAGACAGATGAGAGGTGGACCTGTCTCAATAGTCTATCCAGAGGAAGAAAAATAAGTCTACTCTGAGAATTCTGAACACACACACACATATGTATATATAATAGCTAGTTATAACAGCTAATGAGAAGACAACCATCTACAATAACCATATATACACAGAGATGAGAACAACATGCAGTTCTGATGAAAGAAATACTCCAAAATCTTATTGAGAAACAATGGATTGTTAAATACAATAGTGTCTTTAATGACGCCATTTTTGAACTTATATCAGTAAACAGATCACCCCAAATTAACAAGTGTAATTTTGTTTCTATATAAGCAGGGGCACAATCAAACAGAATTAACTCTGAGTATTTAAAAAGGAGGAATTCAATGCACTGCATGAATTACACAGAAGTTGAAAGAGTTTGAAACAGCAGATCTTAAGCTAACAAGAGATTAACAATAGCAGAAGACAGTATTTCCCTTAGATTGGAGGGATATAGGGAAGGGGGAGATTTTATTGGAGCCCAGAACCCTGGCATAACCAGAATTTGAAGAGAAGATTTACTGGCAACTTGAGATGCTGTGCAAGACAGAAAAGGAAGGGAAGAAATAACTTTGGCCTTACCTCCCTTCCCACCTTCCAATTTCCCACCAGTACATCCCATTGGCCAAACCCATTTGGAAGCCTTTAAAATTAATCTGTAATGACAGACTCCCTCCCCTAGGACACTGAGGTATAAGCAAACCAGGAAGGGTTGACAAGCTGATAGGTGGGCAAAACCTTACCTTTTCTTCTATGTGCTTAATATGAATATGCGAAAATTTTTCATTGTAAGCATTTAGTGTATATACTTGAAGGCTCTTTGTATCTTAAAATTGTTGAAAGCATTCTTCTCTACCATAATTTCTGGGCTTTTTTGAAAAAAATATTTTAATGACTGTCTTTTCTCAATGTATTACCTTAAAAATCAAATTTTTTTGAGATTATATTATTTCTAATTGTTAAGGTGGTAGAAATCGTATATGAGCATGTACTTTGTACTTATATTTTATTTTTCCTTAGAATAAATTCCTGTAAACTGACTTGATGGGTCAAAATTAGTAAAGTTATTAAGTTCCTTGACTAACAAAATCCTATTTATATGTTTATATATATGAAAAATTTACAACTATTCATAATCCTATAGTATAGATTTTAACTAAAATTCTATTCCTGCATTTGTGTGTGTATATATATATATATATATATGAGAGAGAGAGTGTATGTATATATATATAGAGTGTATATATATATATAGAGAGAGTGTATATATATATATAGTGTATCTATATATATATGTGAAAATTTAAAATTATTCATAATCCTATAGTACAGATTTATCACTCTTAAACATTTGGAAGACAAATATTTTTTCTACTAGTGAACAGACTATATTATTTATAATTCAATTTTTCTAACTTTTATTTTTTAATAACCTTTATTATTATAGGACAGTTTTAGATTCACAGAATTCTTGTGAAGATAGTACAGAATTTCCATATATACAGTTTCTCCCATTAGTAACTTCTGATACTATTAAGGTACATATGTCACATTTAGTTAACCAATATTGAATTGTTATTACTATTAACCAACATCCATTTTTTATTTTAACTTCCTTAAACCTTACTTCATGTCTTTTTATTGTTCTATGACCTCATCTAGGATGCTACATTACATTTAGTATGTAATGTTTTATATAGTATTTAGTATTTAAGCTCTTTTTCTAGCCTAAACAGACTCTAATTAATTAGAGCCTAACAGTCCTCTGATTAAAAGGACTAATAATTGTGACCGTTTCTCAGACTTTCCATTTTTTTGATGAACTTGACAATGTTGAGCAGCACTAGTCAGATATTTTGTAAAATGTCCCTGAATTGAAATGAGTCTGATGATTTTCTTATGATTAGACTTGAGTAATGGGCTTTTGGGAGGAAGACCACAGAGGTAAAGTGTCATTCCATCACATCATATCAAGGGTCTATACTATTACCATGACTTGTCACTAACGATGCTAACCTTGATCATTGCTCCCAAGATAGTTTCTGAGGTAAAAAATTATTTGGAATGTTTCTACATGGGAAATTTGTTTATCCTCCCCTATTTATATGTTTATTCAATTATTTATTTATCTCAGTTTAAATGTATGGATATTTATGTTACACTCTAAGTTATAACATTTATATTTTAAATTTTATAATAATTTTATTTAGTTACATTGAAGTGAATCTGTGCATAAAACCTTGATTATTTTCTTAGTGATTGACAAAATTTTCTTGGGTTAAAGGTAATACATTCTTGAAGGCTTCTGATATAATTTGCCATAATGCCTGTCATAAACGTTATAAAAATGTCCACTTTACTTTGCCTCCTAACTACTTTATAAAAGGCAATGAAAGTACCTACTCTTTCTATATCCCCCAACAGACATATTGTAGAGCTTTTTACATCGAAGAGGCATGGCTTGTGAATTACTCTCTCATCCACTGCATCTACTGTATGTTTTGTTTTTATCTTCAGCAAGACCTCTAACTACACCTGTTTCAGGAATGACATGTAAACCTCATCATTTGGAGACAACACTTAATGAAAATAATCCCCTCTGGGTTAAATTAATATTTTGCTCTCCTTTTTCACTTCCTTGTGAAAGATATGTGAGTTGGATAGAGACAGTCATGGGCGTTTGTGTCAATTTTACACTTAGTTCATGAGAGTGCTGGTTATGTTGCGTTTGTCACGACAACACTCTACGCATAAATGGGACTGTTTATGTTTAGAAGGTGAGGAAACAGATTCCAAAAGGTCAAGGTGCCCAAGATTGTATATGTAGTACAGTGTTAATATTAATGTTGTGTGAATACTTTATACCAAGCATGTTTAATCTTCCACAACACTGCAGAATATTATTCTCATTTTACAGACATTAAAACAGGAGTTTAAAGATGTTGAGCCTGAGGTAAGCAAAGCTAAAAAGCAGTAAGGTGTTTTCCCCATTTGCATCATTTTTCGTCAAATCCATGCTGCTTCATGTACTGTGGATAATAGTCACAGATAAAGGTGGATTTGCATATAAAATTTATGATATTTATATTTGGTTGCTACACTGTGCAATCCTGTTTGGAGGAAAAGATATAGTAGGAGGCAGAGAAGAGTACTATAAAATAAATAAGTAGATAAGCTAGAGTTCAAAATAAGAAATTTTAAATTTGGTGTCACTGTGTTACTAGCATTACTTTAATTCTAAATATTTTCTTCTTAATCTTATTAAGCTTGAAATTTAAGTCCCACCACGAATGCAAGTTTAGAGATGCTGAGCTAGATGGCATTATCTGTGAGGTTAGGACATTTCCCATTGCCAATGTTCATGCCAAAAAGTTTAGTAAGATCCCTAGTCTTGTCACATGCTGGTATATAAGCTTTTTTTCCCTTGGCAAAAGACTGGGTTATTTTCTTTCTAATAAAAAATATTATGGATCCATACAGACAAGTTTTTAATTCTCAGCTGCTGCGTACATTTAGTCAAACTATTTAATCTCACTAAGCCTGTGTTCTTATTTAAAATATCATGTAGTTAAAGCCAGCAGAATAAATCCACTATTACCCTATATAGTTAAAACACACAGAAAACAGAACTAGAGAAAAAATAGAATAATTTAAAAGAAAATTTCTTAAACACATTCCACAAATGAGTAACACCTGCATATTCTTGTAATGATTTCAACATGAGAAGCCTGCTGAGAAACAACCAACAATTCTCAGACCTCCAATAGAATACGGATGTTGTCAAAGTATCTCCAACAGGAAATTGGCTTCAGTAATACTGAGACTAGAACAAGAATTTCCGAGACTCAACAAAACACGCAAAAACAGCAGAATACAGCTAAAGCAATCCAGTGGCAGAAGTGGGAGGGTGTGATTGAAACAATGGAAGCAATGTTGCCATTCAATCTGGGTTTCATTCAAGCTGCTTCCATAAACTTTGAATCCCAACACTCTGGTAACTGTGATGCTAATCCAACCTTACATTCTTCTCGCCTTCATCAAATGCCTTTGGAGTCCATTCTAATACATATTTCCCAGTTTTCTACATATGTGAGTTGGTAAATTTTGCAATATTTTTGTATGTATGGCAACTCTTCTCAGACTTTGTGTTTATACTCTTCGGTATCTACTCAGATTTGGATCTCAACATAGGTTTTGAAAGGTGAGAGGGATACAGTGAGTGTTAAGGAGATTCAACTTGCCTGTGCAAGGCAGCTGCCTCTGGGAGATTTATTATTAAGATCTTTGGTCTTGGGGAAGCAAATCTCCTCCTATGGGGAGAAAAGATTTCTTCCTTCACTACTGGGATTTTGGGATTTAAGATCTCAATACCAATTATTAGAGTCACATTTATTTCTGATCTGAACATAAGAGATGTGAAGAGGCTATAAATTCAATTAGCATTGTAATTCAGACACTTGATGAGTACAACTTAGAATTTGGTTTCATGAAATCCTATGTCGATATAACAGAGCTGTCATAGAAAATGTCTATTTTCTATATCTGTCTTGGACTGAAACTATAAACACTCAAGTTTGCCATTTTTGTTCTCCAAGATCTTCAGCATATTCACAAGCAGCTACCTATCTCAGAAAACCAGTACAATGTATTTCTGCCATAACTCTCTACTGCCAAAGCTACGTGGTATCCCCAAACATCATATTTTGTAGACATTCAACTCTAGGCAGCTTGAAATAACATGTTAAGAATTTTTAACTGATGATTCTCTCTGAATGGAAGGCCCTTAAATGGTTCTTAAGCTTTTCCCTAGTTCTATAATAGAAAAAACAAAGATTCCTTTTATACAATAGAATTTTTTAAAACTTAGCAAAGTATGCATTTAAATTCATGCTTAACGAACAGGAATGATCACAGAACTATCTCCTGTCCCAACCTCACTCTGCCCTATAAATGTCATCTAGCAAATAAGTGGCACTACTTTTTCAAATGACTGTGTGTTTATATTCTGTGCCATCACAGCAGAGAAATATTATCTATAAGGGAAGGGAGTTAATTTGCCTTGTTTACTAAGATGCTTTTCTTATTGTTTGTGGAATGAATGAATATTGTTTCTGTATGATTTCTCTACCACAACAGAGCTAATTTTTTACATTTCTTAAATAATTTTCTTAATATTGGGTAAGTTATTCTATTTTCTCTTGGTTAGACTCCTTGTCCATGAAATGGAAATTTTAATATATGACACTTAACAGATATAACTGATAAAGAAGCACTGTGTGAACATAAAGAAATATACATGTTGTTCATTTCATCTTCACTCATAGTTGGTTGTTCCCTCTAAGCCTTGAGGCCTGAAGCTGGCTTCTTGGGTCATATTATAATCATTCCAATCTGGTCCAATTATGTACTGGCCCAGTTCTATACCTTCATTTGTTTGTGGCCTGTTATTTTCAGTTATTTCCAGGCTGCCATCTGTTCTACTTTGACCTCTTTAAAAGTTTTGAACATGTATAACTCAGCAGCTGAGAGAACCATGGACACATCTCTTTCTGCATTTTGCATTTATTAAGTATTTACTATGAGTCAGAACTATTTAAAAATGGGGAAATATATATATAATATATATTATTATAGATATACACATATATCTATAATAACAGAGTTCCATGGGTAAGTGTTCAGTATGCAGAAAAGTTGAAGAGCTGGATTTTGAACTCACAAAAGTTGAAGAGCTGGATTTTGAACTCACAGTTATTTTTCTGCCTATTTTCTTAACCACTGTGTATACTTTTCTTTTTCATATATTAAACTAGAAATTTTCTCTGCACAATTTGATTTAAACAACTTTTATCTTTATAGAAAGATAAAAGTTTATCTCTTCACTTGGTCTTATTTTTAGAGGTAATTTTTTTACTCATTTCCCTGATTCTGACCTTGAATTTGCCCAGAATGTTGTTTTCCTAAATCCCCATCTGTTCCACAAGTTTAAATCGTAGACAAGAGGCACATTTTTCAGTGACCCAGTCCACCTCTTGTCCTTGCTGGTCAGAGGAGGAATCTCAGACTTCATTCTCAGGACTTCCTAGGCTGTCTTAGAATCCTCACAGTAGGGTCTTGGTGTTCTCTGGCCTGGTCTAATGCCCTTGTTCTCTGACACGCTCAGCTATTCCAACATATACTCACCTACTTCTCTCAGTAAGTAAATTTAAGGAGATCGATTCCTAGTAAAACAGGTTAATAATTTATTTATCCAGGTGATCATTATTACTTCTCATTGAGAAAACAATTGCCATTTGAAACAGGCCTCACAATGTAGAAAAGCTCTACAAGATGCCTAACGATGATCAAATGGTTATTGGATGATCCCTGAAATGAATCAAGAAGTGTCAAATGGAAGAGATGAATAGCTAGTGACATCCCAGTAAAATAACCTGATGCATCTATGCCTAGAATCAAAATCAACAACCATATAAAACAAATAACAAAAGTAAGAGCTGTTCCGTTAACAGTCCAGCATGCCTAACACTACTGCTTTTTATGTTATGTGCTGAAAGATCTCTCTTTTTTAGATATATTATTTGTATAGTTGTCTCAAAACTGATTTACGATATACATAAGGTTTTGTGTTCCTACCTTTGCTTTGGGATTGCGATAATGTGTATCTCTAAGAGAGCTTTTGTAGCTCTAGGGTCTCATTCACCGTATTGTGGATGAATCCATTGGCACATTAACTCTCAGAGTTCTGGTAGTGCTTCATTGTCACTTACAAAATGCCACTTACATATCTACCTGTACATTTGGTCATTCTTTTCATATCACACAATCTGAAAAGAAAAGATACATTGAAACACAACAAAATCTGTGCAACGTTGCTTTGGCCTGGGTAAGCATATTGATTTTCGAGCCTTCGCTTTGGCCCCAGCTTGATAAGCCTTCTGACTAATTACAGCTATTTCTGGAGTTTAGTTTTCTCTATGGGGGAAAGGAAAGCTCAATGAAATAACTATGAATTTTATTTTCAAATTCACTTGTATAACTCAGCTTGATATCTTTGATCCTTTAAGGCACCAGATTCAACATGACAATTTAATAATAATTTTTAAAAGAATTGCTAATCATGTGCCTGTTAGCCAGGCAGCCTACATGTAGAATCTTTATTAAATAAATAAGGAAACCAATGCTAATGTAGAGCAAGTGATTTTCCAAACATGACATTGTTTTCTTTCTTTCTTTTTTTTTTTTTTTTGAGACAGAGTCTCCCTCTGTTGCCCATCCTGGAGTGCAGTGGTGTGATCTCAGCTCACTGCAAACTCTGCCTCCCAGGTTCAAGAGATGCCCTCTGCCTCAGCCTCCTACTACAGGCATGTGACATCATGCCTGGCTAATGTTTTTTGTATTTTTAGTACAGAAAGGGTTTCACCATATTGGCTAGGCTGGTCTCAAACTGACCTCAGATGATTCACCCACCTCAGCCTCCCAAAGTGCTGGGATTACAGGTGTGAGCCACTGCGCCTGGGGCTATTTTCAAGAGGGGCAGCCAGAATACAAATTGTCTGAACATAAGGCCCTTGTTCTCACCATCACATGCTAAACAGTTTCTCCTTCTATCAAATGGACTACTTTAGATACACAGATGACTGCAGCACTGGCCTTATCTACCTGCTTACATCAATAATCTGATATTTAAGTAGGGCAATTTCTTTCAAAGGAGAATACAATTTGAATGCTCCAAAACAAAAACAAAGGAAGAAAAAAAAACTTACAAGGAAACAAAACAAAAAATATTTAACTCCCCATAAAGGTTTGAAAGAATATGTGTTTTTGCTGGAAAGAAATTCAGTGAATTCAAAGAAGTTCCAATTAAGTCTGTTCTTAGAGAAAGGCGCTGTCCATTGACAAGGTGAGACCAATCAAACAGTATCCGTCAGAGCAGTGTCAGAGGACAAATTGATTTTGCTGTCTTAAGGTCGTGTAATCAAATAATTTGTAGAAATAGAGAAGTCACCATTCAACTGTTGATGTCAATAATTCAGTTATTTTGAATGTTAACAATTTGAAGAGAGTCAAATTACATGTATTCCAGGTTTTAGAGACTGGCAAGTCTTTTTTTTACTTGAATATTAATATTTTTCAAAATTAGAGTCAAAGTAAATCAGATACTGACTGTTGTCACTTACTTTTTTTTTAAATAAAAATGCATCCCTAAAAGTTTGTAGTTGTATTTTACAGAAATAAAAGGTCAGATTTTGTGTTTCCAACTACAAATTGTTTGCCTGCAAACGAGCACATTTTTGGAAAAAAAAAAAAAAAGATGTGCTAATAATGCTACATAAAGTTTATAAAAGTGCTCAATATGCTTTGTCTACGTTCTAAGTATTGGTCTTGGAGCAAATATATTAGGTAGGTAAGAAAAAGAAAAATATTTTCATTACAGATTAAAGGAAGTTTTCTCTGTTGTTCTGCACTGTGACTTTGCCCTTAAATCAGAGACATCCTCAGCCCCCAGTCATCCCACTTAATTCTTAATTACAATTCCAGGTCCAAATTGTAGTTAAACCTTTGTCAAGTCTTCTTTAGAGTCACCAGAAAATTCATTACATCCATCTTCTTCATCTATTTATCATCCATTATCATTTACGAACATTTAGCTTACTGTTAATATATTACACTGTAATCATTATAGTAATACTAGTATCTATTCATTGATCACACCTCTTCTCCACAAAATAATTGTCAGCTTATGAAAATACATTAAATATAAAAAAATCTCAAATCCGTAAAAAACTGAAGCGGCAAAAAGAAAGGGGGAGTGATGGAAAATAAGTCACAAAAATAAAAATAAAAACCTTGGTGTAATGATCTAATATATTTGCTGACATGGAATCACGAACCATGCTCAAGCAATCAATGAGAGGAATTTTTAAAGTCAATTTAATAATTCACGATGTTCAAAATTACAGAAAAAAAATGCTCAGAAAAAAATCAAAATAGTTTTTGTAGGAGTTTGACACCAAAATTTCTCCCAAATCTCTGGTAACTTGTTTTGGTTTTATGTCTCACTCACACCAGACTAGACCATGAGTTCCTTGAGGGCTGGGGTGACTCCCATTCACTTGTCAGAGGGAGATTTGTGTCATAGTGTCCTCCTTCATGCAGTCAAGGCAATAGGTACCCTATGAGAAGCCCACACTAAATGTTAGCAAAGCTGGAAGTCTCCTCAGGCTCTCTGGAGTCATGCCTGGCTCATAACATGAGTTAAATAAATTACTCTCAATTTTTATTGTCCATAACACATTGCATAAAACAAGGGAAATCTGCTTTTTAAATAATTATTTAAACTCGCCTTCAAAAAAAGAGCATTTAAAATAGGTTAAAATCAAGGTACATGAATTTGCATTGATCTAAATAAATAATTGGGTAAATGAATGAGTCGGAAAAATCAGTTCATCCTTAAAAAATGATAGAGGACGATTAAAATCAGCACTAGAACATTACAGTAGCAATTGTTTCAAGACGGATCCACCGATGAAACCTATAATTAGTGGGTGTAATTTTGAGGTGTAACTCCTGTTGTAGTCTGCAATTACCCATGATATTTATTAATTACAAAGGAAAAATAATAATAACTCTACATCAGAGAAAACCAACATTCCCAGCCTTAGATAAGTGATCAAGCTTAATATCACCAGGATTAAGCTGGGTTGCCACCACATACCTCCTTACATGAGCCACTGAGAAAAGCACATCACTCTTTGGGTATTCCTTGCCACAACTGCATGAGTCCAGCCTAATCGTGAGAAACAGCAAATAAATCGAAGCTGAGGGATGTTTTTTTAAAAGACCCGACCAGTATTCTTCAAAAGTGTCGAGGTCAGGAAAAACACAGAATAACTGAGGAATGTTTATAGATTAGAGGACAGTAAGAAGGCATAATAAATGTGGGATACAAAAGTAGTTTGGTGAGGACCAGGCGCAGTGGCTCACTCCTGTAATCCCAGCATTTTGGGAGGCTGAGGCAGGCGGATCACCTGAGGTCAGGAGATCAAGACCAGCCTGGCTAACATGGCGAAACCCCATCTGTACTACAAATACAAAAAAAAAAAAAAAATTAGCTGGGTGTGGCAGCAGGCACCTGTAATCCCAGCTTCTTGGGAGGCTGAGGTGGGAGAATTGCTTGAACCCGGGAGGTGGAGGTTGCAGTGAGCCGAGATCACCCCACTCACTGCACTTCAGCCTGGGGGACAGAGTGAGACTCTGTCTCCAAAAAAAAGGAGAAAAAAAAAAGTAGATTGGTGGAAAACCCAGCAAAATTGATCTGAATAAAATCTGCTGTTGTGTTAGTAGTGTAGTCCTAGTATTAACACCTTGTGACAAGTACCTATGATTATGCAAGATGTGAGTAGTAGAGCAAGCAGAGAAAATATACACATAAACTCTGTATTATTTTTGCAACTTTCCTGTAAATTTGAATTATTTTAAATGGAAACTTTTTTTTTTCCTAACGTCTTTGGGAAGGAAGAATTTTAGTTACCAGTACAACTTCTTTTGTTTTTGTTTTTTTCTTTAACTTCTTTTGTTAACATGATTTTATTTAGAGGTAATTTCAGTCTTACAGAAGATTGCAAGTATAGTACAAAGAACCTCCGCATATCCTTTGTCCAAATTCACCACCTGTAATTTGTTGCATTTATATTTTCTTGTTATCTGTCTGTCTCTCTCTCTCTCCCTCTCTCTCATTAATATTAATGACTAGTTTCCTTCTTTAATGTATCACTTCCTTTATAGAGGGCTCTTAAAAATCTCCCATTATCTTTATATAATTGCTTAAATAAATGTATTAAGTATGCTTAAATCTTTGCCAGAACTCAGTCTCATGGCCACACTTCTCTGGAAGAGAGCCTGGAAAATGTGGTTTACTTTATGGGTGGCAAAGTGCCCAGCTAAACTTGTGATTGTGGAAGGAGAAAGGAGGTGCAGAGTGGGTGGGTAGCCTGCTCTGGAATACAGGTCTGCTGTAAGAAGTTTCTCCTACTTTGATTCATCTTCGTTTTCCCTATTCCCGCCTCCCTCTAAGTTAACTTCCCTTCCCATGTTTGCAGTTGCCACTACCTGATCCCTTATGATCTCAAAGCAGAAGAAAGTCACACAAAATGTTCTTCCAGTGCTCCTGGGTTCAGCAAATTTGAAACTTGCCCAGATCTAATCAGCAAAAAACAGGGATCTTTGATTCAATTTCTGGTCACTATGTGACCTTTAACATGACTATTATACTATCAGAAAAGCTAAATACATTGTGAGGACTGCTAAGTTTAATTTTGTTTTGTGCTGGAACCAGCTGCCTAAAATAAGCCCAAATTTAACATAAACATGTCTTTAACATAACCATTTTTTAGTACTTATGACTAAGAAATATAATCTTTTGTGTTTATCTAATGTCATCAGCTAAACATAGCAATAAATAAATATTAATTTATAATTATTAAATATGATGTATGCATTAAAATATTTATTTTAATACAAGTAGAATTCAGAATCCTGATCATGTTAACAAGTTACAAACATAATTTTGGCATTTTTAAAATATTTTAACCAGTTATCTTTAATATATTTAGTATATATCTGTAAATATTCTCCTTTAATAAATTAGTTCCTTCTATTTATTCAAGATTGCGTGATATTTAACAAGAGTACAAAGCCAGTTCCCTAAGGAAAAAATAATCTTTTCAACAAACAGTCCTGAGACAACTAGATATTCACATGTGAAAGAATAAAGTCAAAATACCTTTCCCATACTATACACAAAAAGTAATTCAAAATACATAATAGACTTAAATGTAAGAGCTAAAACAATTAAAAAATCACAATAACAAACCGTAATAGTAAATACTTGTGACTTCAGGTTAGCCAAAGCTTTCTTAGATATGCTACCAAAAGTGAAATTGAGAAAATAAAAAAAGAATAAAGTGTGCTTTATCTAAAATAAAACCATCATGCTATAAATAGTACCATTGAGAAAGTAGAAACAGTGCAGCGAAAGAATGAGATAAAATATTTGCAAATCATATATCTGTTAAGGTACTTAGATTCAGGATATATAAAGAACTCTACTCTTAGAACTCAACTCAAGAAAAGACGAATAACCCAATTTAAAAATGGGCAAAGGAGCAGAATAAACATTTTTCCATAAAAGGTATACAAATGGCCATTAGGCAAATTAACATATGCTCAGCATCATCAGCCAAGAAAGAAATGCAAAGCAAAATCACATGAAATACTACTGCACTCACACTAGAACTGTTGTAACAAACGGAACAGAGTATCAATTATCGGGAAGGATGTGGAGAAACTGAAACCCTCATAAATTTTTGGTTGGAATGTAAAGTGCTGCTTTGCAAAACAGTCTGTCGTTCCTCAAATGTTTAAACATACAGTTACCATATAACAGCAATTCAACTCCTAGGTATATATCCAAGAAAAACAAAAAACTATCCACCTGCAAACTTGTGCATAAATGTCTATAACATTATTCATAATAGTCAAAAAGTGAAAAACTACCCAAATGTCTATAAACAGAAAAATAAAATTGGGTACATCCATATAATAGAATATTATTCTGCAATAATAAAGTAGTGATTCATGGTACAATATGAATGAAACTTGAAAACATTATGCTAACTGAAAGAAATAACTCACAAAAGAAAACATATTATATGAAATATCCAGAATAGGCAGATTTGTAGAAAAGTAAGTAGATTAGTGCTTACTTAGGGCCAGGTAGGTAGGAGGAGTAATGGGAGTGACTGCTAATGTATAAAGAGTTTTTTGGGGGGTGATAAAAATGTTCCAAAATTGATTGTGGTTATGATTGCACAACTCAATATATATACTAAAAACCATTGAATTGTACACTTTAAATAGATGTATTTTATGGGATGTAAATTATATTTCAATAAATCTGTTGTGCATAGATTTAGATAAATATCTATTTCTTTCTCTCTCATCTCTTCAGAGTGTATGTTAGAGGAAATGAAAGATTTTTGGTCAGAAAAAAAACATGTTTCACAAGGAATAGTATTAATCACATTATTGACATTCTCTTAGCATCATCTTGTTACCTGCTTTAAGTCTTTCTTGAACTCTTAACTGTTGTTGATTCTTATTATTTTTCAGCAAACATTTCAAAATCATAGAGCATATATAATTCTCATTTATGGGAGGAAAAAGTTGAGATAAACAGCTTGCCCTGTAAGGACATGTATCTTCAGTTGTCTAAGTATTGACTTAAGAATCACAATCTTAACATAAAAACTTCAAAAAAGGAAAAGAAAACCCACAAAATCATGAAATAATTTGATGAGTCAAGGTCAAAGCTGAGGAAAAAATACATTAGAGAAACTTATCTAAATTATATTTGGACAATGGGTCAAGAAAGTTCAATATCTATGTATTGCATATTACAGACTACTTATTACATAACAGTAGATAGCAGCTGATTGGAGCTAGGTATGAGACATATGATGTCTAAAATTCAGTACTGAATTGCACAAAAAAGGCTAGTCAAAACAAGTGAACCATTTGAGATGAAACTTACAGTTTGGGGGAAACAAAAGATTACAACCTAAAGTGTTTTTTAGAGACAGGTAGAATTGGTTTCAACTACTTGATCTTCTCCTACTTAGCTCTGTAAAAATTGTCAATATATTAACCTGAGTCAGTCTCTGTTCTATAAAATTAGTCAGTAAAAATAAATTATCTCTAACATTCTACTATTTTGTGCTGGAGGTAGAGCCTCAAGATAAATATATCTGGGGAAAACCCCCAACTTGTCAGTATGCGTTTAACTCAGTAAATTTCTACCACCCCATCACTGAAGATACATTATTGGTGTCCTACATACATATAATGCTCCCTAGGTATAGACAGAACACAAAACCCCTATGTGGTATGATTGCTTCTCACTTAAACACCATTTGATGTATTGCAATGCAATTTAACAAATGTTGGTTGAGTATATCCATTCCCACTGTTCTAGATCATTAGGATAAAACAACCCAGTCCTAAGGGATCTCACATTCTGTTATTTACAAACTGGATCACCTACAAATAACTCACAATACAAATTAATAAATTAAAGTTAGTGGTATGCCCCTGGTGCAGGGCACACGATGGAGGGAATGATATACTACATCTAGGGAGATCAGAGGTGATTTCCAAGAATAGTTTACTCGTGAACTGGAGCTTGAGGGGTAAATGGGTTTGTCAGATAAAAGCCAAAGAAGGTGAGGAATACAGGCTGTTCTGATTAGAGAGGAGGCAAGTAACAATGTCCAAAGACATGGTATCATCATGGGCTATCAAGGGAAATTCTTATGAAGAGTTTCATATGAAATGGTTTATATAAAGTTGGTTTGGATTTGTTTTGTTCTATTTCTCTCCCTTCACCACCCCCAACTCCCCAACTGTCCATGTATCATAGGTAGGAGCTTAATAGGGATGAAGAGTGAGGCCAGCATTTTGTGCTGCTGTCTTCTTTTTCATTATGTCCGTCAAATAGATCTATTATCTTTCCAAAAGCTTGGTAATTAAATGAATATTCTGGTATTGAACACTCAATTCAGTTGAATCATATGGTTAAATTTCAGAAAGTATTTAACAATATCTTACCTCCAATTTTAAATGATCAAACCAAATAAGAAAAGGCTATTCACAATGATGATAATAAAACTAAAAACAAAATAATGACTTACATTTACATAACTTAGTATGTGCTAAGGTTTGTTTCAAGTCCATTTGCCTGGGTTGATTAAACTTCACAAAACTTATAAGCATATTTAAAGCACAACAGATATAGTGCTTCCAGCCCAAGCACTCTATCTGGCTCTAGAGCCTGAGCTCTGAACCATTAAGCAACACAGCCACAGAAAGTCAGTGTGGAAGGGTTGGCCAGGATATCAGATTGAGGGTAGACAGGGGCCAGATTATAATGAGTCTTTATATTCCACTGAGCTTCTTTTTTATTTTCTTGAGATTGAGAGTCAATAAAGGGTTTATTTTCAAGACATTTTGTGATACATTCTGTGTTAGTGAAGAATCACAGTACTGGGGATAACTGAGATGGGAGAGCCTCCTTGACCCTTTTGTAGGCAAGAACTGAAGTGCACCAGCTCTGGGTCCAGCCAGCCATTTCAACACTGGCGGGGACAAACTTCACTCACTCTAACCCACTGTGCTCAACCCCTCACGGGAGGCAGCACACAGTTGAGTGGGTGCCGGGGCGGGGTGAGCTTTTTTGGCCTCCAGTCCCATGGCAGTGTGTAGGGATGTGTTACAATTAATGCTCTTTTAGCTTTGCTCTCGGCTGATGGCTTCAGTGTTAAACAGCTCAGTGAAGAATCAGTGTGACAGCCTTCTGCACCTGCCCTTTTGACACCTGAGTTCTTGCTCGGCATCCAGGAAGAATCAGGTCTCATGAACGATTCGAAAGGTAATGAATGCAGAGGATTTTATTAAACAGTGGAAATGGCTCTCAGCCGAAGGGGAGCTGGAAAGGAGATGGTGCAGGAAGAAGGGGATCTTCCTCTAAAGCCCGGCCAGCTCCAGCTGGGCTCCACTCTGAAGTCATGTCCTCTGAAGTTGAGCCGCATCTCTCTGTAGTCTCCAACACTCAGTTGCTCCTTCCCCTCTCGACATTCAGCCACTTATCTCTCTGCCAGCTGAGGTCTGGGGCTTATATGGGCACAGAATACAGGAGTGGGGTGGGTCAAAAAGGCAACATTTGGGTGGGAAAACAGGGATAACTGTTCTTACTTAGGGCCGTGGTTTCCAGGCTTGAGAGTGGGACCTTTGCTGGGGAACCACCCTGTTTTACCCAGTGTTTTCCTGCCTCCTGTCCATATCATAACCACATGGACATTGACACATTAAACTTGACATTTCATGATATTTTAATTTTTATTGTCAAACAAAAATGAATCCGAAAAAATAATGGTTCTGGCAGAAGTGTGGAGCACAGACAGAAACAGAGGAAGACTAACTTCAGTTGTATCAACAGTCCAGACAAGAAATCAATGGAGAAAAATTTTCTAGTCAAGTGGGAAAGAGCTTAGGGAGTATAAATGACAAAAGTAAATCAGGAAGTGGTGGCAAATTGAAAGACTGCATAAATGTTAAGTAATCTGCTCTAGGTCATACACAATAGTGTGCTGGTAAGCCAGCTCTCTGAAGGCAGTGGGGGAACCATGATTTGTAGTCTTTGTGGACTGCCGTAGTGTAAATACCCTCACCGTGGCTAATTTAAAGATAACAACCTGATGTAATAGATGCACAAAATAGGATCTCAGGAGAGAGCTGGTTGGGGTTGAATGCAAGCTGTTTGCAAGCCACAGTAATAGTGAAGATGCAGTGCTCTTCAGCACTATAGGACATGCACTGCATTTCATGCAGACCTGGATTTGAAATAAATTGCTGCCGCATTTAGTAGCTGTATGAGTGAGCTCAAGTTCTCATCCTTTCTAAACTTCAATTTCTTCATTTTAAACTGGGACTAATACTACTTAAGACAGTTGTTTTGAAAACTAAAAGATAAAATATGAAAAGCATGTTCCATTGCTTTTTGCATAATGACCCCTCCATGAATTAATAAATAGTATTATTGTTACTCTTTATAAATCTGCAAGAAATTTTCCTGTGCTAAAGAACATTGTTCTAGTGGTCTGGCTTGTAAATTAGAGTTAGGAATTTGACCCATAGCTCCTATTGTTAGGAAGTTCAGAAAGAATGTGTTTTTTTCTTGTAGCCTTAGGAATTTAGGAAGTTACCATACCAGCTATACCTTAGAAATTTAGGAAGCTACCATACCAGCCAGGCCCCAAACCCTGAACCATTAGGCTACTTTTGTTTCCTTATCTTAGGGACTATCTTAGTTGATAAAGGGGGCATATGTTTTGGTCTCTCATGTTGCGGGAAGTCAGGGACCCCAAATGGAGGGACCGGCTGAGGCCGCAGCAGAAGAACATAAATTGTGAAGATTTCATGGAAATTTATTAGTTCCCAAAATTAATACTTTTATAATTTCTTATGCCTGGCTTAACTGCAATCTCTGAACATAAATTGTGAAGATTTCATGGACATTTATCACTTCCCCAGTAAATACTCTTATAATTTCCTATGCCTGTTTTTACTTTAATCTCTTAATCCTGTCATCTTTGTAAGCTGAGGATGTATGTCGCCTCAGGACCCTGTCATGATTGCGTTAACTGTACAAATTGTTTGTAAAACATGTGTGCTTGAACAACATGCAATCAGTGCAACTTGAAAAAGGAAAGAATAACAGTGATTTTCAGGGAACAAGGGAGATAACCATAAGGTTTGACTGCCTGCGGGGTCGGGAAGAATAGGGCCATATTTTTCTTCTTGCAGGGAGCGTATAGACGGATGTGTGAGTAGGCAAAATACTGCTGAATTCTTTTCCCAGCAAGGAATATTAATAATTGATAACTCTGGGGAAGGAATGCATTCCCAGGGGTAGGTCTATACATGGCTGCTCTGGGAGTGTCTGTCTTATGTGTTTGAGATAAGGGATGAAATAAGCCCTGGTCTCCTGCAGTGCCCTCAGGATTACTAGGCTTGGGAAGTTCCAGCCTGGTAAATTCTAGTCAGACTGGTTGTCTGCTCTCAAACCCTGTTTCCTGTTAAGATGTTTATCAAGACAATGCGTGCCCAGTGAGACATGGACCTTCATCAATAATTCTAATTTCACCCTTGCCTTGTGATCTTGCTCTGCCCTCTGCCTTGTGATCTTTTATTGCCCTTTGAAGCATGTGATCCTTGTGACCTACTCCCTGTTCATACATCCCCTCCCCTTCTAAAATCCCTAATAAAAACTTGCTGGTTTTGCAGCTCAAGTGGGCATCATGGAACCTGCTGATATGTGATGTCATCCCCAGCAGCCCAGCTGTAAAATTCTTCTCTTTGTACTCTTTCTCTTTATTTCTGAGACTGGTTGACACTTAGGGAAAATAGAAAAGAACCTACATTGAAATATTGGGGGCTGGTTCCCCCGATACTCTCAGATCAAATAAATAAACATTTTTTAGAAAGAGAAACATTTTTAGTACCTTCAACTAGTAGTGTACCCGGGTAAACAAGGGTCTGGATTCTGGAGCTAAAGCGTTTGGGTTTAAATTCTGGTTAGACCACTTGCTAATCTGGTAAAATGGCAATTTATTGACCTCTATCTCACTCAAATTCATCTACAAGATGGAGTTAATAATCATACTCACCTCATCAAATCATCGTGAAGTTAAAATGAGTTAAGGTATGTAATGCACTTAAAATGGTGCTTGTTATTATTGTTACTCTTCATACAACAGAGTTTCCCTTTAAGAAACAATTCCAGGTCTATAGAACACTATAATTTATTCCTCCTACCTGGCTATAATTTTGTCTGATGGATATGCGTGTTTACATGTATCCAGATATCACTCTGTATCCCATAAATATGTATAATTATTACATTTCAACTAAAAACTAAAGGGAAAAATAAAATTATAATTTTAGCTCAGCAGCTTTAAAGCACTTTCATCATTACTTAAAATATGAAAATGCACAGCATTAGGACTTCATGAGTGGTTACTATGTTAATTTAATTAGAAATCAATGACAAACATTGATTTTCCTTAACATAACCTTCTCAAGACAGGGCTTCAACCTCCAGCTCACCAACAGTAACTAAAAATATAACAACGGCATCCCCAGATGTAGAGCTGGGCTAAAAAATGAGACATGTTAAAGACAGAAAAAAGTAATACTTTCACATTTTTTAAACAGAATGTAAAAATGGAAATTTGAACAAGAGATCAAATAGAATAGATGTGAAGTTTGTAAACCAAAATACATTTTAGAAGTAATTCCACAACTCTTGTACGTCAAGACAGATTAAGGATATTAAAAAAAAAAATCAAAAGGTGAAGAGAAAAAAAGTATTTAGACTCATATAAGAATCTTTTTGGAGAAGGCTGTAGCCAGACTGTGTGGCTCTTTTGCTGCCCAAAAGGAAGGAGTGGGTGGGTACAGGGTTAGCTACATAATTTTCAGGGCCTAATACAAAATGAATATGCAGGGATCTTGTTTAAGAAGCAAAAAAAAAAAAGTGGTTTTGTTCTTTTTACTTTCTTCTTTTTGATGCATCATAGAGTATTTTATCTGCTGTTTAATATTGCATTCTCTCAGGTATAGCAATATCACTGAGTAAGAACAGGTGATGACTGTTCTTGGGATGCCTGTGTCAACCTGACCCTCCCTGTACCTATTCAGGCCCCTGCTGGAGTTGAGGGACCCATGCCAAGGAGGTCGGAAGGTGGAGGGGGCGGGGACATGGGAACTTACTTGAGGCTCCAATCTCTTTGTATAAATGCACCTATGAAAAAGTCAGTTTCCAACATCTGCCTTCAATCTCCCAGCACATATTCTATTGTCTCATTTGACTTCACTTGCAAAACACAAATTACAAACAAAACTATCAAACATTTCAAATGGTGAACATAGAGAATTAAATCCTGGTTTGAAACCCTTCCTGAGCATCGTGTACTGTACAACTGCACTGGCCACAGCCCATTAAGCTGATCTCAGGGGTGGAAGAGTGTGGGGGTGAGAGGAAAGGTCTACCTTCTTCAGATCAAGCCTCGTATGCACAAATGTGCATGCTTGGTGGGGGTGGAGGGGCTGAAATCTACCTACCTCACAGAAAATCTTGTGAGGAGGCTTTATTGGGATCATTCAGAATTTAAATATGCCTCCTTCTTTGAAAAAAACGGAGAGCTAGCACTGACTCCTGACTAATAATGCTAAAACAGACTGTGGAAGCAGGGGATGGGGGCTCCCCTAGAGCAGGTCAGGGCATGAGGGGCAGAGATGCATGCATGTTTCACAGGATCATCCTGTCTCAGAGAGGCAGAGGTAGCAGTCATCCAGAAACGTAGCAAGAATGCCCTAGGAGATGAAAAGTCATTTCGAGCAGATTTCTGGGAAATGGATAAGTGAAAATCTGCAAATGGACACTTCAAAATTATGGAAAAGCACCTACAAGAAAGTCAGTTTTCAACATCTGCTAGCATTAGCAAACCTAAAGCTCTGCAGTGTATGACGCACAGCAAAAGCATGGACTCCTGGGTCAGATTCTCTGGGATCAAATACTGGCTCTTTGATTTTGTTCAAAAACCAAGGAAAAGCTGAGTGACTCTTGAAAATGATTTAATCTGTAATCCTTTATGCCTTCAGTTTCTCCTTCCAAGAAATGGTTATAATAAAAGTTCCAGTGATTAATACATGGTAAGAAATCAATAATATCATCATAATATCAGTCCAATTCAGACTTTTCTAAGCCCCAAACTCCTACCTACCCTATTTCTGAAAGCTTTGAAAATATTTTAATAGGAATTATCTCTCAGAATTAGTATGAAGATACTAGTTCAGTTAAGAAGTTTAACACATATTCTTCTTTCACTTTTTTTTTAATCTGGAGGATGTAATTTCCCGGGCAGAAGAAAAGGAATAATTCAACCATACCTCTATGTTCTATGCTCAAATTCTAACTATGATAAGGGGTTGGGAGAGAGGGTAAATATTTTACTTTAAATTGAGTTCAGAACATTGATGGGTGCCTTTGACTGACACAGTCATTTCTCAACCATGTTTTTGTGTGTGTATGTGTGTAAGTCAAGTTTAGTGATAGTTTACATATAGGAAAATTAATATTTTAGGTGTATAGTTCTATAAATGTTGTAAAATGCATACATTCCTGTACCACAAACAAAATCGGAATAAGAACATTTTCATCTCCTTGAAAGTTTTCTCCCACCCCTTTATGGCAATCCCCCATCTCCCCATCACCTGGCCACTGGAAACTACTGATCTTATTTCTGTTGCCCTTCATTTTCTTTTTCCAGAAGGTAGTATAAATGAACTGTCTTAGTCCACTTAGACTTCTATAACAAAATCTAACCCACTGGGTAGCTTATAAGCAACCAAAATGTATTTATCATAGTTTTGGAGGCTGGGAAGTCCAAGATCAAGCCACTGACAGATTCAAAGTCTATTGAGTGTCCCACTTCCTGGTTCATAGATGGCACCCTCTGACTTTGCTCTCACATAGTGAAAGGGGCTGTCTATCTACCTTGGATCTCTTTAATAAAAGCACTAATTCCATTCATTAGGGGGGTGCCCTTAGGACCTAACTGCTTCTCAAAGGCCCTATCTTCTAATGCTGTCCCACAGTGTATACCTTTGGTGGGGAATATACAGATTCAATAAGTAGCCTTTTTGTATCTGGCTTCCTTCCCATAATGTGAGATGCATCTGTATTGTTGCACATATCACCAGTCTGTTTCTTTATATTACTGAGCAATATTCCATTATATGGACCATCTCTCTATAAGTTCTATGATAATGTGGTCACAAGACTCTCTATTATCTAACATTGTGCAGAACATTTATAGTGTCTACCTACCTTTCTATCTAGGGGCAAGGTAAAATGACCTCTATTGAAAGAAGAGAGATAAAAAAAAAAGACTTGCTTTATGATATTCTGAGGGTCATGCTCATTCTGTGTTATTTTAAGATCATATGATATATTTAAGATCATATGATATAATATTCTATGATTATACCATTTGCATAACATCGTTTCATATTATACTACTCTCTGTGTTCCTTTCTAAGTCATGTCCATTGGGAATTATAAATTATGAAAGGAAAAGCACAGGTTGACAACCACATTTACAAAGATGAAGACTGTAAAACTGAAAGAGGTGAAGACATTCTGGAATTTATGCTTTTAAAAATAATTAAAATAACAATGATAATAATAGCGTACCTTTAACGAGCGTCTATTGCATGGCACATATTTTTCAAAGGATTTTTTCCTGTTTTGTACCATTTAATTCTTATACAAATATTATTCATAGACTTGTTTAATATATTATCATTTTACAGATGGAAAAATTGAGAGGTGGAAGGTTAAAGTTGCATTGCTAATATGGCCTGGATTTCAACAAGAATCTTTTTCACTCAGAACATTAACCCTAAAGCCCTTTTCCAATCTACCATTCGATTGTTAAATAGAAAGACTGGGACTGAACTTTCATATCATTGCTTTTTCCATAGTGTCCTTTTGCTTTATATGGCAAATGGTAAGGCCCAGCCTGTGCTGCAGAAGAAACCAAAGAGAGAAGCATGCAGTGGCTATACACACACAAACATACACATGCATATACATATGTACATATGTATATACAAATAAGTACATATGTATATGTATATGTATGTTTATGTATGATCATACATATATATGTGTATGATCATATGATTTGTATTCTATATATTTTACTTTTGTATCAAAATATTTTTTCTAAGAATTAGAGACAAATACTTAGTATATTTATAATTGGGTATACATAAAAGAATTAAAAACTCTCAGTCTTTCACAGGAACTGACAGAATATCTAGATTGGTTCATTTCACACCCTTCCTCTCGCTGGCTATGTTACTATTTGTTCTAACAATAAGAAATTTGTCTTAAAGTCATAATAAACAGACAGTGTTCACCATCCTGTGACCTGAACATTAATTGGAATGCTACCTTTAACTTTGTGTCTTGTACAATACTAAAAACTTCAGATGGCAGTGGGATTTTTGTGTATTTCCAACTTGTTCTCACATACAACACCCATTATTCCTTGAAGGAGCCAAGTTTCCTTTCTAAGAGAATTTAACACCATTTTAAAATTTTTAACACTGGTT
Organism: Gorilla gorilla gorilla; assembly: GCF_029281585.2. NCBI lineage: Eukaryota > Metazoa > Chordata > Mammalia > Primates > Hominidae > Gorilla > Gorilla gorilla. Next base: position 125,914,108 of record NC_073236.2, read on the forward strand.
TGTGGTCTGCAGTGTTTGATCGCATTTTTATTTTTATTAGGTTACTCCAATTCAATACCTCCTTCCAAATATTTATGTACCCTATACAGCATAGAGATGAAAAGGAATATTTTCTTTTATTAAACACATTATTTGTGAATATCCTTGCTACAATTCGTGGAGGATAAGTCTTAAAGTATAAACAACACGCTCTGTGGAATTTATACTGTTTTCACTATATTTGTTTGTCTACCGGTAGGTATTGTGCACATTTAAAATATAAAATAAAAGGTATATACTGACACAAAGATTCCTATTTGTCTTCTTAAGAGCCGTTAGGATAGTTTAAATTATGTGACAAATTTTCCTGTTTATTTTCTGATTCCAAATACTCACAGAGACTGAAAGCTCCTAGTTCTCTAAGTTTAATTCCTTAAGTATTCATTTTTATCGTGTTAGAAATTTTCTAAATGGAAAATGTGTACAAATTACACTTCACTTTCAATAGAGTTAAGTCATTTATTTAAAATGCTAGGCAAGATTTAGCAAAAGCTTCTCCTAAAGATGTAGCTCAAGGAAGTTACAAAGATAGAAAAGTTGCATTTAAATGTATTTCGTGTCTTTGAAGAAAAAAAAAAAAAACCTTGATTCAGCTAGCTCTGTGTAAGGGGACTGATACCCAATTTGTAGGGGACAAAATAACTTGACCAGGAGCTCAAGTTCCTGCTCCAGCACTTACTCGTAAATTTGAGTTTGGGGAACATCTCTAACTACTGAAAGGTAGTTCGTTGATCTGAATTGTAAGTATAATGATTCTCCTGTGTTATGTATAGGGCAGGTTTGAGGCTACATTTTTAAGAATTAAGAACTATAAGAAATTTTTAAAAAACTATAAGAGAATGTTAATATTAACGAATGGATTAATGGCATTATTATTTTACTGGTTTTTGTTTTGCATTTAATCAGGAGGCATGGGGAGTTTTTCCTGTTCAGGTGTATTTTTAAACTTTGTCTGGATGGAGTGTCTATGAAAAAGAATTGGTGTCTCCATTGGGAAAACATTCTTTGATCTTCACTGGTTGGTTTCACATCCTTGTGAAAATCTCTTCACCACCTAAACCCCACATTTCTTCTCCAGTAAAGCACAGGGTTGCATTATACACTTGGGTCTGTCTCATCTGCATTGAAGGGTCTTTGACTCTATTCATGAACAATGCCACCATCCCTTTAAATTAGTTGGTATTCACAAGTGGAAAGTTGTAATTATGTCTTGGGCTAAATTTAATGGGGAAGAGTGGTGGAGAATTGGAATAGGACCTAATGTTTTTTAATTGTGATACTGATACTTTATTCAGATCGCTTATTCAATCTGACAATTCATAACAGGTGTTATCTCAACTTAGGAAAAAACTAAGACTCAAGTTGTTGAAGGACCTTGTTCGAGGTCACACTGCTAGGGAGTAAGTGGTAGGGAGTGACTTAAAACCAATGACTCTGGTTTACAGTTTATCATTTTCCTCTTTTGTTCCATCTGGCTGCTTCTTTGCCAACCTCTGTTGTAGATCCTCATCCTTTTTGGAATTTACCCCTACTTGCAGATAGTAATTTGCTTTTTCTACTTGCATACCTTATATAAACATTGTTTCTAATTATCCTAACAATTCTGCAAGACAAATATGCCATTTTCCAGCTTTACTGAGGTATAATTGATTGATACAAATTGTATACATCTAAAGTATGCAACATGATGTCTTCATGTATGTATACATTTTGATAATTTTATCAAAATCAAGCTAATTTACATAAGTATCACCTCACATACTTTTATTTTTGTGGTGAGAATACTTAATATCTACCCTTTAACAAACCTGAAATATATATATATATATATATATATTTATATAAAATACATTACTAACTGTCATGACCATACTGTTCATTTGGTTGCCAGAACTTACTCATCTTATAACTAAAAGTTTGTATCCTTTAACCAAATTCTCCCTATTTTCCCCACCATTTGAGCCCTGGTAACCACCCTCTGCCTTCTACTCTATACTATGAGTTTGACTTATTAAATTTTACTGTGAATGAGATCATTGAATATTTGTCTTTGTGTGTCTCTATTTCGCTTAGCATGATGTTCTCCAAGATTATCTACATTGTGGCAAATGGCAGGATTTTCTTCTTTCTTAAGGCTAAATAACATTCCACTCTGTGTATGTACACATATATTTAATATTTGATATATTGATTTCATTTCCTTTGCATATATACCAAGAAGGACAATTGGTAGATTACACGGTAGTTCTTTTTTTAATTTTATAAGGAATCTTCACAGTGTTTCTCATGTTTGTACCAATTTACATTCCACCAACAATGTATAAGTGTCCCTTCTCCCCACATCCTCTCCAACACTTGATATCTTTTGACAATAGCCATCCTAGTAGTTGTAAGGTTATATATCATAGGGGCTTTGATTTGCATTTCCTTGATGATTAGCAATGTTGAGCACCTTTGCATATACCTGTTGGCTATTTTTATGTCTTCTTAGAAAAAAATCAATTTACATCCTTGCCCACTTTTTAATTGGGTTTTTCGTTTTATTGCTATTGAGTTTATGAGTCATTTAAATATTGTGGCTATTAAAACCATAATGGAGTATATGGTTTGCAAATATTTTCTCCCATTTCATAGGTTGTTTTTGTACTCTGTTGTTTCCCTTGCTGCTGCAAAGCTTTGCAGTTTAATATAGTCCCACTTGTTTATTTTTACTTTTATTGCTTGCGTTATATTCAAAAAACAATTACCAGGACCAGTGTCATAGAGCTCTTACCCTAAGTTTACTTCAAGAAGTATTATGAATTCAGAAATTATATTTAAGTCATTAACCCATCTTGAGTTCATTTTCGTGTATAGTGTAAGATAAGAATGCAATTTTCTTTTTATGTGAATATCTAGATTTCTAACACCATTTATTAAGGAAACTGTTTTTCCCCATTGTGTTTTCTGAGTGCCCCTGTTGAAAATTTGTTGGCCATATATGCTTGGGTTTATCTATGAATTTTCCGTTCTGTTCCATTGGATTATATATCTGTTTTTATGACAGTACTGTTTTGATTATTGTAGCTTTGTAATATAATTTAAAATCAATACATTTTATTTTCCCAACTTTGTTCTTCTTGCTCAAGATTGCTTTAGCTATGCAAGATCTTTTCTGGTTCCATAGCAATTTTAGAATTTTTTTTTCCTAGTTCTGTGTAAAATACCATTGAAATATTGATAAGGATTTTATTGCATTTGTAGATTGCTTTCATTAATGTTTACATATTAACAATAAAGAAACATAGAGTATCTTTCCATTTACTTAAATCTTCTTTAATTTCTTTCACCAATGTTTTATAGGTTTCAGTGTATAGATTTTTCACCAATGTTTTATAGTTTTCAGTGTATAGATATTTCACCAATGTTTTATATTGTTTAGGGTATAGATTTTTCACCTATTTGAGTTATTCTTAAGTAGTTCAAGTATTTTGATGCAATTGTGAATGGAGTTGTTTTCTTAATTTCTTTTCCAGATAGTTCATTGATAGTGTATGGAAACTCTACTAATTTTTGTATGTTAAATTTGTATCTTGCAACTTTACTTAATTTGTTTATTAATTCTAACTGTTTTTGGTGGAGTCTTTAGAATATTCTATACACACAGTTCCATCATCTATAGACATAACTTTTTATTTTCTCATTTTAATGCTTTTCTTTTTCCTGCCTAATCATTAGGCTAGGACTGCCTGCACCATGTTGAATGTAAGTGGTGAGAGTGGATACCTTTGTCTTGTTCTTGATATTAAAGGAAAAGCTTTCAGCTTTCACCATTGAGTATAATGTTAGCTGTGGGCTTGTCATATATGACCTTTATTGTGTGGAGGTACATTTCTTCTATAATTAATTTTTGGAGTATTTATCATATAAAGATGTTAAGTTTTGTCAAATGATTTTTCTGCATCTTTTGACATCATCATGTGATTTCATTCCATTAATGTACTTTATTACATTTATCACTTTGTATATTTTGAGCCATCCTTGCATCCCTAAAACAAATCCCATTTGATCATAGTGTAGGAACCTAATTACTTTCCAAAGGCCTTATCTTGTAATGCAGTCACACAGGGGATAACATTAGATCACACTAAGGATAACATTAATTTGCTATTGAATGTGTTTTTCTAGTATTTTGTTGAGTATTAAGCATCTATGTTAATTAGGTATATTGGCTTGTAGTTTTCTTTTCTTATAACATCCTTGTCTAGCTTTGGTATTTGTGTAATGCTAACTTTCTACAATAAGTTTAAAAGGGTTTTCTTCTCTTCTTTTTTTGGAAAAGTTTGAGAAGAGTAATATTATTTCTTATTTCAATATTTGTTAGAATTCACTAGGGAAGTCATTAGTTCCTAATCTTTTTTCATGGGGGATGTTTTAGTACTGATTCAATCTGATATTTGTTATTAGTCTGTCCATGTTTCATATTTCTATATTATTCAGTCGTGATATGTTTTATGTTTCTAGAAATTTATCAGCTTTTTCCAAGTTAACCCACTTTTTGGCATAAAATTGTTCATACCAATCTCTCGTGATCCCTTATATTTCTGTGGTATCAGTTGTAATGTCTCCTATTTCGTGTCTCTTATTTATTTGAGTTTTCTTTCTTTTTCAGTGGAGAAAAAAAGGTTTGCCAAAGCTATAGGTTTGTCAATTTCATCTTTTCAAGAAAAACAACTCTTAGTTTCATTGATCTTTCCTATTATTATTTTTTAGTCTCTATTTCATTTATTTTTGCTCTGATCTTTATTTCCTTCCTCCTACCTACAAATTTTGGGCTTATTTTTTAAAGTTCTTTGAAGAGTAAATTGTTTATTGGCAATTCTTCCTTTTTATTAAAGTAGGCATTAATTGATATAAAATTCCCTATTAGAACTGCTTTGGTTTCAACCCATAGGTTTTGGTATGTTGGGTTTCTATTTTCATTTGTTTTAATATTTTTTTTATTTCCCTCATTATTTCTTCTTTGACTAATTGGTTGAGAGTATGTTGTTTAATTTTCTAGTGTTTTTGAATTTTCCAACTTTCCACCTGTTATTGATTTCTAGTTTCATACCTCTGTGGTCAGAGAATACACTTCATGCAATTTCAATATTTTAAAATTTGTTAAAACTTATTTTGTGACCAAACACGATTTATCTTGGGGAATGTTCTCTGTGTACTTAAGAATCACGTGTATTCTGCTGGTATTGGATGGTATATTCTGTATATGCCTATTATGTTTATTTGGTCTAGAGTGTAGTTCAAATCCAATATTTCCTTAGTAATATTGTCTGGGTGATCAATCTATTTTTAAAAGTGAGGTCTGGGTGATCAATCTATTTTTAAAAGTGAGGTACTGAATTTCCCTATTATTATTGTATTTTTGTCTATTTCTCCCATCAGATTTGTTTATAGTTGCTTTATATCTTAGCTACTCTTATGTTAGGTGCATATATATATATATATATATATATATATATATAATGACTATATATTCTTTTTTTCATTTAAGAATTAATAACCATTTTTATTAAGGGGTCAAATTTAACGATAAACCCAGAGGCATAGAATTCTCTGATTGCCTTGGGAACTCTATGTATTTTAGGGGGAGGCATTGTTCTGTCTGCTTACTCTATTTTTCAACAATCTTCTTTCAGCTCCCAAAAGTGACCCATGAAAACTTCAAGTGTACAATGCAACATCTAACAGCTTGACTGTTAAGTGGGATCCTGCTAGTGGTCATGTGCAGAAATATAGGATCACTTATCAGCCTTCCACTGGGGAAGGCAATGAGCAAATGGCAACTTTTAAATAAAAATTATAACTTAAATAAATTCTACCCATTTCTCTTCAAACTCTTTTTCCCCTCAGTGTTTAGTTAGTCATAATTACTTTTTATTTATTATTATACTTTAAGTTCTGGGATACATGTGTAGAATGTGTAGGTTTGTTACATAGGTATATACGTGCCATGGTGATTTGTTGTACCCATCAACCCATCATCTACATTAGGCATTTCTCCTAATGCTATCCCTCCCCTAGCCCCCCACTCCCCGACAGGCCCCAGTGTGTGATGTTCCCCTCCTTATGTCCATGTGTTCTCATTGTTCAACTCCCACTTATAAATGAGAATATGCAGTGTTTGGTTTTCTCTTCCAGTGTTAGTTTGCTGAGAATGATGGCTTCCATCTCCATTCATGTTCCTGCAAAGGACATGAGCTCATCCTTTTTTATGGCTGCATAGTATTCCATGGTGTATCTGTGCCACATTTCCTTTATCCAGTCTATCACTGATGGGCATTTGGGTTGGTTTGAAGTCTTTGCTATTGTGAATAGTGCTGCAATACATGTGCATGTGTCTTTATAGTAGAATGATTTAAAATCCTTTTGGTATATTCTCAGTAATAGGATTGCTGGGTCAAATGGTATTTCTGTTTCTATATCCTTGAGGAATCGCCACACTGTCTTCCACAATGGTTGAACTAATTTACATAGATATTCTTAATGAGTTGATTTTTGTCCTTATATAATGACTTTATTTGACTCTTACAATATTTTACCTAGAGTCTAGTGTATCTTACATAAGTGTAGCTAACTCTGCACCATTTGTTTCTATTAGCATAGGTAATCTCTTCCCAATCCCTTCATTTTCAACGTGTGTTCTTAAAGCTGAAATGTGTCTCTTGTAAGCAGCATATAGTTGGTTTTTTAAAAAATTCATTCACCCACTCAGTCTTTTGGTGAATTTAATTACTATACATTTAAAGTAATTATTGATAGGTAAAGACTTACTATTGTCATTTTGGTTATTGTTTTCCCTCTGTTTTGTAGATTATTTTTTCCTTTCTCCCTCCATTTTCCCTTGTGCTTTCATAATTTTCTGTTGTGGTATACTTTATTTCCTTTTAAAAGAAATTGTATATATACTATAAACTTTTGCTTTGTAGTTACCATGGGAGTTACACAAAACATTTTATAGTTATAACAATCTATTTAAGCTGATAACAATTTATTTTCAATTGCCCATAAAAATCCTACACTTTTACTTACCTCAGCCTCCATATTTTGTTTTAGTTTGCACAATTTACATTTTATATACAGTTTGTCCCATTACAAATTATTGTAGCTGTAGTTATTTTATTATTTTTGTCTTTAATATTTTGCTGAAGTTGTAAGTGATTTATGCACCACCATTACAGAATTATAGTGTTCTGAATTTGATTATGTTCTTGTCTTTGCCAGTGAGTTTTATATTTATATTTTATATTTTATGTTTATATTTTGTGTTACTAATTAACATCTTTTTGTTTCTGCTTGAATGATTCCCTTTAGCATTTTTTTGTTCAGCAGACATAATGATAATAAACTCCTAAGCTTTTCTTTTTCTGTAAAATCAAAAAGTCTTTATCTCTCTGTCATTGCTTATTGATATATAATAGCTGCATATATTTATGGGGCACATGAGTTTTTTTATATATGCATGCAATGTGTAATTATCCAATCAAGATAAATGGAATATCCATCACCCCAAATATTCATCACATCTTTGTGTTTCAAACATTCATAATCCTCTCTCTAGCTTTTTCAAAATATATAATGAATTCATATTAACTATAGTTGCCCTATTGTCCTGTCTCTTCATTTTTGAAGAAAAGCTTTGCCAGGTAAAATTTGTTTGACAGGCATTTTTTTTTTTTTTGTCACAGCACTTTCAATATGTCACCCCACTCTCTCCTGACTTGCAAGGCTTCTGTTAAAATATCTAATAACCTATGGCCATTTTTGTATTTCTTGTATTCCTTTTTGTCTTGCTGGATTTGAAGATCTCTCTTTGTCTTTGATATTTGAAAGTTTGATTTTTTGTATGGGCATCACTAGTTTATTACTGATGTATAAAGTAATATTTATATTCTTTTTTTCTAAATTTTTTTATTTCAGTAGGTTTTAGGGGAATAGGTCATGTATGGTTACAAGAATAAGTTCTTTAGTGGTGATTTCTGAGACTCTGATGCACTCATCACTCCAGCAGTGTACACTGTATGCAATGTGTAGTCTCTTATTCCTCACCACACCCTGCTCTTTACCCCTGAGCACCCAAAGTCCAATTTGCCATTGCATCCTCATAGCTTAGCTCCCACATATGAGTCAGAATATACAATGTTTGGTGTTTCATTCCAGAGTTATTTCACTTAGAATAATAGTCTCCAGTTTCATCCAGGTTGCTGGAAATGCCATTATTTCAATTATTTTTTGGCTGAGTAGTATTCCATGGTGTATGTGTATATATATCTCACATTTTTCTTTATCCATTTGTTGATCTCACATTTTTCTTTATCCATTTGTTGATTGATGGGCATTTGGGCTGGTTCCATATTTTTGCAATTGCAAATTGTGCTGCTATAAACATGCATGTGCAAGTATCTTTTTCATGTAATGGCTTTTTTTCATCACGTAGGGATTGGGATTGCTGGATCAAATATATGTACTTTTAGTTTTTAAAGGAATCTCCACATTGTTTTCCATAGTGGTTGCACTAGTTTATATTTCCACCAACGATGTAAAATTATTCCCTTTTCAATACATGTCTGTCAACATCTATTTTTTTTATTATGGCCATTCTAGCAGGAGTGAGGTAGTGTTGCATTGTGGTTTTGATATCCATTTCCCTGATAATTAGTGATGTTGAGCGTTTTTTTCCATATGCTTGTTGGCCATTTATATATCTTCTTTTAAGAATTGCCTATTCATGTCTTTAGCTCACTTTTTGATGGGTTAGTTTGTTTTTCTATCGCTGATTTGTTTGAGTTCTTTGTAGATTTTAGATATTAGTCCTTTGTCAGATGTATAGATTGTGAAGATTTTTTTCCCACTCTGTGGGTTATCTGTTAACTCTGCTGGTTATTTCTTTTGCTGTGCAGAAGGTTTTAGTTTAATTAAGTCCCATCTATTTATTTTTTTGTTGTTGCTTTTGCTTTTGGGTTCTTGGTCTTGAAGTCTTTGCCTAACCCAATGTGTAGGAGGGTTTTTCCAATGGCATCCTCCAGAATCTTTACGGTTTCAGATTTTAGATTTAAGTTTTTGATCCATCATGAGTTGATTTTGGTATAAGGTGAGAGATGAAGATCCAGTTTTATTTTTCTACAGTGGCTTGCCAGTCATTCCAGTACCATTTGTTGAATAGGGTGTTCTTTCCCCACTTGATGTTTTTGTTTGCTTTGTCAAAAATCAGTTGGCTGTAAGTATTTGCTTTTATTTCTGGGTTCTTGATTCTGTTCCATTGGTCTATGTGCATATTTTTATACCAGTACCATGCTGTTTTCGTTGTTATGGCCTTATAGTATAGGTTTGAAGTCAGGTAATGTAATGCCTCCAGAATTGTTCTTTTTGTTTAGCCTTGCTTTGGCTATGTGGGCTCTTTTTTGGTTCCATATGAATTTTAGGATTTTTTTTTCTAGTTCTGTAAAGAATGATGGTGGTATTTTGATGGGAATTGCATTGAATATGTATATTTCTTTTGGCAGTATGGTCAATTTTACAATATCAATTCTACCCATCTGTGAGCATGGGATGCATTTCTGTATTAGTCCGTTCTCATTCTTCTATGAAGAAATACCTGAGATTGGGTTAATTATAAAGAAAAGAGCTTTAATTGACTCACAGTTCCACATGGCTGGGGAGGCTTCAGGAAACTTGGCAGAAGGCACCTCTTCTTGGGGTAGCAGGAGAGAAAATAAGTGCCACCAGGGGAAATGCCAAAAGCTTATAAAACCATCAGCTCTCATGAGAGAACTCACTCACTATCATGAGAACAGCATGGGGAAGGCCACTCCCATGATTCAATTACCTACCACTGATTCCCTCTTATGACATGTGGGATTATGGAGATTGCAATTCAAGATGAAGTTTGGGTGGGGACACAGCCAAACTATATCACTTTCTATTTATTTTTGTCATCTATGATTTCAGCAGTTTTAGTATTCCTTGTAGAGGTCTTTTCTTGTAGCGGTCTTTCAGTAGTTTTAGTTTTTCTTGCAGAGGTCTTTCATGTCCTTGGTTAGGTATATTCCTATTTGGTTTTTTTATGGAAGCTATTATAAAAGGGGTTGAGATATCAATTTGATTCTTAGCTTGGTTGCTCTTGGTATATAGCAGAGTGACTGATTTGTGTACATTAATTTTGTATCCTGAGGTCACACCTTATGAAACTGGAAAAACAGGAACAATCAAAACCCAAACACAGTGGAAAAAAAGAAATAACAAAGATCAGAACAGAACTAAATGAAATTGAAAGAAAATAGACAATTCAAAATATAAATGAAACAAAACGCTGGTTCCTTCAAAAGATAAATAAAATTGATAGATCATTAAGAAAATTAACCAAGAAAAGAAGACAGAAAATCCAAATAAGCTCAATTAGAAACAAAACAGGAGATAATACTACAGATACCACAGAAATACAAAAGTTTATTCAGGACCACTGTGAACACCTTTATGTGCATAAACTAGAAAACGTAGAGGAGATGGATAAATTCCTGGAAACATACAAACCTCCTATATTAAGCCAGGAAGATATGGAATGTCTGAACAGACCAATAACAAGCAGCGAGATTGAAATGATAATAAAAAATTATCAACAAAAACAAGTCTAGTAATGGACTGATTCACAGCTGAATTCTATCAGATATTCAAAGAAGAATTAGTACCAATCCTATTGGCACTATTTCAAAAGATAGAGAAAGAAGGAATCCTCCCTGAATCATTCTATGAAGCCAATATCACCCTAGTATCAATACAATGATATAACAACAAACAAACAAACAACAACAACAAAAACTACAGACCATTATCTCTGATGAACATAGATGCTAAAATCCTCAACAAAATACTAGCAAATTGAATCCAACAGCATTTAAAAAAAAAGATAATCCACCATGATCAAATGGGTTTCATATAAGGGACACAGGGATGGTTTAACACACTCAATAAATGTAATATACCACATAAACAGAATTAAAAACAAAAATCTCATGATTATCTCAAAGATGGAGAAAAAGCATTTGACAAAATCCAGCAGCCCTTTATGGTTAAAACCCTCAGCAAAATCAACATAGAAGGGACATACCTTAAGATAATAAGAGCCATCTATGACAAACCCACAGTAAACATTAAACTGAATGAGAAAAAGTTGAAAGCATTCCCCCTGAGAACTAGAATAAGACAAAGATGCCCAGTTTCACCACTTCTATTTAACACAGACCTGGAAGTCCTATCCAGAGCAGTCAGACAAGAGAAAGAAATAAAGGGCATCCAAATAGGTAAAGAGGAAGTCAAACTGTCACTGTTTTCTGATGATATGATTGTATACCTAGAAAACTCTAAAGACTCATCCAAAAAGGTTCTAGAATGGACAGTTGGATTATAATGTGTCTTGGTAAAGTCTTCTTTGGATTGAATATGTTTGGAAACTTTTCAGCTTCATGTACCTAAATGTCCATATCTCTTCCAGGAAGAGAAGGAAGTTTTCAGCCATTAAAATAAGCTTGCTGCTCCTTAAAATAAACTTATTCTCCTTTTTTCTTTTCTTTTTTCTTAATTTCCTAATTCAGATGTGATATGGTTTCACTGTGTCCCCACCCAAATCTCATCTTGAATTATAGCTCCCATAATTCCCATGTGTTGTGGGAGGAACCTGGTGGAAGGTAATTGAATCATGAGGGCAGGTCTTTTTCTGCTGTCCTCTTGGTAGTGTGTGAGTCTCATGAGCTGATAATTTTATAATGGGGAGTTCCCCTACACACACTGTCTTTTGCCTGCCGCCATGTAAGATGTCCTGTTGCTCTTCCTTTGTCTTCTGCCATGATTGTGAGGCTTCCCTAGCCATGTGAAATGTTAGTCAATTAAACCTCTTTCCTATATAAATCGCCCAGTCTCAGGTATGCCTTTGTTAGCAGCATGAGAACAGATTAATAAAGTAAATTGGTACTGGGTAGTAGGTGCTGATGTAAACATAGCAAAAATGTGGAAGTGACTTTGGAACTGGGTAACAGTTTAGAGGTTGGAACAGTTTGGAGGGCTCAGAAAAATACGGGAAAATATGGGAACATTTGGAGTTTCCTAGAGGCTTGTTGAATGGTTTTGACCAAAATGTTGATAGTGATATGGACAATGAAGTCCAGGTGGAGGTGGTCTCAGATGGAGAAGAGGAACTTGTTGGGAACTGGAGTAAAGGTTACACTCACTATGCAAAGAGACTGGTGGCATTTTACCCCTGCCCTAGAGGTCTGTGGAACTTGGAACTTGTGAGAGGTAATATAGGGTATCTGGCAGAAGAAATTTCTAAGCTGCAAAGTGTTCAAGAGGAAGTAGAGCATAAAAGTTCAGAGAATGTGCAGCCTGATGATGCGATAGAAAAGAAAACCCCATTTTCTGGGAAAAAATTCAAACTGGCTGCAGAAAATTGCATAAGTAAAGAGGAACCAAATGTTAATCACCGAGACAATGGGGAAAACGTCTCCAGGGCATGTCAGAGACCTTCACAGCAGCCCCTCTCACCACAGGCCCAGAGGCCTAAAAGGAAAAAATGGTTTCGTTGACCAGGTCCAGGCCCCGCTCTGCTTTGTGCAGCATAGGGACTTGATATCCTGCATCTCAGCTGCTTCAACTCTAGCCATGGCTAAAACAGGCCAATGTATGGCTTAGGCTGTTGCTTCAGAGGGTGCACAGAAGTCAAGAATTGAGGTTTGGGAACCTCTGCCTAGATTTCAGAGGATGTATGGAAATGCCTGGATGTCCAGGCAGAGGTGTGCTGCAGGGTCAGAACCCTCATGGGGCTCTGCTAGGGCAGTGGGGAAGGGAAATGTGAGGTCAGAGCCCCCACACAGAGTCTCCGCTGGGGCACTGCCTATTGGAGCTGTGAGAAGAGGGCCACAATCCTCCAGGTCCCAGAACGGTAGATCCACTGACAGCTTGAACAGTGCACTGGGAAAAGCCACAGACACTCAATGCCAGCCTATGAAAGCAGCTGGGGGTCGGAGGGACATACCCTGCAGACCCACAGGGGCAGAGCTCCCCAAGGCCATGGGAGCCCACCTCTTGCATCAGCGTGACCTGGATGTGAGACATGGAGTCAAGGGAGATTATTTTGGAACTTTAAGGTTTTATGACTGCCCTATTGGATTTTGGAATTTCCTGGGGCCTGTAGCCCTTTTGTTTTGAACAATTTCTCTGATTTGGAATGAGTGTATTTACCCAATGCCTGTACCCCCATTGTATCTAGGAAGTAACTAACTTGCTTTTGATTTTACAGGCTCGTAACTGGAAAGGAATTACCTTGTGTCAGATGAGACTTTGAATTGTGGACTTTGAGTTAATGCTGAAATGAATTAAGATTTTGGGGGGCTGTTGGGAGGGCATGATTCGTATTGAAATGTGAGAACATGATATTTGTGAAGGACCAGGGGCAGAATATTGTGGTTTGGATGTGTCTCCACCCAAATTTATCTTGAATTTTAGCTCCCATAATTTCTACATGTTGTAGGAGAGACCTGATGGGAGGTGACTGAATCAGGGGGCAGGTCTTCCTGTGCTGTTCTCATGATAGTGAATAAGTCTCATGAGATCTGATGGTTTTATAAATGGGAGTTCCCCTGCACACATTCTCTTTTCCTGCCATGTAAGATGTCATCTTGTTCTTACTTCGTCCCCCACCATGATTGTGAGGCCTCCCCAGCCATGTGGAACTGTAAGTCAATTAAAACTTTTTCCTTTATAAATTACCCAATCTCAGGTATGTTTTTATGAGCAGTGTGAGAGAAGACTAATACAAGATGTTAGCTCTTTAGATGGTGTTCTGTAAATCCCATGGGTGGTCTTCATTTCTTTTTATATTTGTATTCTTTTTCTGCTCTGACTGAATATTATAAAATGACCTTTGTTTTACTCCACATGTTGTGTTTTGTTATTGCTCGCCAGAGTGAAGTAGAGTGGCACAGGAATCATCATAATACGCTTCAGCTCTTAACTCCTGGCCTCCTCCCATTTCAACCTCCCAAGTAATTTGGATTACAGTTACAGATTACCACTGCATCCAGCTTAAATTGACATATTTTTTCATCTGCTTAATCAAGTCTACTGTTGATGCTCCCTGTGACATTTTTCATTTCACTCATTGTATTCTTCCACTCCAGAGTTCTATTTTGTACTTTTTAAAAAATTTCTTTCTTTTAATAAACTTCTAGTTTTGATCATGCAATTTTTATGTCACTTTGTTGCATGATATCTGTGTTTTCTTGTAGCTTGCAGAGCTTCCTTACAACAATTATTTTAAATTCTGTTTTGGCAATTAGTCGATCTGCATTTCTGTGAGGTCGGTTACTAGAATGTTTTTGTGTCCCCTTGATGGTGTCATGCTTCCTTTATGTTCTTCATTTTCTTGAACTCTTGCATTGTTGTCTTCACAATTGAAGAATCACTTGCCGCTTCCACTCTTTACTGACTGGGTTTGAGAGAGACATGCCTTTACTACTCAGTCCAATTTTGGAATCTGAGGCTATTGGAGACCTTTCCTTTGAATGTTCTCACACCTGGTACTCCTTGGAAGTAATAATAATTATTATTATTATTATTGAGAGAAGAACCTTTGTCTTCTCTCAATCTTAGAAATTCAGGACAGATGCTAAGAGCCTGCTGCTTGTTTTTCCTAAAGTAGTGCTCTGAAGTGCTGAAATTTGTGTGCCTTCTCCCAATCCTGCAGAGTCAAGCCAGCCATCCACTTGGGAGGCTTGCACTCTCTGCAAAAATGCATTTGAAGAGCTTGCCTGTGGGATGAGGAGTGAGACACAGTGAGCATTTGGGGTGCCTGTGATCCAGTTGTGGGAAGGTCCACAGGTGAAGTATCCCAAAATTTCTGATTAAGTCCATGGAGTAGGTAATAGGGTCCATTTCTTCTCTCTCTCTCTCTCTGTTTTTGTTTTTTTCTCCCAGCCTTTCTCAACCTCTCAGCTGTGCTAATTATCTCAATATTCTGGATGGAGTAAGAAATACATGAACCTTTTGGAAAGTTACCTTATGGCTAGGGGTCTGGGCATTTATTCAACACAATCTCTTTTATTATTTTCTGTAGAAGAATCATTGAGTGAGGGTTTTCTCTGTGTAGTGAACTGTGCCACCTTAGAGGAAGAGTGGCATGGGTAAAGTTAAGGTTGTTCTTTTACTCTCTTCAGTGTATCTATTTTTATAATTTCCCCCTATTTGTGAGCTAGAATTTCTCAGCTGGATTTCCACACTCCTACAAAAGTATTCTTGTCCGTGAGTGGTTGTCAAAATTAATGCTTCTGCATTGGAATAAAAATAAAAAGCTGCTTTTTCTGCCATCTTTCTGATATCTTATAACCCATCTTTTATATGAAGTCCCTAAAATTCTGCTAAATTAAGAAATTGCTCCAAATCACAGAATAATTAAGTGGTGAGTCAAAATTTTAGCACAGATTTATCTGACTAGAAAGCCCCTGTTTATCTGCCAAGCCATGCTGTCCTTCACAAACCTGGTTGCTGTGCCCATTGGCCAGTTGTCCTGCATTCACATGAGCCTCCTCTGCTTTGCTGTCACACAACCTGGCTCCATTACATTTCCTCATCTTTAGTATCAGGAAAATAATAGCATCTGTGTGGTTTCTGAGAGGATTAAATGAGTTAAATACTTGAACAACCTTAGATCAGTGTCTGTCACATAGTAGGCACTCAATAAATGACAGTTGTTGTTATTTTTATTATTTTTTTTGCAGAACAAGTGTCAATGGTAATGGCATATGTGCATTTAGAGATAGTTGTCTGTTCTTTAATTATATCTACAAATTAAGAACTGTAGTAGTTATTTTCTATTATAAACATTTTTTAAAAGTTTGCTCTTTTTATAATTTCTTGCATTTCAAACTGGATTGTATTTCCAGTTTGAACAGTTACCTTCACTGATACCATTAAAAATTAAATATATTTTGCAAACAAATATGTGCCTTTGTACAATATTCTTGATCATAAAACATTCATTTTGTAAAAAATAACATTAAGAATTAACATTTTCAGTAGTCAGTATTTAATATATGTGCATACTACCTAAACATGAGATGATATTTTTGAAATATTTATGACATCTTTAACATGTCCTGTGTAAACTACACTACAGTCCTGGAAATTCAAGTTGTCATCTATTTCCACAAGGCTTGTGTAGACATAATATACTTATATCACAATCATTCTGCACTCCAATTTATTCAAATTCCACTATGTGGCTGTAAACATTACTGATTCTTTACCCTTGTAGAGGTTTCTTGTATTCATCTAGCAAAATTAGCATGCACTTTTTTTTTTTTAACATTTTAACTTCTCTAAACTTGGGATGTGTCTTTTAGACAATGTCATCTTATAGTTGCTGTAAATTAGACATCAGCCATAATATAGGCGTTATGGCATATGCATGCACAAACATTAAATGCAGCAATATAAGAATTCAAAAGAAACTTCCAGAAACAAAGGCGGAAAATACTTTTAATTCCTACTATCAAATTGACTGCAGAGGGGATAAGAGAGATGACAAATCAGAAGTTGTGGGCAACATTCAAAAAACAAGAACACACTACAAATTTTCCTGAATAGCTATTATTTTTTGGGATTTTAAAAAAGCAAATTTAGCAACATCAATAACTCTGTTGAGCAGAAATAATTATATTTCATGGATAAAACATAAGACTGACAACTCTGAGTTGAAAAGTGTTCAAAAGAAGCAAACTTCAAGTGTGCAGACATTTTAAGAATAATCTTACCAGTTTATTTTTTTTACTAAGTCTCAAAGAGCTTTTTCTGCAATGTATCAGGCTGAATTTATTGCATCTTTTCTTTTATGTTTGGGCTTATTCATGATATGAATGGACAGTGTGAAGATAACTTCAGAGGCATTCTCTTTAGAAACTGTAAGGCTTCCTGGGAAGGTTGACTGAGAAAGTGAGTAAGAATTCTATATCATAAGAATAATATGTCAGAGTTGCATTTGCAGTACTCCATATTTCTTAGCAGCATATAATATAACGGTACATTTTACAATCAGTGATGTTCTAGATACACTGAAGTAAGGTCTTTAAATGTCTGCTACCCCATAAAAGCATGAGTTCCTCCAGGTCACGCACCAGGTGCTACTCATTTTTGCATATTTTTGTAAAGTGCAACATTTTGTATAAAGAGAAAGAGAGTAAATAAATATGTGAATAAATAAATTAAAGATTCATTTTTGTATGTATGCTTTATGTCTTTCAATTATGAGACAAACTCTTGATTTATCCTTTGATTTATACATTGGGGAACTATTGAGTTGCTATTATATAAGGCAGGGGTTCCCAATCCCTAGGCCAGTCCTGGTGCCTGGCCTGTTAGGAATTCAACTGTACAACAGGAGGTGAGCAGGAGGAGGGCATTAACACCTAAGCTCTGCCTCCTGTTAGATCAGTGGTGGCATTAGATTCTCATAGGAACCAGAACCATTACTGTTAACTGCACATACAAGGGATGTGGATTGCACACTCCTTATGAGAATCTAGCTAATTACTGATGATCTGAGGTGGAAGAGTTTCATCCCAAAACCATCACCTGCCCCCTCACCCCTCGTTCATGGAAAAATTGTCTTCCATGAAACTGGTCCCTGGTGCCAGAAAGGTTGGGAACATTAGGAATTGGGGATTGCCAAAAAGGTCGGGGACATTAGGGATTGGTTGGGTCTAAAATGTAGAAAAAAATTCACATTTCCTGCTTTCAAGGAGCTCATGGTGTAGTGAATAAATACTTATATAGAGAGAAGCTACATATAGCCTGGCTTGAATGTTGTAATAGAAGTGTGTTTGAGATGAAATGCAAACAAAAATGATGCAATAAATTCAGCCTGGTATTTTGTGAAATATTTTCTAGGAAAAGAGGATATTAAACTGAGACTTGTATGGAGAGACAAGTTTTCAAGATAAATTGAGTGGCTTTTCTAGGTACAGAGATAAGTCTCTATAAAGCAAGTGGAGGAAGGAACAGTCCAGAGTCCAGCATGACAAAGAATCAAGTACATTTGTATAGGAAATAAAGGTAGTGGGGCATGTAGCTGAAAAAAAAAAAAAAAGTGCTAGCTTGTAGAGACTTTTAAGCCATGATAAATCTGATAAATTTGCAATTCATAAAAAATACCCTATAAAAGCAAAAACTTGCACAATGTGACTCCCAATGAATCATGGGAGGATCCCACAGACTTATTCATGGTACAAGTGGACAGTGGGAAGTAAACTTCAGAGGCATTCTCTTACTGTAAGACTTCCTAGGAAGGTTGAGAAGATGAGAAGGGAGAAAAATCGAGAGTCTTATCTCTAATCAGCACTAATGCATTGTACATTTCCCCAGAGCCCATTTCAATTTACTAGTTTATCCATTTGTTATTTTCAGTAAATTAATATCATTGCTCATCTCAAAGACATGAGTGTTTGACCCTGGAAAGAACAGGTAATTTATTTGAATAGAAGATTACGGAAGGGATTTTGTAATGTTGACATGTGCATGCTGATAAACGTATCAGTAAATGGAGAAGTTCATTACCAGAATATGACCCTTGAAAGTGTCACATTGACAATGCCAAAGATAATTGCCGCCATAAGCATGGACCAGGAGACAATCAAGCTAGGCTATTTAAATCCCAGAAGAAGTCACAGGTCTTTCCACATCCATTTTCATTTATCCTCCCTATGTTATTTCCTTCGGTATTCATAATGCAGCCTGTTCTTTACCCGTTAGTTTCCACATTAGAAAACAAGTCCCCTGAGCTGTGCCTCAGTTGTTAATCATTTGTGTACTTATCCTCCACGTCCATGTAGACAATACTAAGGTAATAACTTTTGAAATTAATTGAATTTCTTATAGTCTTCTTGTAGTTTTACCACTTTAAATTTTCTAAGTATAAAAAACGAAATATGCAGTGAGCCAAGATAGGGCCACTGCACTCCAGCCTGGGTTACAGAGCAAAAGCCTATCTCAAAATAAATAAATAAATAAATAAATACCCAGATAAAAGATTATTATGCTTGGTGTTTTTTTTTAACCTGTCCCTTGTTCTAAAGGGACTTTTTAAGCTACTTAATTATCTGCCACGATTTACAGATAATTTAAAGTACTTTATTATTTTAATGGCATGTAATGTGCCATACATATTCTTATAGTGTTTTTTTTATTTTATCATGTGCCAGACAGAGGCCACTTGCTGTTCAAAAATTCCTGTTGAGGGGATGGTGAAGGGAGGGTTGTTATTGTTAGTTTGTTTTTTTGTTTTGTTTTGTTTTCTTTTGTTATGTTTTGTTTCATTTTCTGGTCACTCACAGAGCCTACATTTGCCAGCTTCTTTAACCATGAGGGGTTGTTATAGACAATTTAATATAGGTACACACAACTTCCAGGCTTTGCCTATTAAAATTTTCCTGACGTATTTTGATGCAGACGAGTAGAGTGACCTTAGAAGCCAGATTCTGAAGAAGATAGTTTGGCTGTCTCAATGTGTTATGGGAAGCAGTGCACTGTGTACACACACCTGCTGACCAGGAGCACACACATTAGACTGTTATGTGTGAGAATCTTACGTATATTATCTTAAATCACTTAAATGATGGGCATGGTTTGTTAGAGTAATAAGGGTGTGCTTAACACATCCTAAAGGCATGTTAGGAGATCATGATGGATATTAAAAGGCCAAAGAGACCCACAAGAATAATCACGAAACTTCCCAGGAAGACAGATTAGCCCATCAAATGAGGAGGCACAAGTTTAAATCACAAATGCACAGCCTATAGGCAAGTTTGATGCCTATAACCTGCTGTGTTGATAATGGTGTAGGAGTAAGAGGATACATAGTTCCAGGGCATCTAGAAAGCAACTGCTTCTTTCCATTGGTGGCTAATTCCTAGTTCAAGCCCAGCAATGTGGAACAATTTGCAATTATAAAAATAAATCCCAGTTTAAACCTTGGGACGAGGGAATGTTTAACAGTAATTTAGGGAATCAAGTATCCAATACACTGAGCTGAGGCTTACAATGGCATCCAGTTCCAATGAGAAATTGTAACAAAACCTGAAATTAGGAGAGAAGCCCAAGCAGGCTACATTGCTGGAATACAAGAGGGAGACGGAAGCATGATGCATGAGGCTCTCGGGGTTCTGGTAGCTTCATGCACACTGGCCTCGGGAATGTGGCAAGAGACCATTTCCAGACCTCGCCAAGGCATAGTGACCACTGAATTCTTGCTAGCCATAAACTGGAAAGATCAGAGCCCAGAAGCACTGGCCTTTAAAAACCCTCGGATGGGCAAGACCAAATAGACAGGGACTGACATTGTCACAGCACACGGTTGGAATTTTATTCAATAAAGTATGAAATATCCCCAACTTTTGTATTGATGAACATTATAGTATTTGTGATATACCATTGCACTAATCATTTGAAGATTAACTTGTAATGTTACACATATTTAAATATAATCAAAACCTGTCACATAGTAAAGTCACATAATGCACCATTCTATTAATCAAAGATTACAAGGCAATTACTTTTATAACATTGGCAACATTACGACAATGGGAGAGAAATAGACGATAATGTGAAAGTCATTGCTAAATTAAAGATTTAGAAATGCAATCATAAGAATGCTAAATGAAGTGAGGACAAAATAGACCAGGAACAAAATTAGTTTCTTGTTTGTTAGAAATGAAGGGGTAACATAAAGTCACTGTAGTAAGTGTAAAGCCAAACATCTTCATGTCAGCAGAGGAAGGCATTACAGGAAACCCCTTCCTAATATATTTAACTTTTCTCTTTAATACTGCTGAGTTGAGTACTGTAAAATGATATGTTCATTATTGAATAACTTTGACTTCTAAAAATTAAAAAGTAACTTTTTAGAAAAATAAGATTATGAATGAATTGCCCCAAACCAATACATCTTTATGAAAAACATCCAGTAATACAATATAATATCAATACCAGCGTGGTTAAAAAAAAAAGTCTGTTACCTGCCAAACGAAAAAAAAAATTACTAGGTAATATATTGGACTTCACCACTAAAATCAAAGTTAATTTCTCAATGCCAGAGGGTACAAGCAAGTTTGAAGCTACTAAGTTACAGAGACAAGGACAAAATGCAAAATGCTCATAGATTAAGGGGAACCATGCAGAAAGCACTTTCAAGACAGGACAGGGGACATGTCCACACTGTGCCAAGACAAATAAAGAAATGAGGTAAATAAACATCATGTACTTTAATCCATGTCTCTATGACATGTGTTCAGCTGTCTTAGTAAACTTTGCATTCAATTGCTCTTACTTGAATGGCATGAAAGTGTTAGTGTAATAAAAAAATATAAATGAACCAACTAGACTTTTGTGTTACATTGATATCATCCCCTTCCATACTAATTAAATATGAGTTAATTTGAATCATGTATTGGAGAAGAACAGACTTTACTAAAGGCCATTATTAAATGCCTACGCATTGCAAGTACCTAGCATTTTTACATTTTAGACAGTCGTTCATATGCACTCATGCACATATATATGAACTATAATTTTCAAATATTTTAAATACATTGAAATCCACTACAACATAAACTACACATATGAGTAGTCTAGACTGACAGAATAGCATACACAATCACATGAAAGCTGAAAAACCAAGGCATAGTTGACACTACTGAGTTCAAATTTACAATATGGGATGTAGTGGGAAGGAAAAAGGGAAGATTTGGGTCCATACAAAATTGGTACAGGTACGTTCTATAGCCACCACAAAGTCTTGGGAAATTCCTGCAATATGAAATGATGTAATTGTCCCAGTGAAGCTAATTTAGGAAGCTAATCGTCATGGCAGAGTAGATTTCTTACAGGCGTAAGAACATTTAGGCAGTTATTGCCATTGTTTAGAGAAATAGTTATAATGAGTGTAAAACAGAGCAGTCTCAGGAGAGATGGAAAGTTAGGAACAGACAGGAAAGATATTGTAGAAACTAGAAATTACAATTTAGGTTGCAGTTCTTTGGAGCTTCCTGATCTATTCATGATGACACAAAAATTCTGTGTTTTTTGAAGTAGAAATCTGGCTGGAGAAAGGAACAAAACACAGATCAACTATGCAGAGATATTTGAACAACCACCACAGCAAACTCCTAGAAAGTACTCTGGATTCACAACGCCGAGTTCCAATTTCCTCAGTTATTAACACTATAATCCTAGAATACATATACATTACAAATATGCAGAAAACTCTTAATTTTCTCCACAATGTTTTGGAAAGGTAGCAGCCATTGATTAATGCTTGGCCCATTGCAGGTAGCTAGATGGTGATATGCCATCATTCCTTCTTCACTTAGCTACAATAGAAGAAACTTCCTGTTATCAATTATACGGTTACTCTCTTGTACAGTTTATATAGCAAAGGCATTATATATTATTTTTTCTGTTCCTTTATCGTTTTAAAAATGCTGAATTCAATTTTAGCATGCTTAGAAGTTGACCAATTATATTTTTACTATTATTACAGATTTGTCTAAAATTATGTATTATATTTTATTTTTAAAAACATTTTAAAAGAGTTTCGCTCTTGTTGCCCAGGCTGGAGTGCAATGGCAGGAACTCGGCTCATTGCAACTTCCGCCTGCCAGATTCAAACGATTCTCCGGCCTCAGCCTCCCAAGTAGCTGGGATTACAGGCACCCACCACCACTCCCAGCGAATGTTTTTTGTGTATTTTTAGTACAGACGGGGTTTCACCATGTTGGTCAGGGTCGTCTCGAACTCCTGACCTCAGGTGATCTACCGGCCTCGGCTTCCCAAAGTGCTGGGGTTACAGGCGCAAGTCACCATGCCGGGCCAGCTCCTAAGTTCTTCTGACATGACCTTTTTACTCTTGGATAGCTCCCTTTCCTTCTAGAATGAAAAGATGTTTTAGGCTTATCCTATGTTTAGCTCACTCTAAGCAGGAGTCCTTGTTTCTTTTAGAGGAAAATGGCATTTTAGGCACTAGTAGATAAAGTCCTAATTAAAATTAAAGAAATAAAAACCTCATTTGAATGGTTTTTTAGCTCTGTCGAAGTTTCCTGACTTATACAAATTTACATTCGGAATCTTTTGTTTGATCATGATGCAAGAACAATTGGTAGGACAGTATTTCTTGGAAAAAAAGGTGAATTGAGTTATGGAATTGTGCTTTAATTTTTTTATTATTTTGGGGGCCAAATCTCACTTCATTATTGAGAAATAATGAGTTACAATTACCGTTACCACCTTCCTCCCTAGCACTTTTGATCCAACATTTGTTTATAACGGTAGACTCAATACCAAATATAAGGAAAATAAGAAAGTTTCAATTTTTTTCTTTCAAAAAATATTATTTAAAAGCTAAAATATTTTTGGTAGCACATTTCCCCTGTAACTGGTAATTTATCCATGTAAAGACATCCCTAGAGAGAGAGCATATACTTGCTGAGTAAAAGTATCATGGAATGGGTCTATGCAGTTATTTTTTATTAAATTTCCATTAGTGTTAAAACGGATGATAATAAGATACTAATATGCTTATATTTCAATTCACCAAACTAAAAAATTATCAAGTTTCTTTTAGCCTCTGCTAATTGTACAAATATAATGCAGATAGATTTTTGTGAAATAATATTTGTGTTCTGTTATGAAACCCAATTATAAATGTGGACATATGAACAAGTAATTACGCTCCCTTGTTATGAATGGGAATAATTTGTCATGGAACTTAGTATTCCTGCAGGCATTCTCAGAATATATTTCCAGGTAATAAAAATAGTGCAAGAATATACAGAAGTGAAAATTAGTCTCAAGTGAAGGCCTCCCCAGAGAAGCAGTGGGGTCTTTCCTAGCTCAAGTGCATGGCCAGAGGCTAGTAGTACACAAATAATGGTCAGTAACCAGTTGGATTTTTCAAAAGGAAATATTTTTCTGGGATGGCACAGTAGATAGGCGTGTTTTATGATTGAGGCATGAATAGAATAGGCTTGAGATCCAGCTTGTGGGTTGTTACATTGAGACCCTACAGGTGGCTGTAGGATATTAATGTGAAACCTTCAGATAATGGAGGAAAAATCATGGAGTATTTAGAATTCAATTATCATAAACTCAGAATCTCAATTTCTACCCCTTTTCTAAAATGAGAAGTGATTTTTAATATTACCAAATTTGCATGTGATTCCGCACTAAGAGTGAAAACCCATATAAGAGTGTCAGACCATCAATAATTCAAACAGCATTTTATCGGGTAGAAATTTTCATTTTTTTTCTTGCATTCCCTAAACACATATTAAGGGAAGTGACTTTATTCTGGCTTAGCTATTTAGGAACCTGGCAGTGTTCTCAAAATGACTTCTGGATTAAAATGCTCTAGCTATTCTGGTTAAAAGGCAAGTTTCTTCCTCCTAACTAAACTCACTGTAGCATTTATTTAAAATAAAATTGAGTTGAGTTCATTTTACTTGCTCCTCCATTACCAGTTGTAAAGAGTGTGCATTCAGAACAAATCAAGGCATTTTAGTTGAGTGGACAGAGAAAAGCTCAGCGTCTGCTTTTGCAGGTGCACTGATTTAATAGTCCCGGCAAGGCACAGCTTATTGTTAGCAGGTAACAGGCAATGGAGGGAGCAGGCAGCCCTATTTAGAGTTATAGATGCAAAAGTGGCATCAAAACTTTTACCTTTGATTTCCATTTGTACTTTTCGCTAGATTGGATTTCTGGGAAAGTTTCTTCACTTCTTTGAGTCTGTTGCCTCATCTTTGAAACATGCATAAAAGTATTTCCCATTTGAAATGTCGGTGGCTTTTAAACAGTGGACTGACTAGCAATGCACTTTACAAAGAGACTCCTTTCATCTTCTTTCTGCATTCTTTCAGGATTCAGATCAAGCATTCATCTCCTTCCAAAATGTTTCCCTGGCCGATAAAAGTAATAATAATAATAATAGTTAACATTCCTCAAATATTTACTCTGTGCCCAACAGATTCAAGAGTTTTGCACAAATTATCTCATACATTCATCACAAACCACTCTCTGTGGTTGTATTACTATCTTCATTTTACAGATTTTACAGATTAAAAAAGCTGAGACATAGGAGGTGTAAGTAACATGTTCAAGATTCCATTGTGGTAAATGGGAGAGCAGAGGCTTGGACCTTAAGAGTCTGAGACAGAGTCCTTGCTGTCAGCTATTGCAGAGTTCTGCTCACACTGTGTGGTGTTTATGGCCCCCTACCCTAGACTCTTTCACAGTATTTACTGCACTTCATTGTAGTTTTCGGTTGGTGTGTTTTTACCTCTAGATCATCAGCTTCTCGAGAGAATTAACTCCTTCATACTCAAGTACAAGATGTAGCATACAGAGTATTTAAGAAAATAAATAGTGCATATGAACATTTAGCATAAAACATAATTTGATGAGAAAGAGTTGAACAGAAACATCCAGTAGATTGTCTCATGGGTGGGAGGGTGGCTGTGATACTTGCTGTGGGGAATAATTGACAATACTACTCAGAAAGTAACCACTAAGAAATGCTTTCAGAGCAATCAACCTTTTATGTTTCTGTGTCTTCATTAGATTAAAACCTTAAGAGAGCAGGGAGGTTTTCTTATTTAATTTATTTTTTAGCCTTCATTCCTAATATAGTACTTGGTACAAAGTAGTAATTTAGGTAATGCTTGTTGGATTCATCTCAAATTTTAGTTCTTTCTTTTTGCCAAAAATGGAATCAGCTTGTTATGCTACCCATTCTACTCAGAAATTCAAATATGTGTAGATCTTGAGAAGGTGATCTTAAAATTTATGTGAAATCATAAGTGTTCAAGAGGAGTCAGGGTAACTTTGAGAAAGAAGAATAGACAGTAGGCTTGTCTTATTAATTATAGATTATATATTAAAATGCTATGAATTAAATGATTGTAATATGGTACAGATTTTAATAAAAAATTTGGGATAAAAATTTTAATTAAAAAATTGAGAATTAGGCTCATGCATGTATAAAATTCATATATAGTATGCATGTAGTAAGTAACGTGTATGAAATAAGCAATATTTCAACTAAGCAGAAAAAGCTCGATTATGGAATAAATGACATTGGGTTAGTTAAGTATCTATTAAGGAGGGGAGAAAAATCAAGTCAGACTGTTTCTATCAGTTCTAGATAGATGACAAATAAATTTTTCAAAACAAGACTAAACAACAAAAAAAAAACAATAAATATAAACCTGGAAAATGTGAGAATACATTAATGCGGTCATGACTTTAGACTTATCATACTATTACAAGTAAGCTTCTGAATCGTATGCATTCTATTATTGTTGTATGCCTCACATAGCACGTGGCACACTAAACTGAACATCAAAGGATCTCCTTAAGTCATTATTAATTTTAGTATTCTCTGCGTGAAGTAGGTTGGAAAAAAGTATAGTTTCTTGAAACTTCTATTTTTAAAGGAGCTAATCCAAATTTATATTTGGCTATGAATTTTACAGCTCTATCTAGATCTGATGAAGATAGATCTGTTAGCTTCTGGGGGCCTGTTTTAAGGTCTTAGATGTTCTTGTCTCATCTTATTTTGACCTTGGTGATGGGGCAGTGTACTTTAGGATATTAGCACAAATTAAGAAAAGATAAGCATTTGAGGCTATGGATAGCCTAATAACCCCAATTTGATCCCATTGATCATTACACATTTTATATAGGTACCCCAAACATATGTACAATTAAGATACATCAATAAAAATACAAAAAATGGTGGAGTTTATGTTTCCAACAGCCTAAGAGGGCATAGAAAAGCTCAGTTTCAGTGTTGATTTTTCTATTTGGTGACTAAAATACTAGTAGTAATTTCATCTTCTATGAAAGAGAGTAGAATGTAGTCAAATCTTGTAACAGAATGACACATAAAATATTTTCTTTTACTTCAATTAACTTGAATAGGATGGAAAGGTCAATATGCTTATTCCTATGTATGACATAAATATAAGGCATTATTTAAAAAACATGGACATTTCACAACAAAATTTAAGCAGCATTTAAACATAAATAAAAATCATCTTGCATTTTGAAGGATAAGAAGCAAGAAGCGTCTGTATCAGGTTTTTTTTTGTTTTTGTTTTTGTTTTTTTAAGACTGAGTTTCACTCTTGTTGCCCAGGCTGGAGTGCAGTGGCATGATCTCGGCTCACCGCAACCTCTGCCTCCTGGGTTCAAGCGATTCTCCTGCTTCAGCCTTCCTGAGTAGCTGGCATTACAGGCATGCACCACCACGCCTGGCTAATTTTGTATTTTTAGTAGAGAAGGGCTTTCCCCATGTTGGTCTGGCTGATCTCGAACTCCCGACCTCAGATGATCCACCCGCCTCCATCTCCCAAAGTGCTGGGATTACAGGCATGAGCCACCACGCCCAGCCGTATCTATGTCAGTTTTAAAGTAAAGACATCGATGGATATACTGATCTGGAATGTCTGGAATACAGTTTTATAGTCTGAATTTTAAATTGAAGTTTTGCATGCCGTATTATCTCTGCTTCCCTAAAGGTCTGGATGATATCTATTTACTTCTGAAGATTTTCCTCATACATCCAGCGTTCGTCTTCACTGAGTAACTACAATACCCCTGCAATTATTCCATGTCTCTCATGCATCATCAATTCATTTTTCTGTATAGGATGTGTCCTAACAGCTTATAAACATATGTAAATATATTCCTTAGTTGACTTCAGATGCACATTTTTTTTTACTTGTTTACATGGAAAAATAATGAATAAAGTGCTTCTAAATGTCCTCATTTTCTAATGTCTAAAGTTCTCTTCTCCACTGGGTCCCCACGACTATACAGCTATTGTTCACAGCATTGTTATCAATAACCTACTCCTTGATCTATCAAATAGCCACTTACCTTACTTGGCTTCTCAGAAAAAAATGGACAAATATTGTCTACTTGCCGCTGGCTTCTGGATTACATAATTGCCCTAATTTCTCATTAGTTTCCTGGCAATTTCTCACGAGATTTTTTTTCTGGCTTTGCCTCCCTGCTTAACATCTATTAAAATATCTGAGGACATAGTAGAGATTCTTCTTCCTTATTTATCTACATAAGTAACCTCATTCAGTCTGTGGCTCTAAGATATTTATTTCCAGTCCCACTCTTTACTTGTAGGTCCAGACTTACATTTGTGCATCACCCTGTGGATCTTTTTTCCTTTCTTCAAAAGCTTCTTCAAATCAGTTGCTAAAGTGAAAAACTAGGTGTCTTTCTTTTCTTCTTCCTACACCCAGTCCATTAGGAATTGCTATGAACTTTATCTTGAAATATAGGCAGAAGTAAACCCCTTCACTCCAATTCCACTGCACACATGCTGGTCAAAGCAGCCACCATTTTTCATCAGGACTCCTTCAATAGCCTCCTGATCTTGTTTTGGCCTCATCCTTACAATTCACTTTTCACTCAGCAACCAGATTTCTAATTATTTTTTTATAAAGATTATAACACTCATTCTTTTAATGTCTCTAATGGCTTCAAATTTTAGTAAAAATCCGGACACTTTATTTTTGGGGGAGTAAAAAGCCTTTTATAATTCAGCCCTTGACTATCTCTTCAATTTCTCTTTATGTAACTCTCCTCTTCATCTTTTATTCCCTATATTCTTGACTCACTAGTATTTTTCCTGTTTCTCACAAATTATAAGCTTATTTGAACATTAAGCCTTGCTCTAATGTTATATATTTCCCTGAAGTGTCCTCACCTTTCAACTTCATCACCAGATCTCAGTTTGAGTACCATATTCTCATAGGGGCTTCTGTTGTCAATCTAATGTCTGACTTGTTCACTTGCTATTGCTCTATCCTATTTTAATTCTCTAAGAACATTCTTTACTTTTCGTTTGTTTGCTTGCTTGTTGCTCACTTGTTCTCTCGTCTCACACAGGCATGCAATTCCATAAGAGCAAAACCTTTCGTCTCTTGTTCTCCTTGTATTTCCATTGGCCAGAAAGGCATATGATATATAACAGTTGCTCAAAAAATACCACTTGAAAGAATTGGTAAATTGGTAATTTACTATTTGTTTGTCATCTATGTCTGAGACTAATGACTGGCATGATTCATTCTTTGTATCTTCAGTAATCCCATGATAGCAACAAAATCTATATATGAAAAAATGCCCAAATAAATGTAAGATTCATTACCAATACTCCCATCATTGGATCTCTCAAAAGTCCTAAATAGTAATCTTCAATTGCAAAGTAACCTAGTTTTATTGTACATGATTGAAAGAAAAAGAGAATTCAGAACTTGTAGAAAAGGTGACTCTATGACCTTCCCAGACCTGTAAGAGGGTGCACCTGAAGATGATGCAAACCTCAGACACTGTGTCACCCCTGCCACCCCAGAGAAAGACAGGTGCTATAAAGCACAGCCCAGCCACCCTAGCTATGCCCTTTCCAAATGGCTGACTGGAAAATCTTTGAGCATAATAAAATTATTTTTGTTTTTTATGCCACTAAGTTGGCAGTGGTTTATCACACAACCATAGCATGGATGAAAGTCATTAGTAAAAGCATCTGTGTTTTGTGGATCAAGAGGGTATGTGGAGCTACAGTGTCCCCAGGTACCTAGACCGTCTCAGACCAGGTGGGAACGAAAGCTGTTCGCAGACACTAATATCTCTATGTGGAATCCTTATGTTGTCCTCCTTCTAGAGATTGTACAGTCTTGGGATTTATTCTGGCCATTGGATGACAGAAAGTACAGAACTCATACTCACTGCAGATGTGAATTAGCACAGGTCAGGCCCTGCCGTGGAAAAATTTTGAATACAGTATGAGAAAAAAGTCAATTGCATGGAGGCCAAAATGTTACATGAAACACAAAATAAGAAACTTAAATATAGTATATGATTTTAAATCAATTGTTATAAAATACTTTCAGCTTTAGAGAGTTTCTCAGGGAATGTCTGAAAGAGGGCTGTTACAAACACATCTAGAAAACTAACTGGTACATTTTCTAATTAATATTATCTATAGATGACATTACCAATTAAAAAAACACTTTATCCAGCGAGCTGTAACTTGTAGTCCTAGAAAAATGTATTCTTTGACGAAAAACAAAAAATCTTTCTGATTTTTTTTTTTCACTTACGAAATAGATTCAAGAGGAGGAGGTGAGGACAAACCAATGAAATTCCTCATTGCCCACAGGAAACTTTCCCAAACCAACTTAGCCCAAGTTATCTGCTTGTCCATGTTTTCATTGTGGAGTCAGTGGCCTCTCCTGATATTTAGCAGGCATACACTTTCATTCCCTGCCTTTTGATATTTCCATCTTCTCCTCTACTACACTGTCAATGCAAATTATTTAGCTCACTGCTCAATGCTGAGTTGACAGGATTGGTCAGCTGTGGTAGTCTTGGTAGGAGTCCTGTGAGGGTCTCTGGTTATCCCAGAGTAAATGGGTAGAAAGTAATATATAATTCAGAATGTTAGGAAAGCATCATCACATAGGAGAGAGCTAGTTCCCAGGTGAGGGATTTCCGTTTGGCCAAATTGTAGCCACGTTAGAATTTAGTGGAGGTTCCTTGAAACAACATTGTAAGGATATGTGGAAATAGGGCATTTTTAAAATAAACAACAGCACATATTGGATGAAAAATGTATTAAATGGACAATTAAAATAGTTTCTTGACACCTCCCTGCTTCCACCCTGTTCACAGATTGTACACAGTCTATTCTGTACATAACAGAGTGATTTTTTTAAAATACATCAGATGATGCTAGCCATCTGCTCAGAACCTTCCTGCAGTTGCTATTTCGTGAAGGATAAAGTACAAAGTCAATGGCCTACAAGGCTGAATACATCATGGCCTGGGCTTATTTCCTGCTGTATCTCCTAACACTCTGTTTTGTTTATCCCAGCCTGGCCACATTCGTGTTCTCTTCCTCAGGCCCTTTGCATGTCCCATTCATGGTGCCTGGAGTATTCATTTCCCCAGCACTCCCTGGAGCTCCCTCTATCCTTTCACTTAGGTTGCTTCTAATTTCTCACTTTCTTGGGCTGCGGGCGATGGCTCACGCCCAGCACTTTGGGAGGCCGAGGCAGGCGGATCACCTGAGGTCAGGAGTATCCAGACCAACCTGGCCAACACGGCGACACCCTGTCTCTACTAAAAATACAAAAATTAGTCGGGCGTGGTGGCGGGTACGTGTAATTCCAGCTAATCAGGAGGCTGAGGCAGGAGAATGGCGTGAACCCGGGAGGCGGAAGTCGTAGTGGGTAGAGATTGCGCCACTGCACTCCAGCCTGGGCGACAGAGCGAGACTCCGTCTAAAAAAACAAAAAAAAATCTTGCTTTCTTAGATATATCCTTTTTGACTTCCCTACATAAAACTCTCTCCCCCAAGTATGTCAGTCACTCACTAGCCACACGCTACTTCATTTAGTTCACAGTATTTATCACTATGTGATATATATATATGTGTATATATATTCTTTTTATTGTCTGTTTTTCTTATTAGGATTCAGGTTTCTTTAGGGCAGGTGTTTTGTTGGGTTCCCCGCCTAACCTCCAGGTTGTAGTATGTAGTAAGTGTTCAATAAATACTTGTTGAATTATATTTACTATTGCATTATATAAATATTTGTTGAATTTGAATATCAAATGATATTGGACAAATTAAATGCAGTATTTACATGTACCCGAAACTTCACCTGTATATGCTCACCAAACAATTCTTAATTAGCTTAATTGGACCTGGAGTTATTAGTACTTTAGAGACCATTTAGCCCAATATCACCACATTAATGCACTAAGAACAGGGAAGTAAATAGGTAATCACATCAATATTATCATTTAGTTGGTAAGCATAATACTATGTGTGTATAATACACATTTTTAGTAACTGTAATATTCTTAATAATCTTTTTTTTTTTTTTTTTTTTTTGAGACGGAGTCTCGCTCTGTCACCCAGGTTGGAGTGCAGCGGTGCCATCTCGGCTCACTGCAAGCTCTACCTCCCAGGTTCACGCCATTCTCCTGCCTCAGCCTCCCGAGTAGCTGGGACTACAGGTGCCCACCACCACGCCTGGCTAATTTTTTGTATTTTTAGTGGAGACGGGGTTTCACCGTCTTAGCCAGGATGGTCTCGATCTCCTGACCTCGTGATCTGCCAGCCTCGGCCTCCCAAAGTTCTGGGGTTACAGGCGTGAGCCACCGCGCCCAGCCAATAATCTTACAAATTTCACATATTTACACTTATTGAGTGATGATGTGAAAACTTATCATCTGAGAGCTGAGTAAATAGAGGAACCTAGAATTAGAACTCAGGTCTGTCTGATTTTCGAGCATGTATTCCTTCCATTCTACTGCCTAACCTCTTTCAGTTTCCCCCTAGTAATTTCACTTACTGGGAATTAGGTTGGTCTTGGTGCAGTCCTGTTTTATTACTGGTCTCTAGGAGTGGGCAGTGACCCTGGTTTTCAGTCCAGAACCCATTCTAATTGCTTTTTATTTTGACAGTCATTTGCCATCATAAGTTCTCAGTTCTTTTTTTTTTTCCTACTCTAAAGTAGTCATAATACTATATCCATTTTATCTGCCATCTTCAAAAGGCTCGAGTACATGTGAAATTATTTTGCTAATTTTTAATTGGGTTATGCAAATATGAGGAATTTTTACAGTTGTCAATAACAAATATTTAGCAGCTTTCATAGACGGTTTCGATTATAGCAGTGCCAAGTTTTTCAGCTTGCTTCTATTATTGCTAATTCTTTCGGATTCCAACCTCACATTATCACATACATTTGTAGCTATCAGACTCAAAACAAAGGCAAAGCTAAGAAAATCTAAAAGAATACACAATTTTCATATCTTCCAAATTTTCAAGACCATTCTCTGGCTAGGACTGACTCAAATGTGCTTTATAGTTTTGGAGGCCCATTTTTTTTTTCCTGTGGGAAGAAATAATTTACCTAAGAATATACGGGGGGCATATTTGGAAGATATTTTATGTTGCTGGATATTGTAAGATTTGGGCTACGCTCTTATCTAAATACATGCATAACACCTGTTTGTTGAGCCTGTTTTGGTAAAATGACTGAGTTAGATAACATCAAGTTAAGAAATGGGTAAGGGGCCGGGCGCGGTGGCTCACGCCTGTAATCCCAGCACTTTGGGAGGCCGAGACGGGCCGATCATGAAATCAAGAGATCGAGACTATCCTGGCTAACACAGTGAAACCCCGTCTCTACTAAATATACAAAAAAATAGCCAGGCACGGTGGCCGGCACCTGTAGTACCAGCTACTCGGGAGGCTGAGGCAGGAGAATGGCCTGAACCCGGGAGGCGGAGCTTGCAGTGAGCCAAGATCGCACCACTGCACTCCAGCCTGGGCGACAGAGCAGGACTCCGTCTCAAAAACAAACAAACAAAAAAAGAAATGGGTAAGAAGAAGAGTCCTTATCTCAGTGTATAAGGTGGCTTTGGGGAAACTGTAATTGAAGTAATATGTTGAGATGATTTTTGGAGGTAACATTAAATATAAATTTACAGGAAGTCATGAGCTTTAGTCTGTCATTAGTCTCAAGAAGTTACCAAAGGCTAACTGCAATTCTGAAAATGTGAACCTTAAAAGGTAAATTTTTTAAATCTCTACTGAAGTTCTCCTACCAGAGTTTTATTTATAGTTCTCACCGACAGTGGAACTGACTGTTCAACTCTTTAAATCAGCAAAAGAACAAAATATAAGGAATTGTAACAATTGACACAGACAGGAAACGTCCAGGAATCTCCCCTCCATTATTACAACTCCCCCAAGAAGAGCTTCTCTTTTGGCCAAAGACTGACTTGGGCCATAGTATTAGGAGTTGGAGCTTTCAGATGAGTGATAAAAGGTTCAAAAGCTTCCTTTGTCTTGAGACTTTCTCCATTTTTCCTTTGTTTTTGGGTTGATGTCAACCTGCTCCTCTCTTTCATTTTCTGTCTTTGGGAATGCTTAGCTAAAAAGCTAGTGAATATTAAAGTAAGATTGAGAAAACACAAAGTTTGAAGGGTTATGTCAAAGTAGCTTTAAGAGTCTGGGGCCTATACCTCAGCAGGCAATAATGTATTCCAATATCTCCTTTCATACTTTTCCCAAGTAGAGGACTGTGAAGTCAAGCATAGAGAATGGTACTGCCATATTAAACAGATAATTTTGTATTTATGTTTCTACTTCACACATTTTTGAGAAGATGGTTAATTGAAGTAAATATATAAATATTACCAATACCTAATAGATACTATTCTTATCTTTTATAAAATGCTTCCTCATTTATTTTTTATAGCTGATATAGGCAAATCCTATGAGTTATGCTATTTTCATTTTACAGTTGAGAAGAATGTATTGAGAAAATTTAATAAACATGGCCAAGGTCAGTAAACTGAGCACGGTCACAAATCTAGCTTTTAACTCCTTTATTTTGTATGCTTCCCTTCTTGGAGAAGTGAAAGGCCAACGTGGAAAATATACAAAAATGTCAAATATGATAGTTTATATTTAAAATAGTTGATAAAAATTACTTTTCTGGCAAACTGATAACTAATACCTTGGAAGACAACCCTGTATTTTAAACCAACCAACTATTAGAATTCCTAAAACAGAAATAAGTTTCCTTACATAGGCTCTGTCTCATAAAAAGGCTGATTGTGTTTTATTAATGAGGTTTCCTAGGTTAAGCTAATCATATTTATGTATTAAAATTTTCAAAGTTCTCAAATTGCCCACAAGTAATTTAAAACATCTGACTCAAATGACTGTAAGCAGTGCCAACATTCATTTATGAACTTGCATTATCGTCTAGAATATAATGTTGCATAGAACTAATATAAATGTTGACTTTTTTCTTTTTAACCTTCCTTCTGAATGTCAAGCAGATGGTTTGATTTAGGTATCAATAAAGGCCCTTAAAGTGTGAGTGAACAATACCCTAAAGGGCTTCTAGTAACTGCTGCTTCAAAGGATAGAACATAATAAAAATAAATAAATAAAAAATAATCAGTTTTATTAAAGAAGAAGGGATAGAGTGAAGAATCAGAAAATAAAAAAAGAAAAATTTTGTGATTTCAAGTTCTCCTGAGTAGACAATCTATTCCAGTTTTGCAGTTTATCAATTATAAATTTAAAACTCAATTAACAAATACTCTTTTTAAAGTTTAATCATGACACTGATGTCTGTACCTACCCCTTTGCTTTGAGACATTTTTAACTTCCTAGCAAAGACGAGGTATCCAGAGTCCCACAGTTTTGCTAAATTAAGGAGCAAGAGATAAGAATTTATGGAAATTAAGAGTGTTAGAATTTATGGATCCCAGGAATGGAAAGGAGAAAATTATTCAGAGAAAGAATAAAAGAAATCTACAAAATGGTTTCTTTGGGTCTTTGATTGAAATTCCCCAAGGATGATCACAGCACAATTGCAGAAAACAAAAACAAAAAAAACATTGTATGGCAACATGAAGCTGAAAAATTTCTAGAGTTCACACAGAAAAGGGGATTGTTTCAGTTTCTAGCAGTCAGTGGGCAGAGACTTTATTGGATGCTTGTGCCCTCAGTAGAGGCCCAAGGAAAGCCTTAGAAGTGAAACTAAACTACCCTGGAGTAAGACTGCTCTTGACTTGCCCTAAGAAACTTTAGAAACAAGTCTCAGAGACTGCTAGAACACACACCAACACCCTCCGACTATTACAACCAACTATAACACTCAAAAATACAGAATTCAAAAAATCTGGAATTCAATAAAATATGATGCATATGCATGAGAAAACCCAGTCAGCTGAAACAGACCAAAATAACAGAGATGATGAAATTAACAAGTACTTTAAAACAGATAAAAAATAGGTCCAAGGATGTAAAGAAAATCCTAAGCAAATTGAGAAGAAAAATAAAATACATAAAAGGAGCAAATACAATTTCTAGATTTGAAAATAAATATAATATCTAATATGAAAATTTTACTGGCCCGGCGCTGTGGCTCACGCCTGTAATCCCAGCACTTTGGGAGATGGAAGCGGGCAGATCACCTGAGGTAAGGAATTCGAGACCAGCCTGGCCAACATGGTGAAATCCCGTCTTTACTAAAAATACAAAAATTAGCTGGGCGTGGTGGTGGGCGCCTGTAATCCCAGTTACTCGGGAGGCCGAGGCAGGAGAATCACTTGAACCCAGGTGGCAGAGGTTGCAGTGAGCCAAGATTGTGCCATTGCACTCCATCCTGGGTGACAGAGTAAGACTCTGTCTCAAAAAAAAAAAAAAGAAAGAAAAATTTACTGACAGTTTGAATAAGGTAATCACTGAAGAAGAAGAGTAATTAATTTGAAAGCAAAGCAATACAAGTTAATAACTGAAGAACAGCAGGAAAAGAATGAATGGGAGATAAGTGGAGCTTCAGTGACCTGGGAAATAATGTTAGATGGTCTCATATTTGAGCAATTTTGAGCCACAGGGGGAAAAAGGAAGCGCAGAAAAAATTTTCAAGAATAATGGCTACAACATTTTAAAAAAATGGTAAAACTATAAATGCACACATACATAATGTTAAATAAAATGAAAAGAATAAACTCCAAAAAAGTCACAAAACACCCACTTCATATTAAAAATGTTTAAACAATAGAGATGAAGGTTAAAATCTGAAAAGCAGCCTGATTTTTAAAAGACAAATTATTTAGAGAGGAAGAAAAATGCAAATTTCCACAGATTTCTTGTCAAAAATTCTGTAAGCCAGAAGACAAAGACATATTTAAAGTGCTGGGGGAAGGGGGAAACTCTGCCAAACTAGAATTTGTTACCAGTGAAAACTTATACTAAAACTGAAGAAAAATGAGCATTTTTGTTCAGACACATGAATTCATTGTTGATAGACCCACTATATTAAAAAAATGTTAAAGATAGTTCAGGTAGAACATTGGAACTAAACAGGAAAATAACTACAGGAAAGAAGAGCACTGGAAATGGCAAATATATGATAGAAATTACTTTTTTTCAATCTTTTAATTAAAAAATTGACTTTGGTCCAGTTTTATTGAAGTGCAGTTGACAACTAAAAATTATATATATTTAAGGTTCACAATTTGGTGACTTGATGTATCTTTACATTGGGAAATGTTTACCACAATCAAGCTAATTAACATATCTGTAATTTCATGTCTCACATAGTTACTATTTTCTGTGCATGTTTGTGTGAATGTGTGTGTTATGAACACATAAGATGTACTGGCTTAGCAAATTTCAAATATACAATACAATATTGTTAACTGTAGTAATATTGTTTTACAATTAGATATCTAGAACTTCTTCATTTTGCAAAACCGAAACTTTGTACACCTCACCTTGACCAACATCATTGTCCCACCTTGAAGCGACCATTTGTCCCTTCCTTCAGCTTCTGGTAACCACCATTCTACTATGTTTCTATGAATTTAATTATTTTAGATTGCACATATAAGTGAGATCACGCAGTATTTGTCTTTCTACATTTATCTTATTTCACTTAGCATAATGTCTGCCAGCTCAGAAGACTTACCATAACATCTTCAACAAGGATTTATTGTGCAGATGGGATGATTTCCTTCATATTTTAAAGGCCCATTAATCTTATTTCGTGTGTCTGTGTGTGTGTGTGTATACACAATGGAATGCTGATATATATGCCCAGTTTTCTTTATATATTTATTTATCCATTGTTGAGCATTTAGGTTTTTTTAATTTCTTGGCTACTACAAGTAATACTAAAATGAACATGAGGGTGTGGATGTCTCTTACATCTTGATCATATTTTCTTTGGAAATATACCCTAATTATAGTTGTTAGATTATAACGTGTTTCTATTTTAAATTTTTTTAGAAACTTCCATGCTGTTTTGTACACTGGCTGAACCATTTTGAATGCCCAGCAATAGTGTACAAGGATTCCTTTTACTGCATATCCTTGTCAACACTTGTCTTTCATCTTTCTGATAGTAGCCACTCGAACAGGTGTGAATTGATATTTCATTGTGATTTTGATTTGCCGTTCCTTGATGATTAGTGATAGCGAGCACCTTTTCATCTACCTGTTGGTCATAAGCATTTCTTCTAAAAATTTCTAACTAGACATTTGCCTATTTTACAACCAGATTATTATTATCATTCTGTTGATATTTAGTTGTAGGAGTTCCTTACATATTTTGAATAGTAACCCCTTATCAGATATGTGGCTTGCAAATATTTTCTCTCATTCTGCAGGTTGACTCTCTTTATTTTTTCCTTTGATGCGCAGAAACTTTTTAGCTTGATCCAATCCAGTGTCCATTTTTGCCTTTGTTTCCTGAGTGTTTGGTGTACTATATAGAAATTATTGCCCAGATCAATGCTAGGAAGTTTCTTCTTTATGTTTTTTTCCACAGATTTTACAGTTTCAGGTCTTACATTTAAATCTTGAATTCATCTTGAATTCATTTTTGTATAAAATGTGAGATAAGCATTTGATTTCGTTTTTACATGCAAATGTTTGTTTTCCCAGCACCACTTACTGACAACACTATTTTTTCCCATTGTGTTTTGTCCCTTCTAAAGTTTAACAAATAAAAATGGAAACATAGCATACCCAAATGTTAGTGATTCAGCAAAAGCAATACAAAGAGTAAAAGTTGTAGTGAGAAATGCCTGCTTAAAAAAAAATCTCAAATAAGCAATCTAACTTTATAGCTCATGGAACTAGAAAAAGAAGGACAAATGAAGCCCAAAGTGAGGATAAGGAAGGGAATTATAAATACTAGAGGAGAAGTCAATAAAAGAATAAAATATTTTAAAAAAGTAAATTAATAGTTTATTTAATAAACAAAATAAATCAACACTTAGGCTAAATAAGAAAAAATATAGAAGACTCAAATAAATAAAATTCTAAATAAAAGAAGCAAAGAGGAGGCATTACAATGTATCCCTTGAAAATAAAAAAGGATCATAGGGGACTATTATGAAAAAGGAAAATATTTGAAGGTATAAAGCCTACTGGTAAAATTAAGAACACAGGAAAACCCAGAATACTCTAGTAGTATGATTGTGGCCTGCAATCTGCTCATAACTCTGGAAATAAGCCCACAAGACAGGTCTATCAAAAACAACAATAGCTACAGCAATCAGTTAAGAGATAGGCAATATACAAATACATAAAATTAGACAACATAAAAAGTCTAAATGTGAAGGGATATGAGTTACAGTACAGATTTTTTCTTCAATTTATTCATTGTTTGTATACTTTTCTTGGTAATCTAAGTTGTCATTAATATAATGTGCTATAGCTATAAGATGAATTTTATAAGCCTCATGGTAACAACAACGGAAAAACTATAGTAGATTCCCTGAAAATAAAAAGTGACAAAATAAAATGTACTACCAGAGAAATCACCTAACCACAAAGGATGAATAATCGAGTAGAGAAGAGTTACAAAACAACTAGAAAACAAGTAACAAAAAAACAGTAGGAAGTCCTCACTTATTAATAATAACACTGAATATAAATTGACGCAGTTCTCTAATTAAAAGGCATAGAGTGGCTGAATAAAGAAACAGGATCCAACTATATGCTACCTATAAGAAGCTTATTTCACCTGTAGTAACACACAGAGACTGAAAGTGCAGGGATGAGAAAAAATACTTCATGCAACTAGAAACCAAAGAAGAGAAGGAGTAGCTGTACTTATAACAGATAAAATGGGACACAAATCAAATACTGTAAAAAGAGACAAAGAATATCACTATATTATAATAATAAAGGGGTCAATTATTTGGTAGATAAGCTAAGAAAAAAAAGAGAGAAGACCAAAATACATCAGATTTTTATTTTTTAAGACAAATAAACATCAGATTGAAAAAGGAGACATAGAAAACAAGACTACAAAAATACAAAGAATCACTAGAGACTATTAAAAACAACTGTATATCAACAAATTTGAAAACCTAGAAGAAATTTATGAAATCCTAAACACATACAACTTACCAAGATTAAACCGTAAAGAAATAGAAGACCTAAACAAACCTCAAAAATAATGAGTAACGAGATCAAAACTGTAATAAAATGTCTCCCAGCGAGGGAAAGCTCACAACCTAATGTCTTCACTGCTGAATTCTACTATATATTAAAATAACGAATACAAATTCAACTCAAACTCTTCAAGAAAACAGTGAGGAGGAGGGAATATTTCCAAACTTGTTTTATTAGGTCAGTATCACCCTGACACAAAACCAAATCCAATATCACTGATGAACATAGATGTAAATATCCTCAACAAAATACTATCAAACTGAATTCAACAAAACACTAAAAAAATCACTTACCATGATCAAATCGAATTCATCTTAGGGATGCAAGGATGGTGCATATGCAGACTAATAAACTTGATACGTTATGGTAACAAAACCAATAACAAACCCATATGTTTATTTCAATAGATGCTGGAAAAGGCATTCAATAAAATTCAACATCACTTAATGATAAAAATCCTCAACAAACAGGGTAGAGAAGGAACAAATCTCAAAATAATAAATAACATATTGACAAACTCGCAACTAACAACATGTCAGGTGGGGTAAAATTGAAAGCCTTTCTTCTAAGATCTGGAACACGACAAGGATGCTCACTTTCACCACTTTTATTTAACATATTACTAGAAGTCTGGCCAGAGCGATTAGAAAAGAGAAAGAAATAAAGAGCATCCAAATTGTAAAGGAAAAAGTCAAATTAGCCTTGTTTGGATGACATGATCTTGTACTTAGAAAAAGCTCCAGCAAAAACTCTTAGAAATGATATAGAAATTCAATAAAGTTACAGAATTAAAAATCAACATACAAAAATCAATACCATTTATATACATCAACAGCAAACAATCTGAAAAAGAAATCATAAAAACAATCTTATTTACAACAGCTACAAATAATATAAAATACCTAGGGATCAATTTAATCAAAGAAGTGAAATGTATGTACAAGCAAAACTATAAAACATCAATGAAAGAAATTAAGCAGGACATGCAAAAAATGGTAAGATATTCTATGTTCATGAATTAGAAGAATTAATACAGTTAGTATGATAACACAATTCAAAGCAACTTACAGATTCCATGAAATTTCTATCAAAATACCAATGACTTTCTTCACAGAAATAGGAAAAACAATTTTTAAATTTATATGGAAAAGAACCCATAATAGCCAAATCAGCATGGTACTGGAATAAGCACAGATACATAGGCCACAGGAAAATAATAAAAAGTTCAGAAACAAATCCACAAACTTACAGCCAACTGATATTTGACAAAGGCATCACAAACATACAATAGAATGGAAATATCTCTTTAATAAATGGTACTGCGAAACTGGATAACTATATGCAGAAGACTGAAACTAGACTCTTATATCTCACTATATGCAAAAATCAAACCACAACGGATTAAATAATTTAATGTTACACCCCTATTTATGAAACTTCTAGAAGAAAACATAGGGGAAACACTTCAGGCCAGTGGTCCAGGCAAAGATTTTATGGATAAACTGCAAAAGCACCGTCAACAAAAATAAAAATAGGCAAATGAAATTATATCCTAAAAAATTTTGCACAGCAAAGGAAACAATCATCAGATGAAGAAACATCCTACAAAATGGGACGAAATATTTGCAAACTATTCATCTGACAAGGGGTTAATAACCAAAATATGTAAGGAACTCAGACAACTCAATAGCAAAACCCAAATAATTTGATAACTTAATGGAAAAATGATCTGAATAAATATTTTGCAAAAGAAGACATATAAATAGCTGATAGGTATATGAAAAATGCTCGACATCACTAATCATCAGAGAAATGTAAATCAAAACCACAATGAGATATCATCTCATCTCAGTTAAAATGGTTTCTATTAAAAAGACAGGAGCTAGCAGATGCTGGCGAGGATGTGATAAAAGGCGAACCCTCAGACACTTTTGGTGGAAATGTAAATTATTATGGTCGCTATGGAAAACTGTATGGAGCTTTCTTTAAATATTAAGAATAGATCTACCATATGATCCAGCAATTCCACTATTACATAAGTATCCAAAAGGAACAAAATCAATATGTTGAAGAAATTATCTGCACTCCCATGTTTATTGCAGCACTATTCACAATAGCCAAAATATGAAATCAGCCTACATGTTCATCAATGGGTGAATGCATCAAAAATATGTAATATATATATATATACACACATAAACAAAATATATATATACATATATATACATATATGTGTGTGTATATATATACAAAATATTAGTCATAAAAAGAATGAAATCCTATCATTTTCAGCAATATAAAAAGAACTAGAAGTTGCTATAAATAAACTAAGCAAAGAAAGAAACATTGCATGCTCTCACTCATATGTGGGAGCTAAAAAAGTGGATCTCGTGAAGGTAGAGAGTAGCCTTGTAGTTACTAGAGGTTAGAAAGGTTGGGGGGAGGAGCAGATGAAGAGAAGTTGTCTAATGGGTAAACAAATATAGTTTGACAGAAAAAATAAGACCTAGTATTGGATAAATCAGTAGGGTGACTATATTTTACAATAATCTATTGCATATTTTAGAGTAGCTAGAAGAGAATAATTTGAAGGTTTCTAGCATAAAGAAAATACAAATATTTATAATTATATGAATGCATTCAATTATCACATGTATCCCCAAATATGTAACATCTATTATATATCAATAAAAATGAGGTAAAATTTTAAGTTGCCAGCATATGTATCCATGTCACATACTGAGGACATATGATACCCAAAATTTCAAGTTATTTAAATTTAAGTACCTTTCATATTTACTTCTTATGACTAATTACCTCAATCAAGTAATACTACCCAAAAAAAGCTACCTTTGCCAATGATAGTTTAGATTAGACCCTATTTTGGAATAACTATTCATTTTCACTATGGCCAGTTTCTTGGTATTTGGCTTTAATGAAGAGTTACAGGTGAAATCCAACTCCATGACTTAGTAGATGTGGAAATTGAAACCTATGAGTAGAGTTAAGTAAACTAGTCAAGGTCATATAACTAAAAAATGGCAAATCAAGCTTTTCTTTGTCCAATACAGTATATTTTTTATTATATCACATAAAATTATGAATCAACTATACATATAGAAAGTAATACCATAAAAGCTAGTCTCCTTGCTTTAAGTGAACTGTGCACTGGTGTAGTGTTTTCAGTTTATACATAGAGTCATTATTAATGTTGCTGATTGTAATGATACTACAGTGACACTGTTGAGGACATTGCTAATTACATAACAGTAGCAAAATGAAACCCTTAGAAAAACACATTTTCTATGTGTTGCTTTATAATGTGATAGATTGCATACAGTAAATATTTACATTCAATCCAATAAACACTAATTTTACATATAATACAGAGTCTCCCATAAAGAAGAAATTGCTCTTATCCTGCATTACCTTCTCCTTCTTTGCCTCTCCTAATGTTAAGTAAAGTGGTAAACTAGAAGGTAAGTTTATTATCAAAGGATATATGGTTTTTAGCTTAATGTCAAGTAAGATCTTTGAATCAAAATACAATTTTTTGGTACATTTGGAGAGGCAAAATAAAAGTTTTTTATATTACTTATAGAATTAGTTTTATTAACTTAATAAAATGTATAAATTGTGAAAACAATGAAACAATTTAAAAAGCACATAAATCATGAGATTCCATTACTTATAAGGACAACTGTATGCCAAAAGTTTTAATCAGTTAACAAATGTTATGAACCTATAAAACTCACAGCACATAAAACTTTCTAAACTTAGATTTGACTACAGAATCTCTTTCAGAGAAAGCCTCACCAGGGACTGATGTTTCCAGAAAAACACTTTGAGAAATACGTTATTAGATATCGTTCAGAGGATTATAGCTATGCAAGGTAAGATTACAATCAATTTGTATTTGAACCCAATATATACAATTATTTGAACTCAATATATACAATAAATATATACAATGACAAAGTAAAGGTATAATCATTCTAACTGTACATGTACTTACTGACATAGATTTAAAATACTTGAAGCAAGAAATGATGCAAATAAAAGGAAAAAATAAGGAAACCCAGAATTATAGTTGAAGGTTTCAAGATTCCTTGACAGGACAATAGACAAAATCAATAACAATAGCAAAGACATAAGCCATAGTATCAATCAACTTAAAATAATTGACATTTATAAATATTTCACTTAACAACAAAGAATATACATTTTTACATGCATATAGAATATACAAAAATGCAGATAACTTGTTGGTCCATAAAACAAAATACATTTAACATAATTGGTATTATTTTCAGTATGTTCTCTGAATACACTTAAACTATCAGTTAGTAAGAGAAAGTAAGAGACAAGATATATACACATTAAATAAAATAACATTAGACAATCATATACAATATGTCAAGGCATTTATACTATATTTCATATAAATCATAAAATTAAAAATGCTAGGA
The DNA here is from genome assembly GCF_029281585.2 of Gorilla gorilla gorilla. Lineage (NCBI taxonomy): Eukaryota > Metazoa > Chordata > Mammalia > Primates > Hominidae > Gorilla > Gorilla gorilla. The sequence goes on from NC_073236.2 coordinate 125,958,771, forward strand.
GCTCAAAACTGAGAAAAAGCAGTCAAAGAAAATTTTGTGATAGTCTTAATAATAGTTTAGAAACTAAAATGATGAGCATTTTATTTTAGGCATTGTGTCTATAATTTTAGTACCTGTCATTGGGTGAATAAAAATCATACCAGCTTAATAAAATGCTTAAAAAATTAGCTGGCCATGGTGGCAAGCTCCTGTAATCCCAGCTACTCGGGAGGCTGAGGCAGGAGAATCACTTGAACGCAGGAGGCAGAGGTTGCAGGGAGCTGAGATTGTGCCATTGCACTCCAGCCCAGGTGACAAGAGTGAAACTCTATCTCAAAATAATAATAATAATAATAACAATAATAATAATAAAAAAATGCTAAAGATTTGACATATTTTCTTTTTATTCTCCCACAACTCTATGATGCATATGTTGTTTTCTCCATTTTATAAACTTAAGTCCCAGCAGTTAAAACATTCCTACCTATGTACTTAATACCACTGAACTACAAACTTGAAAATAGTTAAGACAGTAAATATGATGTGTATTTCCCCACAATAAAGAAATGAAAAGAACAAACAATGCTTTTTCAAGCAAAATCAATTACAATGCACTGTAGCTTTTATATAATATATAGAAGTAAAATAAATGTATCAATGACTCAAACAAGGTGAAAGAGGTTGTAATAATAGTGTTGTAAGTTTTTCTATTATGCCTGAAATCCTAAAGTTACATAATGTTATTTAAGTTAAACTATGATAAGACATAATATTTTAAATGCTAGAAAAATATAAAATTATAGTTAATAAGATAATATACAAAATGAAATATAGATATATACTCAGCCCCAAAGAAAGCAATACGAGAAGGGTAAAGGAACAAAATGGGATTGGGCCAAATAAATAAATAAATAAATAATAATGGAAAGATGGTAAATTTATGCTCAATAAATAAGTAATGAAATAATTTAAGCTTTCTATTATAAAGCAGAGATTGTCAGACTGTATGATCCGTAAAATAATTCTACTTTATACATAAAGGTGTAGATAGATTATAAATGAAAATATGAAAATAAAACCACTATAGAAACACTAATCAAACTACATTGGGATGGCTATATTAAGATTAGAAGAAAATATATCTCAGAAAAGGAAATATCACCAATGATTAAAAGAACATTTTACAATGACAAAGGAAAGGTATAATCATTCTAACTGTACATGTACTTACTGACATAGATTTAAAATACTTGAAGCAAGAAATGATGCAAATAAAAGGAAAAAATAAGGAAACCCAGAATTATAGTTGAAGGTTTCAAGATTCCTTGACAGGACAATAGACAAAATCAATAACAATAGCAAAGACGTAAGCCATGGTATCAATCAACTTAAAATAATTGACATTTATAAATATTTCACTTAACAACAAAGAGTATACATTTTTACATGCATATAGAATATACAAAAATACAGATAACTTGTTGGTCCGTAAAACAAAATACATTTAACATAATTGGTATTATTTTCAGTATGTTCTCTGAATACACTTAAACTATCAGTTAGTAAGAGAAAGAAAATTCTATAACATGAAATAAAACCATATATTTTAAACAACTCATGCTGAAAATAAATCACGAGGGAAATAAGAAAATAAGATCAGCTATAATAAATAAAAATGCAACAAAACAAAATTTGTTAAATGCAGCTAAAACAGTTCATTGAGATATATTTATAGCATTATAAATATTATTTAATTTTTTTTTTTTTTTGAGACGGAGTCTCATTCTGTCACCCAGGCTAGAGTGCAGTGGTGCTATCTCGGCTCACTGCAACCTCTGTCTCCTGGATTCAGGCGATTTGCCTGAGTCAGCCTCCGTAGAAGCTGGGATTACATGTGTGCACCACCATGCCCAGCTCATTTTTGTATTTTTAGTGGAGATGGGGTTTCACCGTGTTGGCCTGGCTGATCTTTAACTCCTGACCTCAGGTGATCCGCCCGCCTTGGCCTCTCAAAGTGCTGGGATTACAGGCGTGAGCCACCACGACCGGCCCTATTTAATTTTGTGTTTGTTGAAATTAAAGGGGCCAAGGGCAATTTCTTACATGGATATAGTGCATAGTGGTGAAGTCCAGGCTTTAGCCTAATGTTATTTGAATAAAGTACACTGTACCCATTAAATAATTTTCCATCCCCTCCCACTCTTCCACCCTTCTGAGTCTCCAGTGTCTATTATTCCACTCTCTGTGTCCATGTGTACACATTATTTATCTCCTACTTACAAGTGGGAGAAAACATCTTATTTGACGTTCTGTTTTTGAGTTGTTACACTTAAGATAATGGCCTCCATTTCCATCCATGTTGCAGCAAAATATATGTTTTTTTCCTTTTTTATGGCTGAATAGTATTCCATTGTACACATATATACATGTAAATCATTTTCTTTATACAGTCATCCATTGATGGACATTTAGATTGATTCCCCATCTTGTTATTGTGGATTATGCTATGATAAACATGCAAGTGCAGTTATTTTTATTTTTATTTTTTCTTCAGATGGAGTCTCACTCTGTCACCCAGGCTGGAGTGCAGTGGTGCCAAGTTGGCTCACTGCAACCTCCGCCTCCCGGGTTCAAGCGATTCTCCTACCTCAGCCTTCTGAGTAGCCGGGATTATTGGCGCGCACCACCACGCCCGGCTAATCTTTTTATTTTTAGTAGAGACTTGGTTTCACCATGTTGGTCAGGCTGGTCTCATACTCCTGACCTCGTGATCCACCTGCTTCAGCCTCCCAAAGTGCTGGGATTACGGGCATAAGCCTCCGCGCCCGGCCACAGTTATCTTCTTGATATAATGATTTCTTTTCCTTTGGATAGATACCCAGTGATGGGATTGCTGAATCAAATGGTAGTTCAATTTTTAGTTCTTTGAGAAATATTCACACTGTTTTCCACAGAGGTTGTACTAATTTACATTCCCAGTGTTTACGATGTATAAACATTCTCTTTTCTCTGCACCCTCACCAGCACGTATTACTTTTTGACTTTTGAAAAATGGCCAGTCTGGTATAAGATGATATCTATTGTGGTTTTAATTTGCATTTTTTCTTACGATTATTGATGTTAAGTATTTTTTCATATGCTTCTTGGCCATTAGTAAACGAGATAGCATAAAATATTACTCTTAGAGAGAGAGATGATACAGATAAAGATGGAGATAGAGATGTGTGGGTGAGGAGGACAGAGAGAGAGAGAGAGAGAATAGAGATATTGATCCCTAATAGAGATGTGTGTGTGTGAGAGAAGCACAGGCAGAGAGAGGAGAGATTGGTCTGGATTAAGATCCTACACTGTCTACCTCTGCGTGATCTTATATAAATCAAATCCCCTCTCCGAGCATGTTTGCTTGTTAATGACAATGACCTCACATATTTATCAGGACAAATTAATGAAAATGTAATTATGCTTTGTAAAGTTCTAGGTACATGTAGATTATTACTATCATGAGCACATATTGATCAGAACAGTAATTTTATAATGATAGGGAAGTATGCTGTTCATTTACGAGTTTGCTCACAGATCTATTTTTTGCCTTTCCTTTCTCCATTCCGCTCTTCAGGGGACTGCTGACCCCTAAAACTTATTTTTTCCAAATTTATTTGCCAGCTGCACTGGTAGGGGACTAGAGATCAATAGGAATGAAGACCTTCACCACCGCCTGGCTTGCTTTCTTTCTTTCAAGTGGCTTCTCTAGAGTTGCTGCATCTCACCTGTGTGTACAGCATGGTCCAGCAGGTTCGCAGGTGAAGGCTGGGCTTTGACTGACACAGCCAGAGAATATACGGCCACAAGAAGACTAAGAAAAAATTTATTTTTCCAAAAATAAAGTAAACCCAATAAGGCTTTTAACTGGAATTTTATTCTTGTTACATATTATTTCGTATTATTTTAAACTTATTATTTCTTTTTACATGTTACTTTCAAATGTGATTTTAGTGCAGAGACTTTCAAAGAAAAATGCAAATATAATCAAAGCTTTCATATTATCTCCACCATTAATGTTTAAGCTTGAAAACTTTGCCTTCCCCAGTATGTTTTATTAAAATTATTATTATACAGAAAAATTATTTCCACTCTAGGTAATCCCCAACAGGCATGTTGTTTAGATGCTGAATTTATAATTTGTTTTAATCTCATCAAAGTTTGAAATGCTGTTCCCATTGTTTTTAATATCTTAAGCATATTATTCTGAAGCTTTCTAAAATGATTGGTTGCCACTTTTTCTTCTGTAAGCAATAATTCCACAGTTTAAAAAAAAAAAAGTTTTTGTGCCTAATGTAGTTTTGCCCTTCTGGAAAATAAAAAAAGCCAGAATGGCTCTTAATTTGGATTGTTTCTGAAAAAAAAAGAAAAAGCATAACAAATGCAAATAAATTACTTTAAAATGCAAAGACACACTGGAAACTGTTAAAATATGAGATGCAACATGAAAATAAACAAAAACAACCTCTATATCAAATGGAACAAGATCTAAAACAATAGCAACCAATTCCAGTCTCCCCAATTAAAAGTTGGTGACTTTGAGTAATTCCTGAGTTTCTCTGCCTCTCTTTAGGTCACCTGTTCTTTATAGTGGTCAGTCTTGAGTCCCTCATAGAGTTGTTAATTACCTTATGAGATGAGCTGTACCTAAGCCAACGTTGGCTCACATAAGAGCTTAGAATCTATCAGTCTAATTTTCTTTCTTAACTAAAAACTTAAAGGCAACTTAATTGGTCTTTTCTTTACATTAATAAAGAAAAATTTTTGGTGTGACTTTTACACATTAATGTGGGTAATATGAAACAATTATAACATACTTAAACAGATGTAGAAATTAATGAGGCCAGGCACAGTGGTGCATGCCTGTAATCCCAGTACTTTAGAATGCAGAGGTGGGAGGGTTGCTTAAGTCCAGGAGTTTGAGACCAGCCTGGGCAATATAGCAAGACCCTATATCTACAAAATAATCATAAAATTAGCTGGGCATTGTGGTGTGTGCTTGTAGTCTCAGCTACTGGCTAGGCCAAGGTGGGAGGATTGCTTGAGATCAGGAAGTTGAATCTACAGTGAGCTGTAATTGCATCACTGTACTCCATCCTAGGTGAAAGAAGGAGACCCTGTATCAAAAAAAAAAAAAAAAAAAAAGTGTAAGGAAATTAAACATGTTGACTACTGTAAGCTTTATCTAGCCTTTTATATACTAATGGACATATCTGAAGAGACATAGGACATACAGTGTGTAATCTTCTTCAACATTACTTGATTTTGCTAAACCCAATTCTTTGCAGGATGGGTAAGAAACAATTCACTATACTACACTAACCTTTTTATCATCCTAGTAATGTAGTTACTTAGAATGTTATCACTTAAAAGGGACTCAGTATATTCTGAAGAAATTATCATTCCATGGCACATAAAAATGAGACACGAATAAGGGAAAACTGCTTAATTAATTAGTTAATTTGTTCACTTTTATATACTTACGTATAGCTATGGAGGATGGATGATATTTCAAGCACAGTATTAATCTGTCCAGAGAAAAAAGATGAATGATAAAGGCCTATACCAAGTTCTATATTACAGGAGAAAAATGATAAAATTTGCCCAGAGAAATCTTTAGGAAAAAAAGGGACACTTAAGTTTGACCTTTAAGAATAGAAAAAGTTTCCCAAATAATGAAAAATATCTTGGGCACAGGAAGAAGGCAGAGAAGAGTAGAAATAGATTAAATATTTTGAGAATGGCAAGTTCTATGGATGATAAACAAAGGATTTAAAATATCCTTTACCCACTCGGTAACATTGAGAATATTGAAGCAAGGGAGAATTGCAGAAATAATTATAGAAAGAACATGCTGATAGCCAAATAGAAGACACAGTTAAAGAGAGAATCATGGGACACAACTATAATACAGGTTGAGTATCTCTTATCTGAAAAAGCTTAAGAACAGAACTGTTTTGGATTTTATATTTCTTTGAATGTTTGGAATGTTTGGATATATGTAATGAAATATCTTGGGGGTGGGACCCAAGTTTAAATACAAAACTTATTTATGTTTCAGATACACCTTATACACGTAGCTTGAAGGTAATTCTAAATAATATGTTTAATAATTTTGTTCATGAAACAAAGATTTGGCTGCATTTTGACTAAGACCTGTCACATGAGGTCAGATGTGGAATTTTCCACTTGTGTTGCCATGTCAGCACTCAAAAATTTTTGGATTGTGCAGCATTTTGGATTTCAGATTTGTGGATTAGACACTCAACCTATAGCATAAGGCAGAGATTAAACATACTTTAAATCTTTGCATATGTATATGGATATTGATATATGCCCAAAGTAGAGATAAGTAAGGGAGCAAACCCTCACAGAACTTTAAAACATGCTGGTTTCCACGCCCCTGTTAAGCATTTGAATCAGAATAGATTTAAATTGTATACCTTTCCCTCATAGTTCTCTATCGCGTTTTGCTCTCTGTTTTAACAATCAAAGAATGACTATTTATTCAGTACCTTTTTCTTATAAGATTTTGTTAGCTGTTTGGAAATATGGCATAACCTAGGGATTTGTTATCTAGATGGAGAAAAGATATATATACAAAACATAATTAAAGCTAAGAAACAATATTTGGAACAGAACTAAATTTTCTTTTTAAAATTGTTTGTTCAGATATTCAATGAAGTATTGTGATCTGGGAGTTTGGTTTGAACATCCTGATGGAGATGAGACGAAAAAGAACCTTGAAGGCTAAATAGACACAAGTAGCACAGCATATGTAACCCAATGTTACACTCCATGAGCTTTTGCCTCTTTATTTATAAAGAAGAGAATACTTACCTTCCCTACAATACCTATAGCATAGCATACAGCATAGCATTGCTATATTGCTTAAAATTAAATCTGGTAATTGACATACAAAGGGTTTTTAAAAGATCTTTTTACACAGATGTTATTTTGGGATATTTCTAATATTACAAGCAGAAAGAAAAGAGAAATTTGGGGAAAACAAATGGCAATTTGGGCATCAAAACTAAAGTATTTTCTTCTTAAATTTCTTCTTTCCTCTCTCCATATTCTCATTTTTGCATTTTTCTCTTACTTTCTTTTCTTCTTCTCACTCTCCTTTTTCTCTATTCATTGTGTACTATTTTATGCCAGGCCTGAAGTTAAGTGGTTCCTACCATTGAGAAGACCACAGAATGTGTACTAGAAAATAAAGCCAGTTGAACATATATAAGTACTTTAGTAGGGTAACTGAGGGAGAATTTACTTTTCCAAAGGGAGGATTTGAAAGACCTCAAACATGCTTTCCCCATGAGAACAAGAATATTTTCTTGGTCTGCAGGGGCATTTCCCACTACCAAGCAGGTGTTTGTGATTCTGTGGCTCTTAATCTGCTTGGCATCTTGAGAATGGGATAACAGGCAGAGCAGAGAGCCCTGCTGTTGGGGAATGACATGAAACTAACATGGGTTTACTACAGAGTTATAAAAGCTATTGGTACTGCAGGACTTTAGAATTCAGTGAATGCATTTTTTCATGTGTTTTTTGGCTGCATAAATGTCTTCTTTTGAGAAGTGTCTGTTCATATCCTTCGCCCACTTTTTGATGGGGTTGTTTGATTTTTTTCTTGTAAATTTGTTGGAGTTCATTGTAGATTCTGGATATTAGCCCTTTGTCAGAGGAGTAGATTGCAAAATTTTTCTCCCATTCTGTAGGTTGCCTGTTCACTCTGATGGTAGTTTCTTTTGCTGTGCAGAAGCTCTTTAGTTTAATTAGATCCCATTTGTCAATTTTGGCTTTTGTTGCCATTGCTTTTGGTGTTTTAGACATGAAGTCCTTGCCCAGGCCTATGTCCTGAATGGTATTGCCTAGGTTTTCTTCTAGGATTTTTATGGTTTTAGGTCTAACATTTAAGTCTTTAATCCATCTTGAATTAATTTTTGTATAAGGTGTAAGGAAGGGATCCAGTTTCAGCTTTCTACATATGGCTAGCCAGTTTTCCCAGCACCGTTTATTAAATAGGGAATCCTTTCCCCATTGCTTGTTTTTGTCAGGTTTGTCAAAGATCAGATAGTTGTAGATACGCGTCATTATTTCTGAGGGCTCTGTTCTGTTCCACTGGTCTATACCTCTGGTTTGGTACCAGTACCATGCTGTTTTGGTTACTGTACCCTTGCAGTATAGTTTGAAGTCAGGTAGTGTGATGCCTCCAGCTTTGAGAAAATGCTCATCATCACTGGCCATCAGAGAAATGCAAATCAAAACCACAATGAGATACCATCTCACACCAGTTAGAATGGTGATCATTAAAAAGTCAGGAAACAACAGGTGCTGGAGAGGATGTGGAGAAATAGGAACACTTTTACACTGTTGGTGGGACTGTAAACTAGTTCATCCATTGTAGAAGTCAGTGTGGCGATTCCTCAGGGATCTAGAACTAGAAATACCATTTGACCGAGCCATCTCATTACTGGGTATATACCCAAAGGATTATAAATCATACTGCTATAAAGACACATGCACACGTATGTTTATTGCAGCACTATTCACAATAGCAAAGACTTGGAACCAAGCCAAATGTCCAACAAGGATAGACTGGATTAAGAAAATGTGGCACATATACACCATGGAATACTATGCAGCCATAAAAAAGGATGAGTTCATGTCCTTTGTAGGGACATGGATGAAGCTGGAAACCATCATTCTCAGCAAACTATCGCAAGGACAAAAAACCAAACACCACATGTTCTCACTCGTACGTGGGAATTGAACAATGAGAACACATGGACACAGGAAGGGGAACATCACACACTGGGGTTTGTTGTGGGGTGCGGGGAGGGGGGAGGGATAGGATTAGGAGATATACCTAATGCTAAATGACGAGTTAATGGGTGCAGCACACCAGCATGGCACATGTATACATATGTAACAAACCTGCACGTTGTACACATGTACCCTAAAACTTAAAGTATAATAATAATAACATAAAATATAAAAAAAAAAAGAATTCGCTGAATGCTGTCTTCCTACCTATTGTTCCTAGGTTGCAAATGCCCAGGTATAACAACCAAGTTACAGTACTGATTACAGCACATTCTCAGAGCCAACCATGTGAGACAGAGCGAACGTTGAATCTAGGGTGACTTGGCCTACTTACTGATAGAGTTGTTAAGTATTTTGCACAAAGTCACAGGTGATAAAGGATCATATTTGCCACCTACTCCTCTCCTGGTTTACTTCCCTTGCAGCCAAGCTGTCCAACTAGAATATTGCCTTGTACAACCATCTTCATTAGAACATCCAATTTCCATACAAACTTGCAATAAAAATTTCAAAATATATTCTCTGTTTATATCTCATGTATAAACTGGGAACTGTGGTTGTCAATTAAGTCTTACAAAGGGTATTTTTAGTAAAAATCATTTTAGAATATGTTATTGGTACACACTCATCACACTTCTATCTGCGCCATCTGATTCCAACACTGGCAATCAGTGCGTCTTGAATGAAGGCAGGTTTTGAGTGTGGTAACACCTCCAAAATTAGCAGGGAGAAGAAACTCACAATATTCAGGAGGAATTTTCTCCTCACATGTCACTTTATATTTTTAGAGGTACATATTTCCTTTTTGACACAAACTAGACATCATGTTTCTTTATAATCCCTATTGCATTATAAATGATTTAGCTGTTCTCAAAAGATACAAAAATGTTCATTGCTTTGTTTTGGGGAAGGGTATTTAATCACACCTTATTTTGGGTATAGGAAAGGAGTGGATGAGTTTAAGAATTAATTTCTAATGATAACAGTAAGAACACACACAGCTTTAATATTCGAAGGAACATTTTATCATCTCGATTTCTAACTTCCAAATACTTATTATCTTCAAGCTTTTCTTTTCTCTTGATTTTTATGTTTTGAGACAGGGTCCCTCTCTGTCATCTGGGCTAGAGTGCAGTGGTGCCATCGTGGCTTACTGCAGCCTTGACCTCCGGGGCTTAAGCTATTCCCCGACCTCAGCTACCTGAATAGCTGGGACAGGTGGGTACCACCATGCCCAGATAATGTTTTTATTTTTTGTAGAGCCAGGGTTTCACCATGTTGCCCTGGTGGGTCTGCAACTCCTGGGCTCAAGCGATCCACCCTCCTTGGTCTCCCAAAGCGCTGGGATTACAGGCATAAGTGACCACGCCCGGCTAGTTTGTTTTTTGTTTTGTGTGTGTGTGTGTGTGTGTGTGTGTGTGTGTTTAATACAAGAGTAATATCATTTCAATTATAGTCTTTAAGAGAAGGAGGTGATCTTCCAGATTATGATTTAAAGCTCAGAAAGCTTAAATAACTGCTCAAGATCACACCATCAGTTTCTAAAGCCAATGGCTCTCAATACAACGATGATTCTGTCCACGCTACATCAACAACTTTGCAATATATTTCAGAAAACTTTTTAATTCTTGGAAATCTCAAGTACCGAAATATTTCATCTTTGACCAACATGCCATTTCTGTTACAAACCACAATGGTCTTACAATTATACATAGCTTTCACTAAGACAACTGTCTAGCAACAGTGCTTAAGGGTGGTCAGGATCACTTGCCTGGAATGGGAAGATCAGTGTGTCTGTTTCTTCCTGTTCCTTTGTTGTTTTAATGCGACTAGACCCGGGTTTGTCTTAAGCCAAATTTGATTCCTGCAGATCCCAATCCCTGGTTTGTAGGCTAATTTTAAGCAATGGATTTAAGGTCCTTAAATGAGTTGGCAGTTCTTTAGAGAAAATATTACATCCTCCACAAGTAAATAAATAATGAGCTTGAGACTTGATGCTTGCAGGGATTTTCTCGCATAATAAAATTGTTTTCGTCTCTGTGATTTTTATACAATGACATCTAGAAAACCCTAGATGACAATTCTAAGAAAAAAGCATAGTTAATAATAGAGTACAAATTAACCGAAGTTCACATTCAGTTGGGAACATATTTTAAATAAAAAAAATTTATTGAAGCATTTAAACCTTTACATAAATGCTTCAATTACCTTCCCCATTGGTATTTATACCTGCAGTGACTGGCTCATCCATTCACATTGAGTAAGCATTCAATGGATTGTTGTGGTTTTCAGCTATTATTTGTTTTTGTCATGTATCCATTTGTTCAGTTAGCAAGTATTGAATGTTTACTGTGTGTCAGATCCCTTGCTAACCTGAGAAACAAAGGAATAAAGTAATCTTAGCCTTTTTAGCACTCAGATATTATTGAAAGAAGCAGAAACCTAAGCAGATACAACTCAGTATAATTTAGCAAATACAGTAACAAAATTATTCACGGAATGTGTTTAAAGAGCTAACATGAGGATGCAAAATCTGGAGTAAAGGAAGAGTTTAAAGAGGTCACCTATCTTAAGACCCTTGAAAAATGAGTTTATTTGATTGGGTGTAGAGAGATGATGGACAAGGAAATACATCTGAGGCAAATACTCTTCAAAGAGTGGTATTGAATTAGTGCAAGGAGAAAAAAGGCAAGAAGGGAAGTTGAAGAGAAAGGTAGGTATCAGATCAAGAAAAGCCACCTAAGACAAGATAAAGAGTGTGTGTGTGTATGTGTGTGTGTGTGTTTGTGTGGTATGTATGTGTGTGTTTGTGTGTCCGTGTGTGTGTATATATATGTGTGTGTATACATATGTGTGCATATATTTAATTTGCAGAAGTGAGTGCAAAATCAAACTTTTTATAAGAAAGACAAATGTGGTACCACTTTGCAGAATACCTAGGAAGTGATAATACTGGAAGCAGATAGGTCAGTTTGGAAAAATTTTAAGAATCTATATAGGTTATATATCACAAACTGATGACTAACCTAATATGCACCAAGGAAAAGTTGAAAGCTGTCCTAAGATCTGGAACAAGACAAGGAAGTCTCCTCTTGCTATTTCTATTAAACACATTCTGGAAATCTTAGAGCAATTAGGCAAGAGGAAAATAAAAGGCATCCAAATTGGAAAGGAAAAAGTTGAATTTAACTGTCTGAAGACCACATTATCTTAAATATAGACAGTCCACTCCACCAAAAAACTATACAAAGCAATACACGAATACAGTCAAGTTATAGGATACAAATTCAAGATACAAAAGTCAGCAGCATTTCTATGTGTTAACAGCAAACGATCTGAAAAACAAAATTATTTCATTTAAAATAGCTATGAAAAATGCTTTAAAATAAATTCAACCATGAAATGAAACACTGTATACTGAAAACTATAAAACATCAATGAAATAAATTGAGGAAGATGGATTGGATGTGGTGGCTCACACCTGTTATCCCAGCATTTTGTGAGACTGAGGCAGACACATGACTTGAAGCCAGGAAGTCAAGACCAGCCTAGCCAACATGGCAAACCCCCATCTCTACTAAAAATACAAAAAGTTAGCTGGGTGTGGTGGTGCACGTCTGTAATCACAGCTACTTGGGATGCTGAAGCGTAAGAATGGCTTGAACCCTGGAGGTGGAGGTTGCAGTGAGCAGAGATCACGCCATTACAATACAGCCTGGGCTACAGAGCAAGACTCTGTCAAAAAAAAAAGAAAGAAAGAAAGAGAGAAAGGGAGAAAAGAAAACATCTTGAGGAAGATGAAATAAATGGGAATATATCTCATGTTCATGGTTTGGAAGAATTAATGTAATTAAAACTTCTATACTATGCAAGTGATATACAGATTTGATAATATTCCATCAAAATTTAAATAGCATTTTTAATAGAAAGAATAAACAATTCTAAAATTCATTTGGAATCACAAAATTATACCAATTAGCCAAAGCAATCTTGAACATAAAAAATAAAGTTGGAGGCATTACACTACCTCACTTTAAAATATACTGCAAAACTGTCTAAAACACCAAAAGCAATGGCAACAAAAGCCAAAATTGACAAATGGGGTCTAATTAAACTAACGAGCTTCTGCACAGCAAAAGAAACTACCATCAGAGTGAACAGGCAACCTACTAAATGGGAGAAAATTTTCGCAACCCACTCATCTGACAAAGGGCTAATATCTAGAATCTACAATGAACTCAAACAAATTTAGAAGAAAAAAACAAACAACCCTATCAAAAAGTGGGCAAAGGATATGAACAGACACTTCTCAAAAGAAGACATTTATGCAGCCAAAAGACACATGAAAAAATGCTCATCATCACTGGCCATCAGAGAAATGCAAATCAAAACCACAATGAGATACCATCTCACACCAGTTAGAATGGCAATCATTAAAAAGTCAGGAAACAACAGGTGCTGGAGAGGATGTGGAGAAATAGGAACACTTTTACACTGTTGGTGGGACTGTAAACTAGTTCAACCATTGTGGAAGTCAGTGTGGCGATCCCTCGGGATCTAGAACTAGAAATACCATTTGACCCAGCCATCCCATTACTGGGTATATACCCAAAGGACTAGAAATCATGCTGCTATAAAGACACATGCACACGTATGTTTATTGTGGCATTATTCACAATAGCAAAGACTTGGAACCAACCCAAATGTCCAACAATGATAGACTGGGTTAAGAAAATGTGGCACATATACACCATGGAATACTATGCAGCCATAAAAAATGATGAGTTCATGTCCTTTGTAGGGACATGGATGAAACTGGAAATCATCATTCTCAGTAAACTATCGCAAGGACAAAAACCCAAACACCGCATGTTCTCACTCATAGGTGGGAATTGAACGATGAGAACACATAGACACAGGAAGGGGAACATCACACTGTGGGGACTGTTGTGGGGTTGGGGGAGTGGGGAGGGATAGCATTAGGAGATATACCTAATGCGAAATGACGAGTTAATCGGTGTGGCACACCAGCTTGGCACATGTCTACATATGTAACTATCCTGCACAATGTGCACATGTACCCTAAAACTTAAAGTATAATAATAATAAAATAAAATAAAATAAAAATTAATCAACATAATAAAAAAAACTATAGTAACCGAAGCAAAACAACATGGTAATGGCATTAAAATAGACACATAAACTAATGGAACGGGATAGAGAGTTCAGAAATAAATCCACAAATTGGCAGCCAATTGATTTTCAACAAAAGAACCAAGAACACACTATTAGAAAAAGATATTCTATTTTAGAAAAAGATATTCTATTTAATAAATTATGTTAGTAAAACTGGATATACACATGCAAAAGAATGAAATTAACCCCTTATCTCACACCTTAACTAAAAATGGATTAAAAATTTAAATATAAGACCAAATTTTATGAAACTTCTAGAACAAAACATAGGAAAAAATCTCTATGATATTGGTCTGGGCAATTATTTTATCTTTTTTTTGATATGACTCCATTATTGAATGCATATTCTTATCCACAAAGTCTTCAGGCCACTTACTTTTCATGGTTTCTAACTGAAAGAGTTTCATCTTTCTGATGTCACAAGTCTTATTCTTTGTGCAATTTTGCTTAAAGTAACTCCATGAATAAGCTTTTTCTGTTGTATATCTGAGATCTTTGTCAAGATGCTTCTTCAAATGAATGTATTTCTTTCTAGGATGATATAAATCTTCTTTATGCCTGCACTTTTTGCTCCCTAATTATATCTGTAGTTCACCTGAAATAATTACTTGGCTTTTCAGCAGTTTGAAACCCTCAGGAGGTAGGAGTTGGCCTGTGTATGCAGTCCACTTTGTCAGCTCCTGCTGCCATAGCTCCCTGCCTAAGGCAGTCACTTGTGCAGCACTTAGTCAATGCCAAACCCGTTTTGTCCTTAGAGTGATCTCTTTAGATCAGCCATTCTAGTTTGTGAGCCAGGTTGTCTTATGCCTTTACTTTAATGTTTTCCAAGAGGACTGATCCAAGTGATCACATTAGGAAGTATGAGGGGACAATTTTCATGAAGACTGTGGGGTGTGAGAGGAGTTACCAGTTGTGTCTATGGACCTCCAGGAGCTGGGTGCCGGCTCTGCAGCCGCCTAGATGCCAGCGCTTAGATGAGCATGTATCCTTTCTTGCCTCCATTTCCACATTCATTAATGGAGATAATAAAATCTCTAAAGAGCCCAATGTCATGTTGTTTTCATTCAGTTTTTATCTTCAATAAACTGGAAAGACCATATATATATATATGTGTGTGTGTGTGTGTGTGCATATATACATATACATATACATATTTAAATGTGTATATGTATATGTGTGTGTAACCTCAAAAATTTACAATGTACACTAAATTCATATGCATGAATAAATGTGTATTTATATTTAAATATAAATTTGGCACAGCACATAGCACAGGATAGCCATTTTAATTATATTAATAGTAGTGATTTTCATGTTATACTGGCATTTAAATGACATATTTAAATGCCATTAAGACAGAAAGAGATGTCTGTTAATTCTGGTTATTATTAATGATTTTCACTGTTCCAAAAATGCACACTTCAAACTGATTTTTAAAATTAGTTATATTGCCAGGGAATTTTATCACCATACCTTCCTCCTAAGAGCACTAGGACCAAGGGGTCATGCGGAGTGACAGTGGTGCTACAACTTGACATCCAGATCACGCATTTCCAAATACAAATAGTGCAGAAAATTCTGTTGCTTTTTGGTCACATTTTGCTGTTGCACCTTTTCCTTGGAAAGGTTTTTGAATGTATTGCACATATTTATGTTTTTAAATGTGCAAAGGTAATCCAAAAGGATGGGGAGTTTATAAAATGAAGTGCCCAAATGGCAATCCCTTTTTTTCTGGCTTCTTGGTAGGTGGATGCACAGGTGGAAGGAGAAACATGACCACTTAGACCCTTGAAGAAGAGCATGACATGTGAAATCAGGTGCATGTGAAATCAGGTACTGCACCATTTCTCGTGTGAAAGCTCTAGGTTGGCAGCATATTAGCTGCAAATTAAAATTAATCTCTTATGAATAGTTGGCCATGAAGTTAGTCCACTTGTAACATGTATTTGATGCCTCTACCCTTTTTAAAAATAGGTAAAATTCAACTCAGTAGCCTCACAAGTAAAATTTGTAGAACTAGTTCCCCCTGGCTTTGTAGTGACCTGGAAATTCTAAACCAAATAAAGCAAAGTGGAGCATGAAGAATGGGTCTGACATGTTGATATGAATTTTCAGTCCTAGCAAATTTAAGCAAAGTCTTAAAAAATGCTTTCCATAAAGTAATTCTACAAGCCTTTTAACTGCATGACAATGAGAAACACTTAGAAAAAACATCTCTCAAAAAATAAAACAAATATGGATATTTATTTTGCCTGTTTGAGTCATTAGCACAAAAGGCAGCTATGTTGGAAGCTGACAAGGAAACAATTATTCACAGCAGAACAAGGGAAAAAAAGCACTATTTATAAACACATAGCATACGTGTTATATAAATAGATGTAAGCAGTCAAGTATCTTCGCTTCAAAAGGTACACGTGCAAATATATATTTGTGTGTCTTAAAATTTCATGTACAGTTACAAAAGAACAGCGAACACAGCCGTGAACTCCAAATCCATCTGCACCTCCTTGGAGCTGCAGGGCTCTTGAGCAGCGACTGACAGTTCCTGTCAAGATTATCCTACTTGGGACAGAGAGCACAATATGCAAACTAGATGAAAAGGAAGTGCAAGCTGAAGACGATAGCACATAAAGACCTGATGAAGAAGAGAGAGAAGAAACAGAACAACCTGAGGGGGAAGATACATTTTCACAAAGGAGGTCTGGACATGTCACAAAAGCATAATGGTCAGCAGATCCTTCATCTGCTGCTCCCTCTGGAAGTTTAGCCAACAGGAAAGCCAACACTCCACCACGCTGGACCCCAGTGATACCAGTGATCCCCAGTGATCTATACTGGGGCAACTGGCTTTGCCTTCTAATCCTGTCATTATGTGCAGAAGCAATACATGAATACGTATTTCTAGCCTATTGGGCTGTTTTGAAATACAGATGGGCTACCTTTGTTTTCAGTCAAAACTCACATTTGCATTTTTACATGTTATGCTTAGAAATCTCAGTGAGCAGGCTGGGCGTGGTGGCTCACGCCTGTAATCCCAGCACTTTGGGAGGCGGAGGCGGGCGGATCACGAGGTCAGGAGATCGAGACCATCCTGGCTAACACGGTGACACCCTGTCTCTACTAAAAATGCAAAAAAAAAAAAAAATTAGCCGGACGTGGTGGCAGGTGCCTGTAGCACCAGCTACTCAGGAGGCTGAGGCAGGAGAATGGCGTGAACCCGGGAGGCGGAGCTTGCAGTGAGCTGAGATTGCGCCACTGTACTCCAGCCTGAGCGACAGAGCGAGACTCTGTCTCAAAAAAAAAAAAAAAGAAAGAAATCTCAGTGAGCAAAGGGCCGGTGGGATTCAGACTACAGTCTGGACTACTTGATTCTATATGATTAAGTCAGGTATGGAAACTAGAGGTCTTCATTTTTTGGGGGTGGGGGGGCGGGATAGCCACTTATCAGGAATCAGGACCAGGGGAGAGCATTTCCTTCTCCTCCTATCTTCCCAGAAAAGAGCATTTTACAAACCTGTTACGTGTAATTCCTCTTCTACAACTAGTCTATTCTCCCAAATACGTACAATAAGCTAACACAGTAGCCCAATTTTCGTGTTTGTAAAACATTATAATAATACTCATAGCCGATAAAAAGACCCAGCAAGAAACTTCTGTCTCAGTATGTTTAAGAGTTCTCCAACATTCAGAGCAATTAAAAGCTGGAAATGATTTGGTTGGACAGATATCACTGCTACATAATTAAAGGTATTTGTGAAGAAGCCTGATTGGCAGGAGTTAATTAAGAAAATATTATCTTCATTTTTCTTATTTCTATTAGCATTCTGAATTATTCTAACTACACTGTTAATGTTAACCCTTGCAAAAAACTTTTTTTCAGCTGTTTGAACTGAGTGTAATGACTTTTCTCCAGTCTCCATTCCATTCATGCAATCCCAGGGAGCCCTCCCATCTATATGGTGACAGGTGAACACAATTAGGCTGAAAGATGTGCTTGTCATCTTCTGAAGATTAGAGCAGATGAATTTAGATGACAAGCTCCCATGTGTTTTTGACAATAAAAGAACACCATGTTCTTGTCGGTTGACATCTCTTCCCATTTCTAGCCTGAACTCCATGGAACATTCTCTCACCTACTTGTTTTCTGTTCCTCTCTTCAATAGCACCTTTCCCATTGTCTCTCTCTTCTCTAGCTCTGGATAGACTCTCTGCTCTTAAGTTCAGGAAACTGGATACACTATAAAGATATCAAACAAAGCATTTGAAATTTGGCTATGAACAAAAATCTCTAGGGAAGTTTTTCTAAAGAAGAAATTAGCTAATGCCATCTGCTTATGCCCTCACGGTGACTACTCTGACATCCCAAGATGCTTCCCTGTGGCACCTTTTCTCTTCCTGAAGTTAGAATTTTGTCTGAGTCTTTATCTTATTGACCTGGGAACTGAAATCTTAGTTTCCAAGCTCTTCTTACCTTTCCTATCACTAAAGTAATAAGCCAGAAAGAGGCCTGATGGTCCACCAGATGGTCCTCAATATTTGGGGTGAGACTCTACATTAAAGCATTCCCATGACATTGCTATAACTTCCCCTTGTTCAATTGTATAACTTCCACTTGTAAAGATAATCTCATTAATTTTTTCTTTCCTAAACTTTGCTCGGTACCATGCCTCAGTGCATTCGTGACTCTTCGTTCCAGCTTCCCAATCTTCAAACTATGTTTTATGTGAGTGCATTTCCATATCGTACATTCAGAAAAAAATATTTAAATTGCCTTGGACTGTCAGAAAAATTAAATATTGATTTTTCTACTTATCTGTTAACCTTCTATTAGAAAATGTGCCCCCAAAATAACAGCTGACCATTAACTTTGTAATGTCTTTCATTACAAAAACCTTTGGTCTGGGTGAATTCAAATGGGAGATTAAGTTTAATGTCATTATAGTAGAATGAATCTCTTATTTCAATATTGGTCTCATTTTCAAAATGGTCAGTGGTTTTATCTATGAACATTTTAGAAAAATTCTCCTAGTTTCATGAGAAAGACTAAAGAACTTATGTTTATTCTTAGTTTTCTCAACAGTATGGATTTAATATGAGAGGCTGATTTAATGAGAACATCCCCAAAACTGAGAGTAAAAGAGCCTAAGAAACACAGATATGGATATATCTAATAAAATGAAAGATAAAAGCATTGATGCATTCTGATTGTCTAGTATTGTAAAAAGAAAAAATTAAGGGGCACATTTATTTATTTTTGAAAAATACATATATTAGAACTTCAGACACATTAAAGTAAACTTACAAAGGCCAGTGAGTAAATGCATTAGGTGGCATTACTAGATTACATTACTAGATTTGTATATCTAGCTATTATTTAATTTATATTCTTATTAATTCCATTACATAGTATTGTGGAGATAAACTCTGAAATACTAAATCCATAAGAGGTTATTCAAAATAAATTCTATTTATAAATATACTTTTGAGGAAATTTTTTTGAATAGTAAATATTCTTTTAATTTTTATCTAAGCATACAATTAGATATTATAAATTAGAAAATATCTTTTAAAATAAGAAACAAAGTTCAGGTGGTAATTGTGCATAAGGGAGAAAGATGTTGCTGTTCACCTTTCAGAATACTTACAAAAATATTAGAAATTATAGTAGCAAAGGCTTTTATTTCAGTGTATTTAGTATGATAAAACTTTAACAGAAAATAAAGAAAATTGTTATGTATTTTAAATAAGGCAGATATATTAGCTATATAAGTCTCTCAACTTTATATATAAACAAGAGCTGTGAATAAGATTATGTGAAATACAGAACATGCAAGTTCTCAAGGTCGCTGGAGTAATTCAGTGCTATATGGGATTTGTCTTTTTAAGAAGGCATTTTACAGCTCCTAAGAGTCCCAGAGCTCACTAATCCCAACTTTGAATGCTCTCATTTCACTTGTTTTCAGACATAATAATAGACCCTAAGTTGGAAATAGGCTGTTTACAGTAAAATATCAATACAAAAGTGTACCAATGTGTTGTAAATTATGAATGTATTGTAGAGGCATAAATTGCTTTAAGTTTTGATAAGGAACATAATGTAAAGCAGTATTTGTATATGGTTACCCAAAAAGAAGTCATTTTATGGAAAGGAAGAGAAGTTATTTTCTAAACAAAGGTCAATTATGAGTCTATTCTTCTTTGGTTAGGCAATAAATATACCTGTCACTCCTTTGCCTGAATAAAAAGCTGCTCTGAGTCGAAGTTAGTTTTAGTCATTTTTATCTGATTTCCCATCTTGGTTGGCAGACGTTGAAGAAAGCTAAATCAAGACTTTGGGAAGAATTTCCAACTTCTTATTACCAACAAATTTCTTCATTCTCATTTCCTCCAACTCTGCTTTCCTTTATATATACCATACTTGTAAGGCTCTCTGTATAGCAGACATCTGTGGGGAGCTAATGGCATGCTGTTATGGAATTAGTCTGGCCTTTAAAATGTGTTAGAGGTGAACTTGACTTCTCGCTTGAACTTTTGATGGCTTGGTGACTTTAATCAATTTAATTAATCTAATGAATCTTCAGATCCATCCACTGCTGCTTTGTAAGCTTATGGTGAGAAATGTAGTAGAGGAAATGATGGTCTCAAAATTAGATAGGAGATGGCTGCTATAGTGAGCTGCCAACTTTTATTGTTTGCTTTCCTCCTTTAAATTTACATATTTAAGCAAACCTAAGATTCTATTTAGTATATTTCCAGTGTTAACGGTAATTTTATTCCATTCCGGAAACAGCAAAGAAGTTGCATATATTAATTACATCTGGTTGTCTTACCACAGAGAAACCTTCCTATTTCAGTTATTTGTAAATTATTGTTACAAATGTTTCAAATACAATTTTTTTATAAATACAAGTTTTGCTAGTAGTAGTTAAAAAACTCCTATACTTATATAATGTTCACTCACATGCCAGGTTCAAGGTAAGCCTTCAGGAAGTGCATGGCCATTTTCTCGCTACCTTTAACAAATCCATAGAACCTAAATTGGAGACTCATATCCTAGATGAAATGACATCTTTTAGTGCATGTAGTACATATATGTAGTCTCTTTGCTGGTTATCTGAGCTATGTATTTTCCTCAGAATCTAAGTATGAGAAGAGTTCTGACCGCCTTCATTTTCACCCTACTCTCTTCAGAAAGGACAGTAAATGAAAAAGGAAGAAAAAGGGAAAAAAGCAGGCAAACAGAAACAAAAAAAAGAAAAAAGGTGTTATTCTCTTGATGTAGAAAGTAGAAGAAAAAATGAAAACAGCCTCAGAGACCCTCTGTTATTACTGCATTTAATCCCAAAGAGAGATTGGTATTTGCTTTGAAAACATACTTATTTTACTCACAGGTATTAATGATGCAGAAGTCAAAGCATCACAATATATTAAAATTATTGGATTCTGTATAAATATTAACCAAATTATACTGCTATGACAACCAAAAATATAGCATTGCCTAATGTATCTTAATATTATTGCTTATATAATGCTGAAGTATTCATCTGGTTTTATACTACAACATATGACAACATTTTAGATAAGTGCACAGCTATCCTTTAGTTTCAATTATTAGATATTATATTCGATTGAGAATTCAACTTTTATTTCATGCATTAAGTGAACTCTAATAAAATACATACAAAATTTATATTCCATAAACTACAAAACACTGATGGAAAAAAATCAAAGGTACTTAAATTGCTAGAAATATTATATTTATATTCATGATTGGTAGATATAGTGATTATGCCAATTCTCCCCAACATGATCTATAGACATAATGCAAAACAATCAAGACTTTTTTTTAGATAGAAACAAGCTGATTCTAAAATTTGTATATGTGGTAGGCTAAAAAATGGTCCCTCAGCAAATATCCACAGCCTAATTTCTGGAATGTAGAAATGTTACCATATGTAGAAAAAAAAATGGAGGAATGTCATCTTACAAATGAAATTAAATTAAGAATTTTGAGATGGAGAGATTATTCTGGATTACCCAGGTGGTTCCTAAATGCAGTCATAGGTGTCCTGATAAATGGAAACAGACAGATATTTGACACTGACCTACAGAGAAAAAGATGATGTCAGAGAGATTTGATGGTGTTGGCCTTCAACATGGGAGTGATACAGCCAACCAAAGAAGGACAGCATCCACCAGCAGCTGTAGGAAGGGAAGAGTTGATTCTCCCCTACAGCCCTGGATGGAGTATAACCCTGCCCACAGCTTGATTTTGGACAACGATACTGATTTCAGATTTCTGGCTTCCAGAATTGCAGAATAAATTTAAGCTATTTTAAGCCACTCAATTTGTGATATTTTGTATGACAGTCCCGGAAAACTAATAGAATATATAAATGCCAAGGAACTGGATAGCCAACACAAGTATGAAAAAGAAGAAAAATGTTGTATGTTTAATAACTTCTCTTCTTTAAATAACATTACTAAAATAAGACCTATTATGAAAAAATATTTACAAAACACATACTTGACACAGCACTTGTATCCAGATTGTGTGAAAAACTTTCAAAACTAAATAATGAGACGATAACCCCTTTGAATGGTAAAAATGTATAAATAGACAGTCTACCAAAGAATTATGTAGATTTTGTATAAGCACAGAAAAAACATGCTCAATTTCTCAGGGTTGTGACATAAATAAGTCTTGATTCTAGTTTATGAAAAATATCTTCTTGCTTCATTTTTATTATATAATAATGCTATTTGATATGGAATAATTATCCATTATAAGATCATTAGGCATCATAACTATGATGAGATATCAGACCCAAACCATAGTACAGCTAAAATACTGACAGTACTAAGTGGAGATGAGGATACAGAGAAACTGAATCTCTCATTCATTGGTTCTTGGAACGGGAAATAGTACAACCACGTTAGAAAGTGTTTGGATAGATTCTAATAAAGTTAAACATGTACCATAAAACTCAGTCCCACTTATATATATTTATGCAAGAGAATGAAAAATATATGTCCATAAAAAGATCTCTGCGTGAATATTGACAGGGGCTTTAGTTAGTGTCACACAAACACACCCCAACCCCTACTACACACACACACACACACACACACACCCCACGAGCTGGAAACTATCTTCATATCTATCATGGTTTGAAGGAAGTAATTCAACGCCTCCATACTTACTTGGCAATGAAAAGAGGTTTATTACTGACACATGTACAACATTAATTTTCAAGACCTGGATACTAAGTGAAAGAAGCCAGAAACAAAATATAAAAAATGACAAACTCTGTCATTCAATGTATATGGAATTCTGGAATAGGCATAACTGTTAGGATCAAAATCAGTTTAGCTATACTCAGGGAATGGGAGATGATGTAATGGTTGTCTATAAAGGAACAAAAGGGAAGTTTTTGAGGTACTAATAAAAATACTCAATTTCTTGATTGTAAGGGTGTTTTCATTGCTATATACATTTGTCACAATTCATAGAACTAACCCTAAAAGAATGCATTTTTGTGTATGTAAATTATATAAACCTGACAAAAAATACCTTGAAATTCACACAAATATTTACATAATAAGGGACAAATACCGGGTTTTAAAAGATGTGTACATTAATAGGTGTATTCATGTGTTTGATGTCTATCTGACTAACAGTAATATATTTTCTATTTGTAAACACAAACAAGGTAGAGAAAAAGTGCCTTATTTTAGGCAATATGCTAAGCTGGTATTTGGCAGCAGTACCACACAAAGTTGGCATGCATTTGCCTGGGCATTTCACGTTGTGAATATTTAGTACCTTAGTTGTTACTGATGTTTTCTTAATACCTAAATTATTTCATGGCATAAACTGAATGTATATTTGAAAGAAGACTTAATCTTCTAAGATTTCTAGTTGCCTCCTGATCCCAATCCACTAGGATTTATTGAGGTTTAATAACTTGGACAACATCATAGAACTTCAAATAGTGGTACAAGGAATCAAACTAACTTCTTTGCTCTTAAGTCTGGAGCTGTTATGATAATGTCAGGACTTCCTCTTGCCTATACTGTATGGTCTGGTGTTGGCTGTCTGTAGTAAGTTGATGACTGGGGCTAAAATTTCTCAGGCTTGTGACACAAATAAGTCTCAATTCTAGTTTATGAAAAATATCTTCTTGCTTAATTTTTATTATATAATAATGCTATTTGATATGGAATAATTATCAATTATAATGAAGCTCAAAGAAAAATGCAGCTCATATCCCACTCTCCAAAAGTTCATTTATTAATGATTTGGAGTTCATTTGTTAGTACTCTTAAATTTGTATGTTTTTAGAAATCGGAAGTTTATTAAAGCTGTTTATTACTACTTTTATTGAACAATTACCATGACCTTACTTTCCACATTAATAAATATGGATTTTAAAAATAAATTTAGGGGGTACAAGTGCAGATTTGTTACATGGACATATTGCAGAAGTCTGGGCTTTTGACAATACATGCTTGCCAAATGTAGTGTGTCCATAAGGAAATGTATGATTCCATAAATATTTTCAGAGGGCAGATAGATTTTTCCTTAAGATCATAAACAATTCAATGAACAATTAGAATTCAAAATAGTAATAACAAATCACATATGCTAGAATAAAAAACAGTGAAGTACAATGTAAATGACGTATCTGTGGAAAGCTAGAATAAAACATAATGAAGCACAATGTAAATGACATATCTGTGGAAAACTGATGGAAGAAATCAAATACCTAAATTATAAGAGAGATGCTCCATACTCATATGTTAGAAGGCTCAGCATTATTTAAACTTCACTTTTTTACAACTTGAGGTGTTTGTTGAATGTACTCCCCATTAAAGTCCAATTTATGTTGTAGTTATCAATAAACTGAATCTAAAATTAAATGGAGCAACAAGAACTTAAAAATATTTGACATAATATTGAAGAAGAACCATGCAAAAGGATTCACATGATCTTATTTTAAGATTTGCTGTAAAACTTTTGTAATCAAGACAGCATAGTGTTGCAGAAATAATACATACACAAATAATGAACACATTAATGGACCAGAATAGACAGCCCAGAAATAGATCCACACAAATATAGTCAACTATCTTAGACCAAGAACCAAGGCAATTCAATGGAAAAATGAGAATCTTTTTAACAAACGAAGATGGAATGATTGGAGGTCTGCTTGCTTAAGAAGGAAAAAAAAAAACACTCTCAAACCAGACATCATAGATTTCTCAAAATTGCCTCAAAATGAATCATCTTACAGTGGAAAAATACTACTACCTAATCTACATTATCAAGATCAATATCAATAGCGATAAATCATGTTGATAATACATATCTATCTAATAACAATCTAAATCATGAGGAAAACATCAGACAAATCCAAATTTAGATAAATTGTACAAAATACCTGACTTGGCACTCTTCAAAACCGTCAGGTTCATGTAAACAAGGAAATATAGGAAACTGTTACAGCTAAGGAACTCCTAAAGACATGATGACTAAATGTAATATGGTATATTGGATGGAATCCTATAAGAAAAAGAAAAATTAGATAAAACCCAAGAGAATCTGAATGAAGTATGGATTTTAGTTAATAATAATGTATCAATATTTGTTCCTTAATTGAGACAAATATACCATACCAATGTGAGATGTTAAGCCTTGCAACAGATGTTAGGAAAGCAGATGTCAGATGTATGCAAACCCTTTACTATAGCTTCACAATTTTCTTGCAAATCTAATAGCATCCCCAAATAAAATAAGTAATGCAAAACAAGGCAGGAATGAAACAATAAAGGAATAAGGCACACATGGTACAAATAGAAAACAAATAGTAAAATACGAGAATAAAACTGACTCAATCATTAATTACATTTAATTTAAATTACATCTTGGCTTAATCCATACCATTCTTCTAAAACTGTTTTTGTTTGTATTTTGCAATTGTCAACTAAAATTGTCATCTAAGAATCCAGTGGGCTATTCTGTGTTTATATTATTGAGTGTGTTTTAACAATATTTGACTGAGTTGACCTTCTTCTCCTTGAAAAACACATCTTTATTAATTTTTGTAACTCTGCTTTCTTTTTTTAAAATTATTATTATACTTTAAGTTTTAGGGTACATGTGCACAATGTGCAGGTTAGTTACATATGTATACATGTGCCATGCTGGTGTGCTGCACCCATTAACTCGTCATTTAGCATTAGGTATATCTCCTAATGCTATCCCTCGCCCCCTCCCCCCACCCCACAACAGTCCCCAGAGTGTGATGTTCCCCTTCCTGTGTCCATGTGTTCTCATTGTTCAATTCCCATCTATGAGTGAGAACCTGCGGTGTTCGGTTTTTTGTCCTTGCGATAGTTTACTGAGAATGATGATTTCCAATTTCATCCATGTCCCTACAAAGGACATGAACTCATCATTTTTTATGGCTGCATAGTATTCCATGGTGTATATGTGCCACATTTTCTTAACCCAGTCTATCATTGTTGGACATTTGGGTTGGTTCCAAGTCTTTGCTATTGTGAATAGTGCCGCAATAAACATACATGTGCATGTGTCTTTATAGCAGCATGATTTATAGTCCTTTGGGTATATACCCAACAATGGGATGGCTGGGTCAAATGGTATTTCTAGTTCTATATCCCCTGAGGAATCGCCACACTGACTTCCTATTTAGGGATCATTTTACTTTTTTATTACTCTTTTACCCACGGTGCAATTATTGAATAGTCCAGGCTGGCCTGAGCCTTATCCTCTTCTTACAAGATAATGTCCATTCCTATAACTTTCAATGTCATGCAAAATATACTCAAACTTATGCCACAAATGCACATTTCAGCTCTGAGCTAACTTATCTAGTTGTTTAGTTGATATCTCCATTTGAATGTCATCCACATATTTCTGGCTTCACATAGATCAAATTGACATTCTTATCCACTCCATTAGTCCTCAATCATGTTATTCCCTCAGATTCTTCTATCTTGGTAAATACAATCAACATTAATTCAGCTATGTCAGGCAGAAATCTAGATGTTATTCTTAATCCCTCTTTCTTTTTTTACTTTTCATTTACAGCTTATAAATAAGCCTTTAATTTTGCCAGACACACAAAAAAAGCTCACACCATTTTCTATTTGTTTCTGCACTAATATCATGCTAAATCAAGTCACTGTCAGCCTCCCATGGACCACCACAGTAACCTCTTAACTGTTCCAATTTTTTCCACTTTCGTTCACATCATCTTAATTACTTAAAGACAAGCCAAAAGTATCTCTTTAAATATAAATCAGATTATGTTAGTCTCCTGCTTAAATCCCTTCATTGACTTCCCATTCATTCAAATAAAGTTCAAACTTGACAAGGCCCTATATTATCTAGATAATTCTGTATTATCATATATCTACTTTTTTTCTTCCTACTGTTCCTCTTTCATTCACTTATTTTCCCACAAAATAAATATTAACTACAGGGCCTTGGAATTCATCAGTACACCAAATAGATGATCATAGTTTTCTTTTCGTACCTTACTTACATTATAGAGAGACAAAAGGCACAACAAAAGAACAAGAAAAACACAAGTATACTATAGGCAGAATTGCTTTTCCTGATAGTGCCAACTCCCCTTCCTCCTTACAAGAAAAAAGCCCCAATAATTAATATAAAAATTATTATTATTCTATTACCTTTAAAAATTTTGTCTAAACATTAAAAACTGTCTTACTGCCCACCTTAAATGTGTAGGAAAATATAAAGTACAAAATATAACACCTAGTATGCTATAAAATATTAAAAACATTGAGAATTAATGTGTTTTGCTTTTTAAAAAACTTAACAGAAGTAGTTTGAACAGTGTTCTTTTCTTCAAGTTGTATAATTTACAAAATGGAGTGAACATGTTTCTACACCTTGAAAAAATATCATGTTTCTTTCTAAGTTTGCATCATTTTCCATCAAGCTATCCTTTGTGTTTTCCATAATATGAAGTGTCTCTAGAATTCCTTTAATGCAAAGTTTCAACTTTTTTTTCTTTTCCTGGCACCACTTCCTCTGGGACATCTTTATTCTTTTTGTCATAGCCACTTTTCTCACTTATGCCAATAAATTTGCCTTTACTAGATTCCTCTCCCTGTGTGTTTACGGTCCCTGAAACAACTCAGTATCAATATTTCCATTGTCAGCTATTTCTTCTATAAATCTGTTTTATTCTACTTCAGTGTCACCGATTTTGTGATTTATGCAATGAAGAGGTAGTGGTGAAGTTTTTATTTACGTAATTATTCTCAGTGACTATCCCATGAAAACTGAAATTTGGTCAATGCAGCTGGGGGACTCTTGCTATCTAACTAAACTGTAGTAAGAAAAATCCATGCAAACCAGAGCCACACGAAGTGAAGGCTATCTTATTATAATGCTATTAGTCTATGAGTACTAGGAAGAAAACAGTGGAGCAAAGCAAGAGGAAAGGAAGAAAAGAGGTGCTACTTTTGATAGAGAATCAAGCAATTTCTTTGTTAGCAGGTGACATTTGAGTGAAGCGTGGTTATTCTGGAAGAGAGCATTTAATTATATTTAATCATCCTGCCTTCTATGAACTTCCTTGGCGTTTCCAAGCCTTTTTTCTACTGGTGAGGATTCGTGCTTATTTTGTCTTTGAATGAATTCTCTTTTTCAGCTGATTTCTTCTCACCTGCAATTTTTGGAGAAATGACATTTAAGTCCAAAGAGTGTGATTCTAGGACTAGTTTTGTTGTTGTGGTCGTTTTTTTTGTTTTGTTTTGTTTTGTTTGAGACAGAGTCTCCCTCTGTTGCCCAGGCTAGAGTGCAGTGGTGCGATCTTGGCTCACTGCCTCACTGCAAGCTCCACCTCCCGGGTTCAGGCCATTCTGCCTCAGCCTCCGGAGGAGCTGGGATTACAGGCGCCCGTCACCATGCCCGGCTAATTTTTTTTTTTTTTTTTTTTTTTTTTGTATTTTTAGTAGAGACGGGGTTTCCCCCTGTTAGCCAGGATGGTCTCGATCTCCTGACCTCGTGATCCACCCGCCTCGGCCTCCCAAAGTGCTGGGATTACAGGCGTGAGCCACCATGCCCGGCCGATTCTAGGACTATTAAGTCTTGGATATAATATTTGTATCAAACATATCACTAAAGTGTGTAATATGTGCATAAATAATAAAAGTACATTAAGTCAACAAATCCGTGTAACACCACAAATGAAGTAGGAAATTATCAGCACCCCAGAGGCTGTCTTCAATCCCCACCTATACTACTCCTTTCTGTCAAAAGAAAACCACCACCTTGACTTATAACATCATAGTGTAGTTTTGGATTTTTAAATTTTCTATGTGGTAAATTGCATAGAATGTATTTCTTCTAGAAGATTTCTTTTATTCATTCTATACTGTTGCATGCATTAATAGTTTGTTCATCTCCATGGCTGTAGAATATTCCATCATGTATATATTCCACAATCTATTCATTCCACTCACTATTGATTGATATGTGAGTTGAGACTATTATCATTAATAGTGTTAGAAACATCCTTTTACACACTTTTGGAATATATATACACTCATTGTGGGGAGTATATATGTAGGACTAAAGTTTCTGGATGAATTATATGTATGTGGACATGCAAAATGGTAGACAACACCAACATTTCAAAGTGGTACAAATATACACTCTCAACAGTAGTATATTACCGTTTCAAAGGTTCTCCATCCTCACAATCACATGATATTGCCAGACTATTTTTAATTTTAGAAAATTTGATGGATATGTAGTGGTATTTTATAGTAGTTTTAATTTACATTTTCTTGTTGACTAATACGATTAAGCATCTTCTCGTATACTTATTGGCAATTTGATGTTAACTTCTTTGTGTGACATGAGGGGATGTTTTTGTTTAAATTTTGGTTGGACTCTTTTCTTTATTATATTTTAAAAATTCCCTAAATATTCTGAATATGAGTTTTCATGTGTTATAAATATTACAAATATATTTCACAAAGTTTTCTTTCACCCTCTTAAGGTTGTTTTTTGGTAAATAAAATCTTTTAATGTTAACATAGTCCAGTCAACCAGTATTTTTCTCTATGATTAGCATTCTTTGTAGCTGAGAAATCTTTGCCTACCCAAATATTATTAATTTCCATTATAAGTCCCAGAAGTTTCTTGGTTTACCTTTCACATTTAAAATAAATAATCACCTTTCCCTGTGTTTCTGAAAAGCTCTCTATGTTATCTTTCTGAGTTAAAGCGGCCGAAGAGTTGTTTATGAGATTTGGAAGGTGTAAATAGAGTAT
Source organism: Gorilla gorilla gorilla (assembly GCF_029281585.2). Taxonomy (NCBI): domain Eukaryota; kingdom Metazoa; phylum Chordata; class Mammalia; order Primates; family Hominidae; genus Gorilla; species Gorilla gorilla. Next base: position 125,989,158 of record NC_073236.2, read on the forward strand.
CAGTCATCACACTCAGAGAAACATAATTCATTAGAGATAGTAAGAAAGGGACAAAGATCCTCTGCCTGGCCCCTGTATGTTTGCTCCATTTGCTACATATCGAGCTCTCTGTCTGAGGGCTGATATTCCTAAGCAGGTGTCTCCAGGCCCACCCTGATTTTTCACCCTGAACGTCAGCCACAAAGAGCCATTCCATCAGCTCCCCGTGATGATGCTGACCTGGTGGCTGGAACTGCCTATCTTCCAGATTTCTCTGTCATCTCCAACTTGTTCATATGAGGGAATGAATTTTCTATGGCCCTTCAATTCCCCTTTCATACCTAACTTCCCCAGTTCCTCCTACATAGTGAGAGGTTTATAGTAGTTTACCTTTCCTAATCTGAGACTGGTAAACCTAAAAAGTGATTTTTATGTGCAGTTTCAAACTGGGATTACTGTTGCGCACAACCATGCCCAGCTAATTGTTTTATTTCATTTTACTTTTGTAGAAGCACGGTATCTCTATGTTGCGCTGGCTGGTCTTGTACTCCTGGCCTCCATGATTCTCCCTTCTCAGCCTCCCAAAGTGCTGGGATTACAAGTGTGAGCCACGACACCCATCCTATTTTAACTTTAATTTTTATTTTGAAAAATTGTTTATTTTTTAAAGGAACAAATATATATCATTAAAAAAAGAAACTAGCAATTAAGTTATTAAAAGAAAAAATCCTCTCAGTTCAAGTCATATATTCTTGGTGACCTCTCCTTTTACTATCCTAACAAGGAAACTAAGCTCTCTATTTTTTCCTGAAGCTCTTGATGAAAGAAAAACTTCAGCCAAATTAAATTTAAAGGAGCTTAATTGAGCAATGAACGATTCATGAATCGGCAACCCCCAGAATCACAGCAGATTCACAGACACTCCAGCGCAGTCACATGGTGGAAGAAGATTTATAGACAAGACAAAAAAAAAAAAAAGCGGGGGAGGAAATGACAAACAGAAATTGGAAGTGAGGTACAGAATGGCTGGATTGGTTGCAGCTCAGTGTATGCCTTATTTGGACACAGTTTGAACATTCAGCAGTGTAAGAATGGTTGAAGGATGGCCGCTGGGATTGGCCAAGGCTTAGCTATTGCTACAGGTGCATACTACTAGGTTAGGTTTTCAATTTTGTCTGCCTATTAAGCTAGGTTTACGGTTCATTCCCAAGGACTCAAAAATAGGAGTACGGAATCCTTCTCAGGCCATATTGAGTTTGCTTTAACGATTCCCCACTTTTGGTCATTTTCTCAATTTTGAGAGATTGACCAAAACCTTAGTCATTGATGTCACTAACTCCATCGCAAATGTACTTATATGGTCTTGAAACCCACTGGGACTGAGTAGAACAGTGGGTTTTGTAAGGAGGGAAAAAGGACTAAGTAGAGGGTATCTTCATGCTGGAATGTTCTGTTTATGGGAGAAAACCAAAACCTGATCTGTCCCAGAATCTATGTGTTTCCTTAAAGTCTTAGTTTGATTATGTCACATTCAGCACAAGTGACTCCATTTTGTTTGGTTTGGTCTGTTGGAGCCTAGGGTATGAACTCCGTCCAAAACAATGGCCTCCCAGAATTTTGTTTTTAAAAAATCCCTCCCTTTCGGCAAGGGTCATACTTAGGTGAGAGTGTGACCTTAGGGCCTTAGCGCCACCCTGAGTTACCATCATTTTGGGTTTCCAGTCTCAGCATGTCATTCATATGTTACGGTGTCCTCATGGTCACAAATTTCTTTCAGCTTTTGTCATTCCAGTTGAAGAGAGACCATTTGACATTTTAGAGAGGGCTGCATGCAAACATTTAAAACCTTTGAGAGAATACAGCATGCAAGGGAGACTATTATTATGACTGTGGGGAGGAGAATACCAAGAGTTTGGAGTATGCTCCTTACACAGGGCCCCCATAAACCAAACCACCCAAAAATAAATAGATTAAAGAATGAGCTGGATGAAGAGTTTACTCGCTTGACTAAGTAGTGTTTTCATTAATCACCTACAACTGAATTTTTATAATTTACATTTGATGTATTTCTTCATAGGTCACAAGGGCCAGCGGCTGTTCAGGTACTTTTCTGTTTAGCTAATTCTGTTATTCAGCATAACTTTCACGAGAGAATTTAAAGTCTGTTGTGTAACCATAGCCTTTATAGTAGAATTTGCTATAGAGCCTATTATGAGAGATTCATTTCTAATTATTGTCTCTTTTATTCTAAACCATGGAAAAAGGACCTAACAAATGATGTCCATCTAGAATAGTGAAGGCCACCTGGCAATGTTCTCTTTAACCCATGATGTGGGTTAAGAGGAGTTTTGACTGATTATGAGGCAACATAAGTACCACTAAAGTTTCTCACTTACATTGGGCCTTCATCTTTTATCTATTAAAGTATAAGTTCATTCATGTTTAAGGCTGGCTGCAAATTCCTTTACAAATAAAAGTGTGCCCCATAAGTGCTCCACTTCTATTGTTCGTAGGGGAATAAGGAAGAAAAAAATATTCAAAGTTAAGATGTCTCATAGTAATAGAAAAGTCTTGGTCCGTGATCTTGGGAAAAGCTGTTCACATCAAGGATGCCATCTTCTCCTGGGGAAGTTTTACCTTCCCTGGTTAGTTTTAGCTTAAGGTTCCAATGGGTGTAGAGTTCCAAGAGTGTGGAGGGACCCTTCTTCGTTGTGAGATTATGAACCCAAAGTTCAAGTTTCCAAAGTTGTGCTGCAATGTGGATGGCGAGGACAGTCTCTCTCTGACGTTCTCAGAAGATACGATCTTCAGCTTCCAGACTGTGAAGGGGTTGTCCTCAGTAAACCATAGAAAGCTTTATTTACCTGGTGAAAATACACTGTAGCATAATAATCTACTGTTACAACATCAGCCCTCTTGCATAGGAAAGCTTTTATACAACCAGAAAACATGCAATAAAATGAAAATTGAATGAAATCCCTTTATAAATGTTTAAATGGCCCATTCAGTAGCCAAATGTACCTGAAGCTTTGATTGTCTTCCCAGGAATATGGAATCAAACAGTGGTTTTAAACTATTTCCACAATGTATAAGTCACCACATCAATATATTTAATTTGGATTATTTTATCTTTTCCATGATGAGTCATGGAATGCAGACCTTTAATAACAAAAGCTTTAGGAACTCAAGAAGGACAAGGCGGCCTCCCTGGTTCTCCATGAGTCCATACTTAACATCGGACTTACGTCCTCTTGAGTGACAGTTGTTTCTCCAATTTAGGTACATAGCACTAATAACTGATGTATTATCATAGGTAATTTGACTTAGGCCTTGGAGTTTAATCAAACTGTATATCTAAACAATTTTAGTATTGGCTAATTTAACATGATAATCTGGCAAAGTATTTTCTTGGTACATAATTAATTTTGTTTCTCTTGGGTTAGCAGTTTTATAAACCAGTCAGTATTCTTATTAAAATTTCAGGAATTCTTACCCAGTCCAATTCTAGACGAATTGGGGAATTCATGGGGAATTCTTACCCATAATAGGATAAGAGTGCTTTTCAGGTTCCTTTACATCCTTTCATGAACCTTTTTTGTTTATCTTTTGTTTTTTTGTTTTGTTTGTTTGTTTTTGTCCCAGATGGAGCAACGCTCTGTCACCCAGGCTGGAGTACAGTGGTGCAATCTCAGCTCGCTGCAACCTCTGCCTCCCGGGTTCAAGCAATTCTCCTGCCTCAGCCCCCCAAGTAGCTGGGACTACAGGCACCTGCCACTGTGCTCGGCTAATTTTTGTATTTTTAGTAGAGATGGGTTTTCACCATGTTGGCCAGGCTGGTCTCGAACTCCTGACCTCGTGATCTGCCCACCTTGGCCTCCCAAAGTGCTGGGATTACAGGCATGAGCCCAGCCTCGTGAACCTTTTAAAAGACACCATATTCTAGGATTTTGTGTGCTTGTGAAGTTTTCAGAAACTGCATCAGCATTAAGCAATTAACTGTGGAAATTACTTTAAATAGTTATAGTTAAAAACACAATAAGCTAGGAAATTTGATTATTTCTATGGTCTAAAATAACTTAACATAATAATCTTACTTATGACCGATAGCACATACTCAGACATATTAGAATTTTAGAAATCTCATATAATTTGGAACATATATTAATATCATTCACTAAAATATAACCTGAAGATTGAACATTATTTTTATTTTGACAATGCTTCTCACGATTTTTATACCAAATAAGCCAATGTCACTGTTGCATTAGTGCATTATTGATGTTAAACCCAATTCTTAATGAAACATTACAGACGAATGTATTCAATCTTAATCAGTTTGACCATAAGGTAAGAATTTTATAAACCTTTTATAACTCCTTACAATTTTTGTTAAAGAACAGAATAGTGCTTTAAGAAAATCTGTTGTGCTTTTATTTCAATGCTCAATTTACAGAGAAACCAAATAATAACCCCTTAAATTAGTCAATATTTTCACACATAGAATTTTTTACAAGGTTAGTTTTTATAAACTCTTCCACAACTTTTTTAAACTTTAGCTTTATTTAATTTAATACAATCCTTTAACCTTTTAATCTAGGCAGAAAAAAAAATTCACATTCCCATGATTTCTTATAATGTTTACCAAAAATGCATTTCACTTTTCTTACACACTTTGCATGTAAAACCGTTTCTTCGGTAGTCTCGATTACATGTTACAATGCTAACTTTTAGCGACTTTTGGTGAAAACCTTGGAAAGTTCAGAATTTTAACTGTGTACTAGTGTGGAGCCTAGGACCCAGACAGAAATGCAGATTAGGTCTGACCCTTTCCGGCATCTCACTCCACATGTCTCAGGCCTTACCTAACTTTGTAAAGCAGGCAAATTGTACAGTTAAGAGTCACAGTGGCATTTTATGAAGCATTTAGGAGGCCTAATCACCTTTAAGTTATTCAACATTTTTTGCATAAATTTCCTTCATAAATTCTTTCTTGACTATACAGATCATCTAAGACACTCTTGGACTTTCTGACTTGCCCTAAATATCCCTCTTTTTAAACAATCAGTCATTTTACTTTAGGACAAGAATTAACCATACAAGATTCTTTCTTATGTACCATTTCTTTCTTTCTAGCCTTCTTTGTATAGCTAGGGGACATGGCTAATTCCACATGTCCCCAGGTCTTATCTAGAATCTAATGGCTCTGTGAGACCAGATGTCTAAATTTGGAAGACTTTTTAAAAATGTTACCAATAGTTTTTAAAACTATCTTTATTTACAATAAATTGCTAGCATCACGTGAACTGAAAGGCATTCGTTTTATTTTTTTTGACAAAATAATTTGATTTAAGTGCTTATTTTTATTTAAGCCAATTAATTAGAGCTCGTTTATATAAACATTACACACAACACATATGTATAATTACACAGACAGATGGAAGATTAGTACAGTAGTTGTAAGAGTTTTCATTTGCCAATTTTTAAGTTTCCTAATTGGTTATTGGTTTTAGGGTGGAGTCCTTGGAATAACAGGGGCAGGGAAAGTTCTCTGGTGCCTCTTGTTTTTCCCAAGGAGTACAGGCTGTTAGAGCTTGAATATCCACTTTTAATTAAGCTGATTTTTAACCATAGCACTCTTTAATAAAGTCCTTTTAAAATTTCTTATTACCTGACTTTAGCCAGGCCAAATGGCCAATATTTCTGGCTTTTGAACTTTACCGAAGGTAACCTCCCAGGTGCACAGAATGAAAAATTTAAGATAGTCTGCTGAGGAGAAGAGAATAGAAAAGGTTATCCAGATATTAAACCAGAAAAGACTTACTTCCTGTGCCGGGAATCGAACCCAGACTGCCCCTGTGATAAGGCAAAAACCATAACTACTGAGCTATAGCATAGGGTAATTGCCATCATACTTCCCAGAAGGAGTCTAGAATAGTTAATTTTGAGCATTCAAAGACTTTTAACTACTCAAGATAATTTTTAGAGATAACTAATACCTGAATCCTAAAATTCCTGTTCCCTGGAAGGCAGAGACCAACAGAAAGTATCTCCACATGGTTATAAGGTCGGACTCCCAAGGACATAAAACAAGATAGAGACATCATTCAGTTTTTTGTTTGTTTCAGGGACCTGCAGCAAAGTTTGTTACTGACCAGATTGCTGGACCATCTTGAGCAGAGATCTTATGGGGCCCTAAGTGCATGTTTTATCGTAAGGGCATGTTTTATCCTGAGGTATCCCTCCACACAGAAAAACAAATTCATAGCACAAAATACACCAGATTCACAAAAGCTTGAGACTAGCCTCAGAATTCTTTTTCACATTAACTAAAACTTTACAGAGAAAGTACACAGTGACTTTTGCCATTTATTCAATGAGTTTGCACAGAGAGAGAGAATCCAGAAATCTGACTGGTAGGAAATTCTTACCCTTTTGCCTGCATGCTAGGCTTCCAGGTTCCCTTTCCCTGAGCGGCCTGGTGACCCGGCTTGCTGCATCATCGCCCTGGGGTCACACTGCATCATAAAGGAAAGGATCTTTTTTTCTTCTGGCCAAAGCAAAATACATGCGATAAAGCATAGACATTAGCCACTCTGCTTAGCACTCATTATCAAACTGGCAAGGTTTAGATTTGCCCTCAGATGGGCCCTGTCATCTTTAACCCAACCTCTGACTAGGAGTTTTAACACATGGCCTTTGGGCAAGATGGCCACCCTGAGTAACAGAAAAGATAGAAAAGGAAAAGAAGAAAAAGGAAAGTATTGCCTGTGGCAGGATGCAGCAGGTGAAGAGCTCAGGGAGATCAAAGCAAGATCCATTCATTTCAGCAACAATGAAAAATTCAGGTGGCCACTTGTTGCTAGTGAAGGGATCCTTTCCTGCAGTCCCATCAGCTCTCAAGTTTTCCCACTTAGGGAGAAAAAAATCTCCCCATGTCCCACGATCCTATACATGTCTAATTCTGTCACCCACAGCTATCAGCAAAGAGTGCAAGGCAGATTATTTCAAAGAGAATAGCAGTTAACATCCCATAGTAGCAAATCTCTTTTTAGCCAAAAAGGTCTTTACTGAGAGTCCTCATTTAAAAATGTACTTCAGTGGTGCATTGTTCATTTGGAACATTCCACTGTGAGTTATTTTTAGTAAGATGTCACCATTTCTTTAGACATCACTGCCTCCCAGGTTTAATGTATAAGCTGGAAAGAGCTCAGTTTTCCAGAAATTAAGGATCCTATTTTTACCTAAAATATTGGCTTTACTCTTAGATTCTCTTAATTAACTTAGCCAGTGATTTTTTTTCCTACCTAGCTGCACAATAAAATGAAACAAAGGGGTAGAACACAAAAATCCCTGTGAATTTTCAAAAGCCAAATTGTATAACCCCTGCCATATTACTGCTTACTACCAGTTCCTTTCTGACCCAGTCAGATGTAAGAGGCCTCTAACTGGATCCAAGCCAGTTAATTCCCAAAACAAATCCATTCCTAGACCCTGTCCAGTTTCTGTCATGACTCCAAACCCAGTTTGGATCAGAAATTTGCTCAAAGAAACTTGGAGAGCTCAAAACACAAATCTGTGGAACTCTGAAATCCAAGAGGGAGCTTACCCACTATCCCCAGCAGCTCTGAAATCAATGGACCTAAGTGGGTCCTGCAGCTACCTTGCATGTTCACTCTGCACACCTGGGGGTTGCTGGAAGCTCCACTTTGGATCCCACTTCTGACACCATCTAATAAAAGAAAAACTTCAGCCGAATTAAATTTAAGGAGTTTAATTGAGCAATGAATGATTCATAAATCAGGCAGCCTCAGAATCAGAGCAGATTCACAGAGACTCCAGCACAGCCACATAGTGGAAGAAGATTTATAGACAAAAAAAAACAAAAAGGGAAATGATTTACAGAAATTGGAAGCAAGGTACAGAATGGCTGGATTGGTTACAGCTTGGCGTATGCCTTATTTGAACACAGTTTGAACACTCAATAGTGTATGAATGGTTGAAGTATGGCTGCTTGGATTGGCCGAGACCTAGCTATTGTTACAGGTGCATACTACTAAGTTAGGTTTTCAATCTTGTCTGCCTATTAAGCTAGGTTACTTACAGTTCATCCACAAGCGCTCAAAAATAGGAGTATGCAATGCTTCTCAGGCCATATTTAGTTTGCTTTAACACTCTCTATACATACATTTATTGGCATATGCATGAAAATATTTAGTGCTTGATTTCCGTATGCTTTCTCCCCAACTATATGATGAAGCTGTCCATAAATAAATAAAGTGACATTTCAGAGTGTGAAGACTTAGGGATTTTCAGAATCCCCAATATTTTAACACTTGTTGAAATGGCATGCAACTTAAAGGGGGAGGCTGATGCTTTCAAAATTGGGTACAGCTTAAAATCAGCTAAAAAAGTATTAAATAGCCCAATGTCCAGGACATGTACTAGGCTGACAGAACAAGAAATTCTGGATGATGAAAAAACAACATCAGCATTTTTGAAGCTGTCAAAGTGAATCCAATGTGAAAGCAAGGATGAAAACCACTGAAGAAGACAGAATCTCTACTAAAATATATGATACAATATTTATCTAGAGTTGTTTTCTCTTCCAGAAACTTCTGTTAACGTTTTGAAAAATGATAATTTTTCGGTCTGTAAATCACCTCTTGCCCCATACATAATACAAAGTAGACACAAATAACCTCTTTAACATAAAATTTTACATGTTATTTACTTTTACAGGAACAATGTAATAGACTCAGGAAGTGGATGAAAGATTTAAGTTTTTGAAAGTTATTGCCATGCTTGCAGAAGTTATTTGAACTTGGCCTAGGTCAGTTCCTTGTTAATGCCTTGTTTTCAGAATTTAGGAAATAAATCCATGCTAACTAAAATTTGTATAAATCTAAGTAAATACCTTAATACTACTTCAAAAATGTACCTTAAGGATATTTAGAAGGAATGGAAAGAACAATAATAACAGGCAGGTACTAAAGATAAAAGGCATGTACAAAAACAATAGCAGATGTATTCTAAAGAAGAGGAAGCAGGTCCAGACAAAATATTGTGTCATATATCAACTAAAAGATTTAAACAGAATTTAATTCTTACAAAGCCATTTTTGTCCATATTTATGAAGTACATGTGATATTTTGATACAAGCGTACGATGTGTAATGATCAAATCGAAGCACTGGGGTATCCATCACCTCAAACATTTATCATTTATTTGTGTTAGGAGCATTCTAATAACACTCTTTAGTTGTTTTGAAATATACAATAAGTTATCGTTAACTATAGTCTCCTTATTGTACTACCAAGTGCTAGATCTCATTCTTTCCACCGAACTCTATTTTTGTACCATTAATCATTTCTTATTTCCTCCCTTCCCACTACCCTTCCAGCTTCTGGTAACCATCATTCTACTCTCTACCTCAATGAGTTCAAATTTTTTTTTCCACTTACAAAACCTTTTGAAGCAAATAATATGTTGTCATTTTTACAGAAAATCAAATTGAAGTTCAGCATGTTTAAGTAACTTAGGATTATGCAACTTGCAGTTGTTAAAGAAAGAATTTGAACATTCATCTATCTGTGATTGGAGTTTATCTTAAATCACTGCATTCCTTTCCCTCTGAAGTCACTTGTGATGGTGAATTATAACACAAATGAATGGATGATTCATTTATCTTGACAAAGCAGTTTAATAAATAAAATACATACTTTTCTCCTATGAGCCCTTGTATGAGGAACTAGATTTGAATCACAGGGTAAGATTAAACTCTTACACGTGTGAATCCCAAATATCTGAGACAGGTCTCCATCAGTTTACGACGGTTTATTTTGCCAAGGTTAAGGACACATTTATGACACAGCCTGAGTAAGTTCTGAGACATGTGCCCAAGGTGATCAGGGGGTGGAGTTTGCTTTTATACATTTTAGAGAGATATGAGACATCCATCAATATGTGTAAGATGTACATTGGTTCAGTCTGGTAAGACCAGGACAACTGGAAGTAGGGGCTTCCAGTTTAGAAGTAGAGACAAAAGTAGATAAGAGACAAAAGGTTGCATTCTTTGGTTGCATTCTTCGGTAGATTCCTTGTCAGCCTTGCACTGAATACACAATTTAGCCTGGCTCAATGAATCTGTATTTTTAAATAAACAACAGGAGAGAGGAAGCAATCAGATATGCGTTTGTCTCAGGTGAACCTCAGAAGGGTGACTTTGAATAGAAAGGGAGGCAAGTTTGCCCTAAGCCGTTCCCAGCTTGACTTTTCCCTTTAGCTTAGCGATTTTGAGGTCCCAAGATTTATTTTCCTTTCACACAAGCATGTTAGAAGAATAATTAAATATATTTAAATTATTGTTGATTTTTTAAAGGTGTCTCTTTCAGCAAAGCTATAGAGCTTATAGAGCCATGTGCAGCTTAAATAGTAAAAAATTCCACAAGGCTCACTGAGAAAAACAGCCATTCTTTCCCCCATTCCACTTCCCTCTTGATTCCTACTAGAAAGGACTTGGGGAACCCTTTGGTTGTACAGAAGTATGCCTCAGGCAGGCTTAAATCTTGAGTCTGATATGAGATGAGTTCTGAGAAACTGGTCAATGGTTCATCACGTCTTGCCACAAATCTTAGAATTGGGTAGTGGCTATTTATGCAAGTGTTACTTGTGGCTGCCGGTGAAGGAAGGGGCCTGGCCAGAGACTCTATCTAGTATAGTCAGACAAGAAGACAATACATACGCTGTAAAATCTTCCTTGAGAAGGTTAAAAGAAGCTTCTCATGAGTGATAGAACTCCCATTTACACGGTTGATGTCATTCAGAGGTGCATTTCTTTCAGTTTTTAGTCTGAACAAAACAATTAATATTGACATTAAGTCTATAACAATTATTTTCCCAAGTTGTGATAGTTTTCCAGTATCTTTTCATCTGAATATAAAAATATATTTTAATTAGTCAGGAAGCATGTCTTATTTATTTTTGGCATTATCACAGTGTTTGTTCATAGTAAGAACTCAATAAATATTATATTTACTGGAATTTTGTTGCTTAAAATTAATTTTCTTAGTTTGCATTAAAGCCTGGAGCTGTTTCATTTGTTAATAATTTTCTGTGTGGATTGATTAATAAGAGGAAATGTACAAAGACCATGCTTAATGAATGGAATATAATAACTATCACTTTTTTTTTTTAAGTTTCTGTTCTTTGGCTCTACTTTCCAAAATAAAATATGTTGGTAAAATAATTACACATATGAGTAGTTCATAAATGAAAAAAGACATTTTATATATTTGGGTTTTTTTTTTAATGTTTCCTGGATTACTTTAAATGTTTAGGGATACTTCTACATAATTTCCTTTGGTATTTTTACTTCAAATATAAGATTTACTGAAAAATAAAGTATAATAATGGAGTGGGACTTCATAATCATCAGAGAGGCACTTTTTTCATTTAAATAAATTATACAATAAAGAAGAAAATTTAATTAAATATTAATCAATAATAACCATTTATTATGAACACTGTCAGATATTTCATCTCTAGTGAACTTGCATAGAGAAGCATCTATGCAAATTTCTTTGAGACAACATAGTAAATACCTAGCCTCACCTAAACAGACTCAGAGGCATGAATTAAGACAGAGATTATAATGGTGGCTATGATTTTCAGTGGGGTGAGATTTTGCCTCTTAAGGAGTGTTGGAAGCTTTACAAGCTTATCTGAGTTTTTCAGAGCAATGGGAGGAGACTGCCAATTAGAATGCAGAGCATAGATAGCCATAGCTCCCTCCTCTGTATACTCTCTCAAGTCTCTTGTCTCTAGCCTTGGACTGTTCTGCCTTCAAAACTTACACTTCAGTGGAAATTTTAGCTTATTGTTTTGTTGTTGTTGTTGTTATGAATTAGTAGTCCTTTCTATCTGAAGATCACTTTGTTTATTTACTTACTTGTTTTGGGGCTTGAGCGGGTGAGCATTTTACCAGATCTTTGAGGGATATTATTAGGTTTCACCAACTGTAGTGACTCATCACCAAATCAACACTGGTAAACTCTTGTAAGGATTATGTGTCTCTAAAATCAGACTTTAAGTTACAGAATATGCGAATGGAGACTGCCAGTTTACTCAATTCGCATAGATGGTTCAGAAGTGACACAAATCCAAGTCAATATTTCTATCATTTGCAGTTCATATAAATATAACTCTTGGATCTAGAAGTTTTGTATCTATGTACCAGGTTTGAGACACAGGATATATAAAAAATATTTTTCTAATCACTGTTCTTATTTTTGGCTATCAGAATGTAGTCAGTAGGATTGAAATGTCTGAAAGTTTTTATATTAAAGTTATTGATTGCTTTGCCATTAAATACATTTCCTGCATTATCATAAAGGTTGTTTAAACAAAATAGTGCCCATCAGATTATCACAAAATTTCACTTCTTTGCATAATAAGCTTCCTCTTTGGAGCTCAAAATACAAAACAAATGCATTGTATATTTGGAATGAGGGTGAAGAGAGGGAGAGAAGTGAATAAATTAGGAAAAATATGAATCGAGTGACTATAATTTACCAGGTGCTTTGCGTAAACCATAACATTTTTCTGTGTTGGAAATGATTATCTTCATTTCCAAAGATATACTTCAAAAAAATGTAAAAGTACATATTAATGAGCAGAGAAAGTATGCAATTTACTCAGGGTCATATGATGAATAAACTAGTGTTTTAACAGGTAACTGTTCAGTTTAAATCCCTGACTGGAAACATAAAGATAAATAATTTACTTAGTGTTGGGCATAAATGCAATCATGATCAAGTTAGATATGGGAAATAGAACTGATAAATACTAAAATAAAACAAAGGGGTTTTATTTTTGTTATTTATTTTTCCTTTTCGACAGTGCAATCTTGTTTAGATCATTCATATGTTAAATATTCTTTCTTCAAGTGAAAATTGATTTTTCTTTTATAAAGTGTGTCTTCTCTGGTAGATAAAGCACAGATCTATTTCATAGAAATACAATATTCTAATACTATATAAACGTAATGTTATATTTGACATCTTTTTTAAGTAATTGCTATTTTTAAACAATAAAGGGAAATGAGTTTTGTCCACCTCACTGATTCGTTGGGAGGGGCTCACTAGATACTGCATGTAGGAGATGATATTTAATGCAATTTAATGGATTATTAAACTGTAAGTCTCGTCAAAGAAAGAGATATAGTATTTAAGTTTGTTCATTTGTTTATTTTCAGGGCTGTTCACTACACTGAAATTGACTAGTAAAGTTAGTTCAGATGAATTTACTAAATGAATTCTGAGGTAACAAATATAAGCACTGTATCATTTCAGAAGAATGTAACGTTCAGAATCTAATTTGTCTATAATCCTCATCATTACCTTATGAGGTAGTTATTATCCATTCACTAACATATGCATGAAGAAAGTCGCTGAAGAATCCAGTATCAATATTAATATTTAAGCAACAATCCAAAGTACAAAAATGCAGTAATTGTCTCACAAAAGAGAGGAAAGAACAAACACTTCTGTATGCAATAAAACATTACAGAAAAGAATATCGATTCTGTAGCCAACCAGTATGAGACCTGCCAGGATGTCTTCTTGCATCTGGTCTCCCGGCTGTAGCAGGAGAATCCAGGTGCAGAGTAGTCTCTGGCAAAATCAGAGATTAAGTTCTGAGATTTGCAAGAGCCAAAATGACAAAGAGGATTGTAAGCCAAGATTAGGAAATGTCACTTTAGATGGTGTTGGAATGATATTAAAGCTTAGAAGCTCTTTAAATCACTGAAGTGAAGGAATTTGGTAGAAAGATTCCTCAGGCAATTTTCATTTTAAATATTTCTGCTTAGCATATTATATAAAATGGTCTATTATTGTGTCTTTTACAGTGCTGTAGTCTAGTGGAAGTAAAGATGAGTGGGAAACATTCAGGGTTTTTTATCTGATGGGTTTATACCATAATTCAAAAATAGTACAGCCTAGTTAGGCGAAATCTGGATATTAGGAGAGATACCTATACTAACACTAAAATTTGGAGATGGACAGTCTAAACCTGATATTTACTGACATGAGACTAGGTGAAATCACCCAGGGAGAAAATATTTCACTCAACTCAGCGACATCTACCCATTTGGAATGAGTAGTCCAATAACTTTCATTTGTAACTTTTAGTTTGAGATTTTAATGTTATAAATGACATTGATTTGGAAAAGTTGGAGTCCCAATAAAGATTGCAAGTTTCAACCATTAAAACTCTCAAAATCCTGAAAAGATACCCTTTGTTATTTAGAAAGTTTCTGAATACATGCCAGTCATGAGTCCAAAGGTAAATAAATATTTCTTCAGAAGAAAAAATACTGGGAAATCATAGAAATCAATGAAGGAATATTGTCTCCTATAAATTCTTTATTTTAAAATAACTTTGTACACTTCTCAATGCCTCTTCTGCAGGAAGACTTAAGTGTGCACATATATAGAAAGATGTCTACATATATTATAACTGCAAAAATTGGAGGTGTATATAAAAAAGGTATTATATTTTAGAATGAATTTAGCCAGAGTGGGGTGATTGGATCAGAAGATAAATAATCTGTTATTATTTTTTGATAACAATTTTAATGATATACAATTTACATACCATAAAATTCACTGTTATGATTGAGAATGTATTGGGTATAACTATATTCACAGAATTATGCCAACCTCACTGATATTTAAATTGAGAATGTTTTCATTACTTCGAACGGATACCCCATACCCATTAGCAGTAACTGCCCATTCCCTCTTCCCCATGGCCCTTGGAAACCACTAATATATTTTCAGTCGTTATGAATTTTCCTATTCTGAACATTTTATATAAATGGAATCATACAATGAGTGGCCTTTTGTGACTGGCTTCTTTCATGTAGTATAATGTTTTTATATGTGTTGTAATTGTATCAGTACTTCATTTTTATTGCTTAATCTTATTAAATTAATAAACCCAATTTTGTTTAGTTTAAATTTATAAATTTGGGTTGTTGGCACTTTTTGGCTATTATGAATAATGTTGCTGTGCACATTTGTGTAGAAAAACTTTGTGGGCATAAAGTTTACTTCCTTTAGGGGCTATACTGAGATATGAAACTGATTTATTATATGACAACTCTGTTTATTCTACTGAGGAATTGCCAAACTGTGTTTCAAAGTGACTGTTCCATTTTACATTCAGACCAGCAGCATATGGGGAATTTACTTTTTAACATTCTTCCCAGGACTTGTTAATGCTTTCTTTTTAATTACTTAGTGGTGTGTGAAGTAGTAATTTATAGTAGTTTTGATTTGCATTTTTAATAGCTAATAATGTTGAGCATCTTTTCATGTGCATATTGGCCATTTGTGTATCTTTTTTGGTGAATTATCTTTTCAAAGTATTTGCTCATTTTTTGATTGAGTTTTTTTCTTATTGTTTAATAGAAGAGTTTTTTATATATTCTGGATAGTAAAGTTTTACTATCAAATATATGATTTTTAAATTAAATTTAAAATTAATTTGCTTCTAAATTAAAGTTAATTTTTGTCTGAGGAATGAAGTGAGGGGTCCAACTTAATTAATTTATTTTTTTATATGTGGATATCCAGATATACCTGCAACAGTTGTTGAGATGATTTTTCTTCCCCCATTGAATGGTCTTGGAACCCTTGTTATAAATTAATTGATCAAAAATGTAGAGATTTTTATCTGACTACTTAATTCTATTTCTTTATTCTGTATTTTTATCCATATGCCAATATGTCACTATCTTAATTGCCACAGCTTTGTAGTAAGTTTTGAAACTTGGAGATACAACTTCTCCAACTCTATCCTTTGTCAAAATTACTTTGGCTATTCTGGGCTTCTTAAGTTTCGAGATGAATTTTAGAGACAGCTATCAAACTTCTGCAAAAATTTCAACTGGGATTTTATCAGAGACTGTGTTGAATTTGTATTAACTTCGGCAGTATTGTTATCTTAATAATATTTGTTTCTGAATAATGAAAATGGGATGCCTTTCTGTTTCATAGGCTCTTAATTTATTTTGATGATTATTATAGTTTTCTGTGCACAAGAACTAAACTTATTTTGTTAAGATTATTCACAAATATGTAAATCTCTTGAAGGAATGAAAAGGAAATTGTTTTCTTAATTTTATCTTAAGTTGTTAATTGATTAATATATAGAAACACAATTGATGTTTGTATATGTATCTTGTATATTACAATCTTGTGGACATAATTTATTCTAATATGTCTAATAGTATTACTTCTAAAACTCTTTTTGTGGGTTTTTTAGGATTTTCTATGTATAAAATCATGTCATCTGCAAACAGTTTTACTTCTTCCATTCCAATATAGACGTGTTTTATTTCCTTTTTTTTCTAATTGTTATATTAGTTGTCATATAATGGTTAGACAATAACGTTTTTAAATTTCTTGACCCAGTAAGTCACTAGCCCTTGTTAAGGGGCTCTGTGTGGATGCTGGGGCATGCCTTCAGTGCTCCAGCAGTTTGCAATTCTTTAACCTTCATTTCTTGTGTGAAACTCCTCAAGTAAGCCCATGGTGAGAGATTACAGCCTCCTAAGGTCTTTCCAGGACACGCATACACCTGTGCACTTGTGAGTAGTCTTCTATAGTCTCGGGAATATGTCAGAGTTATCCAAAGCCCTCTGTGGACACCTCATTCTTCAAGTTTTAGTTTGAAGTTTTATGGCCAATGTTTCATCTGCCCCAAGTGGTTGCCATTTCATTGAGTTGCAGTATTAAACAATTGCCACTGATTTTTTTCAACAAATTTCCTGGGAATAGGACTGTTTGCACTGGGCAAGCACAGAGTTAAGATAAATAGAGATAAGTCTTATGAATATCATTGTTACAGGAAGACTCCAGAAAGGATTAATAATCACAATTCATTAGTGTTTTGGCTTTTGGAGAAGGTTCATATGAATTCTAGTTCCTCCTCTTGCTTCTAGTTTGCTCTTTTTGCAAGCACTATGGTTGCAAAGTTGTTGGCTTCCAAAACTACCCTAAAGCTGAGGAGAAGGAGCTGGCATCAGGACAAGTTAAAACACTAAAAAGCAAACTGTTTCTACTGAAGTTCAGCCATTTTTCTTAAATGAAGGCTCACCAGCCTACTGCAACTCTTTGTTAATTTACAGAGTTCTGAAGGTTAATTTTGACAATTTTTGCTAGTGTTCTCATTGCTTGTAAGTCAATTGCCCTTACTATATTATTCTGGAAGTGCTTCTAATCCATTACTTTTAAGATAAGCATGCATCGCAACCTTAATTAACTTTATTTTTAAATGTTAAAGTATATGGAGAGCATAATTATAGCATTAAGTAGTATTACTAGAATGTTTAGGTGTTTCGAAGCAGAAAAAAAATATCAGCTTGAAATGTAGAGGAGGCATAAAGATTACTTGGATGTGAAAGTAACTGAACGGTGTGAGATGCAATGTGCATATTTGGGGTTGAAGAAATTATATGAACAATTGCAAATAGATGAGCTACTGTAAGATAGGTTAAGAAAAGTAATGTGAGAACAAACATGTAGTGGGATCAATTATTTTTACTTTGCCAGAGTATTAGTCCATTCTTACTTTGCCAGTGTATTAATCCATTCTTGCTTTGCTATAAAGAATTACCTGAGACTGGATAATTTATTTAAAAAAGGTCTAACTGGCTCATAGCTCTGCAGGCTGTACAGGAAGCATAGCTGGGGAGGCCTCAGGAGACTTACACCATGGCAGAAGGTGAAGGGAAGCAGGCATGTCTTTTTTTTTCTTTTTCTTTTTTTAATTTTATTTTATTATTATTACACTTTAAGTTTTAGGGTACATGTGCACAATGTGCAGGTTAGTTACATATGTATACATGTGCCATGCTGGTGTGCTGCACCCATTAACTCGTCATTTAGCCTTAGGTATATCTCCTAATGCTATCCCTCCCCCCTACCCCCACCCCACAACAGACCCCAGAGTGTGATGTTCCCCTTCCTGTGTCCATGTGTTCTCATTGTTCAATTCCCACCTATGAGTGAGAACATGCAGTGTTTGGTTTTTTGTCCTTGCGATAGTTTACTGAGAATGATGATTTCCAATTTCATCCATGTCCCTACAAAGGACATGAACTCATCATTTTTTATGGCTGCATAGTATTCCATGGTGTATATGGGCCACATTTTCTTAATCCAGTCTATCATTGTTGGACATTTGCATTGGTTCCAAGTGTTTGCTATCGTGAATAGTGCCGCAATAAACATACATGTGCATGTGTCTTTATAGCAGCATGATTTCTAGTCCTTTGGGTATATACCCAGTAATGGGATGGCTGGGTCAAATGGTATTTCCAGTTCTAGATCCCTGAGGAATCGCCACACTGACTTCCACAATGGTTGAACTAGTTTACAGTCCCACCAACGGTGTAAAAGTGTTCCTATTTCTCCACATCCTCTCCAGCACCTGTTGTTTCCTGACTTTTTAATGATTGCCATTCTAACTGGTGTGAGATGGTATCTCATTGTGGTTTTGATTTGCATTTCTCTGATGGCCAGTGATGGTGAGCATTTTTTCATGTGTTTTTTGGCTGCATAAATGTCTTCTTTTGAAAAGTGTCTGTTCATATCCTTCACCCACTTTTTGATGGGGTTGTTTGTTTTTTTCTTCTAAATTTGTTTGAGTTCATTGTAGATTCTGGATATTAGCCCTTTGTCAGATGAGTAGGTTGCGAAAATTTTCTCCCATTTAGTAGGTTGCCTGTTCACTCTGATGGTAGTTTCTTTTGCTGTGCAGAAGCTCTTTAGCTTAATTAGATCCCATTTGTCAATTTTGGCTTTTGTTGCCATTGCTTTTGGTGTTTTAGACATGAAGTCCTTGCCCATGCCTATGTCCTGAATGGTAATGCCTAGGTTTTCTTCTAGGGTTTTTATGGTTTTAGGTCTAACGTTTAAGTCTTTAATCCATCTTGAATTAATTTTTGTATAAGGTGTAAGGAAGGGATCCAGTTTCAGCTTTCTACCTATGGCTAGCCAGTTTTCCCAGCACCATTTATTAAATAGGGAATCCTTTCCCCATTGCTTGTTTTTCTCAGGTTTGTCAAAGATCAGATAGTTGTAGATATGTGGCGTTATTTCTGAGGGTGCTGTTCTGTTCCATTGATCTATATCTCTGTTTTGGTACCAGTACCATGCTGTTTTGGTTACTGTAGCCTTGTAGTATAGTTTGAAGTCAGGTAGCGTGATTCCTCCGGCTTTGTTCTTTTGGCTTAGGATTGACTTGCCGATGCGGGCTCTTTTTTGGTTCCATATGAACTTTAAAGTAGTTTTTTCCAATTCTGTGAAGAAAGTCATTGATAGCTTGATGGGGATGGCATTGAATCTATAAATTACCTTGGGCAGTATAGCCATTTTCACGATATTGATTCTTCCTACCCATGAGCATGGAATGTTCTTCCATTTGTTTGTATCCCCTTTTATTTCATTGAGCAGTGGTTTGTAGTTCTCCTTGAAGAGGTCCTTCACATCCCTTGTAAGTTGGATTCCTAGGTATTTTATTCTCTTTGAAGCAACTGTGAATGGGAGGTCACTCATGATTTGGCTCTCTGTTTGTCTATTATTGGTGTATAAGAATGCTTGTGATTTTTGCACATTGATTTTGTATCCTGAGGCTTTGCTGAAGTTGCTTATCAGCTTAAGGAGATTTTGGGCTGACGATGGGGTTTTCTAGATATACAATCATGTCATCTGCAAACAGGAACAATTTGACTTCCTCTTTTCCTAATTGAATACCCTTTATTTCCTTCTCCTGCCTAATTGCCCTGGCCAGAACTTCCAATACTATGTTGAATAGGAGTGGTGAGAGAGGGCATAGCAGGCATGTCTTACGTGACTGGAGATAGAGGAAGAAGGAAAAAGGGGAGGTGCTATATACTTTTAAACAACTAGATGTCATGAGAACTCACTCACTATCATGTGAAGAGCAAGGGGGAAATCCTCCTCCATGATCCAATCACCTCCCACCAGGTACCTCTCTAAAACTGGGGATCACAATTCAACATGAGATTTGGGCAGGGACACAAATCCAATCCATATTAGCAAGATATTTTTGTTTTAACATTATCATTATAAAATATATTTTTCTTCTTGTTATAACAGAAAACAAGCTCAGAGAAGCTTACTAATTGTCCATGGTCACAAAGCTATTCACAGACCCAGTACTCAATCCCAGGATTGTCTACCTATTTGAGGGCTCATGTCACAATGCTACCTACGATGTTAACTGTACTAGATCGGTATATATTGAAAGCAATGGTATATATAATAGAGTTGGGAAGTTGATATTAATATTCTTGTTTAGAATCTAAAATTCAGATCCAATGCTGTACTAGGTAGTCCTAATTATGTCAGATAAATATAATCCGTCTTTTTACCCAACGGGATTAAAATCTAACTGGGGAGGAGTTGGTATAAAATTTAAGTCATGAAATAAGTAAATGAAGACATAAGATGGAATGTACTTATGTAACTAATTGTTTGTAACAGGCTGTGATATAGTTGGGAAATCCAAAACAAAATACATTTGGGAGAGTCAGTATGTTGGGATGACTTTCTGTATCCTTTATAACATAAGCAGAATCTTAAAGGACTCAAGTGATTATAATTGAAGCAGGCTTACCCACACATTTTCTTAATGCCTGTTTGTTAAATCATAGGATGATAAAAAGTATGGCTGGTAAAACACATTAACAATTATAAAATGTATTTAGTTCTTACTACATGACAAACACTTTGCATTCATTTTCACTAGTACTCAAATCTACCCTGTTGGAAACTGCAAAAAAAAAAAAAAAAAAAAAAGGGAAGAGTTTGTGACCAGAAACTTTTTGAGGCTGCTCCTGTGAAGAAAATGAGTTTGTTTTCCCACCTCATTTCTGCTTGGTCCCATGACTTACTTCAGCCCACGGGATTTTAGCAACCCTAATGGAAGCAGGTTGCTAAGAAATGCTTGCACATTAAGGCTGACTCGCCTTTGCTTCTGGGAACTTTTCTATCATAAATATAACCTTAAGCTAACTCCCAGAGTGACAGCCCATGAAAACAAGGAGTTCAGCTTTCCAAGACACCCCAGCTGAGGCCAGAGATGTATGACTGAGAACATTCTAAGTCATCCAAGCCCAAACTAACTAACCCAGACTAGAGAAACCACACGGTTTACCCACAGAGAAAAAGTGTATTAAATAATCGTTGTTTTAAGCCATTAACTTATGGAATGATTTTCTTTCCAGCAATATTAACTGATAAATTAATTGTAATCCTAGTTGTACACTATGAATTATCCTAATTCACCAAATAAAGCAGCTGGATTCCATGTTATTGCAGTGACTTGCTCAATGTTTCTCAGCTAGAAAGAAGAAACACTGAATTTCAAAATCACAGTTGTTTCCATAGAAAAGTTTTTCTCAGTTGTTTACACATCATTGACTACACTCTGGTCCTTCTAGTGATCCAAAGTGTAGCATAGAAGATTCAGCCTTTGTGACATCTTCAGTTAGTCTTGCATCTGGAGCTCTCCCGTTCTACTCGGAGGCCTACCGAACAATGAAGGGAAGGGTATTTAGATTAAAATTTGCCATAATAGATTTATTTAGCGTGCTGGTTTTCTCAAATGCTGGTTATGCTAGCAGTGAAGTTGTCAAAAAATACACAATAATGTAAGTGCTATAATGTAATCATTCACAATGTGCTTTTTTAAAATCTAGTGAAATTCAATAAATAATTTTAAAGCCCAGTAGAAATTATTTCATCTAAAATGCTTTTATTAACACACAAAATTGATCTTTGAATGATGCATTGTAAAAAAATAGAAAAGAAAAAAAATTGACTCCTAGAGATGTTTAAAAGCAGAGTAAAAACAGCACTTTAGCATTTTTAAATATTGATGTAAACAGTCAGTGGTTATATTCCCCTTCTTTCCTACTGAGTCGTAAGTAAAGCTCAAACTTAGAATTGACAGAGATTTGTTGTTCTTATTGATGGAAGGTCCAATGTTAGATTTATTAATTTATAAGTTCAAAACACACCAGAGATCTAAACTTCAGTAATTTCGATAAAAATATATGGCTATGGATAAGAGTACTGTGAGCCTTCTTAATGGGCCCACCACTACTAAATCCGTATGCTTTCTTAGACTGTCATTACATTTTCTGAACATCAGTTTATTTTTTTTTGTATTTAATACATTGTCAATAAGTCTTAAAAAAGCTGTAAGTGCAAACATTTGTACTTTTCCATTAAAATATAATAGATTAATATTTAAATGTCGTTTTGCTTCTAAACGCCACTGTCCTTGTGTGGTCACAGTTCTGCATCCCATAGACACTTCCTGTGAAATGGCCACTGCTAACACATCTGCACGACTCAGAGGGGGAAAACTGCATTCTCTAATAGTCAAAAGTTTGAATGAAAATATGATGTAGGCATACAAATCTAATAAATGCTTTCATATACTCCTAGAAATGGTCACTCTTGAAGCCCGTTTGTGTAATTTGTGATCTGGAGATCACACAATCTCTAGCTCCTTCTCTGTCTCTTGATGTTACCAATTTGAAAAGACCTACCTCCAGGCATACTCCTGGCATCTCCACATTGCTAGGAAGGAGTCTAAGCCTTATAGATGTATAGTTGACAGGGAGAGAAAAATAAATCTTTTTCTTCTTTTGCCCTACCTCACTATGAACTTCTTCACAGAGTGATTGCTAGTTGAAGTCTTGCTGCTAGGAAAAACCTTATCATGTCTTAGAGTGCATGTGCCAGCCTCACAGATACTAAGACAATTTCAACATGTGACAGTACGCTTTCCGTGGCTGGTCTTCAATTTAAGGCACTACTCCATGTTTAGTAGCAAAACTTGTTTAACGTTATGCTGCATAAGGGAGAGTACTTTTTTTATAGTCTGTCTTTCAGTATATGTACAGAAAGGCCCTCCTGTCAAAATCCAATAACCTGAGAGCAATGGCTTGAGCAAAACACAAACACATAGACACGAACACACACACACACACACCCCATATGATCACAATACATATACCAAGTTTCCCAATGTAAACAGTAATCTTCAGGATTAGAAATATTGTCATCATTTTCATTTAGCAATGTATCTGCTTCTCTAGGGCATTATTCTCTTTGTATCTCCTTTTCATATGGAGACAGTACGTGAAGACAGTAAGTGCCATATTGCCCAGGAAGAAATCTTTATTCTACGATTTATTCATTATATGAATTTGGATGTATTACTTAAAGTTTTGTGCCTCATTATCTAACTTACAGTTTTGTGATGAGGACTAAATGAAATAAGGCACACGGAAAATGAAATGTCAATGCCTCACAGAGTGACTGTTAACTTTTAAACAAATTAAGTAAAATAAATATTAATTCACATTTGTTTAAATTAATGATTACCTATGTAAAAGACAGCATTAGTTTGTGCTCAGTAAATAAATGTATGCATGTTTATTCAACATTTACTATGAGACAGAGTTGCTTCTATTATTTTTGATGACATTTGAAATTTGAGTATGAGAATGCACAGTAATGTTTTCCTCTCACATTTGTATTTCTTCAAGATGAATTCAAGGGACAAAAATACTTATTTAAAATTTTACTTCTCTGTTCAGTAACTGAATAATTTGGTTTCTGATGTGTCTTGCACTTTAGTCATATCTGATCACTTTCCTCAAAAATATGTTCTTACTGTTGTTGGCTGCAGATTCTAAGACAGCTGTGGCCAACTCACTTGTCAACACAATTTTAAGCTAAGTTTATATTTCAAGTGTTTAATTGCTTATGATGTTAGGAGGTGCCAAGAGAACACTATTGATTTCCAGATTGCAGACTGTGAGTGATAAAATTTGCGCCTCCAAAAAAAAATCATCTGACTCTAAATTATGTAAATGTAGTAGGAAACCTGTAACAGAAAATCAGAATTTTAAAAAATCATTATCATTATACTTGTAATCTTCACTATATTTTCAAAGCATATTTAAAACAAAATTTCATGAATATTCTGTGGGACTGTGCCCACATCTTTATTAAACTCAGGGTGCTCACTGTGTGTCACACATTCTTATGTTATAAATTGACAGTTAGTTACACAACAGATATTAGACATGGAGTTATGGCAATGGAGACCTCTACCTCCGTGACTTCAGGTGTCATTGGATCTGAATAATCACTTCAGAAGGTTATTATAACAAATTTTACCAAGTCTTATCCAAATACACTTGATGTGTATTTCAAAATTCATATTGTGACAAGATAAATCTATTGGGACTTTGGAGAAAAAAGGCATGACTAAAGTGTATTAACTTTCTTGATTTGCAAATTATATAACACAATTCACATTTGGTAGTTACTGGTCACTTAGTATAAATGTAGGGAACAAAATTTTTCATAAATAAATAAACTAACATTTAATGAACTAATCTTTATGCATCATCTTGTTAATTTTCACAACAGTTCTATTTGGTTAATATTGCTATCTCAATATTACAGATTAAGAAACAGTGGCTCAAAATAAAAAATAACTTTCCTAATATTTCTCACACACAGAATTTCTATGTCTGGCAAAATCATTGACAAAATAACTTGAAAACCCCTGCTGCAAACACCTAGAAACACTAGATAAAATGCAAAGAACAATCTTTTAAAAATATAGATAATTTCACAACAATTTCACAAAAGGGTGTGAAACAAAGAGAATGTTGTAATTTTTAAAAAAGATACCACAGCTTTCCAAGGAGAGCAAAATACATATGTATATTTCCAGGTTGCAGATTGGAAGTGATGCATACACACACACACACACACACACACACACACACACGCAAACATATAGCTGGGACTATAGCTGAGGTGCATAAGGTCTTCTCCACATGGTTTCTCTTTATAAATAGCTTGAGTATTCTTACAGACTGGTAGTCTCAAGGCAGTGGTTCTAAAGTAAGCATTTGAAGACCATCAACATGCATTCAAAAATCTTTTAAAACATACCTTCAAAAGCCTGAAATTATGAATTCTGCCAATTTCAGTAGTCAAACCAAGTCACAGATCCAATTCAAACATAAGCAGATGAAAAATAGGATCTACTTTTTAATGAGAAAAGTAATAAGGCTTTATTTTTAAACAATTACAGTTAAGCTCTCAATACATTACACTCTTCTGATTTCTCTCCTTCATTGGCCGTTCATTCTTAGACATTTTTGCTGGTTCATTTGACCTCCTTGACATTTTAATGTTGATTTGTTATAGGAATGAATGCTTGAAAAAATTTCTTTTCTGTCTACACGTACTATTTTAAAATCATATTTATTCTATTGACTTTAATATTTTATGCTGGTGACTTTCAAATTTATATCTCAGTTAAGACAGCTCATGTACACAATAAATTTATGAATCTAGCTTTTCACCTGATATCTTACTTGGATTTTCAGTAGCGAAATAAACAAATTAGATACTAATATAGCAAATTAAAATTTGTGGCATGAAGCTAAGAAAGTGTTTAGCAGGAAATCTGTAGCCTTGAATAATAAAGACTAAAAATCAATTACTTAACTATATGTCGAAAATCTAAAAAAAACCAACAATAAATCAAATGTTAAGACTAGAAAGAAACAATAAATCAGATGATAGTAGAAATCAATAAAATAGAAAACCAAAATTTAACTGAGGAAGCAACACAGTCAAAAGTTAATTATTTGAAAAATTAATAAAAGTATAACCCTCAAGCAACACTAATGGATAAAAAGGAAAAAAAGAAAAAAGAGAGAAAAAAGAAAAAGAAAAAAGTTTCTATAAGAAAAGAAAAAGTGACATTATTACAAATCATACAGACGTGAGAAAGAGCATACTGTAAAACAAACAAGGTAGCTAAAGGTATCTAAACAATTTAGGTGTGTTTAGCAAGGTCACAGAAAATAAAGTCAATATGCAAAATCCAGCTATATCCTTATATGCCAGAAATAAAAATAGATAATTGAAAATAATATACCATTTACAATGACATTAAAACCTATGGAATACTTTATTTGTATAATGCTAACAAAATATATATAAACATTTTTTGCATAAAGTAACATAACATTAATAAAAGAAATCAGTGAAGATCTAAATAAATGGAGATACATACCATGTTCATGGATTGGAAGACAACATAGTCAGTATGTCAGTTTTTCTTATTTATTCTATAGATTCTGTGAAATCATATTCAAAATTACAGAACACTTTTTTTAGTTACAAAAATTTTGATTTTAAAATGTACATGGAATAGCATCAGTAGTGGAATAGCCAAAATAATTCTTAGGAGTAAGATTTTAGAGACTCACACTATCTGATTTAATAAATGATTGCAAAGCTAAAACAGTCAAGACAGTGATATTGGACAAATGAGAGATATATAGAGCAAAGAATAGTGATAGAGAACCCAGAAATAGGTAAACAAACAAGACAAAGAATTTTCCAAAGGTATAAGAGCAATTGAATAGAGGAAGAATTCTTTCAGCAAGAGGTATGGAAATAATTTGATAATTTTTTTAAAAAAAAGGGAAACAAAGAAACTCCACACATAACCTACATCTTAGTGTTGAAAAAAAGTGATTCATAAAACTAAGTATAATTGATGCTGGTGTAAAAGGGTGAGTTCTGCCTCTCTTACCTTCTCCAGTCCTTTTGCTGTCTGGCACGTGAGGGACTGTGTTCTCCCTGCTGAAGGATGCAGTGCTCAAGGCACCATCTTGGAAGTTTGAACAAGCCGTTACCAGACACCAAACCTGTCAGTGCCTTAATATTGGTTTTTGCAGCCAACAAAACTATAGGAAATAGATCTGTTCTTTATAAATTACCCAAATGTTAAGTATTCTATTATAGCAGCACAAAAATGAAGGCACCCACTGAGACAAAGGCAGAAAGTTTATGCTTCATAGAAAATTGTTCAAAGTTGCCAAGTTTAGGGAGAGGGTACTATCTCAATACTGAAGATTAAGTAAAAGTGAATATACTGTGTAAAGAGCTTGAGATCCCCAGAAACAGACACTGGAATGAGAGTAACATCAGAGTTTCAGTGAGTAAAACTTTAAGGATATCACCTATTAGTAGAGACCAGAGGGAAGACAAAGACATACCAGAACTTCCATTTAACTTTCAGAAATCCCACCTTGCATATGAGGAAATAGCGAAAGATTATCAAGTTCTAATAAAAAATGACATAAAACACACCCAAACCACAATAAAATAAAAAATAAAAGCTCATTGAAATAATGAGGTACCATTAAAAAACACGTTTTAAAAATATGCAGTTTACATAAAGCAAAGAGTTTAAGTAAAAAATAACGAGAAAGAATTATTTTAATTTAAGAATGTATAACAGACAGGAAAAATTCAAGAACAGCCCGTTTTGACTAAAGAAGATGAGAAGGCTCTAGTCAGAAGATAAAATTAATAGAACACATAATGGGTTTGGAAGAGTAAAGAGAGATTTACATAATTGGAGTTCAATTTAAAGTAAATATAGGATGACTGCTAAAGCTAAGAAAATAAAAAAACAATATCAGCAAAAGCTATCACAACTAAGAATCAGCATAAAATTGTGGTTAAGCACGCAAGTGGATTCCGGAGCTGAATTTTTGTGTTCCAATACCGTTATACCATTTTCTAGCTGTGTGACTTTGGACAATTTATCAAGAACTTATTTTCTTCGTCTATAAGGTACACATAAAAATATAACAATACCACCTCATATAATTGTTATAAGGGTTAAATGAATAATTATATATTCAGCTACTAAAAGTGCTAGGGGAAAACTAAAAGTTTGAAAAAATAGTAAGCAAAATACAATGTACCTAATAGAGTAATAAGAATTCAATATTGTTTTAAATATATGTTATAACTACATTTGAAAGTTGAACTGGAGTGTCTGTTTGTCTGTGTAATTGTCTGAGACAGAGAATAACATTGAGGTAAGAAAACATAAGTTCAGTTATTATCTTCTATGCTACAAAGTTCATGGATAAGGGCTAAAACTGAAAAATCAGTAAGTGGTCATATAAGCACGCCATTTATCAAGATGGAGGTAACACTAACAGAATGAGTTCAAACAGTCAAACGTATTTGATTCTGTACAGAGTTCAATGGTTAGGATCTGCAGTATTGTATTAGCTTTGCAGGATGAAATGACTCTTTAAACTTATGTGTTACTTTGATGGAAAGTTAAACTATATTTAAAAATTAGTATTGCCATGAATGTATGCATACATTCACATGCTTGCTAATGTTTTTATGTCTTTGCCTATTGCTTTTTCTCTACTTGTAATGTCCAATATCTGCTATGTTTTATCTGGCTTTTTTCATCAGTAAACATGGGTCAACTAATATTCTGGGGTAAGAGATCATTACTGACCTACTCATGTAGATTTGATCGCTCATTTATCTGTGTCTTCACTGAAGTGTGAGCATTCCTCCCTAGTACACTGCATTGAAATATCAATTATGTGCCTGCTTTCATTTCTAGGCTGGATGCTCACAATAAGAACTGTTTTTTAATTGGCTCTGTATTTTAGACGTCAATACAAAACATAGCAAGTACCGAACAATTAGTTTTCAACCAAACTGAAGTGAGTTAATACCGCGGACTGAGGTCCTTGGAGAGGTATGGTGTCCAATGAAGGGCACGCCATACTATTTCCTGGTTCATTCCTTATAATGGATGTCTTAGTCTCCTCAGGCTGCTATCACAAAACACCACGAACTGGGCAGCTTAAGGCATTACCTTAAAAAAACCCTCACACTGGGGGCCATGGCTTCAGTGGATGCATTTGCAGGAAATACACAGATTCAGCCTTTAATGGGAAAAGGCGTTAACTTTGAATTAAAAGTCTGTATGTTATTAATTGGTTATGGGTATCTGGCATACCCAATATGCCAGCATCTGCCACTAGTCATAGAATTCCTGAAAACTGCTCCACATTTTCCTGAGAGGTGAAATCTTTCTCCTCACTCTCATCTGCCTTTACAAGGGCACACACACACACAAGTGCACACAGACACACACACACACACACACACACCATCTACATGGTTACCATGAATGTTAGCATGTTAAATTATGATAACTCATGTTCATGGCACAATATTGCCTTAGTTGAATGGTTCATAGACATAATTCTGACACAATAGGTATTCGTCCTTTGGAATTTTGGAACTTAAACTGAGGGAGGAGATTAGTTTTTCTAGGACTGCATGAAGGTTATATCGCCTGAAATTCAGAAGTTTCTATCAGTCATGTTCCATACTGCCAGAGATAGAGAAGTGTAGAAAGTCCATTTTAAGATGGAGAATAAAGAACAAAACAGATGCATGAAGCAGAAAAATAAGGAGACCAGAGAAAACTTTCCGTTTCCATTTATTCCTAGAACTGTGTTCTCAGTCCTAGGTTTCTTCACACACCTTAGTGTGATTCCTTTTTTGATTTCAATTCTTTTAAATTCAATTTATGGTATTTGTAACCAAAATACTACTAACAAATGCAAAATTACTGAAGAAAGAATTACACATGATAATTTGGAAAAGTATTACCAGATAAGTTATGTTAGAGATAAGGAATTTAGGAGCTGGCTTTTTAAAATAATTATATATTGCATCTGAAGAACATTTGTATGCTAGTCTCCGTTTTTTTTTTTTTTTGCATCCATTTTCTGAAATTCATCAGAATACTTTTAACATATATTAACTTGGCCTAAGTTATAATAAAAGTTATTATTGGATTAATCAGCCCTAAAATTTGGATTGAGTGGCAAAGGAAACATTTGAATGAGACACCAGAGTGTGTTGGCAGTGGTGATAAATAGTAGAAAAAATTATGATCAACTGTGGAACAATCACAAATAGATACCACCAGCAAAAGCATAATAAAACGGCCTGATGGGGAAGTTGTACCAGTGGATATTGAGGGACCTGAGTATTCTTAAAAATATCTGAGGGAAGGTTTGGAATAAGCAAATGTCTGAGATTTGTCAGTAGAAATTATAGCTTTAAAATATGATTATTTTAGCCTTAGTATGGTACAGACTAATTTACTTCTAAGTATCTAAAATTATATATAAAATTTATTTGGGCAGGGTAGACACAAGTACGTGCTCAGAATATGGTAACTAGCAGTAATTAAAGAGTGTAAACTAAAATATTGATGAGGAGATTTAAAGAAAACTGAGAAAAGTCAGCTGACTTGAATTAGTTTTCTATTGTTACTTAATAAATTACCATCAGCTTATTGGTATAAAAGAGTAATTTATTATCTCACAGTTTCTGTTGGTCAGGATTCCAGGCATCGTTTGACTGGGTTCTCAGGGCAGATCTCCTAAAGTTGAAATCCAGGTGATAGTCACGGCTGTGGTTCTCATTTGGAACTTGAAGTCCTCATTAAAGTTCATTGTGGTTGTTGGCTGCATTCAGTTCCTTGTGCCTGTTTTTGTAGGACTAAGGTGGGTTTTGTTGTTGTTGTTGTTATTCTTTTTTATTTTTAATGCCAGCTCTCAGTCATAGACTGCTCTCAGCTCCTTGAGTCCTCATAGTTTAAAACAGCATAGTTTGTTTCTTCATGGAGAATGGTCAGAGTGTGTTTCCCTGATGCTTCAACATTGTGATGCTCTTCATGTCCTTTGAACATTTATCATGTCACAAACAATGCTTACTTCCACTAATTGGTTAACAGGTTTCCAATAGAATGTAATAGTGTATGATTTATCTTTGTGTGTGCTTTGTTCTTAGACTTTAAGGACATTAATTAATATTTAGAAGAAAGGAGAGAAGGAATAAAAAAAATTAAAGAAGGAGAGCCAGGATTTATTATGACATTAATAGTAATGTATTGAAGTTAATTATATATCTACACTAAATAACAAAGTAAGATATTCTTAGTGTTGTCCATAAGTAGTTATAGTACTGTATTAGTCTGTCCTCAAGCTGCTATAAAGAACTGCCCAAGACTGGATAGTTTATAAAGGAAAGAGGTTTAATTGACTCAGTTTCCCATGGATGGAGAGGCCTCAGGAAACTTACAGTCATGGTGGAAGGGGAAGCAGTCACCTTCTTCACAAGGCAGCAGGAGAGAGTGTCAACGTGGGAAGGAGGAACTTTCAAACATTTATAAAAACCATCAGATATCATAAGAACTCACTCACTATCAATAGAACAGCACTGAGTAAACTGTCCCCATGATACAATCAACTTTCTCCGTCAACACATAGGGATTAAAGGTTCTCCCTCAACATGTGGAAATTACAATTAGAGATGAGATTTCAGTGGGACACAGAGCCAAACCATATCATTCCACCCCGGCCCCTCCCAAATCTTATCTTTTTACATTTCAAAACCAATCATGATATCCCAACAGTCCTCCAAAGTCTTTACTCATTTCAGCATTAGCTCAAAAGTCCACAGTGCAAAGTCTCATTTGAGACAATGCAAGTCGCTTCTGCCTATGAGCCTGTAAAATCAAAAGCAAGTTAGTTACTTCCTAGATACAATGGGGGTATAGGCATTGGGTAAATACAGCCAAATGGGAGAAATTGGCCAAAACAAAGGGGATACAGACCCACACAAGCCTGAAATCCAGCAGGGCAGTCAAATCTTAAAGCTCCAAAATGATCTCCTTTGACTCCAGGTCTCACATCCATGTCACACTGATGCAAGAGGTGAGCTCCTATAGTCTTGGGCAGCTTTGCCCATGTGGCTTTTCAGGGTACAGCTTCCTCCCAGCTGTTTTCACAGGCTGGCATTGAGTGTCTGTGACTTTTCCAGGTGCATGGTGCAAGCTGTTGGTGGATCTACAATTCTGGTGTCTGCAGGAGGGTGGCCCTCTTCTCACAGCTCCACTGGGCAGGGCCTCAGTGGGGAGTCTGTGTAGGGGCTCCAATCCTACATTTCCTTTCCACACTGCCCTAGCAGAGGTACTCCATAAAGGCCCCACCCCTGCAGCAGAATTCTGCCTGGACATCCAAGATGTTTCCATACATCCTCTGAAATCTAGGTGGAGGTTCCAAACCTTAATTCTTGAGTTCTGTGCACCCACAGGCCCAATACCACATGTAAGTTGCCAAAGCTTAGATCTTGCACCCTCTGAAGCAATGGCCTGAGCTGTACTTGGCCCCTTTTGGTATAGCTGGAGCAGCTGGGGTGCAGGGCACCAAGTCCCAAGGCTGCACACAGCAGGGAGGCCCTGGACCTCCAGCCCATAAAACCATTTTCCCTCCTAGGCTTCTGGAATTGTGATGGGAGGGGCTGCCTTGAATTTCTCTGACATGCCCTGGGCATATTTTCCCCATTGTCTTAGTGATTAACATTTGGCTCCTAGTTACTTATGTAAATTTATTCAGCTGGCTTGAATTTCTCCCCAGAAAATGGGTTTTTCTCTTTTTTTTTTTGAGTTGGAGTCTCACTCTGTTGCCCAGGCTGGAGTGCAGTGGAATGATCTCAGCTCATTGCAACCTCCACCTCCTAGGTTCAAGCAATTTCCTGCCTCAGCCTCCCAAGTAGCTGGGATTACAGGTGCCTGCCACCACGCTTAGCTAATGTTTGTATTTTTAGTGGAGATAGGGTTTCACCGTCTTTGCCAGGCTGGTCTTGAACTCCTGACCTTGTGATCTGCCCTCCTCGGCTTCCCAAAGTGCTGGAATTACAGGCATGATCCACTGAGTCCGGCCGGGTTTTTCTTTCTTATCGTATGGTCAGGCTGGAAATTTTCCAAACTTTTATTTTCTGTCACCTCTTGAATGCCTTGCTGCTTAGAAATTTCTTCTGCCAGATACCCTTAATAATCTCTCTCATGTTCAAAGTTCCACAGATCTCTAGTGCAGGGGCAAAAAGCCACCAGTCTCTTTGCTAAAGCATAGCATGAGTGACGTTTACTCCAGTTCGCAGTTAGTTCCTCATCTCCATCTGGGACCATCTCCGCCTGGACGTCATTATTCACATGGCTATCAGCATTTTGTTCAAAAACATCCAACAAGTGTCTAGGAAGCTCCAAATTTTCCCACATCTTCCTGTCTTCCTCTGAGCTTTTCAAACTATTCCAATCTCTGCCAGTTACCCAGTTCCAAAGCTGCTCCCACATTTTCAAGTAGCTTTATAGCAGTACTACACTGTCTGTAGTACCAATTTATATGGAGTACCTACTATTTTTTTAGGTTTTAAGAATATTTGGTTGAACAAGACATATGTGGCACATATACTGAAGCTTATATTTTTGGTGAAACAAAATAAGCAAGTGCACAAATAAATTAACAATGTTCTTTTAGATATTTATTAATATCCTAAATAAACATAACAGAAAATATGATAAGCAGTAATATGGCAGATGGTGGTGATGACTACTGTATTTGGCAGGAGAAGTATAAGAAGGTTTTTCTCCAAGTTTGTTATTCAATCTGAGACCTGGAGTGCAAGAAGTAATAATTATGAGAAGGTTTGAGAGAAGTGGGAAAAAGAAGTGCTAACAAGGTTGGTATATCTGAAAAATCTGGAGAAAGTGAAGTGTGGCTATATCTTATTAAGTAAGAAAAGAGTGGCAAGAAATTAGATGTGAAAGAAAGATAGAAACCAGATTCTGTGGGAAACTATAGGACATGGTAAGGAGGTATTGTTATTGTTGCTGTTTATTCATTTGAGTGTTTATGATTTGGGGGGAGATTCTAACGGGAAACTACAGAATGGAGAGAGGTAATTTATGTGATATAATTAACACATGAAAAAGAACAAGTTGTAGGAGAATTCCAATGAGAAGAATATTGGAGTGTTCCAAGTGGTATATAATGATGGCCTTAGTATAATGAAATGGTGGCAGTGACAATAAACAGACATGGAAAGAGAAGTAAGATATTTGACTGTAGAAAAGAAAAGAAAAATAACAGTAACATCAGCAAGATGTCTGACTAGAGGTGTTAGGTGATTGCCCCACCCCTCACAGAAAAGGACAAAACAATAAATAAACAACTAAAATTTTACTGGATCGTTTGAGGAAGAACACTGGAGTGCAACAAGGGAGTAGCAAGATTCTTATAAAGCATGGATGCCCAGTACATCAGCATAGAGACATGAGTGAGGCTTCTGCCTCTTCATGTCTTCACTGCACCCCATCTTCACTGCTGAGACTGGCTCAGGTCTGGGAGACACTTCTTTTTGCAGGGAATAGATAATCAGAAGGCCCCCAACAGCCTCCATTATTACCACAGATATTTCAGTCCTTACCCCAAGAAAATCCCACCATCCTCACAAGTTATGAGCTGAGTTTGGGAGCTGCCTAGAATTTACATTGCTGTACCACTCCAGAGTAGTAGCACATATTGGACACTCCCAATGTCCATGGCTCAAGCTGCTGCAGCATGGTGCTGTCTTGAAGCTGGAGCCACCGCTGGAGTGTACCCTTCTCTGAAAGCCAGGAGCCGCTGTGCCTCTTCAGCCTTGAGGCTTTGCTGCTATACCACCACTCTCACAGGGGCAGCTATAATACCACAACCCTGGCTTCTCAGAGCCTAGGCCCAAGAACAGCCATGACCCTGGTCCTACACAGTGGAGAAGCCAACTCTGGGTGAGGTGAACTACTGCATGCCCATGTATCCGGCTAGAGAACCAACTTGGAAATTATATCCTCAGTGTATCCACCCTCCAACCACCATATACATATACAATTAGCTGAGGAAACAGCTTGGTGGACCTGTTCCCAGCAATGTCACACCACCATTGCCAAAAACTCCCACAGCTTAGGCCACCAAGGCACTCATACCTATCTTTAATGTGGAGTATGTCTGATGAATCAGCATAAAAATTAAATTACTGGGTCCACCCAGAACCGAAGCAAATGCACTCTACTCAACCAACACCATGGGACCCATTTGCGGTAATAAGCCACTCTCTTTAGGAAAGCTGCTCTTGTGTTTTTACATTTACCCTTGCACATGTGGTAGAAAAAATGCTTCTTCCAGTTTTTTAACACATGTGCAGGGGTAAATGTAGAAACAGAAAAAAACATGGCAAAGGAAGAAAACATGACACTTCCAACAGAACACAATAATTCTTCAGTAACAAACCACAAAGAAAAGAAATATATGAAATGCCAGAGAAGAAAGACAAGATAACAACTTAAGGAAACTCAACACAATTTAAGAAAATAAAGAGACAATTCAACAAAATCAAGAAAACAATTCCTGATAAATGAAAAATTCAACAAAGAGATAATATAAAAAATAACCAAACAGAAATCTTAGAAATGAAGAATGAAGTGAAATAAAAATTACAATTGAGAGCCTCAGTAGCAGACTAGAGAAAGCAGAATAATTTCTGAACTTGAAGACAGGTTCTTGAAATGATCAAGGGAGACAAAAAAAAAGAATAAAGAATAAAAAAGGAAAAATAAATTCTTCTGGACTTATGGGAAACAAACAAATTTTTGCATTATAGATGTTTCTGAAGGAGAAGAGATGAAAAATGCAGATTTCTAACCACAGATTTCTCATCAGAAATCTTACCAGGAGGGAATGGAAAGGTATATTTAAAATGCTAAAAGAAAAATCTGCTAGCCATGAACACTATACTCAGGAAAGCTATTCTTCAAAACTGAAAGAGAAATAAAGCCTTCCCAAGATAAGTAAAAACTGAGCAAATTCATCACCACTACACTGGCCTTACAATAAATGCTTAAGGCAGTCCTATATCTGGAAGTAGAAAGATAATAACTACCATCATAAAATCACACAAAAATATAAAACTCACTGGTAGAGCAGATACACAAATGAGAAAAGAATCAATCTTTATCACTAAAGAAATGCAACCAACCACAAAGATAAAAAAAAAAAGAAAGAAAAAACAAGATAAGAAGAAAACAGCAAAATGACAGGAGTAATTTTTCATCTATCAATAATAACCTTGAATGTAAAATCCCCAAAGAAAGAAAAAAAAAGAAAAGAAAACACTAAATGCTGCTACAAGTAATTTACTTCACCTGTAAAGACACAAATAAGACTAAAAGTGAATTGATAAAAAAATATATTCTATGCAAACAGAAACCAAAAGTGAGCATAAATCAGCTAGCTATACTTATATAAAACAGAGTTTGAGTCAATAACTATAGGAAAAGACACAGAAGGTCACTATATAATAATGAAACCATTAGTTCAGTAAGAAAATTTAAAATTGTAAATAAACATGCACCCAAAACAGAAGCACCCAGATATATAAAGCAAATATTATTCGATCTAAATGGAGAGATAGAGTCTAGTATAACAATGGTTGATGACTTCAATAATCCACTCTTAGTAGTGTAGAAATCATTTAGACAGAAAATCAACAAATAATATTGGATTCAAACTGCACTGACCAAATAGATCAAACAGACTTTCACAGAATATTTTATCCAAAAGCTGCATAATATACAATTTTTTATCATAAGCACATGAAACATTCTCCAGGATTAACCACGTTAAGCCATAAAACAAGTCTCAATAAATTTAAAAATTCAAAATTTTATCAAATTTTTTTCTGACCACATAAAACTATAAAAAGATAACAACAGAAACTTTGGAAACTGTACAAATACATAACAATTAAACAATGTAATCCTGAATGACCAATGAGCAAAAAAACCATTTTTTTAATTAAAAATAATTATTGAAACAAAAGGAAATAGAAACACAACATACTAAAACCTATGGGATACAGCAAAATAAGTAATAAGAAAGTTCATAACAATAAACACATACATCAAAACATAGAAATACTTGAAATAAATAATCTAGTGATACACTTCAAAAAAGAAGAAAGGCAAAAAAAAAAAAATAGAAGGCAATAACTAAGAAACATCAAAGCAGATGTTTAGTTATTTATTGCCTTCCTCTAATTTTCTACTAAAACAATATCACAGAAGAGCAATGAAACAGAAAGTTGATTCTTTGAAAAGATAAACTTGATTAACTATTGGCTAGACTAACAAAAAATGAAATAAAATAAAAGTCCCAAATAAATAAAATCAGCAATGAAAAGGAGACATTAAAACTGATACCACAGAAATAAAAAGATAAAATTAATTAACTATGGGCTAGATTAACAAAAACTGAAATAGGATAAAAGCCCCAAATAAATAAAATCAGCAATGAAAAGGAGACATTAAAACTGATACCACAGGAATAAAAAGGATCATTAGTATCTATTGTGAAAAACTATATACCAACAAATTAGAAAACTTGAAGGGAATTGATAAATTCCTGGACACATACAACCTACCAAGACTGAATGAAGAAAAACTGAAAACCTAACAGATCAATAATGTGTAACAAGAGTAAAGTTTCCCATCAGTAAAAAAGAAACCAAAAAAATGTCCAGGACTAGATGGATTCACTGATGAATTCTACCAACTTTTTAAAAAGTACTAATACCAATTCTTATCAAATTGTTCAAAAAACTGAAGTGAACGAAACTCATTTTATGAAGGCATCCTTACCCTGAATGAGCGAGTGAGGCTGTATCAAACTGAAAAGCTTCTGAACAGCAAAATACACAATCAGCAGAGTGAAGAGACAACCTGCAGAATGGGAGAAAATATTTGCAAACTATTCATCTGACAAAGGACTAATTAATATGCAGAATACACAAAGAGGGTAGAAGAGTGGTTACTAGAGGCTAGGAAGGGTAGGATGGAGGGAGGATAGGAAGAGGTTGGTTAACAGGTACCATATTATAACTAGACAAGAGGATTAAGTTCTAGTGTCCTAGAGCACTGTATAGTGACTATAGTTAAAAACAACTTACTGTATGTTTTCAAATAGCTAGAAGAGCAGTTTTTGAATGCTCCCATCACAAATAAATGGTAAATGTTTGAGGTTATATATATTCTAGTTACCCTGATTTGATAATGACACATTGTATACGTGTATCTAAATATCACACTGTACCCCATAAATATGTACAATTATTTCACATCAATTAAAAATAATAATAATAATACTTTGGGAGACTGAGGTTGGCAGATCACTTCATGCCAGGAGTTGGAGACGAGCCTGGCCAGCACAGTAAAACCCCATCTCTACCAAAAAAATGCAAAAATTAGCTGAGCATGGTGGTGTGCACCTGTAGTCCCAGCTACTCAGGAGGCTAAGGCAGGAGAATCTCTTGAACCCGGGAAGCAGAGGTTGCAGTGAGTCGAGGTCATGCACCGCCCTCCAGCCTGGGTGACAGAGGGAGACCCTGTTGCAAAAAAAAAAAAAAAAGAGAGAGGTAATAATAATTTTTAAAAGACTCCTTGGTTTTTGGCTTAGGCAACTAAGTAAATATAGACGTCATTTACTGAGATGAAAAAATGTTGATTTTTGAGGGTGATAATTAATCAGAGCTCCTCAATGTCCTAAAAGTTCAAGACAAACTGATAAATAAACAGGTGTCAGACAGGTGGAAAGCATTATTACTGATAAGCTGAATTAGAGAATAGAGCTTGGATCACAACTGATTTGTTAACACCACCATGAATTAAATACATTAATTGGATAAGGGCTATAAAATTTAACTGTAGAGTAGTTCCATTGGAGCAGGCCATTTGTCATGTTTCAGAGTGAAAAAGAAAAAACATCTATATGCTGACAATGTGATAATCAAAAATAACAAGAGAGGGAGGGAAAGACAGAGAGAGAAAGAGAGAGAATGCAAGAGAGAAATTGATTAGATTTGTAATTCACCAAATATAAGATTTATCTTCTTTTACTGGGGAGGAGTGCATAAGTGGTGGAATTATTGTTCAGAAACATTATTTGGCAAAATAATATATACGGTAAGTTGAATACAGAAAAAATAATAATTTGGGGTAGAGTTACATGCCTCCACAACACACACACAAAAGTTCTGTTTTTGTTAAGTTTGAAATGGGTATGACCCATCCAAAAAGAAATGTCAAATAGTCAAATACACAAGTTTGAAGAGTGGCTATATCACATATATAGATAGGAAAGCAGATGTCAATGGTGTGCGAAACTATGTGGATATGCAAAGAGCAGTTTAGAAAAAGGAGATAATATAGAGCCAAATAGAGAACTGTAGGGCCCTGCGATATTTAGATGTTGCACAGAAGGTGGATCTAGAACAAAGGGGACTGAGAAGGTAGAACTGAAACCAAGAAACTGTGATATCATGGAATCTGAGAAAAATCATTACAGAAAAGAGATGTACATGCACAGAATGTTCCTGAGAAGTGACTACAGAATGTAATAACATGCAGGCCTTGATACGTCTTTGATAAGTTTCAACAAAGCAATAGTGATGGAACATGCTTCAAAGTGGATGAATATAAAATGAGAGGTGAAGATATAGAAACAAAGTGTAAGCGACTCTTTCAAAAATGTGTAAATGTGTATGTGTGAGTGTGTAGATTCCTAACACTTTAACTGCAGGGGGATATGAGTAATGGAGGCTAATTTTATTAGTAGTTTGTTGGTTTGTTTTTCAGAGGGACTTGGAATGTAGTGGCCATATTCTGCTACATCACCTACTGATTTTTTTAATTTTTAATTTTGATGGGTAGATAGTAGGTGTATATTGATTGGATACAAACATATTTTGATACAGGCGTACAACGTGTGATAATAGTATCAAGGTAAATGGGGTATCCATCACCTCAAGCATTCATCACTTCTCCATGTTACGAACATTTCAATTTTACTGGCTCAATGGCTTGAAATTGTACAACAAATTGTTGCTGACCATAGTCCCGTTGATGTGCTATAAAATACTAGATCTTAGTCATTGTATCTAACTATACATTTGTACCCACTAAAACCATCTCTCTCCCCTCCACCCTCCAACTACCCTTCCCAGCCTCTGTCAACAATCATTGTACTCTCTGTCTCCATGAGTTGAATTATTTTAATTTTTAGCTCAAACAAGTGAGAGCATGTGAAGTCTGTCTTTCTGTGCCAGGCTTATTTCACTTAAGGTATATAGTATCCTCCAGTTTTATCAATGTTGTTGCAAAGAACAGGATCTCCTTTTTATGACTGAATGAACTCTATTGTGTATATATTCCACATTTATTTTATCTATTTGTCTGATAATGGAAACCTAGGTTGATTTCAGATATTGGGTAATAAACATGGAAGTGAAGGTATTTCTTCAATATACTGATTTACTTTCTTTTGGTTATTTATCTAGCAGTGAGATTGCTGGATTATACAGAAATTCTACTTTTAGTTTTTGAGGAAATTCCACATCATTCTCCCTAGGGGTTGTACTAATTTATATTCCCATCAAGAGTGCATGAAGGTGCCCCTTTCTCCACTTCCTCACCAGCATTGGTTATTGCCCGTCTTTTGGAGAAAAATCATTTTAACTGGGATGAGATGATATCTCAGTGTGGTTTTAATTAGCATCTCTCTGATGATCAATGATTTTGAGCACTTTTTCATATACTTGTTTGCTATTTGTATGTTTTCTTTTGAGAAATGTCTATTCAGATCTTTTGCCTACTTTTTAATCAGATTATTAGATTTTTTCATATTGTTTGAGCTCTTTATATATTCTGGTTATTAATCCCTTGCCAGGTGGAGAGTTTGCAAATATTGTATTCCATTTTTTGGGTTGTCTCTTCACTTTGTTGATTGTTTCCTTTGCTGTGCAGAAACTTTTATTAATAACTTGATATGATTCAATTTATCCATTTTTGCTTCAGTAGCCTAAGCTTTTG
Organism: Gorilla gorilla gorilla; assembly: GCF_029281585.2. Lineage (NCBI taxonomy): Eukaryota > Metazoa > Chordata > Mammalia > Primates > Hominidae > Gorilla > Gorilla gorilla. The sequence goes on from NC_073236.2 coordinate 126,029,931, forward strand.
GGGTGTTACTAAAGAAATCTAGAGCCAGAAAATGATCTACAGAGTTTCCCCCAAAGTTTTCTTTTAGTAGTTCCATAGTTTGAGGTCTTAGATTTAAATATTTAATCCACTTTGATTTGATTTTTTTTATATAACAAGAGATAAGGGTCTAATTTCATCCTTCTGCATATGGATATCTAGTATTCCCAACAGCAGGTATTGAAGAAACTGCCCTTTCCCCAATGTATGTTCTTGGCACCTTTGCTGAAAATGAATTCATTGTAGATGCATGAATTTATTTTTAGGTTCTTTATTCTGTTACATTGATCTATGTGTCTTTTATGCAAATACCATGCTGTTTTGCTTACTATAGTTCTGCAGAATAATTCGAAGTAAGGTAATGTGATTCTTCCAAATGTTATATATTTTGTTCATTTTTGTCAGGAAAGATTTGACTATTCTGGGTCTTTTCGGGTTAGGTATAAATTTTAGAATATTTATTTTCTTTTCTGTGAAGAATTTTTATGATAAATGAACTTTTTACTGTATTGTTGAATTTGGTTTGCTAGTACTGTGTTAAGCATTTTCACATCAGAGTTCATTGGAAATATTGGTATTTTGATAGGAATTGCATTGAACTTGTAGATTGCTTTGGCTAGTAAGAACATTTTGATATTGATTCTTACTATCCATGAGCATGGAATATCTTTCTATTTTTTGTGTCCTCTTCAATTTCTTGCATCACTGTGAAGATCTTTCACTTCTTTCATTAAGTTAATTTATTGGTATTTTATTTTATTTGTAGCTATAGTAAATGGGGTTACTTTTTTTATTTCTTTTTTACATTGTTCACTGTTGGCCTATAGAAATACAACTGATTGTTTATGTTGATTTTGTATCCTGCAACTTTACTGAATTTATCAGTTTGAATAGTTTTCTTGTGGAGTCTTCAGGTTTTTCCAAATGTAAGATCATATCATCTTCAAACAAGGATAACTTAACTCATTCATTTTTAATTTGAATAGCTTTTATATCTTCCTCTCATTTGATGCTCTAGCTAGGACTTCCAGGGCTATGTTAAATAACAGTGATGAAAGTGGGCATCCTGTCTGATTCCAGATCTTAGAGGAAAGTCTTTCAGTTTTTCCCTGCTCAGTGTGATGCTAGCTGTGAGACTGTCGTATATAGCTTTTATTGTATTGAGGTATGTTGCTTCTGTACCCATTTTTTTTAATCATGAAGTGATGTTGAATTTTATCAAATGCTTTTTCAGCATCAATTGAAATGACTGTATGGTTTTTGACCTTCATTCTGTTGATATGATGTATCACATTGATTAATTTGCCTATGTTGGAACATACTTGCATCCCAGGGATGAATTCCACTTTTTTATGATAAATGAACTTTTTAATGTGTTGTTGAATTTGGTTTGCTAGTATTGTGTTAAGCATTTTCACATCAGAGTTCATTGGAAATATTGGCCTGTAGTTTTCTTTTTTTGATGTGTCTTCATCTGGTTTTGGTATCACAGTACTACTACCCTCTTAAATGAGTTTGGAATTATTCCTTCTTCTATTTTTTCAAATAGTTTGAGACAGATTGGTATTAGTTCTTTTTAAATAAAACTAATTGATAATTGATTGGTAAAATTCAGCAGTGAAGCTTTTGGGTCCCAGGCTTTTCTTTGCTGGGAGACTTTTTATTACAGCTTTGCTCTCATTACTTGTTATTACTCTATTCAAGTTTTGGATTTCTTAATGGTTTAATCTTGGCAGGTTGTATATGTCTAGGAATTTATCCATTTTTTGTAGGTTTTCCAATTTATTGGCATATAGTTGCTCATAGTAGACTCTAATGATCCTTTGAATTTCTGTGAAATCAATTGTAATCTCCCCTTTACCATTTTTGATTTTATTTATTTGGGTTTCCTCTATTTTACTCCTTAGCTAGCCTGGCTAAGGGTTTGTCAATTTTGTTTATCTTTCCAAAAAAATCTTTTAATTTAGTTAATATTTTGTATTTTTTATTTCAATTTTATTTATTTTAATTTTGATCATTATTGTTTCTTTTTTCCTACTAATACTGTGTTTGGTTTGCACTTGCTTTTCTAGCTCTTTAAGATATGTCATTAGGTGGTTTATTTGAACTTTTTGTACTTTTTTGCTATAGGCACTACTGCTGTAGACATTTCTCTTATTACTATTTTTGCTGTATTCTGTAAGTTTTGGTATGCTGTGCATCCCTTTTCATTTGTTTCACTAAATTTTTAAATTTTCCTCTTAATTTTTTCATTGACCAGCTGGTCATTTTGGAGCATATTTTTAAATTTCCATGTATTTGTATGGTGTCCAAAATTCGTCTTGTTATAGATTTCTAGTTTTCTTTCATTGTGGTCAGAGAAGATACATGATATAATTTCCACTTTTTTGAAATTTTTAAGACTTATTTTGTGGCCTGACATATGACCTATCTTTGAGAATAATTCGTGTTCTAAGGGGAAAGCTGTTGGATGAAATGTTCTATAACATTGTTAGATTATCTTGGTGAATTGATAGCTTTATCATCATATAATGACTTTATTTGTCTCTTTTTCTAGTTTTTATGTTGAAATCTATTTTTTCCTGGAACAAGTATAGCTCCTCCATCTCTTTTTTGGCTTCCATTTGTGTGGAATATCTTTTTCCAAGCTTTTATTTTCAGTGTGTGTATCTTTATAAGTGAATTATGTTTATTACAGGAAACAGATCATTGGGTTTTGTTTTTTAAAATCTATTCAGCCACTCTATGTCTTTTGATTGGAAAGTTTAGTCTATTTACATTCAATATCATTATTGCTAAGTAATAACCTACTCCTGCCATTTTGTTATTGTTTTCTGGTTGTTTCATGGTCTTCTCTTCCCGCCTTCCTTTCTTTCTTTTAGAGAAGATGATTTTCTATGGTGGTAGATATTAATTAACTGATTGTTACTTCTTATGTATCTTTTGTACTTTTGCTAAGATTACCATGAGGCTTTGAAATAACATCTTATAAAAATCCATTACAACTTAATTCTTATTGCAAAAACAATCTAAAAAGCAAAGAAAAAGTTATTACAAACTCTCCACTTTAACTTCATTCTCTTCACTTTTTGCTATTTTGTTGTTTCTATATACTTCCTTTTATACTGCCTATGTCATAAAACATTGTTGTAGCTATTATTTTGATAAGTTCATCTTTCAGTCTTCCTACTGAAGAAGTTATTAGTATATACATGTATAATATATACTATATATTAGTAGTTTACATACAGCTATGACAGTATCAGAATTTTGTTTATTTGTCTGTGTACTTATTGTTACCAATGAATTTTATATTTTCTGATGATTTCTTATTGCTCATTAACATCCTTTTCTTTCAGAATGAAGAACTCCCTTTAGCATTTTTTTGTAGGATAGGTCTGGTATTGATGAAATCTCTTAGCTTTTGGGGGGTGGGGGTGGACGAGGGTCTGGAAAAGTCATTTGTCCTTGGTGTTCGAAGGATAATTTCACTAGATATATTATTCTAAGATAAAAGTTTTTTCCTTCAACACTTTAAATATATCATGCCACCCTCTCCTGCCTGTAATATTTCCACTGGAACTTTGCTGCCAGACATTTTGGAGCTCCTTTATATGTTATTTGGTTCTTTTATCTTGCTGCTTTTAGGATCCAATTTTTTGTCCTTGGCCATTGGGAGTTTGATTATTATAGGTCTTGAGGTAGTTTTGTTTGTGTTAAATCTTCTTGGTGTTCTATAACTTTCTTGTACTTGAATACTGATATCATTCTGTAGGGTTGGAAAATTCTCCATTATTATCGCTTCAAATAAACTTTCTACCTTGATTTCTCTAACTCCTCTTTAAGGCCAATATCTTCTAGAGTTACATTTTTGAGGTTACTTTCTGGATCCTTTTTTGTGCTCTGTTCTTCTTTATTCTTTTGACTTCTCTGTCTATTTTCAAATAGTCTGCTCTTAAACTCACTTATATTTTTTCTGCTTGATAAATTCTGCTGTTAAGAGACTCTGATGCATTCTTTAGTTGGATTCTTTTTAATTATTTCAATCTTTTTGTTAAATTTATCTGATAGAATTCTGGATTCCTTCTCTGTATTGTCTTGGATTTTGTTGAGCATGATTAAAAGAGCTATTTTTAATTCTCTGTCTGAAAATCCACATATATCTGTCACTCTGGAATTGCTCACTGGTGCCCTATTTTGTTGTTGGTGAAGTCATGTTTTCCTGGATGGTCTTGATTATTGTGGCTATTCATCAGTCTGGGCATTGAAGAGTTAGTATTTACTTTAATCTTCTTAGTCTGGGCTTGTTTGTATCCATCCCTCTTGAGAAGGCTTTCCAAGTATTTGAAGGGAATTGAATTTTGTGATCTAAGTCTTTGGTCAATGCAGCTATATGTGCATTAGGGGTCACCCCAATCTCAGTAATTCTGTGACTTTTGTAGATTCGTAGAGGTACCACCTTGGTAGTCTTGGGTAAATTCTGGGAAATTTCTCTGGATTACCAGTAGTGTCTCTTGTTCCTTTCCCATACTTTTCCCCAGACAAGCGGAGTCTCTCTCTATCCTTGCTGAGCTGCCTGGAGTTGGGGGATAGGTGATACAAGCACTGCTGTGGCCACCACTGCTGTGACTATGCTGGGTCACACCCTAAGTGAACAAAGTATTTGGTCTTGCCCAAGGCCTGTGGAAACTATTTTCTGGTGACTGCTGATGTTTATTCAAATCCCAAGGATTCTTTAGTCAGTAGGTTATGAATCCTGCTAGGACTGGATCTTTCCCTTCAGTACAACAGTTTCCATTCTGGCCCAGGGTGAGTCTATAAATGCTGTCCAGGAACTGGGGCCTAGGATTGGCAGCTTTAGGAATCTGCATGGTGCTTTATTTTACTGGGGCTGAGCTAGTAACCAGACTGCAAGACAAAGTCCTCTTTATTTTTCCTCTCCTCTTCTCAAGCAGAAGAAGTCTCTGTCCATGGCTAACACCAACCCAGGCACATGGTGACTAGAGACCACAGCCTGGCTACTGCTCATGTTTATTCAAGGCCCACAGGCTCCTTAGTTAGCACGCTGTGAGTCTGATCAGGCCTGGATCTCTCCCTTCAGGGCAGTAGTTTCTCTCCTGGCTTAGGGTGGATCTAGAAATGCCCTCCAGCATCTAAGATCTGGAATCAGGGACTTCAGTAGTGGGCTTGATGCTTTATTTTATTTTGGCTGACCTGGTAACCACGTTGCAAGACAAAGTCCCTTTTGCTCTTTATCCTCCTTTCCTCAAGTAGAAAAAGTCTCTCCCCAAAGCCACCACAATTTGAAATGTACTGGGTCACACCTGAAGCCAGCACAATATTGGGTGATGACTGCTGCCTGGCCACCACTGATGTTTATTCAAGGCCCAAGGGCTCTTTAGTCAGCAAGTCGTGAATTCTGCCAGGAATGACTACTTCCCTTCAGGTGCCCCAGCTGGTGTCTCACCAGGTCATGTGTACCCCAAGTCCACTGGTTCCAACCCCAGCACAGCACCAGGGCTTGCCCAGTGATTGCAGTTCTTCTGTCCTAGAACACCTTTCAAATTAATTTAGAACCCCAGAGCACTTTATCCTGTGGTGGTAGGGTTAGCCTGAATTCAGGTTCTGACCACATAGATGGAGGATTCCCCTAGGGCTAGGGCTGGTCTAAAAGCTACCTTCATGGGTTCCAGCTGAAATCTGCCTCGTATTGCTTTCTGCTGTGACAGGGGAGCACTGAGTTCCAATGCAAAGACCCGCAATCGCTGTGCTCTCCCTCCCACGGTGCACAGATTCTCTCTCTGTGCCACAGGGCACTACCAGGGAATTGGGAAGGGGGTGTCAGTGAATCAAGACTGTTTTTCTTACCTTCTTTGGTGCCTCTTTCCTTGACATGATCTTAAAACCAGGTACTGTCATCGCTCACCTGATTTTTGGTTCTTATGAAGATGTTTTTTGTGCGGATAGATGTTCAATTTGGTATTTTTGCTGGGGGATGATCGCTGGTGGGCTCTATTTGGCCAGCTTGCTCTGTCTTGCCACATTACTTATTAATTGAGAATACATACGCGTTTTTCTAATGCTCTGTGACCAGTTTGTTCAGACATAAAATAGAAATATTACAACTATCATGGCTTGTTGTGAGAAGTAAAAGTATTAACACATATAAATCACTTAGAATTTCTAAGATATTAAAAGGACCCATTTATTCTTAACTACTGTTATTTTTATTGATTACTATTATCTTTATACGCCTTTACACATTTCAGTATCAACAGGAAATAGATCCTCTAAAAGTATTGTTAATTAACAAGTAAATGACTGATGGAGTATTTTTCTGCCTCTAGATCCAGTTTACAAAAGGTCAGAGGAATCAGCTTAATCTAAATTCAAAGCTGTGGTACTCTAGAAATTTACTAGATATCATTCAATTGTAGACATAAAAGAAATTATTTATGGTATGTAAAATATACTTAAATTAAGCTGTTAAAAATCAGCTTAAATGAGCAAGACCTATTTCCTATGCAGCTATAACTCTAATCACGGAGCTAGTAAAGCAGAGTAAGGGGTGTCCTTGTTTCCAGATTCCAAGCAAGCAATACTGTTGGAAGATAAATGATTCTCAAAACACTTATTTGCCTGGCATACAATTCAGTATTTTAAAAGGTTCTTCTTCTTCTTCTTCTTTTTATTTATTTATTTATTTTGAGACAGCGTCTCGCTCTGTCGCTCAGGCTGGAGTGCAATGGCACAATCTCCACTCGCTGCAACCTCCGCCCCCCGGGTTCAAGGACTTTTCCTTCCTTAGACTCCCACATAGCTGGAACTACAGGGGCCTGCCACCACGCCTGGCTAATTTTTCGTACTTTTTTTAAGTAGAGATGGGGTTTCACCATGTTGGCCAGACTGGTATCAAACTCCTGACCTCAGGTGATCAACCTGCCTCGGCCTCCCAAAGTGCTGGGATTGCAGGCCTGAGCCAGTGCACCGAGCCCTGAGTAGAATCATTAATAGTTGGTAATTCCTATAGATTACTAATGTCTACATTTTAGTAAGTAGATTCTATAAATTTATGAAATCACAAAATGTTATTTAAGATATAGTATAATGTGCCCAAGCTCAACTCATTCATAATTTTAAAATAAAATATAATGAAAATATCAAACTTACATGTATAAATAATAATTGTGATAATATTTTTATAGGCTTATGTGGTCTTAAAATTGGCAAAGTCCTTCATGTTAGTCTGGGAAGCTTAGAGGTTTTACAGTTTTCTTTTTATATCATTTTTACTTAACCCTATCGTTGATGAAATTCTCTGGGCTACATATCAAATAGATTTATTTGGAACTCACTTGATTCCAAGAAGGATATAAAATGGTTTCACCTAAATTATTGAGCCATAAATTCTGTTTCTAAATGACATGTTATTGAACCATTCTATACCAATGCCATTTCTGAATGAAATTTGAATCATATCAAAAGCTTAAAATAATTTCTGAAGGAATGTACTTATTTGACAAAGTAAACTTTTTTTGGCTATAGTAGACATTCCTGATGTATAATTTTATAACCTTTTCTGTAAAAAAAAAAAGCCAGATTCCAAACAGTTACAGCTAGACAGGAGAAATATTAATAGTTCTTATGATCTATACAACTGTAGGATGACCATAATTAACAATATTATGTTATATCATTTCACATGGCAAGAAGGAGGATATTGAACCTTCCCAACATAAAGAATGATAAATATTTGAGATGATGAATATAGTAATTACTCTGATCTGATCACTATACATATGTGTATTGAAACATCACTATGTACCCCAAGGATAGGTACAATTATTTGTCAATTAAAAAAAATGAAAAGACAAACTCCAGCCATTTATTTCTCAAAAATTACATGACACATGTGTTTTGTTCAAAAGTAGGAGATACAGAATAGTAAATTAGCATGGGAAGCTGCACTTTAGATATCCAGTTTTGAGATCAGAGCCAATTCCATTTACAAGCTCCAGTGCACCATTAATTAGCTCTGTAAGGCTGGACAAGTTATTGATTTTTTTTTAGTCTCTTTGTACTATGCTGCTTTTAGGGCCTATAAAACCTAAATCATATGATTATAATAAAGATTAATTGAGAAGCATAATATAACACACTATACAGAGTAAAGTACAAAATAAGTGCTCAAGATTATTTTTGATAATGATGACAACGATTAAGAAATGCGTAAAACAACAGTTTTCAACCTAGTAATGTGGAAAAATTATATTCAAGTGATTACAGAATTATCTATTTCTGTATAAGCTCATCGGTAATTAAAATTTCAAAAGAAATAACTTGAGTATTTGATAACATTCTGAATATTGAAAAGATATGGAAAACCAGTCCCAGACCTATTACAGAATTTACACTGGGCATTTTCACCAGATGATATCTTTCAATTTCTCAGTCGAAGCTTTTCATATAAGAAGATAAAAAGACCAATAGGGTAACAGCAGTGGTCTACAGAATAATCCACTGTTACTCTGTTTTTGTCATAATATGGCAATAAAAGAGAGAAATGGAGGAGAATAATGGGATAAGGTGGCATGTTATCATCATCTTTAATCTTTTGTCTGCTCCAACCCATTCAGTTCTAATGTTCCAATTTGCATGTTAAGAGACAACCAATTTAATTTGTGGTATTATCAAACCAATTTTAAACTATCAGATTAATCTTTTTCTTGGATTTGAAAATTAATTTAATTTAGCATGATCTTTATGACTGGTATAAAAAAATAAATCTGAGGACAAAATAATATTTGCCACATGAAAATCATAAACGCATATGCACAAACAGATACAACTATGCTGTAGTGATTAGATAAATTTAGCTACATTGGGAAAAGTTTTGGGCTTTTTAATTTGTGAAAGAATTATCTGCTGTAGCTTTTCTACATGCATGTGAGGTGATCAAGTAAAAATAGAACTAAATTCACATTCCTTTTTAAAGTCATATTAGAATTAATTATTTCTTTCTTCCTTGATTATGCCAGTCAAGTGTGCTATTTTTATTCTAACAAGAGAAAAAGTAAGAACCTTGAGAATATGAGAAGGTATGGGATCCAATTAATAAGTAGAGTTAAGGGCCATTGATAGAGGAGAAAGACAGACTTCACTTAGAGGAGAAGAAAATTTGAGTCAAGCATAGAAACATTAGTATATTTGGTGGTTAGGAACTTCTTACCTGATCTTTTTTTTCCCACTGAAATTGTATCTTAGTATCATGCCATCACAAAATCATATATCTAAAGAAAATTTATTTTTGATTTGTTACATTTGCTTACTCATTCTGCAAATATTTATTAAGTTTTACTAGTATACGCCAGGTGCCATGGAAATTGCTGGAGTTAGGGGAATGTAAAATAGGAACTTACAGCCTAATAGGGTATACTGACATTAAATAAACCATCAAACAAATAAATGCATAATTAAAATTTTATCTCTTTAAAATAGGGCCCTCACAAGAATTATTTGAGCAAGTAGAACTTCAGATGACACATAAACATTTTAGGTGTAGTCACCAGTCAAAAAGTAGGTAAACAGTGGTCTAGCCAAGGCAATCACATGTGAAGAGTTTAGGTGCAACAGTTTATGACGAACTTAATGCAGGGAAAGACACCAGCCTGAGAGGTGACTGGAGCATGTTTAGTGGATAAAGGCCCAGATGGTGTTTCTAGACCAGGGATAGACCTCAAAGCAATATTAGAGGTTTGAATTTTATACCAAGGGCATGGGAAGCAATTTAGGGATTTATTTGTTTAACGTAACATTAAGTGGTAGACATGGGTAGTAGCAACACAATAATGACATTAATGATCCAGTCTTTTTTGTTTTCCATTCAGCCACCTTGAGTATATGTATTTTGCCTTCACATCTCATGGTTGACTTTGGGTTCTCCAATTCAGTACTTACACCTTCCATCCAGGCAGCTCAAAGACACAGGGGGGAATTGGTCAAAGGAACCCTGAGGTTCTCTCATGAACTCAGGAAAAAATCCGTTCTCAGTAATTTCATTTTCAACACATTAATCAGAAATGGTGACAAGAGAGGTTGGGAAATTAATAATTGATGCCTTTAGCCTTTCTGGTAGGACAGACCAAGGGATAAGAATATATATGAGAGGCTTTGTATAGCAGATCACATTATCTGCCACTATCATTCCTTTAACTACCCAATATTCCTTCTTTCAAAGGTAACAATTTATGTGGAATGCCATCATCACCTCACTAAGAGAAGTAGCTCCAAGTTCTCAGGATTGCACTCAGCTCAAAATCTAGGATTCTTTTATATGATGTATGGTTTTCTATTTTGTGGTAAGACCCTGATCAAAAAGGATCCCTTGGTCTTTTAAGTTCAATAAACTCATCAGATAATTGAGGCTACGCAGGTCGAGTTGTTTTCAGGATAACCACCTGTGGAGAGTTGGCAAGATGATGATCTCTTAGAAAGAGTCTGTTCTTGCATGATAGTATTCCTTCGGACCAGTGATTTACAGCATCCACCTACAGCAGTATTTTATCAATCTGCCTTCTGAAACCAGAAATGATTTTAGAAACCGTTTCCATATCATTCTTTTCATACCTCCTCCTCCCTATGTAGACAGCTCAAATGGCATTCAGTTACTCGCCTTCCATATGTCTATGATTTAATTATAATTCACACTGCCAGAGAGGGATGCTAAATCACAGAAGTCTGCCAGAGCATGCTGGCACAGCATGGGCATTTTCCATGTGCATCTTTTTTCTGACTTAAAATTTATACTAATAGCCATCATTCTTCAGGAAGCTCTTCTAAGAAGTACTGACCAAAGAAGTAAAGAGAAATAAACTATATATTGCCTCAAGCAGAAAAGGACTGCTGCTAAACTGCCTGAATACAAACTTAAGATGCTCAGTTAAAGCCTCATATGACAAGATCTTTTCCATTTCATCAATGAATCACATATGTCTTGTCTAACTTATCCTGTGTGGATAAGAAGGTGTTAGCTATTCAAACACAAAGGAAAAAAAATCAGAACTAAAACAAATTCATGTGAGACAAATTAACTAAGAATAAATTGATAAAGCCACCAAGAATAGACATTTTAAGGTCTAGAGATTTCTTTGAGGTGAATTATATGGCATAGACCATAAGATAAGGCACTCGTTTAGGTAAAATAGAAGGTGTAGCACATTTAAATAGAAAAAAAAATTCTCAAGACAGCATTCTCTAAGAGGTTTCAGTTACATGATTTCTCTGACTTTCAAAATAAGATTCTTGATCTAATCCAAATAATCAGGTTTAATCTACTTGTTCAGGATTTCAGGAATAGATGAAAGAGATTAGCTAGATGGAAATAAATTCAGACCATATAATGGGGATGATATAAAGATTTATATTTATCCATCCATGTTTACGCACACAAACACATTGAACCATTAGACTCTACACAAACTCTACAGTCACTAAACGAGCTGTGAGATCTTCTGTTCAATGTGACCATAAGAACATCCTTGATTATTTTCTGGCCCGGATTTCTTTTCCTCCACATTCTACTGACCCTATTGTGACCCTACTGATTCCCGCCCTAAAAAATCAACTCCATTGTTGTTTGCGTGTTTCCTGTCCCTAAATGTCAGTTTGTACGTAAGAATGTTCTCAAGTTTTACCAACACTGTTTTGTTATAAGAGGTTATTTGCTGGCAGCACTTCAGAATCTGACAGTTTCTTCCGAGCACTGCAGGTTTCTCTCTCACCCGCCCCCATCCCACCCACCCCCTCCAAACAGCCTGTCTATTTCTGTGTAGTGAGTTTTCTGCTGTGCTGTGATAAGGGAAGGAACTTAATTCCTTTAGTGGGAAAGAACAGTTCTAATTCGGATCAAATTCGAAAGTGGTTTTCCCATTAAACAGACAGGTATATTATGAATCTTTCTGTGAAAAGCCCATTAAACATCTATACCCACGATTTTGGAACGTTTTTAGAAATGTTTTCTTTTTATTTTTAAATCACCAAATGTTTCTTAACAATTGTTCTCAGGTACCAAGTAATGCATTACACGTTACTCATGAGCAGAATCACTAAAATATTTATCATATGCCACTTCTAGAGCCTTATTTGGGCCTTGTCACTAATGTTTATTAACTTGAATTAAGAAAATATGACAAATTGGTTTGACATAAAAATAAAAGAATGTGCATTCAATTTCCTTTATAGCATGAAAGTTGAATTTTGTGGGGAGAAGCCTAAATATTCCAAATAAATGACACATGGCTTAAGTTAAATTAGGTTTCTCATATTCCCAGTAACAACAACAAAATTGGGGTTTTAAATATATATGTTTATTCTTAAAATATAGGGTTTTTTTGTTTGTTGTTGTTGTTTTGAGACAGACTCTTACTCTGTCACCCAGGCTGGAGTGCAGTGGTGTGATCTCAGCTCCCTGCAACTTCCGCCTCCCTGCTTCAAGAGATTTTCCTGCCTCAGCTTCCCGAGTAGCTGGGATTACAGGTATGCACCACCACACCAAGCTAATTTTTGTATTTTTAGTAAAGGCGGGGTTTTGCCATGTTGGCGAGGCTGGTCTCGAACTCCTGACCTCAAGTGATCCTCTCACCTCAGCCTCCCAGTGCTGGGATTACAAGTGTGAGCCACTGTGCCTTACCTAAAATATAGATTTTATAATCAGGGATTTTTGATCACTTATATTCCAAATAGAGACACAATTATTAGCTAAGTTTAAATAGCAAATATTGAAATTTCTGGGACTTAATGATCTAGAATAACAATTCTAAAGTTTCTCTATTGAGTTATTTGTGAAGATAATAAAACCATACCCCATAACTTCTTGGTCACAGCCAGTCACTGGCATCACTTGTGTTTACTACTTCAATTGTGTGTTAAAATTTCATAAACATTTGGATTTTTCAATGTTATATTTATATTTGTTTTAATAGTTAAATTATTTTATATCAGGCAAAGCTAAGAACAAACAAACAAAAAACTAAATAAAATTTATACTTGCCATGTTAATTAATGGGTGACCTCTTTGTACACCTAATCTATCAGTTTCAGAAGACTTCAAGTACATGTTTTGGGTGGGAGACATCTGGCATGACACATAAACTTCAGGTTCCAAGTAGTTTTCTTCATTTATCTACAACACACTTTTATATAATCTCAAGAGTTCCTAAATGAGGAACTAGATTGGAATTGGAAATAGAGAGAAATATTTCATCTAGCTGACTTTCCAACTAATGTCTGAGGAAGAGTTGATCAGAAATATTAGTGAGAGAAAGGCATTCTGGGTTGTGAAAACACTGAGATGCGTGACAACAGGGTGGAAATCACATATTGACTAGAAAGAGACAAGACGACTACTTGGGTGGAAGCCACATTATAGGAGGATTCATGCACCCCACGTAAGTCTTTAGGTTTTATGATTTAGACTGTGCAGAGGCATTCAAAATTTCAAGAAGAGATGTCCATGATATTATTACCGTTTGGGATCATCTCTCTGGTAGCAGTATACATGGTGTATTTGAGGCAGTTGAGCCTGGGATAGGCAAATAGGTACAGAGACAAATGAAACATCAAATGAGAAGTAATAGCACAGTGACAAGTTATAGAATTCACAATTATTTCAGAATATGGACTTAACAGTTGGGTGGATTTTCTTGAGTATTTGAATGAGAGAGAGAATGGAATCTAGGATGATTGCTATATTTTTGCTTGGTGTACAGTATAATTACTAAGGAGTGTAAGACATTTTGGGACTGGGATGGAAGGCAAATTCAACAAGGCTATACACTCCAAGTGTTCTGAAGCTAAATAACCACTCTGAGTTAGTGGCACAGGTCTGAGGATGTAAAATGTCTTACCACATTGGTAAACATCTTTTCTCTTATACTATGTTATGCTTATGAGACAGCAGTGGATAATAATGAATTAAAGAATAATCGTGAAATGATGTTGTATTGAAAAAAAGTGACTGGTCTTCATATTTGAATCTAAGACGCATAACCTACTCTGCAACTCTGGAAAAGAGGTATACAGCTCAATCAGAATTTAATTTCCTGGTTTTGAAAATGTCAATAAAATAATAGCAATCTTATGACACTGATGTAAACATGAAGTAGGAAAATATAAGTGAAATTGCACAAACCAGTATTATCCACAAACATCAATTAACCTTAATTTGCCTAATTAAACATAGGAATACATATATGAGGGATGTTAGCCTTTCTTTTCCATGAGTTTTAGTATAGGTAGAAATAATCAGAACAATTTCCATTTATTGGATGTGATGGTTAATACTGTCAACTTAATTGGGTTGAAAGATACAAAGTGTTGATCCTGGGTGTGTCTATGAGGGTCTTGCCAAAGGAGATTAACGTTTGAGTCAGTGGGCTGGCAGTCAGTCCCACCCTTAATCTGGGTGGGCACAATTTAATCAGCGGCCAGCAGGACTAGACTAGAATATAAACAGGCAGAAAAATGTGAAAAAAGAGACTGGCCTAGCCTCCCAGCCTACATCTTTCTCCCGTGCTGGATGCTTCCTGCCCTCAAACATAGGACTCCAAGTTCTTCAGATTTTTGAAATCAGACTGGCTCTCCTTGCTCCTCAGCCTACAGATGGCCTATTCTAGGACCTTGCGATTCTGTGAGTTAATATTTAATAAACTCCCATATATATTCATATATATATTTATATACATATATATTTATATATATTCATATATATATTTATATATATTCATATATATATTTATATATATTCATATATATTTATATATATTCATATATATATTTATATATATTCATATATATATTTATATATTCATATATATTTTTTATATATTTATATATATATTTTATATATATATATATTCCATTAGTTCTGTCCCTCTGGAGAACTCTAATACACTGGGTGATCAGAGTAGGCCAGTAATTCTAATGAATTATGGGTATTTTAGACCTTAATTCATATAATCCTCACAAAGGCCCTGCTGAGATAAATACCATCACTCCCATTTTGCTAATTATTCAGATTATGAATACATTAAATACTAGCACCAGGAAAAGAACCGAGATGTGCCTGACTCTAGACCAAACCTGCTAATTATGTCTTGTCGAAAGTAAGGTTATGACTTTTATATCCTGAGTATCCATGCAGAGAAAAAAAGAACCAACAATCCTGGGTATAGAACCATGGAAACTGCAAAATATCTTTACATCAAAAGCCCTATGCTACTAATGTCACTTTATTTTTGAAGTCACCAGCTGTAAATGGCATCCAAAAATAAACAAACCAAAACAAGCAAAAAACTCTTATTTTTTTTGTCACTATGTAACAGACTTCTAAAACTTAACATTTACTTGGATATCTTTTGAATTTTACTAAATGCCACCTCTTTTTTCCCCCTTCACTACTGTGTCCCTCTCATCTATGTTTCATCATTATTAGCACCATTTTCAATGATATTTATTATATGTGCTTACTATATTTAATCTTTTTTATTCTCTGCTATACCATATAATTATTTTTGATACCATACAGAAGCCATTGAAAGTATATGAGACAGAAAGAATCTAAGAAACTCCAGGTTGTTTTCTGTGGTGCCTTTCTATACAGATAAAACCAAAGAACTGAATAGAATTCACAGAAAACTCACAAACATAGGAAAGATAAGAAGCATCTGCTTTTAGGTGAAAATGTGTAAAGATAACAGCTCAGTATCAGCACCATAATCCAATGTTGAAAGGACATTGGATTTGGTGTTCTATATGTACGATTTACTGTGTGTAGTATTTTGGGTTATTTACTAGTCTCTTCAAGTGTTATCTTCCTCATCTACAAAATAAAACACCTCAAAACAAAACAACAACAGCAAAAGGATCTGAAGTACTATCTCAAAAGATCACTGTGACTATTACATGAGATAATGTATACAAATCCCTTGACATAGCCATTGAAGTTCTTTCCATTGAAAATTAATTCTTTTATTTAAATGAAAGAAGTAAAACATTTTTTATATGTGCTGACTAAAATGAAGAAAGCATCTTTGTTTCCCTAAGGTAATTAAAATATATCGTCATTGTGATAGAATTTAAATTGTACCGTAGTCTCTCTCTCAGGCTGCATCACAATAAAATACAAATAAGTTGTTAAAATATGACTGATTTAGTTGAATTGATCGCTGGATTTCTATGCAAAAAAGGTTTATTTATTTTGTTGAAATCAGTTGGTGTGGGTTTAGAGTCTGGTTCTTAGACCCGTATAGACAAAAGCTTAATCAGTAAAGCTCATTCATCTATCCCCCCTTCTTGGAAGCAAAATATCCAAGCTGATACACTCATTTCAGGCAGGTGCCACATATCCAGCTACAAAAGGTTGACTCCTCCAACAGTTCCAAGAAGGCCAAAGTACTAATGTTTTATGATCAGAAAGTCTCTGCAGCCTGGCCTCTGCCTCGCTACTCAGCATGATAACTATGGGCTTCCCTTCCCACCACTTTCCTCAGATACCCCGTGTTCTAACACCACTAAAGTACTTCGTACTTCCAAATGATTCTTTCCCTTGTCTTTCCTCTCATTGAGAAGTCCAGTTCTAGGCCAAAATCCTTTTGAACCTTCAGGCCCGACTGTAGGAAATTACAAGGCTTGCTCTGGCAGGCATCATAGGAAAAGTTGTTCTCCCACCCTAGACTTGGTGTGCATTGCAGTTCCTGGAGAAAGTTTCAGACAAGGACCCACTTTCTCTGGGCTGGTTCATGCACATATCTGTAATCCTAGCCCAAGTGTCTCCACTCTGGAGGAGACGCTTGGCTGAGGTACTTTTCAGGCATCTCTGTTAGAGTCTCTTTCTAAGGGAGTCCTGACTAAAGCACTCTTCTCCTCTCCAAGTCAGTATTTTTGTACTCTTAGTTTTTTGACGGACCCACGGAACCTTTTTTTTACTGCTCCTCAGGGGTGAAATAATTACCTCGCCTGCACTGCTGTATCATCTGAGTGAACCTCATCAGATGTGCTGTTCTGTGGGGGAAAAATGGAACACTAGGGTTTCTGCCTCTTGCATATAATTTTTCAGTACCTGAATAAAGGCTTGATTGTTATTTATTTAACTTCATTGACTTAATTGACCGACTTGGCAATGAAGTTGATCAATTATGTCAATGAAGTTAAATAAACAAAGGACTTTTCTAGACATACGAGGAGTGCCATAACTGGCAGCTATGATACTCTTCATATGTCTAGAAAAGTCCTTTACATGCTGCCAGGCACAGCAAAATATTCTCAGAATCTTCTGTTCTCTGACCCATAAGAGGTTGAACTAATCTCTATAAATGTTTATCTTCAGCCTACATATACCTCTACACTTATATTACTTTCATTTTTATGTGGCTTTACATTTTTCTGCTCTCTTCGCTTTTGTTCCTAAGAGACCATGAGGCTTTTGAGGAGACACTGTGGCATATTCATTTTTTCCCTATATGAACTATGACAATATGTGACACATCCCAGGTGCATATTAAAAATGTTCAATGAATCAATCTTATCAAAATTTAGCGACTGTTTCAACATTAGCTTCTCATAAAGACATATATAGTTTTCTTTGCTTTATACAATCTTCAAAAGAGATTTACAATATAAAAACAACATAATGTAAAACCTAATATCTTCCATTATCAGAAAATCAGATGTTAAAAGAAAATAGTTTCCCAAGTATCTAAGGCCTGCATCATTAAATGCCATTTCCTTTTATTAGTTGTAAGCATTTTTGCAGTGAGTGCCATTCACATCGTATCCCCTAATTCCCCATTTTTTACCTCACTGCTATATATGTAGATAACTATCAATTTACATTCACATTTACCTTCTCACATAATTACAGGGAAATAATGTTCTGTAGAGTTGAAAATATCTCCAATTCTGAACTATTCATAAATATTCCAATTGCTGCTATGGTTATAAAAGACTGGTTATTAAAATTAAAATATAATCTTTAAGCTATGAGGATACAAAATGAAATGGAAATAATTTACTCATTATAGTCATATAAGGATACTGTTTGAAAACATTCTTCCAAGTATTAAAATACTGCACTTAAATTTTTGCAGATCTATAGTCAAATAAAAGCACTACTTTAATCTAATAAAGGTAGTTAAAAAATATTTTAAGACATACCAAAATTGGCTCAAAATTCTTGGTGTGACTGGATATTCAGCAAAATCCCTTTTTTATTGTTGAATTACTTCTAAAGACTCTTCCCTTCTATTCTTAGTATGTGGACAATTGGATAATTATCCAAGCCTGGAAGAGTAAAACCCTTGGTAAATAGGTAAAAAGTGGTAGGCTAAGAAACCCCCCAGATGGACTGTCTGAAGAATGTGCATCTACACCAGGTTCCTGGAAGAAGTTCTTTTCACAAACAGTCCCCTTGTAGTCATTGTAAATGAAGGAGCTCAGATTGAATAATAGTAATAATAAAGAAATGAAATATTGTAGCACTGGCTACAGTATTAATCCAGAGGAAACGTAAGTTCTTTTTTAGAGGTGACTAACCCATTGGCAAGGGAATATGTGGGAAGCCCTTGAGCAAATGGTCTGCTGTAAAAACCATCTTGTTTGATGGATTGGTTTATTCTTCTAATGACTGTATTCTTCATATTTTGTTATCCATCAACTTGTTTTGAGCACTTTCCTTCTTTAGTTTATATTGTATTGCCTTGTCTTTTAAAATAAAGTTTACAGATTACGGTCATTGTTTTTTAGTTTGGTGACAAAGTAATTACGGGGATATTTTAGTGTAATCTAAAAATTTAAAAATGCCTGGTCTCAGTTGCTTCTGAGTAGGATGTAGTAGGATTTAGTGCATGCAAGCTACTATCTACTAAAAACAGGCAATGTGAAATATTTAAATGGAAAGAATATTGTGACCTATTGTTTAAAAACATTAAATGGCTACAAAGAAGTAATGGATACAAAGAAGTTTAGACAAGTTAAAAATTTTGCAGAGTGAAGAGCACTTTCTAGGTGAGGTGAAATGGTTAGCGATTTCTTTCCTTGGACACCTTCTCTAAGTCTGTTACAGGTGGATAACTTGTCTCTCTTGCCATTGTCAGAAGTTTCTAATACAGAAAATAGAAAAGAGTGGAGTTTGGGGTATAGCTTAAGGAGTTGTAACCAGAAGAACACAGAAATTACAGCTAGTTTTCCCCACTAACCTTTACCAAATGTTAGAGGCGTGCATGAATATGGGAAATTAAAACAGCAGAATAAAATATTCTACAGTGTTGTGATGCTTAAGAAGCAAAGCTCCACTAACAAAATGTCTACTGCTCATATCATTTATGATATTTTAACCTGAATAAGTTAAAGAGATAAGCTAAGTTCAAAACATCTGAAAGGACAAATTTTCAGGCTTGCCATATGAGAAAGAAACACACACACAGAGAAATGCTTCAAGAGGGAACTATATATGAGAGAGAGAGAGAGAGAGAGAGATAAAGAGAGAGATTGATATACAGTCTCACAGAGACAGAGAGAGAGAGAGAGAGAGAAAGAGATCGACCTAGAGTCTCAGAGTACTAGAAATAATGTTTTTGTTTCCTTAGGTTTCCATTAAATTGGAAACTTTTTCAGCCATTATTTATTCAAATGATTTTATGTCCACCTCCATTTGCAGGTTTCCGTTATGTATGGTAGATAAAGTGGTATTTTTCACATGCCACTATCTATTTTCTTTTCAGTTTTCTATTTTTCTGTGCTCCAGTTGGCAGTTTCTACTGTTATGAATTCAAGCATACTGTTTACATTTGTTGTTTTCTGTAGCATCAAATCAATTCTTGAGCCTATCTGTAGAATTTATGTCAGAGGTTTTATTTTTTAACTCAAAGTGTTCTATTTCATTATTTCGTATATTTTCTATTGCTTTACCTATGTATATTCATATGAGTTCACATGCATATATAATGTTATTTAATAGATTTTTGATAGATTAAATTATTTATTTATTTTTATTTATTCTTTTATTTAAATTTTTATTATTATTATTATACTTTAAGTTTTAGGGTACATGTGCACAATGTGCAGGTTTGTTACATATGTATACATGTGCCATGTTGGTGTGCTGCACCCATTAACTCGTCATCTAGCATTAAGTATATCTCCTAATGCTCTCCCTCTCCCCTCCCCCCACCCCACAACAGTCCCCAGAGTGTGATGTTCCCCTTCCTGCGTCCATGTGTTCTCATTGTTCAATTCCCATCTATGAGTGAGAATACGTGGTGTTTGGTTTTTTGTCCTTGCGATAGTTTACTGAGAATGATGATTTCCAATTTCATCCATGTCCCTACAAAGGACATGAACTCATCATTTTTTATGGCTGCATAGTATTCCATGGTGTATATGTGCCATATTTTCTTAATCCAGTCTATCATTGTTGGACATTTGGGTTGGTTCCAAGTGTTTGCTATTGTGAATAGTGCCGCAATAAACATAAGTGTGCATGTGTCTTTATAGCAGCATGATTTCTAGTCCTTTGGGTATATACCCAGTAATGGGATGGCTGGGTCAAATGGTATTTCTAGTTCTAGATCCCTGAGGAATCGCCACACTGACTTCCACAATGGTTGAACTAGTTTACAGTCCCACCAACAGTGTAAAAGTGTTCCTATTTCTCCACCTCCTCTCCAGCACCTGTTGTTTCCTGACTTTTTAATGATTGCCATTCTAACTGGTGTGAGATGGTATCTCATTGTGGTTTTGATTTGCATTTCTCTGATGGCCAGTGATGATGAGCATTTTTTCATGTGTCTTTTGGCTGCATAAATGTCTTCTTTTGAGAAGTGTCTGTTCATATCCTTTGCCCACTTTTTGATGGGGTTGTTTGTTTTTTTCTTCTAAATTTCTTTGAGTTCATTGTAGATTCTGGATATTAGCCCTTTGTCAGATAAGTAGGTTGCGAAAATTTTCTCCCATTTTGTAGGTTGCCTGTTCACTCTGATGGTAGTTTCTTCTGCTGTGCAGAAGCTCTTTAGTTTAATTAGATCCCATTTGTCAATTTTGGCTTTTGTTGCCATTGCTTTTGGTGTTTTAGACATGAAGTCCTTGCCCATGCCTATGTCCTGAATGGTAACGCCTAGGTTTTCTTCTAGGGTTTTTATGGTTTTAGGTCTAACGTTTAAGTCTTTAATCCATCTTGAATTAATTATTGTATAAGGTGTAAGGAAGGGATCCAGTTTCAGCTTTCTACATATGGCTAGCCAGTTTTCCCAGCACCATTTATTAAATAGGGAATCCTTTCCCCATTGCTTGTTTAAAAAAAATAGATTAAAATTCTTACCTGCTAATCCCAATATCTCCTTTAATTATGGGCCCACTTCTTTTGTCTGACATTTCTTATCTGCTATTGAATCATAACTTTTTGCTTCACCATAGTTCTACTAATTTTTGATTAAATGCTTGACATTGTGACTCTGAGTTGTTCAGTGATAATTTTTGTGTTTTTTTTTTCTTTGAATATTGCCACACTTGGTTTGCCAGCAGTTAATTATTTGTAGGTTGCTTGATTATCATAGCTCTCTTAAAGCTTTGTAGAACTCTTTCCTGAGCCATTGTAGCCCTATAGCACTACTATTAAGGCAGGGTTCTTCTGGAGGAATCTCATGACTCAACCTGGTATTTAATAAAACCTCTTTACTCTTCCTATTTAGAACACAATTATTTTTTAGTAGTGTGCCAAGTTCTAAAGATGGTTTAGTTTACAATTCACCAGTACTTCTTTGTCTGGTCTTGTGGAATTGCAGCTTTTATATAAGCAGTTTGGTGTTCAACAATAGCATCAAGGAACCTAAATAATATGTATAATTTTTTCTCATACAGCTCCATTATCTCTTCATTTTACTCCACAGAATCAAGTTACTTCTTCCTTCACCAAATCCAACCTCTTTTGTCCTCCACCAAAATGTGTTTCTATATTTTCAATTAAAAATGTATGCTTTTTAACTGAGCTTGTAGCAGCATTGACAATAAAGTCAACTATTTTGTTTTAGAAAGACAAAAATTCTAAAAGTGACAGTTGTATTCCATGAGTCATTAGGAAAAAAATTATTAGAATTAACTATTTACTTTATTTGAACCATTCAATGACACTGGTATTATTTAGCTGTTTGTAAAGTTCCTCTTCTGCTAAAAGAGGCAAAATTTAACACTTCTGATATCTACTTGAGACAGCTTGAAATTTAAAATGAAAAAAAGTTTAAAAATGCATATACTTGATTTAAATGAAAAGACATGCTTCATAGAATAAAATGTCAATGCGCTTCTGAATTATTACATGTTAAATCATCATTTTTCATATAATCTTGCTAAAACTACTAATTTTGAAGTAGATGCTAATGCTTTTTCAGCAGAGCTGTGTCTGACGAGATTCATTTGATCCATTTTGTTATTGTAACCCCACAATGAAAAGTACACATTTTGTGCAAATTATATATTCATTATCTGCTTTCTTGAGGAATGAACATTTATATGTAATTTTCATTAAACATTAACTGTTCTGATCGTTGCTGCTGAAAGTGTTCATTGCAAAATACATAGGCAACTCATAAACGAATAAAAATGTACTGCCAAATAAAATGTATTACATAAACTTCCAGACTACTCTGTGTAGGTTATGGCTGTATTGCTCAGAATACTTGCCGCACATTTCCTATATTTGAAATCTCTAATTTTCTACATTTCCCACTGAGCCCACTGACTTGAAGTCTTAGCTTTGCATGAAGGCTGTGCCATAAGCTATGGTAAACTTAGCTGATACATCTAGTATCTGGTAGGCAGTGCTATTGAATACTTCCTTGTATTACTTCCCAAGACTAGAAGGAATAGCTGTCTGTAATAATGAGTGTCTAAGCACTCTTCACATGTTTTTGCTTTAAATTCTGCATGCTGTCTAGAAGAAAATGTATAGTAGGTTATATTTCATATGAAAGTGTTAATGAAAACAGAGATCAGTTACCACTGGTCATAATTCAGATTAAACCATGTGTTACAAAGAGTCAACCTTCTTTAATGAACAAGGATTTCATAAGTAAATATATGACAGAAACTACAAGTACAAAGGGAACCCTCCAAATCGACCTGCCTTACTTGCATGAAACTTTTAATTATAATGTGTTATTGTTAACATTACAACTCTGGAACAAATTTCAACACAGATGGAATTCCAGTACAACATGCCTATCTTGGGACTTCCTTAAGCAAAGAAGACATATAGTCACCCTGTCTTACAGAGGTGCCCCTCTCTAATAATAGAACTCCCTAGTTCTAGTATTTATTTTTTGTATACCTTCTCCACCAGACAATGAAAGCAGAGGCTGTTATTCATTGTGTATTGCTAACAATGGACAGTATACTGAGTTACTCTAAAATTTTAATAAATATTTGTTGAATGGGGGACACTTCCAATAAAATTTATGTAATCTCATGATTTATGAGAACTATATGAAGTTCTGGAAAATTATTTGGTTAGCAGTATCAACCTTACAGTACAATTTACAGTTCAAACAAATTCTGAAGAATACAAAGGCAAATTAAAAAATTAATACAACGAAGTAGTTGTGTGTATATTGAATTGTATTAGGTGAAATGGGAATAAAATATGATAAAATATACAGCTCTTAACAATAAGGATTGTATGATGAAAAATATTTTGATTAACATCAAGTGGCATGCAAATAGGAGTCATGTATTTGTAAAAAAGGATTTACAGTGGACACTAGAGATGCATTAAAGTGATTTTATAAAGATATTAGTGAGATCTTCCTACATGGAAACGTGTGCTAGAATTTGAAAGAAGAAACTCTTTTAAGGAGATATTTTATATAAGAAGATCATGTACAAAATGTTGAGATGGGACTATGTCTGACATACATGGAGACTGTTAGGAACAGTTGAGGTGAGGCAATTTTTTTTCTTTGAGACAGGGTCTTGTTCTGTTGCCCAGCTGGAATGCAGTGACGTGATCTTGGCTCACTTCAACCCCCACCTCCCAGGTTCAAGCCATTCTCCTGCCTCAGCCTCCAGAATAGCTGGGATTACAGGTGCCCGCCACCATGCCTGACTAATTTTTGTATTTTTAGTAGAGACAGGGTTTCACCATGTTGGCCAGGCTGGTCTCTGACTCCTGACCTCAGGTGATCTGCCCACCTCGGCCTCCCAAAATGCTGGGATTACAGGCGTCAGCCACCACCCCTGGCCGAGACAAATCTTTTCTATAAAAGAGCAGGGGATGGATAACTAACTAGAGTCAAGTTGTAAGTTGTCTTATAAATGTTCTTGGAAGGAAAGTTTCTAATTCTATACCCCGATTCGTTGAAAGCCATGAAAATAATAGAAAAAGACAATTTAGAAAATCCTTAAAGGGCTTTCAAAATAAATTTTTGGAGAGGGTTATTTATCAGATTTGAGCTGGGTCAAGCCACTAGAATTCTTTCAGTTGCAAATGTCAGAAAATCAAAATCAAACTGGATTAAAGAATAAGTTGATTTATTACATTATTGTAAACAAAAAGTCCAGAGGCAAGACTTCCTTCAGGCATGGCTTAATAAAGAAATTAACTCCAATTTTGTAATATTCTATGTCCTGTTGCCTTGGCTTGATCTTTTAATGTGTGTAGCTTTCTTGATGGTTATAGCACAGCTACTATTAGCAACTGGGGACATGCAGTTCCTTGTTTATATTCAAATATTAAACTTTGCACTAATTGGTCTAACCTGGACCAGTAGCTATAGAAATAAATTCTATGATTAGCTTAATATTAAGTTATTGGCTGTCCTTAAACACATTTTTGGCTAAAGGATGTGATTTCAATTGTGAGCTTACAAAAATCAGAATCCCCTTACATACCACAAAACTATACTCTAAAAGTAAACCTGGGTATCAATATTAAAAATACACTAGAAAAATGTGGGCAATTACTGACATCCATCCTTTGGGTATGTAGTGAGAAGCAGGATAAATTCTGTTTTTTTTTCTATATTTTCTTGTGCTAGCAATTAAAGTTTAACAGTCACATACAGTCAGCCCTCTGTATCCATGGGTTGTGCGTCATGGATTCAATCAACTGTGGATTTTAAATGTTCGGGGGAAAAAAAAAGGATCATTGCCTTCAGTACTGAGCACATACAAATTTTGTTTCCTGTTATTATTTCCTAAACAATGTAATGTAACAATTATTCACATAGCATTTATATAGTATTAGATATTATAATTAATCTAGAGATGATTTAATGTATATGGGAGGATATCTGTATGTAAAATACAATTACTACATCATTTTATGTAAGGGATTTGAGGATTTGTGAATTTTGGTAGCAGTGGGGTTGGGGCAGTCCTGGAACTGATTCTCCATGGATACTGAGAAACAATTTACATTAAGTTGTTAAAATTCCTAGAAATAAATGTACTCATAACTATCTTTTAGTTTTATAACTATAATATAAGACTTCATGATAAAGATGAACAAAAACAAAATTAATCTTAGTTTCTGGACTTTTGTACCTATGAATAAGATTAGCTATTTTCTGACCTAAGACCACAAATTTTGATTAAATTACAGTAAAATAAACAGACAAATGAAATCTTTGGCATATGCACTAAAACACTAAAGTGTGCCTTTCCCCAGGATGACCAAGAGTGCACTAGCAGGGCATTGCTTTCTAGTAGCAGAAGAGCAGATCTCTTAAAACTTCTTTGCTCATTTGCTTTATTCATTTATATACAAACTCAATTAAAAAAATAAAATGATAAAGAACTATGGAAGTAGTGAACACTATTTGACAGGCATGCTCATGTGTGATCTCATTTAATTCACCAAACAAGCATGCAGGTTGTTACAAAGGGGATAACTAAAGCTCAAAGAGAAGCTAAATACTTTGTCACATTTGCACAAATTAGCAAGTAGAAGAGCCTGGATATTAGGTCAAATGGGATACTTGAGAAGGCAATTCCTACCTTACTTTTTGCTTTGACATATTAACTTCTAGGATTTTCCAGCAGATATATTCAAAGTTAATTGAATTTAGCCTAGTTAATTTCCTAATGAAGGAAGTCCAGGTGATTGCCTTTCGGATCTACTTCTTTGTACATATCTTCCCGTAAATAGAATTGATATGTATTGCCTGCATTCTCTTTACAGTAGTATGACCAAATCTCTGTCTTTGTTGACCAGATCTGCTTTTCCCATTAAAAAAAAAAGAACTGTCTTAAAATTATTATATCTAGGAATTGATATTTTCACACTATCTCACCATTCTTCTAGTGGATTCTAGTAGTCAATTGAGTTCTTTATTCCACAATTAAGAAATATTAAAATGTCAACATTTGCTAACAGCAATGAGAGCTTGGTGTATATTCATAATAAGGATTGCTATATTTTTTTTCCTGAAACACTATTTAGACAGGTTGTATGAATCAAAGAGTGGTAGTAAATTAGGGAAAAAAAAATAAGAGAATGATAAAGTTTACTACAGAAGAAGTAAATTCTCAAAGAAAGACAGGAAATAGTAAGATATTCTTCCCTCTTGCCTCTAATTATCCTTTATGCTGGAAGCACAATTGGGAGGAAAATGCCAGGATTCTCTGCTTCTTATATCTAATTGCCGAAGTCATACTACAGGAATTACGTTCTTAATTCAGGGTTTTGTCTCCCTTTCTATTATGTATATATCGTTTAAACCTACAAAGTCTATTCATCATGCCTCTTTTTTAAAAATAAATTTTCATACAATGCTATTTCATAATAATTTCTGTTTCAAAAGTATTGGTTTTAGTATTTTTCAAGAAATTATGAGTTTAAATAAATTTTTTTTCTTTTCTTAAATACCTATTTTTGGGGAATGCAGAGCTATGTGTGCCCAAGTGTTTCTCTTTAGAGAATATAGTGCCCATGACTGTTATGTTTTCAGTTGTGAAGAAAAAATGCTAAAAGTTTCTCTGACTAACAAGGTCACCTAATCATCCCTAGGAATCAAAGTATCTGTAAATGTCACCTCACTTGTTCACAAATTTCCAGCTGCTAAGACAACTATGAAGACTTTGCTGGAGTGTTCAGTTTTTCTTTTCTCTGACCTCTAATACATGTTTGAAGGCCACTAGACAACTAAAAGCTGAAATTTTCACCAGGAAAGTGGCCTAATCAAACTCATTCAATCTGTTCATATCTATATAAACAGTTGAACGTCATGCTGTGTTACTTTTAAAATGCATTTTTCTTAAAGTATTTTATTTTTCTTTAAAGTTGGTTGAGTTCTTGACAACTGGAGTAGGAAATCACAGGATCTGCTTGCTAATTACACGACAGCATTCAGGCAAGGTTTTTTCAGCAAGGATATATTAAATTCAACACTTTCGATATACCACATTGGCCTAACATATGTGGTTTTTCAGGTATCTTGAGGCATCCATACTTAGGTTAATCAGATTTCTATTGTCGCAAAGACCTCATGAGTCTCACAAAAGGCACAAGATAGGCACAGCTGATATGTTTGACCAAGCATACAAATAGTTTGTATACAATGGTCAGCCACAAGCTTTCATACCGTGGTGTTAGATGTGCAAATAAGTCATATTAAGAGAAAAGAGACTCAAGAAACACAACTTTGGTTTGTTCAGTGAAGAGAAATAATCTTGGTGTCTCATTACGTGATGTCGCTAAAGTTGACCTTTGTCTTAGTTTCTGGGAAACCTACACTAGTGTCACATAGTGAACTAAAAAAATTAATGATTGAGTAAAATGTTTAGACTTACATTGGTATGTAATCATAGTGATGGTGACCTTATAAGGTTTCATTCAACTGAAAGCATACGTGATAGGAAAAGAAGGCCATATTAAAAAATACTATTTGGAAAACAGGCATAAAACAGAATATTCTAATCTATCTGACTTAGATTCACTCTAAAATAGATGAGAATAACAGAGACGAGAAAAGATTCAGTTTATGCTGAGCATCATTCTTAGAATAAATCTCCTTCCACACACCTACACACTTGAAGGTGAATACTTAGAAGCACATATATGCATATAGCAATTGGAGAACAAGCAACTAGAAAGTCCCATATAGAGTGGCAACACTAACTGAAGGAATCTGATCCCACATTGCAGAAAGAGAGAACACACTGGGTAATTTATAAACAATTGTTTCTTTAGGCCTGGTTAATTTCTTATTTATATTTGAATTAGTACGGCACCTGGTGTAAACTTTGGTCATGTTGGACTCAAAGTGCATGTTTATTTTAAAAGTGTATATTGTCTAAATATCCACATTAGCTCTTGGGGAAAAGTGATAAAGACTACTTGACGTGAGGGACAGTGGGTCCTTGGCTACATTGGTTATGGAGGCTTAAGTGAGGAAAAACAAACTGATTCTATTTGTTAATTTGATTCTGTTATGATATCTTCTCCTTTTACTTTGTGTCATGGGTGGCAGTTTCAAAGGTAGTAATGTTTGTTCTTGTGCAATATAAGTGATACCATTATTATTGCAACCAAACCATCATACTTATATTCATCCTGCACCCTAAGAACTGAAACCACTCACCTTAGTGTTCCCAACAATTCCGTACTATTGTGTCTTGATTTGAATCCAACTTAAATCAAACTTCCAATATCTCCATCTGATCTACTGCCAGATGAAACACCAACCTTATATCAAACTTCCAATATCTCCATCTGATATACTGCCAAACTTTATGAGGTAACGTTCCCCATGACCTAGGTCTGTAATACATGCAACTTTGACTTTTCAACAGATTGTGTTGGTAACATTTGGGGAGTCAATTTCTGACAATTTTTGAGGCCAAATTTTTTACAATTATTTACCACAACAAGCAATTCTACTTGTGTTTCTTATTAACAATGTCACCTTTCCTTATCTTACCTGGAAACACTTGGCATTATTCTCTTTCATAGGACTAAAGTTTCCTAGTTCATATCATGTAGATGAGACACCTTTTCTTTTTTTTTTCTCTCGGGAAAGAAGAAAAACTTTTGAAAATGTAAATTTTGACAGTTAATCTTTTTTTCTCACGAGTTACAAAGGAGATATTACTATTTGTATGAAAAGTTAATTTCAGAACTTCTGGTTCCAAAATGGCAAAGTCCCTCTTGGATCGTCCCTCCCAGAGAGAAATATTGTAAACTTTGGGGAAAAATAATAGAATGCAAGTAAATCTTGAAGGAAACAAACATTTATAAGAAGGGAAAGGCACAAGGTGAGTTTCTAGAACTAATAGCTTAAGACTTAGAAGTGACCAAATTTAGCGCCACACTGCGTGGTTAGAATTTGAAAGAAAACACACAGTCCTTCCAACATGAAGAAATGTAAGTGTTTCAGGCAACCAACACCACTTAAAAGTGAAAGGGAATCTAGTAAAGGAGAAATCCAGAGCAGAAAGCACCACATGCTGTCTATGTAGATTCTCTGCCAACACCTCTGACTGGCTCCTGAATCACTGCATACATGCATGGTCCAGATTTTAAGAAATGTGCTGAAACTTGAACTGCTCTCCAAGAGAAAGGGCTTACATTTGAGTCGATCTAAGTTAATTGCCTACTAAAACAAACAAACAAACAAACAACAATACAAATACTTTTCAGAGGACTACAACATAACCTGACTTCCGTAACAAAATTTTCACAATCAACTGGATAAAATTCACAATTATCCAACAATAAAAAACGAAACAGAAAAACATGAACCATTTTCAAAAGAAAGTAAATGGAAAGTTTGTGGATTTATGACTATTTGAGGCTTAAAATATCTTTAAACTCTCAAAATTCTACAGGGATGAGAAGACTGAAGAAGCCGCTCTGACACCAAAAAAGGGCAAATTATTTAATAGCCACATGTGATGAAACCAAGGAGGTAAAAACCTTACAAAGACACAGAGCTTTGTGTTTGATATTATAACTGGCTAGGAATTTTCAGTCCTTACTCTTGTGGAATGACATATACTCTATTTTTATTTAGAAAAACAAGTGAGCTAAATATTAGTAACCGAAAGAGTGAAATACAGTTTACTAATTATTTCCAGCTCTCTATTTTCTGAAGACATAATACAATTTCACCTCCTGGAACATTTTATGGTTGGGTGGGACCATACACTGAATTAGTAAATGAGTGGTAGACAAATTAGTAGCATGTCACTGAAGAGACATATTATTTACATATATATTGGCTAGCCCATTTAAATGCAATGTGAGATTAACCAAGCAGATTTTTAGTTTTCTCTCTAGCATAGAAACTAGGAGCGTCAAAATGAGTGGTTACTCTTTACTAGGTTTCTAAAGGATTACAACAGAGCAGAAGCCTTCCTGTAAACCAAATGGCTAAGAATTTATAGTGAGAAACGAATCTTTGTTGCTTAAGAATATAAAGTTTTTATAAAAATATCACACAGTATGTTTTTGAGGTTGCTGGTTATTTTAGAGAAACATGGATGGCCTATGCTGACCACTGAGGAAACTCAACTAACTACTTTAGTTTTCCCTGTTGGCTATTATGAGTCATTCAGCCAGGAGGCCTCTGGTGTGTGTGATGTACTTGATCTTCCATAGCTTTTACTACAACTTTGAACATCCTGCCAGTTCTCTGTCCTGACTCATTTGCTACAGATAACCCCATCTCTATCATGACTGTCTATCAGATTTTCTTTTCCACTTTTAGTTTTTCTCATTCTAAATTTAAGAATCTACTGTCTAGATTTTCTCTCAGTATTTCTAGCTGTGACAAATTTTCTTCATCTCTAAATAAGGGTAATAACCGATCATACATTAGGGAGTTGTTAGAGGGATTTAAAAAATAGATGTTAAGAATGTAGACATCTCTGTTGGCATTATGATCACCATCATCATCCCGTCACTACCAGCATCTTTATCTCTGTGATCTTACGGCAGACATGGGGACAGTTAAAATGATTTCCTATATAATGTTAAGAACCATTGAATCACCTCAGCATTATTAAGTATCTCGCTCAGATATTGGGATTACTCTACCCTAATTTTATCAATTTTTCATTATCTGCAGGTCTTACCTTATAAACAAGGCACAAACCTTATCTGTTCAAAGATACCTTCATACTTACCTATGCATTTTCATTCACACTCCTGCTGATCTTTCTTTGCATTTGACCCAAATGAATCAAAGTAGGAAATTGTAACTGTAGAGACTCAACATTTCTACATTTTAGTCAAGGCCCATTTGAATTTTACTCCTGTGATACATGCTTGGTGATAAAACTCTTTTCTCCTTTGGATGAGAAGAAGATATTTAGCATTACCATGCGTTCTCAGATTTACAGTTTGAGGACTGTAAACCCTGATGCCTTCTGACTTTCATTCTAATAAGTGATGCTCTGCTTTTTGAACTAAAATAAAATCTCAGTTATCCACCATAAATAAAGTTCTAGAGATCTGCTATACAACACTGTACCTATAGATGTTAATACTTTATTATACGCTTAAAAATTCGTTAAGAATGCGCTTATCTCATGTTGAGTGTTCTTACGACAATAACAATACTTTATCATAAATTTAAAAATCTGTAAAGAGGATAGATTCTCATGCTAAGCGTTCTTACTACAATAAAATTTTAAAAATGCAACAAATAACAATAGCATTTTAACAATACTCCTGCAAAAGGCTTAAAAATATGCATTGAAATTCACAACTCATTTTTTTTTTTAATCTGACTAGATTGTCTCTTTCTCTGGGGCAGTAAATGTACTGGTTTGTTAGGAGAGAGACCATGGAAAAGGAAGGAACAATGTGAGCAAGCAAAATTTCAGTTTCAAATCTTCACGTTATGTTTTGCAACACTAACAATATAATAAGGCTGAAATTTTTGGATAAATAAAATATTCAATAATTTCAATTAACACTGCATTTGACATTGCTAATTGGAAAACTTTTGTGCTGATAAAAGCACTCTGTCCCCTACTCTTTCTCTTTCTAACACACAGTGGTTCTATCACTTAAGCTCCACACATATCAGCTACGGGCCAAAGCATTTTTTTTTTTTTTTTTTTTTTTTTTTGAGACAGAGTCTTGCTCTGTCGCCCAGGCTGGAGTGCAGTGGCATGATCTCCGCTCACTGCAAGCTCCGCCTCCTGGGTTCACACCATTCTCCTGACTCAGCCTCCAGAGTAGCTGGGACTACAGGCGCCCACCACCACACAGGCTAATTTTTTTTTTTTTTTTTTTTTTTTTAAGTAGAGACGGGGTTTCACCGTGTTAGCCAGGATGGTCTCAATCTCCTGACCTCGTGATCGGCCTTCCTCGGCCTCCCAAAATGCTGAGATTACAGACGTGAGCCACCGCACCCGGCCAGGACAAAGCATTTCTGACACGCACAGGCTCCCTTCCTTGTTGTATTCCAGCCCCTTTCTCCCTTTTCTGAAAGAGAAAGGACATGCAGTTCTAAAGCTTCAAGTTTTGTTTTTCTTTGTCTCAATTTACCTTTTTTGTTTTTTAATGACTACTGGTATACTCTGGCTATGACCAACAATATTCTTCACCTCTTCTGTGTTTTTTTGCACTGATGTATGATTATTCTTTTTTTCTTTTTTCACATTTAAAATAACCTATATTTTAAATGTGATTCAAGTTATATACCTTAAATATCATATTTATCAGTAAATTACTTATGGAACTCTTTACTTAGTATCCTTGAATGTAGAGATGGTGTCACGTAAGTTGGTAGCCCAAAAAGTGCCCAGATTCCTAAATTGACATAAAAGTGTTCAAAAACGTTTATCATAAGAATTTTTCAATCAACTTTAGTGAAAATGTTTAGAATATGTTAAATACCAATAGAAAGCTACTAACAAGAAGACTTCTTCTTCTTCCTCACTCCTTTATGGTATAATATGAATATATTTTAAAAAACATATAAAAAAATCACACTTTTGTGTTTATCCTTTTGAGAATTTACAATTTTCATATTATGGGTTTTCAAATTTCTTGATTGCCTTCAGCCAGTCTTCATACGTAAATGCAGGATTTCCATAGATAGCTCCTATTACAACTAATGATAGCTATATAAATTAATCTCAAAACTGCTTCTGTTGGCCTATCTATTACAAGCCTTCCTTTTTAATGATAACACATTTTTTTCCTAATGGGAAACATGACAACAAAATGGCTTTGACAATATACCTGTAGATTTTCCCCTCCAATGGCAATTTGTATAGTTTTAAGATGATAAGCAGAAGTAAGAGAAAAAAATGGTATGCCAATGACTCAGTGGCTTTTTGTTTCATAAAAATGAATTGTGTGTGCTTCAGTATACATTAAAACAATAGCCCAGCTGTTACTTACACACATTTCAAAAATGGTGACAGGAAGTTTTAAAAATGTGTAATTACCTGAGAGTTAAGAACAACCTTGTAAATCGACGATGAATAACAAGAAGTGTTTGGCAGGCCATCTAGAGTTTGCAAGAGTCATTCAACCAAGATAAAAAATGTACATCTATTATGGGAAAAAAATACAAGATGAAGAAAACAGCTTGTGTATTTTTCTGCTAATAAACTAAATATTGCTTTAAGGAAAAAAGTGATCTTGTTCTTTATTTTGTGATAGATATTCCAAAAAGTGATCATTTCTTACTTATTTAAGATATCCTTTTTTTGTTTTTGTTGTTGTTGTTTTGAGATGGCGTCTCCTCTGCTGCACAGGCTGGAGTGCAAGTGGTGCAATCTTGGCTCACTGTAACCTCTGCCTCCTGGGTTCAAACAATTCTCTTGCCTTAGTCTCCTGAGTAGCTGAGATTACAGGTGCACACAACCACGCCTGGTTATTTTTTGTATTTTTAGTAAAGACAGGTTTGTGCCATGTTGGTCAGGCTGGAATCGAACTCGTGACCTCAAGTGATCTGCCTGCCTCAGCCTCCCAACGTGCAGGGATTACAGGTGTGAGCCACCGCACCTGGCCATATGAAGGATACCCTTTGATCAGCCTTCTCACAGAGCTCTTAGCAGGTCATGGACATGGGTCAGAATCCCTGGTTATGGGAACATATTTTGATGTCTCTTCAGCTAAACAGAGAAGCCACCTTTACATAGAACATGAATCTTTTATTTAGAGATCACCATGAAACTCTTAATTCCACAAACACACAATTAATTTTTTCTAGTCTCCTCTTATTTGCATTAGTGTTTCAGAGTTGCCACTTGGAGCAAGTGAGGCAGAGTGGTAGGCTATGGGTCACACACCTGTTCCCTATTGAAGAGAACACTGGAAAAGCAAGAACAAGCTTTCTCATTTTCTATCAAGGAAGAAAAGGGAAAGGGTCTACTCCCACCAAAGTCTGTAATAATGTAGATTTTCCATATATCAAGAGTTCAGATAGTCAATATAGCCCTTTACCAAAATGTCAAATATCAAGTATAGACATTAAGAAAATAAACAATGAATTTAATTAAACTTGGTTTCAAATCCCAGCTATGCCACCACTTCTGTGTTATTCTGGGAAAATTATGTGCCTTCCATGAGCATCAGTTTCAACTGTAAATATGGAGAAAAACATCTGCCCTAACTTATGAAATTATTTTTGGGATTAAAATAACGTAAATAAAGTGCATAACACAGTATCTGACACAATTCATACTCAAATGTTAATGTTAATTATGATACGTGAGGCTGTACATTTCTCTGAAGATTTGAGGGAGGATATTGGGTATTGTGATGAAGGGTAACAGAACGTTTGATGGCCAAGTTGCTAAAAGAAGCACAAGTCATACCTTCAGATTTCATATGACCCAGCAATCTCACTTCTGGGTATATATCTGATATGGTTTGTCTGTGTCTCCATGCAAATATCATCTTGAATTATAGCTCCCATAATTCCAGTGTGTTGTGGGAGGGACCTGGTGGGAGATAATTGAATCATGGAGGTGGTTTCCCCCCTACTGTTCTCTTGGTAGTGAATGTCTGATGATTTTATAAGGGGAAACCTCTTTCCCTTGGTTCTCGTTCTGTCTTTGTCTGATGCCATGTAAGGCATGCCTTTGTTCTTCCCTCACCTTCCACCATGATTGTGAGGCCTCCCCAGCCACGTGAACCTGTGAGTCCATTAAGCCTCTTTTTCTTTACAAATTACCCAGTCTCGGGTATGTCTTTATTAGCTGCATGAAAATGGACTAATACAATATCAAAAAAAAAAAAAAAAAGAAAATCAATATATCAAAGAGATAATTTCACTCCCATATTTATTATGACACTATTCACAATAACTAAGATATGAAATCAACATAAGTATCCATCAATGGATGAATGGATTAAAAAATGTGGTACATATACACCACAGAATATTATTAACCCATGTGTTTGCAAGTGACAGGATCACAATCATTTTTATGGGCAAATAGTACTCAATTGTGTATATGTACCACATTTCCTTTAATACATTCATCTGCTGATGGACACTTAGGTAGCTTCCAAATCTTGGCTACTGTGAAGAGTGCCATAATAAACATGGGAGTGTAGATATCTCTTTGATATACTGATTGCCCTTTTTTAGGGTATAGATCTTGCAGTGGGATTGCTGAATCATGTGAAAGTTCTATTTTTAGTTTTTGAGGAACCTCTAAACGGTTCTTTACACTGGCTGTAATAATTTACATTATCACCAACAGTGTACTTGGGTTCCCTATTCTCCATATCCTCACCAACATTTATTTTTTCCTCCAGCAAATTGAATAGGTCATGCCACTCTCTCCTGGCCTATAAGGTTTCCACAGAGAATGCTGCCAGATATATTAGAGACTAATTGTTATATAACATATTGTACTTATATTTTTCCTGATGCTTTTAAAATATTTTCCTTATCCTTGACCTTTGGGAGTTGATTATTAAATGTCTTCTGGTATTCTTACTTGGGCAAAATCTCCTTAGTGTTATACGACTCTTTGGAACTTGAATATTGATACCATTCTCTTGCTTTGGGATGTTCTCTGTTACAATCCCTTTTAATAAAATTTCTATCCCTCTCTCTCTACTTCCTCTTTAAGACCAATAACTCTTAGATTTGCCCTTTTGAGGCTGTGTTCTAGATTTTGTAGGCATGCTTCTTTCTCTTTCATTTCTTTTTCTTTTGTCTCATTTGTGTATTTTCAAATAGCCTGTCTTCAAGCTCAATAATTCTTTCTTCTGCCTGATGAATTCTGCGGTTAAGAAACTCTTATACATTCTTCAGTATTTTAGTTGTGTTTTCAACTCCGGAATTTCTTTTTAATTATTTTAGTCTCTTTGTTAAATTTCTCTGATAAGATTCTGAATGCCTTCTCTGTATCATCTTGAATTCTTTTGAGATTCCTCAAAATAGCTCTTTTGAATTTTCTGTCCAAGAAGTCACATATCTCTGTCTCTCCAATTGGTCACTCCAATCTTGGACACTCTTGAACAACCACAAGCATCAAGACTATCCAGGAAAACATGGCTTCACCAAATGGACTAGTTTTCCTGGATGGTCTTGATGCTTGTGGGTGTTCAAGAGTGTCTGGGCATTTAAGAGTTTGGTATTATTTTAGTCTTTGCTGCCTGGCCTTGGTTGTACCCATCCTTCTTGGGAAAGCTTTCCAGGTCTTCAAATGGAATTGGGTGTTGTAATCTACATGTTTGGTCACTGCAGCCATATCTACTGCTACACAGCAAGTAGTGTTGTGGCTATTGCATATTTGTAGAGGTACCACCTTGGTGATCTTGAATAAGATCCAGGAGAATTCTCTGGATTACCAGGCAGAGACTCTTGTTCTCTTTCCTTACTTTCTCCCAAACCAACTCTCTCTCTGTCTCTGTCTCTGTCTCTCTCTCTCTCTCTCTCTCTCTCTCTTTCCTGATCTTGCTGGAGCTGGGGGATGAGTGACAGAAGCACCCTTGTGGCCACCACCCCTGCGACTGTGCTGGGTCAGATCTAAACCATCACAGCACTCGGTCTCACCCAAGGCTTGTGATAAACACTGCTTTGGTACTGCCTGTGTTCACTCAAGGCCTCAGAGCCCTACAATCAGCAGTTGGCAAAGCCAGCCAGGATCATGTCCTTTTCTTCAGGGCAATGAGTTCTCTCCAGTTCCTGGTGGTCTCCAAGATGCCATCTGGAGCCAGGGCCTGAAGTCAGAAACCTTAGGAATCTACCTGATGCTCTATTTTACTGTGGCTGAGCTGGCACCCAAACCATGAGACAAAATCCTTCCCACTCTTCCTTCCCCTTTATACAAGTAGAATAGTCTCTCCCTGTGGCCACCTCCACCCCAGGCTCATGGTGACTACTTCCTGCCTACAGCTTATATTCATTCCCTGGACCTTCCCAGTTGGTGTCTCACTGGATTGCATGCCCCACAAGTCCATGGGTCCAAGCCCAGAACAACTCCAGGACTTGTCTGAGATTGCAATTCTGTGGCCTAGACTGCCTCTCAAGTTTATTCAGGAACCCAGAGCCCTTTATCTCATGGTAGTGGGGCTAGCTAGAACTCAGGTCCCAACTGCTGAGATGAGTGATTGCCCCGTGGATAGGGCTGGTCTAATTCTCCCTCTGTGGGTGTCAGCTGAGTTCTGCTTGGTGTTGCTTTCCCCTGTTACAGGGCAACACGGGGTTCCAATGCAAAGTCCCACAGTTACTGTGCTCTCTCTTCTCAAAGCACTTAGATTCTCTCTCTGAGTAGCATGGCCACTGAAAAAAGATGAGGGTGGAGTGATGCTAGCAATTCACACTGTCTTTTCTACCCTCTTCAGTGCCTTTCCTTGATATGATATTAAAATCAGGTACTATTATAGCTAACCTGATTTTTGGTTATTATGAAGGTGCTTTGTTGTGTGGACTGTAGTTCAGTTTGGTATTCCTGCCAGGAGGACAATCTGTGGAGGCTTTTATTTACTCATGCTCTGCCTCCTCCGGGATTTTATTTTTTTTTTAATTTTACTTTAAGTTCTGGGATACATGTGCAGAATGTGCAGGTTAGTTACATAGGTATACATGTGCCATGGTGGTTTGCTTCAACCCATCATCTAGGTTTTAAGCCCCGCATACATTAGGTATTTGTCCTAATGCTCTCCCTCCTCTTGCCCCTAACCCCCAAACAGGCCCTGATGTGTGATATTCCCCTCCCTGCGTCCATGTGTTCTCGTTGTTCAACTCCCACATGCGAGTGAGAACATGTGGTGTTTGGCTTTCTGCTCCTTTGTTAGTTTGCTGAGAATGATGGTTTCCAGCGTCATCCATGTCCCTGCAAAGGACATGAACTCATCCTTTTTCATGGCTGCATAGTATTGCATGGTGTATATGTGCCACATTTTCTTTATCCAGTCTATCATTAATGGGCATTGGGTTGGTTCCAAGACTTTGCTATTGTAAATAGTGCTGCAATAAACATATGTGTGCATGTGTCTTTGTAGTAGAATGATTTATAATCCTTTGGGTATATACCCAGTAATGGGATTGCTGGGTCAAATGGTATTTCTGTTTCTACATCCTTGAGGAATCACCACACTGTCTTCCACAATGGTTGAACTAATTTACACTCCCACCAACAGTGTAAAAGCGTTCCTATTTCTCCACAGCCTTGCAATCTACCCATCTGACAAAAGTCTAATATCCAGAATCTACAAGGAACTTGAACAAATTTACAAGAAAAAAACCAAACAACCCCATCAAAAAGTGAGCAAAGAATATGAACAGACACTTCTCAAAAGAAGACATTTATGCTGCCAACAAACATATGAAAAAAAGCCCATCATCACTGGTCATTAGAGAAATGCAAATCAAAACCAAAATGGGAATATTCTTAACACGAAGAAATGATAAATGTTCAAGGTGATGCCTGCCCCAATTAACCTGATTTGATCATTATACATTGCATGCTTGCATCAAAATATCGTATGTATCCCATTAATACGTATCACTATTATGCAGCCATAATAATTAAAATTAAAAATTAAAAAATGCTCATAATTTGGGAAAATCTTTCTCTAAACCAGGTTCCTTTCTCAATAATCATACTGTAATGAAACAAAAAGGCTATTCTATGCAAAGAGCTGGAAAATCCCTTAGAGTTAAGAATAATTTTATCACATTCCCACAAGATAAGTTCCAGCCCTTAAACTGAGAGCAAAACCAACTCCCCTGGTGTTGGAATGGTTTGTATTGTACCATAGCATATTATTTGGCTTATTTCTAAAATAGTTAGAAATTAAATGAATCATGAAAATGCAATTAAAACACACTACGGTTATGAAGATTTTTTTAAAATCTAAAAGTTAGATCTTATATTTAATTGATGATTTGTCATTCTGTAATTTTTATATTCCTTGGCAAATTATTATAGATTTTCAAAAATTTAAGTTATCCACAATTTGAAATTTAGGAAATACATTTTATTATAAAGATATATTTTCTTAGGTTGCCAGTGTTTTAAAAAACTGTCACATGTTTACCATAATTGTAGCTCAATTATACATCTCTAATGACCAATATTGAGCCTGCAGCGCCCATGACTTTCTCAATAGGCACTACCATTTAACTTTAGTTTGAAAGCCAAGAATGTTGTCTGCATGCTATTAGTTTCAAATTTTACAGGACAAAATGCAATATCGGCTGTCTCACTGAGATTAGTTTGCATATCTCATTAGCATTGTATCTCCATAGTATACACTCTTAGTAAGGTGTAAAACAATGTATTCTATTATTTTCATTAAGTTATTAGTATTATGTCAATTTTATTCAACTTTATTTGGCAAAGTTTGCTCTGACCTGGCAAAAGCAAATTTTGTCAGTATCTTCAAATACTTAATAAACTTCGTGATTTCCAAATAGCTATCATTTGAATTATTAGAGTCAGTTTATTTTCAGCAGGGAGATAATAGTATCACTAAATTCATTAATCAATACAAATCAAAATCTGTTTCAGTTCATTGTTTTCAGAGCCTTTATTTGCACTTTCCATATTTGTTTCTCTGTCCTTTCTCTCTACCCATATATATGTTAAGTGGGTATATAACTATATCTGTGCAGGTATGCCATACCTATTTATACACTAAAACACACACACACACAACTATGTGTAGGTGCACACAACTTACACATTATATACATGCACACACTTATAATCGTGATCATCATTATCAGATGGGAATTGCAAATTGTTCAATATGTATAGCTTTGTTATCTTAAAAGCAACACATCCTCTTGAACATTTTTGTTGTAACTGTTAGTCTCTAAGCTACGTACGATTCATTTCAGCTTCATGTGAATTCAGATAAGTTCCTTAACCTCTCATGGCCTCAGTTTGATCATCTGTAAAAAGGCCATAATTAAAATTTATGCCTCACATTCTTGTGAAAATTAAGGTAATTATCTTGCATAAACTACTTAGTTCCTTACTTGCCCCTTGCTTGGCAAATAGCATGTACTCAGTAAATACTATCAGTCATTTTCAAACTCTATGTTTCATAAATTTTATGGCAGCAAATTCTTCATTTTCTCTCTGACTTCTGTATCAATTCTTAATTATTTTTTCCCCATGGATAGCAGCCTCAAAATAACAGGCCCCCCTGCCACTCCATCTACCGAGGTAGTAGTTATCATATTTTTAGATTCCATGAACAGTAAGTTAAAAATGAGAACTGTGGCATATTTTCCATATCTATGACTTTTTCAATTAGCGTATTTTCCACATGTGCACATAAATGTACATATTTAAACTCCTGCTTCATCCCTGATGTTGAAAATAAGGATCAAGGAATAAAGGAAATCAATTTAATTTCTGTCCATGTATGCAGCATATGTTGTAGGTACATATAAAATGTTTTATGTTTCCAGTTCTCTGGAGTGAAACTATCATTTTTATAAATATAATGGTGGGTTCAATGCAAAAGAGACAATGGGTAGAATAGAGTACGGTGTCCTTGAATTAACTGGAAAAAATAACAAATTAGTGATAGACATTCATATTGAAGATGGTCTGTCATACTCAAGATTTGTTGAGTTTCATCCAGAAAAACTGCATGGTTACCCAGATGATAGCAGTCTTGTAGGAAGAAAAAGCACACAGCCTGCTTATTTGACTTTCTTTGTTTTCTTTTTTACAAAATTAAATTCAAAGTTCTGATTGGCAAACCTCTGAAAAAATGAAAATAACAAAAGAAATAAATAAGAGTAAAGCAAAGAGCACCTGAAATTTTAGTAAATGCATTACATTTTGTGTCACTGGAAAATAAGTCAATATAGCTTCTCAATAAAATAACTGAAAATTGTCTGTAAACACTCTGGAAATCCATTAAAAATTTTATTGTTAAACAAAGTCTACTTATACTGGTAAAATAATATTAAAAACACCCCCTAAAATATTAAATTCTGGTATGACCACATAAGGAACTCTGCATACCCATTCTCCAGTGAAACTGGCAAAAACTATCCATATTTCTTTATAGAGTCTCTTAAAATCTTTGCCCATTTTGTATATTGTTTTTATGTTATTATATTGAAAGAGGGCTTTATATATTTAGGATACAAGTCCTCTTAAATAGGTGTTGCAAATATTTTATCCAAGTCTCTAGCTTGCCTTTTCATTTTTAATAGTGATTTTCAAAGAGCAAATCTTTTTCATTTGAAAAAATTTCAATGCATCTTTTTTATTTCAATATAAGCTTATTTTTGCTAAAACTTTTTTTATACTTTACAACTGCAATAATTTTCACTGCATTTCCTTCTAGTCTATTAGTTTTTCTTTTACATTTGTTGATGTGGTCACAAGTGCAGCCACTAAATATAAATAATAGTAATTGTTACTATTTACTATTTGTCTGCTAGATACTAGCACTGTGCGAAAGTACGTAAGGTGCTAAAATACTATAGAGAAACCAATAAAATACATTTAAATGCTCAGAGATTTCTTCACTAGAAGGTAACATCTAAGCTGAGTAATTAGGGAAGAATGAAATTTAACCAGGCAAAAATGAATAGGAGAAGTTTAAATATTCAACATAGCAAATGCCAAATGCATAAGCCAAGAGGTAACAGAGGATGATAAGTGTTGGGAAGAACAGGTTTAGCTTGATTGAAACTTTGCATGTGAGGGAATACAAGCTGACAGACAGATCTGAAATAATTAGGAAAGGTTAGATCATAAATGTCTTACACATCCTGTGCTATGGAGTAGAATTCACAATGAACACAATGGGAAACTACTGAAACGTTTTAATCAAGAAAGGGATCTAACACATTTTAACTTTGGGGGGCAAAAAGCAACACAAGCTGTCATGTTCCAAATGGACTTGAGACAGAATAATATAAAGAGTTATTTTAATATTCGATGATAGAAAACATGGGAGTCTATAGATAATTTGAGGAGATGGGGTATTGAGATAATTGGGAGAGATATTTGAGAACACCAAATTAACTGGATTTTGTCACTGACTCATTATTAGGCAAAGGGATGAATAAAGGTTGACCTGAGCAAATGTGTGAATACTTCTAACATTCACCAATATAAAAAATACATAATGAAACACAGATCTGAGAGGAAAAACATCATTGATTTATCATGTCTG
This sequence comes from Gorilla gorilla gorilla, assembly GCF_029281585.2. Taxonomy (NCBI): domain Eukaryota; kingdom Metazoa; phylum Chordata; class Mammalia; order Primates; family Hominidae; genus Gorilla; species Gorilla gorilla. The sequence goes on from NC_073236.2 coordinate 126,072,577, forward strand.
AGCTAACAATAAAATATCCTCATGGTGGTGTATTCAGCAGGTAGCTGATAGCATAGGTATGTATCATACAGTAATGCACTTATGTGTACATATAAATTTAGGAAGTATCAAACGTATCAATGGTGTTTAATTATTTGGGAGAAGACTATCAGTATCGCTTTTCTTGAGTGCCAGAAAAATCTGCACTTACATGGATTACATTAATACGGTGATAAGTACATGTCTGTTCGGAGCTATTTTAACTCAATCAGGCCAATCTGCTACAACTTTTACATTACAAAGTTATGAGTTGTTTTATAGTTGCCATGGACTCTCAGGTTGAAAGTCATGCAACCTGAGCACGCCCAGATGTAGCAAGTGTGCAGCCACAGGGGGAACCTAAGTGCTCAGTCTGAGGAGCGCGGACCGAATTTAGAAATGGACACCCCACGGGAGCATCCAGGATTCAGTCAGATCAAGCTCTGGTGTAATCTCATGGCAGGACCAGTCAGATCATGCCCCTCAGCACCACCTCATTATAAGATCCAATCAGATTACATTTCACTATCCTATGTTTATAAAAGCTGACCCAAACTCGAGCTTAGGGAGACAGATTTGAGCATATCCTCTTGTCTGCTTGCCAGTTGACTAGAAATAAAGATTTTCCTTGGTTGAAAGCCCGTGCCATGGTATTGGCCTCTATGCACATCAGGCAAAGAGCCTGTTGATTGCTTGGTAATATTACGGCTCTTTCAACATCACAAAATGTAACAGATATTTATTTGTTTGTGTTTGCTGCGCAAATAAATTAGTGAGTGAATGAATACATAAATAAATGAGACATAAAGAGTCAAAATGCCCGTTTTATGATATAGCCTCAAAGTCTCACAGCATGACTTTAACTGCAATCTGTAAGTTCCTAACAGCCCAAATTCAAGGGGAGAATTAGACTCCACATTTTTATTAGAAGAGCCATGTATATGTACATGGAAGGACAGCTGATATCAACCAACTATGATATAATATATTATACTAGTTTACTGTGGGTCCAAAAAATATAGGTCTTAAATAAATAGAAAAAGGAAAAGACACTTGTTGATATGCATTTCAGGAATCACTGAAAGTTGGTTCCTGGTCTCCTTGGCAGCTGATTCAGGACGATAAGTATGCTTGGCCATTATTCAACAACGCACACTTCCAAAGTGATTACTTCAACTGAAGAGAAATACTACAATGCATTTTTAAAATTCACTGTATCTTTGATCATTGATTTTATGTTACATGATAAATATACAATGTGGAGAGGTCTGAGATCAATTGCTTTAGAATTAAATTTATACACTAAAAATAAGTCTACAAAAGAAGATACTTCATTCAGAATCGATGCCTAAGAAAAGGATCCAGTACAGAGAATATATTATAATTAGAGGTTAATACATTTCTTTAAAATTAATAAACGAAAAATAAGAAAAATTGCATGTTTGAAGAAATCACATATATAATAGCTGGGACAGATCAGACCATACCAATAAAATAGTGGATAACTCTCCTTTAAATATTTTGTATGCAAGTAACAAAAACGTGTATACTAAGCTTATAAGATTTTTAACAATTCAATTTAATGTATGGTCTAACTTTCACTACCAATCATGCCTAAAATTACTTTCGGTAGTTTGTGGAAAGTCTTAATCTATGCTACTTGAAGGGCAGTTGATGGGCTATGCCAGCCTAGGAAAGGGTGGTTTTCAGTCTACAGAGATGTTTAGAAACTTTTATAGCAATTGACTTTCTCATGGTAATAAAAGATGTAATCAGTTATTCATTTTAATCAAATTTTATAAAAGGGTTGGCCTGCAAACTTTTAAAATTAAAAAATAAAATATGTGTCTTCATCAAAGACTATTTTGAAAAGCATTACATCTTGTCTACATTTTATACATTAAATACACTCATACCTTTTTACTTTACATTAGTGGAACTTACTGTATTTATTGCTATGAAACAACTCCTACACTCAACAATTAACCTTTTTATTCCATAAGTTATTGGGCTTCAGGTGGTATTTGGCTACATGAGTAAGTTCTTTAGTGGTGATTTGTGAGATTTTTGGGCACCCATCACCCATATACACTGCACCATATTTGTAGTCTTTTATCTCTCACCTCCCTACTCTTACCCCAAGTCCCCACAGTCCATTGTATCATTCTGATGCCTTTGTGTCCTCATAGCTGAGCTCCGACATATCAATGAGAACATACTTAGTTTGGTTTTCATTCCTGAGTTACTTCACTTAGGATAATAGTCTCCAATCTCATCCAGGTCACTGAAAATGCCTTTAATTCATTCCTTTTTATGGCAGAGTAATATTCCATCATATCAATATACTGCAGTTTCTTTATCCGCTCATTGATTAATGGGCATTTTGGTTGGTTCCATGATTTTGTAATTGCAAATTGTGCTACTGTACACATGCGTGTTCAAATATCTTTTTGGTATAATGACTTTTTTTCCTCTGGCTAGATACCCAGAAGTGGAATTGCTGAATCAAATGGTAGTTTTACTTTTAGTTCTTCAAGGAAACTCCACACTGTTTTCCATAGTGGTTGTACTAGTTTACATCCCCACCAGCAGTGTAGAAGCATTCCCTGATCACCATATCCACGCCAACATCTAGCGTTTTCTGAGTTTTCAATTATGGCCATTCTTGTAGAAGTAAGGTGGTATCACATTGTGATTTTGATTTGCATTTCCCTGATCATCAGTGATGTTGAGCATTTTTTCATGTTTGTTGGCCATTTGTCTATCTTCTTTCGAGAATTGTCTATTCATGTCCTTAACCCACTTTTTGGTAGGATTGTTTGTTTTTTTCTTACTGATTTGCTTGAGTTTGTTGTAGATTTTGGATATTAGTCCTTTGTCAGATGTATAGCTTGTGACGATTTTCTTCCACTCTGTGGGTTGTCCCCGTACTCTGCTGACTGTTCCTTTTGCCATGCAAAAGCTCTTGAGTTTAATTAAGTCCCAACTATTTATCTTTGTTTTTGTTGCATTTCCTTTTGGCTTCTGGGTCATGTAATTCTTGCCTAAGCCAATGTTTAGAATGGTTTTTCCAATGTTATCTTCTAGAATTTTTATAGTTTCGGTTCTAAGATTTAAGTCTTTAACCCATCTTGAGTTGATTTTCATATAAGGTAAGAAATAAGGATCCCTTTATGATTTGTCAATGTTAATATAATGTAATTTTATTTCCATTCTTTATAATTGATGCATAATATTCCATTGAATAAATATACTATCATGTATATAATACAACTCTTCTATTGAAATAATTTAAATATTTTCCAATTTTTTTATTGTGGAAAAATACAGTAAAACCTTTCCACATATGTTTTCATACATATATGTGACTTGTGTTTAGGACAAATTTTAGAAGTGTATGTACTAGCTTAATATATGCACATAATTAAAAGTCAGATAATGACCAATTTCCTTCTAAAAATTGTTTATCTTTCAATTCTGACTATGATTAACCAGTTTGCAGCACAGCAAACTTCACATCAGGAAGAACTAGAAAACTAGATACGATTTTAAAAATCTATTTAAAGGCATTGGAGAGAAGTCAAGGTGGCCAGAGAATGTGGCAGTTACTTCCTCCCTCTGGGAACACCCAGAGGATAGAATATTCCTTGAAGTGATTTCCTGAATTCTACAATTGTGTTTTCTTTTGAAGCATTATCTTATTCATAAACAAAACCAAGTATAATATAATGTACTTTACTCTTATTCTTTTCTATTGATTATGATTTTAAGTCAAAATAAGGGCCATGTCTACTCATAGCCCATTAGAGAAGAGAATGTTGTGTGACTCCAGGGTCTGACACTTATTAGTTCTTGAAAAATTGGTCAATTTCCTTCAACTCCAGGAGCCTCGCCTTTTTCACTTGTAAAATGAGGATAATAAAATGTAACTCACAAAATTGTTAGGAGGAAATGCAGTATGAAATGTAAAGTTATAGAAGTTCTTAACTCATGAATAAGGGTCACTCAGATAATATTAACTTACTTCCTTGTCAATTTTTGGATTTCCTTTGACTTTGTTCAAACTGATTTTAGGTCTTCTTTCTCTCTGCAGGACAGTGAGCTGGACAACATTGCTTCATTATTTCAGCTGCTTGTGAAGGAGGTAAGTTAAAAGCCTTCCAGGCTTGGTTGCTTTCTCTACAAGGAGCCTGCTTACTCCTTCTTAGTGGGAAGTCTGTTTCGTGGGTCAATAATGGATTCTGTTTTCCTGGAGTTTAGTCAATTGCCGCAGGTGCGAGGCAGTTTGGACCTTGATGTCAGTGCTTTTATGCTCTGATTCTAGCTGGTGAGCTTGCCTGTTTCTTACTTTGTAATCTTAGATTGTGGAGTTAAGAGATACACATATATCTAGGAGGCTCATGAAAACACTCATGCTTATTTGTGACCAGTTGGTAGTACACGACAGACATTTCTACAGCCCCCACAAGTATCAAGACACTAGGGAGCTGCATGGGTCCTTACAAAATCTTCTTACCCAGCTCGACCCAGAAAAGCATGTTGCTTACTTGTCTTGCCGCTCTACATCTTCTGCTAAACCCTCTAAGTAGCCAGTGGTTTGCTAGTTTCATGCAGCAGCGTTCATGTGTTCTCAAGGAATCTGAGAGTCCACGATCAATGCCACTAGCCCAACCCCAGGTAAGATATTGTCTATTGACTTTCCAGTCCCATTTCAAAAAACACATGTATGGTTGTCCTTTGTGCAGAACCTTGTTGGGGAGTACTGGAATTATTCACTAATTGGAAGAGTCAATGAAATTGTCCCAAGGAATGAAATTAATTAGGGTTATTTTTAGTTACTGCATTTCTGAAGCATGTCACCTTCTTTAATATGAAGGAGGTGAAATGTGATATGATGTCACATTCTTTAATATATCCCCATGACATAATTTCTCCAAGCCTTAATTCTGCACTGTCAACTGGCTCTTGCAATGTGTGTGGCTTTTCCAGCATTCACCTCCTGCAGCACCCATGGCTTCCTCAGTGCCCAGTGTCTGCAACATGGGCAAAGTTCCAGCGCCAGGCTCTTGTAGTGTGTGCAGTTTCTCTAGTGATCAGCATCTGCAGTGCTCAGCAGCCACAAGCTCCTAGTGGCCAGAAGCTGTTATCAGAAATCCAGATGACCAACCATACTGGTTTGCTCAAGACTGTGGGTGTTTGTGGCATGTGGGACTTTATACTTTAAAAATAGGCATTTTTGGACAAGCCAGGACAAGTTAGTCACCCTATGGAAAACACTCCTGCCCTTGGTAGTTTAGTAGCTTGTGGTGAGACAGGGATACCCCGTCCCCCACACCATGAAACCTTCCCTAGAACCCTAGAAAACATGTTTAATTTCTGCTAGCACAGTGACTTTTCTGCTATATAGTGGGCCTTGTTTATGACCTCCAGACTTTGGGGTTGGAGGTGCAGTTTCCTCCTTGGGCACACTATCTCAGCCCAAGATACAGTGATGGCTTCTTATGTCTGCTAGCCCCACACTGCTTAGGGTTCTCCTTACTTCTTCTAGCCAATACCTCATTACTCCAGTTTCCTATTATGGTTAATAACACTTTGTATGAAATCTTCTCTGTTCAAACTTCTGTTTCGTTTCTGTTCACTGTTTGTGCCCTGACTGATACAGATAGTATATTCATTTTTCCCTTGCTGTATTGAAGAATACTTGGCAAATAAAAATTGTATATATTTAATGTATACAATGTTTTGCTATTTTATATATAAATATATTATTAAATGATTATAACAATCAAGCTAATTAACATATTCATTCACCTCATATAGTTAGGAATTTGGGTGCATCAAAATCACTTTTTAACTAGCACTGAGAACATTTCCTGGCACATAAGAGGTGCCAAATACACATTTCTAACTAAATATATTAACCTGTATAAGATGTTTGTATCAAGTTTACCCATACCTCTCAGATAATTGGACAATAAGAATACACTTAAAAAATTGCATGAAAATATAGAACTTTTTGTAATCAGATGATATTACACTAAACAGAAGAATATAAAAAAACAAGAATCGTGCATTATTTTTTTCCATCTTGTTACATTTCAGGTGATAAAATTTTTGTCAGAATCTGAGACAATAAAATATCCTGCTTAAATATTGCGGGGCAGGGGGGAATAAAGACTTTTAAAAATGTACAGTTGTTGACCTAATACGTTGGGCGATAAAATGAAGTATAAGTTTCCTAACTGTTAGAGCTTATAGCCTTCTTGATGTAGATCAGGTTCACAAGAGCTTAAATAGGACTTGGCATTATCAAACCTTAAGGCTTAAATTTAGGACTTGGAGCATCATCAGAGTGAGGACTAATAACAATATCACCTCATGGTCCTCAGAATAGGAAACATCACTCTAACAGTTTAAGTCTTAGAATATTGTCACAGAAATAGGTTATACTGCTCAAGGAAATTTAATGTTCCCATTGAAGTATTAAGTTGGTGCAAAAGTTATTGTGGTTCTTGCCGTTAAAAGTAATGTCAAAAATCACAATTATGTTTGCACCAACCTAATATTTGCTACATGGAGAATACAGTAACTCCTTCAGCACTCATATAGACCTTGCATTCCTTAACAGAGTAATACATTGATTTGTCCTCAGGATTTATGATAGAGGATACCCTTTTTTAAGATATTGTAAAAGTGTGCTGTTTATTTTGAGAACCTCTTTTGGTTTACAACCATATTCATGTTCTCTCTTCTAGTATTTTAGTCTATGCTTCTTTTCTCATCATCTGTTTCCTGTCTCAGATGTTGCCATCTTTTGTTGCCTGATGGCTTGAAACCGTTGTTTCCTTAGTTTTGTCCAGTTTTTTTTTCTTTTTTGTATCAAGTAGGAAGGTAAATCTGATCTCTATTCTTCAACCTTATCCAGAAGCTACTCAAAATTTTGTCTATTATTATATTATTAGGGGAACTGAACTAGGGGTGTGCTTTTTAATTTATTAAAATGTATTCATTTTAAGCCACATTTTCACAGATATGTAGCAATGCAGTACAACACACATGGCTAGTGACCCAGGATGCAAATCAGTTACAAGGTTTGGTTAGTGAAACAGTTGTTTTCCAAGTTAGTTTAAAAAGACTGTACTGGTGCTAAATATGTGTGTAGGTAAATATGCACTGAAGTTTCGAATGCCCAGCTCAAGAGGGCCTTGCAGTCCCTATTAGATGAGTAAACAACTCAGCTCAGCCTTGAGACTTGTGAAGCTCAGCATCATGTTTTCAGAAGTTTCTTGTTTGGTATGAATCAGACTTTCTTGTCCTATCTTAGAAATCAAAGAAAGTCGGGTGTTGGGGGGAGGAGCCTGCTTCTCTTCCTGTGTTCTTTATTTGTCAGGAATTGTATGGACAGTGTAATGTTGATAGAAAATTAGTTATAGTGACAGTATTGAGATAAGACTAAGCAGCTAAAAAAAAAAAAAAACCAGCAAGATCTCTAGTGGCTTGAAAGATTTAAAGAAGTTTTGCTTTATTATTTTAATATTGAGGATTCACTGAAGTCATCTGAAGACAGTAATTAAAACATCTGACTTGTATTTTGAAAGATAAATTTGGCAACAATCTTTTTAAGCGTAGCACTTTTCCAAGAGAAAATGAAACATGTTAAAGTTACTTTTATTCTGTGTATTAGTCCGTTTTCACACTGCTAATAAAGACATACCAGAGACTGGGCAATTTACAAAAGAAAGAAGTTTATTGGACTTACTGTTCCACGTTGCTGGGGAAGCTTCACAATCACGGCAGAAGGCAAGGAGCAGCAAGTCACATCTTACATGGGTGGCAGCAGGCAAAGAGAGCTTGTGCAGGAAAATTCCCCCTTGTAAAAACCATCAGATTTCTTGAGACTTACTATCATGAGCACAGGAAAGACCTGCCCCCATGATTCAGTTACCTCCCATCAGGTCCCTTTCACAGCACATAGGAACTCAAGGTGAGATTTAGGCGGGGACACAGCCAAACCGTATCATTCTGGAAAAAAAAAACAAAAAACAAAAATAAAAACATCATAAGTCTTAGCAAACCAATCTTTGTAAAGAAAGACATTTGAGGTTAGGTGCAGTGGCTCATGTCTGCAATCCCAGTGTTTTGGGAGGCCAAGGTGGGATGGGAAGATCATTTGAGGCCAGGAGTTCAAGACCAGCCTGGCAGTAAAGTGAGAGCTTCATCTATTAAAAAAAAAAAAAAGCATTTGATAAATACTTCTGCTCATGTGTTTAGAAATGTTTTTCACTGTATAGGTATGTTTTTTTAGAAATGTCACAAATGGCATGCACTGCAAGACAGTATTCTTTCTCTGGCCTGAATTCTTCCCAAGTTCACAGCTATAGTATGGCATTTGATTTGCAAAGTTTTCAAATGTGCTTTCCTAAGTGTGGCTAATTTTCAAGTGGCAAACAAACATGAGTGAAGCAACAGCAATAATAATAACAACAACAATAGATTTTGAGAATTCAAAGTTGTATTTTTTAAATTTCTCTATGAAAAAATGAATTGGTAGAAGGTTATTAGGGAGTGAGTACTAAGAACTATATTATCAAGGCCTAAGTTAATTCCATTTAAAATGTTATACTTTCTAAGAGACAGGATGTTTCTGAGAAATAATTTGTATGTATATAAATGGTGTTGAACTCATAAATCATTTGACTTTAATTTCAGTTCATGAAATGTGATAGAATCCTTAGTCTACCCGGTATATGGCTGTGCTTGTCGTATCCATATGTTTGGGGAACATTCTGTATTCATCATATTACCACACAGGATTCTTCCAGGGAAGATTGATTCATGCATAAGAAATAATGTTATAGCTATTTCCACAGGGGACGGGAAAATTTGGCAAACTAAACCAAGATACTGCATTCAGACTTATATTCTTTATAATTAACTTTGAAATAGGAAATTTTTTTCTTTTACTTTTTCACCTTTACTTTCTGGATCTCCTTTAGGAAAGATGAAAGTGGACATACAGGACTTAGCATCTGATAATTTTGGAATTAGATTTCTACTCTGTAACCTTGACAAGTCACTTAATCTAATTTTATATAATCATTTTTGTACAAATTAAGAATCATAATTATCAGCAATAGCTGTTTTGTGAAGTAAAGCAGATAATAATATAACAATTGCCTAACATGTCTTATAATAGATTTTAAAATATGTGGTTGGATTATATTCCACTTGAATCTTAGGTATAATTAGGTCTAAAATATTAGTTTTACAAACTGTTAATTTTTTAAATTTAGATTTCTGAGGTATTTTGGTCCTCAGTAACAATAGGACAGAATAATGGGTGTGAAAATGATTTGAGGAAACCTATACATAACATATATCGTACATACCACATTATACTAGGTGTGTTTTAAGCTCCACCCTTATAATTACTAAAATAAAATGATAAGAAAAACTATAATAATATAGTAATAATTGTTTTACTAGAATTTAGGGAGAGAATTCAGGCATGAATGCACACATTTTTATACCAGTTTTCCTAGGAGGAAATATGGGTTGGTTCTTTGGCAAATAATAGTAATAATGCTTTACATTCTTAGAGCTCCCACTGTCTTAAGAGCTTCCTGCACTGTGCTGAAGAAAGATCAAGAGATGTCATCTGAGGTGAAGTTTTTGAAGGAAGAATGGTTTTTCAATTATGAAAGGGGAGAGCTACGAAAGGTCACAGAACACAACAAGCAAGGATAGATGTAAAGCTGTGAGAGATAATGACATTTTAGGAAAACTGTAATCAGTTTTACAGCATTGTTTTCATTCAAAAAATACTCTTCAAATTATTCTATAATCTAGGCATTCCAGTAGGCAACATCATAGGACGTCGTAGTTAATGTGTGGTTAAGAACTAAAGCATAAAAGTGGTTACCCACCCCCTAACAAACTGAAGTGTCTGTAACTGTATCTATATTGATCCAGATATTTTAAAATTAATTTCAGTTCATCTTTCTTTCTCTAGTCATTGCAACTATTTGTAAAAATTGCTACTTAGATAAAGGATGTGGTCACAGGTATTTTTCTTATTAAAATGAGACCTTTTTTTGTCAGTTCTCACAATGGAAGTAGTATGCACGTATAATCCACAAGTTTTCATGTAATATTTTTATTATTATTCAGTTCAAAACATTTTTCAATTTACATTTTGATTTCTTATTTTACCAATCAGAAGTTCATTCCCTTATTTCCCAGTCGCTAGACATTTTATAGTTATCTTTGTATTATTGATTTCTAGTTTATCTTGGACTGATCAGAAAATACATTTTCCTGGATAAAAATATATGGTATTTATCGTTTAAAATAGGTTAAGTCTTTATAGCCTGGCATATAGTTAATTTTGGTAAATTTTAATGAATGTCTTTAAATAATAAGCATTCTATAGTTATTGGGTACAGTGTTCTCTATGTGGCAATTAGGATAAGTATCTTAATCTTTTATTGTTCAGATATTATATAACTTTTTTAAATTCATATCTTAAATCTTTTATTGTTCAGATAATGTATAACTTTTTTTAAATTCAATATGCCCAGAAGTTCTTTTGCATGCCATCTTTCCTTTATTTCCTAAAGGACTTGAAAGAAACTTTGTAACCATTTACCTATATTAAAATTCTTTTTTCTAATACTTAGCATTACTTCAGTTGTCAGACTAGCCCTGACTGGTATGACAATAAGGTAATAACAGTGGAACATTTCTATATGTGTTCAAGAGTAGATGTAAACTGAAGGAAGTTTGTCAAGACAGAAAGAGATTTATGCTGAATACCCCTTTCATAATTTTATTATCTTTTTAAATATAAATAAATTACAATCTTGAATACAGTAAGCCTAAATTATAATATCTATACATTTAATAAAACCACCTTAGTTAAAATGAAAAACTAGGTTGTAAGAAAAAGATAGATTTCTGGCAATGTGAGTTATTATTAGCATTTATCATAATTTCTAATAAGATGGCAAACTGCTTTCAATAAATAAAGTAAGAGATAAATTTCTATAGAAATGTGTATGTCCAACAACATTACATACAATGTTACAGGCTGTTGAAATTGCATGAATGTAATCATTCTGACAAATTTTTAGTTGAATATTACACTATCAAATGTAGTACTGTGATATTTTTATGTATTTGTTCACAAACTATTTACTTTGTGATTTGCCTGAGCATATACATTATAGTAAAGTAAAAATTCAATATTTGCCTTTCAGATTATATATTATTTAAGGGTAAAATTATATGATGTCTGTATGTTATGCATTTTAGCGAATTAAAAATAGGTAAAGCAAACGTTTTTTAAAATATTAATTGGCCAATCTAAGTGACAAGCATATGAGTATGCAAAACACTACTCTTTTATTTCTACATGATAATTTTTCAAAATACAAGGAAAGAAAAAAGTAGTTAATTTTATTTTAAAGTACCCATCACAATTATCACAATTTTTAAATTGCAATTCCTCATTAGATATTTTAAAACATGTAAAATCATTCATGTTTACTCTTCAAGTGATGTAGAAAGTTGCAATAATTTATCTTGAGATTTTGAAAACAAAGACAATAAAACCCGAGAGTCTTGTTGGGGTTTTATAAAACCAGGCGTTTTAATTGATTATTTTATTACTAGTCAAAGACCTGACTACATATATATAGAACACTGTAACTAGTCATATGAGCTACCATTTATTAGTAATTTTTCTGTGCCAAACACTATTCTTAGGTATACTACAAGTATCAAATTGTTTAGTATTCACAGCTAGGTCTTGAGGAAAAACGGTATCATTACCTCCATCTTACTGATGACAAAACTGAGGATCAGAGCGTTTAGGCTGTTTCTTGGAGATTGTGTGCACAATAACGGCAGAGTACCCTTACCTGCCACACTGCTACCAAAACAGTAAACAAAATATTATTCTAATATGCACATCCTTGCTAACAATATGGAACAATGTGAGAAAACTCTGTCTAAATATAATAATTATTGGTCCCATTTTAATTGTACCTTGATATAATTATGTATTCAATGACTCAAATATACATTTCAGACATATTTAAATAAATTGTTTTACTTTTTGCTACAAATACAGCAGTAATATTGTAAATGAAGATTTTTCCAAATGATGCTTTAGTTAAAACCCTGTTGCCAATGCATCTTTCAAAAATAGAGCATAGAAACAATACTGACCATCACAGAAATATTCCATTAACCATATAGGATTAAGGAATCTATAAAGAACTTCTTTTTAAATGACAAATAACACTAGAATTTTACTTTAGTTATAGCTGTACTAGTAAATGCTATCTCTAATAAAATTTGTTTTAGTTAACCATTTAATAAAATTTATGTCATTTATTTTGGATTTATTTTCAGTTCTTCACAATTGATATTTTAATACCTCAAACATCTTATTAAAGAAATTTATAAATAAGAGATTACAAATTTATGATCTTAATGCAGAATCTGTCGAGCAGATATGTAGTATTGGCCTACATAGGTTTTTTTTTTTTTTTTACTTCAACTTTTATTTTAAATTCCAGAGTACATGTGCAGGAAGTGCAGGTTTGTTACACAGGTAAAGGTGTACCACGGTGGTTTGCTGCACAGATCAACCCATCACCTGGGTATTAAGCCCAGCATCCATCAGCTATTCTTCCTGATTCTCTCCCTCCCCCCACCCCTGCCCCAACAGGCCCCACTGTGTGTTTTTCCCTGCCATGTGTCCAAGTGTTCTCATGGTTCAACTCCCACTTATAAGTAAGAACATATGGTGTTTGGTTTTCTGTTCTTGCGTTAGTTTGCTGAGGATAATGGCTTCCAGCTCCATCCGTATCCCTGCCAAAAACATGACCTCATTCCTTTTCATGGCTGCATAGTATTCCATGGTGCATATGTAACATATTTTCTTTATCTATTCTATCACTGATGTGCATCTGGGTTGATTCCGTGTCTTAGCTATTGTAAATAGTGCTGCAATGAACATATATGTGCATGTAGCTTTGTAATAGAACGATTTATATTCCTTTGGGTATATACCCAATAATGGGATTACTGGTTCAAATGGTATTTCTTTTTCTAGGTCTTTGAGGAATCGCCACACTGTCTTCCACAATGGTTGAACTAATTTATGCTCCCACCAACAGCGTAAAAGCTTTCCTTTTTCTCCACAACCTTGCCAGCATCTGTTGTTTCTAGAAATTTTAGTAATCACCATTCTGACTGGCATGAGATGGTATCTCATTAGTGGTTTTGATTTGCATTTCCCTAATGATTAGTGATGTTTAGCTTTTGAGAAGTATCTGCTCATGTCCTTTGCTCACTTTTTAATGGGGTTGTGTGTTTTTTTCCTGTAAATTTGTTTAAGTATACTCTGAATATTAGATCTTTGTCAGATGAATAGATTGCTAAAATTTTCTCTCATTCTGTAGGTTGTCCGTTCACTCTGAGGATAGCTTATTTTGCTGTGCAGAAGCTCTTTAGTTTAATTAGATCCCATTTGTCAATTTTTTCTTTTGTTGCAATTACTTTTGATGTTTTTGTTATGAAATCTTTGCCCATGTCTATGTCCTGAATAATATTGCCTAGATTTTCTTATAGGGTTTTTATAGTTTTGGGTTTTACATTTAAGTCTTTAATCCATCTTGAGTTAATTTCTGTATAATGTGTAAGGAAGAGCTCTAGTTTCATTGTTCTGCATGTGACTAGCCAGTTATCCCAACACTGTTTATTAAATAGGGAATCCTTTTCCCATTGCTTGTTTTTGTCAGTTTTGTTGAAAATCAGATTGTTGTAGGTGTGTAGTCTTATTTCTGAGTTCTTATTCTGTTCCATTGGTCTATGTGTCTGTTTCTGTACCAGTACCATGCTGTTTTGGTTACTGTATCCTTGTAGTATAGTTTGAAGTCAGGTAGCATGATACCTCCAGCTTTGTACTTTTGCTTAGCATTTTCTTGGCTATTCTGGCTCTTTTTGGGTTCCATATGAATTTTAAAATAATTTCTTCTAGTTCTGCAAAAATGTCAATGGTAGTTTAATGGAAAAAGCAATGAATCTGTAAATTACTTTGGGTAGTATGGCCATTTCCACAATATTGATGCTTCCTAACCATGAGCATGGAATATTTTTCCATTTTTTGTGTCCTCTCTGACTTCCTTGAGCAGTAGCTTGTAATTCTCTTTGAAGAGTTTCTTCACTTCCCTTGTTGGCCATATTTTTAAGTATTTTATTCTTTTTGTAGCAATGGGAGCTCATTCATGATTTGGCTCTCTGCCTGCCTGTTGGTGTATAGAAATGCTGGAGATTTTTGCACATTGATTTTGTATCCTGAGACTGCTGAAGTTGCTTATTAGCTTAAGAAGCTTTTGGGCTGAGACAATGGGGTTTTCTAGATACAGGATCATGTCACCTGCTAACAAAGATATTTTGTCTTCCTTTCTCTGTATTTGAATATCTTTTATTTATTTATCTTGTCTGATTGCCCTGGCCAGAAGTTGCAATATTGTGTTGAGCAGGAGTGCTGAGAGAGGGCATCCTTGTCTTGTGTCAGTTTTCAATGGGACTCCTTCCAGCTTTTGCCCATTCAGTATGATATTGGCTGTGGGTTTGTCATACATGGCTCTTACTATTTTGAGGTATGTTCCTCCAGTACCTAGTTTACTGAGAGTTTTTAACATGAGGCAATGTTGAATTTTATCCAAGGCATTTTCTACATCTATTGAGATAATTATGTGGTTTTTATCTTTAGTTCTGTTTATGTGATGACTTGCGTTTATTGATTTGCATATGTTGAACCAACCTTGCATCCTGGGGATGAAGCCAACTCAATCATGACGGATAAGCTTTTTGATGTGCTGCTGGATTCGGTTTGCCGGTATTTTATTGAGGATTTCTGCACTGATGTTCATTGGGGATATTGGCCTGAAGTTTTCTTTTTGTTGTATGTCTGCCAGGTTTTGGTATCAGGGCGATGCTGGCCTAATACAGTGAGTTAGCAAAGAGATCTTCCTTTTCCATTTTTTGGAGCAGTTTCAGTAGAAATGGTAACAGCTCTTCTTCATACCTCTGGTAGAATTGAGCTGTACATCTATCTAGTCCTGGGCTTTTTTTTCAGTTGGTAGGCTATTCATTATTACCTCAGTTTCCTAACTCATTATTGGTCAATTTGGAGATTCAATTTCTTCCTGGTTAAGTCTTGGGAAGGTGTATGTGTCCAGGAATTTACAAACAACCATCAGAGAATACTATAAACACCTTATGCATATAAACTAGAAAATCTAGAAGAAATGGCCTGCATAGTTTTTATACTTGCTTGAGTTTTGTTGGAGTTTTAAAATATAAAGATATTCCATCAAAATAAAAATGTCTTCATCTCTATGAGAAAAATAAAATGTAAAGACTGATGATGCAAAAGAGCTTTAGACAGAAGCCGATTGGTGTTGTCTGCACAGAAAATATAAAATTTCCAGTTGTCACTAATTTCCAATATCACTTTTCCAAAACCAGGCTCAATATTTTTCCTCATTTTACTATTGGGTTTTCTGTGTTTTATGTATATGGATTATTTATATATTTTTGTATGTACATAACTTTATATAAATTTGTATGAAATATATATGTAATATACTTTTTGCAAATATTATCTATACAGGACTGCCTTTTCATTATTCTCATTTTTATAAACTAAAGATTATCATTTTAATGTATTCTAATTTATCAATGAGATATAGTCCTATTTAGAGATGTCAACAAATATTTGCTTTAAGAAAATGTAATTAAAATATAACACAAATAGAGACTTACGCACACATCGCAAATGGAAGTTCAATGGCTCTTCACCAGGTGAGCAATGTGGAATGGCCAGTACCAAGGTCAAGGACTAGGACATTACCTGTACCCATGAGCCCCTTGCGCCTTCTTGTCGTTACCTCTTGTTCCCCAAACTACCACTATCCTGACCTGTAACACCAGAAATTAGTTTTATTATGTTTTTGAACTATATATAGATATATATATATATGTACTCACACAAATGTATATATAACTATATATACATATATATGTAATATATATTTTGCAAATATTTTCCTTACCGGATTTCCTGTTCATTCTCATTTTTGTGAAAAAAATATCATTTTAATATATTCCAATTTACCAATATTTTCCTTTATTGTTAGTGCTTTCTATGTTCTATATAAAAATTTTACTTACACCAAGTTATAAAGATATTCTTCATGGTATTTTCAAAAGTTAATTGTCTTGTTTTTTAAAATTGAATAAAAAAATCTTTTGGATTTGATTCTGTGTAATATGTCAGGTATAAATCCAAATAATTTTTTATTTTTTGCTAGTGGGTGTTATCTAATTGTTTCCATACATTATACTTTAATATGAAATATTTTATTCCACTTATTTGTCACCACAATCCTATATAAGAATGTTCTAGTTTCTATTATGTTGGTGCAAAATTTATTGGATATACAAGGACTCAATGGATAAGTGCAGCTTAATGTTATACCCATCTAAAGTTAAATGACTAGTAAGTGAATTTGTTAAAATTTCATTGGTGTGTGCATTTCTTCATAGTTATAAATATTCAGAAAGAAATCATGTAGTAATCATGAAAGAAAATAGAACATGAAGAAAAATTCTCCCATGATAATTCTAAATAGCCAACTGACTCTCACATGTGTTTGAGACCAGAATGTATAAAATCTGCTTGCAATTAATTACACTTAAGAATAATCTTCTAGCAGAATCTAGCTAAACTCATGTTGAAGGATTCTGGCAAGTAAATCTCCAAGAATTATGAACTATAAATGGATGAACAGTACAATAAAAACCTCCATAAAATGACAGTTAGGCCCACCCATATGGCAGATATGGGAATTACTAAATAAAATATAAAAATTTATTAGGTTGCTATTATTTAATGAAATAAAATAGAGTATTAAAATGTAAAACCAAGGAATGAGAGTCCACCAAGAAAGATCAGAGAGACTGGTAAATAAATATTAAGGTAGCAAGTAACACTCTAAGAAAAAATATATATATACTTGTGTATGTATATGTGTGTGTGTGTATATGTATTTAATCATTGACATAAATATAATAAAATTACTCAGAATAAAAAATAGAGGGAAAAGAGATTAATAATAAGGAAAGGCAGCACAATTAACAGAATGAGTTGTCATTAAATATCTAAATAAAATAATAAATGAACAGTGCAGAAAAATTGGATTGAAAAATATTTAAAGATATATTGACACAACATTTTCTAGAATTAATAGATAACATATATCTTCAGATTCTAAAATTTCAAGGACCCACAAATTACATAATTAGTAAACAAAGATCCCTGAATGCTTAATAATAAAAAATGCGAAATACCAAAGCAAATAGATTTTTAAAATACAGATAAAGAACAATAAGCTAGCTACCAAAAAAACAATAATAAGACTGACAGACTAGGTCTCATAATTAACAATATAAAACAGCTTACACTGGTATAATATGTTCAAAGGGATGATCAAAAATGTATCATCCTAAAATTCCATACTGCATGATGGTAAAAACAAATCAATGTCCAAAAAATATAAAACTTAAGAGAGGCCAGGTGCTATGGCTCACACCTGTAATCCCAGACCTTTAGGAAGCTGAGACAGGAGAATCGCTTGAAGCCAAGAGTTTGAGACCAGTCTGAACAAAAGAGACCCTGTCTCTACAAAAAATAAAATACGTATGTAAAAAATATTAGATGAGGAATGACAGGGTGCACCTTTAGTCCTAGCTACTCAGGAAGCTCAGGTGGGAAGATTGCTTGAGCCAGGAGTTTGAGGCTGCAGTGAGCTATGGTTGTGCCACTGCACTCCAGCCTGGGCATCAGATTGAGACCTTGTCTCTTAATTAAAACAAAAACAAGAACAAGGTTAAGAGAATATTTTATCAATAAACACTCATAAAATAACTCCTAAAGGATTTAATTCAAGAAAGAGTTGAAAAGATTCCAAAAATAAATAGTACTACTATTAATAAATAATATCAGTTACAAATGGGTACTTGAAATTAAAGATGCTTAAATTCCTTAAATTGAAATGCAGAGGATTTATAATATTGATTAGTTTAGGTATTATTATTTATTATGTAAGTGTTATGGGAACACATGCAAATGTTAGAATATTTGTGCTAAGCGCTGAAATACCAGATATGAGTGTATAATTTTCTATCTAGTACAAAGAAAAATGTAATAAATACACTAAAAAGTAAAAATTAAAATAATAAAAAATACAAAATGCAAGAACTAGCCAAATATTAAACACATCAAAATTATTCTTGAGTTAAACATGCCTATTTCAGAGGAAGTGTTGTAAAATTGACTTCATTTAATCTAGTTGCTGAGTTTATCAAATTTTGGAAAATATTAAAAATAGTCCTAGTAGTTCGGAGAATTATTTGTCTTTAAAATTTCACACTCAAGTTAAAATTTTCCCTTTACCTTAGTAATTAGGCATGCACACAATAATTGCTCCAAGTCTGCTCAGGGAAATCTATCTCTTTTTATATATTCTATGTATTTATTACATAGCAGGAAATAGATATTCTCTCAGATTTCCCTTTACCTAAAATCTTGAATGAAATATTTATTTCATAAGATTCCTCAGTTCTACTTTTTAACCCAGTTACTTTTTATTTTATATCTCTCCTTTTATTTTGGGGAAGAGACATCTTGATATTGGTTGCTTTCAATCTGTATTAACACAAGGTCAAATAAAATGCACAAGATGGCATTTAGTGCCTTGAATTTATAGTAAAATCCGACAAGAATCCATCACTTAAAGCCTAAGAGAGTGACAAAATTTATTATCACTCTCTCTCAAACTCCAGCTTTATTTATTTTGTGAGCAGTCTAAAGAAAATAGCACAGTTAATGGGCAATTCGGTGAAGAATCACTTTTCAATTATGCAGGAAACAATTTGTTAGTGTCAGAATCTGGAAG
The DNA here is from genome assembly GCF_029281585.2 of Gorilla gorilla gorilla. Taxonomy (NCBI): domain Eukaryota; kingdom Metazoa; phylum Chordata; class Mammalia; order Primates; family Hominidae; genus Gorilla; species Gorilla gorilla. The sequence goes on from NC_073236.2 coordinate 126,091,632, forward strand.
TAGAGCAAGTGCGGTCTGTTCTAAACAATCACTTTTAAAAATTAGATGACGAAAAATTATCGTGGTTGCTATTTTAAAATCTTAGCTTACCATATGCCCATTGAGGCTGCTCTAGTTTCAGAAGCCAGGGGTGCTGGTTCATGTAACAGAATATAGTCACAAAGAAACACGATGTACCAGATACAACAATCATTCCACTAATAGGTGCTTCACATGCATTCTATCATTTAATCTTCATTTTGAAGATGAAATATTCACAATTGCACCCATTTTTATATACACAGGGAGTAGGAGTCCAAATCAACTTTCACAGTCAAAAAAAACTCAAGTGATGGAGCTAGAATTCAGAAAATCTTTACCTGACTCACAGATTATACCGATGATAGTAAATCATCCTGAGTCTCTGTCTTCAAGGAAGTTGCAATTTAACAGAAAAGATAAAATGAAGATAGGAAGCTTTGCCTGACACAGCTATTGTATTATATACAAATTCACAGATCATTAAAATATTTTGAATTAACCAGTAAGTTTTTAAAATTTCTTTATTAGGTACAGGAGTACATGTGCAGGTTTATTATATAGGTAATCTCATATCATGGGGAATTGTACAGATTGTCACCTGAGTACTAAACTTAGTACCCAGCAGTTATTTTTTCCGATTGTCTCCCACCTCTCACCTTCCACCCTCCAGTAGGCCTCAGTGTCTGTTGTTCCCCTGTGTCCATATGTTCTCATCATTTAGCTCTCATTTATAAATAAGAACATGCAGTATTTAGTTTTCCGTTCATGTGTTAGTTTGCTAAGGATAATGGCCACCATCTCCATTCATTTTCCTGAAAAGGACGTGATCTCATTCTTTTTTATGGCTGCATAGTATACCATGGTGTTTGTGTACCACATTTTCTTTATCTATTCTACCATTAATACGCATTTAGATTGATTCTATGTCTTTGCCATAGTGACTAGTGCTGCAATGAACACACATGTGCATATGTCTTTATGGTAGCACAATTTATATTCCTTTGGGTACATACCCAGTAATGGATTGTTGAGTGGCACGGTATTTTTGTCTTTAGCTGTATGAAGAATCATCACACTGCTTTCCACAATGGTTGAACTAACTTACACTTACACCAGAAGTGCTCTCTTTTCTCTAACCAGTGAATTTTTGTACAGATGGATTTGGGAATCTGATGTATTTGTTTTCTATTGTTGCCGTAACAAATCTCCACAAATTCAGTTGTTTAAAACAACACAAGTTTATTATATGACAATTCTGCAAGTTAAAATTCAAATATGCACAAGACGGCATTTAGTGCCTTGAATTTATAGTAAAATCCAACAAGAATCCATCACCTGAATCATTGAGCCTTAACTTCCTCATCTGTGAAATGAGAATAACACAGTTACTCAACTACATTGCCATGTGAGTTAAATAAAATCATGTATGTGAAATCATCTGGCACAAAACACTACCAGGGGCTTACCAGGTTAAAATCAAGGTGTTAGCAGAACTTGTTACTAATGGGAGGCTCTGGGGGAATAATCTGCTTCTAAGATCATTCAGATTGTTGGCATTTGTAGGACAGAGTTTTCTCACTGGCTGTCAACCAGAAATTCTTCTTTGCTTCTAAAAACTGCATGCATTTCTTCTCATATTGTGCATTAGCTCCAATAGGCTTCTCTCTGATCTTTATACAGGTGACCCTACATCTCAAAGCAGTAACAGTTTGTCCAACCCACTACATGCTTGAAATCCCTCTGACTTCCTTTCCTGTATCATCTCTCTTGCCATTCTCTTTTTGCAGCATCTTTCTCCAGGCAGCCTGAGAAAATGTGCTTTAAGTGGCTCATGTAATTAGATCAGGTGTACCTAGATAAGCTAGGGTTATCTTATTTTAAGGTCTGTCACCTTAGTTACATCTGCAAAGTCCCTTTTGCCATGTAACACATTCACATGTTCCAAGATTGGGACTGAGTGACTGAGAATTTGAGGAATAATCAGCCACATGTGCTTAAGACAGCAAATATATATATATATATATATATATATATATATATATATATAGAAGGCAGTGAGCATTGGACAATGTAGGTGATCAAAGACAACTTCTCAGAAAGAATGCCCACTGGATGACATGACTTTGAAATCCAGCCAGTGTACTCATCAACCTCTTTTGTTTACTAATCTTCCTGTTTTTGAAGACATTTTTCATGAGGTAGTGGGCTGGCTGACGATACCTTGGAATTCATCTGGTTTGGGCTCCTTTGTTTTTGAAGGAGAAAACTTTTCACAGAAGAGTAATGAGTTATTCAAGTTTAAACAAACACTGAATAACTGGCAGATTACTTAATTAAAAAGATTAAAAAATAATACAAAAATTAACATTACAAAAAGGACAGCTGAGCTTCTCTTTGGTCTAGTGTGTTCTAGGAAAGGCCTGCATTCTTCCTGAGTCCTCCCTCTTCCTCACATGGTATGGGAGCCTGAGACTTTACAAATTCCTACTGTTGAATCTCTTCTCTCTCCATTTCTCCAAGATGTGAACTTTCCCCCAACTGAGTCCCAAATTGCCTATTGTCTAATCCAATACTGTAGCATCCTTTACTTGGTTACTTCATGGTGATCTTGATGTTTGTTTGTTTTTTTGTTTGTTTGTTTTAGAATTATACTACTTCTTTCAAAATGGAATGGCAAACAATTTCAGGGCCTAGGAAATGGTCTTTCTATATCTTGTCATCTGTTTCCTTTACAGAAATGTAAATACCTCCTAACTCCCACAAACAAAGATTATATTACCTTTTTCAGTGAGATTCCTGACCCATCAGATGAGGAGATATTTATTTTGATTTTTATGTGGAATTTTATGGTCCATTTTTAACTATTGTCTATGCCAAGTAGAAATGTATATTCTAATATTAAATATGATTTTCCAAAATTAATCACAAAGCACCCTTCCAAGCCTATCTTTTATTGACAAGGATAAATACATGAAAGTTACAGCCACAGACCAGAGGCAGGAATTTAATTCTTTGTTCATTTACTAGATCAGTGAATTTGGTTAGGTTATTTAATATCATTGAGCCTTAACTTCCTCATCTGTGAAATGAGAATAGCACAGTTACTCAACTACATTGCCATGTGAATTAAATAAAATCATGTATGTGAAAGCATCTGGCACAAAACACTAGCTCAGAGTTCTGGTTCTCTATCCCAATGCTTCTATTTTAATTCTGTTATGTGTTTTCTAGGAATCTCTGTTGCTGAATTTAAAAGACAAAATGGAAGGCAAACTCTAGATTCTAATTCACAGAGAAAGTGTTAAGAACAATTTATTAATGAAGTTTTGAGAACAATGGTGTAAAGAAAATATTAGGGTAAATTTCAAAACCTTCTTGCAATTTCCCATGTTGTCTTTGTAATTAGATGTGTTCTCAGAATGTAGTTATACATTTTGTAAATGACTTGTGAATGTCAGCTAATCTTGTTTTAATTAGAGCAAATAAGCCTGATGTGAAGGAAAGTTTTAAACTTTAATGTTGAATTCCTTTCAAGTGTAAAGTGCAGTGAAAAAGTTCCTTTTTTACGTGAGAAAGAAGACAGTATAATGAATCACGGACCTCAAGAGGAAAAAAGCATTTCTTTTATGAAGCAGAAGAAAAATAAATATTTTTAAATAGTAAAAAATTTTTCTTTGAGAAACTGTATAAAGCCGAATTCCAAATTTAAAAGCTTGATATACAAATCATGATGATTACACTAATTATAAGAGCTAAAATGTACTGAAGATGTTCTGTGTTCTTGACATTGACCAAGAAGGCCTTAATGTTTTCCCTCAGCTTGGACTAAACTTCAGACAGGATTGTAAGCCCTAACCTTTCTTTCCTTAGAGCATTTACTTTAGAAAACCTGTAATTGCAAATTCGTTCTCTGCCCCTTTGAGATGTTAATCTTTTTTAAAAGCCTCTTCCCAGTTTTACAATTCAGTACTGCCTTTCTCAAGGACCTAGGAGCCTTACCTTTGAAATGCAACTATCAAGGAAGATAACATAACACCCCTATCTCCTCTTCCTATGGCAGGGTAGGAACCTAACTTCAGCTGGCACCTTGTTTCAAGTTGGATAATCACCTCCTTTCATAAAGACTTGAGGAAGTTCACTTCTTTTTCCTTTTAGTAAGGACAATTAGCAAGGGTAAATGGTCTGTGATCCTCCAATCCAAGCTCTTAAAACGCTCCCGCCTTTTGTTTCAGCAGAGGTGAGCTCAGACTGAATTCTGGAGTCTCTTCCTTACCTGTTGAACTTTGTCCAGTTCAACTTTTGCTTTGAAAAGATCTATTCTTTGTAATTGGCTAAGGGGGCATATAGCACATTCTCTCCCTCAAAAATGTAATAGTAATAACAGTAATATACCTATACCTGGTGCAGGCAGCATTGTATGTAAGAACTGCAATATAATAATAATAATAATACATATACCTGGTGCAGGCAGCATTTTATATGAGAACTGCTCTGGACCCTGATCACTAGAATCCTGGCTCGTATAATCAGGTGGTGCCATGTGATCCACCAATTTAGCCTCAAATATCTAAGAGAACCTTAGACTTAGTATTTTGTGATGATGAAAAATAAATGTGTTGACAATGACTGAAACTTCTTCTTGAAAAAAAATACAATTAAACATACACATGCATATAAAAGTAAACATTAAGGATTTGTAGTGGGTAAGAATGACTCCTCAGACTTTCCTCCTAACTGCTCTCTTGAAGCACCTGCTCAGATGTCTCTGTTTAGTCCAAAGAGTCCCTGTGGGTGCCCAGCTGTCCATCTTGTTCAAGCCTATCACAATCAGAGAAGATCTTGGATTTCACAACTTCTGAAAGAATTGTCCTGAAGGGCAACGTTCTAGCAAATGATTTCTAGGATGCGATGGTCATCATCCAAATAAGCCTTCAGTGTGTGGGCCAGCCCGTGAAGGGCAGCACCTCTCTGTGTCACCCACCTGGATGTGTTACGTGCATATATGCCTGCTCTTGGTGTATGTACTCTGTGAGCGCCCTTCACTCTTAAGATGATGTGAGGAATACTTTGAACTCTTTCGTAAAAAGACTCATTTCCTGCTTAGCACAGACTTGGAAAACAACCCACATTTCTTGCACAGAGTTGTCATGACATTTTCTAGATAGTGATATGAAGTATCCCTCATGAATGTGAAGTGACTCAAGAGTGGTTCAGATGTGTTTGTGATTATCCCAGGCCAAGCTGCCCGCAGAACCACACTTTATTGGCAAAATAATACAGTGAGGCTAAAGAATTTTTAAATAAATGTTTTTTAATAGATGAGAAAAGTAATAGGTAAAAAACTGATTAGAGACACATGACTGGTAAATTAACAACCCTGAATTCAAACTATGTTTTTGAATCTAAATCATGCCTTTCTTCCACTTAAATTTGCTCTTTCATAGCTGTAAGAGATGTCAATTCCCCACAGCACATAAATTACAGATGAGCTGCTTCCTCACTTTACCGCTGAGAGCCAAAGAGGTTGATGGATTTTGCCCAAGGTCTTCCAGCTACTGAATGGCAGAACTTAAACAAGAACCCAGGTCTTCTGACTCTAAGCCAGGATTTACATCATAATTAATAGAGGGATCAAAATGTATAAAAATAGAGGTGTTCCTAGGGAGGGCGGGGGTTGGGGTGTCATTAGGGAGTTAATTGCTTTCTTTGAAAAAGTAATTCCTAATAAAAAGTACCCTATACTAACCATCAGCACTTCTATGAGTGTAACTTGTGACGCTTACTTAGTTATACATAGACTTTATATATGGACAGAAGAAGTACAGCCAAAGGAAAAAAATCTATCATTTAAAAAAATATTAATTTAGCATTGTATTAATCACGGTTATTCAGAGAAAAAGAACCAACAGGATGAGTGTGTGTGTGTCTGTGTGTGTGAGATTAAGATTAAGATTTTAAATTATTGGCTTAAGCAATTGTGGAGACTGACAAGTTCAAAATTTATAAGATAGGCAATAGGCCATCAGGCTGGAGACCAATGGTTAGCTGATATTGCAGTTTGAGTCCACTGCAGTCTGTTGGCAGAATTATTTCTTCTTTGGGCAGATCCATCTATTTTTTTTCTTCAATTGATTGGATGAAACTGACCCACATTTTGTAAGAAAATCTGCTTTTCTCAAAGTCTACTGATTTAAATGTTAACCTTATCTCTAAAATACATACAAAGAAACATCTAAAAATATGTTTGGGAAAAAGCTAGTACTGTGTCCCAGTCAAGTTGACCATACAATTAACAATCACCAACATGTGTCATGAGTCACTCTTTGCATTGTTGCTGAATATTTAAAGATGAAAATAATAAAACAAAACATAGGCTTACATAGCCTAGTATAGAAACAAACAACAAATGATTTCAACATACAATTTTTATGCTAATGGAGATATTTGCAAGGAAGAAAGCAGGAAAGGTATTCACTTAATTGTTACTTAGGAGATAAGCAGGGAAGCTTTCCTAATAGGCAGAGAGTTTAGCTTGGAACTTCAAAGACGGGTGGGGACTTCCCAAGCAAACAAACAGAAAACAGGACTTCCCAGTCAGAGGAAATCTTTGTGGAGAAAAAGAGATTTGACAGAATGGTTCCTACTGGGGAAGCTATGGATAATTTTATATATATATATATATATATATATATATATATATATATATATTATATATATATATTTTATATATATATATTTTATATATATATTTATATTCTCTGGGAATGTAAAGTACTTTGTTGACCTTGAAGAATATGAAGGGCTTCTGTGACTAGGAGAATAGTGGTGGGAAAGCAGCCAAATTTCTTCCACCCTGTGAGAGTGTGTGAGTGGGACATGAGGACCGATTCACACAGTACTCAGGAGAGAGAGACAGCACCCTGACCAGTGTGAAGAAAGAGATGCTTTATATATATATAAATATATATATATATATATAGTGGAGGGGGCAAAAGACAGGAGATGGAGATCAAAGGCCAGGTAGGACCTAGATTGTGGAGGGCTTTGTGAGCCATGCAGTAGCTTCTGCACCATATCCTGTAGTCCCTGGGAGAAATGGAAGAATTTGATGCACGTCTTCTCATGGCCAGATATTTGTTTTAGAATTCACAAGATGGGAAAACCAAAGACAAATGAAAAACCTGGATACACATAGCCATTAGAATGAGACTGGCATGATGGGATTATTACAGACACAGCACAACTTCATTAGGTAATTGTCCAACATTTGCCAGCCACACAGATATTTTCTAATATTAAAGATCTCAGTAGCAGGCTGATCCCCAAAATATTCTTCTCTTCTTTCTTTGAAGTTAGCGTTGTTCAGATACTTCTCTCTCCTTTGGACCTGACTGTTTTCCTGATGTTCTTATGAGCTGAGATCAAATGACCAAAACTAACAGTGCCAAGGAATTCAGATAACCCTCAGGGGCTGTTGGGGTGAGGTGGGACATGTTTTCGTCTCAACGTGTCCCGGTTCCTCTCAGGGTCAGAAGCCATTTAGAAATCATATTGGACTGTATAGGTTTGAGTTGCTTTGACACTTCAGAACCTTGAGCAAGTTACTTTAGATCTTAGGTTTCAGTTTTCTCACCTTTAACGTGGAGATAGAACTCTCCACCTGGTAGATTACTGTGGGAAATAAAAAGAATTTATAAAAAGTGCTGGCCGGGCGCGGTGGCTCACGCCTGTAATCCCAGCACTTTGGGAGGCCGAGGCGGGCGGATCACGAGGTCAGGAGATCGAGACCATCCTGGCTAACACGGTGAAACCCCGTCTCTACTAAAAATACAAAAAATTAGCCGGGCGTGGTGGCGGGCGCCTGTAGTCCCAGCTACTCGGGAGGCTGAGGCAGGAGAATGGCAGGAACCTGGGAGGCGGAGCTTGCAGTGAGCTGAGATTGCGCCACTGCACTCCAGCCTGGGCGACAGAGCCAGACTCCGTCTCAAAAAAAAAAAAAAAAAAGTGCTTAGCCTGGTGTTTGTTGAATAATACTTGACCTAAAAGTTCCTCCTGCTTGGCCAGGTTTCTGACAGCCTATCTATGCTTACCCCTCTCTGACCCGAGAGAGTGCTTCCCTTCCTAAATATTGAACTATTTGCTACTCTGAGTTCAGCCTAATATTTTATCCTTTAATTCTTCTGCCTGGAATACCTATCTGTTTTCTGCTGTCTGGTGGGTTAAGTCTTCCTATCAGTAAACTCTTAGGGGAAGTGTTACATCTTCCAGGAAGCCTTCCATGTTAAGTTCCTTCCAGGCTTCCCAGAGCCACTTCTTCACTTCCCCATAGCTATTAGCCCTACACCAGTGGGGGCTGTGAGCTTTAAAACTATGTATTCACTTTTATTTCCCCAGAAATTTCTGAAGAACAGCACAAGTAGTGGAAAATAAATATTTATATTAAAAGAAACAAAACAAAGAGCTGAAATAGCAAATCAAATATCCACCCACTGCATGAGGGAAATATTTCCTACAAAAATTATGTTTCATGTTGCTTAAATATGCTTTCCCCTTCCACATTTTTCAGTGAATTTTGGCACAGTGTTTCTCTTTCCTGGTGTCATTTCCTTGTCTGTAGCAAAAGACTGAAGTTTCTGAATTACTGGATAAGGCTCCCTGTAGTTTGGAATCTGTTTCTTCAAAACAACCCAATAGTAACAAGTAAATATTTTCTTATAAAAAAGTGCCTGGCATTTTAAAGGAGTCAGAAAACAACTGCACACATTGAAATCCAAGTCCTAGCTAGATCACACTCATGTGTACTTGTGCTTCTGGCTGTGACAGTTTTACAGAGCATCTCTTTCTTCAAACTTCTCAGGGTGCTGTCTCCCTCTCCTGAGTACTGTGTGAATCAGTCCTCATGTCCCACTCACACACTCTCAGAGGGTGGCAGCAATTTGGTTGTTTTCCCACCACTATTCTCGTAGTCACAGGAGCCCTTCATATTCTTCAAGGGCAGCAAAGTACTTTACATTCTTAGAGAAAAAGAGCTATTATGATGCAGTATGCTATCTTTTTTTCAAAATAGAGGAAATCTCTGACTTTAAAAATGTTCTCATATAGGATCTGCACACTTAGACAACATATACATGATTAACCTGATGTATTTTATATCAATCTTTAATAGCCGCATATTTAATAATTCATAGCAATATAACCTCATATTCCCACCACCAAAAAAATGACTAATTTAGTTTGCCTAAACTATCCAAAGTTTATGTTTTCCACACACAGTTGGTATCCATATAGGCATCAATGTGTTTGATTTTGAGTATAGTAAACATAATTTTGCATAGTTTTTTTTAACTAATAACAATCCATTTTTCTCATAGATTTTCCAAATTATTTACGTTTTAACTGATTGCGTCAATGGCCTCTTAAACTTCTTTTGTGATTTAGTGTAAAAATATTTTTTGTGATTTAGTGTAAAAAGCAAAATGTTTGTAATTACACAGATGTGAATTAGAATTCAGGCTCTGATACCAGCGTGTTGGGTTTCCTCAGACACCTTTTTATTTGTTTATTTATTTATTTGAGATGGAGTCTCTCTATGTCACCCAGGCTGGAGTGCAATGGTGTGATCTCGGCTCACTGTAACCTCTGCCTCCCAAATTCAAGCAATTCTCCTGCCTCAGCCTCCTGAGTAGCTGGGATTACCTGGTGAGACACCATGCCCGAGTAATTTTTCTATTTTTAGTAGAAACGTGGTTTCATCATGTCGACCAGGGTGGTCTTGAACTCCTGACCTTGTGATCTGCCCATCTTGGCCTCCCAAAGTGCTGGGATTACAGGCGTGAGCCACTGTGCCTGGCCCGACACCTTATTATTAATAATAATGGTGAGCCATGTTTATCTTAATTATAAAATGGAGAAAATAATTCATCAATGTTAGGGTGCTTATGAAAATTAAATGTGTTAACACGTGAGAATGTCAAATATGTTGTCGAGCACACACTGAATGTTTGAGATATTGATTGTTTCCTTTCCTTCTTTTAGAAAGCTGAAATTATTTTTTTTCTTTTTGTTAGTGCTCATGCTGTTACAAATAATGCTGTAAATATAAGGTTATCCTCTATTCTCATACAGATATGGGCATAGAAAATTACACATAAAATGTTTCTAATTATATGTATTCCTAGGTAAACGTATGTGTAGTGCAAGAATTGTCTAATTAATCCCTGTATATCTGAAGTCAATGGTTCCCACCTGGGAATAATTTTGTCCCCCTGGGGACATGTGACAATGTTTGCAGGCATTTTTGATTGTCACAACTGGAGGATAGGGTGAAACTGCCATTACCCATTTAGTGGGTAAAGATCATGGATGATGATAGACATTCTACAATGGACGGGACAACCACCCATAACCAAGAACTACTTGGCCCAAAATTCTAATAGTGCTAAGGTTGAGAAAACACACCCTAAATCTACCATAGTACCTGGCATATCATATGTGGCTAATAAATATTTTCTGACTGTATGGGAAATTCTCGGGTCCTCACTGAAAGTAAACAACAGCTGGGTGCATGAATTCACAATGTCTAGTATGCTATTTTTCATGTTATAAAGAAAGAGCAAAGGATGCCAAAAATATTACAATGTCAAGAGGATTTATTCTGAAAACATGTTTACTTATGTGAAAATAAAGTGGTTTCTCCAAATAGCACATTGTCCTCACGAAGGCACTTTTTTTTAGATACAAAATAGATAAGCATCCACTCTTGCCCACTTTATCAAAAGCTGTAAAGCAGTTAAAATTAATAGAAGGGAATGACCTCCATTATAAATGTTGCTCATTACCTGTCAGATCAATGAGTATTTAGATAGGCTGAAAAAATAACACTCTCAGATCAAAAGCTCACTAACGGCTGAAATATACTTCAGATTAAGTTAATTGCAACCCAGGAGGGATAACGTTAGCCAATATTGTTCTGTGCAATCTAATTAAAGAAAGCCAGGTAAAATCAAGAGCTTTTGGGGAGCTTTATCAGGTTTTACCAAGTCACAGACTCAACATATTTGATGACATAGAATGTGTTTACAAAGAATGATAGCAGTAACAAAAGAGCCATGTGAAATAAAATGCAGGAAACGTGTATCTTCCTAGAGAGATATGATATGAAGATCTGAATTGCAATCCTGGATTTATTATCATGTTCGTCAAAGAAACTATTAATTTCTCTGTGCTTTTATTTTCTACACCTATGCAATAAAGATTGTTGAAAGATTTTATTACTATTATTTCTTGGAAAAATTAAATAAAATGAAATAAGATGAATAAAAGAAGGAACAGTAAAGATATGGTATGTCTTATTCTAATAAATAAAATGTATAGCTAAACTTTCACATACCAAGTACAGATTGTGTTAAAACTCGATTTTCATCATCTCATTCAACTCTTGGAACATATGATGAGGGACATATTATTATTAGAATTTTATAGATAAAGAAACCAAGGCACATACAGGTTAACTGGATGGGCTAAGATCATGCAGATGGTAACAGAGATGAGATTCAGGTTTCTAAACCCCACATTATACAACTTCTCAAAGTTGGTAAGGAGAATAACTGTGTTTAACACCAAATCTTCTGATACCAAAGGCCTTTTCTTTGTACCCCAGTTAGTTGAAGCCTGGAGATTAAACAATGATAACAAGTTCAAAAACTTCTCAGAAAGGAAAGTACTGCCTAACTTTAGTAAGAATCTGATATTAGCACCTGTGTCTTTAGTCAAATTTCCTTGAAATATTATGAGATATTTAATCATGTGTAGAAAAAGTTCATGAGTAAGTTTACATCATGGAAATACTGTAGTTGGAATTTGGGTGCTCATGGAGAGTAAAGAAGGTGTAGAGTATCATTACGAATAGTGCTTTTGGGTGCAAGCTTTGCTTTATTGACTCTGAGAAATCATATAGACTGCTCTCATGGCCTTTTGAGGTCAAACGGCAAAAAAAAAAAAAAAACCAACTCTGAATTGATATACCACTTTAAGGTAACATCTTCACTCTGTTAGCCCAAGTAGTCTTTCTTACAGGTAGAATAAAACTTCCTATTTATTTATTCGACAAATACTTACTAATCTATTTCTATGTTCGAGGAAAAATATGCTAGTGGGTGAAGATAAGATTAAACATGCAGATAAAATTCTTGCTGTCATTAAGCTTCTATTAAAGTCAGAGAGACAGAAAATAGATAAACAATAAGTAGCATAACTGGAGATAGTGGCAGGTATAAGTTGGGGAATAAAAGAGAGTAATGGATGAGAGAATGAACTGGAAGAAGCTGCTTTCATCCAGAAAGTCCTATCTGTGGGGTAAGGATTAAATTAAATTAAAATATATCTTCTATGATAACTAGCACATGGTAGGGACTTAGAGCAGGGAATAAATTATTAACATTTACTTTAAAATCGTTAAGTCTTCAGGAAACATTCCTTCAACTTTGGTAGATGAGACTGACCATGTGTAATAATTAAAACCACAAAATTCAAAGGTGGTAGTTACACATACAGTCATCCAACTCTATTCCCTATGGTAATAAGCTGGAGAAGAATGTGGGAGGGGTTAAAACTTGGGAACTGGCCAGTTCTGAGTTTGAATCTAGCATGTTATTTACCGGCTGTAAAGTCATGGATAATTTAAATAAATTCTGAGTTTCTGCTTCCTTCTTTGTTGAAATGATTGGCAAGCACTACATAGTCATCAGTTTCCTTTCCTTTCTACCCATTTAAATACGAAGAAATTGACTGGAAGAGAAAGGAAGGGACTTGCCCATGATGACATAGCTATTTGACATAGTTATTTATTAGGTAAACCTGAAGAAATACCTACTATATTAGTCTGTTTTCACACTGTTATAAAGAACTACCTGAGATTGGGTAATGTATAAAGAAAAGAGGTTTCATTGACTCACAGGTCCACATGTTGTAAAAAAAAAAATGGTTGGGAGGCCTCAGGAAACTTGCAATTATGGCAGACGGTAAAGGGGAAGCAAGCATGTCTTACCATGGTGGAACAAGAGAGAGAGAGAAGGGGGAAGTGTTATACACTTTTAGACCATGGGATCTCATGAGAACGCACCCACTATCACGAGAGCAGCAAGGAGGTAATCCGTCCCATGATCCAGTCGGCTCTCACCAGGCCCCTCCTCCAATTTGACGTGAAATTTGGGTGGGGACATAAATCCAAACCATATCACCTACTCTCCATTTTATAGTCTTTCCTGAACTCCATTTTGCTATTCCCATGATAAATTTAATTGGTAATGTGCAAAACGACATCAAAGAAGGGAGATATTTAGAAGGACAGGAAAAAATGAGAAAAATATCTTTGTGAAAAAAGTGGGTTAGAGGGTCTTGAGAGTGGTCCCAGGAACAGCAGCAATATCATCTCTTGGGAACTTGTTAGAAATGCAAATTATTGAGCCCCACCCTAGACCTACTGAATTGAAAACTCTGGGGGAGGTCCTAGAAATCTGTGCTTTAACAAGTTTTTAAGTGATTCTTACGCACATCACAGTTTGAGAGCCAGCCACTGTTTTAGATCAGTTTTAGGAAAAGGAAAGGTATCTACTACAAAGGAAGTGAGCTTCTTTGTAACGTAATACTGCAAGAATGAAATTGCCACCTTAAAGGATGTTTTGTGAATGGAAAATTAAGTATAAATTGATAGATTAGATAGATTAGATAAATAGAAAGATAGGTGGATAGATATGACAGATATGCATATAAATATAGATTTTATTCATCCTACTGTATCACCAATCACTTTCACATTCTACCTGACTCTGCCTAAATCTACTCATTTGGCAATATTCTATTTAGTAAAGAATTGGTAATACTAATCATATTGGTTTTTTATTCACTTTAAATTTACCTAATTGCGGAAAAATAAACTAACAGATTTTATCTATAGCATAATTTATAGATGTTAATGCAATGCCCTCAGACTTCCCCCAAAGTTATTGTATTATGCTGAGTGATGTTATCCAAGGTCTGAAGTTTCCCTGGTGGGTGATACCTTAATTTTGGCTCAGCTATCATCAACTTCCACCCATTTGGATTCTTTGCAAAATGTAAAATACTTCTCAAATATTAATTATTGATCTTTTTGCAGGAGACTCTTACATGTGCTCAAATTATTTCAGATAGATTCTTAGGTCTAATTTACATTACAATGATTTTACGCTATATTTGTATGTAAAATATGTGCTATTTTGCTTAGAATTGGAGTAGTATCCCAGAGAGTCAGCATTACAGGTCAATAAGAAAAAGGATAGAATGTGCCTCAAGTGGTGGATCAGTCAAGAATAAAAAGAACCGTTTACTGAATTCCATATGTGGATATTGCTGTTGTGGATTTACACACATTCTATGGGCTCCTCACAACTCTAAGACTCATATCATTATGCCATTTTATATCAAAGAAATTGAGGTCTGAGCTTAAATTAAATACAATACGTTAAAATTAAGAAACCAGTGATTGAGACCCACATTCTAGTTGACTAGAAGGTTTTATTTTCAACTCTCTGGGGCCACATTTCCGGAACCATGAAAACAGTTTAGCATTAACTTATCAAACACTCGCTGCGCAAACCATGCCATACAATGCTTTGTAGAGTATTAGAATGAACAATGGGCATGTCTATCCTACTTGCCAACCTGTTGCAGCTTCCATGTCAACTTAGAGAAGCCTAAGTTCACCCATTCCATGGGGTGAACCCATTCTTGTTTCTTTTCTCATGTATAAAACAGAGTGAAAGTGCATAATTTCTAAAGATTAAAATGTATTCAAAGATCTAATTAGTAAAACAATAGGTGATTTTTAAAGGCCCGGTCATGTCCCAATGTTTCTTAATGAGTATATATTATTTAAATACTGGCAAGTAAATTTATTATCTAAAGAGAGGTATTTTCCACTACTGTTCTGGAAAATGTATTCAGTGCCTACCGATCGAAAGAATTCCTATTTTGCTCCCCACTGAAGTTGTAGGTTGCTGTTCTATACTGGATTAGACAGAGGCAGGAATGAAACGGCAGGGAATAAATATTTTGTTTCTCAAGTCTTAAAATGACTAAAACATTAGAGAGAGAAAAAAACGTATATGCAAACGAACCTTCTCTATCAAGTTTGGAATCTGAGTCCCTTGACAGGTTTCTTTGACAAATTTTTATAGAACACTGACTTGGAATTTTGTATATACCTATATTGTCAATCCCTGTAGAAATATTCTCAAACTATCAACACCTATGCATATGCAAATCTCACCTTTCCTTCAAACTACAGCATAAAAGCCATTAAGCCTCCCTTTGTTCTTTGAAGCAGGAAATTCTAAATAACTTGTCTGAACTCAGTGGGTTCTTCATCTGTGTGTCTCCCAGGAGCACATGCCTAAGAAAATGTTGGCAAGAAGAAAAGAGACATTATTATACCATTAAAACAGAGTATAGGGAAGAAAGATAAAATTACCTATATGCTTGTCCTAAAATATTAGCTGTTAATATTTTGGTTTATTCTCTTCACTATGTTTTCAATGTTTCAAAGATATATATTATTTTACACAATTAAAATTAACTTCTAAAAATACAAGATCAATTTTTTAAAAATCATATAATTTTTCATATTAAATGTGACATTACAGTATCAGAGTTTACCTAGCTGCTAAAGATTTTATTATTATTATTATTATACTTTAAGTTTTAGGGTACATGTGCACAATGTGCAGGTTTGTTACATATGTATACATGTGCCATGCTGGTGTGCTGCACCCATTAACTCCTCATTTAGCATTAGGTATATCTCCTAATGTCATCCCTCCCGCTTCCCCCCACCCCACAACAGTCCCCAGAGTGTGATGTTCCCCTTCCTGTGTCCATGTGTTCCCATTGTTCAATTCCCACCTATGAGTGAGAACATGCAGTGTTTGGATTTTTGTCCTTGCGATAGTTTACTGAGAATGATGATTTCCAATTTCATCCATGTCCCTACAAAGGACATGAACTCATCATTTTTTATGGCTGCATAGTATTCCATGGTGTATATGTGCCACATTTTCTTAATCCAGTCTATCATTGTTGGACATTTGGATTGGTTCCAAGTCTTTGCTATTGTGAATAGTGCTGCAATAAATATATGTGTGCATGTGTCTTTATAGCAGCATGATTTATAGTCCTTTGGGTATATACCCAGTAATGGGATGGCTGGGTCAAATGGTATTTCTAGTTCTAGATCCCTGAGGAATCGCCACACTGACTCCCACAATGGTTGAACTAGTTTACAGTCCCACCAATGGTGTAAAAGTGTTCCTATTTCTCCACATCCTCTCCAGCACCTGTTGTTTCCTGACTTTTTAATGATTGCCATTCTAACTGGTGTGAGATGGTATCTCATTGTGGTTTTGATTTGCATTTCTCTGATAGCCAGTGATGGTGAGCATTTTTTCATGTGTTTTTTGGCTGCATAAATGTCTTCTTTTGAGAAGTGTCTGTTCATGTCCTTGGCCCACTTTTTGATGGGGTTGTTTGTTTTTTTCTTGTAAATTTGTTTGAATTCATTGTAGATTCTGGATATTAGCCCTTTGTCAGATGAGTAGGTTGCGAAAATTTTCTCCCATTTTGCAGGTTGCCTGTTCACTCTGATGGTAGTTTCTTTTGCTGTGCAGAAGCTCTTTAGTTTAATTAGATCCCATTTGTCAATTTTGGCTTTTGTTGCCATTGCTTTTGGTGTTTTAGACATGAAGTCCTTGCCCATGCCTATGTCCTGAATGGTAATGCCTAGGTTTTCTTCTAGGGTTTTTATGGTTTTAGGTCTAATGTTTAAGTCTTTAATCCATCTTGAATTAATTTTTGTATAAGGTGTAAGGAAGGGATCCAGTTTCAGCTTTCTACATATGGCTAGCCAGTTTTCCCAGCACCATTTATTAAATAGGGAATCCTTTCCCCATTGCTTGTTTTTCTCAGGTTTGTCAAATATCAGATAGTTGTAGATATGAGGCATTATTTCTGAGGGCTCTGTTCTCTTCCATTGATCTATATCTCTGTTTTGGTACCAGTACCATGCTGTTTGGGTTACTGTAGCCTTGTAGTATAGTTTGAAGTCAGGTAGCGTGATTCCTCCAGCTTTGTTCTTTTGGCTTAGGATTGACTTGGCGATGCGGGCTCTTTTTTGGTTCCATATGAACTTTAAAGTAGTTTTTTCCAATTCTGTGAAGAAAGTCATTGGTAGCTTGATGGGGATGGCATTGAATCTATAAATTACCTTGGGCAGTATGGCCATTTTCACGATATTGATTCTTCCTACCCATGAGCATGGAATGTTCTTCCACTTCTTTGTATCCTCTTTTATTTCATTGAGCAGTGGTTTGTAGTTCTTTTCGAAGAGGTCCTTCACATCCATTGTAAGTTGGATTCCTAGGTATTTTATTCTCTTTGAAGCAGTTGTGAATGGGAGTTCACTCATGATTTGGCTCTCTGTTTGTCTGTTATTGGTGTATAAGAATGCTTGTGATTTTTGTACATTGATTTTGTATCCTGAGACTTTGCTGAAGTTGCTTATCAGCTTAAGGAGATTTTGGGCTAAGACAATGGGGTTTTCTAGACATACAAAATCAGAGCAGAACTGAAGGAAATAGAGACACAAAAAACCCTTCAAAAAATTAATGAATCCAGGAGCTGGTTTTTTGAAAGGATCAAGAAAATTGATAGACTGCTAGCAAGACTAACAAAGAAAAAAAGAGAAGAATCAAATAGACGCAATAAAAAATGATAAAGGGGATATCACCACTGATCCCACAGAAATACAAACTACCATCAGAGAATACTACAAACACCTCTACGCAAATAAACTAGAAAATCTAGAAGAAATGGATAGATTCCTCGACACATACACTCTCCCAAGACTGAACCAGGAAGAAGTTGAATCTCTGAATAGACCAATAACAGACTCTGAAATTGTGGCAATAATCAATAGCTTACCAACCAAAAAGAGTCCAGGACCAGATGGATTCACAGCCGAATTCTACCAGGGGTACAAGGAGGAACTGGTACCATTCCTTCTGAAACTATTCCAATCAGTAGAAAAAGAGGGAATCCTCCCTAACTCATTTTATGAGGCCAGCATCATCCTGATACCAAAGCCGGGCAGAGACACAACCAAAAAAGAGAATTTTAGACCAATATCCTTGATGAACATTGATGCAAAAATCCTCAATAAAATACTGGCAAACCGAATCCAGTAGCACATCAAAAAGCTTATCCACCATGATCAAGTGGGCTTCATCCCTGGGATGCGAGGCTGGTTCAATATATGCAAATCAATAAATGTAATCCAGCATATAAACAGAACCAAAGACAAAAACCACATGATTATCTCAATAGATGCAGAAAAGGCCTTTGACAAAATTCAACAACCTTCATGCTAAAAACTCTCAATAAATTAGGTATTGATGGAATGTATCTCAAAATAATAAGAGCTATCTATGACAAACCCACAGCCAATATCATACTGAATGGGCAACAACTGGAAGCATTCCCTTTGAAAACTGGCACAAGACAGGGATGCCCTCTCTCACCACTCCTATTCAACATAGTGTTGGAAGTTCTGGCCAGGGCAATTAGGCAGGAGAAGGAAATAAAGGGTATTCAATTAGGAAAAGAGAAAGTCAAATTGTCCCTGTTTGCAGATGACATGATTGTATATGCTAAAGATTTTTTAGGATATATCGCTTTCTAACATGAAGTCTAAGTTTTCATTAACTATTTCCTATTACACTAGACTGCAAACTGGATGACACTATAAATTGTATCTGAATTGTGTGTTTCCCCCAGGGCCTTACTCAGAGTAGATACGCAACAAATATTTGTATACTGAATAGCTTTCACTGTATTGCATTTGGAATCCATGAAATACATTTTATCATTTAACAATGTCTGCTCCTCAGGAAAGACTAGACCTTTTTACTTATTTCATGGGTAATTTAACTCTGAGGAGTGAGAGGTCAAATAGACGTGACCATCCATCCTGAGCCTTTTGTCTCAGGGCTGGTGTTCCTTCTACCATAGCCAGCTGCCTTAAGTTTAAAAAATGAATGGATTCTAGGATGATCTTTTAACTTGAATTTATACGATGGGCAACAAACTCTTCCCAGTAATATTCAGGATATGAACACTCAGACAGATTTGAGGTATTTCTAATGAATTTGTCTTCAAATCTTCAGATCACATATAATGCCAAAAACATTATTTTGATGAATAGGCCCTAAACTTTTAAAAAATGATGCTGTGATGGCAAATATCACATCTTTTAAACAAAATCTAATTCAGGAGTTCAATTTAAATCTTGGCAAAGCCCCAGCACATTAAAAGAGAATTAAGTCAGTTTTAGGAAGCAGAACATTCATATTTTACCTTTATTTTTAAACAACTGTTAAAACCTCTACCTTTTTATTTCTTTACCTCAGAGAAAGAATGGCCCTGAAGCAGCAACAATTTGTCTAACCCTGGATACCATAATTGAAATAAATGGAGGAAAAAGATGTTTTTATTTTAAAAGCTCTTTCAGTATTACTGTGAAGAAGCAATTAGAACAATTTACAATTGTATTTTTTAATGTATTTTCATTTTTATAAATTTAGCCATGTACAATCCTACTCCAAACAGGAATTTAAAGAATAATAATGTCTACTATTTTTAAGCACCTACTATGTGACAGGTATTGTCCTAGGCTTTTTACTACATTACATCACCAATCTTTCAAGACAGCTGTTAGTATGTCTGTTATTACAGATGGGAACATTGTTCCTGAAACTGTAAGAAATCTTGCCATATTTGCATGCCTATTATCTGATGGATTGAGGTTGTTGACTTCAAAATTCCTTTTCTCTGCGTACTACCCAGCTATTACAAAAATCCATAAGCCATTGTGCTTAAAGATGAATAAAACATTTTTGAACATGCCTAATTGATTTGTACCATGTTCTTTATCTGCTAAGCAAGGCACTAGAGCCTTTTGCTGACGTGGAATTTATATAATTATTTAAAATTTCATGTAGGTAGAATTTGTGAATACAAATTTAATATAAACCAGTAACAATTCTGATAATTTTGCAAAAGGAATTTGGAATGGCAGAAGACAGAAAATAATAGCGGTTAGTAGTAAGAGTTCCTAGAAATGGTTGGGCTGGGGTCAAGCACCACCCAAGGAAGCCTAGACAGATAGAAGGAGAAAAGTTCTTTAAAATCTAATAGTTACATGTATATAATTATATATGTATGTAATTTTATGTATTTATATATAATTTCTGCTATAGTATACAATGTGGCCATTTATTTTAATGTAAAGGTAATATTGTATATTGCCTACTATGAAGAAAAATTGAGACTCTAAGAAGAAATGACATATTTTCCCTTGAGCATTCTATGCACCAGATATACAATTGTGGACCCCAGGAGTACATGCACCAAGTTTGAGAAGAATTATTAAATGTTTTACCATGTATTTGATGTTTATTGTAAGAAATGATTATATATACATGATTTTTAAGGACTTTAAGTATAAGATTTTATTTAATCCTCACCAAAATCACTGAGACATAATTCTTTAGTTTGTATTTATATAAAATATCCTATGGCTTATCATTTAACATCATCATCAATTCCCCTTCAACTGAAGTGTTTGATAAGTCACATCAAGTTTGAAATGTTCAAAGCTACAGATAGTGTTTAATTGATTTCTTTGTTTTCCTAAATTTTAGAAGTAGTGGCAGAGGGAAAAATAAGGGCTGAGTAGTTACAGGCAATGGGTGGGAGCCCAGAACTTTTTTGAGGAAGATCATGCTTTTAGGTGATTCTGTAAACACTATGTTCATCAGATTAAATTACTTTTCATAGAACTTGTAAACTTCCTGCTAGGTTAAATTTTTGTGAAACCCATCCTATCATTAAACAGTTAACTCAAGTAATAGGCTAAATTTAAACATGGGAGTATCTGCAAAAAATTAATGGGAACACTGTGTAGTTAACTGGCTATATTAGCTTAGAAAAAAATACAATGTTTTTCCATTTAGGCCACATTTTTTTTTCACTATCCTTAAGTGAAAGGTGTCCCACACCTTAAGATTTCTTTGCAACTATTAAATACACAGATTCCATTCTGTTTACACAGAAGTAAACACCCGGAAGGAGCTTACCCTTCTTACTACCAAGGGATGTGCACAGCAATCCTGGGAGAAAGGGAGGTCAGTTCTTAGCATCTCCATCCTCCCAAGGTAAACACTGTTGTCATGAGGGTTTAAAGGCTATTTTTTAGGTCAAAAATTAAATGGCAGACATTGTGCTTAAATAATTTGACCTTTAAGGATTTCAGTTCCCTAAAGAACTTAGAAGTCTCCGTTTCAAAATTAACATAACAGATGTGTTAATTTTATAAGTGGGCATAGATTAAGGCATTCAGGAACACATTGCAATTGTAGCTGGAAAAAAGACACAGATGCGATCAGGGAAACTAGTCTCTAATGACTATTATTATTCTGAGGCTAATTGGTGAACTTCTGGTCCTTCTATAGCTATGCCTTGTTTCAGGGAAGCTCGACTGTAAATAGGGACAAGTTACAGGAAATGAAGATCATTTTTGTTCAAAAGTATTCAACATAACATTGCCTTCTACAGCCAGCTTCCCAGTAATGTTTTCAAATCTATTTTTAAATGGCTTAATTTATTTTTGTTTATTACTCAGTTGATCAAAGACTGTTTTCCAGGTGCTGTGCTAGGTTCTTGTCTCATGGGGTCACAGTTTCTTTCTTCATCAAACAAATATATTAATGAAAAAATATTCAAATGATAGATCAATGTTTGATTACAAAATAAGTTCCTCTATCAAAACAGTTAAGAAAGTAATCTAGATCTTTCTGAAGAGGTGTCATTGAAGGTGACATCTGCTGGAGTCCAAGAGTGAGAGAGGGGCATGTGGGATAGAGTGGGCAGCCAAAGTATCCTGAGGTGGACAATGGCCTCAAATAAAGCCACCATAGCTAAAGCCAGTGGAGAGAAGGAGAGTAATGCAAGGTAAGGTTTGAAAAGGAAGGCTGAAACTCAGTTTTGAAGAATCCTAAGCCATTGTATAGTATTAGCTTTCCTGGATTTCCCATAAAAAAACTGGATGGTTTTTGAGAATTATTTTCTTATAATCCTGGAGGCCAGAAGTCCAAAATCAGGGTGTCATCGATGGTGGTCCCTTCTGAAGGCTCTGAGGGAGAATCTGTTCCTTAACTTTCTCCAGCTGTCAATACTGGGTATTCCTTGGCTTGCAGATATAATCGACCTTCTATATCCAAGGGTTCCGCATCTGCAGAGGCAAGTATTTCCTTAGCATTTATACTGTATTGGGTATTATTTGTCATCTAGAGATGATTTTAAATATATAGCAGGGCCAGGAGCCGTGGCTCAGGGCCATAATCCTAGAATTTGGGAGGCCAAGGCAGGCGGATAACCTGAGCTCAGGAGTTTGAGACCAGCTGGGGCAACATGGTGAAACCCCGTCTCTACTAAAAATACAAAAAATTAGCAGGGCGTGGTGGCACGTGCCTGTAATCCAAGCTACTCCGGAGGCTGAGGCACACGAATTGCTTAAGCCCGGGAGGTGGAGGTTGCAGTGAGCTGATATTGCATCACTGCACACTGCACTCCAGCCTGGGTGACAGAGTGAGAATCTCTCAAAAAAAAAAAAAAAAAAATATATATATATATATATATGTAAATTGTATGCAAATACTATGCCGTTTTATATAAGGAACTTGAGCAGATTTTGGTACCACGAGAGGTCCTGAAATGAATCCTCTGAGGATACTGAGGGTAAACAGTACATTTTTACAAGCTCTGTGCATGGCATTCTCCTCTGTGTGATTTTGTCTCTTCACATGGCCATCTTTTCATAAAGACATCAGTCATATTGGATTAGGAGCTCATCCTACTCCAGTCTGACCTCAACTAATTACATTTGTAATGATTCTATTTCTAAATATGGTTACACTTTTAGGTACTGAGGATTTGGACTTTAACATATCTTCTTTTGGGGGACACAATGCAACCCTTAAGTCCTATTAAGAGATTTTTATTTCTCTTAAGATCAAACAGAAATCACTGAACAAGTTTATACCTCCTTCTGACAGTTCTTTGATGAAAATAAAAGGGCAGGAGGAGAAAAAGCTACTGAATTAGCCAGCTCCTGCAAATGCATTAGGATGGTAAGAAGTAATCGTGGCTTAAACTAAGATGCCAGCACTAAAGGTAGAGAGAAATGACACATTTGGCAAAATGTCATAAGAAGAAGTTGATTTGAGAATACCAGCAAATCAATAAATCATTATGGACTTGTTGAGTTTGGCATGCCACCGAGACACTAAGGAAAAATGAAAGGAGGAATTTGGCCACATAGGAGTACCATTCAAAAGAGAGGCTGGAGTTACAATTTTAGGACTCATAAATACACAGATGGCTCTAAAGACAGGAGTGTGGATGTCTCATAGAAAGAACATAAGGAGAGTAGAGCAGGAGAATAGGGCTCTGGACTAAGCCCGGTCCAGGTAGAGAGTAAGAAAAGAAGACTGAGCAGTAGGGGACTGAGAGGCAAAAAGAAAAACAAAGAGACAGATAATAACAAAAGGCCATAAATAAAGCCTTTAGAATGAACCTGAAGAATGAGGTCACATAAATCAAGAGAAGAAAATGTTTCCAGAAAGGAGAATTGAATAGTATTCAATGCTGCTGAGTTTAATGAAAAATGAAGGACCCAAATAGCAAAAAGGGATAATACAATGCCATTTTTGATTACATAAGAGAAAGTCACATTTCCCAGAATGATTTTGAGAGGTGAGGCCAGCTGGACTTCCTGGGTCAAGTGAGGACTTGAGGAACTTCCCTGTCTTACAAGAGGATTGCAAAATGCACCAGTCAGCGCTCTGTAAAACACACCTATCAGCACTCTGTAAAATGCACCAATCAGCAGGAGTCTAAAAGTAGCCAATCGTGGGTAGGACTGAAAAAAGGGCCCTCTGATAGGACAGAAATGGAGCATGGGTGAGGACAATAAGGGAATAAAAGCTGGCCACCCCCAGCCAGCAGTGGCAACCCATTTGGGTCCTCTTCCACGTTATGGAAGCTTTGTCCATTAGCTCTTCACAATAAACCTTGCTACCTCTCACTCTCTGGGTCTGTGCCATCTTTAAGAGCTGTAATACTCAGCGTGAAGGTCCGCGGCTTCATTCTTGAAGTCAGCAAGACCATGAACCCACTGGTAGGAACCAACTCCAGACACAATTTTAAATATAAGATATAGTATACCTGTGTAGGGGAAGTTTTACAACGTTGACTAACAACCTTTGACTTATTCTATTCTTGGCACAAACAACTGTCAAAATCATAAATTGATAGGGTAAAAATAATATAGACTTGAATAGATTCCAATCTCTTTTTAAAAACTTCTTTGAATGATATTAAATCAATGAGTCCTGAAAATTTACAATCATGTTTTACAGAATAATTGAGGGCAGTTACTTTGTATGCTTTTGGACAGAAACTACTGATATGTTTCTCAGTTTTAGGAATCATCAGGTAATCCTTACATAGTGCCACCTTTAATTTTTAATAATGCAGTCTCCATATTGTAATATTCAAATGATATTACAGGGACTTTTTATTACTTTATTTATCATACAATTCCCCCTCCTCTTCCTCTCTTAGTGGAGACTCTACAAAAGAGTCAAGAAGGCTAGGTGTAAAAAAGTAGTCAATCACGTGACTATAACCAGCAACAAAGTGCCATACCTGAAAATCATTTATGTTCATTTTCTGAAACAGTTTGGAGACCCTCAAACCAAAACAAAACAAAACAAACAAGAAATGCTTCCCCAATGTCTTGGTGTTATATCTTTATAATTTGAAGTCATATTTTCAAAACAGCAGGCATATAAAAGTCTAAAAAATGCAAGAAACTTGAATGAGCTTTTGAGTATTCCATAGAGTCTTAATTCTTTCTACACTTCAATTTATTGAATTAACCTGGCAGTACAACATTTTCCCCTCCTTCCATAGACTTGTCTACCTGCTGTTAAGAATTGGACAAGATTTACTGATCTGGCTACCTACTGGTGTGGTATCTTTAAGTGGTGAATATAAATCTTTAAATTACAGTGCTTACAATGACTTCACTTCCTCCTAGTATTTCATCCGCAAATAAGATAAAAAAAAGCAATGGAGAACATATTACTGACATTTGAAACACCATTTTTTCCTCTTTAAATTTATTTTTAACACCTCTGGGGAAGATGTAACTTTTTTTTCTATTAGACCTTAAGAAGAAAACATCTACTCTGCAATATGTACATAAATGCTAAAGGGAATGCTAAAATACAAGGATGAAAAGTTTGGGACAGGACATCTGGCAACCCAGACTCTCTTTCAATCCCTGGTAAACAGACGTAATTTAAATCAGTGGTTTTTTTTTTTTTGTTTTTGTTTGTTTGTTTGTTTAACCTAACTTCATTGTTCAGGTTTGTTTTTGTGTGAAATGAGTCACTAAGAGTTTGGTATTGCTAAAGCTTCTGAAAAATTACTCGAATAGCTATCCTAAAGACTAACTTTTTAAAATACACTTAATTTTTTCCACCTTACACGTACCACCCTACTTCCCTCTCCCGACTCCTCTACTCTCCAACCACACTTATTCTTTGACTCTGCTATAAATTTTTTGATGAGGATAATTTATCATAACTTAATTTGTGGTTGAACATGTATCGCTTTTGCCTGATTATGAAGTATATATTGCTTAGTTTTAGTGTTATTTTTTCAGATTTAATGATTTCAAAAATGCTAAGAAAAAATAAATGTCAGTATCTCTCTGTGTCTTATTTATTTATTTATTTATTTGAGACAGAGTCTTGCTTTGTCACCTAGGCTGGAGTGCAGTGGCACGATCTCGGCTCACTGCAACCTCCACCTCCCAGGTTCAAGCAATTCTCCTGCCCCAGCATCTCGAGTAGCAATAAATCTCTCTCTCTTCCTTTTTTTTTTTTTTTTTTTTTTTTTTGAGATGCAGTTTTGCTCTTTTTGCCCAGGCTGGAGTGCAATGGCGTGATCTGGGCTCACTGCAAGCTCCACCTCCCAGGTTCAAGCGATTCTGAGGCCTCAGCCTCCCAAGTAGCTGGGATTACAGGGGCATGCCACCACACTCAGCTAATTTTTTATATTTGTAGTAGACACAGGGTTTCACCATGTTTGCTAGGCTAGTCTTGAACTCCTGACTTTAGGTGATCCACCTGCCTCTGCCTCCCAAAGTGCTGGAATCACAGTTGTGAGCCACTGTGACCAGCAATATCTCCTTTTAATAGTGGAGTATCAATGGGTACTAAGAGTGTGGTGGAGTACTGGAGATACTGAGTTATAAGAGCTTGGGTATACAGATTTGGAAATTGAATCCTGTTTTTGCCTTTTACTAGCTTTATGTTTATGAAGTCAATAACCTATTTTCTCAGAATGTCATTTTACCTACCTATAAAAACAGACACTTAGAGCTTTCAAAACTCTGTCAACAGTAGTTGGAAGAATTAAAAGAAATAGTGTGGGTGTGGGTGAGTGTGCCTAGAAATTAGTAAGTGGTTACTTAACTTTAGGTCTTCCCCTTCTATATCAAAAAAGATCTTCAGTAAGATCTAATGCTATTATAATATTTTTATGCAAGAAAAACCCTTCTTGAGAAGAAAATAAACCTCTCATTCATAAATAATGTAATTATTATGCTGTTGCTGTTTCTTTTGTTATGTTAATATCATTGCATCATTAGTGAAAATTGTGCCCAATGCTAGGATAACTCTGTTATTCTTGAGACAGTTTGGAAATTTGCTTCCCAGAGGATTGCGTTAACTGAAAATGCCACCAGTAAGCAGATTAGCAAACCCATGCACTATCTTTTTGCTATTATTTACTTATTGCTATTTTACCATTTTAAATGAAATATAATATTTATAACTTTAAAATTAAAAAAA
This sequence comes from Gorilla gorilla gorilla, assembly GCF_029281585.2. Lineage (NCBI taxonomy): Eukaryota > Metazoa > Chordata > Mammalia > Primates > Hominidae > Gorilla > Gorilla gorilla. The sequence goes on from NC_073236.2 coordinate 126,118,724, forward strand.
GGACACAAGGTTGCCATCAGAGCAAATGCTATATTCATTTACCTCATTTTTTTTGTATACACATAGAAAAGGTTGTTTTCCCGCATAAATCTTCCATGAAATCTAGGGGAAGATACAGTCGTAATGGTGGCAGCCACAGGGGTCCTTGTGTCATTTCACCCCCAGCTTTAGATGTTTCAGAATGGAGAGAGATTTTGTTTGTTTGGGAGAAAGTAAGGAAAGAGAATAAGAGTCTCTGCCTGATAATCCAGAGAATTCCCCTGGAGCATGTCCGAAACCATTGAGGCAGTACCGCTGAGTCTGCAAGAACCATGGCATTACCGGGTTTGAGATTCCCCCTACTAGAGTTACAGTTTAGATCACAGAAACAAGTCTTTTCAAATATCTGGAAAGCTGTTCCAAGAAGGATGGCTACAAATAATCCCAGACAGTGAAGACTAAAATAAATACCTAATTCTAAATTCCCAGACACCAAAGAGTATCTATTAGCATCAACACCATCCAGGAAAACATGACCTCACCAAATGAACTAAATAAGCCCCCAAGGATCAATCCTGGAGAAACAGAGTTGTGTGACCTTTCAGACAGAGAATTCAAAATAACTGTGGAAAAAAAAAAACCCTCAGAATTTCAAGACAACAGAGAGAAAGAATTCAGACTTCTATCAGAGAAATTTAACAAAGAGATTGAAGTAATTAAAAAGAATCAAGAAGAAATTCTGGAGCTGAAAAATGCAATTGGCATACTGAAGAATGCAGCAGAGTTCTTTAACAGCATAATCAAGCAGAAGAAAGAATTAGTGGGTTTGAAGATAGGTTAGTTGAAAATACACAGTCTGTGGGCAGAAAAAAAAGAATAAAAAGATGAAATACACCTACAGGATCTAAAAAATAGCCTCACAAGGGCAAATCGAAGCATTATTGGCTTTAAGGAGGAGGTAGAAAAAGAGGTAGGGTTAGAAAGCATATTTAAAGGGATAATAACAGACAATTTTCCAAACCAAGAGAAAGATATCAATACCCAAGTACAAGAAGGTTATACAACACCAAGCAGATTTAACCCAAAGAAAACTATCTCAAGGCATTTAATAATCGGACTCCCCAAGTCAAGGATAAAGAAAGGATCCCAAAAGCAGCAAGAGAAAAGAAACAAATAACATACAATGGAGCTCCAATATGGTCAATGGCAGACTTTTTTAGTGGAAATCTTATAGGTCAGGAGAAAGTGGCATGACATACTTAAAGTGCTGAAGGGAAAAAACATTCACCCTAGAATAGTATGTCCAGTGAAAATATCCTTCAAACTGGAGGGAGAAATAAAGACTTTCCTAAGACAAACAAAAGCTGAGAAATTTCATCAACACCAGGCCTGTCCTACAAGAAATGCTAAAGGGAGTACTTCAGTCAGAAAGAAAAGGACATTAATGAGCAAAAAGTAATCGCCTGAAGGTAGAAAACTCACTAATAATAGTAAGTATACAAACTAACTCAGAATCTTATAATACTGAAACTGTGGTGTGTAAGCTACTCTTGTCCTGACTAGAAAGACTAAATGATGACCAATCAAAAGTAGTAACTACAACAATTTTTCAAGACATAGTCAGTACAGTAAGATATAAATTGAAACAACAAAAAGTTAAAAAGAATGAAGTTAAGACATAGAGTTTTTACTAGTTTTCTTTGTGCTTCTTTGTTTATGAGAACAGTGCTAAGTTTTTATCAAGTGAAAATAATGGGTTACAAGATAGTATTTGTAAGCCTTATGGTAACCTCAAACCAAAAAACATACAAGGGATACACAAAAAAATAAAAAGCAGAAAGCTAAATCATGTCACCAGAGAAAATCACCTTTACTAAAGAAAGACAAGAAGAAAAGAAAGAAGTGAAGACCACAAAACAACCAGAATACAAATAACAAAATGGCAGAAGTAAGCACTTACTTATTAATTAACATTGAATATAAGTGGACTGACCTCTCCAATCAAAAGACATGGACTGACTGAATGGATGAAAAAACAAGACCCTTTGATCTGTTGCCCAGAAGAAACACACTTCACTTATAAAGACACACATAGACTGAAAATGAAGGAATGAAAAAAAAAATACTCTATACCAATGGAAACAAAAAAAGAGCAGGAGTCATTATACTTACATCAGACAAATAGATTTTATGACAAAAACTATTAAGAAGAGACTAAGAATGTCAGTATAAAATGATAAAGGTGTCAATTAAGCAAGAGACATAACAATTTTAATTGTATATGCATCCAACATGGGAGCACCCAGATATATAAAGCAATTATTATTTGAGCTAAAGAGAGACACATGTCCTAACACAATAATAACTGAAAACTTCAACACCCCACTTTCAGCATTAGACAGATCTTCCAGATAGAAAATCAACAAAGAATCATCAGACTTAATCTACACTGTAGAACAAATGGATCTAATACATATTTACAGAAAATTTTATCCCATGGCTGCAGAATATTCATTCTTTTCCTCAGCACATGGATCATTCTCAAGGATAGACCATACGTTTGTTCACAAAACAAATCTTAAAACGTTAAAAAATGTAAAGTAATATCAAGCATCTTGTCTGACCATGATGAAATAGAAATTAATAACAAAAGGAATTTTGGGAACTATACAAATATATGGAAATTAAGCAATATGCTCCTGAATGACCAATATAGGTCAATGAAGAAATTAAGAAGGAAACTGAAAAATTGGTTTCATTATATTGAAACAAATGATAATGGAAACACAACATACCAAGACCTGTAAGATACAGCAAAAACATTACTAAGAGGGAAGATTATAGCTGTAAGTGCCTGTATCAAAAGAAGAGGAAAAATTTCAAATAAACCATCGAGTGATGCATCTTAAAGAACTAGAAAAGCAAGAGCAAATCAAACCCCCAATTAGTAGAAGAAAAGAAATAATAAAGATCAGACAAGAAATAAATAAAACTATATTTTATTTATATAAAAAATAAAGAAATACAAAATATAAATGAAGCAAAAGTGTTTTTCTTAAAAAAAAAAGATAAATGAAATTGACAAACCTTTAGCCACACCAAGGAAAAAAGAGAGAGGCTGGGGGCTGTGGCTCACGCCTGTAATCCCAGAACTTTGGGAGGCCAAGGCAGGTGGACCACGAGGTCAAGAGATTGAGACCATCCTGGTCAACATGGTGAAACCCCGCCTCAACTAAAAATACAAAAATTAGCTGGGCATGGTGGTGTGCGCCTGTAGGCCCAGCTACCCTGGAGGCTGAGGCAGGAGAATGGATTGAACCTGGAAGGCAGAGGTTGCAGTGAGCCAAGATTGCACCACTGCACTCCAGCCTGGCAACAGAGCGAGACTCTGAATCCAAAAAAATAAATAAGTAAATGAAATAAAGAATAATGAATAAGGAAAAAAGAGAGAAGATCCAAGTACATAAAATCAAAAATGAAAAAGTAGACATTATTACAACTGATACTGCAGAAATTCAAAGGATCATTAGCAGCTACCATGAGCAACCATATGCCAATAAATTAGAAATTCTAGAAGAAATGGACAAATTCCTAGACACATACAACCTACCAAGATTGAACCATGAAGAAATCCAAAACCTGAATTGACCAATAACAAGGAATGAGGATTGAAGCTGTAATAAAAAGTCTCAAAAGTGACCAAAGTGTTTGAAGATACTTAACCATGTTCATGTATTGGAAGTCTCAACATAGTGAAGATGGCAAGTAGTTATGGATAGCTAATAGGGATTGGCGGAGGGGGTAGCATGTGAATGTGGCTATACATGGGTGACAAGAGAGAGCCTTGAAGTGATGGCACAGTTCTGTATGTCAATTGTGGTTGTTGTCATTACATGAAGCTGCATGTGTGATAGAACTTTATAGAATTATACACACACATAAAGAGGTGCTTGTGAAAATGGTAAGATCTGAATAAACTTTGTGAATTGTACTATGTCAATTTCCTGGCATTAATATTTTACGATCATTATACAAGATGTTACCATTGTGGGTGCTGTTGAAGGGTGATTGTGGAATCTCCTTGCAACTTCCTACAATGTTCTTATTATCTGAAAATAAGCTTAAAATTGTAATTAATTCTATCACACTTTTACAATAACAAATAAATAATTTCATATTACACATAAAAATAATTCTTAGCAGTTTTCTCAAAAGTTACTCCAGTTATCTATCTCATTTACTTTTAAGTATTTTATGGTGTCCTAAGTCTAGCTATTATCACCAGCTGTCTGATGGCTTCCCCAAACTCACAGATAGATAAAGTTACTAGTGAACCCTGAATAGGACATAAGAGAAACAATTAATGCATGTGGAAGTGTTGTTGTAAACCTTGAACTATAGTAAAATGACTAAATATTACTTAACTTATGCTTTCTGATTTCTATCCTGATATTCTATTATATTTTTGATGGCCTTAACTTTAACTTTCAGACAAAGAGAATTATGATCTGTCCTGTCACTGAACCTACATACTTAATCTCGAAAAACCTTCACCCAAGGGATTTTTTTTAAAATTCAATCTGGAAGCTTAACTATCGCCTAACATAACCTTTCTGAAGAAAGATTTTTCTCCGCAGTTTGTTCCTTTGAATATTTTCAAACTTTCCTTTAGGTTCATTTTACATTATTTTCTGTAAGTTAAAGAGAAATTTTGTTTCATTTGGTCCCAGAAAAATGTGCCTTCAATCTTATTTGAATAAATAAGCTCTTATCTCTCCATTTAAATTACTCTGAGGTACATGAAGAGTTTCAGTCTTGCAAGAGTAGTATAGTTGCTGAAAGTAACCATGTTGTCATATAATACATTCACCGTGCTTTAGTGAACTTGAAAGTATTATATTGTTAGATGACAAAAATGATGAAAGAACATGCAGAGAGTTCATGCAGAAAATCATCTTTGCCGATAAAATAAACATGAAGCAAATCTAACATGCTAGGTAAATACCTAACCATGGCTGAGTAAGCCTGGCTCTGGGAGTGGGCATAGTGCAGCAAATTAATTTTGCTGATTCAGTGGACAAATGTGAGCCAGGGCCAAATGAGAGTCACTTAGTGTAGATCTATGATTGTTTTCCAGGCAAAAGTTACCGAAGATTTTTAATTTTCTCTTTCTACTTACTCCAGAACAAAGCAAAACAAAACAAACAAAAAAATTTCAAAGACAAATTTCATAAAGCCTCTAATATATAGAAAAAATAGTTTATTTTTACAAAATTAGAGTTGAGTTGAAAATTTTATATTTAAAGATATAGAAATCAAATATCTAGGGTCTTAAAGGCATCTTGATCTTTTACATCTATCTAAAGAGAGTTATAATAACAGTATGGCTTATGGAAAATAAATGTTAGTTTTGGCTATCTCATTGGAGATCCCCATGGTTTACAAAGAGGGTAACCTTTAATATTTTATCTCTCTTCTGTATAATTTTTACTTCTCAGGATTTTGGTTTTAAAAAAATTGAATGGTATCCAAATAAATAATTGTGTGATTTCCAATTTACACAATGTAAAATTACACCTGCTTTATTATTTTGTCTTAATCTGAGATAGGTGTTCTATGAGACCATTATTCTCATCACCATTTCAAAAATAGTAAAATTAAGAGCCACCAAAAGAAATATGTCCTATGTCCCTTCACTAATATAGGACAGAGTTGAAGTTCTAACTCTTAGACTTGTCTGAAACCATAGCCCATGCTGTTTCTCTTCTATTCTGCTGCATAAATGAACACTGTATTCCTTGTAACAGAAATGTCTCTGAGTACACCAGGGAGAAGTTTCTCTCTACCTAGAAGCCCTAAAAAGTCCTTGAAAGCCGTTTTTTCCTTTATCTAATTAATCTCAGTAGTCTAGGAAGAGGACTAAATATAAAAAGAAGAATTGAAAATTAAATAAATCTTTCAAAATCTAGGAATGCAGTGTATTGCTTCTCCTCTACCACTGATACTTACTTTAAACAGTGTTGTTATGCCATACTAAGTAGGTATAAAAAATCAGAAGGCTTATTAAAAAGTAAGCCAGGGATTTCTGTCATGGATTTTACGTGACATAAAGTATCACTGTATTGGAAGGGAGGATAGAAGCTTGATTCATCTGGCTTATCTTCTCAGTCAATACTTTCCCTTAATAACAACACTGACTTCCAATGAAGTGCATGATATTTAGCTTTTACATTATTTAATTTATGGAAATAAAATAAATAATATAGTTTGGTTATTATCCATACTTTAAGAGGTATCATTATCCATACTTTTAGATAAGGACCCTAAAACTCTGAAAGGTTAAGCAATTTAACCAACAGCATCAGCTTGGAGTTGATAATGCTAAGATTTATGTTCAGGTTTCTCTAATTCTAAGCCTAGGTTCTAAAAAATCATGCTTAGATGCCCAGTTTACCTCTTGGGTGGTGGTTTAAGGTTTTAACTCAAGGAGTTAAGGCTCAGAGGGCACAGACCAGTGGGTGAGACCGCCTCCTCCTTATTCCAGTGAGCTAGGCTCAAGGCCAAGGGTTCAGGGTGCCCTGGGTTGAGGAAATGGGCTTCTACCACGGTCTGCCTGGAAGGCAGGGCTACCACCCTGGTGAGCGTGAAGGACAGATAATCCAGCCAAAGGGGGATTGTTCTCGAGCTTTAAAATATAATGGAATTGGACCTGCTAGGTTTTGGATTTGTTGGAAACCTTGACCCCTTTCTTAGTCCTCATTTCTCTCGTTTGGAATGGCAATGATTATGACTATCTTATGCCTGTCCCACCATTGCATGAAACAGATAACTTGTCTGCTTTTATAGATTCACAGCTGAAGGGGCCTTTTGCCTCAGTATGACTCATACCTCCAGCTCCACCCATACTTGCATTAGATGATATGTAGGTGACGTTTTGGACTTAGAGTTTGTATGGGATGGGGTTTATGTATTTTTTATATGAGAAAGACATGAATTTGGGAGAACCAGACAGTGGAGTGTTATGGGCTGAATTGTGTTCCCCTGCAAATTTGTAGGTTGAAGTCTTATCCCCTAGTGTTTCATAATGTGGCCGCATTTGAAGATAGAGTCTTTATAAAGACAACTGAATTAAAATGAGGTGATATAGGTGGGCCCTAATCCAATACTACTGGTGTCCTTGTAAGAAAAAGAAATTTGGACACAGATACAGAGAGGACTCATGGAGAATAACACCATCTAAAAGCCAAAATAAGAAGACTGGAACAAATCTTTTCTTTGTGGCCCTCAGAAACAACCAACTCCACTGACAACTTGATCTTGCACTCCCAGCTTCCAACACTGTGAGACCACAAATTTCTATTGTTTAAGCCACCCAGTCTGTGGTACTTTGTCACGACAGCCCTAACAAACTAACACACCACTCAAAATGATAAATCTTCTCTGCACCTGATTTCACACAAGATGCACGAGGTTAAAAATAGTCTCAAACACGTGATTATCTGTCCATTTCTGAGAACATGCAGTTATGTTAGTGTTCCTTTTTGAAGCCAATAAAATGTCAAAATGACTTTATTTGTATACTTTTCTTTTTTAGAGTGTCTCTGAAAGTTAAGCAGAAACAATTATAAAGGCATGCATAATATGGGTAATGAAAAAAAAGACTATCTGCCTTTGAAGCTGGTGGATCAGAATTATAGATTTTTAGATCTAGAAAACATTTGAGAATTTCATTCCAAGCTGATATTATACAATGTTCTTGGCTCAAACCTTTACTTTAGTAACAAGTAAATGTTAATTTCTGCTATTATAAAAATAAAATACTACTTATAACTTTATTCCATTTTTCATCATTAAAAACCCTCTTCCTAAATTCCATTCAGTAAATGCTTCTTGTTCATCAATAAGATAGAAATAAATCTCTTCAAAATACAATACGCTAAACATGAGCGCATCATGAGGAAGCTTTTTTGGGTGAAAGGGTAGGTAGCCACAAAAGAGTTCATAATTCCAGAACTTTATGAGGGAACCAAACTACTTTTTAAAGGCTAACTCACCATATAGAAAAAAATTCTACACTTTCTATTATTTGGTTATTTTAAGCATAATCATTTATGGTAAACTCAATTGGTACAAAGTGTTTTAACTTTAAAAATAATACAACTTTTTTAACTAAGGAACTGAAAAACATCTTTAGGATGGACAAGTTAACAGAATAGTTTCTGTACAGAATAAGCTACACTTGAAAATGAAACATCCTCCACCTTGGTGCAGTATGTCCTGCAGGCACACTTCTGGAGGGTGGAACGTTACAGGGCTCCTAAGCATACTCACTCTGCACCCAGAATCTTTGGTGATGTGAACAATCTGCCTACTGTGGATAGCGGCCCTCTTTTTGAATTGCTTAATTCTAGATTCCTGTACATTTTGAAATGTACAAGATCTGTTGCTCCCAAATTGTGCATCTTGTGGTACTTTTTCTCCACGCTGTCTACTTTTAAATTTAGAGTAGTTATCATGAGTCGGCTCTCTCTAAAACTCTGCCCTAGCCCTCTCTCTTGGTTTCTATACCCATGTGTTCTGTAACCCACTTGATATTTCTATTTGAATATGTAATATATAGCTATGTTAATGCAATATGTCAAAAATTGAACTTTACTATTCCCCCATAACTCCTGTTTCCCTATTCAAAAAAAAAATATTCTACTCCTACTCCCCTAGTGTTTTATATACCAGGGAATATCATTGTAACTCAGGAAGCTTTTCATACTGTAAACATGTATATCACCTAATTTCCCCGCTCTCTACTCCCATATCCATCCATCTCCATTTTTATTATATTATGAAAATATTGAAGAGGATTTTTTTCCTTTTTTTTCCTTCTCAAATTCCACCTCCACAGTTTCGGTCATTAGCATCTATTCCCAGAATTATTGTGATATCTTTGAAAGTGTGTTCTAGCTTTTCATTTTGGTTTCCTTCCTTCTATTTTTCATATCGAATTCATGCTGATATTCCCAAATAGAAAATCTGCTTTGTAAAAATGTCTTTGCTTCAAGTCCTTGAACTTGCTATCCTTAACATGAGTTCCAATGTTCTGAATGAACACAACACAGTCATTCATTATTTGCCCCTACCCTTTCTTTCATTTTTTACTACTTCCTGTCAAGTAAAGGTAACTGCAGCTATTAGATTTTTGTACACGCTTGTGTATCTTTAAAAGACTTCATGTTTTCTCTCTCCTCAATACTTACTACTTCTCTAGAACATTTTCCTCTCCTCTCCCTCATCAGCAGCAACTTAATCTGAATAACTTTTACATACTCTTTGGAAATCATATTTGAAGTGTGATTAGAAATAAAATTTTTCCTGATTCTCTAACTCAGAATTTAGTATACCAGCAAGGTGCTCCACTAAGGACCTTGTAGTTACTTCAAATACAACACTTGTGAGATATATTGCTATTTTTGGTTTACTTCTATAAGGTCTTTGCTGGAAAAGAATATTATTTTGCTTAATTCATATATTCAGAAACTGTTGTGCTCCTTGGCACCTAGTAGATACTCAAAAATATTTGTTAAAAGCTTAGAAAATAATTGTCCTTTATCTAGCTTAAATCCCTTCCAGTTCACTTGACCTTAATCTAGTCTTCAGCATTAGATAAAATATTTTCTTGGAGCTTTTGGAATTGTTTGCTAATATATTACAACAAACGTGAATGCCTGAAAAGCTGTGACCTAGGAATTCAGATATCCTAGTATTCACAGTGTATATGTATTTGTTCATTCAATTGTCAGATATCATTGAACTTTAATATGTACAAAATCTAAGTTGGGAGTAGACATACAGGGTAATACAGATAAAATTGGATCAATTATCAAAGTGTATATAGCAGCTACAGTCTAGATATTAATGTAGATGACTCCATTAATAAATACTGAAAAATATTTGATATATTTATCTGAATTATATTAAATTGTTGATGGTTGCTAAAATTGCTGATTACTTTTTGTTCTAAACGTAATACTTTTAATGGTTTCAAGCTAATGTAGTGCCTGTAAATTTGAGAACTGTTATAAAATATTTGTCTACATATGTTCCTCTGTAAATAAATTTCAGAATATATAATGTTAGCAAAAGTAGAAGTAAGGAATCATAATTTTCCCTCAGGTTATTATCATATATATATATACATATGCAAGTAAGTGAACATTTATCACATAACATGTGCTTGCCACATAGATAAAATACATGAATTTATGAATTTCACCTGTCATCTTCAGTGCAAATATATTTATGAAAATATACAAACTCAAACAACATGCTTGTATTTGTACTTTATTTTAGTCACACATTAGCTGTATTATTTTGGATAGTAACCTTAAAACCTTATTTCAAATACTCAATTCATGCACACATAGAAATTCCTTTCATCCATCACTCAACCAGGGTCTGCAGGACAGACCCAGCACTGTCATTACATTCTTCTTGCATGACATATTTGTCCCACTCTTTGCCCCAGCATAGGTAAAACTTTGTAACCAGGGCATTGAATATTTTTCTCAGTCCAAATCAATATTGAGATGTTATCTCAGAAAATAGTTTAAAAACGAATTACTTCCTTAAAAACTATTTATTTTATAAACTCAATTCTCAGATGCCATGCTCATTCGGCAGCAGCTCATCTCAGACTCTGATGCCTGAGCTTCAAGTAATGGTCAATTCCATTTTCTCCTTATTTTTTGCTAGTAACTGGAGGAGCACATTTCACACAACTTATGACAAGCAAGTCATCAAATGGCAACTTTCCTGTTCCAGAGGAACAATACAACTGATCTAAACAGAGAGGCTAGAGCTGTCCTGGACTACAGCGCTGGGGTTCACCTCACTATCACAACATACAGAACAGGATGCCAGGCCTCAAATACCTATGCAATAATTTAAGCAGGAGAGGGCTTTAATGAGACCCAACAATTAATCACAACCTTCAGATGTACAAACCAGCATCCAGACATATAGACTATGGCCGTCCTATGTTCACAATTGTCATTGTAATTAGAAGTAGTACAATTTGGCCAGGCGCGGTGGCTCACGCCTGTAATCTCAGCACTTTGGGAGTCCGAGGCAGGCGAATCAAGAGGTCAGGAGATCGAGACCATCCTGGTTAACACGGTGAAACCCTGTCTCTACTAAAAATACAAAAAAAAAAAAAATTAGCTGGGTGTGGTGGCAGGCGCCTGTAGTCCCAGCTACTCGGGAGGCTGAGGCAGGAGAATGGAGTGAACCCGGGAGGCAGAGCTTGCAGTGAGCTGAGATGGCACCACTGCACTCCAGCCAGGGCGACAGAGCGAGACTCCATCCCCCAAAAAAAAAAAAAAAGAAGTAGTACAATTTGTTTTGTGAAAGTGAAAAATGGTTCCAATTTTCACCACTGTTTTGCCAAACCTTTAATGTATAAATCATCTGAAGCGTCAAACATATACATATTGGAAAATCTCTTTAAAAACCAGAAGACTTTTTATATTTAAAAAGAAGATCAAGATATATACCAAGTTGTAAGGATTAGATACAATATATAAAAAGTGTTCAGCACTGTCCAGATTAATGGTAGATTGGTTTCCTATGTTGCATTGAATGTGTAAAAACAAAACAGAACAAAACAAGAAAGCGTTTTTCTGATACACTTTTATTGATTTTTCTCTTAGTGTGCTATTTGTATTGCCTATTCCTTTCCTTTTCTGTGTATATTTTTTAGTTATCTTCCTTGTGGCCACCATGGAGTTTATGGTCATCATAAATTTAGAACAACCATGCATAAATTGATACCGATTTAGCCTCAATAGCATACATTAATTCTGCTCATTATAAAAGCATCTTCCTCCCTCTTTATGGTTGTTATTTTTCAAACAAAATATTTATATATTGTGTGCCTGTCAACATAGATTATAATTATTTATGAATCAGCTGTTAAAAATATGTAGGAAACAAAATGAAGAATAATAGACAAAAAGAAGAATAATAATAGTTTTTATATTTATCTAGGTTGTTACACTTACCAGTGATCTTTATCTCTTTGTATGGCTTTGAGTCAATGTTTGGTGTCATATTTTTTCAGACTGACAGATTCCCTTTAGCTGTTATTATAGGGCGGGTCAATTAGTTAGGCACATCTTTAACTTTTGTTTATCTGGGTATGTCTCAGTATCTTCTTCATTCTTGAAATAGAGTTTTTCCAAACATAGAATTTTTGGATAAATTTCATTTACCTTTCAGCACTTTAGAAGCATCATCTCACTGCCTTCTTGTCCACATGGTTTGTAATGTTTCTTAGTGTAGATATTGTTTTTAGTTTATCCTGTGTGAGATTTATTGAGCTTCTTCAATGTCTAGATTCATATTTTTATCAAAGTTTTATCAAGATATTTTTGGAATTATTTATTCAATTATTTTTTTCCGTCCCTTTCTTTTTTGCTCTTCTTCTGGAACTCCATTAATATTAGTACTAATTTAGTATGCTGGATGATGCATCATAGGTCCTTTAGGCTCTCTTCATGTCATGTATCTTTATTGTTTTTCATCCCGCTTCTCAGACTGATAATATAAATTACACTAATTTCAAGTTTGCTGATTCTTTCTTTGCCTGCTCAAATCTGTCATTGAAACTCTCTAATGATTTTCCTTTTTGATTTCAGCTAACTTACTTTCAACTCCTAAATTTCTCTTTTGTTCACTTTATAATTTCTATCTCTTTTTTTTGTATTCTATGTTCATACATTTTTCTGCTGATATTCTTTAATTCTTTGTGCATTATTTCTTTCACCTGTTTGAACATTTTTAAGACAGCTTTCAAGTTTTAAGAAAACTTACAGTTTTCATCTAGTAGGTTCAAGGTATGGGCTTCTTAAAGGATGGTTTCTATCAAATTCTTGTTTTCCTTAAAATGAGTCATTATATACTCTTTTTTTGTATTATTTATAAATTTTTGTAAAGAATTGAAAATTTTGGGTATTGTAATTGTTAACTCTGGAAATCATATATTCTCCTTTCCTCAAGGACTGTTATTGTTTCCTGATTAATATTACAGTTGTCTGTTGAATGTCTTTACAAAATGATTTTTGCAAAGACTATATTTCTTGCTATGTGTGGTTACCGAAGTCTCTGTTCCATTTCTCCATGGTCAGGCCAGTGACTTGGCTGAGATTTACTTAAATTCATAAACTCAATTAAAAAAAGAGAAAAAGAAAGAAAAACAAATAAGAGCATTCCATCTTTTAAATTCCTTTAATCAATCCTGCAAGGAAAGTCACTTTCTGATAGTTGAATCAATGATCAGCTTCTATGTCATCCCCTCAGCAAAGCACCATATCCATCAAAACTCAAAACCCCAGTTTATGGAGGGCAAGCTCCCCATTGTTCACTCTGGTACAAGCAAGCCTCACCAAGAATGTAGGGTACCATTCCTTTATATTTCTACTACAGAGTTGGGAGCTAGGAAACTGTACCTACTACAAAAAATGCTAAAATTCACAAATATTTTTCTTCTTCATCAAGCAGACATTTTGATGTTACAAGTGTTCAACAAGACTTCAGAGGTCTCAAAATAGTTGATTCAGACAATTGTTGTGCTAAATAGTTGCTTTAGGAGAGGGATGGATTCCTAGAACTTCCTACTCTACCTTCTGCAAAGTCAAAGATGCGAATTTTTATGCCTCTTATTTTCTTTTATTCTTTGCATTATTTATTTATTTGTTTTGATAAGCTTTATTTTTAGAGTAGTATTAGCTTCATAACATACAGAGAATTTCCATACCCCCTTCCCCCATAAATGCGTACCTTCACCACTACTGACGTTCTACACTGCAGTAGTACACTGGTTACAACTGGAGAAACTACACTAACACATCATCACCCCAAATCCATAGTATTAGGGTTCATTCTTGGTATTCTGCATTCTATGGGTTTTGACAACTATACAATTATGTGACTCACACATAATAGTTTTCACTGTCCTAAAAATCCTCAGCGTTCTGCCTATTATCCTTCCCTCTTTCCAAATGCCTGGCAAACACTGATCTTTTTACTGTGCTCATAGTAAGCCATGCCCATGGCTTAATAGCATATTTTTTTTTAGTGTTGAATAATATCCCACTGTCTGGATACACCAGTTTCTTTATTCATTCACTTAATGAAGAACATAGTGATTACTTTCATGTTTTGAAAGTTATGAACAAAGCTGCCATAAACATCTGTGTGCAGTTTTTGTGTGGATATTACTTTTTAATTCATTTGGGTAAATACCAATGAGCAGAATTACTATATGTATGGTAAAAGTCTATTTAATTTCATGAGAAACTGACAAACTGCCTTCCAAAAGGCCACACCATATGCCTTCACACCAGCAATGAATGAGAGGCCCTATTGCTCCACATGCACATCAATATTTGGTGTTGTCAAGGTTTTGGGTTTTGGCCATTCTTATGAGTGTATAGTGGTGTCTCGTTGTTTTAATTTGTATTTACCTGCAGCATATGATGTTAAACATCTTTTGTATGTGTATTCACCCTCTGTCTACCTTCTTTGATGAAGTTTTGCTCATTGGATTGTTGGCTTTCTAGTTAACAAATTTTAATATTTCTTTGTATGTTTTGGATGGCAGTCCTGTGTCAGATGTGTCTTTTGCAAAATTGTTCTCCTAGTCTGTGGCTTATTCTCTTGACAGTGCCTCTCAAAGGGGAGAAGCTTTTTTTTAATGTAGCTTTGCTTATTATATCTAAAAATTGATTGCCATATCAAAAATTAGGTAGATATTTTCTTATGTTATCTTCTAGGAGTCTTATCATTTTGCATTTTTCTTTTTTTTTTTTTTGAGATGAAGTCTCACTCTGTCCCCCAGGCTGGAGTGCAGTGGCGCGAACTCGGCTCACCGCAAACTCTGACTCCCAGGTTCATGCCATTCTCCTGCCTTAGCCTCCGGAGTAGCTGGGACTACAGGGGACCGCCACCATGCCCAGATAATTTTTTGTATTTTTATTAGAGACGGGTTTTCACCGTGTTAGCTAGGATGGTCTCGATCTCCTGACCTCATGATCCGCCCACCTCGGCCTCCCAAAGTGCTGGGATTACAGGCATGAGCCACAACGCCTGGCCCCATTTTGCATTTTTCAATATGGCCTATGTTCTATTTTGAGTTAATTTGTGTGACCTTATTCATTTTTTATGTGGATTCGCAGGTTTTCCAGTATTATTTGTTGAAAAGACAATTTTTTCTCCATTATATTATTTTTGCTCCTTTGCCAAACATAATTTAATTGTATTTATGTAGATCTGTCTTGGGATCTCTATTCTGTTCCATTAATCTATTTGTCTATTATTTCACCAATACCACACTCTCTTCATTCCTGAAGTTTTATAGTCAGCTCTTGAAGTCTGGTGTTGTCTGGCCTCCAGCTCTGTTGTTCTCAACACACAACAATGTTGTGTTGGCTATGCTGAATTTTAGGATCAGTTTTTTGATATTCATAAAATTACTCAATGAAATTTTTATTGGAATAAATTGAATCACTAGATTCATTTGGGGAAAACTATTTCTTGACAATATTGAGTCTTCATATCCATGAACAGAACTACCTCTTCAGGCTTTTAGTTTTTCTTTCTTTTATTACTTTTTCAACTTTTATTACTTTTTCAACACATTTTGTGCATTTTAGAAATTGGTCTGTGAGTTCATGTTTTTAATACCTGAATCTCCTTCCTGTGGATCATGAGCTGCCTTTGCCAAGTCTCCTATAAATAGTACCTAAAAATTGCATTGATTTTTTTAAGTATATGTTATGTTTGAATTTATCTCACTTTTATGTATAATTACTTGTATTTTAGGAATTATGAAACTATTTTTGTACTGTCTTATACTTTTTCATCCTAGTTGTTCCTTTCTTATATTTAATGACAGATACATATTTATATTTCCTAACTTAAAATGACACTGCTTAGGTTATTAAAATAAACATATTTATAACATAATGTGGGAGAATTGCAAAAACCAACAAAGGAGAATTAAAAAACAAATTCCCATATATAGATATACTATATATGGTATTTTAATATTTATAATATATATCATACATTTTTATATAAAAATAAAATTTGTATAGATATGCATAGATTTTATTTTTATGTTAATTAATTTACTGAAGTTTTTTTCTATGCACACAATTCTTTCTCCTGTATGTTCTCTATGTAAATAAACCCTTATGTATTTGTTCCCATAACAATATATATCATTTTTTTCCTGAATTTTGTCTCTTTATTTCATGAGCATTTCCACATTATTTGAAAATTCTTTCAGAATATATAATCCCCTTAAATAATCTCATAGATAATTATGGCTTTAACAGTAATATATGTGTAGATACTTAACAAATGCTCACCTTTCTTGAAACTCTAAACCTATGTATCACAACTCCCTACTCAAACTATACTTGGATTCTCAAAAGTTTTCTAAAACCCTTAAGTAAAAATTCTAACTTATTAAGCTATGATTGTGCCACTCTACTCTAGTCTGAGTGACAGAATGAGACCCTGTTTCAAATTTTAAAAAAATCTAACTTATACTGTGTTATTCCAAATGTATTCATATTGAAGTTTCCCATGTATCTTTGTTTGATGTAACCATCATTCATTATCTGAGCCATAGACTTTGAAATAATCTTTATAAACTCAAACTTATAACATTATAATCCCTTGAGAATATATTTCATTCTTTGAAAACACATTTTAAGTCAAAAACATGCTGTTAAATAAATTCTAATAGGCTTTCATGAATAACCAATATGAAATGTAGATATTTCTACACAAATAGTATTTATAATTATGAAAAATAGAAACCGTATAAATATCCAATCATAGGAAACATGGCTAAGCAAATTAGAGTGAAATTATAATTTAGGTGATTTATTGCAACATTTCCATGGGCAGAGGATAATGATAAGCTGAATTAAAGTGGTATAAATTAAAATAGGAAATAGAGGTATAAGAGAGTCTTAAAGTGGCAAATTCTAGGTCTCAGAAATAAGTTGAATGCATAAATACTTGAATGGGGTGAAAGTGGTATTTGAAAGAGAATCAAGATGATCCCTAGACTTACAAATTGGGTAACAGTAATAAGAGTGGTATCAATATGTAGGTATCTCACACATATACATACACAGGGAGAGAAAGGGGAGGCAGGGAGATTTAGTCATGCTTAAGGGAAAGTTGATGAAGTAAGAACTGAAAATTTTGCATATGACAGATTTATGAGACATCTAGGAAGAAAGATAGAGATAATCATTGTAACTACAGTTTGTCGTCAAGTGAGACATTGTGGTATCTAGGAAACTATCTTTAGGTACTCCTAAGCATAATGACTTATAAAAAGCTCAATTAATACCTCAAATACAGAAATTGGAAAGATATGTATGGAGATTATGAAGACAGTGGCAATATTAATAAGAAAATAACATTATGCCTAAAATCTTTCGTTTCCCTGATTTCTTTTCCAGACTTTTCTTGGTATTCAGAGCTTGGAACATATACACACATTTCAGCATGTAGGGAAAAAATGACTTCATAGACATGCTTTTACTAATTAATATTAGAACCAGAAGCGACCTGGCACAGTAGTTTTTAAAACTGTGTTCTCTAGAATCTCAAGGGCCACCAAAGGAACAAGAAAGAGCCAAGATATAAGATTTGAGTAAATTTTCTTCACACCACCAGAGCAATTTGTCCTTATTTCTTTTGCCTGTTGGCATCTTGCATATCTTTTATTCTACATAGATAAAGAATTAAACCACTAAAATAGATTTGAAAGTTTTCCATTTATTCAATTTCACTTTTTTCAGACAAGAAAATGGAGTATGAATAGAAAGTGAATTGTTCATCATCATACTTAAAGTAAGTGACTAATAGACAAATAACTAATGTTTTCTAATTTCAAACTAGGGTTCTTTACATATGACCTAAAATAGTTTTTTCTTAAATGTGTAAATTTACTGTTATTACATTAAATTGTTATTATCATTTTCATCATATTTTTCCAAACAAAATGAGTCATCCAGTAAAGATAGTGTAAACAAAATGCCACAAATTATAAGTAAAATGTATCTTGGAGAATTATTAAAGCATTGATTGGGTTTCGTGTTGTCAACTGCTTTCCATAATAAACCAGTGAGCTGCTGATTTAGTCATGTCATAAGTATTAGCTTACACTCTTCTAGCCAAGGAACTAATTACTATAATTTTATTTAATTTCCTCAATTTATTCCAAAACTTGCAATTCTCTATTAGACCTAGCTTGCATACTGTCTTCATCACAATGTCTGTCACTCTTTTTCATTTAAAGCTGGTATTTTTTGAGTTGGCATTTAAAACTAGCTCTCAACAATGGAAATAGGGAGAAAATAATATCCAAGCCAACTTGCAAATACAGTATGACTGGGAATATGAAAACTATGAAATTTCCTACATGGTAGGATGATCACATTAGAAGTCTCAGTGCCAAGATGGTCAGGTTATAATCCTGGTATTTATAATCACCAGCTGAGCAAACATAAAGAAAACAATTAACCTCACTGGTTGCCAGAACCCCATTCTCAGTGTAACAGGATGATCACTCTCTAAAATTGTATTTTGCTCAAAATGAACCAGTCTGTGCCTAGACACTTTCATTCTAGATTTCTCTTTAGTACTTAGTTTGCATGACTGTTAAGGACCTGTAGCATTCCAGGCCATTTTAGCTCATCAAGTATTTATGAATTTCCTAAGACTAACACAACTCTTCCAGTAATATAATATCCCCACATTTCGTTCTGTAAGCATGGATTATTTGGCAAAACGAAATAAAACAACAAAAGCAGACTGTCTGTCTATGGTTCAATGCCATGTACTGTTTGGTATGGCACAGGTTTCTGTGGCTCAAACTCCTTTCATGAGACTTTATTTAATCTCATTTATTTAAATATCAACTTGAATTTTATTATTTATTCCACACCATGGAAATACATTGTTTGAGTTAAAATGTTAGATTTTTTTAATACAAAAATTTTAAATTTATTTTACCACAGAATAAAATTAGATTAGATAGCTTAATATAAAATTATTATAGAAATAATATTGTTCACTGTATACTCTTTCTATAAAATATTCATAGTTATGTGTTTGGTTGTGTCATACACAAGGTTAGAGGTCATAGATTTAAATAGATAACATAGTCATGTGGTGCCTAATATTTTAGTCAATGACAGACAAATTATACAATGGTGGTCCCATAAGATTACAACAGAGCTAAAAAATTTCTGTTACCTAGTGACATCATAGATTTCCCAGTGGGACAAGATGTGGAGGTAGAAGAGAATAGGATTGATAATGTTGATCTCATGTAGGCCTAAGATAATGTGCATATTTAGGTCTTAGTTTTCAAGAAAAAATTTTGAATCGTAGAAAAAAATTAAAAAATAGAAAAAAGTTTAAATAATAAGGGTATAATGAAAGAAAATATTTTTTACAGCTGTACCACGTGTTTTTGTTTTAAGCTAAGTGTTATGAGTCAAAAAGTTTTTAAAAAGTTCATAAAATTAAAAAGTTACAGTAAGCTAAGGTTAATTTATTATTAAAGAAAGAAAAATATTATTAATTTAATATAGCTTAAGATTACAGTGTTTATAAAGTCCTTAGTTGTGTACAGTCACACCCTAGGCCTTCACATTCACTCACCACTCACTCATTTATTCACTCAGAGCAATTTCCAGTACTACAAGCTCCATTCATGGTAAATGCCCTATAAAGGTGTACCATTTTTTCATTCATACCATATTTTTACTGTGCTTTTTCCATGTTTAGATATGTTTAAATGCACAAATGCTAACCACATGTTACAGTTGCCTACGGTATTTAGTACAGTGACATACTGTACAGGTTTTCAGCCTAGGAACAACACACCACACCACATAGCCTAGGTGGATAGTAGGCTATACCATCTAGGATGTTTATGTAAGCACATTCTGTGATGTTCAGACAACAAAGAAATCCTTTATTGACGCATTTCTCAGAATGTATGCTTTTCATTAAGTGATAAATGACTGCATTTTAGAACCTGTGAACCTCAGGGTGCATATCTGCCTTAATATCCGGGAAATTAAAGTTTACTGCTTAATTTAGTCAATCTCAAAAAAAATTAAACCAGCAATTATTTTACACAATTTGTCATTTTCTGTTCTAACACTCTAACGTGATAGATTTTGACCAACCTATCTTCTAGAAAGAATGTGAGTATAAAACCTGGTTATTCAATGAAAGTGCCGATAATTTTCACAAATCATTCTGTTGAGACATTACATTGCTCAATTATGAACTTACTATGGGCACTTACTACATGAACATTCTTTCTAATTCAATGCATTATGCAATTTATACAATATAAGAAGAGTAAGATTAACAGCATAAGAAAGAAAATAGTCATTCAATAAAATAAAATAATTTGGAATCAGAACTGAGACTATTCGAGGAACTCCTACAGACCAAATATTGGTGATAGTAAGCACTACTTTTAAAAATATGGTTTGTCCTAGGGTCATTTGGACAAAATTAAAATATTAAGAACACTTTGCAACATTTTAATCACATAATCCTGTCAATAAATAAGCACCCCCACACTTCTATTTACCAACTCATACTGGCCCCATTAGAAACACTTTTCTGTAGAAGATTTAGGACCAGGTTAAAATTATAAATTAAAATAGCACAGGGAATGGAAATAGATTGTGCAGCCAAACATAAAGATAAATTTTCTCATTATTTGCTTCCCAATGTACATGTGCATGCATTCCTTTAAGAGTCTGAATAGCTTGTAATTTAATATCTATGAACATTTATAAATGCTGTTAGACTATAATGACACCTTTCACTCTGAATTATAGCCAATTTATGTATCTGAAATTAGAGAAGCTCAGCTTAAAAAGAAATAATCTCTTGAGTGTTGCAGAGTATATAATAGCTTTTCCAAAGATAAAATGAAACAAAGCAAACACATTTACTACAGGAAAATATAATCAAAACTGTTACATGACATCCAGAGTTTTGATTCTATGGCTATTGATCATTGAAAAGCCTGGAATATAACCTTTTTTGGCAACAAAATTTAACTAATTTGTTTTCCAGAAATATCACAAGTTCGAAACCCCATGGTTTAATAATTTAATAGTATTTTGTTTGTTTGTTTGTCTGTTTTTGTTTTGTCTCAGCAAAGATAGCCTTCAGGCCACCAGATGGTATTCAATTAAAATAAATTGTTTCTTAGCTTTTATTTTAATTAACTTCAATTAATATTATTGAGCACATTTTTTGAATACTCACCAAATCCAGGAGTTTCAAAGAAAAGTTTTGTATGACCTTTTCCCTTTGTGATATAAAGCAGAAAATTTCCATACAATACGGTAAATGCCATGATGAATGTATGCACAAGGAGAAAACACCAAGGAGGGATTGCCTCACCGAATTAGGAGGTTTAGGAAACAATTTTTGGAAAGGATATTTGGTTGAATCTTGAGAAATGACTAGGCTTCCCACGTTAAAAAAGAGATTAGATCCGGCCCGGTGGCTCACACCTGTAATCCCAGCACTTTGAGAGGCCGAGGCGGGGATATTACCTGAGGTCAGGAGTTCGAGATGAGCCTGACCAACATGGAGAAATCCCGTTTTAGCTGGGCGTGACGGCATATGCCTGTAATCCCAGCTACTCGGGAGGCTGAGGCAGGAGAATCGCTTGAACCTGGGAGACCGAGGTTGCGGTGATCCGAGATCCCGCCATTGCACTCCAACGTGGGCAATAAGAGGGAAACTCTGTCTCAAAAAATTTAAGAAAAGAAATAAGAGAGAGAGAGATAAGAGAGATAGAGATCGGAAAAGTAGAGCATTTCAGAAAAGGAGAACTGAACAGTTAGAGACTCTCATACATTGAGTAGGACTGCAAAATGTTTTGGTTTACTGGAGAATAAAGTTGAAAATGCAGATTGTTGAGAGACAAAACCGGATAGAAAGGTAGAAGCCAGACTGTGAAAGCCTTGCACGCCATATTTAAGCTTGGGCTTTATCTTGAAGTGAATGGGAGATATAAAAGAAATTAAACCCTGGGGATACTAGGAAGATTGTCCTTGAAGCAAGGCAGTTCTATGATAAAGAAGTGGTTTGGGGACAAAAATCAACAGTAAAGAAAATTAGTTTCTGTCAAGCATGTGGTTAAAAAAATCTATTAATTCTATAAATCTACTGAGGCTAAAATTAAAAAGTCTGAAAACTAATTGTAGTGGCCATACGATCTAATTCTACTTGTTATATAATGATAAAGTTTGCCTCTGTGGTTCACATTCATATAGAATGGCATTTTGACTTCACCGAACCCATTTGAATAGTTCACCAATGACAGCCAAGATTTAGCATGAATAGACCTTGTATAAAGAGGTTCATCATTATAATCTACATACTCTGCAGGCTAAAATGAGAGGCCCTCATTCTAAAATTTATGGCTGGCTCATATATTTTATGGAGTTAGTCATGCTCAGCCTCATGAAATCTGGGCTGTGTCTGAGCACTACAGATCCTTAGCAGTGAAACTGTTTTCTGAAAAGTTCAAATTATTGCTAGGCTAGCTATGTCATCTTGCATAAAGAGAAATCATCAGGAACAGTTCTCTAAATAGCAAAGTGTCTCAGGTGTTTGAGTGTTTTCTTGTTCTCACTGAATCTGGAGGCTTAAAATGATTACAATAATTTAGTCTTTCATTTATTTAATCATCCATCCATTAATTAATTTATTCATTTCACAAATGTAGAACCTTTCTCTGTTAGGCATTTTTCTAGGCACCTAGAATGTAGAGTTGAAAATTCAAAACTATCTTTAAAGTTTCAGCAACTCATTAATAAAATTCTGAACTTTCTTTGCCATTGTTGATGCTCAAAGCAGAAAAAAAAACTGAAAAATTTCCTAAATATACACAACACGTGGCTATAAGAAATATCATTAAATTTATAATCTCTCCTTAATATTTTTAGTGATCCTCCTTTTTACTGTCTTTTCTTGACTCTATATTCCAATCTTGCTAGCCCTGCAAAAATGAGCCACTGTTATGGTGTCCAGGTTTTAGCCACTAGTTTAATACTTCTATTCTGGTACACTGAGATCTCATTTTTGATTCACACTGTGAGTGAAGAAGGTTGAAAAACATCTACATAAGCAGAAGATAGAAAAATGCCTGCTATATGCTCAGTATATTACAAAATATATTCACCTATGACATTAAACTTTATATTCATAATCTAATGGGTATGGATTATCATCCAGGCTGATAGATGAAAACAATGAATTTATCTAAGATTAAATCTAAGATTTGTCTAAGATCACCCATATTGAAAATGTCAGACCTTGTATTAAACATGGGTCTTTGTGTTATGGAAGTTTGCTGCTGATGTCAATGCTTTCAGTTATTCATTCAAGTTTTTTACAGTTTTTAATTTTGATTTGTACACAAATTCCTGAATCCCGATTTGTCATTCCATTAATGTTCACCCCATAGGCACTGAAAATGGACACTGACCTGAAGTTTTTCTAATTATGTTCAGCAGTTATCTGGAGCCATACAAGTATAAAAGATTGGGGCTTGATAGAACCTGTTGTCAAAATAGTGATATTATGGTTGGAAAATGTAAATTTTTAGGAAGCACGTGGAAGAACTGCAATGCAAACTTACTTTTTTATTAAATACACATGCATATAAAGGATAACTGCATGAAATACTATACAACTAAGAATACAAACAGAATTTGTATTCTGTGGAAGGTGTCAGACAGGTGCATTTATAATTATATATTTGATAAACATTATCCTCAATCTTCATTTCAGTGCTCTTTCCAGGTTGCCACTGCAATATTCATTTTATCGTCCAATTTTTCTTTGTTTATTTATTCATTTGAGACAGGGCCTTACTCTGTTGCCTAGGCTGGAGTGCAGTGGTGTGATCTTTGCTCACTGCAGCCTCGACCTCCTGGGCTCAAGCGATCCTGCCATTTCAGCCTCCCCAGTAGCTGGGACTAGAGGCGTATGCCACTATGCCTGTCTAATTTTCTCTGTTTTTTTTTTTTGTTTTTTTTTTTTTTGTAAAGACGGGGTTTTGCCATATGGCCCAGACTGGTCTGGAACTCCTGAACCCATGAAATCTGCCTGCCTCGGCCTCCCAAAGTCCTGGGATTACAAGCGTGAGCCACCATGCCTGGCTCTTTCCATGTACAGAGAATAAGAAAGAAGTTGGCTGGGCACAGTGGCTCACACCTGTAATCCCAGCACTTTGGGAGGATGAGACAGGCAGATCACGAGGTCAGGAGTTCGAGACCAGCCTGGCCAACACAGTGAAACCCCGTCTCTACTAAAAATATAAAAATTAGCTGGGCGTGGTGGCGGGCACCTGTAATCCCAGCTACTTGGGAGGATGAGGCAGGAGAATTGCTTGAACCCAGGAGGCAGAGGTTGCAGTGAGCCAAGATCACGCCACTGCACTCTACAGCCTGGGTGACAGAGTAGACTCCACATCAAAAAAAAAAAGAAAAAAAGTTAAGATGTTTGCCTTATGTTACAAAAATGTGTAAGTCAAGGAAATCTGTCTAGTCTGAGTTGAGATGTTTCCATGCATTCCAGGAAAACACTTCTTAAAAAGAGCAAAGCTCCAAATTCTGGAAAATGGCAAAGTAGAAAGAACCAGTAATCTGTTGCTCCATCTAGAACACAATTATATGGCTGAATTTGTCTGACGTAACTAATTTTGGAACTCTATAGTCTGTTGAAGGCTTGCAAATTCCTGAGGAAGACGTATCCAATCAATTGTGGTTAATTTTGGTCAATTTCAGATCTTGCACAGTAGCAGTTACTCATTCCTCATACCCAGGCCCTGGGCAGTCAGTCATGCGCTCGTTCTGGGATCAGCTTGTATGCAACCACAGGATCCACAGTAAGCAAAAACAACCCTGTCCTCCAAATACAGGGGATCTGTGCTCTAACCTCTAATTGCCACTTCTAGTCACAGAGATGCAGACAAAAAGCTGGACATTGTTGAAACTCCTTTTTTCTTGGAAGCCCTTTCCCTTGACTGAAGTGGCAGCTTCCTTTGGATTTAAAAGGACAACATGTATTTCCCTTCTTTTTTTACCCTTCCTGGAGCCAGACATTAAAGACAAGAATATTCAAAAACAACAGCATATATGGGAGAAATTAGAAAGTGATTACTTATACCCAGGGTCAGAAAAAGTGCTGGCTCGGAAAAGAAGATCTGAGAAGATGTGAAAAGACCTTAAGTTTACACTTCAGCTTGATTCTTAGCACAGAGATAACCTACAACAATTAAAAAAGCAATAAACAATTAAAAAAAAAAACAGAAAACCTGGGGAAAGTGGAAAAATCTGATTTCAAGATTTGCCACCCATTAGACTCAAATGCAGAGTTTTTAAAAAGAAAAACAAAAGGCATGAAAGAAACAGGAAAGTAGGGCTCATAAAAGGAAAAAAATCAATAAAAACTATTTCTGGAAAAAGATCTGATAACAGGCCTACTAGAGAAAGACTTTCAACCACTTCCTAAAAGATGCTGAAATAACCAAAGGAAGATGTGGAGACAGTCAAGAAAATGATATACGAACAAAATGGAAATTCTAATAAAAAGATAGAAAACCTAAAAAAATGAAAAAAGAAACTCTGGAGCTAAAAATCACAATAAATGAAATAAAATGAAAAAATGTACTAGGCATATTTGAGCAGGCAGAAGAGAGAATCAATTAACCTGAAGGTTGATAATATATTATTCAATATAATATTGAAATCCAAGGAACAGAAGGGGAAAAAATGAAGGAAAGTGAGCAGAGCCTAAGAAACCTATGGAATACGATCGTGAGAACCAACATACTCATTGTCTCATTGTAGGAATTTCAGAAGAGAGAAAAAAAAAGAAAAATTAATAGCTGAAAATCTTCCAAATTTCACTATAAATATCCAAAGAGCTCAATGAACTTCCAATAAGGTGAATTTTCAAAGACACAAACTGAGATACAGTGTAATCAAGCTTTCGAAAGACAAAGAGAATCTTGAAAGCAGCAATAGAAAAGTGATTCATCACATACAGAAGGTCATTAGTAACATTATTATTGATTAGTCGATCTCCTAATAGAAAATTTGGGGGTTAGGAGGCAGTGGGCCAATGTGATCAAAGTGCTAAAAGAAAAAATTCACCCAAGATTCTTATATGTAAAAAAACTGTCCTTCAAAAGTAAGAGAAAACTTAAGACCATTTTAAAAGGTGAGTAAGTTTGTTATCCCAAGAAAGGTACAAAGATGTCCTGCAAGGTAAAATGAGAAGACATTAGACATAGTGTTATAATAACCCTCGGCCACGTGAAAAAATAAAGATCTTAATAATGATAAATACATGGGCAATTATAAAAGGTAGCATTATTACAACAATACTTTGTAACTCTATTTTTTGTTTTCTACATTATTTAAAGGACTAATTCATTAAAAAATCTAAAAGCGAGTATTATTATAACTTTAATTTGTAAACTATTTTGTTTGTTACATAATTGAAGAGGCTAATGAATTTAAAATCGTTATTTGGGGTTATTTTGGCACACAATGTACAAAGATATAAATTTGTGATATTAGCAACCAAAAAGAGTAGAAATAGAGCTGTAAAGGAGAATTTTGTATTTTATTAGAGTTAAGCTTTTATAAGCTTAAAGTGTTATAATTTTAGGGTATCAAATGTAAGCTCCATGATAAACACAAGAAAATAATTGTAAAATAAGTACAAATGAAATTAAGAAATGAATGTATACATTTCACTACAAGAAAAAATCAACTAAACACACACATACACACAAAAACAATGCAGAAAATGAGGGACAAAAAGAGCTATGAAGGCCGGGCATGGTGGCTCATGCCTGTAATCTCAGCACTTTGGGAGGCCGCTCACACCTGTAATCTCAGCACTTTGGGAGGCCGAGGTGGGCAGATCACCTGAGGTCAGGAGTTTGAGACCAGCCTGGCCAACATGGTGAAACCCCATCTCTACTAAAAATGCAAAAATTAGCTGAGTGTGGTGGCAGGTGCCTGTACTCCCAGCTACTTGGGAGGCTGAGGCAGGCGGAGGTTGCAGTGAGCTGAGATCGGACAACTGCACTTCAGACTGGGCAACAGAGGGAAACTCCATCTCAAAAAAAAACAAAAAACAAAAAAGTATGAGGCATATAGGAAACTAGTAGCAAAATTAAAAATGTAAGTCCCTCCTTATCAATAATTACTTCAAATGCAAATGAATTAAACTCTCTAGTTAAAAAACAGAAATTCGTAGAAAGGGTTAACAAAACAAAAACAAAAACATGATCCAACTATATGGTATGTATAGCAGGTTTTTAGTTATGTAGTTAGAAAGTTAAGGTTTTACTATTTTTTCAATTTTTTTTCTTTGCTTTTCCTTCTTTTCTTTTCTTTCTACCTCTTTCTACCTTTGTTTTCTTTTGGATGTCTGTTGTTAGCGTTTTGGAATTACTGACTTCTTCAGCTTCAAGTTTAGGTATATAAATTAGAAAGAAAACCTGGAGAACTCACCATTTTATTCCTTGGGTAACCCTGCAATCCCTAGCTAATTTACTTTCTTCTCTCCACATTTCAAAAATCCTGTGTTTGCTTTATGTATGATGCTCAGGTCTTTAGTTGTAAAATTTGTTTGGAAAATATTTTGGATAGATTTACTTTTGCCATTTCTTGACTTATAATTAAATTTGTAGATATGTTATTAGAAATTACCACTGGATTGGTTTTCATATTTTTAAATATTATACAGTGGACATACTCAGATAAATTTCAATTCCAAGATCATATACAATCAACATTTTGTGGGGGAACGTCATCAGAATGGGCCTGCAGATTAGTACATGCATTCGATAGTTCATTCAACACAAAAGTGCTGAGCACCTCTTCTGTTCTGGAAGAGGAAAGGATGAAGGTTCAGAGATAAAAGAAAACACTGGAAGTGTAGGCGTGTAGACATGGATATTTTCAATGCAATGCATTCATTGACATCATAGGGGTAAATACAAGGTATTCTTAGAGTTTATAGGTTCTGTACATAACTATGATGTAGAAGTGGCAGTTATTGAGAAAGAAAAGAGTATGTTTCTTCCAAACGAGGCATCTAAACTCAACTTGAAATGTGAATTATTGAAGCATAAAGGAGAATTCAAGTGAGGAGACCACAGAAACAAAGAAGTAACATGAGCATAGGTATGAAATATCAATTAATGTAGAAATTTAAGCTGTTTGGCAGGAATGAAACTTAGGTTGGAAGTGGTAAGTAAAAAATGAATGCTACTATATACAATGTTAACAAATTAAGATCAATAATTAAAAGCAGTAGGTAGACTTTTGAAATTATTCTGTTCAAAACCATTTCTACCCATATTTTCATAGAATAGTTCATACTATGAAACGATTCATAAAATGGTTCATACATATTATAGCTCATAATTACTAGGAGATTACTAAGTCAATTTAATGAGCCTAAATCAGTATCAGTATGTATGGGAATACTGGAAATCCACATGCAAAAAAAAAAAGAAGAAGAAAGAAGAAGGGGAAGGAGGAGAAGGAGGAGGAGGAGGGGGAGGAGGAGGAGGAGAAGAAGAAGAAGAAGAGGAAGAAGAAGAAGAAACCTTACACACATACAAAAATTAACTCAAAATCAAATACCTACATGCAAATGCTAAAATTATAAAACTCTTAGAAGAAAATATGGGGTGAAATCTTCCTGGCAATGGAGTTAGCAATGATTCCTTAGATATGACAACAAACGCAGAGGCAACAGAACTTATTATCTCTGGCTCTAAGAAGATGAAAGAAGAAAAAAAGGAAAAAATAGATTAGGTAGACTATGTCAAAATATAAAACTGTGCCTCAAAGATCGCAGAGTGAAAAAGCAACTCATGAAACAACAGAAAATAATTGCCAATTACATAAGTGGAAAGGGTTTAATATTCTATATAAAGAAATATATATATGTGAATTTTTCTTTTATCGACAATCCTGTCCTTTTTAGAACAACAATTCGACTTCGCATTGGGGAAACTACATACTCTATTAATTGTGTTCTTATTGGGAATATTAAATGTGGTGCTCCAACTTGTAATTAAGAGGTTAAAGCCTATGTGTCAGTGATCTCCGTCACCACCCTCAGGTTGGATGATTTTCTAGAAAGACTCACAGAACTCAGTAAAGCTTTTATATTCATAGACATGATTTATCACAGTGAAAGGATCTAGATTAAATTAGAGAAGGTAATAGGTGCATAAAACAGTACAAGAAGGTCCAAGCACAGGGTTATAATTGAGGGTCAATCACATAGGCATGGGGCATCTTGTGTAACCGACCTTAGCTATTAAGTCTACAGCCATCCTCCAGAGGTCAAAATGATGTAGCATGGTCCAGGAGCCCCAGATGAATATCTGAATAGATATTCAGCATGTGTGACATTGTTAGCACAAACTATCTGGTGTGACCCAATGTCTTATGTATACAAAAACACTTTTATCGAATAGGCCATTCATTCCAAGGGCTCAAAGTTTATCTCCAAGGAGCTAGTTGAGAGCAAGACCTTTCTTTCAAATGCACAAAATTTGAACACTTCATGTTTGCTGATGTAAAATTGTACTACATAGCTAGCTACATATATTGCAGGACTCAGTGCAAAATGAAAATGTGGGACCCCTTCATCAAGAAGCAGGAAATCATTGCCATTAAAGGAGGTAAATATAAATCTCTTTCTTTTCTCTACTGTCTCGTATAATGTTATGGTGTCTCATATTTGCTATATGACATCATTCCAATTAAAGAAGAATTAAAAATTTTATTAGCAAAAATGTCACTATTTATCTTTATATAATAGAATTCTAGTTTTAAATGCAAATGCAATGTCATTTAACTTAGATGTTGAATAATCAAACTGCACAATTTGTATTTTATAGCACATAAGTGCATATGCATTTTGTTCTTATAAGAACTGTGAAAAAATACACAAAACTAACTCAAATGTTTTACACTACGTGCCACGCACATCTTCTACCAACGTGCTCTGCCTATTCATCAGTATACAGAAGGACTGAAACAAAGAATTCTCTTTGTTTATCTTTGTGGTCCTAGCTTTCTGTTTCTTTTACATCATTATTTTCAATGTTGAACATTACAGTGAAATAGCATGAATTAGAAAACATATGACTGGTTTCTTTGGTTATTCGTCTTTTTGAGAGCACCACAGTCTTCTTTTTGAAGAGTGTGGACTCTCAGCAGCACCCCTGCCTCCACACTCCCCTTGAACTTGCCTTGAGTGTCACTGAACTCTCATGTATTGTTCATCCACAGGAGTTTTATGTGCATGGGGTATTAAAAACACTATGCAGTTAAGCCAGCAAGAAACTGTGTCAAATAAACCTGATGGGCATATTTCATCTGCTCTCTTTTATACTTCATTGTCTCATTGACTTC
Source organism: Gorilla gorilla gorilla (assembly GCF_029281585.2). Classification (NCBI taxonomy): domain Eukaryota; kingdom Metazoa; phylum Chordata; class Mammalia; order Primates; family Hominidae; genus Gorilla; species Gorilla gorilla. Next base: position 126,149,302 of record NC_073236.2, read on the forward strand.
ACTCATAAAAAACAAGTTCAAAGGAAATTTTTAAGAATTTTAGATGGTAACAGCAAGGCACTTAACTAAGTCTGAGGCTTTTCTGACTACATGGTTTTGTTCAATTTTTAACATCATAAAATTGGAATGAGCTACATATTAATATAGGGTCTATTAACTAGGGATAGAATGATAAATATATCACATTATTTTCAGTGAACTTGAAATTCATTTGAGGGTCTAGGCAATTAAGCTATCATTAGAATATAACATGAAAAATATCAATACTGGAATTGTTCAGGGTGAATTAGTTGTGGACAACTAATTCAATTTGAGTTTCAGGAAAGATTTTTTTGAAACAAGTAATATTTAAATGACAGTCAAGGCTTGAGTAGAAATAAATTTAAAGAACATGGGTAAGGGAAAAAGAATATTTTGGGGGAGAGTGAATAGTATGGATGAATGATCTCCTCCTATTATCCTTTTCTCATACACAATCAATAGATTTCCCTCTTAAAAAAATAAAAGATACTTTACTTTTTCCAGGCTTTTAAAGATGTCTCTAGATTTGTTCATTAGTAATTAGGGTGCCATAAACCCAAGGGAAAGACATACATAGTTTGAATGGAATTTCAGAGTAAGGACTGACAGACAAACATGTTAGTTGCAATTTCAAAGCAAAACACTGTTTTGAATGGACCTGCTTAAAATTTCTGAGCTTCACTCAGAAATTACTCTACTTATATATCAGACAGAAACGGAAGCTGATTTTATTCTTTTCCATATAAGTTTTTCAAAAGGAAATGGACCATAGGATTAGCCAATTATATCTTATAGATAATGATACATACATATGCTGTTTATCTGGGCTCTTGGGAAAATTGTGGGTTTATTCATTTTTTAGATCTCTCTCACTTTTAGAAATTATTAACATTAATTAAAGAGTTAACAGAGTTGAACACATAGACATGAATTTTTATATATCTATCTTTGTACATATATGTCTTAGACCCTAAAGAAAAATAAGTAAGCAAGGAGGTGACACATCTCTATTAAATACACCCTTAATATAGGGGGTAATTAAATACACCCTAATATTACCCTTGCCAGTTGTTTTCAGCATAATTGTTGCTAGTATTAGGAAGTAAAAAATTCTAGACATTGATGTGGAACTAATTAAGTTGAGGCCTAGTGCTTCTGTTCTGTCATCTTGGTCCTTTATATACACCCCAAAAGATACACTTCACGCAAATCACAATCTTACTGCCATTTATCTTAGAGCTAGAGATAATAAGTTAATCCATTATGAATCTCAAGTGAGTTCAAAGCTTGAGAAAGCAACCTAATAGGTGCTATAACAAGTACACCACAGTTTCTGAAATGAAAAATCGTATAAAGTAATGCGGCGGTGATGAAATGAGCAGACAAACAGAATTGAGGTGCTGGGTTAGGGCCTAGAGTGATTAATTAAGTGACATCACTTGAGGAAAATCAGTGTTGCTTGCAACAGTGTTATTTGCCTATGCAGTAAATTGTGGAAAGTTGAGGTATGCTGAGAGGAAGGATCATGGGCCAATGCCTATTTTAAGTAGAGGATCTGTAGACACATAAACACAAATGTGATATCATCATGGGGAGATTCAAAAATGAGAATCATGACTGTCAAATAATAATTTGGAAACAGGGAAATGTGACCAGAGAGAAAGTTTAATAATCCACCAGCTACCTTGGGAACAGAATCTAAGTTTCTCTACTCTCTGCCATCTATGACCCCCTTACATTATTCTCCCTGGCCTGTATTCTCTTTGAATTCATTTTTCCCAGTTCTCGTTATGCTCAGGGACCATAAATTTGTTTTTCAAAAGGAAATGGACCATAGGATTAGCCAATTTATATCTTATAGATAATCATATCTAGAGCAATATCAAATTTGTCTTACCCGTGTGGCATTCTCCTAGGACCCTGACCTACCTTTATAAACTAACAGAAGCAATTTAACTTTGACATTCACTCCTTTAATCAATCATCCACTTCCAAAATATTTACTAAACACCTTCTTTATGTAAAATCTATTTTAAAAACTGGAAACATGGAAGAGATGACACAGATTTAGATACTTGTTGTAGAGATTTCATGTGTACATAGACAAGTATCTGTAATCCCAGTTAAACATAATATATGCTTTATGAAAGTATTATAATGGGAAAGTGGAAAGGTTTCCCAGAAAAGATCATATTTAAATTAGTTCATGAGAATGTGTATAATTTGAATACATAAAACTGTGGGAAATTTTTTTAAAACCATTGAAGAATATGAGCAAGGAATGCTAAGGACGTATGGGTGTTTGGATAAGTAAAGAATAGTTTGCATCAGGGAAATGTGACATACCAGATACATTAATGGAGAGTTTATTATTTTTGGAAAGATTTGGTTCTCAAAAGAGTTGAGTATTAGAATTTAAGAGCAGAATGTCTTGGACTAAAAATGTGGATAAAAGAATTTAGGGAGGTAATGATAATTTGAGGAGTACTAAAAGTCACTTTTTCATTCATTCCTGTTTTTATCAACTGAGGAATTATTTATATACAGCAAAATCCACCAATTTTAAGTGTACAGTTTGATGAATTAAGTAACTCTATACAATCATTAAGAAATAACAGAAATCAGATTAGAAAACAGATTTCTCACCTTTAAATGATTGCTTCTCTGGAATCAAGCCCCACACCTTATGCCAGCTCAAGGAAACCACTGTTCTGATCTATCATTAGAGTTTTGCTGTTTCTAGGTATTCTAATAAATTGTATCATAAAATATGTAGGGTTTTGTGTTTGACTTACTTTACTTTGCTTAATATGTTTGCGATTCATTTGTATGTGTTATTGTGCACCAAAATTGTGGTCTTTTATAAATTGCTGAGTAGTATTTAGTAGTACAGATATACAGCAAGTTGTTCATATACTTATCAGTTGATATGAATTGGACTTGCTCCCTGGTTTTGGTGTTTTACAAACAATGCTGTCATGTGTATTTAGTTGCACATCTTTGAGTGCACATACTTTTCCATTTTTGTCAAGAAAACACTCAGGGATGAATTACTGAGTCAGCCTATTTACCATTACAAGAAGTGGTGGGGCTACTTTTGCCTGCTTACCAGAAATATATGAAAGGTTGCTCTCCCCTTCAACCAAGCCAATAGTTTTTATCTCAGATACAATGCTGAACAAGAGTGGTGAGAGCAGACATTCTCACATTGCTTTTCATTTTATGGGAAAAGCATTCAGTTTTCCATCATTTAAACTAGACATTTTATATAGATGTCCCTTACTAGGTGGAAGAAATTCCCTTCTACTCCCAGTTTGCTAAGATGTTATAACATAAGTGGGCATTTCATTTTTCTACATTTATTGAAATGATTATATGGCTTCTCTTTCTTTAGTCTGTTCATATGGTGAATTACACTGATTTAACTCTGAGTGCTGAATCAACCTTGCTTAACAAGAATAGACACAGCTTACTCATGGAACATTATTGTCTTTATATATGTTATTCTCTTCTCCATTATACTCTCAAAGAGTTTCTGTCGAATTGATATAACTTTTGTTTTATTTGCTAAAATTAACCATTGAAGCCTTTGGAATTGGAGATCTCATTAAGGGATTAAAAAATAATAATCAAATTTCTGTAATAAATAGAGACTTCAGATATTGCAGTTTTTTCTAAGTGAGGTTTTGTAGTTTGTGTCTTTTCAGGAATTTTTTTTCAACACTATGTAAGATGTCAAAAGTACACGTACAGCTAAGAGTACTTTAATTTCGTTTTCCTATTTGTGGAATCTATAGTAGTCTCCCCTCTTTTATTTCTAATACATGTAACTCTTCTCTTTTCCTTGGCGGCCATGCTAGAGGCTTATTGTTGGTGGTGGTGGTGTCATTGTTATTGTTATCTTCTAATTTTTTCCGAGAAAAAGCTTTATATTTATTAATTTACATTTTTTTCATTTTTAATTTTATTAATTTTGGTACTTATATTCACTATTTTCTTCTTTTGGATTGCTTCATGTTTATTTTGTTATTCCTTTACTAGTTTCTTAAGGTGGAAGTTGAGATCATTCACTTGAGACCATCCTGCTTTTCTAATGTAACTATTTAATAGCATAGGTTATTTTCAAAGCAAAGCTTAAGCAGCCTCCAGAATTTTTGATATATTTAAAAATTTTTCACTTAATTAAAAACATTTTTTTCTCTCGTGACTTCCTCCTGGACCATGCAACATTTAGAAGTGTATAATTTAATATACAAATATTCCTCTGTTATTATGTGTTTTATTGTTTAACGATTACTCCTAGATAGTGTTTTATCAGGATTTTTAATCTTTTCAAATAAGTTTTTGACTTATTGATTTTTTGTCTTTATTTTTGTTTTTCTATTTTAATAATTTCCCATCTTTATTACTTTCTAATGTTTACTTTGCTTTTAATTTACTCGATTTCTAGTTTATTAAGGTGAAAGAAAACCTATGAAATTGATTTTTTTCCTTTTATATGTGTTTATTGATATCAGCTTATTCTAAGCAATGCTTTAGCTTTGGTTCACATTTTAAATCAAAATACTTTCTACTTTTATTTTCATTTTTTGTTGATTTCTTGATTTTATTTAGAAGTGCATTAGTTGGATTTCAAATATTTGAAGATTTTCCAGATTTATATCTATTGATTTCTAAGTTAGTAATTGTATTTAGAAAACATACATTGAATGGTTTGAATATTTTTAATTTATTGAGACTTGTTTTATAACATAATTGATCTCAGTATATATTTCATGTGCACTTAAAAATAGTGTGTATTTTTCTGTTTACCAATGATGTGTTCTCTAAATGTCAGTTAGTTCAAGTTGGCCATTTATTTACTTTATTTTGTGAAGTGTTTGTATGCTTTTGTTCTTTAAGTTGGGGATGTTGTATTACTTCAATACACCTTGCTTTCCCAGCATAAACCCCACTTGGTCTTTGTGCATTACCATTTCTACATATTGTTGACTTAATTTTTTAATATATTACTAAGAATTTTTGCCTCATAGCTCATAAGGGATATTGGTCTATTTTCTTTTTTTATTATGACTTTATCCAGTTTTAGATTGATATTAATGTTAGTTGCATAAAATGAAATGGGAAGTATTTTCTCCCTATTTTGTGAAAGAGCTTGTAGAGAATTTGTTTCCTCTTTTTCTTAAATGTAGATGGCATTCGACAGTGAAGCCATTTGAGACTGGAGTTTTCTTTGTAGAAAGATTTTAAATTATGGATTCAATTTTTTAAATTGATACATAGGTATTCAGGCTCTCCACTTCTTCTTAAATCAGTTTAGGTAACTTGTTTCTTTCAATAAATTATCTGTTTCATCTAGTTGTCAGTTTCATTTGCATGAACTCGTGCATGTATTTCACATATTATCTTCTATGATACCTTTTTTATTTCAGATAGTAATAATTTGGTCTTCTCTTTTTATTGTCATATTCATCTCTCTGGCTAATTATTAAATTTCACGTTTTCCACTGTATTCTTCTTATGTTTACTTATTTCATGGATATCTTACTCTATCAATTTGCTTTCCAGTTATTATTCTCAATATTAAAGTACATTTCTTATTAACAGTAACTTTCTGTGAATTCTGACAATCTTTGTTTACATATTTGGGTTTGGCTACAGCTTTTTTTTTTATTTTTTTATTTTTTATTTTATTTATTTATTTATTTTGAGACAGAGTCTCACTCTGTCGCCCAGGCTGGAGTGCAATGGCGCGATCTCGCCTCACTGCAACCTCCTTCTCCTGGGTTCGAGCGATTCTCCAGCATCAGTCTCCAGAGTAGCTGGGATTACAGGCGTGTGCCATTGTGTCCAACTAATTTTTGTATTTTTAGTAGAGGCCGGGTTTCACCATGTTGGCCAGGCTGGTCTCTGAGGTCAGGAGACCTCAGGTGATCCGCCTGCCCCTCTGTCTCTCAAAGTGCTGGGATTACAGGTGTGAGCCACCATGCCTGGCCACTGATTATAGCATTTTTAAAATCTTGATTCCCAGGGTTTCTGTACTTTGTACTTTTGATTAATCTCCACAACTTTCTGAATCTCTTTCATTTCTTTCTCATGATTACTGTTTCCTTAATTTTATCAGATGGTGATAATGATGACGATAATGATGATGATGATTTGGGAGAACGTGCACTGGAAACTCTGCTTCATAAGCAGAATTCCTTTCATGAGGTCATATGTTTCGATCAACTGCTTTGAGTTTTTTCCGTATATATGTGGCTCAGGAACCAGTCAGAAATATCAGCAAACCAGTTTCGGGAATCCCTTCTCTGGTTCTTTCTATTCTGCTATTCTTTCACTCTCTGTCCTGCCTTCCCACTTCTGCCTCCTTTGATCAGAAAGAGTACAGATTTTTCCATCTGCAATACAGCCTTTATTGTGCAAGCTACATGCACTGCCATTAGGCCAAGATTATAAGCGGTGGAGATGAGATTTTACAGGTATAGCTCCTTGTCTCACTTTTTCCAAGCGAGGTTGTGATGCTTTCTCCACCTGAATTTGCCTATTTTGTCCATTCTCATGTGCTTTCAGCATTTAGTTTTTGTAGTATGTCATACGTTGTATTTGTTTTCTGCAGAGGGTAGACATCCAGTATAGTTTTATTCTCTCGTATCTCTTAGTTGTCTTAATTAAGACTAATTTGGGACAATAGTATTAAAACTTTGGCTGGGCAGGGTGGCTCACACCTGTAATCCCAACACTTTGGGAGGCCGAGGCGGGCGGATCACTAGGTCAGGAGATCGAGACCATCCTGCCTAACACCGTGAAACCCCGTCGTCTCTACTGAAAATACAAAAAATTAGCCCGGCGAGGTGGTGGGTGCCTGTAGTCCCAGCTACTCGGGAGGCTGAGGCAGGAGAATGGCGTGAACCCGGGAGACGGAGCTTGTGGTGAGCCGAGATCGCGCCACTGCACTCCAGCCTGGGCGACAGAGTGAGACTCCATCTCAAAAATAAAGCAAAAACAAAACAAAACAAAAAAACTTCAAAAATGTTCATTTGTTCAGATTATATCTATTTTATCTCTTTCCATTTGGCTTGCGGGGGGGGGGGGTACATCTTCAATGTGGTTAGGAAGAAGTAACAAAACTGAATGGCTTTTAACACCCCCTCTTGGGCCCAGAATTTCTAAAATGACTTCCCAAAGATGCTCTACACAATCACTAGAATTTGTGAATATGAAAAGGTATATTCATATATATATGATACTACATGACAAAAGGGATTTTAAAAGGAGAGAGGGAAAAGAAAGGAGAGGTAAGTCTTGTATACTGTGTAACAGAGGGCAATGCCGTTCTTTGACAGATGAACCAAGGAGGAAAACGTCCTTCACACTAAACATGCTCTTCTCCCTCTAATGAGCTGTTATTTTCTCTTTAATGAGCTCAGTGTTTTCTATCTCACGGCATCTCTGATTCTCTCTGTATCTGCTCTCATCTTTCTATTTTACTTCTATTTGGTGGCTTTCTCATAATTTCTGCTCCCTCACTACTTTTCTTGCCAAATGTTCGACTTACAATGATACCCTTTACCCAGAATCTGCTTCAAGATATTCCTGAAAATAATTTGATCTCACTTCCAAACATGCTTTTCTTTCAGTTTCCTCATTTTAAATTCCAGAGCAATAAAACTATTTAGCTCTCCTTTAAGCATCAGGCCATAAATCACAAATTGCAAGTGTGGCGTGGCTGTCTCTAGTCCTGGCCAATTACTGTTTCAACCAAGTATGAACAGGGAAGACATGTTTGAGGTAACATAGTCACACCCCGTGCTTCCTCAGGAGGTCTGAAACCACATCCATGTCTCTTAAAGGCTCAAGGAAACCTAAAGGAATCACCTGGATTTCTCTAATACAACCCTTTCTGACTGTACTCACTAGGAACTGAAGCCACACAGCTTAGTAATCAAGCTTGGCTATAAGAAAAGAAAGAAAAAGAAAACAAAAACAAAAATTTACAGCTGTTTTTGCATGAGTATGACATTACTATTCTAGGAAATTCTTTCTCGGGAAGATGATGTTGGAAGTAATTTTATTATTTGTTTCAGAGGCTTCCTTTTCAGAAAAATAGATTACTAAACTGGATTTATAAAATGACTATTTATTATAAAATATTCATTTTCAAATCATGCCTCATTGTATGCATTCATCCTAAATTATTATATCACAGACTTTACTTAATTATAATCAGGCCCTCCTATTAAAACCTTACTTTCAAAACAAATGTCCTATCCTTGACTTTTCTTTCCCAACAAAGGTCTTTCCCAAGTGGGCTCTTCACTGTGTTAAGCAGAAACTTTGGTTTGTGTGCTCAGCAGGTGATATTGGTTTTGTTTTATGGGATCATCAGTCAAAATCCCATTTTGATCCTGACTGCCACCCTATGAGGAAGACAGGGCAGGCAGAATTTTTAGAATGAGGAAACTAAGATGAGTATGGTGACATCACTTCCAGTCAGTCATTTGATTTTATTCTAGGAAAGTTTCCATTATATAAATCTACTGCCTCAACAATATTAAACATGTCAGGTTAAGTATGAATAATTTGTCACTGAAAGATCTGAAATTAACTATTATACATCCTCATGTATCAAGTACATACTTTAGAATTTAATCTTCTTTAACCTTTTTTAATCTTTCTAATATTACTTGTATGAGGCCACATTTCTGCTCAAACCTTCTCTAGTCCTGAATTTCTCCTCAAGATAAATTGCATATTCTTATTTGACATTAAGAACTCTTCGTAATATGACCCCAAACTACCCTTTTGGCTTAGCACCAATGAGCCTTTCTTAGTCTTAACAACGCTTGCCCTCACCCATCTCTCAGTGCCAGCTACTTTTTGATTTCTATGCTTCTGTTCTCTTTTTTAACGCATGACAAGGAAAATAATTTCTGCTTATGTTTCATCTCTAGCCTAGGCCTATTCACCCATATGAAACTAAGTATGGCCCTTTCAAAAATATATCTGATAAATCATAATTGTTCAATGAATGCATTATCAACTGCATATTGCTTCAGACTAATAAATTGCTCACTCCAATCCCAATGAAGAGGGTAAGGAGAAGCTCAAGGGAAGCATAAAACTATAACTATATGCCTTAATATGTTATTGCCAGGGAATTCATAAAGGTTAATTCTTCATATTGTTCTTGTGCTTAACACAATGGTAAAGTCAGGCTTACAAAATAATGCAGCAGTAAATTCTGATGAAGTAAATCATTTTGTAGCAAAATCTAAACAATGGTGTTAGAAGACCAAATGGATCGTGCATAAGGAAAACCAACTCTCCTATTACTTTAATTATTCAGCCTATTAACTGTGACAGTATGGCTTTAAAATCTCTTCATTATTCACTGTAATTAAGTGGCACAGCAACCCACAGGATGTCAGAACTCACATTCAGAGAAGACAAGCTGTGAGTGATGGTGTACACACTATATACAGACAAAACATTTTAAAAAGAATAATTGCTCTCACATCACTTCCCAAGATGCCTCACCTGTCTTCTTTTGCATCTTTTTTTCAGAGTGAATGCTTGCAAATGTACAACATCAATTTAGCACTTTGTAGTTTGCAACTTTGTAAACAGCAGCTTTACCACTTGAGTAAGTGTGAAGAGGAAGTTCAGAATGGTTTGTGCCTAATTGTTGATGGCCAATCATAGAAAGTAAAACTAATCATAGGCAAAGTCAAGGGGAAGTAAGAAAGCAGATAATTGCTTTGAAATTTTTTATTATAAAAAAGAAGAAGAAATCAGATTGGGAAAACAAAAGAAGTAACAGTGTGCAAATTGGCAGGGGGTAGTTTTTGTTTTATTTTGTCTTGTTTTAGTTTTTTAATGCGCTCTTGTGAGCTGCATTTCTTTCCCCTTCGGAGAAGGGACTGTCGAGATGGACTAAAGAGGGCCCTTAAATGAAAGACTAGGATTATTTTTCTTGTTTATTACAGTTGATATTTTGACATTCTATAATAGCAGAATACCCGTTTTTCAAGCATCCCCCATCCCCCCACAGAATACACACCAAGACATATGACATCCTAAGTCATAAAATCTCAACAAATTTAAAATAATTGAAATCACATAGAGAGTGTTCTCTGAGCACAATGGGGTCTATCTAGAAATCAGTAAGTTAAAGATAACAGAAAAAAAAATCTTCAAACACTTGGAACTGAACAAGCCACTTTTAAAATAACCTACGGGTCCTAGAAGAAGACTCAAGAAATGTTATGGATTGAATGTGTTCCCCCCAAATTCATGTGTTAAAATCTATCCCCTAATGTGATAATATTTGGAGGTAGAGTCTTTGGGAGATAATTATGTCATGAGAGTGAGGCCTTTGTATTGGGATTGGTGCCCTCATAAGAAAGGATCCAAGAGCTAGCTCAATCTCTTTCTGCCATGTGAACACATACAGAAAAGTCAGCAATCTACACCCAAAAGAGGGCCCTCACCACAACCTGACAACATGACACTTTGATTGTGGACTTCCAGCCTCCAGAACTGTAGGAAATAGAGTTGTTTGAAAGTTTATGGTGTTGTTACAGCATCCTGGATTAAGACAAAAGAAAAGGTTTTTAAAAATACATTGAACGTAATGAAATTAAAAATACAACATATCAAAAATTGTGGGACTCCGCTAAAGCAGTGCTAACACGAAAATGTAAAGAAATATATCTAGCATGAAGGAGTTCTTTGTGGTGATGAAATATCCCTGTATTTTGATTGCAATGCTGATATCATAGAATTAGACATGTGATTAAAAAAACATATAATTACATACACATGCGTGGTTCTGAGATCAAATTCCTGGTGACCATAATTATGTAAAATGTAACCATTGGGAGAAACTGGGTAAAAGACACATGTGATCTCATTATTCTTTTTAAGAGTTATCTTAGCAATTATTGTCACTTTTTCTTCTACACATAGTTGTATGGAATGTTCTTTTTCCCTTTAAGATTTTCATTACATGGAAAATTGACCTGTTTATGATAATGTTAGCATATTTAAATGAGTAGAATAAAATATTTGAAAATACCTGATTCATTTAGGCTTCATGAATGTTTCTGTTTTAACTTTTATTTATTTGTTTCATATTTTGTGCTTAAAAAAGATGTCCAATTAAAAAAAGGCTGTTGGAGTCTTCTAAAAAGTATATCCAATGAAACCGCAAAATATATCTTAAAATTAACTATTTGGCTGATATCTGACGTCACCACCTTTGTCTAATCCATCCATGCTTCTATAATTGCCTCCCTATAATTTCCACATAAAAACTCAGGTAATTTTTATATATGACATCAGTTCATAGCCTCATATTTCTTTCTCTTCCTTCAACCTTAAACCCTGCCAAGTCTTCCCATTTATACAGAATAGTATTTAAACTCCTTACACTGGCATTATTGTCATTAAAATTTTAGCTTAATTGTCACCTGCCCAGAGAAGTCTCCTCTAGTAAGAGTCAAAAATATATAACCATTCCCTCCCTACTACATGGCTGTGTAATTCTTAGCACAGCAGTTATTACTATTGCAAATGTTCTATTTGTTTACTTCATTACTCTTTCTCTTCTGTAGAGTGTAAGCTCCCTGAAAATAGATGTCTTTATTTTTCTTCACTACTGAATCATAATTAATAATAAAAAATGCATTTATAAACATAAATTTACATTAACTAATTCAGCTCGCATAACAACAATATAAATATATATTATTATTATCATCATCACTATTTTACGGTTGAGAAACTGGACAGATAAGTTAGGTAAATTCCTCAAGATCTCACAATCTGGTACATTTAGGATACATAATTCAAACTCAGGCAGTCTGCCTCTAGTGTCTTTATTCTTAATCACTAAGTTACAATGCCTTTAATTGTTTCCAGACCTTAGCAGCTTTTTAATTAATGTTCCTTGATCAGTGAAAATATTAAGTTGGTTCTCTGGAAGAGGTGGTTGTGCTTTGAGTTTATTATAGAGCTTGTTTTACTAGGTTAAACATTTTATATCTAGAAATAATTTTACATGTGAACTATTTTGGGGACAATAATCTACAAATTAAGATTATCATTTACTAATAGATGTTAATAGATTTGCTTAAATCATTCTTATGGAAAATGTATGAAACTATATCCTGAGCATAAGGAAAAGGAATTTTCCTAATCAGAGCACAAGTTAACTATCATATCAGTGGCATTTATTAAAACACATCAGTATTCATTTGTTTTAGATATTATACAAGTGATATGCAAATATATTATTATTATAGAGTAGCTGAAAAAATGTCTACGGCAATTTACAGCTTCATAATTTAGCATACTCTTAATCTCTTTTTTAAAAACATATTTAATGCTGTGCTCAGCTCTTAGGGAAATCTAAAGATTAGGCAAAGCCAGGGCTCTAGAGAGCCTAGAGCCTGGGCTCGTTTTAAGGTACATCCTATAACCAGGACAGCTTAATGGCAAGTTGTTATCTTCATTTTTTGAAACATCTTGGATATTGCTAATAGGTGTTCAGAATATATAATTGCCCTTTAAAAAGGATAACACTTTGGCATAAAGTAAATGCGTACCCCCGAAATTCATATATTGAACCATACCCCACCATGTAATGTTATTAGAAAAGGCTTTTGGTATGTAATTAGGTTTAAATAGGTCATGAAGGTGGAAACTTTATATGAAAAATAAGAGAACAGAGCTCTCTCTCTTTCTATGCCATGTGAAGATATAACAAGGCGGTGGTCTTCTACAAACCAGAAAGAGTCTCTCACAAAGAGCCAAGTCTCCTGGCATTTTGATTTTGGACTTTTTATCATCTACAACTGTGAGAAATAAGTATCTGTTGCTTAACCCATCCAGTCTCTGGTAATTTGTTATAGCAGTCCTAGCTAACTAAGTCAGTCTTCTTTCATGAAAGTAATGTTAGCAACTAAAGAAAAATAGAATTGTTCTTGTTTTATTTAATTGAGTCTTTTAGGTGTTTGGATCTGCAAAGTGGCCTAGAGCTTTAATTAGAAATATGACCATGAGAAAGGTACACTATTCTGCATTAGTAAGTAGAAAAAAAAATGTTATTCCTAGAAGAGAAATGTAAATATTGACATGGATGAGGGAAGAGGGAGAGAGTTAAGGACAAATATAAAAATTACCAGAGGACTGAGCTTTCAATGGAGATGACTTAACAAAGAATTCCTGACTGTGGCCATAACAACCCTTGGAAATAGATATTTTATCATCTTAGGGGCTCATAGTAAACCTTGCTAATGCTTATACATACAGAAAGACCCTATCATGAAGAATGTTTTGTTTGTTCACTATAAATTGTAAAGGTAGCTGCTTTTATTACTGTATCACAGTGGTAAAGAATGCAGACAGAATGCAGGCGAGCAAGGAATCCTCCTAGTCAGAGTAGGAGTCTAACGCCAGAGATGAAAATGAGAATGCCAGCTACATAGGAATGTGCACATACGTTGAGTAGATTACATATGGATAATGAGGTTTGAATATAGCTGATAGTGTTGATGATGATGATTATAATAGTAACTTATATTTAGTAATCACTTACTATGTATCAGGCCTGCATGAAGCCTAACAAACATGGATTATTGTCTTAAATTTCCTGAGCAATTCCATTCTATTTTCCCCGGCTTATTAATATGTATTTGGGATTCAGTGGGACTAAGTAACCTGTGCACATTCACATTTTTAGTAACCGATGATGATGGGACCGAATTATCAAATTACTGAACATGTTAAATGTGAATTAAGGTAATCATTATTTTACTTCACATCTTATTGCACTTGATGCTAAAGAAAAGAATATGAGCGATGCTTATTTCATGTCTCTGAGATTTTGTAGATATTACTACTGTCTTGAATATATTTTCTTCCTTTTCTTTTGGGTTTGCAAGTTTCTAAATGTGATTGAACACAGGTTTGAGAGAATAAAAGAACAGTTTAAACAAGATTTTTTGACACTTTACCTACAAAAAAAGTATTTTTTTCTCTATACCTTTATACATCTTTTTTGTGAATACTTCTTTCTTTTACTTATTGAAGCTAATCACAAGTGTCACCCTGACTTGTTTACTTGACTGAGCCCAATTTTGAACCATGAGTTCCTAGAAGAATAAAGACTGAGTCATAATTTGAAGCACTAATTAGATAGTTGTCAAGATAAAATTCAATTAGAGTGAGAAGGTGACCCTCAGATTCTATTCTAGTTTTATTTGTTAATTATGACCATGATAAAGTCTATCAACAAAAAGAGTAATCAACTCTGCTGCTAACTCCTTGCTACAAGTTCTAAGAAGAGATATTATTTGGTGACTATTAAAGAGCTTTGAAACAGAAAGGAATTTACTTATTTGTAAAATCTCAGACTTTTTATTTTAGGAGATGCTGATGTTATAAACACTTGTATAAGCAAGCTATCAGTTGTCAAGACTGCTATAGTTTGTTGTCCAAGGTCATGGTTAAGATATCAGGACAATAAGGTTAAGAGAAATATTTGCAAGTGTAAAGGAAAAGCATAATAATATTGTCTGGGATAGTCTTTCTTTCCTTCTTTCAGTAAGTTGGAAAATTTTTGAGGACTCAACTCGGTCAACATTTTTAAGAAGCTTTCACTGAATATCCAAGTGTGACACAGCTTGACATTGCAAATCCAGAAAATCTGAGACAGGTCTCAATTTAGAAAGTTTATTTTGCCAAGGTTGAGGATGCACCTGTGACACAACCTTAGGATGTCCTGACAACATGTGCGCAAGGTGGTGGGGCACAGCTTGGTTTTATACATTTTAAGGGAAACATGAGACATCAATTAATACGTAAGAAGTACATTGGTGCAGTCTGGAAAGGTGGGAAAACTTGAAGCAAAGTCAGGAAAACTGGAAACAGGAGGGAGCTTCCAGGTGGCAGATAGGTGAGACACAAAGAGTTGCATTGTTTTGAGTTTCTGATTAGCCTTTCCAATGGAGGCAATCAGATATGCATCCATCTCAGTGAGGAGAGGGTTAACTTTGAATAGAATAGGAGTCAGGATTGCCTTAAGCAGTTTCTAGCTTGAGTTTTCCTTAGGGATTTTGAGGGCCCAAAATATTTTCTTTTCACATTTCCCCCCTTTTCTTTTTAAAAATCTTTTGGAGAAAGCATTTTACAAGAAAATGAGTCTCTGGTCTCTGATCTCTCATGGCTAGGATGGCTTATTCCTAGATGGGTAGGTCCCGAAAGTTCATTTTTAGCAGGTTGTGAAGACTCACGTCCTGTGAAGAGAAAATAGTGGGGAGGAAGAGAGAAAGAAAAAACAAACAAACAAAAGAACAATCCTAGAAAAATCGATACAGGCCACATTACTCTGAAGCCTACACATTAGTTGGCAGTGATGAAAGTGGCTTATATATGTAAATATGTTGCTGTTATTTTATTCTGAAGTTTAAGTTGTCTGGCTTCAGTTCATAAGGTTTTAGGAAAGCACATCTTAGTTTTCAGTGATTCCAAATTAGGAAAAAGTGGGGGAAAAAAGAAGGAAAAAAATGAGAACATTATTTTGAAAACTTGTAGCCAAGAAAAATTAGAATTCAGTCCAAACTGTAGAAAATAAAATAAAAATTGAAGAAAAAAGAAAACATTAGGCAAGATTAGAATATAACAACAGGTTTACTATCATTTTGAAACATAATTTTTTTTACTCTCTCCAGTTTACCATTTTACTAAAGACAAATTATGATAGAATTGGTTTGCTTATTATACTTGGCCTAATTATTTGTGTACAGTGCAACAAGTATAATTATTTTTTACATAGGCTTTAAAATGAGATTTGATGGAACTTTGTTCCATAGGAGGAGTCTCAGATAAGACTTTTTTAAAGCAAATCCAGGCCATGGATTTGTGCCATGAAATATCTATGAGTTGGGTGAATTTCTTCTCCCCTTGAGGTTCCGAGATAAACCTGGGACTTCTGCACCTGTCAGAAAGTGGCATTTTTTACTTACCACAGGTCAGAAAACTTGTGTAGGAATGTGTACACAAAATATGAGGCCACTTTTATCAAGAGCTTTATTGGCTTCATAGCCAAGTTTGATTCCTTAAAGGAAAGCACACCATTCCAGTCAAAGCCTTGGTAAAATAACCAGTTTCTCAAACTGTGTCCTGTTACAAGTGAAACAAATTCTTATTGCACTTATGTAAATAACTGTATTGTCATAAATTAAGAATACTTAAGGAATAGTTTCCAAATTCTGGAGAAACTGGGTAGAGAGAAACAAATATGCTCCAAAATTTGTTCATAGGAGTATTCTAAATGGTTAAATGCTGTCAATAGCTCAAAAGAAAAGTCTTAAATCTCTGAAAAACAAAACAAAGAATCAGCAAACACTTTAACCAATATGTCAAAAAGATTGGTTCAGTCCATGCAGTTAATTCCTGTTCTGCTTGATACCCATGAACATTTTAGCTTTGTGAGTCCTGTATGTTTTTCCTTTATTCTGATGTCACAATCTCCAAAGTTATCATAAACCTGCATTTAAGAGTACCTGTTGGAGCTTCATAGCTGAGTATAAAAACCACTTTCTAAAGAGGACTAAAATAAGACAACAGTTGTCCATGGGTTACAAAAAAAACAAAAAAACAAAAAAAAAAAAACATTTTAAGGCACCCATAGTCAAAAGACACAATTGTCAAGGAAATTTGTTAACTCTGTGGCACGCAATAATTTTAACATAACAATTATCATTATTACCGATAGCGTACACTAAGTTATATCAGAATTACGTGAGTTTCCCAGAATTTTGGAACACATACCAATAATATATTTCTACAAATACGGTCCAAAGAAAACCAAACACAATTTCATATTTGACAGTGCTTCCTAATTTTTACACCAAATTAGCCAAATTATGTTATTTTTGGACATTGGGGAAGCTACTGTCTTAAAGGATTAATTAGGTTAGAAAAGACATAGTTATTTGATTTTGGAGATTTTGTCAACTCTATAAAAGGTTTAAAACATTTGATGTTACAAAATAGGATTACAGTTCATTGTAAAGTCATTTATTTAACCAAAGTTATAATTCAAGGATTTGAATAAAAAGCAAAAATCTTTGTTCTTTGAGAGAGGAGACTTAATTTTCTAAACAAGAAGCCCTAATAAAAACAGCATGAAGCCAGTTACATTTGTTTTTCAGAATTTTGTAAACAATCTATACAATTTCATCTTGATTATAAAATATAACTTCCATAAGCCTTTTATAACCTTTATAGCCTTTATTAAGGAATTGGTTAATGATGCACGAAAGCTTTGTTAATCTGACACAGGGGTTTATATACTGGTTTTGCATCAGTGTGCCTTTGACACTAATGATTAATTTATAGGGAAACTAAATTTATTTTATCTTTCAAAATTGGGCCTTACAATCTTATGCATTCACCTCTTCCACAAGAATCCTTGGGCCTTGAGTTGCTGAATAGCTTTAATTTCTTGCCCTGTGTCTCAGGAATGCAGTTTATTTGTCTGGCATCTCTGTGGGGCCTGAATATGATGATTTAATTGCTGTAAGTGTTTAAGATTTAGCAGGGCTTTGTATTCAGTTTAGACCCAGGAGTTAAAGCCCTCTAACTAAATGTTACAAGGACTTTAAAAGCACATACAGGAAGATACATGGATGTAATCAGCTTAATTTAAAAAAATTATCAGTTTTTTTCTAAGCAAACCAAAACTTAATAATATGACAAATTGATTATATAAAAGTTTTTGTTTGTCATATATATATGTATAAAATCATCTTATTGAGACTTACACTGACCATTCATGACATGCCAAGACTTTCTGGTTTGTCCTGAACATCTGTCCTTTTTATTTTTTATTTATTTATTTTGTATTTATTTATTTTAATTATTATTATGCTTTAAGTTTTAAGGTACATGTGCACAATGTGCAGGTTAGTTACATATGTATACATGTGTCATGCTGGTGTGGTGCATCCATTAACTCATCATTTAGCATTAGGTATATCTCCTAATGCTATCCCTCCCCCCACCCCACAACAGTCCCCAAAGTGTGATGTTCCCCTTCCTGTGTCCATGTGTTCTCATTGTTCAGTTCCCATCTATGAGTGAGAACATGCGGTGTTTGGTTTTTTGTCCTTGCGATAGTTTACTGAGAATGATGATTTCCAATTTCATCCATGTCCCTACAAAGGACATGAACTCATTTTTTATGGCTGCATAGTATTCCATGGTGTATATTTGCCATATTTTCTTAATCCAGTCTATCATTGTTGGACGTTTGGGTTGGTTCCAAGTCTTTGCTATTGTGAATAGTGCCACAATAAACATACGTGTGCATGTGTCTTTATAGCAGCGTGATTTATAGTCCTTTGGGTATATACCCAGTAATGGGATGGCTGGGTCAAATGGTATTTCTAGTTCTAGATCCCTGAGGAATCGCCACACTGACTTCCACAATGGTTGAACTAGTTTACAGTCCCACCAACAGTGTAAAAGTGTTCCTATTTCTCCACATCCTCTCCAGCACCTGTTGTTTCCTGACTTTTTAATGATTGCCATTCTAACTGGTGTGAGATGGTATCTCATTGTGGTTTTGATTTGCATTTCTCTGATGGCCAGTGATGAGCATTTTTTTCATGTGTCTTTTGGCTGCATAAATGTCTTCTTTTGAGAAGTGTCTGTTCATATCCCTTGCCCACTTTTTGATAGGGTTGTTTGTTTTTTTCTTGTAAATTTGTAGCATGATGCCTCCAGCTTTGTTCTTTTTGCTTAGGATGGTCTTGGCTATGTGGGCTCTTTTTTGGTTCCATATGAAATTTAAAGTAGTTTTTTTTCTAATTCTGTGAAGAAAGTCAACGGCAGCTTCATGGGGATAGCATTAAATCTATAAATTCCTTTGGGAACTATGGCCATTTTCACAACATTGATTCTTCCTCTCCGTGAGCATGGAATGTTTTTACATTTGTGTGTGTCCTCTCTTATTTTTTGAGCAGTGTTTTGTAGTTCTCCTTGAAGAGGTCCTTCACATCTGTTATAAGTTGTACCCTAGGTATTGTATTCTCTTTGTAGTAATTGTGAATGGGAGTTCACTCATGATTTTGCTCTCTGTTTGTCTATTATTGGTGTATAGGAATGCCTGTGATTTTTGGACATTGAGAAACTTTGCTGAAGTTGCTTATCAGCTTAAGGAGATTTTGGGCTGAGACAATTGAGATTTCTAAATATACAATCATTTCATATGCAAACAGAGATAATTTGACTTCCTGTCTTCCTATTTTAATACCTTTATTTTTTTCTTTTGCTGATTGTCCTTACCAGAACTTCCAATAGTATGTTGAATCAATGTGGTAACATAGGGCATCCTTGTCTTATGCCGGTTTTCAAAGGGCATGCTTCCAGTTTTGGCTTATTCAGTATGATATTGGATGTGGGTTTTTCATAAGTAGCTCTTATTATTTTGAGACATGTTCCCTCAATACATAGTTTACTAAGAGTTTTTAGCATAAAGGGGTATTGAATTTTATCGAAGGCATTTTCTGCATCTATTGAGATAATCACGTGACTTTTGTCATTGGTTCTGTTTATGTGATGGATTGTGTTTATTGATTTGCATATGTTGAACCATCCTTGCATCCTAGGGATGAAGCCCACTTGATCATGGTGGATAAACTTTTTGATGTGCTGCTGGATTCGGTTTGCCAGTATTTTATTGAGAATTTTCATATTGATGTTCACCAGGCATATTGGCCTGAAATTTTCTTTTTTTGTTGTGTCTCTGCCAGGTTTGGTATCAGGATGATGCTGTCCTCATAAAATAAGTTAGGGAGGAGTCCCTCTTTTTCTATTGTTTGGAATAGTTTCAGAAGGAATGGTACCAACTCCTTTGTACATCTGGCAGAATTTGGCTGTGAATCCATCCAGTCCTGGACTTTGGTTGGTAGGCTATTAATTACTGCCTCAATTATACATCTTGTTGTTAGTCTATTCAGGGATTTGACTTCTTTCTGGTTTAATCTTGGGAGGGTGTATGTGTCCAGGAATTTATCCATTTCTTCTACATTTTCTAGTTTATTTGCATAGAGGGGTTTATAGTATTGTCTCATGGTAGTTTGTATTTCTGTGGGATCAGTGGTGATATTCCCTTTATCAATCATTTTTATTGCATCTATTTGATTCTTCTCTCTTTTCTTCTTTATTAGTCTGGCTAGAGGTCTATCCATTTTGTTGATCTTTTTAAAAAAACCAGCTCCTCACTTCATTGATTTTTTGAAGGGGTTTTTATGTCTCTATTTCCTTCAGTTCTGCTCTGATCTTAGTTAGTTCTTGTCTTCTGCTATCTTTTGAATTTGTTTGCTCTTGCTTCTCTAGTTCTTTTAATTGTGATGTTAAGGTGTCGATTTTAGATCTTTCCTGTTTTGTCTTGTTGGCACTTAGTACTATAACTTTCCCTCTAAACACTGCTTTAGCTGTGTCCCAGAGATTCTGATATGTGGTGTTTTTGTTCTCATTGGTTTTAAAGAACTTATTTATTTCTTCCTTCATTTTGTTAATCCCCCAGTAGTCATTCAGGAGCAGGTTGTTCTGTGTCCATGTAGTTGTGCAGTTTTGCGTGAGTTTCTTAATCCTGAGTTCTAATTTGATCACAGTGTGGTCTGAGAGACTGTTTGTTATTATTTCAGTTCTTTTGCAGTTGCTGAGGAGTGCTTTACTTCCAATTATGTTGTCAATTTTAGAATAAGTGTGATGTGGTGCTGAGAAGAATGTGTATTTTGTTGACTTGGGGTGAAGAGTTCTGTAGACGTCTATAGGTCTGCTTGGTCCACAGCTGAGTTCAAGTACTGAATATCCTTGTTGATTTTCTGTTTCATTGATCTGTCTAGTATTGACAGTGCAGTGTTAAAGTCTCCCACTGTTATTGTGTAGGAGTCTAAGTCTCTTTGTAGGTCTCCAAGAACTTGCTTTATGAATCTGGGTGCTCCTGTATTGGGTACATATATATTTAGGTTAGTTAGCTTTTCTTGTTGCATTGATCACTTTATTATTATGTAATGCTCTTCTTTGTCTCTTTTGATCTTTGTTGGTTTAAAGTCTGTTTTATCAGAGACCGGGATTGCAACTCCTGCTTTTTTTTTTTCTTTCTATTTACTTGGGAAATATATTCCTCCATCCCTTTATTTTGAGCCTATGTGTGTCTTTGCATGTGAGATGGGTCTCCTGAATACAGCACACTGATGGGTCTTGACTCTTTATCCAATTTGCCAGTCTTTGTCTTTTAACTGGGGCATTTAACCCATTTACATTTAATGTTAATATTATTATCTTGGAATTTGATCCTGTCATTATGTTGTTATCTGGTTATCTTGCCCGTTAGTTGATGCAGTTTCTTCATAGTGTTGATGGTCTTTACAATTTGGTATGTTTTTGCAGTGGCTGTTACTGGATGTCCCTTTCCATATTTAGTGCTTCCTTAGGAGCTCTTGTAAGGCAGGCCTGGTGGTGACAAAATCTCTCAGCATTTGCTTGTCTGTAAAGGATTTTATTTCTCCTTCATTTATGAACCTTAGTTTGGCTGGATATGAAATTCTGGGTTGAAAATTCTTTTCTTTAAGAATGTTGCATATTGGTCCCCACTCTCTTCTGGCTTGTAGGGTTTCTTCAGAGAGATCCGCCATCTGATGGGCTTCTCTTTGTGGGTAACCTGTCCTTTCTCTCTGGCTGCCCTTAACACTTTTTGCTTTATTTCAACCTTGGTGAATCTGATGATTATGTGTCTTGGGGTTGGTCTTCTTGGGGAGTATCTTTGTACTGTTCTCTGTATTTCCTGAATTTGAATGTTGGTCTGTCTTGCTAGGTTGGGGAAGTTCTCCTGGATGACATCCTGAAGAGTGTTTTCCATATTGGTTCCATTCTCCCCCTCACTTTCAGTACACCAATCAAAATTAGGTTTGGTCTTTTCACATAGTCCCATATTTCTTGGAGGCTTTGTTTGTCCTTTTTCATTCTTTTTTCTCTAAATCTTGTCTTCACATTTTATTTCATTAAGTTGATCTTCAATCTCTGACATCCTTTCTTCCACTTGATTGATTCAGCTATTGATACTTGTGTATGCTTTACGAAGTCCTTGTGCTG
The DNA here is from genome assembly GCF_029281585.2 of Gorilla gorilla gorilla. Taxonomy (NCBI): domain Eukaryota; kingdom Metazoa; phylum Chordata; class Mammalia; order Primates; family Hominidae; genus Gorilla; species Gorilla gorilla. The sequence goes on from NC_073236.2 coordinate 126,171,496, forward strand.
TGTTTTTTCAGTTCTACCAGGTCATTTATGTTCTTCTCTAAACTGGTTATTCTGGTTAGCAATTCCTCTAACCGTTTTTCAAGGTTCTTAGCTTTCTTGCATTGGGTTAAAACATGCTCCTTTAGTTCAGAGCAGTTTGTTATAACCCCCACCTTCTGAAGCCTATTTCTGTCAATTCATCAAACTCGTTCTCCGTTCAGTTTTGTTCCCTTGCTGGAAAGCAGTTGTGATCCTTTGGAGGAGAAGAGGCCTTCTGCTTTTGGATTTTTTGGCCTTTCTGCTCTGGTTTCTCCCCATCTTCGTGGATTTATCTACCTTTGAACTTTGATGTTGGTGACCCTCAGATGGGGTTTCTGCATGGACGTCTTTTTTGTTGATGTTGGTGCTCTTCCTTTCTGTTTGTTAGTTTTTCTTCTAAGAGTCAGGCCCCTCTGCTGCAGGTCTGTTGGAGTTTGCTGGAGGTCCACTCCAGACCCTGTTTGCCTGGGTATTGCCAGCAGAGGCTGCAGAACAGCAAATGTTGCTGCCTGTTCTTTTCTCTGGAAGCTTCATCCCAGAGGGGCACCCACCAGATGCCAGCTGGCACTCTCCTGTATGAGGTGTCTTCCCCTTCCCCATCAGGCAGCACAGGGGTCAGGGACCCACTTGAGGAGGCAGTCTGTCCCTTAGCAGAGCTGCAGCACTGTGCTGGGAGAACTGCTGCTCTCTTCAGAGTTGACAGCCAGGAACTTTTAAGTCTGCTGAAGCTGTGCCCACAGCAGCCCCTTTCCCCAGGTGCACTATCCCAGGGAAATGGAGGTTTTATCCATAAGCCCCTGACTGGAGCTGCTGTCTTTTTTTCAGAGATGCCCTGCCCAGGGAGGAGGAATCTAGAGAGGTAGTCTGGCTGCAATGGCTTTGCTGAGCTGCAGAGGGCCCCGCCCAGTTGGAACTTTCCTAAGGCTTTGTTTACACTGTGAGGGGAAAACCGCCTGCTCAGGCCTCTCAGGCCTCAGTAATGGTGGACACCCCTCCCCCATCAAGCTCTACTGTCCCAGGTCAACTTTAAACTGCTGTGCTCATAGCAAGAATTTCAAGCCAGTGGATCTCAGCTTTCTGGGCTCTGTGGGGGTGGGATCTGCTGAGCTAGATCACTTGGCTCCCTGGCTACAGACTTCTTTCCAGGGAAGTGAACAGTTCTGTCTCGCTGGTGTTCTAGGTGCCACTGGTGTATGGAAAAAAAATTTCTGCAGCTAGTTTGGTGTGTACCCAAACAGCCACCTAGTTTTGTGCTTGAAACCCAGGGCCTTGGTGAAGTAGGCACACAAGGGAATCTCCTGGTCTGTGGGTTGTGAAGACCATGGGAAAAGCATAGTATCCAGGCCAGAGTGCACCATTCTTCTCCGCATAGACAATCACAGCTTCCGTTGGCTAGGGGAGGGAGTACCCCAAATGCCTGCCTTTCCCAGGTGAGGCAACGCCCCACCCTGCTTCATCTTGCCCTTCGTGGGCTGCTCCCACTGTCTAACCAGTCCCAATTAGACGAGATGGGTACCTCAGTTGGAAATGCAGAAATCACCCACCTTCTGCATTCATCTCCCTGGGAGCTGCAGACAGGAGCTGTTCCTATTCAGCCACCTTGGTAAGTCCCAACAATCTTTTTTTAGCAAGAATGTTTTCCTATAATATATATTAAATGGAGAATACACAGATGATGAAATATCTATTATTTAATTTAATAGAACTTTATATTCTAAATTATGACCCATTTGTTTATAAGTATTTACCCCATTACATTTACCTAATTATTTTATTTTAATCTTTTACCTAGGTTATTTATGAAAACTGTGATAGCTATGATTTAATGTTATAAAACCACCATTGCAAAATGATAACAGAGACAGTGAAAAAAGATTCGACCTAACTGATTTCATCTTGCTCTTAACCTACAACCTGTCCTTGGTCATTCCTGGGCATAGGGAGAACTAACTTTGAGATAAACTTACTTTATAGTTTAGCTTTGAAACAAAGACAATAACAGTTCTTTCCCAAAACAAGCCTCCTTGTTGTCTGTGGACTAGAATGCCTAAAGCCACAGGATTAGAAGTTATGATAATCTTATTACATTCAAGATGCAGCTATTTTCATTAACCCCATATCATGCCTTATTTATTAAAAATTAAACAAGAAAAGATCATTCTCTTTGGGACTGGGTTTATAGTTTTGTAACCCCTATGTCAAATTTTGACACCCTATAGTATTTGACATTGATAAGTATGAAATTGCTTAATTAATAAATGCAAACAAAAATGTATGCTGGCAATTCTTAAGACATTTCTAATTAATATTATTTTACCAAAAATTTTAAAGCTAGCTTATTTTTTAAAGATTTTACTTAACTTACATAAACTTGAAAAAGCATTTGACTAGTCTTTTCCTTTTTAGTACCTGATATGAGTGCTTTTATTTTTTAAGCCAATTAATTAGAGCTCTTTTATATATTTTTTGTAGTGAAACATTGTGTACACAAGACATAAATATATAAAAAGCTGTATTAGGCATGCCAATAGAAGTACATTGTATAGATTTATAAAGATCCTCCCCCCACCCCGCCACTTTTTTTCCCTATCTTAGACTTTCAGCTTCTTGATAACCTGTTTTAAAAACCTTGGCAATTCTCAGCTAAATAGCCTTAAATTTTCACATTAAAGGAAACAACTAAGATGAAAATCAAACAGCAAAATTTATATCATAAGGTACAGAGAGAAAAAGTTTTATGGTGCTAGAAAGAGATGCTTTAATTTTTGGGGGGCCAAAACATAAAATTAAACTATACTCTTCCTTAAAAACCCAAGAGTAGACTCTGTTTCAATAACTATTTTAGTCAAAAAATCAGGTGAAAACAGAATTCAGTCAACTGAGAAGAAAAAGAAAAAAACTATTGCTCAAAAAAAGACAAGGTATTAGGAAAGAAAAACAAACAAAAAAACAAAAACATGAAGGCCTTTCAAATACAAACATACACACATGCATACACACACATCTTGCATGTTAGACTTTTAATTAAGCTAACTTAACCATTGAGCACCACATTTAAGCTAAGACAAAATGCTGCTATTTCAGAAGTACGGCCATTGCTCTTTCAGTTTGGTCTTGCTGGCAAAAGTGTCGCCTTGTTATGTAAATAAAGCCCCTTTGGTAGTTAATATTAAAAATCAATTGTTTTCCTTTTGTTGGCCATTTTCCTCCCACTTCAGAGGCCTTGTTTCCCATAATTTAGGGTTCCCCTTCAGATTTGATCAGGGCAGAAATAAACAACAAAACAGTTAAGCAAAACTAACAATGATCACACAAATTATACAATTTCTGAGCATTCTAAACGTAATCAGAAATTAACACCAGCTGGTTGTTAAATGCTAACTTCAGTCATTTGGAAATAATTTGCAAGACAGTATGCCACACCAGTTTGTTACCTAGTGATGGGTCTCATGCTGTAGACTGCTCTCTACCATCCTAGAAGCAGGGAAAAGAAATCTCATCTTTCCTGTTGGAAGCAAGCTCAAACTCCATAAAGGAATTTCCTGCCATCCATCCTCATGGAAACAGGAAAACTTGCCTTCCTTGTTGAGGCAATTAAAACTCCAAAAAAACCAAAAAACCAGTTGTACAGCAAAATAAAATTTAGATCTCGACCAAATTTGGGGAGATAAAGGATCTCTGGAGGGGATGCTCTCAGCCCTTAGCAATTTGTACTATTGGTTTGAGCCATAAAGTTAGTTAGCTCATGCTGGTAACAAGCACTGATAGAAGATTTGTCAAAGATCAGGGGCATTTCCATTCAGAATCCTTCCATGGTTACCAAATTTTGAACCCAAAAACTCTGAGACAGGTCTCAGTTAATTTAGAAAGTTTATTTTGCCAAGGTTGAGGACGTACCCGTGACACAGCCCCAGGAAGTCCTGACGACATGTGCCAAAGGTGGTCAGGGCACAGCTTGGTTTTATACATTTTAAGGGAGACATGAGACATGTATCAATATGTGTAAGAATACATTGGTTCTTCCTGGAAAGGCGGGACAACTTGAAGCAAAGGCAGGAAGACTTGAAGCGGAAGGGAGCTTCCAGGTCACGGATAGGTGAGACACAAAAGGTTGCATTGCATTCTTTGGGGTTTCTGATTAGCCTTTCGAAAGGAGGGAATCAGATATGCATCCATCTCAGTGAGCAGAGGGATAACTTTGAATAGAATGGAATGCAGTTTTGCCTTAAGCAGTTTCCAGCTTGAGTTTTCCTTAGTGGTGTTGGGGGCCCAAAATATTTTCTTTCACAACATAACATTGCTATTATTTATTTTTGATCACTGTATTGGTCCATTTTCACACTGCTGATAAAGACATGCCTGGAATGGGGCAATTTAAAAAACAAAGATGTTTATGGACTTAGAGCTCCATATGGATACGGAGGCCTCACAATCACGGAGGAAGGTGAAAGGCACCTCTTACATGGTGGCAGAAAGAGAGACAATGAAAGCCAAGCAAAACGAGTTTCCCCGTATGAAACCATCAGATCTCATGAGAGTTATTCACTACCATGAGAACGGTATGGGGGAAACCTCAGCCATGATTCAGTTATCTCCCACCAGGTCCCTCCCACATGTGGGAATTATGGGAGCACAACTCAAGATGAGATTTGGTTGGGGACACTGAGCTAAACCATACCATTCTGCCTCTGACTGCTCCCAAATCTCATGTTCTCAAATTTCCAAACCAATCATGCCTTCCCAACAGTCCTCCAAAGTCTTAACACATTTCAGCATTAACTCAAAAGTCCACAATCCAAAGTCTCTTCTGAGACAAGGCAAGTCCCTTCTGCCTATAAGCCTGTAAGTTCAAAAGCAAGTTAGTTACTTCCTAGATCAATGGGTGTGCAGGCGTTCAGTAAATATAGCCATCCCAAATGAGAAGAATAGGCTGAACCAAAGGGGCTACAGGACCCATGCATGTCCAAAATCCAGCAGGGCAGTCAAATCTTAAAGCTCCAAAATGATCTCCTTTGACACTATGTCTCATATCCAGGTCACACTGATGCAAGAGGTGGGTTCCCATGGTCTTAGGCAGCTCTGCTTCTGTGGCTTTGCAGTGTACAGCCTCCTTCCTGACTTCTTCCATGGGCTGGTATTGAGTGTCTGTGGCTTTTCTAAGAGAATGGTGCAAGCTGTTGGTGTATCTACCATTCTAAGGTCTGGAAGATGGTGGCCCTCTTCTCATAGCTTCACTAGGTGGTGCCCCAGTAGGGACTCTGTGTGGGGGCTCTGACTCCACATTTTCCTTCTGTGCTGCCCTAGCAGAGCTTCTCCAGGAGGACCCCATCCCTGCAGCAAACTTCTGCCTGGTCATCCAGGCATTTCCATACATCTTCTGAAATTTAAGCAGAGGTTCCCAACTCCCAATTCTTGACTTCTGTGCACCCACAGACTCAACACCATGTGGAAGGTGTCAAGACTTAGAGTTTCCATCCTTTGAAGCAACAGCTCAACCTGTACCTTGGCCCCTTTCAGCCAAGAGAAGATGGGATGGAGGGCACCAAGTCCCTAGACTGCATGCAGCACAGGAACCATGGGGCCAGCCCATGAAACCAGTTTTTCCTTCTAGGCCTCCAGGCCTGTGATGGGAGGGGCTGTCATGAAGACCTCTGACATGTCCTGGAGACATTTTCCCCATTGTCTTGGGGATTAACATTCAGCTCCCCATTGCTCATGCAAATTTCTGTAGATGGCTTGAATTGTTCCTCGGAAAATGGGATTTTCTTTTCTATTGCATTGTCAGGCTGGTAATTTTATGAACTTTATGCCATGCTTCCCTTATAAAACTGAATGCATTTAACAGCACCTGAGTCACTTCTTGAATGTTTTGCTGCTTAGAATTTTTTTCCTCCAGATACCCTAAATCATCTCTTCCAAGTTCAATATTCCATAAATTTCTAAGGCAGGGGCAAAATGCTGCCAGTCTCTTTGCTAAAACATAACAAGAGTCACTTTTGCTCCAGTTCCGAACAAGTTCCTCATTTCCATCTGAGACCACCTCAGCCTGGAGTTTATTGTCCATATCACTATCAACAGTTTTGGCAAAGCCATTCAACAAGTCTCTAGGAAGTTCCAAACTTTCCTACATTTTCCTGTCTTCTTCTGAACCCTCCAAACTGTTCCAACCTCTGCCTGTTACCCAGTTCCAAAGTCGCTTCCACATTTTCAGGTATCTTTTCTGTAGCACCTCACTTCTGGTACCAATTTACTGTATTAGTCCATTTTCATGCTGCTGATAAAGACATACTTGAGACTGGGCAATTTACACAAGAAAGAGGTTTGATGGACTTACAGTTTCATGTGGCTAGGAAGGCCTCAAAATCATGGCAGAAGGCAAAAGGCACTTTTTACATGGCAGTGGCAAGAGAAAGAATGAAAGCTAAATGAAACGGCTTTCTACTTATCAAACCATCAGATTTCGTAAGACATATTAACTACCAAGAGAACAGTATGGGAGAAACCTCAGCCATGATTCGATTATCTCCCACTGGGTCCCACCCACAACACATGGGAATTATGGGAGTACAATTCAAGATGAGATGTGGTGGGGACATAGAGCCAAACCATTATCAGTCTTCTTCACTAAATTTTAGCTGCGTGAAGAACTTTTTATGGCTTGAATATAATTGTTTCTCTATCACTTAGAATATTTGCTGGCAAATACTAGGTATTCGTGAAATTTTTTTGAATAAATAATTAGAGGTTAATATATATTTGTATTATAGATAGTATATATGATTTATATATTATCTATGTATTAAATATTATACATAATATATAATATATATTACATATACATTATATAATGTATGTGTATATTTTATACATACATGAGTGTATACACACACTTCCACATAAATTTAAAAATTACATTAGAACAGTGATGGTGGGTGTTTTAGTTTTATGCTCCCTTAACCTAGTACAATATCTGATTCTTGGTAAATAGTAGTTGAATACAATGAAACATCAGTGGCATCCTATTCATAAGATTAATCAGTTCATTATATGATTTTTTATAAATATAGTGTGAAATGTAGTAAATATCTACTAGCTCAAAATATTTAAATTACTGAAACTGGATATAATAAAAACATTAAAGCCACTTAAAACTTTAAAATAAACTATATTATGCATTCGTAGTTCTATTTATATGTCCATTTTTCATAATTTTCTTCTAGGGGGGAGGAGCCAAGATGGCCAAATAGGAACAGCTCTGGTCTACAGCTCCCAGCGTGAGCGACGCAGAAGACGGGTGATTTCTGCATTTCCAACTGAGGTACCGGGTTCATCTCACTAGGGAGTGCCAGACAGTGGGCGCAGGTCAGTGGGTGTGCGCACCATGCGCGAGCCGAAGCAGGGCGAGGCATTGCCTCACTTGGGAAGCGCAAAGGGTCAGGGAGTTCCCTTTCTGAGTCAAAGAAAGGGGTGACGGAGGGCACCTGGAAAATCGGCTCACTCCCACCCGAATACTGTGCTGTTGCTTTTCCTACGGGCTTAAAAAACAGCGCACCACGAGAGTATATCCCGCACCTGGCTCGGAGGGTCCTACGCCCACAGAGTCTTGCTGATTGCCAGCACAGCAGTCTGAGATCAAACTGCAAGGCAGCAGCGAGGCTGGGGGAGGGGCGCCCGCCATTGCCCAGGCTTGATTAGGTAAACAAAGCAGCCAGGAAGCTCCAACTGGGTGGAGCCCACCACAGCTCAAGGAGGCCTGCCTGCCTCTGTAGGCTCCACCTCTGGGGGCAGGGCACAGACAAACAAAAAGACAGCAGTAACCTCTGCAGACTTAAATGTCCCTGTCTGACAGCTTTGAAGAGAGCAGTGGTTCTCCCAGCACGCAGCTGGAGATCTGAGAACGGGCAGACTGCTTCCTCAAGTGGGTCACTGACACCTCACACGGCAGGGTATTCCAACAGACCTGCAGCTGAGGGTCCTGTCTGTTAGAAGGAAAACTAACTAACAGAAAGGACATCCACACCAAAAACCCATCTGTACATCACCATCATCAAAGACCAAAAGTAGATAAAACCACAAAGATGGGGAAAAAACAGAACAGAAAAACTGGAAACTCTAAAAAGCAGAGCGCCTCTCCTCCTCCAAAGGAACGCAGTTCCTCACCAGCAACAGAACAAAGCTGGATGGAGAATGACTTTGACGAGCTGAGAGAAGAAGGCTTCAGACGATCAAATTACTCTGAGCTACGGGAGGACATTCAAACCAAAGGCAAAGAAGTTAAAAACTTTGAAAAAAATTTAGAAGAATGTATAACTAGAATAACCAATACAGAGAAGTGCTTACAGGAGCTGATGGAGCTGAAAACCAAGGCTCGAGAACTACGTGAAGAATGCAGAAGCCTCAGGAGCCGATGCGATCAACTGGAAGAAAGGGTATCAGCAATGGAAGATGAAATGAATGAAATGACGCGAGAAGGGAAGTTTAGAGAAAAAAGAATAAAAAGAAATGAGCAAAGCCTCCAAGAAATATGGGACTAGGTGAAAAGACCAAATCTACGTCTGATTGGTGTACCTGAAAGTGATGGGGAGAATGGAATCAAGTTGGAAAACACTCTGCAGGATATTATCCAGGAGAACTTCCCAATCTAGCAAGGCAGGCCAACGTTCAGATTCAGGAAATACAGAGAACGCCACAAAGATACTCCTCTAGAAGAGCAACTCCAAGACACATAACTGTCAGATTCACCAAAGTTGAAATGAAGGAAAAAATGTTAAGGGCAGCCAGAGAGAAAGGTCGGGTTACCCTCAAAGGTAAGCCCATCAGACTAACAGCGGATCTCTCAGCAAAAACCCTACAAGCCAGAAGAGAGTGGGGGCCAATATTCAACAATCTTAAAGAAAAGAATTTTCAACCCAGAATTTCATATCCAGCCAAACTAAGCTTCATAAGTGAAGGAGAAATAAAATACTTTACAGACAAGCAAATGCTGAGAGATTTTGTCACCACCAGGCCTGCCTTACAAGAGCTCCTAAGGAAGCACTAAATATGGAAAGGAACAACTGGTACCAGCCGCTGCAAAATCATGCCAAAATGTAAAGGCCATCGAGACTAGGTAGAAACTGCATCAACTAATGAGCAAAATCACCAGCTAACATCATAATGACTGACAGGATCAAATTCACACATAACAATATTAACTTTAAATGTAAATGGACTAAATGCTCCAATTAAAAGACACAGACTGGCAAATTGGATAAAGAGTCAAGACCCATCAGTGTGCTGTATTCAGGAAACCCATCTCATGTGCAGAGACACACATAAGCTCAAAATAAAAGGATGGAGGAAGATCTACCAAGCAAATGGAAAACAAAAAAAGGCAGGGGTTGCAATCCTAGTCTCTGATAAAACAGACTTTAAACCAACAAAGATCAAAAGAGACAAAGAAGGCCATTACATAATGGTAAAGGGATCAGTTCAACAAGAAGAGCTAACTATCCTAAATATATATGCATCCAATACAGGAGCACCCAGATTCACAAAGCAAGTCCTGAGTGACCTACAAAGAGACTTAGACTCCCATACATTAATAATGGGAGACTTTAACACCCTACTGTCAACATTAGACAGATCAATGAGACAGAAAGTCAACAAGGATACCCAGGAATTGAACTCAGCTCTGCACCAAGTGGACCTAATAGACATCTACAGAACTCTCCACCCCAAATCAACAGAATATACATTTTTTTCAGCACCACACCACACCTATTCCAAAATTGACCACATACTTGGAAGTAAAGCTCTCCTCAGCAAATGGAAAAGAACAGAAATTATAATAAACTATCTCTCAGACCACAGTGCAATCAAACTAGAACTCAGGATTAAGAATCACACTCAAAACTGCTCAACTACATGGAAACTGAACAACCTGCTCCTGAATGACTACTGGGTACATAATGAAATGAAGGCAGAAATAAAGATGTTCTTTGAAACCAACGAGAACAAAGACACAACATACCAGAATCTCTGGGACGCATTCAAAGCAGTGTGTACAGGGAAATTTATAGCACTAAATGCCCACAAGAGAAAGCAGGAAAGATCCAAAATTGACACCCTAACATCACAATTAAAAGAACTAGAAAAGCAAGAGCAAACACATTCAAAAGCTAGCAGAAGGCAAGAAATAACTAAAATCAGAGCAGAACTGAAGGAAATAGAGACACAAAAAACCCTTCAAAAAATTAATGAATCCAGGAGCTGGTTTTTGGAAAGGATCAACAAAATTGATAGACCACTAGCAAGACTAATTAATAAAGAAAAAAAGAGAGAAGAATCAAATAGATGCAATAAAAAATGATAAGGGGGATATCACCACCGATCCCACAGAAATACAAACTACCATCAGAGAATACTACAAACACGTCTACACAAATAAACTAGAAAATCTAGAAGAAATGGATAAATTCATTGACACATACACTCTCCCAAGACTAAACCAGGAAGAAATTGAATCTCTGAATAGACCAATAACAGGATCTGAAATTGTGGCAATAATCAATAGCTTACCAACCAAAAAGAGTCCAGGACCAGATGGATTCACAGCCGAATTCTACCAGAGGTACAAGGAGGAACTGGTACCATTCCTTCTGAAACTATTCCAATCAATAGAAAAAGAGGGAATCCTCCCTAACTCATTTTATGAGGCCAGCATCATTCTGATACCAAAGCCAGGCAGAGACACAACCAAAAAAGAGAATTTTAGACCAATATCCTTGATGAACATTGATGCAAAAATCCTCAGTAAAATACTGGCAAACCGAATCTAGCAGCACATCAAAAAGCTTATCCACCATGATCAAATGGGCTTCATCCCTGGGATGCAAGGCTGGTTCAATATATGCAAATCAATAAATGTAATCCAGCATATAAACAGAGCCAAAGACAAAAACCACATGATTATCTCAATAGATGCAGAAAAGGCCTTTGACAAAATTCAACAACCCTTCATGCTAAAAACTCTGAATAAATTAGGTATTGATGGGACGTATCTCAAAATAATAAGAGCTATCTATGACAAACCCACAGCCAATATCATACTGAATGGGCAAAAACTGGAAGCATTCCCTTTGAAAACTGGCATAAGACAGGGATGCCCTCTCTCACCACTCCTATTCAACATAGTGTTGGAAGTTCTGGCCAGTGCAATTAGGCAGGAGAAGGAAATAAAGGGTATTCAATTAGGAAAAGAGGAAGTCAAATTGTCCCTGTTTGCAGACATGATTGTATATCTAGAAAACCCCATTGTCTCAGCCCAAAATCTCCTTAAGCTGATAAGCAACTTCAGCAAAGTCTCAGGATACAAAATCAATGTACAAAAATCACAAGCATTCTTATACACCAATAACAGACAAACAGAGAGCCAAAGCATGAGTGAACTCCCATTCACAATTGCTTCAAAGAGAATAAAATACCTAGGAATCCAACTTACAAGGGACGTGAAGGACCTCTTCAAGGAGAACTACAAACCACTGCTCAAGGAAATAAAAGAGGATACAAACAAATGGAAGAACATTCCATGCTCATGGGTAGGAAGAATCAATATCGTGAAAATGGCCATACTGCCCAAGGTAATTTACAGATTCAATGCCATCCCCATCAAGCTACCAATGACTTTCTTCACAGAATTGGAAAAAACTACTTTAAAGTTCATATGGAACCAAAAAAGAGCCCACATCGCCAAGTTAATCCTAAGCCAAAAGAACAAAGCTGGAGGCATCACACTACCTGACTTCAAACTATACTACAAGGCTACAGTAACCCAAACAGCATGGTACTGGTACCAAAACAGAGATATAGATCAATGGAAGAGAACAGAGCCCTCGGAAATAATGCCGCATATCTACAACTATCTGATCTTTGACAAACCTGAGAAAAACAAGCAATGGGGAAAGGATTCCCTATTTAATAAATGGTGCTGGGAAAACTGGCTAGCCATATGTAGAAAGCTGAAACTGGATCCCTTCCTTACACCTTATACAAAAATCAATTCAAGATGGATTAAAGACTTAAACGTTAGACCTAAATCCATAAAAACCCTAGAAGAAAATCTACACAATACCATTCAGGACATAGGCATGGGCAAGGACTTCATGTCTAAAACACCAAAAGCAATGGCAACAAAAGCCAAAATTGACAAATGGGATCTAATTAAACTAAACAGCTTCTGCACAGCAAAAGAAACTACCATCAGAGTGAACAGGCAACCTACAAAATGGGAGAAAATTTTCGCAACCTACTCATCTGACAAAGGGCTAATATCCAGAATCTACAATGAACTCAAACAAATTTACAAGAAAAAAACAAACAACCCCATCAAAAAGTGAGCAAAGGACATGAACAGACACTTCTCAAAAGAAGACATTTATGCAGCCAAAAGACACATGAAAAAATGCTCATCATCACTGGCCATCAGAGAAATGCAAATCAATACCACAATGAGATACCATCTCACACCAGTTAGAATGGCAATCATTAAAAAGTCAGGAAACAACAGATGCTGGAGAGGATGTGGAGAAATAGGAACACTTTTACACTGTTGGTGGGAATGTAAACTAGTTCAACCATTGTGGAAGTCAGTGTGGCGATTCCTCAGGGATCTAGAACTGGAAATACCATTTGACCCAGCCATCCCATTACTGGGTATATACCCAAATGACTATAAATCATGCTGCTATAAAGACACATGCACACGTATGTTTATTGCTGCATTATTCACAATAGCAACGACTTGGAACCAACCCAAATGTCCAATGATGATAGACTGGATTAAGAAAATGTGGCACATATACACCATGGAATACTATGCAGCCATAAAAAATGATGAGTTCATGTCCTTTGTAGGGACATGGATGAAATTGGAAATCATCATTCTCAGTAAACTATCGTAAGAACAAAAAACCAAACACCGCATGTGCTCACTCATAGGTGGGAATTGAACAATGAGAACACATGGACACAGGAAGGGGAACATCACACTCTGGGGACTGTTGTGGGGTGGGGGGAGGTGGGAGGGATAGCATTGGGAGATATACCTAATGCTAGATGACGAGTTAGTGGGTGCAGCGCACCAGCATGGCACATGTATACATATGTAACTAACCTGCACAATGTGCACATGTACCCTAAAACTTAAAGTATAATAATAAAAAAAAAATTTTCTTCTAAAAGTATTTGTGTACTGATATACAAAACAAAAGCTCTAAATTTAATTCAACAATTGCCTTTTGCATGAACTTTTTTCATATTATTTACATTTAAATAAGTATAATTAGATTTTTATCAAAATGTATTGTTATAAACCAATTGTACTCTTTTAAAACTCCAACACCAAGTAAGGGTTTGTTTACCAAACAAGTGTTATTGATTTCTTGCTGAAACCACCTTTGCAAAAATTATGTCAGATAATCATGGTGGTTGAGGAGATCTGATCTAGCCAACCACCATCTTGCCTTTCGCCTTCAAACTGCTTTAAGTAATCATGGGCTTAGGCCAGCTAACTTTGGGAGACATTTAGTTTATAGTTTAAATGACAGTAGCCATTTCCCAAAACTCAGCTGCCTTTGTAAAGCTAATGAGAGATCACAAAGCTGGGGTAGGAGAGAAGCCTGAATTATGCTAAGGAGTAGACCCAGAAACCATTGTTAGGCATTATCCTGGAGGTCATAAGATATGCAACTTCCCCAATTTCCCTTGCAGATAACATCACTATTGTAGAACCTAAGATTGGCCTTTCAAGATATTTTTTCTGTTTTTTTTTTTTTTTTTTTTCATGTCTGATCACTGATGGCTCCACCTTCACCTGCCAGTCACTCCTGTGGTCCCACCCAGAAGTGACTCAGCCAAAGAGGCCAGCTTCGACTTCCCTATGATTCCATCTTTGACCCAATCAGAAGCGCCATTACCCTAGCTCCCTGCCCACCAAGCTGTCTTTGAAGAACTCCTACCCTCAAAACTTCTAGGTGACTTATTTGAGCAATAACTCTATCTCCCATTTGACATGATTAGCCTTGCATCAGTTAAACTCTTTTTTACTGCAATGCCATGGTATTTGTGCAGTGGACAGAAAGAACCCATCAGGCAGTTACGTTGCATTATTATACTTTTTTAGGAGCATAGAAATAATTCAAGCACACAGTTGAGATTGGTTTAATGAATCTAATGCTAATGAACAAAGGTTATTTTTAAAAAAACAGTTTTTGTGATATTAAACCATGAGATGATAAGTAAATATAAACACACACATATTTTTAATAAATTAAGAGATACCCAAAATTCAAGAGATAAAAGCAAGCATTCGTCAATCCAGCTCAGTGATTGAGAACAATTATTTTTTTCAAATTACATATCATAATCTGTTTTTTTATTTTAACAAGCAATTACTATGCAAAAATAAAAATGGAATTTTAGCATTAATACAGCCTTTGAATTCCCCTGAGGACTGAAGGGTTTAGTAATAATACAAAGTGCTTAGCATTTATGAGAGAGATTAAAGCTGTGATGAAATTAATGTACAAATGGTCAATGGCCAGATCATGTAGGACAGTAGAATTCTAATCCACCATGTCTGCAGCAACCTGGCCAGGAAGCCAAACCCCAACTACAGCAACTGGCCCAAAAGCATCCAAACTGGATCAATGATTGCTACTTCTCTTTACCTCAGTTTCAAGACAGCACCAACTAGAGAAAGCCAAATATGTTTTCCAAAGCAATCACCTGTCAATGAAGAGTCAAACTCTGTAAAATATCTGAAGACATTTATTCTGAGCCAAATATGAGTGTCCATGGTCCATGACACAGCACTCAGGAGATTGTGAGAACATGTACTCAAGGTGGTCAGGGCACAACTTGGTTTTATACATTTTAGGGAGACATAAGGCATCAATTAATACTTGTAAGATCTATATTGGTTCAGTTTGGAAAGTTGGAAAAACTCAAAGTGGGAGCTTCCAAGTCACAGGCAGATTCAAAGATTTTCTGATTGGCAATTGGTTGAAAGAGCTATTATCAATAGAAAGGTATGTCTGGGTTATACTAAGGATTTGTGGACACCAAGGTTTTATCTTCCAGATGTAGTGTCCATGTAGTAGGTTTCAGAGAGAGTAGATTAAAAATGATTTTTATCAGACTTAAAGATTCTCTTCTATCAGTGACTCCAAAAGGGAGAAGGGTATATATAAATGAAGCATCTCTATTCCCCTCCACATTGTGGCCTGAACTATTTTTTCATGTTAACTTAGGAATGCCCTTGCTGAGAGGAGAGATCCATTCAGATGGTTGCAGGGGCTCAGAATTTTGTTCTTGGTTTACATGCCTAAGATGTTCTGCTGCTCATTTCCAGCTTTGCCATGACAAGAATCTCGAGTGAAAGCATACCTGGAATCGTCCCTTTTTCTCTACAGAGCTCCCTCACTCCCCTGTCTCCTTTGAGTCTGTAGCAAATGCAAGTGAGAATGGTGGCAACTCTTCTAAATTTGATTTCTGAATCTTCTGTTTCTTTTCATTTTAGTTATCTTTGTTTATTTTTTACAAAACTCATAAGTAGAGGCTTTTAAATCAACTACATCTAAAAAACAAAATGTGTCAGTTTAAAATATTTTTAGTATTTTTATTGTAGGTTACATGACTGTGCTTAGTGTATTTAAAAAAGAATTAAATATTTCTTGTCGAACACAAAAGAATTTTTCAAATATACCAAATAAAATTAGTAAAATGAAATCTTTTAGGTTTTCTCAAAATATAAATGTCATAAAACATTGTTTTTCATTAAAAATAAAAATCTGATTTTGTTGGTACTCAACTCAAAATCTTCACATGGCTTTTTTTAGAACTTTATTAAAATATTTATTTTTCCCATCTGTGGCTGGAGATAGATATATACACATCTGGTGAGAATAAAAGGAATTCTGATAATACTAGCCTGAAGTATAAAGTAAATTAAGTTTTTCTCCAGTCTCATCTCATATAGCTTTCTGCTTATTGAAGATTGTATTCTCTAGTCATATTGAAGTATTCACAATTTTTGGCATATCTATTTTTATTCCTGTAATTCAATTTAATTCAATAAATAAGTCCTTAATTGATAACACGCCCAGTGCCAAAATCCAAAGACAATATCCCTTTTGTGGAATTGACATCCTGATGGAGTGGACATTTTCTCTGACTGGGTTACTCTCCCTAACTGAAAAATCCCTGTACTATTATGTTTTTATTCCAGTTCCTCTCCTCAACTAAGGCTTTCTTAAAACGTCCAGGCAACCGTAATTGTTTCCTGTTCTGAGTTTCCAGAACTACATCTATATATCTCTTCTATAGCCATCAGTTTGCATTATACACTGTCCTATCACTGTTTATGGTAATTTTTGCTAACATCTATTAAGTTCTTTCAGTGGACAATACATCATGCTGCACTTTACACTCATTATCTTAACAAATTCCATCCCTAATTTATAGTGTGCATTCTTAGTATCACCATTTATACAAGAGTAAATTGAGGAATACAGAGGTTTATTAATTTGGCCAAAAAAAAAATGTGTCTCCCAAAAATTTGTATGTTGAAATGCTAACCTCCAAAGTAATAATAATAGGAGATGGACCTTTTTGGGAGGTGATTGGGTCATGAGGACAGAGGTCTCATGAATGGGATTAGTGCCCTTATTAAAGAACCTGATAAAAACCTATAGCCCTTCTACCATGAAAGAACATAAAAAGAAGGCACCCTCTATGAACACCTATGAAATTGACTTTCACTAGACCTTAAACCTACCTGTGCCTTGATCTTGGACTTCTTTTCATTCACCAGAACTGTGAGAAATAAATTTCTGCTGTTTATAAGCCACCCAATTTATGATATTTTGTCATAGCCGCCCAATGGGACTAGAGCACCAACTATTTTGACCTTTAGCAACACACATTTCGAAAATAAAGACATTTCTTTCATTTTGGTTTGGCACTGGTTTGGTTGTTAAAAATGTGTCCAAAACCATCTTGAAGTTGGATGTCATTATATCTGTTATCTTCATTTTCTTTTTCATAATGAAAAGATTATCTGTTTTTCATTATTTTGATTGAGTTATCAAAATCCATATTGCATTGGCTAATTCAGATTTTAGATCAGTTTCTGATTTCATTTTGGAGCATTAGACAACAAAATTTTTTACCTTCTTTCTGCATTTCTTTTTTTGGCGTATTTACAAAAAAATGATATTGATAGCAAATTTGAAGAAACCCATTGAAAAATGTCAGAACATTTTTGAGTGGCTGGATGACATTTAATTGGGTAGCATATAAACAACTTAACATTCACAATTTCTAGCACAGTTAACAACACCTCACAAAATCATTTGTCAAAATTGCCAATTTAAAGACTGGGTGACAGAGCCAGACTCCATCTCAAAAAAGAAATTTAACAGATTCTAAAGATTATGATAAAATAGGCCAAATTATAGGCACCCATATAATCAACTGGTAACTTCCACAACCCTCTAGTTCCACATCACAGTTTTAGGGAGAAGGAATTACCCAAATATCAAAGCTTAGGGAATTCTTAAATAAAAATGACCTATCATATTTTTTCCCTGATAATTACATCTACATGTATTAAACATTATTAAAAATGATATGCATTGTTTGTGATGGCCGTTTTGTGTTTCCATTTTTATTTTCAGAATTGAATTGCTGCCAGCTCTGTGTCCCATTCAGATCTTGTTACCCATATAACATCTGAGCAGTGACATTGTGCCTCCACAAGGTATCACAGGAAGAGATAATGACTAGAATTACGTAGGACTAGTCTCATGGGAAGATACTGTGCTCGAAAAAAGAAGTGTTCATATTCTCTATATTTTGATATATTAAATCTTATTGAAAATTTATAGGCAAACTCTAATCATGTATATTGATTATAACAAAGCTATCATAAACAAAAGCAATGACTTCAAAGTATTTGAATTAAAGCAGCAGGAGGATAGCATCCAAAAATTTCCAAAGGAAAATGAATTAAGAAAATTATTCCGGTGTGTCATGTGCCACTGTATTGGATATAAGCGGCCATATCTTGTCATCTTCTTGGGAACACAATTTGAGTCTTAAAGTCCTAGGCTTCTGGAGGTTTTTTATTAAATGGTGTTAATTTGAGCTCACTCATGAGTGTAAAATTCCACTGGTGTACAGGTTAGTAGTATGCCTGCACTGTTTTGAATCTTGACTGCTACTGCTATGCTCAGAAGGATATAAAATGTTCTCTTCAAGCAAGGATCAACAACTTTTGTATTACTATTAGTCTCTCTTCCAGTAGATCCAGTTTCCATGCTGGAAATCATGCAATGTTTGGAAGGTGGCTTGTACTTGCTAAATCTAATTATAACAAGTAAGTCCTTGACTGTATTTAGCTACATCTATGTGTAACATGAAGCCAGTTACTGGTAAAATTTTTCTAAATATTACAAATTCCATGAAATGTTTTGATACGATCTCACAGGGAGAAAGTTGCTTTGTACTCTGAGATTTTTTCCATGACCACTAATGTTAGTGAAAAAATTTTAGGCCAAGACAGAGAAGCAAATTCTTATAGTTTGGACAATTTTAACTTTAGCATCATGTTTACTGTTACTAATTTTCCTAATAACTGGGGGTGATATAAACAGTGAACTAATTTCTGAAGTAAGAGAAGAAGCTTGATGGGCTCTTTCTGTGTAGGGAATAAAGAGTGTAGTATTTAGTTTGGTGCAAAATTAATTGCAGCCTTTGACATTACTTTTGCACCAACCTAAATAGTATTTTTGTCACTTCATCAGCTATAGCCCTCTATCAATGAAAATATCATAGCTAACCAGAAACTTTATAAACAAGAACTTTATAAAATATACTCATAAATATTTGGGCTATTAAATGAAATTCATTTGTAAATAAATGCTTGATAAGACTTTGAGGAGGAAGCCCTGAACAATTTTTCATCTTTACATATTCTCAGGATTTTGCTGCTTATAGATGAGCCATGTAGAAACTATCTTTTTAATTATGTAAAGAGCAATAAAGAAGCAATTTGACCTGGAAATGTAATGTTTCTAGGAAGCCAGGATAAAATCACCAGTACCCATCATTAAAGAGGGAGAAGTCCTCTGATAGTGGATATATATTTTTTCAGAATTTTGAGCTGATTGCTTTAAGTCAATCACAATTTTTTAAATTTATTAGCACTTAATATATTGGGTGGGTAAATGCCACATTTACCAACGGAATAAGACAAGCCATTGCCCTTAGCTTCAGGAGTGGTCTCTAATATGGAGTACTAGTTTATTTACAGATAGCACTTTGCTGCATTGAATAGCTTTTTAAACTGCACTGTTTTTACCATTTTCAATAGACCTGTGTATTTCAGCCATATATTGTCAAATAGCACAAAACTCGGAAAGCACATCTACTATTTGCATAAGTGTTTACTTTTTAAGCTTTTTCCAGGGTTCATGCTCAAATTGGAGATGTTGAGTTCAGTTACCTGAGCAGATTAAGGGTTAAGAATAGAACTTCTTTGATAACTTCAAGTTCAGTGGTAATAGCATATCCCACATAAGGAATGCCTTCACCATTTCTAAGATAAGAGCCATATCAAACAATATTAATTTAGTACTGAATAAGAGGGATCTGTACAATCATAATTGAACATTCTTAATTCTTGAGTTACTGCTAAATAGACATTTGGTTCTCCACGTAGAAGAAGTAAACTTGCAGGATTAAGATTTTAACAAAGTTTAATGGTAGTACAAACAACAAAAACTTTTCATGAGTCTTCATGTGGTAAATTAAGAATTAACCAGAATTATCTGCATGTGGAACCTGTCAAGTTAGCACAAAGCAGTTTGGCTGCCAGTGATACTTCACACAAGCAGAAATCTATGCTTTACCTTTTGAGTGGAGGGTTAGGCTAAAAGCATGGGTCTGGTATAAAACTACTTTACCATGTTAGTAGTCCTAATTCACAATCTCCTCTTTCATAAACAAAAAGACAGAAGGATTTAGCATAATCAGGGATACCCAAAGTTGGAGGCTGCTGCAGACAGGTCCTTAAAGAAAAGGAACTGTTTTCCTTTTCTATCCCATGGGAGATACCAGTATTAGTAAACACGTGTGAAGGCTGATGTATTTTAGGGGAAAAGGCATTATTGCCTACATAAAGCAGTCAATCCTAAAAAATAAAATGAAAAAGCTTTTAGTTGTTGTTAATTTGGAGTCAATGTAGTCAAATAAGCTTATTCTCACAGAGTAGAATACATGTCTGCTGAGATCACAACCTAAATATTGCATAATTTCTTCACAGATTTGCAAGTTTTCTCTAGGTGCTTTCTGTTCCTCTTCAGTTAATCTTCTTGAGCAATATATGGAGTTCTCCTGTGGACTCCTTCAAGGAGCACAGCACTAAATCATCTACATTTCATTCCAGGGTGTATTTTCAAGCAAGAGTCAAATCTGTGATTATTATTTAGACATCGGGAGAAATATAAGGGTGTTTTCATAAATACCAGAGGCATAACCAACTAGGGAGATTGCTGATTGTCCCAGAAAAGAGTAAATAAATACTGACTGCCCTTACCTACTAGTTCCTAAATAAGACTGCAAATAAATCTGCCATCTTAAAGTGTTTACTTGGTAGTTAGAAGCTTCGGGAAATCTAGGGATCACAGTTCTATTGATTGCCCTGAGGCCTTGTACACATAAGTAGCCTTTTACACTAGGCTGCTTAACTGGCAATATGGGAGTACTGCAAGGACTGATGCCTGACACAGTGAGTCCTCAATAATAGGTCTTCTTCCTGAGGTTGCTTGAGGCCTCAAAACACATTGAAATATAATTCGGGTAAGGGCTTATACGGAATAATTTTAATGTTAATAAAGTAAGCTCCATGTATTCTGCTCAGTTCAATAAAATCTTTGGCCCAAAGAGTAGAGGGTAACTAATCTAATATTTGATTTGTAGAGGTCATTGGGTGCACAGAAACTGGGGTATACATGATTGCTATAAATTGGTTTACGCAGCCTATTCCTTTGGGATCTCTAGATATCTACCAGCTTAAAAAGATTTGACAGTTTTGACCTAATAAATTTTGTTGGAGCAGTGTTGCAAAATAGAAAGTCATGTTCTTCCTCCAATTATTTGCTTCAAATTGTTAAGGTTGTGAGGCTGCTAGGATCATAGGTTCATTTGAGATGTCCACTGCCTCTACCCTATTTGTATCTTAAGGAATATTTTGGCATAAGTCACAAAATTTATTCTGAAAGAGAAGCCACTGTATCTGTTAGAAATGTGCCAGCCTTTCCTGAGCAATCATATTAATTTCATTTTAATTGTCTAGAAAAATCAGTAAATATATTAATTTGATCCGGATCCATATAGATGGGGCATTGTTGAATCCCTAAGTTGGCTCATTAGACCCCCTTTTTAGTTTCTGAGGAGCAGTAAATTTTTTAGTGTTCATATCTTCCACTCAAGTTCTCCATACCAGTCTACTTCTGGTCTTTGCTTTGTTAATATAAATTATGCCAAATATTTTGGCCAAATCTACTTTCATAAAGAAGACATTTAGGATGCCCTGAGGCTAACCTATTTCTTTAGTGTTCTACACATTTTCTTCTGACTTGTGACATGCTAATATTCTTCAATTGAGTTTCAGTTTGCTCTTTGAAACCATCTGTAACCTTCTGATGGTGAGACTATTATATTTATAGGTGCATAAAATTCTAACAGAACTGGACTTTAGCAGTAGAAAATATTTTAATTCCAGGAAATGTGCTGGGTCTCATAGCCTTGAAGAATCATTTTACTGTAACATGGAGCTTCACTTGTGACCAATTTTCAAAAACAATGGCATAAACTTTCCCTGGAGGGTGGGAATAAAATCTTAGTGGGGATTGTGAGATAATTTTTCCTTTACTGAGATTAAGCTCAACAATGAGGAAGAATATGGGGCTAACAGACACAATGAAAGGAGGAGTTTGGAAAACCCCATGAGGATGATATTGGGAGAATATTGCAAAGTTTAGTCTTCTAAACAGTCAGAGTATTATAACTTTGCAGGATATAGTGGAAGTAGACTGTAAGGTCTAGGAAGACAGAAGTGGAGAGAGGGAGAGAAAAATAAGTGGTACAGTCATAAATGGTTAACTTGATAATTAGCTAGCCTTTTGCTTAGTATTTACTACAGGATTCTTTAAAAAAGTTAATTTTGACTTATGAAAACACTTAAATCCTTTGACCCACACTCAAATAAAGAGCTCATGAAAGATAGAGGCTTACTTTCTTTTTGTCCTAAGTTGCAAGAGAAGTGTAAGACCTTGTGGAAAAATGAACATTATTCAAAATTCAATTCTAAACATTTTTAGATGTATGTGTGTGATTTTATTAGCTATGTACATGAATTTGACATGTAGCAAACATAAGACATAGGGATCCTGGTGTGTGGTAGGGTTTGATTTTTTGAATTGACAGAATGTTATTATAAACAACAAAAAGGAGATTACATCAATTGTTGCTAGACACCTGTAAACAAGGCACTCTCCTCACTCCACAGTTTGGGCTGGGCTACTGGTCTGATTTACAAGATGCTGATTCCAAGTAATGGAATAGCTTATATTCCAAACAATGAGCTATTTGAGAAACTCCTTGACAATACACAGATCCACTAACAGAACAGATCAGACATTGCAGAGATTCCCTCTCTTTGTGGCATTCAAAGGAGAAACTATTACTTATCTGTATTCAAGCATGAAGAGACCAGAAGGCTGTGAATCAAAATGAACAGAAACTCGTAAGAAAGAACAAGAAAAAACTCAGTGAGAGCCAAAATTAATGTAGTAACTATAATGTACTCAGTCAAACAAGCCAATAAAAAGTTGAAATCAAGATTCGACGGGCCTATGAGGTATTTCGTTCAAGAGTCACTGGTTAATTTACTTCAAGAGGTATTGTGATTAAGTAATTTTGGTGGCATTTCTAGAATGTTAAAGAGTATGAAGACTAAAAGCATTGCTACCAACAATATAAGCTGATACAACACAGAGTCTAGGTACGTTCTCAGGAATAAGATAAGTAAAGTAAAAGAGAAGTCGATCTTCAAAAGCCAAAGACTCATATTAAGAAGTATACTGACTGGTCCGCACAATCTAGATTTGTTGGTTGTGAGAGCACTACACTGGTAGAAAGTGTTCTGTCTGTCTCAAGATTATAAATACGTTTGCTGGATACTGAAGTTTCCGTCTTGAGATTATGGCTTTCAGCTGTCTCTTCACATGCCCAGTTCACAGTTATTTCACCCAGTTGAATCTGCATCAATGTAAACAGGGTATGTGGCCAGATCAAGAATTTTCAATCAGGTCTACAATGGTATCAGACAGCTCGATGGTCAGTTTGAGGACTCAGTCAAGACATTTTTATACTCACTTAAAAATCTTTACTTAGTATTATTATAAACAATGATGTATAATATAATTGGAAGTCTAGGAGTAGGTCTGATTCCAGGGATGTCTGAGCAGTAGCTTAATAATGTCGTCTAAGACTGAAGCCCTTCTATTCTATGTGTTCTCTGATAGCAGTATCACACAGGGGTTAAGATAATAGGTTCACAAGTACAACTGCTTGCCTTGCTTGAACTCTCTTACTAATACACCATACAGAGCCCAGTACCAACTACTGCTAGTAAAACACACACACACACACACACACACACCCCCCATAGAAAAGTACCTTAAACTAAACATTAGTTGTTATTCCATCTTATTTGCTTTAACATTTTGTTGTAGTAAGATGAATACCGATGCCATATACAATTTGTTCTTCCTATTCATCATTCCATATGTACATAGTGTGACTCTGTGCTAAGTCCTGTTCCATGCCACAGAAGGAAAGAAACACTTCATCTTAGAAAATGAATTATTGGTCTTTCCATTTAATTAAGTAAAGTAGATGAATATGCAATGAAAGAAAGAAACCTGAACCAGAGAGGCATTCTAGTAGGAAAGAGAAAGGTAGAAAAGAAGGTTGGGAAGGCAAAACATATTCACCACACATATAAAAATTAACACATAAGTTACAAGGATATAAAAATAAAATCAGAAGTTACACTATGCCATTAATATATCTAACATCTGTAAAAGTGAAACGGGAGAGGTCCCTGATCCCCCTCGCAGGACATGTGACAAGGGTGTGGCTCATCTGTTTGCCTGCCATGCGCTCAAACCCCTTACGGGAGGGGGAGCATGCAGACAGGCAGGTGTAGGAGTCAGGGTGAGCACTTTTGGCTCCGGCCCCACGGTAGCATCTAGGGGTGGGTGACTGCAACTCCCAAAGCCCTAGTGTGCACATTACAGTGCTCTTGTAGCTCTGCCATCTGCAGATGGCTTAAGTGTTAACCAGCTCAATGCCCCCCCGCCAGGTTCTTGTCCGGCATCCAGGAAGAATCAGGTCACAGGGACAAATTGAAAGACGGTAAATGCGGGGGTTTTATTGCTAGATGGAGGTGGCTCTCAGTGGGATCGATGGGGAGCTGGAGGGGGATGGAGTAGGAAGATAATCTTCCCCTGGAGTTTGGCCATCCCATGGCTGATCTCCCTGACTGTCCCCAGATGAACTTTCAATGTTCAGATGTTCCTTCTCTTCTCTCCTCTGCCACACAGCTCTTCTGCTACTCTGCTCATCTGCTCATGGATCCTGTGGTTTGGATTTATATGATGATATGGTTTGGTTGTGTCCCCACCCAAATCTCATCTTGAATTGTGGCTCCCGTAATTCCCAGGTGTTGTGGGTCGGGGGGACCTGGTGGGAGATAATTAAATCATGAGGATGGTTTTCCCCACACTGTTCTCATGGTAGTGAATTAGTCTCACAAGATCTGATGGTTTCATAAGGGGAAAACCCTTTTGCTTGGCTGTCATTCTATCTCTGCTGGTCATCATTTAAGATGTGTCTTTTGCCTTCCATCATGATTGTGAGGCCTCCATAGCCATGTGGAACTGTGAGTCCATTAAACCTCTTTCCTTTATAAATTACCCAGTCTCAGGTATCTCTTTATCAGCAGTGTGAAAACAAACTAATACACCTGGGTACAGGATGCGGGGGGTGTGTTGGGCCAAAAGGCAACATTTGGGTGCAAAAACAGGAATGTCCATTTTCATTTAGGGCTGTAGGTTTCCAGGCTTGATGGTGGGGCATTTGCTGAGGAATCACTCTCTTCTACCCAGAATCTACCTGCCTCTTGTCTGTATCAAAAGGTTACTATGTTCTAAAAGTTCAGTTAGTCATCATTATTTCATTTAATGTTTAATCACTTTTCAGAGATACTCTAATAAATATTTTTACCTGAGAAAAATAAAACAAAAAGAATTTCATAATTTACAAAAATAGCTTATAAAAGGTAAAGCTAGTAAGAAAACATAAATCTTGGGCTGAGACAATGGGGTTTTCTAGATATACAATCATGTCATCTGCAAACAGGCACAATTTGACTTCCTCTTTTCCTAATTGAATACCCTTTATTTCCTTCTCTTGCCTAATTGCACTGGCCGGAACTTCCAACACTATGTTGAATAGAAGTGGTGAGAGAGGGCATCCCTGTCTTGTGCCAGTTTTCAAAGGGAATGCTTCCAGTTTTTGCCCATTCAGTATGATATTGGCTGTGGGTTTGTCATAGATAGCTCTTATTATTTTGAGATACGTCCCATCAATACCTAATTTATTCAGAGTTTTTAGGACGAAGGGTTGTTGAATTTTGTCAAAGGCCTTTTCTGCATCTATTGAGATAATCATGTGGTTTTTGTCTTTGGTTCTGTTATATGCTGGATTACATTTATTGATTTGCATATGTTGAACCAGCCTTGCATCCCAGGGATGAAGCCCACTTGATCATGGTGGATAAGCTTTTTGATGTGCTGCTGGATTCAGTTTGCCAGTATTTTATTGAGGATTTTTGCATCAATGTTCATCAAGGATATTGGTCTAAAATTCTCTTTTTTGGTTGTGTCTCTGCCCGGCTTTGGTATCAGGATGATGCTGGCCTCATAAAATGAGTTAGGGAGGATTCCCTCTTTTTCTATTGATTGGAATAGTTTCAGAAGGAATAGTACCAGCTCCTCCTTGTACCTCTGGTAGAATTCAGCTGTGAATCCATCTGGTCCTGGACTTTTTTTGGTTGTTAAGCTATTGATTATTTCCACAATTTCAGATCCTGTTATTGGTCTATTCAGAGAGTCAACTTCTTCCTGGTTTAGTCTTGGGAGGGTGTATGTGTTGAGGAATTTATCCATTTCTTCTAGATTTTCTAGTTTATTTGTGTAGAGGTGTTTGTAGTTTTCTCTGATGGTAGTTTGTATTTCAGTGGGATCGGTGGTGATAACCCCTTTATCATTTTTTATTGCATCTATTTGATTCTTCTCTCTTTTCTTCTTTATTAGTCTTGCTAATGGTCTATCAATTTTGTTGATCTTTTCAAAAAACCAGCTCCTGGATTCATTAATTTTTGAAGGGTTTTTTTGTGTCTCTATTTCCTTCAGTTCTGCTCTGATTTTAGTTGTTTCTTGCCTTCTGCTAGCTTTTGAATGTGTTTGCTCTTGCTTTTCTAGTTCTTTTAATTGTGATGTTAGGGTGTCAATTTTGGATCTTTCCTGCTTTCTCTTGTGGGCATTTAGTGCTATAAATTTCCCCCTACACACTGCTTTGAATGTATCCCAGAGATTCTGGTATGTTGTGCCTTTGTTCTCATTGGTTAGAAAGCTGAAACTGGACCCCTTCCTTACACCTTATACAAAAATTAATTCAAGATGGATTAAAGACTTACATGTTAGACCTAAAACCATAAAAACCCTAGAAGAAAACCTAGGCATTACCATTCAGGACATAGGCATGGGCAAGGACTTCATGTGTAAAACACCAAAAGCAATGGCAACAAAAGCCAAAATTGACAAATGGGATCTAATTAAACTAAAGAGCTTCTGCACAGCAAAAGAAACTACCGTCAGAGTGAACAGGCAACCTACAAAATGGGAGAAAATTTTCGCAACCTACAAAATGGGAGAAAATTTTTGCAACCTACTCATCTGACAAAGGGCCAATATCCAGAATCTACAATGAACTCAAAGAAATTTACAAGAAAAAAAAACAACCCCATCAAAAAGTGGGCAAAGGATATGAACAGACGCTTCTCAAAAGAAGACATTAATGCAGCCAAAAAACACATGAAAAAATGCTCATCATCACTGGCCATCAGAGAAATGCAAATCAAAACCACAACGAGATACCATCTCACACCAGTTAGAATGGTGATCATTAAAAAGTCAGGAAACAACAGGTGCTTCAGAGGATGTGGAGAAATAGGAACACTTTTACATTGTTGGTGGGACTGTAAACTAGTTCAACCATTGTGGAAGTCAGTGTGGCGACTCCTCAGGGATCTAGAACTAGAAATACCATTTGACCCAGCCATCCCATTACTGGGCGTATAC
Source organism: Gorilla gorilla gorilla (assembly GCF_029281585.2). NCBI lineage: Eukaryota > Metazoa > Chordata > Mammalia > Primates > Hominidae > Gorilla > Gorilla gorilla. The sequence continues at coordinate 126,199,047 of NC_073236.2, forward strand.
CCAAAGGATTATAAATCATGCTGCTATAAAGACACATGCACACGTATGTTTACTGTGGCACTATTCGCAATAGCAAAGACTTGGAACCAACCCAAATGTCCAACAATGATAGACTGGATTAAGAAAATGTGGCACATATACAGCATGGAATACTATGCACCCATAAAAAATGATGAGTTCATGTCCTTTGTAGGGACATGGATGAAGCTGGAAACCATCATTCTCAGCAAACTATCGCAAGGACAAAAAACCAAACACTGGATGTTCTCACTCATAGGTGGGAATTGAACAATGAGAACACATGGACACAGGAAGGGGAACATCACACTCTGGGGACTGTTGTGGGGTGGGGGGAGGTGGGAGGGATAGCATTGGGAGATATACCTAATGCTAAATGACGAGTTAATGGGTGCAGCATACCAACTTGGCACATGTATACATATGTAACAAACCTGCACATTGTGCATATGTACCCTAAAACTTAAAGTATAATAATAATAAAAAAAGAAAAAAAAAAAGAAAACCTAAATTCAACTGATCCTAGATCTTAAGCTCATAAACCCTATTCTACCTTTGATTACTTGAATTTTCATTATACATAAGCAGAGTGTTACTACAAGTCATTGGGAAAAATAATTACTCAAGAAAAAACTCTGGAATAATGAGATTAGTGCACAAAAACATTTCGCTTACCAAATACATAGTCATACAATACAAGCATGCTGAAGAATTAAATTTATAAATAAAGCTGTCAATCAACTGTCAACAAGAAAAGAAAGCAAATAGATTATCAGCTAAGGTATAAAGTTATCATTTTTAGCATAAAAGTTTCAAAAATTTGTTATACAAATTTGAATAACTTGTTATTTATATCATTTTAAAACTAAATATTTTAAAGCAAAAATACGGAATGGCACAAATTAGAAAACATTTTGGTGTACAATATATAAAAGTCTTATTAAAATCAATAACAGAAATACACCTTAATAAAAAGTAGTGAACATGACAAGAGAGCTTACTAAAGAAATACAAATACATTTAGCAGTGAAAAATTTTATTTGTTTGCTTTGAAAGAATAAAGAAATGCCATTTTATTCGGTTAAAAGTATACCATCTTGAAATAAAAACAAAGATACCTTATTTGCATAGGGTGGGCATAATAGTCACTCTATTATAATTCTTCTTGGAAAGTTCATTTTTCCAGTCTTTCTAAAAATACTTAAGGTAGGGATCTACCAGTCACCAGTGCTTTCTTACATAAGAACTTAAATGAGTATAATCAGAGATTAATATTGTATGTCCCTATCAGATTATAAACTAGTGAGTAGCTTCTTTTTTATTTTATTCCTCAAAGATTTAGGACACTTTAGACTCTGACTAGACCATGAATACCCTCACCCAGTGAGATCCTGAAAGAAGTATATTTAGAAGGTAAAATAGCAACAAATAAATACAAACATTTATAGTTAGCTCATATGTGTAGAATAGAAAATAAAAAACAATTTATATGTCAAAATAGTAGGATAATAAATATATTTGTTATATTTTCAAAATATTTTATCCAGCTCTTTTAAAATTATATGTTATGAATATTCTTAGTATTTGGGTAGAAATGATTAAAATTATATTTAAATTTAATTAAATATATTCTACATATGAAAGCATGATTCCAATTTTTAAAAACATAAATATAAATGCTACTTTGATGATGTGCTTTTGAGTTCTGGTTCTGTTTATCTAACCCAGTGTACATGAAAAGATAAAGATGGTAATGGTTTCCGTATCGCAAATCTTCCTCTATGGAAGATTATTCCGTTTAAAACAGAAGTAAAGAGTTATACAGTTGGCCTTTCATATCCATGGGTTCAACATTCACAGAAAAAACCATCCATGGATAGAAAGTATTTTTAAAAACCTAAAAAATAACAATACAATAAAAAATAACCCAAATAAAAATATGGTTTAACAATTATGTACATAGCATTCACATTGTATTGGGTATTTTAACTAATCTAGAGATGATTTAAATTATGCAGAGGATTTGCATAGTTTACATGTAAATACTACACACCACTCTATATAAGGGGCTTGAGCATCCGCAGATTTGGTATCTGAGGAAGTCCCAGAACCCATCCCTTGCAGAAGCCAAGAGCTGACACTGCATTGATACATTTGGTGTCCTTGGGCTTAACATACATCTTGAATCAGTAATAATTTCGTCTGATTAACAACATTTGACTGGGAGAATGAAACAACTTATTAAAATCATCTTTCTCCGGTAAACTAAGTGGGTGAATAAATGTTAATTAGTATCAGAGGGTTAAATGAGCTCGTCACAGATAAGATGTCAATTTCAGAGAAAACATGGCATGGTGATGAGGCACACGGTTGCACAGCACACAAAAAAGGCTAAGCCTTGGTTCTGGGGCAGCTGTCACTACACCCACCTCACTTGTTTATATCATGCTTGGAGGATCAACTGATCACTTAAATCTTCTACACAGAGAAATATAATTTCTGTAAAGTGGATCTCCAGCACATCCAATTTTAGTGCCAGGGGAAAAGAAATTAAATTCTGGAGTCATACCAACATTTACTTCTCTACATTAAAAGTCAGTGTGGGGAACTTTGTATAGCTACCAGCAAGGATGTTTTGGTGCCATTACTATCTTTTCTTTACGAATCCATTGTATCCCATTGACACAGGTGGACTAGATAGGATTCAAGTAAACTTTATGCATATAATTTAATTTATTGTAGAATTCATTCTGCTAAAGTCAATATCTCCATTCATATTAAAGTCAATATCTCCATTCATATTAAAATATTAAAGCAGGAATCTGCAAACTGTGGTCTGTGGGCCAATCCAACCTATTGCCTGATTTTGTACAGTCTATAAGCTAAGAAACATTTTTACTTTTCTAAACGGTTGAAAAAAATTAAAAGATTAATAATATATTATGACATGTAAAATTATATGACATTCAAATGTTAGTGTCTGTAACTAAAGTTTTATTGGAACATAGCTATGCTCATGTATTTGCACGTTGTCTCTGCCTGCTTTCATACCACAATGGCAGAGTTGAGTAGTTGTGTTAGAGACTGTTTGAACCAGAAAGCCTAAAATATTTACTCTCTGGCCCTTTACAGAAAAGCTTGCCAACCCCTGTATTAAAGTAACCCAAGATGCTAACTCTTACATATTTTTGAGTTTGATAGTATTTTGGAATATAATCTGTATACCAAAAAGGAAAAATATGTACATTATAATGAAAATGGAGAACTTGGGCCAAATGCAGTGGCTCATGCCTGTAATCTCAACAGTTTGGGAGGCCGAGATGGGAGGATTGCTTGAGGCCAGGAATTTGAGACCAGCCTGGTCGACGTAGTGAGATCCCATCTCTGAAAAAAAAGAAAATGGGGAACTCAAGATGTAGATTTACCAGAAATTTGTTGCTTTGAATAGGGTATGTAATTTGGAATTAGGTTAATGTCAACTACCATTCAACTATGTGTTTGTGTAAATATAGTAATAATTCTATACCTCAGTAATGTATAAGTAAAATGTTGGTTTGATCGAAGGAAGTGGTTGCTAAATAACTGTATTTAGCAAAATAAGGGAAAATGCATAGATTCTTATTTCAAAATAAAATTTTAATTTAACTTGGTCTAACCTTCCTTTTTTGAAGCCATTTTATTTCTGTGATATTAAATATTTTTATGAAGATTCCCTGACAGTAAATAGAATTTGGTACTGTCATTTTTATTTTTCATTTACAAAAGGCAAATTAAAAACAGGAACCCATTTACACAGACATGCCAACTCACACACGCACACACATACACACACAGATATGTACACTCATACACAGAAATATATGTATATGTAAACATACAGACATAAATGAACATGTATACATACCTGTGCATATATTTACATGCTAAATATTTTTAAGTGTTCTGAATAATTTGGCTAGCTGTCACTTATGTTATATCCATCTTTAAAGTACATTTATGCTTTATGCCTATGAGTTTTCAAATAAAGACTAACCTAGCATAATTTTTGAGAAAATGTCTAACCCTGCTAGAACATTAGGGGAAATTTAAATGACTACTACAATATTGTGTATTCAGTGGCACAATGGTTACTTAACTGTCATGCCGTCTAAAATATTGACTTCGGTCACATGAGCTAAATCATTTCTCCTATTTTTTTCTAAGAAAAAAATTACACCAAGGTTTTAGAAGTCATTGTGATTCATAGCTTCTGTGTCTACAGAAGTATTTCAAGTGCATTCTTCTCTAACACGATCACCTTTTGAATTGATTTGCTATATTACATGTTAGAACAAATGACCAGCTGCTCTAAGAAAACAGAGCAATTCCCATCATAGCCTCCACTCTAAACTTTTTATCTTTGTGGGCAATTTGAAGAACCTGACTAAGGAATTATATCTATTCTTTTCTGACAGTATGTGCCCAATTACTTAAATATCTAACTTGTATCTATTGATCTCTATTGAATTTCCTTTGTCCTCAAAAGCCTTTGAGGAATTCTCTAAATTCACACAAGTATATTTTCCTGAAAGGTAAAAATGGAAACCATAGGGGCCTGATATTTGCAAGAATAATTCTGAAATGTTCTATTCATTGCATCTATATCATCTCATGAATTGCTTTTCTTCATGTTCACAATTTTATATCTTGTTATAAACCTCTTGGTGAAGTTGATTTTAGTTCTGTTCATGATTGATGTATAAAATTATGTGAATTATACACATCACACAGAAAAGCCCAAGTCATTAAAGAGTATAAATTGTTAAAAAAATAAAAACAACCTGGCTGGGTGCGGTGGCTCATACCTATAATCCCAGCACTTTGGGAGGCCGAGGAGAGTGGATCACGAGGTCAGGAGATTGAGACCATCTTGGCTAACACGACGAAACCCCGTCTCTACTAAAAAATACAAAAAAATTAGCTGGGCGTGGTGGCGGGCACCTGTAGTCCCAGCTACTTGGGAGGCTGAGGCAGGAGAATGGCGTGAACCCGGGAGGTGGAGCTTGCAGTGAGCTGAGGTCACGCCACTGCACTCCAGCCTGGGCAATGAGTGAGAGTCTGTCTCAATAAATAAATAAATAAATAAATAAATAAATAAATAAATAAAAATAAAAAATAAAAACAACTTTTTGACCTGCATCAGATGTTATCAACATAGGTAGCTGAAAAATAGGCATACCTGACTCAAAGTAAAATTAACCCTCTTTAAAGGACAATGAATAATGGGAAAAACCATGAAAATAATAAAAAGGAGAAAATACTGTCCTTTTAAAAATATATGGGTGAGGGACATTCTGTAAACCTCTAGACTTAGCTTCACCTTGATGCAAGATAAATTTTAAATTAAATTATTGTAAAAGAGCTTATTATATTACTTAGAAAGAGAAGAGTTTGTGTCTAACAAGCAACATTATTTTAATAGGTTAAATTCATATGAGACAATTGTCTTTCTCTCCCTTAATGAGGTAACTGACTTTGTAAAGCATAATTGGAGAAAATATGATTACAGGAGAACCAACGTGAAGCTGACTTCAACTTGTTGATTACTCAATAGGATAAACTGATGTGATGTGGCTGTCAGCTAAAAGCTCTTCACTTGCATATGAAATTTTAGCTTACATTATTGTCAGCAAAAATAACTTTTCAAATGAGGAATATAAAAAATAGAATTTAGGGTGGAACAAGCTCTCCATAGTATGAAGCAATTATCGAGACTCTTAGCAATTCATTGCATATTTCAGTTTTTGAAAAGATCCAGAGTGTAAATGGTACTTCATTTTGGATGAAAGATATTACAGAGCAGGAGTTGCAGTCCGGTTTATGGTCTTTCTTCACAATTCCTCGTGTTGTGTTCTCTAATTCTAAAAAGTATTCATTCAACCTTATGTTCTTGACACATAGTCGTAGTTGCTGTATTTTATACCTAGAAGGGCAAAGCATATCTTCAAGTTGCCTTGAAAGTGCTCAAAGATAATATCGGCAGATAATTAATTTTAAAATATAAAAAGAAGCTATAATAAATTATGTTAAGTTTTCAAGAAAAAAATAAAACCCAGTCATAGGGTTGGTTGGCTGGTGCAAGAGATTGGGTCAGAGGAGAAATAGATGGCTCTACTCAATTAAGGTTTGGTGGGGCCAGTAAGTCCTGAACTAAACTGTTTCTGCAAAGACGGGTTTGATTTGGGAGGTGGAGAATCATAATAGTAAAGTGTGGGATGATGTCACCTGTATCTTTGCTTCACTACAGTGGAGGGGCCATAGATTTATAACTCTCATGAAAATGAAATCCGAAGAAATGGCCTAAAGAGTTGACTATGGCCTAAATAGTTGACTAACAAAACAATGTTGACTATAGAGATTGCTGTTCTTGAATTCACTCATGAAATTAGTAGTTTTTCCACCAGGTATGTTTTGAAGGCTGGCTACTCGAGTCTTTCCAAGACTTTGAGTGTAGATACATCACAACAAAATGACCACTGAAAAGCCTTTGATTCTTCAGGAATTAAGGAACCATATGCACAATTTATTTTGCAAACCATTCTGTTTAATCTCTGTCATTCTCTCTAGTTGCCAGCCACAACTCTCACCACATTTTCTTCACAGTAAGGTTTACTTGTAATCATATTTCCTTCAGTCATGCTTTAAGCCGGCAACCTCATCAAAGGAGACATAAAGTCTGTAAGACTTAAGACTTATAGATCTGCTTGAAAAATCTGAAGGCATTCTGTTTTCTCTCATTTGCTGTATTATATACACTCGTGTTCTCTTGTAGGAAAGGTCTGTATCCACGCTTTGCCTGGCTAATTTCTCATCCTGTAAGATTTGGTTCAGTTGCAATGCTCACAAGGATGCTTCCTCTGATTATCCAACAGTTGGAGTTTAGCTCTTTTCCTGTGGAGCCCCTTCCCATGTTTTCTACTTTCATAATGCTTACTAAAGTCTTCTAAAACATTTGGTTTATTTGCCTATTATTAGAGTAGACTAACCTATTTCAGGGTGGGAACCACAGTTTCTAAATGTTTCCATCTTTTGCAATAATATAATACCTGAAAGGACATAGCTAATTAACGAATACTATTAATAGTTAAATGAATAAAAGAGTGAGTTAACCCGCATAAACAGAACACACACTCACATCCACCTAATACACAAACAAGAAATTGCTCAAAGCCATGCTTAGAGCAACATGACCCTCAAGGTGCATAGCCTTCCAAGTCATCTTTAGATGTCAATGTCATCTGAGATAAATATAATTCTGAAGGGTATGTTGGTGTGGAATAATGAATAATAAAGAACATCTCTAAACTCTTGCAGCCAGAGGGTATGTTTAATGATGCTATATATGAAGAAGAAAAAAAGTCTACATTTCTGCATAACAAGGGAACCCATTTTCAGCTCAAACATCAACAAGAAAGTTACTTGCATCAAAAGGAACAAATTATTGTAGTACTTTTGCTGCAGAAGCATGTAGCAGAATGCAAAACACAGGGGCAGAACACAAAATTATCAAGTCAGAGAACACAGAGTCCTTGAATTGGAAAGAAGCAAGATAGAAAGTTGCAGGGCAACACGGAGAGGCCAAACACATGACAATTATTAACTCATGAACTAATGGGTGGCCTTTTTTAAAACACATTTAAAGGACAAAGACTGATTACTGCAAGTGAACCTGAAAAGTTTAATAAAAAATTCAGAAAATCATTTAAAATTGAGCCAAAGATGAAAATTATTAGGCATACCAAAAAGAAAAAAAAATATGGCAATGATTCAGGCAATTTAAATAAATGCCTCAGAAGGCAGAATTGCTTTTTGGAGTAGTGACAATAATTGTAAAATTCATCTTAGGAGGAAAAAATCATGAGAACAACAAAATTTTTGAAAAATAAAGAATATTAACATAATCTGTCTACAAAAGTACAACAATGATTATATGTTATTTCAAATGGGTAATATTGACACCTAAAAAGAAAAATTAATAGAGTGGATTAGGATCACTATTTATATAATTTTGATATACTAAAAAAGTAGAGTATTTCACAAAATTCTTATCTCATTTCCTAGTTACTTTGGTTGTGGCATTATAATTAATTCAGCTGATAATCTAGAGTATCAATACTTTCAGCATTTCCTGCATAATGTTTTTTTTAACCATGTCCTTTATCTTTCTTTCTCTCTCTGAAAGGTCATGAGGATGGAGTTCTCATGAATGAGATGAGTGCCCTTGTAGAACAGACTCAAGAGAGACTCTTGCTCCTTACATCATGTGAAGACACAGAAAGAAGGTATCATCTATGAATCAGGAAACCGTTCCTTGATCTTGGACTTCCCAGTCTCCAGAACTGTGAGAAATAAATGTTTCTGGTTTATAAACCACTCCATTTATGGTATTTTCTTATAGCAACCTGAACAGACTAGGACAAAGGATAACTTGCTTTACTCAAAGTCTGCCTATGTAAATGTTAGTCTTATCTAAAAAATATCTTCACGGCAACATCTAGACTGGTATTTGACCAAATATCTGGATATCATGGCTTTGCCAAGTTGACATATAAATTTAACTATCACAAGTCCACCCTTTGTCAACTTGGCATTGGTATACATATCCTTAAACTTTACATACTTAATCTCCAAATAGAAATAAATAACAATGTTGTATTTCCTCCTAACATGATACAACCATCCTGCATACAACCTGAAATGCATAACCTTTTTTCCAGAAAAGGATACAGAGTGCTTGGGTGTTGTTCACTCTTCTCCTTAATATCTTGTAACTTAAATATTATAATATTAAGCTAGCAATACTTAAAACTATGATGTAAAGTCAATACATATTATAAGATAAGGGGATACAAGAATGAAGAAAATATTTAATATATGTAATATATATATAATATCATATATATATAAAATATTCACACACAAACATAACAAAATAAGGAAGAAATACTCATGGCAATTAGTCTTCTTTTCTGTAAATGTTCATGTGGTCATAGCTAGTATTCATAATTACCCTCTACCACTACACATTTCGTTTTCCCTCTTTCCTCAACAAGCACCTCCGCTGGTTGTGATTATTTACCAAACTTTCATTCCTGAAGTATCTGGACCATCAGTAGTCCTGCCTGAAGGGTGTTCTTGTAGTTTTCCATTGACCTCGATCGCAGGATATGGGAATATGAAGAGATGCCCTAAGGGAGCTGCTATATTTCAGACACACCCTTTCTTACTTCCGTTGTGGATTACTAGTTCAATTTTCCCTTGGTAATCAGGATCAATCACCCCAGCCAGCACAGTGACTCCCTATTTTGCCTGTTGATTTGGAGACATGAGAAGCCCAAGTGGTCTGAAGGCAGTCTTCGCTTCCAGTTCTATTACATCATTGTGTGTCTCCTGCTGGAAGCATTTCTCCCTTTGGAACTAAGACCTCAAGGTCAGCAGAGCATAATCTATCAGGAAGCAAAAATTTTACTAGTGGATCACTAGGGGTAATGATAAGTGGTAACTCTTCCATTTCCACCTCTTTGATCCTGAACACAAGAATCCCGGCTACGGAAGAAACAGCACCATATATTGGGTGCTGATTCAGAACATACACAGTCATACATTAGTGTAAGCATGGACTCATAACAATAAAGTTGGCATTATCCAAGTTTATGTTGATTCCATCATTATTCCACATCCTTAATATTCATTCTTACATGCTCTCTAGATTTCTGTCCATATAAATTCGAGATATCATGTAGTTCTTTTGGAGTATAGCACATTTCTTCATTGGTTACACTTTGTACATCACTTTTAGTGGGTGGCTGAGACATGAGTCTAGTTATAGGTCTAGAAGCAAAAAGAAGCAGGCAAGAGTTGATCTTGAGGTTCAAGTCCCAAGGCAGACTGTCACAGAATTCTCTCTTGAAGGATCTCAGTCCTTTTCTCTTACATCCTTCAACTGACTAGATGAGGCTTACAACCTTAGGAAGAGTCACTATTTAAATGATAATCTCATTTTAACAGCAACATTTGGACTGGTATTTGACCAGATATCTGGGTCCTGTAAACTAGCCAAGTTGACACATAAGATTAGTTATCACAACAATCATTCTTCTTCACTTTTTTGCCTCCTCTTCTTGCCTTCTTTCACAGTTCCAACAAGAGGCCCAGTATTTGAGTGAATCATTTCTGCACTCTACCTGCAGTTTGCAGTGCCCTTTCTTTTTTTGGCTATGGCTGGAAAATGGAGTTATCTTTTCAACAGTACCAAGAGCTTTAGTAATGATAAATCATGGTATCCTATATTCATGGCCCTTGCCATCCCTTGAAAAACACTTCCTCCACCTCTTAGGATACCTTGGGCTTTTTACCTGCTGGTGTTTCTTAGAATTATGGTCACTTTGTAACTGGAAAACACTTAGCTTGTTATTAGTTTCAGGAGATCTAAAACCCTTATGAATAATTATGACTAATTCACAAAAGAAGTTCCAAAAATGTCCTATGGCTATAGACTAAACTGTGTTGATTACTAGTTAATAGATAAACAGGTGACCAAACTTGATAAATCTAAGCAAGTCTTTCAACCAATTGTTTCCATCAAATCTCAAAACATAAACTGTTGGGCAAATCTCACAAGAAAAATAGAAGCCTTTACAATTTCTCTGGTGCATCAAAGGCAAGAAAACAAAGATGGTGACATGATACAAATATATGTTTTTAATTTTTTAAGTTGTTGTCTATGTAACAAGTGCCTCCAATTTACAAGTTGCTGTCTTAGATATTTTAAAATATATAGTATCACTTAATTGTCACAGAATTATGAATTGATTAGCATATCCATTTCAAAGATATATAAACCAAGCCTTGAAAAGGTTAAGGAAATAGTTCAATAGGTATTGTTTGCATTAGAGCACCCAGTATGAACCACTATGCTTTTTTCTAGATCATGTATTCTCTCTTGACCTACATCTAGTCCAAAATTAAAGTGATATGACATTTGGATCTCAATTGACATATTCTTATTTCTTAGATTTCTACTAGAAATGGTTTGAAAACTGCCTTGCCCACATTTTTGTCTTTGCCTTATTTATTGAAACCAATGAACATAAACAAAATTGTTTTTTATTTGTATCCATTATTTAATGAGTTTGAGGATTATTCTAGGTATAACTTTTTTGTTTTTACTAATGAAAGCATTATCTTGTATATTTATTATGTTAATGTGAAAATTAGCCTTCTATTTTATCTACAGGCATTATTTGAAATATTTAACTTCTGATGGAAATTTTTCCTGAAAAAAATTTTTTCTTTGTTTCTTTCAGGTTCCTGCAATCACTATAGATCTATGAGTTAGGATTTTAAACTGTGTTTGCTACCTGCATCATTTTGGGTCATCCAGGTAGTTTGCTAGAGATATCTATCTACCTCAGGACTAGTGCATGGCCACAAAATTTCAGGAAAAAGAAATGAATTTTTTCTTTTAATCTCTGCTCAGGGCCAAATTTTCTGAACAGATGTTCTCTTATCAAGGTGATAAGACAGTTATTGCTAGTTTTCTATCCAGAGTAATTTTTACTGCTGTGTCAGGGATGTATTAAAGACGTTTATTTGTTTTATAACAGCATTTTGATTATTGTCAGCAGAAGTACCAGTGTAGTCAACTGGGTATGGTAAGAATTGTAAGTTCTTTCTTTCAGTATGATTTGCAGTTTATCATATTTTGCCCTTAATTTCAAAACCACTACTACATCAGAAAAGTCTTTATTTATTTTATTTAATTTCTTGTGAAATTTCTTGGTTTGAATTTATACTGCCAGAGGCTTTTCTGTTTGGTTAACCACTAAACACAAAATCTTTTGGGTATTTTGAACATATGTGTGTGTGTGTGTGTATGTGTGGGTAGATACATATATTATTATATGTGTTACATTTATATAATATATATAGTATTCTGTAGTCTATATTCTATGTTGTGTATTATATATTATTATGTATATATAATTAGTTCCATTAATTGTTAGTCATAGTATTTGCTCCCTGAAATGCTAAAAAGTGTTGAGTTCAGACTAAACATGAAGTTCAAATGAAATATGATCTATGAAGTCAATCTGAAGAGCCAGAAAATAAACATATTTTAGTCACCTGAAAAGGCACCCTGGAGTAGATAGACTGGGGTTTGAAGTTTGAATGAATAGTTTGTAGGGAAAGTGGAGAGCTGAGACAAGAGAGAGCATTGCATATGTTGTCTCCTGTAATTCTCACACATGTGTGCATGTTCAAGTAGTGACTATCTCCATTACTTAGGGAAGGATAGTGAGGTTCAGAATGATTAACTAGGTTTAAGGTTTTACAATTTGTAAGTCATAGGTGGCTGGATCAAAAGATTTGGGGTTTTGTTTTGCTTTTGTTATTTTAACTTCATGATCTTACTTATTAGTTTCTTACGTCTTATACTCTTCTTAACCCATATGTCTAGTGTTCCATTATTGGAATGCTAAGCATGTAGGAATTATTTATATCCTACTGCTCAAGGTCATCACAAAGCTCTGATTGCAAGAATTCAAAAAATTGCAACCTCAGGCATAATTGGGTTAAGGCTGAGAGGAGAACACGTAGAGGATCAGAGGCAGGGTGAGCCTATCATGCCAGGGCACTCACCTCACCAGAGAAGCAGGAGGTAAAGCATGATATGTTCGGTTTTGCTTGTTTTTACCCTATGTGACACAATAGAGGTAGATCGATGATAGAAAATAGATAGCTAGACAGACAGTGAAGCCTTAACAAAATACCACAGAGCAGGATGCTTAAACAACAGAAATGTATGTTCTCATAGTTCTAGAGGCTGAAGCCATTGACAGGATCGGTTTATTCTAAGTTCTTTCTCCTTGTCTCACAGGTGACCCTCTTCTCCTTGTATTCTCACTTGGTCTTTCCTTGGTCTCAGGAAGCAGGGAGAGACATATAAGGTCACCAATCTCACCAGATTAAGACCCCACCGTTATGACTATATTCAACCTTAACTGCTTCCTAAAATATCTGTTTCCAAACACTGTCACATTGCAGGTTAGGGCTTGAAGATTTAAGTTGTGGGGAGCTACAACTCAGTCCACAGCAGACAGACAGTTGGGTCAACAGATAGAAAAATAGTGTATCAAGAAATGACAAGACCCACTCACATTTTTCAAGAAAAAACAAAATCTGGAATCATTGATTAATAGTTGGTGTTATTTTAGCCAAAAACATATGAATAAAAAGAAATTGGAAATGCTGGATTCCAACAGATTCTGGCAAGAATGCTGCTGAAGAACTACACTAGTGACTTTCTCCTGCTCTGCATCTTTGGGCCAGGTTCATGCTGTATGTTAAATAATGGCTTGCATGTCCCATGGAGAGCATTCCGAAGGAATTTATTTTGACTTGAGGGTAATGAGATGTTTCCTACACATTGGCATGGATCCCCTGATACACATACTATGCATACCACCTCCCAAACTTTTTTCAAGAAACACTGGCTTTGGAATTTTCAAAACAGAACCTTAACATTTAATGCTTTTTAAAATGATCTCTTATTTCTTTCACCCCAGCCCCAAGATTTAATGGGCAACCTAACATCTAATTATATTAAGGTGAAATGTATCAAATTTCTGATATTTAATTGTATCTGACCTACAAAAAGAAAAAATTCACCTAAGTTTAATGTAATACCCAATATTACACTGAGTGTGGTATACACATAGAGACATTAGGAATGATTTAATATAAATTATTTTAAAACTGAAAAATATTCAGCTACTTGGGAGGCTGGGACAGGAGCATTGCTTGAACCTGGGAGGTGTAGGTTGCAGTGAGCCAAGACTGTGACACTGCACTCCAGCCTGGTGACAGAGCGAGACTCTGAAAAAAAAATATATATGTATATATATATATATATATAAACATTTACTTTTTCTACATTTAATGGATTCTAGCATGAACAAATGCTTACTTGGTTCTCTAATATTTGCCTCACTGCCACTCTTACTGCTGAACATTCTGATTCTAGTCATCCTCATCATCTTTTTGACAGTCGTAATAACTTTGTGTCCTTCCTGACCATTTCTTATTTTCTGCCACTCCTTTTCAGTTATCTTTATAAAATTATTTCTGGGCCTGTCATTTTCATGCTCAATCATTTTAGAGACTTTTTCTGACCTACAGAAAAAAAATCTGATAGCTTTATCACATCATTCTATATTCCTAACAATGCCCAACTTACTTACATTTCTGCTCTCTGTGTCTGTTTCTCTCTCTCTCTCTCTCCCCCTCCACCCCCAACAATTGTGCTACAGCTGATCAGCTTATACAGCTAATGTCTCACCATTGTCCAAGTATCACTACAAAATCTTAGGCCTCTACTCTTTCCCAGATAGTATCTACTGGGCTTGAACCAACCACTCCATTCTTTTCCAATTGGTAAAAGGCTGATTATATTCCATTATTTAACTGATTGTCACCTCTGTTCTTATTTTCTCCCCAGAAGGATCATATTCTATCCCTAGTACAATAAGAAAGAACTCCCTCTTCTGTCTGTCCTCAGAACTTTCCCATATACCTAACTTACCATATTGTGTTATGGTTATTGCATAGGTACCTATTTTCTCTCCTGGATTGTGACGTCTTTCATGGAGAATTAATGTACCAAAATTTCAAGCATAGAAAGGAACTTGAAATGAACTCTCCATAGGCAGGTATTCAATTTAATTAAATTAATTTGGGATTGGTACTTAAATATTACACACACACACATGCATCTATTTTATTCTTAGAACTCTGAATATTATCTATGGAGTGATTCCAGTGTCACGGTTCATTATTTGTTTTTTCTGACTCCATGCAATTGCAATTTAGGTAATTATTTAAAAATGTTGGAAATTGTGGCCTCCAGGCTTGCGTCACATGTAAGCCCTTTCTCCTTGAAATCTATGATGCAGAGTTAAAAGCTGGGAACAAATGTAAAAAAAACAAATTTATAGTTTTGGATGAGGTCGATCAACCTACAGATTTCAGAGTAATATAGAAATCTCTACAAGAGGAATATCTGCAGTTTTACTTGGTAACATGGATTGTTTGTTTCCCAAACTGCAGCACAAATTTCTTTTCTAGGCTTACCCTAAATCTTTCTAGCTAAAATTCTAACTCGTTCCCTCAGTTAACAGAAAAGGCCACTGCTCATTGTTCCATAAGCAATATTTCTTTTCCTTGAAGATTAGGTCTCCATTCAACCTTCTCCCTTTCCATAGATAATGAACATCTTTCTTCTCTCTCTCTCCTGCGGGGCCAATTCCATGACTTTTCATCATTCTACTTGCTCCTCTGTGGTTTCTTGCTCAAACCCCTGTAATCACCTCCTTGCTTCTTGCCAGGGTCTCTGTCTCATCCAAAAGCTGCCCTGGGTCCGTCCTATCTTTTTCATCCCTAGGTGACACACATGACAATCAACTATGCAAAAGTCTGTGCTCCCATACAGATTTCTCCAAGGAAGCAAAATGACTTCTTACTCTCGCACAGTGAACACTGTAGGTTTCATAGGTTTTATCTAATCCACAAGACATCTGCAGATAGGCCCTTAGATAAACAGTTTATCACATCAGCTTGGCGCCTCATAATGTAAAAACGCAGTGGTTTTCAGTGACAGTTTTTTGTGGTTTCCTAAAACTGGGCCTTCTCTAAATATTTTATTTCTTTTTAGAAAATGCAGAGATGTTGTTAAACCTAACTCAATACTTTTAAAACTTTAGGGTCTTTGGCTTGTCAGCAGAACAAATAGACATGGCTCCAGCGAGCCCTGCATATGAAATCACTAGCAGAATAATCCTACAGGATGTCAGCTTCTATGCTCCAATGACAAAGCACTTCAATAATAGTTTTCTACAGAGGTATATTTTACAATCCAATCAGCTAACAAATTCTAATCCACCGAGCTTAAAACAAGATGAAATAAAGTAAAACATAAAACGTTCTTGTTCTGCAGAACTGGGCATAACAATTTTTTGTAGCTTTTTTTAAAAATTGAATTTCAAATGGCTCTTCTCATATGTTTGGGTAAAAATAATTTCATAAAAAGAATATGTATTAATAGATGTGTGTTATTAAAAGGCAGTCCATGTTATTCTTTTCCCCTCATGGTATGAGAAGATTTTATTTAAAGCCTTCAGTAGGACTATTTAATGTTCAGTTCATCCCTTCTGATGTCTTCACTTGTTTATTAATTAGCACGATCTTCTAACATTTAGTAAGACAAACCCTGCTGAACAATGGGGAGATACATTTGGAAAAAACATGTAATAGCTGGTGAATCTGCTACCTCATAGCCAGCCTTCTCACTTTATCACTTTGAATCAAGACAGGTTTGAGTATAAACCGTCTTCACTTGATATTTATTAGCAAAGCTTCCTCATTAACAACTATAGAGAGACTGAGGATATGGCTGATTAAGCTGTTTGTCCCACGTTGCGGCATCTTGGAGTAACATAGAAAGTGAGACATTCGAAGTTATATCAGAGAAAAATTATTTAACACTTGGGTCACCAGGGCAAGGCAAGCAAGTTATGTGACCTGACACAGTCGTCCCTCTCAGAGGCTGTCCTGGACTTATTCAATTCCCATGTATACGGTACTCCTATCATATGTTAATCACTGGATGTAGACTTAGTTGTCTCCTCCAAGACTTGTCTGTCAGGGCATATAAACACTAATTAAATAATCATGTGATGAATATTAAATTAAAATCTGTGAGACGTATTTTAAACAACCACAGCAATAGCAACAACAAAAGGAATCTGGGAAAAGCTTCCCTGAGATAATGCTTACTCTAAATATCTAACAAGGTGAAGACAAGTGAGAATAGTTTTGGTTTTGTTTGTTAGTATACTTGTTTATTATTACACGATTATTTGATGAAGTTATTTTCAAATAGTGTTCTATATTCACAGAAAATATGCTTACATTTCTTCACAGCTTTTTAATAGATAAGATTTACTATAAAATTAACTTTTTGGCAATCATTTATAAGAATTACATCAAGTTTTGTAACTGCAAAGTAATTTTTTATGCTTGTGGGTGTATAGATTTCCAGACTTCATGACAACATAAATGTTTGCAATAAGAATTTAAGTACACACACACACACACACACACACACAAATACACACATCTCATTTATCCATACTGAAATTTCTCATTAAATGTACAAATACTAGAAAGCAAAGAGAGGAAAAGGACCAAATGATGTCTCAGAAGGCCAGGCATGTGTCACTAATCTAAAATAGGCTTGGATTCAAAAGCATATCTGTCATCCCAACCTGTACTCAAGTGACCCAGTGCCATTATCTTAATGGGTGTTATGAAGTATAATGTTCCTAGATAACAAAGTATGTGACATTAATTCTTAATGTGTATTAGATTATTGGTTCAAAGGCCTTATAAATTCAGAAAGAAGAGCAATGTGACCTGTTATTCAATATTTAATTGTCCTCAAATAATATGCTAGGCTTACTTTTGCTAATTTTGGAACTAGTAGCCCTGGGTGGTTTGCAGAGATGCCTCCGTGCTCCTGCACCTCCTCCAGCACCTCATCCCTCTTCATTTCTCTCATTTCTCTTTTTCCTCACTTTTTCTTTTCTTCCTTTTTATTTTCTTCGTATGCTATGTCCTTCCCCTTGTTAGAAGTTATACAACTTGTTCTTTAAAGCT
The DNA here is from genome assembly GCF_029281585.2 of Gorilla gorilla gorilla. Lineage (NCBI taxonomy): Eukaryota > Metazoa > Chordata > Mammalia > Primates > Hominidae > Gorilla > Gorilla gorilla. Next base: position 126,216,819 of record NC_073236.2, read on the forward strand.
AAATCTATTAACTTGATTCTAACAAACATAATAATTTCTTGGAACTTAAGAAAGAAGAAAGAAATTTACTTCTATCACTCCATGTTTTCAAATACATTTTTCATAAATTATAGAATTTACATTCATTTCTTCTTACTACTTTATTTTTGGTCATCGTATTGCTATGTTTCAAAAATTAAAAAGCCCAGCATTTCCTATTAAAGCACTAGTTCCAAACATATATTTAATGAAATGCAGTTATAAATCTTCATAAAATCTTGAATATCTGCCTGCTCAGTTCTTTGAAAATCCAAATGCCTAATACATTTTGAAATTGAATATAGAAATTGAAATAGGGCTTGCTAATACAGCTCAAGCAGTGGTGATTATTTAACAATAGATAAGTTCCATCTGCTTTTAAAGTTAAAATGTTTGTTGATACTTTGACATTAACCCAAAGCAAAAAAGGAATTTCCATTTTAAAAAATTAAAGTCAAAGAAATAGATTATTAAATTGAATAAATATGCAAAAGTGACTGTTTCAGATGGTAATTAGAAGAAATATCTGAAAATTAATTACCTAATAAAAATAATTAATAAAGAATAAATGAATTCCTAGAATGTATTTTATAGAATTTGAAACATCAGAGTGAAAACAAGAAATGAAGGGATGGTAAAAATTAGTGGAATTAAATGGAGGATAAGCACATAGGAATATGTGAGATCAGAGAGACTGGTTTACATATCAGTTGGTTAGAAAATAAATTTAGACCCAGGCTCTCTTGAGGTGGGAAGGAGCCAGCCACGTCAAGTAGTTTGGCCAGGTCCTCTCTAGTCTCACTTGTTAAATCACTCTTCCTTTTCCTCTGTATTAGTCCATTTTCACACTGCTATAAAGAAATACCTGAGACTGAGTAATTTATAAAGGAAAGAGGTTCAATTGACTCACAGTTCCACACAGCTGGGGAGGCCCCAAGAAACTTACAATCATGGTGGAAAGTGAAAGGGGAAGCAAGCACTTTCTTCCCAAGGTGGAAGGAGAAAGGAGTGCAAGCAGCGGAAATGCCAGGTGCTCAGAAAATCATCACATCTTGTGAGAACTCACTCACTATCATGAGAACAGCAGAGAAAAAACTTCCCCCATGATCCAATCACCTCCCTCCCTCGACACATGGGGATTACAGGTCCCTCCCATGACACATGAGGATTACAATTCAAGATGAGATTTGGGTGGGGACACAGAATCAAACCGTATCACCCTCCTTCTCCAGAGAGCTGAGCAGAGTTTGCTCACATTCTTATTGTCCCTGGACCACAGTATTATTGACATTTTAAACTCAAGAATCGATTGTCATAGGGGGCTGTCTTGTGCATTGCACAATGTATGGCAGAGAGTCCTGACCACTACCACTAGATGCCAATGGCACTCCTGCCCCACGAGTTATCATCATAAAAAATGTCTCCACACATTGGCAAACATTATCTGAGAATAAAAATTGTCCCCTACTTGCAAACCACTGGCTTAGATGTAATCACCAGGTTGGGGCAGTCCTCAGGCTGTCAGAGAGTGGCCAAGGTAGTGCTTCTTTTCATGTTCTTGGAGGCAACATACTAAACTTTGGAAGTGATACATAGGAGTGAGAGATCCTCAAGCTTAATCTTCATGGTAAATTTGCTTGTCAGTCCATACTGCCTATACATCTGTAGTACAGTATGTTTAATAGTTTGAACACTTTAAGGATTTGTTTGTATATCTGTAGGCTGACCACCAGCACTCTGAATCCAGGGAATGTCTCTTTGCTTATCTCTGTTTGCTCAGTACTTCCAAAATGCCTGGCAAACGTATGACCCTTGATAGGCATTTACGATAAAATCACAAAGCAATTCCACTGTCTTTCTAAATTAATTAGCAATAGCATAATATGTTCTTCTAAAAACAAAAGCATAGCTGATGAATTTTATCAAGGTGGAAGTCTACCCCTCAATGAATATGGTGAGAAATTTAAAAAATAATAAAGAATCCTGTGGAAGAATTTTTCTCATACTAATTCCATCATGTGTAGGTCTCCTTTCTCTTCTCACAGTTAGGGACTCACAACTTAGAACAAAATTTTGCTTGTCATGTCCTGTTACCTCATAGACTCCCAGTAGGGTGGCTTATCTCCACAACCCCCGTGCTGCAGCCACAACAAAGTCATCACCAAAGGTTTCCCTCTGTGCTCAGTATAGACACAGAATGAATGCTCAGCAAAATCTTAAATCATTTGATTGAAAATTTTATAGTAGTTTGTTAAAGTAAATATGATCTAGTTTATACAAAAATCCAAACTGTTTAGACTTTAGATTTACTCGAATTACTCTGCCACAGTCCATGTAGTAATTTAAAATCTGAAAGAACTGAGGACAGATATATTTCATTATGCCAAAGTTTAGTTACTCCTGTTCACGCATTCTTTCATTTATTAACAAAGACAATCTGTTATTTAATGCAAAACTCATAATCTAGTCATCAAGGTTGCCATGGAAACACACAGATGTTATGAAACACATAAATGTTATGATAAAAGTAAATGGACAAATTCAGTACAGAGTAATGGATAACAACATAGATTCTGTAGTCATGCTGTGTGGGTTCATACAGCAGCCCTGACACTACTAATGTGACTTTGGAAAACTGACTTATTCTCACTGGTGCCTCAATTTCTTCATCTGTAAAATGTCGATAATGATAATGACAGTCTCTAACCTTAGAGTTGTCACAATACAGATTTCTACATTGTTTATTTTTCTTTCAATATTTAAAACGTTTTTCCTCCACCCCCTCTTTGCTTGCATGGTTTATCATGAGAAGTCTGCTGTAATTCCAATGCTGGCTTCTCTACAAACAAGGAGTGTTTTATGCCCTCTGGATTCTTTCAAGACGTTTTTCTTTGTCTTTGGGCTGCAGCTGGTTGAAGATGATTGTGCGTGAGTGTTTGTGTGTGTGTGTTTCTCCTCAGTTTTCTAATGGGCCCCGAAAAAGCCATTCATTTTCTCTTTGTGTAGCTTTTCCTTGTAACTATGGAAATTCCAATTTCTACACTTTTTACAGGTCATGACTGAAACTAGAAGTTAGTAACAGGTTTGAAAGGAGCTCTTCTAGACTTCTCTTCATAATCCTTTTCCATTGCAAAGAAAAGAGGAATGTTTTAAGTTTCCTCTGTCATATTTCAAAAAACAAACAATACAAAAACATGTCATAAAGGAAACATAAAATTCACATCTAGAACATAAGTCACTGCTATCTGCATTTTTCTTTTTTTCCTTTTTTTTTTTTTTTTTTTTTTTTTTTGAGACAGAGTGTCACTCTGTTGCCCAGACTGGAGTGCAGTGGCGCGATCTCGGCTCACTGCAAGCTCTGCCTCCCGGGTTCATGCATTCTCCTGCCTCAGCCTCCTGAGTAGCTGGGACTACAGGTGCCCACCACCACGCCTGCCTAATTTTTTCTATTTTTAGTAGAGATGGGGTTTCACTGTATTAGCGAGGATGGTCTCGATCCCCTGACCTCGTGATCCGCCCACCTCAGCCTCCCAAAGTGCTGGGATTCCAGGCGTGAGCCACCGCACCCGGCCAACCTGCATTATTCTTTTAGACTCATTATTTGAAGAAGATGTTCCTTTTTTATCACTCAAAATTGTATAAGTAAAATACCTCCTTTTTAAAAAATTTACTGTTGAATGGTAGGTTAAATTTTCTATATTACCTTTCTTTCCTATAGAATACATAATTGTCTCTCTCATTCTCTGTGTGGGTATGCGTGCGTGTGTGAGTGTGTGTGTGTGTGTGTGTGTGTGTAACTTTACTAGTAAGTTCTTTGGAAGCAAATGTATTAACTCTTTCACCTTTAAAACAAAGTGTCTAACAGGGAGTTGGCTATGTAATGGGGCTTAGCAAAATTATTTGGAATAAAAAAATGAATGAAGCATTAGCGTTATTTCCTTTTTAGTATCCATACACACAAGGCCAATCTTGAAACAAATGTGAATTTGTGTATTAAATATCCACCTATTAATTTACTTGTTTACACAGAAATACTCTCCTCTGGGTGCTTTTTGTGTCATTCTCTTACCTTTTCCTTCTACTCAAATTTATTTGATCTAGGTTTCAATTCTTACGGTCCAATAAGTGATTCCAATGTCCTGATATAGTCACCTTTAGATTAAATTGGCCATCCATAAAATAATATATTTGGAACTAACTACTATCTTTAAAAAAATATGTGCCTATTTGCAGGTAGTCTACGCATCTCTGCATGTCAAGTCATGCCCTTTGTTGTCAAGTTCAAATGCTCACATTGGCATATTTGAGAATGTACTCGTAATCGTATAAATGCCAGAAGGAAGTAAAAGATTAAGCCTACTAAAAGGTACTTGTGAGAGAGATAGCAAAACCTTAAAAATTTGAAAGTCTGAGGCAAGTAGATAGAGCAGTTATCTCCCTATGCAATGGGGACTTATGTCTCATAGAATTTATATTCATCTATGACCATTCAAGCACATTTTAGAGAAAAGCGTATAAAAATCATCAATAGTAACCAAAAGAATGTTTATATGTTAGAAAATATTCTTTAGACAGATGTTCCCATTTTCAGAACTTTAATACTAAGAAAGCAATCAGGATTAATTCACATTTATATGTAATTAAAGTCTTACTTCGACCAAATTGTTTTTAATATACATAATTGGTCTTTGTGAATGGACATAGTTCAAGTTGCCATGTAAAAATAATTCTGTATATCTTCAGATGATATTCCTGAGCATTTGAGGTTATTCAGTTTTTAATCTGTAGAAATTGTGAGCTAGCGCTTTAAGGATGCAATTTCTATTGTCCAAGTAAAACACGAGAACAAATTTAGTAAGAATCAGAAATCTCTTTCTTGCTCTTAATGAATTACGATTACAAAATACACTCACTATGGTAGAGTGCCACAAATGGCAATGAACAATGAATTTTTTTTTCCATCTTCATTGTTTTGTGCAACAGCATTCAATATATTCGTATATATTTCAATATACAAAAAAGGTACAATTTCAAAAGCATAACATTTTAAAATCATGAATATTTCCAGCAGCAAATTCAGACATTATCTCCACCATATGCATTCCTGCTGCATTTTAATTAGCAAAAAAGGTTGCAATTAAGGCCACACATCTTATTAATTCTGTAAAGAAATGAAGTGCTCCTTTTTGATATCTCTCACAAGGAAGATTTGGAAATGTCAGAGACTGAGTTATAGGAAAAAGAACATTTCATGGCCTACTAATTCAGGCAATACATGCCAAACAATCAGAAGGGGAGAAAGATAATTGAAGTAGGGAGGGTAGAGGAAAGATTGCAAGATAAACATTATGTATGGAGGCATACTCCTCAGGTAATGAGGTGATAGATCTAATCTTTTGTAAAATGTAATATACAAATAGCTGTTTTCTAGAAATAGACAATACTTGCAGCTATAAAAGAAAAAGTAATCAAGCATTTATTATTCTCTAGCTCAAACAATAAGCAGAAAATTATGAGGGTGAAAGAAATTTTTTTAGATTAAGAAAATGGTTCAATATAGGCTTTCTCACACTGCAAGTCAGCTCTCAATTATATGCACTGATGGAAGAGGAGAGCTGATCCAGGCTATTGGAAATGGCAAGTATAAAAAAAAGGAAAATTACGGATGATCTGGTAATGGAGGTAAGCCCTAAAAACAATAAAGAGCCAATATCTGCTGACAATTTTGTCATGAAAACCCACAATCTGGGTGCACTGTGTACTAATAGTTGCACACAATACACATCTTCTGTTAGGATGTGTGCTGTTGGTATGAGATTTGGAATTATTAGGCAAGGTAAGAAACTCTTTTACTTTCTGATCATTATTGTTTCCATCAGTAAAATTGTCTCAATATTTACAACACCCACCTCACGTGCTTACTATCAAGATTCAATGAAATATGTTGTGTGAAAACATTAGGGATCTATTTAAATTACAGGTTTTAAAATTGTACCACAAAGACAGATTGCTTGTTTGTTTTTTAAACATTCTCATTCTTTCCCAGTACGTGGCCCAGTAATTGGCAAACAGGTGGACACTAAATATTTTTTGAACAAATAAATAAATTCTCATTAGTATTATTATAAACTATAAGATAAACAAGTTTCTGATGACCCCTTGAAAAGGAGGTATTTTTTCTTATGACAATAGAGAAAATAATTTTTGAGAAACCATGTAGAAATATAATTAGCAAAATCTAAAGCTATAAATTTTAGTTTATCAACTGTCCTTCAGACTTGTCAGTGATCCACTTTGCTTGGTCAGCAGTATACTAATATGATGTGATGCTTCATGCTTTGAAAATTTCCTATATTATAGCTAAAATACTCCTATTTAGTGAAACCTAATAGTATTTGAGTACACAATATTTATATAGAATCATATTTATCATTTAAACCTCAGGTAATCTGATAGATAAAGTATTATTATGCTCAGTGAACAGACGAAGAAACACAACTGAGATGAAGAAAGTTTTAAAACTTGTCTAAACATAGAACTAACAAGGAGTCCATCTGCGATTTATATTCTGCTGTGTGACTCTGTCTTGACTTTTTCCTTAAAAATACTTAGTCTTTGGGTAAATTGAATACTTGATTATTGATTTCAGCATAAGAACAAGATATAAAATATAATATTTATTATATATAGGTATAAAATATCTCATTTTATGTAAAATATAATACTTATATAATACATGAAATAAGTATATATAATATATGAAATATTATATTTATACATATATAATACTTATCTGTACTAATTTATAAGTTTATATTTATACTTATATATATGAAATAAGTTTTATATAAAATATATTTATGTATAAATAAAATGTATAAAATAGCATTATATATTATTATAATTATTATATAGTATTTATACATTTAGTAGTATATATTAAATATATTTATTCTTTATAAAATAATATATGTGTTATATTTTATATAAAATAAGACATTTATAAAATAATAAAATTAATAAAATATGTTTATTATTACATATTATTATAATTATTAGATAGTATTATATATTTATTATTATATATCATTAAATATAATATGTATAATATATTTATTTATAAAATAATACATAATATGTATATTTTATATAAATATATTTTATGATTATATTTTATATAAGATATATAATATACACTTAAGACATATGTTATATATACATTATATAAAGATAAATACATTATATATAATAATGTATTATATAATAAGTATTATATTTTATATGAAATAAGATATATTTTATATCTATATAAAATAGATATATTTTATACCTGGTTCTTATGCTAACATCAATAGCCAAGTGTTCAATTTACCCAAAGATTAAGTATTGTTAAGGATAAAGGCAGTCACACAACAGAATATGAATCCCAGATGGAGTCCTTGTTAGTTCTACGCTTGGACAAGTTTTAAAACTTTACTTAATACTTATTATATATTATATTAATATGTATACATATCATATATATATTCTCAAGTGTATGTACATTCAGCCTTGATAGGCAGAATGTCTTAAGATTCCTGTTTTACAAAATCATCCATTATAAACCCTAAGGACTTCACCTTTTTGTCAATTTCCATACTTTTATTTATGAAGCAAACTTAAGGGTAAGAACAAGATATGCGGATTGCTAATAAACATTTACAGCCACCTCACCCTCGATAGTCTATATATTACTTAGGGTTTTAATATTCTTACTTGTGAAATATCCAATGTTCAAAGCATATTTGGGAATTAATTTTAGATTGGGTAGAAAACAACAGACAATTTTTAGAGTTTAAAAATTAGGAATGTGAAATGCACCCATGCTTTTCTCATGTTTACCTTTATTCCCCAAATCTACAGCAGTCTCCATATATGAATATTTGATCAAAACATTTTTATTATATAATTGAGAAAATTTGAAATACAATATTCCTGAAGCATAGTAGAGATACAGAATACAATCCCCTTTCTCACCAACTTAATTTTGTTCAGTATTTGTGAAATTGTCTATAAAAATGTGTAATATTAGTCAATGGAATGGATATAAAATATAATAAAATCACTTACATAATTAGTATAGCTGGGGATTCAAACTGCATTTGTAGATGTTTGCCTTCTAACATTACCTTGATATTTTCATTTCAATAGGTAGAAATTGTGCTACACTAATCACTGTTAAAGCTGAGTTTGTACATGGCAAATAAATTAGAATATATGTAAAGTCCATAACCAAATTAGCAGGGAAGTAATATAGCAGTACATAGCCCATCGAGAAAAGCAAATAAAATCATTGGACAAGAGCCTTCTAGGAAAAATCAGAGTGATTACATGAATAGCAGATGAGGATGACAATGGTGATTAACCTGATAACTGTGTAGATAAAAGGAGGATAATATTATATAATAAAATAAGCTATACTTTCACCTCTTTCCTATCTCTGGTTTCTGAAGTGAAGTTGGTGAATTTCCTAACAACCAAGGAGCAAACTCAGGACTGACAACATACTGGGAATGTAGTGGTTGGGAATGAGGATTGAGGGAAGGGATGCATTTGAGAGATGCTTTGATGAAAACCTTGCCTACTTCTTCACTCATCAACCAGCCAAGTTCATGTGCACTCATGTATCAATCCATTAACACACTGCTATAAGGACATACCTGATACTGGATAATTTATAAAGGAAAGAGGTTTAATGGACTTACAGTTCTGTGTGGCTTGGGAGGCTTCACAATCATGGCAGAAGGTGAAGGAGGGGCAAAGACATGTCTTACATGGTGGCAGACAAGAGAGCATGTGCAGGGGAACAGTCTTTTGTAAAACCGTCAGATCTCATGAGACTTATTCACTATCATGAAAACAGCACAGGAAAAACCCACCCCCATGATACAATTTCCTCCCACCAGGTTTCTCCCATGACACATGGGGATTATGGTAGCTACAATTCAAGATGAGATTTGGGTGGGGACACAGCCAAACCATGTCAACTCACAAATTGGGATTTTAGCAACATAAGCCCTCACATCTCTCAACATTCTTTAAAAGCTAACTGCTTTATACATATTGATCACATTAAACCTCAGAACACTACTGGGTAGGTAGCAGTAGTATTTCTGTTTTATAAAGCAAGTCATAAGAATAATAATAAGTGGATTAAGAAAGCATAGGTTACTTTTCCTAGGTTTCAGAGCCTTCACTAGAATAAAGCTTCATGAGTAAAGTCATGGACTTAGTCATGATAAAATACTGACTGTCATCTACCAACTTGGCACGTAGTGTATGCCCATATCTGTTAGTGACTTCTCTAAGTTGTGTCTCATTTGATGTGTGATTAAAAGTATAGACACAGAGACTTCTTCACATTTCACGTATCCTATGGAGTGCTGGCAGAAATGGAACATATGTTGGTACTTAGCAAAGAGAAGTGTATTAAAAGAGGCAATACCTTAAAACGGTGACCACTTAGTAAAAACATGAAAGACTGTGTCATTCCAGTCATTGCCTATTCATTAGAAAAATAAATATTAACATTAATATAAACAACTTATTAATGATAATACAAAAACCTTAACCCCATTAGAAAAGAAATATATGATACTCAAGCTCTTATGGACTAGGAACTGGATAAAGTGCTTTATAAACATTATTTCATTTAGTCATGGCAATAAGCAGAATCACCTTTACCTCTGCTAAGATGCTATCTTCCTGAATACCTGAGGTATTTTCTTTCAGTGCCTTTGAAGTCCAAAAAAGATGATTTTAGCATTCTGTGGAAAGTGAAAGCGAAGTCTCTCCTCTTCCTGGATAATGCTCACAAACTGTTTGATATCGCTGCTATACTGTCAAGAGATAACTCCTCCTTATTGTACAGGAGGTCGGACTGAAGCGGCTGGAATGCAGAGTAATGAGACTAACATTCCAAGGTCACTGTCCAGCTGCCTAATTCTTAAAACTTCTCCAGAAACCAGATGCAATTTCATGGCATTGATAAATAAATAAATCATGGGTAAAATTATTTTATTTTATATGTCTTAAAAAGTATAATAAAGAGCCATTGCCATTGCTCTTCTTAAGTAATAACAGTTAAGATGCTTTCATGTATCAACAAGTCTAACCTATGACTTAGAAGTTCTATTTAAATTTTGATCTTCCTTTCCTTAAAATTATCTGCATAAAAATGAGCTGTCAGATTTCTTTTTTCCAGATGCATACAGTGATCCTCAAAGTCATTTAGAGCCTCATCAGCATGTGGTTTGCAAAGAGCAGTCACGGTTTCTACCATTTCCTTATACTTAGCGGGATTTGTGGGCTTTGAATGGTCACAATAATCAAATGAAGTTCTTAAGTGCCAGAAAGAAAGCATAGGGGTCCAGAAAATTCCTCTGCAAGGATTACACATGAAGACCATCTCTTTCACCAAAGCCTGTAAAGCACATAAGTGAATGCATATTAATGCAGTGGTTTTCCTATTTCCTGATGGCACCAAAATTACATGGGTACATCTGCCATGTTTCCAAACTAATGACCAGGAACATCAATTAAATAAATAGACCAATGAGATAGGATGTTTCAGCCAACCCTGTTAATGTTATGGATAGGAAGTGAAGGCTACTTACTTAAAAACCATTGAGATGGCCAGGCCCAGTGGCTCACGCTTATAATCCCAGCATTTTGGGAGGCCAAGGTGGGCAGATCACCTGAGATCAGGAGTTTGAGACCAGCCTAGCCAACATGGTGAAAACCTGTCTCTGCTAAAAATACGAAAAAAAAAAAAAATTAGCCAGGCATGGTGGTGCACACCTGTAATCCCAGCTACTCAGGATGCTGAGGCAGGAGAATTGCTTGAGCCTAGGAGGTGGAGGTTGCAGTGAGCCAAGATTGTGCCACTGCACTCTAGCATGGGTGAGAAAGCAAGACTCCATCTTAAAAAAAAAACATTGAGATGACTGGACTAGCAAAATAGTGTTCTCTAAAACTGCATCTCACACAAATTTTAGGGGCAGGAAGCTAAACGATGGTCCTCCAACTGCCAGCATTGAGTGAGGGACCCCTGCGATGCTTAAAAAAAATGTTGTCAGTACTAAATCTCACAATGCTGTAACTAGGGCAGGTGTTGCTTTGGAAGAACAAATAAAGAAAGTGCCACCAAAATCTCAACATGCCAAAGCGACGAATAAGTTTAGGCTTATTTATCAAGGTTGAAAAGCTGGTAGCAGTAGCATTGGGAAAACATGGTTAGCACAAGGGAATGGTTCTTGGGTAATCAAATCACCACCCAAGAAAATTGCAGTGCTCCTTTACTTATCATTTGGCCTAGGGTTTCTAACAGGGTTGTTACACACAAAATCAAGGAGTAATATTTATTGGTTTAAATGCTGTTTAATTACATATTTCTCAAAAATGTACAATAAGTAATTGAAAAGAAGATATTATTAGCTAAATCATCTATACATTATGTTCATAATTTAATCATTGTAAAAATAACTTCTACTTTCACCATTAGTGCACTAGAGCATGCAAATTCTAGCTAGTTCTTGTAAATTTCACAGCATATTAAACAGGTAATATATATTGTCTTAGAAATATGAAAAAAAGAAACTCAAAATTCTAACATGTACGCTATTGCAAAACATAACAATACAGAATCTATTTTTGCTAATATTTCTATAAAATATATTCAAACTATTCCATTGCTGCACTCTGAAGATTTCAAGTCATGTGTATCATTGAGCTTTGAAAATAACAAATATTGGCTCACCTTCTGATTTTTCTCTAACAAGTTGTATATGCTGCAGCATTTTAATTAGATTCTTTGAACCTGGTTTTCTATTTAAAATGTAAATAATATTGCTTACTTTAAAAGGTTGATTTGAGAATAAATGAGAAAATGTACACTGAGGTTACAGCACAGTGCCTGGCACTGAATAGATGCTTTAGTAGTGCTAGTAATTTCTCTCTCCATTCTTTTTTAAAAAGGTTGAACAGGTGGGTGTATTATAGTATATAAATGAAAAATTTCAAATAATTTAACATAAAAAACTCACATAACGTATAATAAAGTAGCATGATATCATATAAAAATTATACTTTGTTTGCAATAATGGTGAAAACTAACTCTACAAACTGAAAGGGAGGACTTTAAATGAAAACAATCATATGACATAACCATTAAACCAAGAAAGCTAGAGACATACAACTGGGCTCAGAAAGATTGAATTCAGTTCTGGCTACTTCTCTATAAGAAGAATATTAAAGGATGAATTTAAATGTGTAAAAGATGGCAAGAAATTTACCTCCAGACAACGAGTGTGAGTGGCACCAAAATATCTTAGAAAACAACCAATAAAAATATCAACTCATTGGATATTTTAACACCTCCATCTCAGCCCCCACCAGAACACAAGTGCATGCGTGCATGCATACACACACATACACACACACACACATGCAGATGTGAAATGGAAATTTAGATGAGGCTGAAAGTGAAGGTAAGGGATAGGGTTTGGTGGGGAAGGGAAATTAGGATTCTTCATCCAATCTATGTCTATTCCAAGAGTGTGGAAAGACCCTTCTCAGTTGCAAGATTATGAACCCAAAGTTCCAGTTCTCAAAGTTTTGTTGTATTGTGTATGTCAAGGACAGTCTTTCTCTGATGTACTCAGAAGATCTAAATCATAAAAAGCTTTTTTATCTAGTGAAAACACACCATAGTATAATAATCTGTTATAACATCAGCCCTCTTGCATGGGAAAGCTTTTATACAATCAGAAAACATGCACTGAAAATAACCATTGAATGAAATTCCTTTATAAAATGTTTAAATGTCCCACCAGGTAACCAAATGTACCTGAAGCTTTAACTGTTTTCCCAGGAATATGGGGCCAACCATTGGTTATAAACTATTTTAGTAATTTGTAAGTTACCACACCAATATATTCTATTTGGATTACTTTATCTTCTCCATGATGAGTCATGGAATGCAAAACTTTTAATAACAAAAGTTTCAGGACTCAGGAAAAAGAAGGTAGTCATCCTGGTTTTCCACGAGCCCATGCTTAATTAACATTAGACTTATATCCTCTTGAATACCAGTTGTTTTTCCAAATTAAGTGCATAGCACTGATAAACGATGGGTTATCATAGGTAATTTGACTTAGACTGTGGAATTTTTTCAAATTGTATATTTAAACAATTTCAGTATCAGCTGGTTTAATATAAAAATCTGACAAACTATTTTTTGGTATTTAATTTTTTATTCTACTTGGTTAGCAGCTTTATACAAGGTAATTTGGTTATTCTGTGGTTTATAATAACATAATAACCATAATTACACCACATAATTAGACATTAGAGTTTTAGAAATCCCATACCATTTTGGAACATATATTAATATTATTCACAATAATATAACCTAAAGAAGATTGAATATCATTTGGCAATCCCACGTAGCTAAACATGTTGAATAATTCAGTTTACCTCTTTTCTAGATGTTTTTTGGGGGCCTTCTGATTCATCCAAAGAGCCAGGCATTAGGAAAGACAATTTTGAAACCGATGTTTGATTTTTGGAAACCTGCTAACTATGTTAGAGGTTTAAAACACTCGATGTTATGAAATAGAATTCCAGATTACTATAAATTACTTATTTTGCCAAAATGATGACTCAAAAGGCAAAAACCTTTCATTAGCTTTTACTATTACATGAAAATCCTGATCAAAGCCAAATTTTACCCTTGAATTAGTTTAACAATATTGTTTTCTTTCTTTCTTTCTTTTTTTTTTTTTCTTTTTTGAGATGGAGCTTCTCTCTTGTTGCCCATCCTAGAGTGCAATGGCATGACCTCTGCTCACCACAACTTCCACCTCCTGGGTTCAAGCAGTTCTCCTACCTCAGCCTCCTGAGTAGCTGGGATTAGAGGCATGCACCACCATGCCCAGCTTATTTTGTGTTTTTAGTAAAGATGGGGTTTCTCCATGTTGGTCAGGCTGGTCTCAAACTCCCAACCTCAGATGATCCACCTGCCTCAGCCTCCCAAAATGCTGGGATTACAGGCATGAGCCACTGCACCAGGCCTGGTTTATTAATGTTAACCCCAATTTTTAAAATAAAACCTTATAGAGGATTCCATCTAATCTTAACCAATTTAACTTTGATGTGAAGTCTTTACAAACCTTTTATAACCTTTTTGCTAAAGGACAGAAGAGTGTCTTAAGACAACCTTGCTGTGTGTTTATTTCAATGCTCAATTTATGAAAAGATCCTATAATACCCTTTTGAATTTAGTTAATGTTTACACATGGGAGTTTTGCAAGATTAATTTTTACAATCTTTCTATAACTTTCTTAAACCTTCAGCTTTCTTGTCTAATTTAAGACAATCCTTCATGACTAGGCAAAATTTACATTTTACATTTCCTTGGCTTATAATATTTTACTAGAACACATTCTATTGTTTTTACACATCATACATGTAAATTTACTTTTAATAGTTTAAATTACATGTTATGATGGTAACTTTTATAAATTTTTAACTTTAGTGTGAAACCTGGTAACTTATTTTGATTACATGTTAGGCACAGAGAAAGTCTATTTCCAGCCTACTTAGGGATGTGGTTTATTTCGTATGTCCCTGGGCCTTACCAAGTTGCAAAGCATGCAGTTTACAGCCTTGAAACACTTAGCAAACCTAGTGTCTGACTTATATGACTTAGACCACCTATTTACATTTTGATGATATATGTGTTTTACCAACGATCTCTTAAGACTTTTTTTGAATGATTAAAGTCACATAAAAGGCATTACAGCTTTTATCTTTCCTTTAAAAAATATTTGATTTAAGCACTTATTTTTATTTATTTATTTATTTGTTTTTGAGATGGAGTCACCCAGGCTGGAGTGCAGTAGCATGATCTTGGATGACTCCAACCTCCGCCTCCCAGGTTCAAGCAATTCTCCTGCCTCAACCTCCTGAGTAGCTGGGATTACACATGCACGTCACCACCTGGCTAATTTTTTGTATTTTAGTAGAGACAGGGTTTCACTGTGTTACCCAGGCTGGTCTTGAACTACTGAGCTCAGGCAATTCACCCGCCTCGGCCTCCCAAAGTGCTAGGATTACAGGTGTGAGCCACCTAAGTGCTTATTTTTTAAGCCAATTAATTATAGCTTCGTTTTTATAGACATTACACACTATATATATATAGAGAGAGAGACAGACAGACAGTCTGAAGATTTAGTGTTTGTAAGATTTTTTATTTCCAGTTTCTTAATTGGATTACTGGCTTCAGGGTGGAGCCTTTGGAGGAACAGGGCCAGGAAAGCATGCATCTTTAGGGCTTAATAAGCAGGCACAGTGAAGCAAAGGCAGATCGCCAAAATTAAGTGTGCTACTTTATATTGGATCTTGGGTTCCCAAAAGGAGGGAGATAGTAAGGGAGAAGACAGTGCATTGCTTCTACCATTCATTTCATTGCAAGGCAACCCAAAGCCAATCAATCGATTTTGTAATTAGCCCATCTGTCATGGAAGTCTCATCTCTTAATAGGTGGTGGGGATGTTTCCGTATTTTTCAGGTGGCCAAAACCATGCTTCTTCAATTCAAATGTGCAAAGAGTTAAGTATCCCTTCATAGTTACTATTAGCCAACCCTTAAAGTATATTTTCTACCTAGTTATTACACACCAAAATTCTCTCATAATGCAAAGTAATTTCTGATGCCCCAAAACCTTAAAACCATCAGATAACACAATACAAAACAGAACAGAGCCTTTGATATTGAGAGGGATCTATTCACTTTTAATTCTTGAGGTTTCATGAGGAAGACAGAGGTTTTTTTTTTCCCAAATTGGGATCTGTGGCACCTCCTCGGTTTTCCCCAAGGAGTCCCTGGCCACCAGAAGTTACCTTGGGGCCTTTCATTTGCATTAAGAATGGCAAGAAATAATTCAGTCGACTGAGAAGAAAAAAAAAAAAAAACTTTTTTTCCAGAAAAACAAGATTCAAGAAGAGAAAAACGTAAAAAGGCCTTTTAAATATACCTATAACTTAGATATCCACTTTTAATTATGCTGAGCACTCTTTAAAAAAAATCATTTAAAATCCCTTGTTACTTGACTTAAGCCACGCCAACCAGTTAAGATTTTTGGCTTTTGAACTTTACAAAAAGTACCCTTATAGGTGAAACCAACAAGCCTTAATTAGATTATGACTTACCTACGAGTGTACAAGGTATTTTCAAAGGAGAGGGTAAGTAGGTTTTGAAAACATCATTGCAAAATTGTGACTGAGACAGTGAAAGAGATCCAACCCAACAAACTCCATCTTGCTTCCTGCCCTCAAGATGTCCTTGCCTATCCCTGGGTGTAGGCTGAACTAACTCTGGGAGGAGCCTGGTTTACAGTTTACAGTCCAAAACAATGATGATAATAGCCCCTTCCTAAAATATACTTCCCTCTTGCCTGGGGAACAGATAATGAAACTAGCCACAACATTAGAGACCATGGCTTAGGAGTCACACAGATGAAGGCTATAAGATTTTGACCCTCCCTAAACTACTCTCAAGATCTGTGCTTAAGATATCTTGTAAACCTTATACTTAATGGATCAGCTGGGACCACCCAGATTGATAAACTGGCTTATCTGATTTTGTAGCCCCCTCCCAGGAACTAAGCACTAGAAGACAGCCGCCATTGTAAAATGGTTGAGACTAAAAGTATTGCCACGTGATTACAGGTCATGTTCCCAAGGACATGAAACCAGATGGAGGCCTGTGGCCAAATTTGTTACTGACCATTTTGTTGGATTGGCTTGAACAGCAAACATATGGGGTCCTAGGCCTGCATTCTATCCTGAGGTACCCTTTCTTTTGACAGAACTGTACAGAAAGACACACAAAGCACACCAGATTGGCTATAGCTTAAGAACAACCTCACAAATACTTTTTCATTAATTAAAACTTTACAGAGGAGATAAACAGTGACTTTTACTTTTCATTTAACCAGTCTGCACAGAGAGAAAGAGGCCAGAGACTGGTAAGAATTTTTCACCCTTTTGCCGGCATGTCAGGTTTCTGGGTTCTCTCCCTGAGTGGCCCTAGTGACCCTGCTGGACTGTATGCAAACAAACACATTGCCATGAATTAAAAATATTTACAAAAAGTTTACAAATTTTGGAGAAATTAGGCAAAGAGAGAGAAATATGACTTAAATTCTATTTTTAAATTCTATTTATGAGAGTATACTGAACACATTTAAAGTATCAGGAAGCCTAAATCCAAATAGTTAGTTTAAGGTTAAAAGGCTAGTGTGCTCCATTAATTCCTCTGGCCCCAACAAAGGTAGCTTAGGAATTCCAGATAAATGGAAGAAATAATGACTTCACTAAGGGATTTAAGTATGAAAAAGTTAATTAGCCAAATGTCTCCAATTCCCTATTAGATTTTAAAGAATGTTTTATCATCCAAAATTTTCCTCATCTTTCTCCTTTACTTAATGGTTCCTTACTACATTGTTCCATAAATAACATTTTAAAATCTGTAATTTGAACTAACTATTGGATAACCTCCAAATTAGACAAAATTAATTTTTCTCTGTAATAATATAACCCTTTTTGGCACATTTTGTATACAGAATTACATGTTAACTAGAATTCTTATCCTAAAACTTTAGTTAAACCTGAAAAAGCAGGAAGTCTTGAGATAACATTTTCACAATTTTAGAAGCACATTTCCCCATATTCCAAACCTTTCCTAATCAGAAATGACCCAGATATTAAATGAATGTCAAAAATAACTTTAACATTTTAATTTATACAAAAGTTTACCTAAAACATTTATTGTTGGAGGCTGAAAGAATGAGGGTCGTGGCCAACTCAGTATACCACTGGAGGCTATATGAGCAAACAGCAAACTGTTCTCATGAATGCAGGATGTTGGCAAGCTGACAACTGCATCTGCTGCCAGAAGGAATGCTGAAGGCATTCACACCCCAGGGGCAGTGTTCCTTGTGGTTATCTATAGGAACATCTGGGGCCTGTTGTATAAATAAAACAATTATGTAAGCCTTTGATAAATCAAGCAGCTGACCAACCATTACCTCTTCCTCTCTGTTGATTCTACCTAATAAATATGAAGGGCTGTAGAAGCTCAGGGCCCTTGTTCCCTAGAAGCAAGGAGCCCCTGACTCCTTCTTTAAAACAGATCCTTTTGTCTTTGTCTTCATTTCTACCTTTGTCCTCCTTTGTTCAGTCCCAAACTGACAGCCAGAATTTATCCCATTCATTGTACTAAATTCTTCCACTTTTAATGAGGGAGACACGAGACATCAATCAACATATGTAAAATGAACACTGGTTCTGTCTGAAAAGGGGGAAACAACTCGAAGAGGGGAGGGAGCTTGGGGGCTTCCAGGTCATAGGCAGGTGGAAGAAAAATGGTTGCATTCTTTTGAGTTTCTGATTAACCTTTCCAAAGGAGGCAATCAGATATGCATTTATTTCAGTGAGCAAAGGAGTGACTTTGAATAGAATGGAAGGCAGGTGTTAGAAATGCTTGCTTCCTGGTGCCACAAAGAAATAGCACTCAAACATAAATTTATTTCTCTCAGCAAGGCCATTTTTACTTTCTGCAAAAAGGATGCTCATGGCAGATGGAACAATGGTGAGAGCCCGCTTGAACAAAGGAAAAGCAGACATATTTATCCCTTACACATTTGGGTTGTCCTTACTGTGGTGTCCTACATCCATTGGCTGGTGCTGGACCTCACAGTCTTAAACTGATAGCTGATTTGCTAATAACCTAAAATTTTCCTAAACAGGTAAGTGCAAGGGAGAATAAAGCAGGAGAGGAAGTTGCTTATGAAAGGCTTAAGGAAGCAATAACATTTCCAAATAAGGAAGGGGCATAAGCTATGAGCTAAGACTTGCCTGGGCCTGCCAAGACATGCCTGACTAAGCCAAAGCAACTAACTGGGCCAAAGTGTAAGAACTAATAGTTGATAGGAGGCTTTAGAGTAAGAAGCTATTATTTCTAGTGTCTGTTATTTTATTTTTAAACCAAGACAAGCTTTGAAGAGGAACTTTTCTACTTTCTACAATTTCCTCTTATTTTACTTTATAGTTCCTCTTCAAACTTGTTTAACATGTCTTGGCTTAGTTGTTTTGATTAACTCCTGGATATACAGTACAACATAACACCTAAGAAGAAGGAGTATACTTATAGTTGTTGTAGAGGTAAGAATTAAGGCTATGCTTTTTTTTTTTTTTTTTTCTGGTTGATGAAATGCCAGGGAAGAAGGGATAGCCAATTGAACTAGGGCACAAGTACTGCTCTAATTACTTGGCAGTGTCCAGTAAAGGTCCTCCATAATACCACCATACATCCTTTTGGGGATGAATAAGAGCGGATTGATGGGTCAGCTCTTGGAAGTGCCTAACTTCACTGCATCCTGTTAAGTCTCCAAGGAATGCCAAAATTTTCCCCTTGTCATTGGAGACACGAGGTAAAATTGGTCTAGGAAGATGGAGGCTGGATAGCCCTCGGGGGCTGACCCGCAGGGTGTTGAACTTCAGGAAATAGCAGAGAAAGAGCTTGGCACAATTTGTTATTCCAGGCAGTGGAATCTTGAAAAAGAGCTACCGTGCAATCCATGTCTGCTTGGTTTGAGGACCATCCCAGTGGAAAAGGGACAATCTGGGCCTCTGGTCTACTGTGTGCATAAGTGTAACAGTTGCTTTTATTTGGAGTGCAGATGGAATATTTAATCCATTTTAGCCAGGCATTTACATCCTGATACCCTGTCTTAATTGTTATTGTTTGCTTTAGGTATTTTACTTTTGCTATAGAGACTTTGGTCTTGTCCATCTCCATAAGTTATAAGCAAATAGGCATTAAAAGTAATAACTTAAGATGAGTTAGATCTAGTTATATTAATAATAATAAGATGGGAAGTAGTTAAAGGGAAGAAAAGATAGCTAGATTATGTTTTCTTAGCTTTAACTTGGTAGAGCTTGACCCTGGAACAATGGCCCATGACTCTGATGGTGATGACACTTTATTGACTCGGGTATGATGTGCCCATCCTTTTCTGCTGTGCGAACGGCAGTCTCGGTGGTTAGCAGCACAAGGTAGGGTTCTTCCCAGGCTGGCTTGAGTTTCCCGTTTCCACCCTTTTGATGAGGATGTGGTTCTTAGGCTGGTGCTGGTTTACTGGAAATTCTAGGGGTGGTACCTGTGCTAAAAGACTTTTGGTTTTGAGGGAAGGGAAAGTGGAAGAGAGACCAAGTATATAATTTTTAGTAAATTGATCCTTTGTTTTAAATATGGGGACATTAGCAGTGGACTTTATACTCCCCAGTGCCTTCTTGCTGAGACATTTCCTTTTCCTTAGTTTTACTTATGTCGTCTCTGAGGGACCCTTTGGGGCTCCTTGATGTAGCTGGAACAAGATTTCCTTTATAAGGGGTTTGGATAACATTTTTCAACCTTTTAATGTAGGTAAAAATCCACATTCTTATGCCTCCTTAAAATCCTTTTACCAAAAGTATATTTTACTTTCCTTACACACCTTGCACATAAACTGTTTCTTCAATAGTTTTACATTCAGAAGGCCTAATTTCTTTTAAATTGTACAACATTTCTTGCATAAATTCGCTTTTATAACTTTTCATGACTTTCACAGACAATCTTTGACATGCCTCAACTTTCTGACTTGTTGTAAACATCCCTTTCTTTAAACAACCAGCTAATTTATTTTAAGACAAGAATTTACCATATGACATTCTTTTTACATAAATTCTCCCCCCCCCCTTTTTTTTTTTTTTAAGATGATAGCCATCCTTTTCCAAAATGAACCTCCTTCATGTTTGTGGACTAGACTGCCTAAGGCCATAAGATTAGAAGTTAGGATGAATACATGTTACACTGTTAACTTTTAGCAAATTTTACTTTTGTTGAAAACTTTGTGTTTGGGATTTTAATTATCCTTTGCAATTAATAAGACATCATTTAGTCCAAATTAACTTAGAATTGGTATAGATGGTTCCTTCCTGGTTCTGTAAGTACTTTAAGGCTAGGCTGAGTGCAAACAGCTCACACATTTGAGCAGACCAATTATTAGGCAATTTTCCTAACTTCATTTCTACAAGAGTTTGTTTCCCTATCAGTTACTGGATACCCATAGTGTCTTCTTCCCTCAGTCACCCAGGAGAAACCATCTATCATCCTGCCCTGAAGGGAGTTCCTCCTAGGTCTGGTCAGACCTCTGTATGGTCATTAATTAAGGTTTAGATCTCCTGTTAGAAAATCTGCTGAGTTAAGGGAATTATCAGCGGTTAATGTTAAATCATCTTTTTCTAACAGAATAGCCTCATACTTTAAGGTTCTTGAGTCAGTAAGCTACTTTTTCGCTTTTGTTGACTTAGGATAGTTCTGACCTGGTGAGGTGTGCTCATAATGGGGTTTCCTTTAAAAGTTATTTTTCTACTTTCTTCTGTTGGCAAAGCAGTTGCCACTACAGACTGAATGCATTTGGGCCATCCGTGGGTTACTGGGTTAAGAATTTTTGATAGGAAGGTTATCACAGAATTTTTGATTGTCTGTGGCCTCCATGCTTTCAGGCTACACCCTTGTTTATACTGACAACAAGGTGGAATGGCTGCTTAAGGAGGGTAAAACTAGGACAGGGACAGTTCAAACTAATAGATGTTTTAACCTTTCCACCTGTTGGATTTCTGGTAATCACCAAATAAGGAGGGGGTTTTTCCAGTCTTGCATGAGCTTTTTGTATAAGGGTTTTGTTTTTAGGGCATAAGAATCTATCCATAGACGACAGTATCTGACTAATCTTAAAATTTCCTAAGTTCTTGTTTAGTCCCCGGCAGAGGAAAGGATATGATGCCTTTAATCCATTCAAGCTCAATTAGCCATTTACCTTTGCTAATTAAATGACTTGTTCTAATATTTGACTAAATAAATTTGAAGACTCCATAAACCCTTGGGGTCAGAATGTCTATCAGTATTGCTATTTTTGACTGGAGTGAGGGTCTTCACACTCAAAGGCAAATAGGTCCCAGTTGTTCTCTGCTAACGGACAAGCCCAGAAGGCATCTTTTAAATCTATTACCATAATGACAGGATGGGTAGTTTGGACTATATGATTAATAGCTCGAAGGTCTTGCACTCACCGGTGTGACCCATCTGGCTTCTTTACAGGCAGTATTGGAGTGTTATAAGGTCACGGAGAAGACTTTCAATTATCAATTATAGGTTTTAAATTTACCCTGGCTTTTAAAGGAATAGGGTACATTGCTTTCTCTTTACTACTTCTATCTGTCTCTTTCTCTCTCTCTCTCTCTCTCTCTGACTCTCTGTCTCTGTCTCTTTGACTCCCTCTTTGTCTCTCTGTCTCTTTCTCTCTCCTCTAAGATTTTTTTTTTCTTCCTGTGAGTCTCCTGGCTTTACTCTTTCACCCTTTATATTGCCTGGAGAGTTGGGTTCTGTGTTCTTTATAGGTTTTGTCCCCCTGGGTACTTAGGCTGGTAGTGAGTGAGCTTTTGGGATGATTCCCAAGAGGCAGGGTTATAAAGAGGAGGACAACAGGGATAGGAGAAGGGTCTGGGACAGCAGCTGCTTTTTCTTGATTTTGGTCCTTTCATTATCCTTCTAATATATTAACATACACCCTGAAGGACTACTAGAAGAAATCTGATCACCTTCACCTTTCCCTGAGTCATCTTTACTCCCTGTCCTTGTTTTACTAGAAATGTTTCCCATGTTGGTTACTTGTCAGGTTCTATCTCCTGAAATTATTGGAAGGCTCAACCCCTCAAACCAGGGATGTCTTGCCTTGCCTGCCCCAGAAGACTCAACCCCTTAAACCAGGGATGTCTTGCTTTGCCTGCCCTGGGAGGTTGAACTGTTTCCTCACTTTCCCCCTCTGAAGGTCCCTCGCACACTTCTCAGTCATGTTATCCTCTCTGGCCACTCCCCAGAGGGAGGGAGAATTAGGCCCCTCTTAGCATCGGCATGCTGGTATAAATCCCACAGCAGGATCCACCCTAAGCCATATGAGGTAGCTAAGAAACTGCAGAGAGGACCTACTCACTCTGTCCAGCAGTAGGACTTGTCACCATCCACACAAACAACACCACAAGCAGGGTTGTCTGTGAATATTCATGCACACACACATTCAGCCCTCCAGAATCTGACCGCCAGGGAAGTACTTTACTGGCTCCTGCAGCTTTTCCTTCCTTGTTCTGTACACAGAGTTGTTGCCGCGGTATGTGAGAATCCTTTACCCCAGGTTGATGGCCGGTTTCTTTCCACATTGCTGAGAGTCTGGGTTTATTTGTCACACTGGGTGGGTCTTGATTACTCACCCCTGAGGCCACCGAAACAAGGTGACGGGACACCTCCTCATGAGAGAGGACTAGAGCCCACTGCCAGAGGAGAACGGGTCCCCATAAGGATTGACATCAAAATTGTCAAAATTGTTCCATCTGTGGGGAGCACCCTTTCGGCAGAAAATAAAAATGGCCTGGTGGAGAAATCCTTTGTCTCCATGCTGACTTTTCTTCATGGCACCGATTATCTATTTCTAACAGCAGGTTTGTCTAAGCATTCCCAGCTTGAATTTTCCCTTCAGCTTAGTGATTTTAGAGGCCCAAAATATTTTTCTTTCATAAATTACTCTCATTCATCCAAACAAAACACACAAACAAAGATCATTTTGTTTTCGCTGGATGTATAGTTTTACAACCTTCTCTGCCAAACACTGAAATGTTAAAATGTCTAGCAAAGACAAACATAAAATTCAGACAAAATGTGTGCTGACAATTCTGAAGGCATTTCTATTTTTATTCTACCAATAACCGTAAAGCCAGCTTGTTTAGTAAAGTTATACTTAAGTCAGGTGAACTTGCAAATTGCTTAGACTTATTTTTTTTTTTTGCACTCTTTTATTTATAAACCAGTTTGTGCTCACAACACATAACAATAAGTGTACATACAAACAAATACATTTAGACATGTATATACACTCATAAACAAAGATCCAGTAGCTTGGAACCTTAGCCATGGGATAGCAACACAAGCTTGCAGATTTTACCTTGTTTGTGCCAATAGATAATCCAATGAGGCTGTGAACCAAAATTACAGGTAAAGCAGCCTCCATGGCAGTTTGATTTTTAAAGGCCAAACCTCCCTTTTAAAGGCCACCTATGAAGGGGAAAATTTACATCTCAAAGTTACAGAACTTATATCTAAACAAAAGCATGGTTTGTTACATAAACTTTAAGCCATTGTCTTCCCCATAGAGTTCCTAGTGGTTTCAGTGCAGAGACAGAAATGCCCTTACAAATGGGAGATTTTCTTTAAAGATGTAAATTTCTTTTACAAACAATTTAAAAGAGTGATTGAGTTTGATAGGTAGTCTTTTAACTTGGCTTGTTCCTTAATTAGATTACTAGCTTTAGGGTAGAGCCCTTTAAGGAACACCATCAGGAAAGTTTTAGGGCCAAAACATGCAAAGAGCCAAGTAGTTCCCTATAGTAATAACCACTTACAAACAACACTGCTGTCTGCTATGACTAACACTGTAGCTGTCATGACTACAAGCCACTATACACCAGGGTCCTGTCCTCCCAGGATACCAAGCATTTTCTCATAGCTCTGAAAAGCCAAAGCAATCAAGTAACATAATAACAAAGACCAAAAGACCCCAGAGCCTTAGACCTAAGGGGAATTTGTCTGCTTACAATGCTTGGGATTCCCTGAGGAAAAACACGTTCCTCCAAACAACAGAGTCTTTGGCACCTTTCTGTTTTTCCTAAGGGATCCCAGGCTGTCAGAAATTTCATTTTTTAAGGTTCGTCTGTCCTGTGGCATCAAGGTGTTACAGGTAGTTAGACACACATGAGCAGGGCAGGAGAGGGCTCTTCCCCCACCCACTAGGAATGTCAAACGATCATTGGGTATGGTTCGACAGTTATCACACTGCCTCCCTAAAAATGATAATTTGGCAGCTGGTGCCAGGGAGAGACAATCTCCTGATGGTCCACAGCTGCCACATTAAAGTGTTAATTAAATGTAGGCACCAGAGAGAGGCAACTTCCTGGGCATGTGCGTTAAGAGACAAAATGGCAAGAGTATGACCTTCGGGGGGTATACCACTGGAAAGGGAAGAAAGTCTCACATAGGCATGCATACGATTTCCAAAACACACTGCCCATGCTCACGCCCAAAACCTAAGAAGGGCACTGCACATGCCGGCAGCCCACCCAATCAAAGAATCATGGGAAAGCGGTGCAAGATGCCAGGAGAGGGTCAGCATATAAAGTCATAGGATGAAGGTTAAATGCTGCACTTGATGTTCACAGTGCTCCCTTGGGTGCCTTCCGAGTGCACCTTCCTTTCTTTCATGTTCGAAAGCTTTTTAATGTTTACTCCTACTCTGAAACTTGCCTCAGTCTCTGTGTTTTTCTGCCTCATGCCCCTCACTCAAATTCTTTTTTCTGAGCAAGCAAGAATTGAGGCTGCTGCAGACACATATGGATTCACCACCAGTAACATGGTGACCTTCCATCCCTAACAAAGGGTTGTAAGAGGAAGGAGAAGCAGATAGAAGCAAAAGGAGAAACAGATAAGATTCAGTTGATGAGATGTTTTACAGAGAAAAAAAAAGGGTCTTAAAAGAATACCTATGTATACATGAATAGCCCAAATGTCAGTTTTAACAAAGTCGACTTTTGTCTATAGAGTTTTTTAAGAATAACGTTTTTCTAGTTGTAATTCCTACTGAAGCAATTTTATTCTGCTTCTGCTGCTACCTGGGCTCCAGCACCAACCAAGCAGCCCACAGAAGCAACCATCCACTGCAGTAGCCGCTGGCTGCCCTTCTTACTGCATGTGCTGTCTCTCAGCTAACAATCACTGAGAACAGGAGTACAGGTGACTCTAAACACTTCACATTTTCAGGGCATCTCCATACTCACCTACAAGCATTCGAAAGGTGAGCCATGCCACTCAACATCGAAGTGGCTGCCACCTGAGATTTTCCCTAAAAATGCCTCAGGTTGTTGTGCATTTCTTGGTCTCTCAGTTCCTGGCTAGTGCTTGCCACATGTTTCACAGTTGGTGGGTCTATGGAATTGAGCTTCAGGGCCCAAGGAAGCTGAGAGGGCAAAGAAAGAGGGTGATAAATCCAGTTTCTTAGTAAGGAACATTTAATAGAGACTTACGAAGCAATGTGTATTTTGGTCAGTGATGAGATGAGATGGTGGATCCCTGCCTTTTTCTTATTATTTTTCATGTTGGAAGCTTTATGTAGTGAATTGAGATCTTTCATGTTTCATAATGTAGGCATTTAATTTTATAAAAATCTCACTAATCACTACTTTAGTTGCATCCCATACATGTGGCTGTGTTGTGTTTTTTCTTTTCCACTAAGTACAAAATAAAATGAATTTCCTGGGCAATTTCATCCTTGATCTAGTTTTTAGAAGTATATTGCTTAATTTACAAGTACTCAGGAAATTTCTAGACAGCTCTTTATTATTGGTTTCTAATTTAACTCCATGTGAACAGAGTATAAATTCAATTATTAAAAACTTGTTGCATCAGGCATGGTGGCTGACATGGTTTGATTGTGACCCTATGGAAATCTCATCTTGAATTGTAACTCCCACAATTCCCAGCTGTGATGGAAAGAACCTGGTGGGAGGTAATTAAATCTTGGGGGTGGGTCTTTCCTGTGCTGTTCTCATGATAGTGAATAAGTCTCACAAGATCTGATGGTTTTAAAAATAGGAGTTTCCCTGAACAGGCTCTCTCTTTGCCTGCTGCCATTCATGAAAGACATGACTTGCTCCTCCTCACCTTCTGCCATGATTGTGAGGCTTCCCCAGCCACATGGAACTGTTAAGTCCATTAAACCTTTTTTTTTTTTTTTTTTGTAAATTGCCTGGGTATATCTTTATCAGCAGGATGAAAATGGACTAATACAGTAAATTGGCACCAGTAGAGTGGGGTGCTGCTGAAAAGATACCCAAAAATGTGAAAGCAGCTTTGGAGTTGGGTAGCAGGCAGAGGTTGGAATAGTTCGGAAGGCCCAGGAGAAGACAGGAAAATGCGGAATATTTGGAACTTCCTAGAGACTTGTTGAATGGCTTTGAACAAAATGCTGATAGTAATATGCACAAGGAAATCCAGGCTGAGGTGGTCTTAGATGGAGATGAGGAACTTGTTGGGAATTGGAGTAAAGTGACTCTTGCTGCGTTTTAGCAAAGAGACTGGCAGCATTTTTCCCCTGCCCTAGAGATTTGTGGAACTTTGAACTTCCAAGAGATGATTATCTGGTGGAAGAAATTTCTAAGCAGCAAAGCATTCAAGATGTGACTTCGGTCCTGTTAAAGGCATAAGGAAAACAGAGCATAAAAGTTTGAAAAATTTGCAGCCTGACAATGCACTGGAAAAGAAAATACCATTTTCTGAGAAGGAATCCAAGCCCACTGAAGAAATTTGCATAAGTAATGAGGACCCAAATGTTATTCCCCAAGACAATGGGGAAAATTTCTACAGGGCATGTCAGAGGTCTTCACAGCAGCCCCTCCCATCAAAGGCCTGGATGTCCAGGAGAAAAAAAGTATTTTTTGTGAGCTGGGCCCAGAGTCCCTGTGCTATGTGCAGCCTACGGATATGGTGCCCTGTTTCCCAGCCACTCCAACCGTGGCTGAAACAGGCCAAAGTAGACCTCGGCCATGGCTTCAGAGGGTGCAAGCATCAAGCCTTGGCAGCTTCCATGTGGTGTTGAGCCTGCCAGAGCATAGAAGCCAAGAATTGGGGTTTGGGAACCTCTGCCTAGATCTCACAGGATGAATGGAAGCACCTAGATGTCCAGGCAGAAGTTTGCTGCAGGGGCAGGGCTCTCATGGAAAACGTCTGCCAGGGCAGTGTGGATGACAACTTGCACCACGTACCTGGAAAAGCCACAAAAACTCAATGCCAGCACATGAAGGCAGCCAGGAGAGAGGCTATACCCTACAAAACCCATGTTAACCCACCTCTTGTATCAGCATGACCTGGGTGTGAGACATGGAGTCAAAGGAGATCATTTTTGAGCTTTAAATTTGACTGCTTCATTTGGATATTGGACTTGCATGGGACCTGTAGCCCCTTTGTTTTGGCCAATTTCTTTCATTTGGAATGGCTGTATTTACCTGATGCCTGTACCCCCATTGTATCTAGGAAGTAACTAACTAACTTGCTTTTCATTTTACAGGCTCATTGGTGGAAGGGACTTGCCTTGTCTCAGATGAGTCTGTGGACTGTGGACTTTTGAGTTAATGCTGAAATGTGTTGAGACTTTGGGGACTGTTGGGAGGGCATGATTGGTTTTGAAACGTGAGGACATGAGATTTGGGAGAGGCCAGGGATGAAATTATATGGTTTGGCTGGGTTCTAACCCAAATCTCATCTTGAATTGTAACTCCCACAATTCTCATGCATTGTGGGAAGAACCTGGTGGGAGGTAATTAAATCATGGAGGCGGGTCTTTCTCATGCTGTTCTCATGATAGTGAACAAATCTCATGAGATCTAATGGTTTTAAAAATGGGAGTTTCCCTACACAAGCTCTCTCTTTGCCAGCTGCCATCCATGTAAGATGTGACTTGCTTCTTCTTGCCTTCCACCATGATTGTGAGGCTTCTCCGGCTATGTGGAACTGTTAAGTCCATTAAACCTCTTTCTTTTATAAATTGCCCAGTATCAAGTATGTCTTTATCAGCAGTGTGAAAATGGACTAATACAGTGGCTCAAGCCTGTAATCCCAGCACTTTTGGAAGCTGAAGCAGGAGGATTGCTTGAGCCCAGTAGTTCAAGACCAGGTTGGGTAACATAGTGGAACCCCATCTCTACAAAAAATATAAAAATTGGCCAGGCATGGTAGTGCATACCTGTAGTTCCAGCAACTCAAGAAGCTGAAAGAGGGGAATTGCTTAAGCCCGGGAGGTGAAAGCTGTAGTGGGCCCTAATTGCACCACTGCACTCCAGCCTGGGTGACAGTAAAGCCATGTCTCAAAAAAATCCAAAAACAAAAACTTGTTGAGTGTTTTTAATCAGCTACAATATTAGTGAATATTCAATGTACATGTGAAAAGAAAGTATCCTTCTTTTTTACTGTTTTTCTATCTTACTTTTTTCAGGATAAAGTGTCTTAAAAATGTCAAATGGGTAAAGTTATCTATTAGCATTTGAAATCCTATATGTCCTATATATTCTTACTCATTTATCTGTTTATTTTTCTATTAAACACTGAAAAAAGTGTAGTGAATTCTCAAAAAGTAATTGTGAATTTTTCTAATAATTCTTTTATGATTTTTTAATTCATGAATTTTAAAGTTTTGTTGTGTGACATATACATACTTTACATTATATTTGTATTGACTATTAATATTTTAATATTGATATGGTTGTATTTTTATGTACCATTGCTAGTTGATTTCTATTTGTCTTTCTTGCCTCTTTTAATCTGCACTCTTTGCCATTTTGGATTGTGGTTTTTTAATGAATTCATTCTATCTCCAATGTTAAGTTATTATTAGTTTTTATTAATATATTTTTATATATTTAAAAATAAATGTATTTAACTTACTATAAAGAACTATCAAATGATATTATACCACTTGTTGCAGATTGTATGAATCTTGTAATATAGTAATTTTCTTTCTATCCTGTAAACTATTTCTAATACAATTTAATGCTGTATGTGTAATACAAAACTCAGTACATAGTTACTCTCTTCGCTTTAGACAGCTCATTATTCTTGAAATCAATTAAAAATAAGGAGAATATGTGTTTAATATGTGCCTTCATCTTTACCCTATCCACGTCTCTTTATTGCTTTTGTAGGTTCAAATTTACAACTGGTATCATATTCCTTCTGCCAAAATAAATTCTCACTTCGCTGATCATATGATTATTTACCTAGAAAACCCTAAAGACTCGCCAAAAGGATCCAACTGATAAATGATGTCAGTGAAATTTTAAATTGAATGTACAAATATCAGTAGCATTCCTATAAACCAATAATATTCAAACTGAGAGCCAAATCAAGACTGCGATCCCATTTACAAGAGACATACACACACACACACACACACACACACACACACACACACACACACACACACGGAATACATCTAACCAAGGAGGTGACAGATCTCCACAGGAAGAGAAGCAAAACACAGTTGAGAGAAATCAGAGATGACACAAATAAATGGAAAAATATTTCATGCTCATGAACAAGAATCAATATCATTAAAATAACCATACTGCCCAAAGCAATCAACAGATTCAATGCTATTCCTAACAAACCACCAATGTCATTTTCACAGAATTAGAACAAAATTATTTTAAATTTATGTGAAACCAGAAAGGAGCCTGAATAGCTAAATCAATCCTAGGCAAAATGTACAAAGCTAGAGGCATCCCACTACCTAACTTCAAACTATACTACAAGGCGACAGTAACCAAACAGCTTGGTACTGATACAAAAACAGACATGCAGGCCAATGGTACAGAACAGAGAACCTAGAAATAAAGCCACACACGTACAACCATCTCATCTTCAACAAAGTTGACAAAAACAAGCAACAGGGAAATGGCTCCCTATTCAACAAATGAATGATGCCGGGATAATTGTGTAGTCATACGCAGAAGATTGAAACTGGACTCCTACCTTTCACGATATACAAAAATCAAAGTCAAAAAAGTCAAGGTCAACAAAAGTAAACAATGGGAAAAGGACACTCTATTCAATAAATGGTGCTGAAATAACTAACCATATGCAGAAGGATGAAACTAGACCCCTATTCATGACCATACACAAAAATTAACTCAAGATGAATTAAAGACTTAAATGAAATACCTCAAACAATAAAAATTCTATAAAAGTCTGGGAAATACCCTTCTGGACACTGACCTTGGCAAAGAATTTATTACTAAGACCTCAAAAGCAATTGCAATGAAAACAAAAATTGACAAGGATGACCTAATTAAACTAAAGAGCTTCTGCACAGCAAAAGAAGCTATCAACAGCCTAAGCAGGCAACCTATGAAGTGGGAAAAAACATTTGTGAACTATGCATCTGACAAAGGTCTAATACCCAGAATTTAGAAGAAACATAAACAACTCAACAAGAAAAAAACAAATAACGCTATTACAAAGTGGGCAAGGGACGTGAACAGACACTTCTTAAAAGAAGACAGTCACGTGGCCAACAAATATATGAAAAATTACTCATCATCACTAATCATCAGAGAAATGCAGACAAAAACCACAATGAGTTATCATCTCACACCAGTCAGAGTGGCTATTATCAAAAAGTCACAAACAACAGATGCTACCAAGGCTATGGAGAAAGGTGAAAGCTTATACATTGTTGATGCTAAAATATTAATAAATCTGTTCAGTCACTGTGGAAAGCAGTTTGAAGATTTATCAAAGAACTTAAAACAGAACTACCACTCAACGCAGAATCCCATTAGCTATATACCCATAGGAAAATAAATAATTTTACCAAAAATACACACACACTTACATGTTCATGACAGCACTATTCACAATAGCAAAGAAATGGAATCAACCTAGGCAACAGTCAATTGGAGTAAAAAAAAAGTGGTACATATACATCATGGAATACTGTGGAGTAATAAGAAAGAATGAAATCCTGTCTTTTGTGGCAATGTGGTTGCAGATGTAGGCCATTATCCTAAGTAAATTAACAAAGAAACAGAATACCAAGTATAACATATACTCACTTATCACTGGAAGCTGAACACTGGGTACACATGGACATACAGATGGGGACAATAAACTCTAGGGACTACAAGAAGTGGGAGGAATGGGTTGAAAAACTACCTATTGGGTACTATGCTTACTACCAGGACAAGATCAACTGTACTCCAAAACTCAGCATCACACCATATATCTTTGTAACAAATCTGCACGTATATTTCCTGAATCTAAAATAAAAGTTAAAAGAAAAAGACATTCTTTTAACATTTGCCATAATTAGGACTATTAGCAATAAATTTTCTCAGCTTTTGAGAAAATCTTTATTTCACTTTCATTTTTCAAAGATATTTTTCACTATGTACAGAATTCTACATCTGTAAGTCCTTTTAGTATTTTAAAGGTGCCCCACTGTAAGTCTTATTTTTACTCTTCTGTGTATAATGTTTCCATCTTCCCTTTGATTTGCCTTCAAAATGTTCTTAATATTTGCTTTTGTGAAATTAGACTATAGCTCCTACCTGTTCTAATTAAAAACATTTTTCTAGCTTTTTGAATCTATGTTTGGTTGTCTAAGTTTTCTTTATTCTCAAAAAAAATTTAACTATTAAATTTTGAAATTTTTTTTACTAGTTTCTTTTCACTTTCTGAGATACCAATCACATATAGACTTAGATAGATAGATAGATAGATAGATAGATAGATAGATAGATAGATAGATGTTTTGATATTGGCCTATATCTCTTAAATCTTTGTTCTGGATTTTTATTCTTTTTTGTGTGACTTAATTTAAATAATTCCTAAAATCCCCTCTGGTTGATTGATTCTTCCCTCAGTCATGTCCATTTTGCTGATAAACCCATTGAAGAAATGTTTTATATATGATATTGTATTTTTTCCAGGAGTTCTAAATGACTTTTTAAACATATTTTTTCATGTCTCTGCTGAAATTCCCCAGTCTTCCTTCTAGCCTTCCATGTTTTCCACCATTGATAGTATGTGTTCGTTTCCTAAGGTCGCTGTAACAAATCAACACCAACTAGGTAGCTTAAACAATAGAAATTTAATCTTTTACCGTTCGGGAGACTGGAAGTCTGAGATCAAGGTGTCAGCAAGGACACACTTCCTCCAAAGGCTCTAGGGAAAATCCTTTCTTGTGTCTTCTAACTTCTGGTAGTTGCCAATAATCCTAGGTATCCTCTGGCATAGAGATGCATCCCTCCAATTTCTGCCTCCATTTTCACATAACCTTCTCCATTGTCCATCTGTATCTGCGTGTTTCTGTCTTCTGGTTTTCTTTTAAGAATGCCAGCCATATTGGATTTAGTGCCAACCCTAATCCAGTATGATATCATTTTACCTTAACTAAATATGTTTGAAAAACCCTATTTCTGAATAAGGATGTAGTCACAGGTACCTGGGGTCAGAACTCCAACGTATACTTTGGGAGGACACATTTCAACCCATAACACACTAGAAACTAACCTGGGAATCATAGTTATTTCAAAGTCTTTGTAGAGTAATTCCAACTGTGTCATCTTTGAGTTTATGTCTTGAAAATACATCATTTTTGTGCTTGTTTACATACATTGTCATTTTTAGTTAGGTAAAATGTTTTGTATGAAAAAGAACAGTAGATACAGAGACATATCCAACTGCAAATGGGCACTTTTCTTTGTCATCCAGTCATTAGTGTATGTATAGTATTGGGTCATTCTAGTCACCAGTTGAGTTGGGTCTGGGTTTTTTGTTTTTGCTATTGCAATTTATTTTCCCACACATTTCACACTTCTGCAGTGGTAGACTTTTGGTGCTTGTTATTCAGTGCTAGGCTCATGGTGTAGGCAAGAAAGATTTCTCAATCTTCTTGGTACACCCTCTGTTTGAGGTAAGACCTGAGCTTTCTGGGTTCAAGATTGAGCCTTTTCAACTCCTTCATCCATTTTCTCATTATGGCCAATATAATCTCATGTCTGTGGGAGATCTTGAGCATGAGAAATTTTCCCACTCATCTCCCAGTTACAGGTGGCTTTTGCTTTTACCCTTCTTCCAAAAAATATAATGATCACTAACAACAATAATAACCCTGTTCTTCACTTGGTTCCTTGAGATAAAGAGAGATTTTTCAACCTTGGGAAGGCAGAATTTCTGCTTTTACTTCTCCACAAGTGACCTTAGATATCAAAAGTTTCAATGCCCTTTCTTTTGTGGTTGAAAGTCTTCTTTTTAATGTGTGAGAGAAGAGTTTTAGGAAGTGGGTGGGGTTTGGGTATCTCTTGCATCAGCAGCTGACACGTCTCATAAAACTGTGCCATTGAGAACAGCTCCTTTGGGCCTTGGTCTAACCCCTATGCTTTCTTGTGAGTACCCAAAGGGAAACTTCTGAGGAAGTGTGTGCTCTGATTTCTGGACTTGTCATTATGTTAAATTGGTGTGCTATTCCACACTTGGCCTTTAGAAATTTGTAATAAATTCAGCTGATTTATTGTTACCCTCTTCTATGGGGGCTGCTTCTTCCTCCCATGCTTGATAAAGGTGAAACAGTTCATATGTCTGCTCTCCATGGAGGCACGTGTTACTCTTTGAAATTCAGACCCCTTTGTTGCCTTGTGACCTCAGCTCTTGAACAGGGTCAAAGAAATTTTTGACTTTGTAGATTATCTGGCTTTTCTTATTCTTAGCATGAAAGCAACATTCTTTTGCATCTTTCTACATCCTAATCACATACAGAACTCTCAGTCATTTTAAGTCTATGTTGCAATTCAAAGCAAAAGACAAATCTCATACTTGATTCTTTATTTTTCTTATTGTTTGTTTCACCCCACTGGAATAAAAATGCTTTGAAAGCAGGGGTTTGTGTCACTTTTATTTACTACTATAGTTCTTAGAACACTTAGAGGGGTGTCTGCCATGAAGTCTGCTTCTCAATAAATGTTATTGAATGAATGAATATTTAATAACATACAGTTGAAAACATAAGTATGTTTTCACAGTTTGTACTCAAAAAATATTTAATGTAAGTAATATTATTCCCATATTTTAGAAGAAAAAATGATTTCCAAAGATATTAAATTCATTGACCTGCATAATGTAATTTTACTTGGCAAAGAGAGAGGCAAAGTATTGTCATAGGAGAACAAGAATATTTGTGGAAGCAAAAATAGGCTTAACTCCTGACTTCTCTATGGACTATATTTGAGCAAATCACCTAAGTTTTCTCATTTTCAGTACTTTTCCCTTCTACTGAGGTTAATACTTTCTCATTTAAAACGTCATATTAAACAATTAATGGAGTCATTATTTAAAGCAAGTGCCACATGGTAGGCACTAAATAAATGTTTTTATTTCAATTACTCTTAATATTAGAATTATTTTTGTATTACTTTTCTTATTATCTGGATCTTGATTTCATGTTTCTCTGATGCAAAATTTTGGGCAGGTTTTATTTTATTATGCTGCCTCTATTGAGAAAATCATGACATTTTTGTTTTTAGTTTTGTTTATGTGATGAATCACATTAATTAATTTGCATAGCTTGAACCAACCTTGCATCCCAGAGATAAAGCCTACTTGATTATGGTCAAATAGCTTTTTGATGTGCTGCTGAATTCAGTTTGCTAGATTGTTGTTGAGAATTTTTGCATCAATGTTCATCAAGGATATTGGTCTGAAGTTTTCTATTTTTGTTGCATCTCTGCCAGGTTTTGGAATCAGGATGATGCTGGCCTCATAGAATAAGTTACAGAGGAGCCTGTCCTCCTCAATATTTTAAAATAGTTTTGGCAGGAATGGTACTATCTCTTCTTTTTACATCTGGTAGAATTCAGCTCTGAATCCATCTGGTCCTGAGCTTTTTTTGGTTGATAGTCTTTATATTATGATTCAGTTTTGGAACTCATTATTAGTCTGTTCTGGGATTCAATTTCTTCCTGGTTCAGTCTTGGAAGGTTATAGGAGTCCAGGAATTTATTAATTTCTTCTAGATTTTCTAGTTTGTGTGCGTAGAGATGTTCATAGTAGTCTCTAGGGAGTAATTGTCTTTCTGTTGGATCAGTGGTAACATCCCCTTTGTCACTTTTACTTATGTTTATTTGGATCTTCTCTATTTTTTCTTCATTGGCATTGATGCTATCTTTCTGGCATTTTGTTGGAATTAGAATACATGTATTTTAAATTTTTATTGTAACCTGCCCATCCCATCACTTTCCAAATGAAAAAGTGGTTGAAATTCAAAATTTTAAATGTGAGAGACTTGTGAAAAACAAAATAAGCAATTATAGAAGGCTTTTAGTTTAACAGTCAATAAATAATTTTGAGACAAAAGTTTTGAAATAGAAGTTTTTATTAAAAATAGTCAATAAAACATAAATACCATTGAGGAGAGTGTCAGGGATTATAATGATAATGTTACAATAAATGAATCAGGATGAATCTTCTAGGCTATATTACTTGGGACTTTATTACCAAGAATGGGAGTGGGGAAATGATTTAAACAGAATAATAGATTTATGTATTTTAAATTTATTTCTCACCGTGGAATGGAGTGGTGTAAGAGTAGAGTCATAAATACTTCATTCAAATTCAAATGTCCTATTATTGTATGTTGTTTGAGACACAGTGCTTGTGTATGTCCAGGGAGTAGCATGACAGCCAAAGGGGGTTGATGGGAACAAAAGCACCATCATGAAAGTTGCAATCGCAACTCAGCTACTAATGCAATAATGATCATACTGACTCAAGAATGAAACCAATTTTCTGTGTCAAGTATAAGTTCTGGATTCCATAAGCAAACTGTCCAACATGTATCATTTTACCCAGTTTTGAAAGAAATGGTAGATATTTTTGTGTCAGTTTAAGAAAACAGATTATTTTTCTCTCAGTGCAAATTTCATGATAAAGACAAGAAATTTTGAATGAACACATCTTGATGATAAAATACATTTTTCTTTTAAGAAATAGAATTCTGTAGGGCTTTACTTTGTATGTTTAAGAAACCATCCTGAAGCATTATGTTCTAACATACTGGTTAACATCTATTTTTCAAAGTCCATTAATCAAAGAAATTTCAGGCTGAAAATGAGTGTTTTCTTTTCTTTTTTAAAAAAAATTAGAGATCATTGGGCTATTTCGAAGGCTAGAAAGACATTATAGCTGGAAATAATATCAATATCATGAAGAAAAACATTTATTTCATATTTGAGAAATCTAAGGCCTAAATTTAAAAAAGCTATAACCAAAGTCTCATAATGATTACCTTCATTGGCTAAGTTTTATCATATTGTCTTGACTGCTAATTAATTGTGCTTTAAATTGTAGCTCAAAAACTTTTCAGTGAATTTTTCACAAATGATATTGCTACATTGATTATGTAGCAATAAAAACATTATTTCATCTGGTAATTTAGAATTTCAACTAATTACTTTTTGTGTTTTTAGATAACTTAATGACTTACATGTTATTTTTTCAGAAGAAAACAAAGTTTACTTGCAGAACAAATAACATTGACATTCAATGAAACCCAATTTTAGTAAGACATATATACTTTCCTCAATGAATTCATTATCTAGTAGTGAGGCAGACACTAAGAAATTGATTATATATATTTTTAATAATTGAAATAATAGAATGATAGAAATAAAAGGCTTTTTTGAGCAGCAATTTGATTGTGCAGCTAAAAAAACATGATATGTATGATATGCTTTAAAACTGTAATATAAGATGCTTAACATAGGGCTTTCTGAAGAAATCCTGCAATTAGGGATTTTTTTAGTAACAAACTGTAAATAGAATAACATCGTTATTACAGAGAATATCTACTATCAGTTTGGACCCTAATTCAGAAATGACTTTTACTCCAAATGGTTTGAATACAAGTCTTTCCAATAGAGAGACAATATGAATGTAAAATATTTAAAGAACTCTCAAAACTCAGGAGTACAAAACGATTTGGCAATTGCTCTCATAAAAAGATGTTCAATATTATCAACAATTATAAAAATGAAAAATAAAACCGCAATGGAAATTCAATGCATATCTATTAGAACTGCTAAAATGGTGGGGAAGGGGTCCTGTCAAAGCCCTCCTTCGGGCTATGGAAATGCATACATGGCACCATTAACTGAAGCAGTCCAAGGAATCGACTAGTGAAGGAGTCATCTCTTGCCACCATCTCCCCTCCCCAGGGCACTGCTGCATATGCTCTGTAATACAAAAGAGGCATGCCCTGAGTAAGAGTCTATCTGCCAAACCCTACTCTTAAAGACCACCTACTGGATTGCAGCCTGAATTATACCACCAAACAAAAATAAATTCCTTCAACACACAAAGCCCATGAAACCCAATGCAGGAAATTATCTACAACTAAGGAACCCATACGGAGTCTTGGCCCTCTGAAAGCACACAGAAACAGACAATCTACTATACACACCATACACCACGGTTAAATTCTCAAGGGGAAAACAAACAAACAAACAAACAAAACAAGAAGCCAATTTAAACAAAAGCAATTTCCAGAAAAGAAAAGAAACACCAGTGCCTTCCAATGAAACAGAATCAGTGCAAGAACTTCAGCAATTGAAAAAGTCAGAGTGCTTCTTTATCTTCAAATGATTGCACTAATCTCACAGCTATGGATTCTAACCAGATTGAAGTCTGAAATGACAGACATACAATTCAGAATCTGGGTGGCAGGGAACAATGAAGTTCAAGAGAAAATAGAAATACAATCCAAGGGAGACAGAAAGATGCTCCAAGACATGAAAGATGACACTGTCATATTAAAAGAAAAAACAAACTGAACTTACAGGATTAAAAAATTCACCGTAGAAATTTCAAAATACAATTGGAAGTCTTAACAGCAATAGACTAGATCAAGCTGAGGAAAGAATTTCAGAGCTTAAAGACTGGTGTTTTGAATCAACCCAGTTAGACAAAAAGAAAAAAAATTGAAAAAAAAATCAATAAAGGCTCTATGAATCATAGAAAAATCTATGAATCATTGATATTTTTGAGAGAAGAGTAAGCAAATTGAAAAACATATGTGAAGATATAATCCACAAAATATTTCCTAATCTCTCTAGAGCAGTTGATGCAGAAATTCAAGAAATTCAGAGAACCGCTGTGTGATACTATGCAAGATGACTGTTACCAAAATACATAGTCATCAGACTTTCTAAGGGCGATGAAAAAGAAAATATCTTAAAGGCAGCTGGACATAAGGGTCATATCACTTACACATGGATTTATATCAGGCAAACAGTGAACTTATCAGCACAAATTTTACAAGTCAGAATAGCTTGGGACCTATTTTTAGCACTCTAAAAGAAAATAAATTCTAACCAAGAATTTCATATCCCACCAAACTAAGCTTCATAAGGGAAACAGCAATAAACTATTTTCTGGGCACACAATTGCTAAGTTTTTTTTTGACAATAGACTAACCTTACAAGATATGATTAAGGGAGTTCTGAACATGAAAACCAAAGAACAATAACTTCTATTACAAAAACACACATAAGTACATAGGCCCAGGCTGTATAAAGCAACTACACATTTAAGACTACAAAGCAACTATCTAACAATCCCACAAAAGACTCAAAACTTCATATATCAGTATTAACCTTGAAGGTAAACAGTCTAAACACCCCACTTAACAGGCATAGAATGGCAAGTTGGATAAAAAACAAGACCCCAAATTCTGCTGTCCTCAATGACCCATGTCACATGTAATGACACACATAAGCTCAAGGTACAGGATGGAGTAAGATCTATCAGGCAAATGGAAAACAATAAAGAGCAAGGATAGTTATTCTTATATCAGATAAAACACACTTTAAACCAACAAGAGTAAAAATGGACAAAGAAGGGCATTACATGATAAAAGTTTCAAATCACTAAGAAGACTTAACAATCCTACATATATATGCACCCAACATTGCAGCAGCCAGATTCATAAAATAAGTATTTCTATACCTATGAAAAGACTTTGAAAGCCACACAATAACTGTGGGGGACTTCACAATCTTATTGAAGGTGTTAGACAGATCATCAGAGCAGAAACCTAACCAAAAATTCTAGACTCAAAGTTGTCACTTGACCAATTAGATCTAATAGACATCTACAGAATAAACTATCCAACAATCACAGCAAATATGTTCTCACATGCACACAGAACACACTCTAAGATTGACCAAATGCATGGCCATAAAGCAAGTATCAATAAATTAAAAATATCAAAATCATACAAAGCATATTCTTAGACCAAAGTGAAATAAAAATAGAAATCAATAACAAAAGTATGTCTCAAAACCACACAATTACATGAAAAGTAAACAACTTGGTCCTGAATGACTTTTAGAAAAACAACTAAATTAACTCAGAAATCAAAACAACATTCTTTGAAATAAATAAAAAAAGGAGCAAAACATAACAAAATCCCTGGAATGCAAGAAAAGCAGTGTTAAGAGGAAAGTTTATAGTGCTAAATACCTACATTAAGAAGATAGATCTCAAATAAAGAATCTAACATTGCACCTAGAGGAACTAGAAAAATAAGAACACACTAATTCCAAAGCTACCACAATAAATGACAAATAAAATCAGAGCAGAATTGAGTGAAATTAAGACCCACAAATCCATACAAAGAATCAATGAAACCCAAAGCTGGTTATTTGAAAGGATAACAAAGAGCAATAAATTGCTAGCTAAATCAATCAAGAAAAAAAGAGATGATCCAAATAAATACAACCAGAAATGACAAAGATATTCTAATTAATTCTACGGAAATACAGAATATCCTACGACACTATTATGAACACTTTTATAAACACAAATTAGAAAATCTAGAGGAAATAGATAAATTCCTGGAATTACACAATCTCCCAAGATTGAATCAGGAAGAAATTGAAACTCTGAACAGACCAACAATGAGTTCCAAAATTGAGTCAGTAATAAGAAAACCCTACTAACCAAAAAAAAAGCTCCATACCAGATGAATTCACAGCCAAATTCTACCAGACGTACAAAGAAGAGCTGGTACCAATTCTACTGAAACTGTTCCAAAAAATTAAAGAGAGACTCTTCTCTAACATATTCTACAAAGCCAGCATCACCCTGATACCACAACCTGGCAAAGATACAATGACAAAAGAAAACTACAGACAAATATTCCAGATAATCATAGACTCAAAAATTCTCAACAATATAGTAGCAAACTGAATCCAGCAGTATATAAAAAAGCTAATTGACCACAATCAAGTAGACTTTTTTCCTGGGACACAATGTTGGCTCAAAATATGCAAATCAATGGATGTAATTCACCACAAAAATAGAAATAAAAGGAAAAACCATATGATCATCTCAATAGACACAGGAAAAGCTCTCAGTAAAATCCAGTATCCCTTCAAGATAAAAACCCTCAACGAACTAGGCACTGAAGTAACATACTTCAAAATAATAAAAGCCATCTATGGCAGACCCATGGCCAACATCATACTGAATGGGCAAAAGCTGGAAGCATTCCCCTTAAGAACTGGAAAAAGACAAGAATGCCTACTCTCACTGCTCCTATTCAAGATAGGACTGGAAGCCCAGAAATAAATGAAAGGCATTGAAGTAGAAAAAGAATAAGTCAAATTATCTCCCTTCATTGGTGATATGATTCTGTTCCTAAAAACCTGCAATGACTTCATCAAAAGGCTTTTAGACCTGATAAACAATTTCAGTAAAGTTTCAGGACAAAAGCCACATATAAAAATCAGTAGCATTCCTATATATCAATAACATTCAAGTTGAGAGCCAAATTAAGAACAGAATCCCATTTACAATAGCCACAACAATAAAATATAACACCTAGGAATGTATCTAACCAAGGAGATGAAAGAGCTCTGCAATAGAACTACAAAACACGACTGAAAGAAATCAGTGATGACACAAATGAAAAAAAATTCATCCTCATGGACTGTGAAAATCAATATCATTAAAATGTTCATACTGCCCAAAGCAATCTACATTTTCAATATTATTTCTACCAAACTACCAATATCATTGTTGACAGAATTAGAAAAAAAGTATTCTAAAATTCATTTGAAGCCAAAAAAGGGCCCAAATAGCCAAAGCAATCCTAAGTAAAAAGAACAAAGTCCAAGGCATCAAGTTATTTTACTTGAAACTATACTACAACGCTGTAATAACCAAATAGCATGGTACTAGTACAAAAACAGACACAAAGATCAATGTAACAGGATACAGAACCCAGAAATAAAGCCACACACCTACCACCAACAGATCTTCAAAAAGGTTGACAACAAAATCAACGTAGAAAGGATTTCCTATTTAATAAATGGTGCTGGAATAACTGGCTAACCATATGCAGAAGAATGAAAGCAGACCCCTACCCATCATCATAAACAAAATTAAATCAAGATGGATTAAAGAATTAAATGTAAGACCTCAAACTATAAAAATCCTAGAATAAAACCTAGGAAATACTCCTAGGGACATCTGCCTTGACAAATAATTTATGACTAAGTTCTCAAAAGCAATTGCAAAAAAAAAAGAAAGTGGAACCTAATTAAACTAAAGAGATTCTGCACAGCAAAAGAAACTATCAACAGAGTAAATAGAAAAAAACACAGAATGGAAGAAATACTCACAAACTATGTATCTGATAAAGGTCTAATATCCAGAATCTATAAGGAACTTAACAAGCCAAAAACAAATAACCCTGTTAAACAGTGGGCAAAGGGCCTGAATAGACTCTTCTCAAAAGAAGAC
Source organism: Gorilla gorilla gorilla (assembly GCF_029281585.2). Classification (NCBI taxonomy): domain Eukaryota; kingdom Metazoa; phylum Chordata; class Mammalia; order Primates; family Hominidae; genus Gorilla; species Gorilla gorilla. The sequence continues at coordinate 126,259,434 of NC_073236.2, forward strand.
ATACAAGTGGCCAACAGACATATGAACAAATGCTCATCATCACTAATCATCAGAGAAATTCAAATCAAAACCAGAATGAGACACCATCTCACATCCGTCAGAATAGCTATTACTAAAAAGCCTAAAAACAACAGATGTTGGCAAGGCTGGAGAGAAAATGGAACACTTATACACTATTGGTAGTAATGTAAATTAGCTCTGTCACTGTGGAAAGCAGTTTGGAAATGTTTTAAAGAATTAAAAATAGAACAACTATTTACCCAGCCACCCCATTATTTAGTGTATGTATACCTAAAGGAAAATAATTTTTTCTACCAAAAAGACCCATAAATTCTCATGTTCATCATGCCACTCTTCAAAATAGCAAAGACATGAATCAACCTAAATGGCCATGAACAGTGGATTGAATAAGGAAAATGTGGTACATATGAAATACTACACAGCCACAAAAAGAATGAAATCACATCCTTTGCAGTAACATTGATGCAACTGAAGGCCAAACATTATCCTAAGGGAGTGTTTGACTTCAAAAGGCAGCATGAGGGAACATTTTCTGCTGGTGTAATGCTTCTGTATCCTGATTGTAATGGTGGTTACAAAATCTATATATAACTTAGATTCATAGAACTATATACCAAAAATATCTATTTAATTGTATATAAATTTAATAGTAATAACAAGAAATGACATTATTGTAATAATACACCACTAATTCGATGACTATATTGGAAATATGTGGACTCCAAGTGCTGGAGAGAATGTACAGGAAGTGGAACTCTTCTATTTTCTGAGGTAAATCACTTTGGAAAAGAGTGTTACATCTTTTTTTTTTTTTTTTCCAGACAGGGTCTTACTAGTCACTCAGGATGGAGTGCAGTGCTGCGATCATGATCACTGCTCCCTGCAGTCTTCAGCTCCCCAGGCTTAGGTGATCCTCCCATCTGTCTCCTGAATAATAGGGACTACAGGTGTTAGGCACCACACCTAGCTAATTTTTGTATTTTTTGTAGAGACGAAGTTTTGCCATGTTGCCTAGGCTGGTTTCAAACTTCTGGACTCAAGTGATTCGACTACCTCAGCCTTCCAAATTGCTAGGATTACAGGATGAGGCACCACTTCCGGCCTTATATCCATTTATAGTAAACACAAGCCAACACTATGACCCAACATTTTACTCCTAGATTATATAGTTAAGAGTGTGTATGTCAATCAAAAGTATATGTTAGAGTGCTCATAGCAGCTTCTCATAATTCCAAAATGTGGAAACAACTTTAAAAACTAGTAACTAAAGAAGGTTTAAGTGAAGTGCAATAGATTTACATAATAGAGTTCTATATAAAAATAAAAATAAACAAGCTACTGATAACACACAACAACATTGCTGAATCTCACAGATACGTTGAATGAAAGAACAGAAATACAAAGAGAATATTTATATAATTCACCATGTATCTCAATGACAGAAAACACTAATCTCTGATAATAAAAAATGAGAACAGGAATTACCTCTGGAATGTAGTGGGTGAGTTGGAACAGGAGGAGTCATTTTTTGTTGATGAAAACATTCTATATCTCAATGTGAGTAGTGGTTAAATGGTTACAAATGTGTAAACTTCATTGAGTTATATGTTTAAGATTTGTATACCACACATACACTATATTCAATTTTAAAAGAATACTTTTTAAAAAGGAGATAAAAAGAAAGGATTTTTTTAAAAGAAAAAAGGAAAAGGAAAAGAAAGGAGAAAAATTAAAAACTTTCAGGTATCCCTTTCTATGGAATTCTAATTATCTAAATGCTGATGCTAAAGTAGATAAACATGGTAAACCTCCTTCTGCTTTGAAAATATTCTTTTTCTGGTTTATCTTCATATGCTATTTATTCAACATAGATATTTAATTATTCCACGACCTCAGTTATTAGCCACGTGAATATATAAAAAAGCACGCCGATTGGACAATTTAGTACTAAGAAATCTTCCTGAGCAGCTAGAGTCCTGAACACAGTCTGCACCATCTCTGCATTGCATCTGACAACCTGCAGAGTAATCAGATAGTTGCTTGTATAGCTCATGCATGTGCAACTCAAATGGACACTTTATAATTGTATTTTATTTCATCCTCTTGATTTATTCAACACAGCAATTCTAGCTATCTGGTAGTCATGGACCCAAAAGAGGAAAATAGAATGATTGAGGGAACATCTTTTTCTTTATCTTTATCTGGTAAAGTCTGTGATTGTTAACTCACTGTTGCCACGAGCTTCTTCTAAGATCTCTGTTGTATTGTAGGGTACAAGCCAGGGACAATATGAGCGTTTCTTTTTGCTTCCTCTTATGAGAGTCACTAAGGTGAGATTTGAAATTTGGAGAGAAGAAGACACCACAATTCTGTTGATTTATTTTCAGGCATATACATGATCAGAGGGCTCAGGCAGGGAGCTAAGTAGTTTCTAAAGCAATGCCTGAGAATCACCAATTTTGGTGCTTAATGGAACATAGACACTGGCATCTGTGACCTTTGCTCCCCTAGACTTCCCTAGAGCCAAAGTAGGAACACCTCACCTAAGTAAGGGAAGACTTCCTAGAAGAAAGGACATTTAAGTTGATAAATAGAATTGGCATTAGTTTAATAAAGTTGGAAACTGAAAAATTACAGGGGTCCTCTAGAAGATAAATATATCTAATCTTTTCCCAAACAATACCAATTGATTAATTTAGAAATATCCTCAGAGATATGAGAAACCTTCTGTAACAACACACAAGCCTGTATATTTGAAAAACAATTCTTTCACAAGGAAGAAATGTATTTAAGACTGGAGTCAATCTTGGATCCATTTGCACAATGCCCATATTGCACTAATATATTTAGACACGCTGACAGGTAAACTACCTCTTGGCCTTTCAACAGGACATACTTTTAAACTCATCTGTATTGAAAGGTGCTAACAACTTATTTAGTTATTATTAGCTACTGTGGCTTGAGGATCAACTCCCTGCCTGGTACTTTGTTTGGCATTTTGTGTTTGTCATTGGATCTAATGTTCCCCTCAAAACAGTCCTATAATAAGGCACCTATTTCACCAAGAAACATAAAGGCTTGCTGAACTGCAAGGGTTTTCACTGCACTTATGTGTCTTTTACAGATTGCATTTGTCTCTATACAACTTGCCAGTGGGCATGCATCTAGTAGGTGCCAAACAGGGGAATGATTCTTCCTCTGAATGCAGGACTTGCATTATTTTCCCTACTATACAATGGCTCCAAAGACAAAGACATATTTCTCGATCTCCTATAACTGATGTGAATCAATTGTATTTATCTTTTGGAATCCTGTGAATTAGACTACATTTATTATTTTATAGGAAGTAATATTTGTTGAGGACATGTCACGTACTAGGTCTTTTGTTAGTTGTTTTGTAAAGACTGTATCATTTTATCTTTAAGTCTTCTGAGTAAATATTTTACCTGTATTGCAGGGAATAATTAGAAACTCAAAGAGATAAAATTTCATGGAGTTAATAAAAGTGGGAATTTGGATTTGAACTTTGTCTGGTTTGGTATTAAACCTCTATGTTTTTGCAACTGTCCAATAAGTGTGACCTCTAACAGAAAATTCTAAGAGATATATTAATAGTAATACATGTTTAAATAAAAGTAAATTTCTCAGTGACAGTAGATTTAATTCAATGTGTTAAAGAAACTGAAAATTCATTCTGGCAAGCTTCTGAGATAATACATCAGGTTGGGCTGTGAGATATAAATTAACATTCACTAGAAATTAAGTATAGGTGTTATAGCTGAGATAGGAAACTAGGTAAACAAACCTAGTTTGAGAGATGGATACTTGGTGCCAAATAGGATGCTTATCTAGCTGAAATCTTTACAAGCAAGCTGCCTTAGTTTATGAGCCAATATGTGGTTTTATGAAACAACAACAGATCTTTGGACTAGCTGGAAAAAAGTTATCCTGGTGTCTGGACATGAAGAGGAGGTTCCATTGTTGAAAGACAAAAACATCCTCATAGGTGGGAATTGAACAATGAGAACACATGGACACAGGAAAGGGAACATCACACACTGGGGCCTGTTGTGGGGTAGGGGAAGGGGGGATGGATAGCATTAGGAGATATACCTAATGTTAAATGATGAGTTAATGGGTGCAGCACACCAACATGGCACATGTATACATGTGTAACAAACCTGCACATTATGCACATGTACCCTGAAACTTTTAAAAAAAAAAGCAGTAAAAATAGAGGTTGTTTAAAAAAAATCTGTTTTCTATAAAAGAGGGAAATAATATAAAGAAAAAGGCATTTTTTTTGTACATAGACATTTTTCTAGCTGGAGACGACCGTAAAATCACCAAGATAATGTTATTGTATAGATGTGCAAGTGGAGAGCAAGAGAAGATTTACATATCTAAGCCCACAGAGCTTATTAGGTGTAATAACTTAAGTTTCCTTTTCCGAGCCCAGGGGGTGAACCTAGATGTTCCTCTTTCCAAGAAATAGTCATTGATTTTTTACACACAAAGGCATGGTGCTACACAACGAGAGTACATTTTCCATTCAGGCCACAGAAGAAGTGAGTCTCTCATTGGATAATATTTATAATTCTTTTCTTATTTCCACTGCTTGAGCAATATACTGATCATGACAGAGACAAATGCAATCTGTAAAAGACACATAAGTGCAGTGAAAAGCCTTGCAGTTCAGAGAGAAAGAGATTGATCAACAACTGCAGAGGATATTGTTGGAAACTAAAGCATATTGTGGAATTCAATTAAGGGTTTTTGTTAATTAAAGATTGTTGCTGAAGCAAGTGAATAAACGAATACCAAAATATACTAAATAAGAGCACTAAAGAAAAAATGTCACATTCTCACCCACATGCTGAAGACTACAAACAGACAAAAATAAAATTTTGGGAATTTGAAAGACAAATTAACAGGATTAGCCTGGAAGAAAATAATTCTTATATAAATGTAATTACACATTTATTATTGAGTTAGGAAAAAAATATCAAAATGTGCTTGTCTTAATTTAGGGTTATCAAAAATGGACAGAAAAAAGAACTTGCATACATACAGATGTTTTTTGGGGAGATGATCTATGGAATAACAGACTGTAGAGCATGAGACAGGAAAAGAGGAAAAGCTAACTTAAGGTCTATTATTGTTATGTCATCTGTAGGCAGCATGAGACTTCTGACAATCATAGAGGATGCTTTTTAGATTGTTCACCTAAAAAGCTAATGCCTTTTCCCACTGTCTGCAGTAACTATTAGTTAAAGGTTGCCTTGAGGATGATAAGCCCCTGCCTTTCCAGATGAAATTGCCACTGAAGAAGACCTGGCAACAGAATGCAGAAAGTTGGGCGGAGTTGACGCTAGGTGAGTCATTGGCAGCAGGAAATGAGTCTGAGCTCCTCACAACAGTTCACAGCAGCTGTGGCTGCATCTGAGGTGGGCTGAGGGGGCATGTCATAGGCACCAGAGGTATCTACTACAGCACTGTATTTCCTATATAATTTGTTGTAAACAATTTTTATTCAAGACACTCTTCTTTTTTATGCCTATAATTAAGAGAATGTACCCATCCAGGCCGTAGGTTCATTCCTATCTACCTATAGGTGGGTCCCATTTACACTTCATAGGAGGGTCTAATGGCCAGCCATGCCTAAGTCAGAAAAGCAGCTAGCCCCTGCCATTTACTCCCTCATCTGCCTGATTATCTAATGCTTTCTGAATGCTTCCTGATTGATTCAGTTTGTATTTTGCTTCATGTTGCACTTCTTCCACATGATTCCAACTATTTATTCCATGTGTTGATGGAGATGACTTATTCATGAGTCACACAATGATCATCTGATTATTTGTTTAAATTGTAATACTGAGCAAGACAATTTCAGTGATCATTTGCTTTAAAAATAAAAAGTATTCTAGCATATTATTAATGAACTTTTAGATAATGATAGTAAAAGGAAAAATGCATTTTATAATAAAGAGATAATGAGTTAGTTTTTGAATATGCTGTTTGTTAAACAGATAGCAGAAAAAATTAATACGCAAAATAAAACTATCCCTAAAACTAGAGATCTAGATTTGGGAATTATTGATATTAGATGACTAGAAGATGAATTCCCATATGTAAAACTGAGAAATAAAACAGATGAAGATAGATTTCTTGCATGTGCATACAGAAGGCAGAAGAAGAGTAAGAGAGACAGGAAATAGGGTCAAGATTTTTTTTTAATTTGCATGTATGTTTTAGGAAGAAGAGAAAAGAAAGATTTAATTAAAGTGTTGAGTAAATTTGAAATCAAGAAGTGACAAAGGACTCTATATTTAGTGATATGCCATTTTTCCCCTCATGAGTGCTTTTGGTGAACTGATGGCAAAGGTTTATTTGCGGCAGAAGGGCTAGAAAGGGAGTACAATCTGAGGACATGGTGAGAAGCCTGAAACTGAAACCCATAATTTTGAGTGTCTCCTATTATCATGAGTAGATTTTTAATTTAGCATAGTTTCATTTTCATAGAATTTTAAAGAACTTCTCTAGTGAGAAAGAAACAATGGAGACAGAGAAATTGAATCCATTACAGGAAGGCAATCATTGACACATAAATTGATGGAGGAGTTAATCACATAAAAGTAGCCATATAATGTTCCCTTTTCAAAAAGGTGTGAGACAGATACAGTGAAAATACAAACTATCCATAAATCAACCTAGGAGAAGTTGTAGATATGATTGATGATCCTAATACTCACAGGTAGAACATAAAAAGCATAAGTTCATTTGTTAGGGGGAGGTGGTGTTTTGGTACTTGAGAAGAGTAAAATTAATAATGAAACTGTAAATGATAGTACATATTTATGAGATAACAGTAAGGTTCTGTTTATATGCCTGGTAGTAGACAAAAGGTTTAGGATTTCTGTGGATTATGAGTGTCTCAGAAAGTCAGGATGGGGTGCTAACCATTGCTTTGCCACTAGCTGAATAACCAACAAGTCACTTAACATCTCCCCATCTTAATGTACCTTTTTCTAATTTTTTTTTTGATGCTGACAAAAAAGCTTTTTAGAAGTAAAAGTGATAATAATATGATGAAAATGAAGAGCGATGAATCCAATAAGATTTACAGAGGAATTAACCCTTGACAGCTGTGTGGGATGGCCTGTGAAATATAAACACCTACACACCAGGAAGGCCTGTCTCCCTTGAGACAAAAGAGTGGACAGAGAAGAGAGTCTTAATGGTCATAGTGGCAGGAAGCAGACAAATGCCTAGGCAGATACGGGCAGGTCTGCAATGAAACCCCACCACCTTCAAGCCAAAAACAGCCAGAAGGCTGAAACACCCAACTGTTCATTCTGGATGAAAAATGTGACACAGAGTGAGAACTTCTTTTCCTGTTTTCTTGCCCTTTCCTGGTTGGTTCTTTCTGAATAATGCTTGATGAATCAAATGTTTCCTTTTCCCATATTACCCACAGCCCACCCCTCCCCCATCCTGTGCCTATAAAAACCCCAGATTCAGCCACCCTGGGGGAGAAACCACCCAAGCATGGGAGTGGGGGACCATCCATTTCCCCTCTGCTGAAAGTTATTCTGTCAGTCAATACAATTATTCTCTACCCTCCTGACTCTTTGAGTCAGAATATCCTCATTTTTCTTGGACATGAGACAAGAGCTTGGGACACGCTGAATATGTGTATAGAAAAGGCTATAACATTGTGGCCCTCTGCCCTCTGCTGGAGGAGGGCAGACACACCATGTGACAGAAACACTGGCAGGGTTTTGCCTGCCTTGATGCCTTGGGCCGAGGTGCAGCAAGGGAGCGTCTGGCCAGGTGTTTCTGGCTGGCAAAAGTGATGGAGAAGAATCCTGTGTCATTTTCTGGGGGATCATCTGGGATCCCTGAAGGGTGAGTAAATGTGGAACTACACTCTTCATTGTTTTCTAAGGCTTCTTGTCTTCAGACTTTTTACTAAAGACATATGAAGGACCAAATCTCTGATTAGCTAGTTAAGAGTGAATAGCACTACTACAGAGGACAGGATGCGGGAGAGGACACTGCCACCACCACCCTCTTTGCTCTCAGGGGTTGGGAATGTCAGTTTCAGTATAATCTAGTCTTTTTTATGGCATTTTCCTTCTTTATTTTAGGGCGTTATGGCACCTATCTTTTCTTTGACAATGTTGGGGTGTTGTTGCAAACTAGAGATATAACTGGATAGTTATATTTCTATAACTATCCAGTTATAGTCATCAAAATATGTAATTCAGAACAGTCATCAAAAATGTAATTCAGAATACTGCAGTTTTCATCTATTCTCAGAAGCAGGGAGGAGTCAGTGATTAAAAGTTGTTTGTTTTTTTTTTCCCCTGTTGAAGGAACCAATTTGCATGAGAGCAAGAGACTTTTTCCCCAGGCATCTTCCCCTCCCTGCATTAAAAGAAGTTTTTACTTCTTTTCTCCACCATGCTAGGAGTTAACACAGCCCTGTGAATACAGAAAACTTTTCTACGTTTCTTTTTTTTTTTTTTTCTGGAAGACATGTTCCTAGGTCAGGTCCCAAATTCTAAGGGACTCCCTGTTCTCTCCCTCATTTGAGGAGGATTCAGTTCCACAGTTTCCACCTTAGCTTTTGGCTTATGGTAAGAAAGCAGTGAAAGAGCAGCCCTCCTGGCTGTTGACTGCAGTCTGGCAAGGGCGACCTGGGACTTATCTTAATGAGTCCATGTACCCTCCTGAGGTTTTCTTTTTGTCCCAAACTCAATTCCAAGCTTCCAGTTGAAGCCCTAGAAAGGAAAACTGGATTTGAGGGATCCAGAGGCAGATGACAACAGAAGTCAAGGGGCACAGTACACGTGAGTATGACTAATTCCAGCTGATTAGTGCCCCCCCAGCCCCCCTGCCCCATTTCATGGATGGAGATCATGCTTGTATACATGGCATAGATGAGATCTAGGGAACTCAAACGTTACTGACAGTGGGGAGGATAGGCCAGTGCATAGGTGAGTGCAGATGAACCCTACCCTGTTGGTCTCCCTGTTATATGGGTGAAAACCACATTGGCACCCACAAGTGGTGCCTACCGAGGTTGCCAGGACTCAGAAATATAAGTGCGGAAGAAAAAACGGGGACACTTTTTTGTCTCTCTCTCTCACACACTCTGTGTATTCACTGAGAAGAGAAACAAACTACAGAACATATTTTTCCCCTGTTTCCAGATGGGTAACCAACCATCGTCAGTCTGTATTTCTCTTGAATGCATCCTGAATCATTGGGACTCCTGTGGAAAAAAAATGCCCAATTTCTCCTGTTTCCTCCTCCATCCTCTCTTTGTGGATGAGTAATTGTGTGTCCATAACACAGGACCCTCCCCTGGGATGTATTCCCCAAACTGAGAAAAATTTAATTTCCCCAAACCTTAAACTGTTTGTTTTAAAAATGAATCAGGAAGAAATTACAGATCTAACTACACAAGTCTCTTGAGAAGGGACAATTTTTACAGTATGCAAATAAAACCTATTTGTCTATTCCCCCTTTACAGGACTCCAGGGTCAAAAGGGCTCCATAGCTCAGAGGAAGGAAACCCAGCAGCCTGACATGCTGACAAAAGAGTAAAAGCTCTTACCAGTCAGACTTCTGGCCTCTCTCTCTCTGTGCAAACTGGTTGTGGGAATGGTAAAAATCACTGTGTACATCCTCTGTAAAGTTTTGATTAATGGAAATAAGAATTTGTGAGGCTAGTCTTATGCTATAGCCAATCTGGTGTGCTTTGTGTGTCTTTCTTTATGGTTCTATCAGAAAGAGGGTTACCTTAGGATAGAATGCTGGCCTAGGACCCCATAAGCTCACTGTTCAAGCCAGCCTAGCAAACTGGTTAGTAACAACTTTTCTGCAGGTCTCTGAAGAAAAAAACAAACAAACTGGATGAGTTCTCCACCTTGTTTTACATCCTTGGGAGCTTGACCTTGTAACCATGTGGCAGTCCTTTCTTTTGATCTCTGCCATTATACAATGACAGCCTGGGTTCAACCCTGGCTTAGGAAATGAGTACTTTCTGGTTAATATCTGTGTGACATTTGCTGATTCGCTTCCCTTCCATGAACGACTTCTAGAATCCTTTCTTAAATCTTTCTTTCTCTGAGCTACCATTGAAGATTCTAGATATTGTAAAAACTCCTTATCACCTCTTTGAAAATACCTCATACACTCGCAGTTAAGTCATAACTGTAGTTAACGCTTGTTGGTTTCATCTGTGAAGTTACTTTTGGTAAAGTTCAAAAGCCAGAAATATTGGCCACTTCGCGTGGCTAAAGTCGTGTAATAATGGATTTAAAATAATTTTTTAAAAGAGTGCTATGTCTAAAACTCAGCTTAATTAAAAATGGATATCCAAGCTATAGATATATTTACAGGGCTTTTATGTCTTTTTTTTTTTTAATCTTCTTGGATCTTGTTTTGCTGGAAAAAGGGTTTTTTCTTCTCAGTCAATTGAATTATCTTTATTCACTTTTAATGCACGCACGAGAGGCCCTAAGATAACTTCTGATAGCTTGGGACTCCTTGGGAGAAACAAAGAAGGCACCACAGACCCAATTTTGGAAAAAAATATCTGTTTTCCTCATGGAACCCCAAGAATTAAAAGTGGATAGATCCCTCTAAAAATCTGTTTTTGTCTTCCAGCTATACCTGATTATTAAACCCTAAAAACTGAATGTTTTCCTAGTCCTGTCTCTTGAAAGGCTTCACCATGAGGCCAATAATTCAATTAAGAGATTGGCAAGTAAAAATCTTACAATTACTGGATCTTCTTCTGTCTGTCTGCATATATGGTTTATGTGTGCGATGTTCATATACAAAAGAGATCTAAGTAATTGGCATGCAGAAAAATAAGTGCTTAGCTCAAATATTTTTAAAGAAAAAGCAAGCTGTAATGTCTTTCAGTTCACATGACTTTACTATTTGAAAAATAAAAACAGTTTTAAAGATTATTGGTAAAATACAAATGTTTTCAAAATGTAAAATTGTGGTCTAAATTATGTCCAGATATTAGGTTTGCTAAATGCTTTAAAGTCACAAACTGCTTCTTTGGCTTTTGAAAATTGTTCAATTTGCCTGCTTTACAGTTTGGTAAGGCCTGAAGACATATGAAACTAACCATGCCCCCAACTATGCTGGGAAGAGTCAGACCTTATATGCACCTAGTACGTAATTAAAATAACTTACCAGGTTTTACATTAAAAGTAAAAATTGCTAAGAGTTACCATTATTACATGTAATTGTTATACTGAGACTACTGAAAATAGATTTACATTCAAGGTATGTAAGGAAAGTTAAATGTGATTTTAGTAAAAGATTATAAAAAGACATGACAATGTAAATTTTTGCCTAGTTAGAGGATTAAAGGATTGTCTTAAATTAGATAAGATAAAGCTGAATGTTTAAATTTATGAAAGATTTGTAAAAATTAATCTTAGCAAATAGATTATTTATGTGAACATATTGACAAGATTCAAAAGAGTATTATATGGTTTTTCCGTAAATTGAGCATTGAAATAAAAACACAAGGTTTTCTTAAGGCACTGATGTCCTTTTTAACAAAAATTTGTAAAGGATTATAAAAGGTTTATAGGAATCTCACCTCATGGTCAAACTGATTAAGACTGGATAGAATTATCTATAAGGTTTCATTTAAAAATTGGGGTTAAGATTGTTAGTAGACTAATGCAAGGGTGAAATTTGGCTTTCTCTCCCTTGAACAAGATTTTTATGTAATACTAAAGGATAATGAATGATTTTTGTTTGCCTTGTGAATGAACTACCAAAAAAGAAGATAACAAGAAACAAATTGTTTGGAAAGTTAAGTCTTCTGTCTTAATGAGTAAAGGTTTTTGCCTTGTTTTAAAATATTTGAGCCATATTTTGGCTAAATAAAAAACTTAAGGTAATCTGGAGTTCTATTTAATAATATGAAATGTTTAAATCTCTAAAATATTTAACAGGCTTCTACAAATCAAACTTCAGCTTCAAAAGTTGTGTTTTATCTGACCCCTAAACTTTTGAATGCTACAGAGGCCCCTGGAGCATCCAAAAGAGAGGTGAACAGGGCTATTTCACATGCTGAGTTACATGGGATTGCCAAAATAAAAATCAGGTTTAATCTTCTTCAAGTTATATTTTAGTGAATATTAATATATGTTTCAAAATTGTATGGCATTTATAAAATTCTAATGTCTGTGTATATGCTACCAAGCATAATAAAGGATATAATGTTAAGTTATTGTAAATCGCAGATACAACCTTATTTCTTTGTCAATCATGTTTTTGACTGTAACTCCTCTGGACATTTTGTAACTCACAGACAATTGCTGTCTTGCTTGATCCTTTACAAAAGATGGTTTATAATCAGCTCTAGGACTTCGGCAGGTGCTGTCAAATGCAGGTTTCTAATAACTTTGGATGTTGTGATAATGGGATAGAGGAAAAATGTACAGGACTCATGAAGAGCTGTGATGTTCATGAATATCAAGCAGAGAAAAAGTAAGTGGAATGAACTAAATAGAAAACTGAAGTAATCCTTTCTAACTTTTTGTTTAAAACATTGTTGAACCTTGTTTTATTTTTCAGAGTCAAGGAAAATTTGAGCCATCTGCAACTTTTAAAAATTGAGTAAAGTATATTCCTGTGAATAAAATTTGAAGGATAGTTGTTTCTCCTTACCTGGTTTCCCCATAATTTGGAAACTATTTGTGTGTATTCTTAACTAATGGCAATATAGTTATTTGCATAAGTACAATAAGAATCCATTTTCTTTTGCAGCAGGACACAATTGACAAAAAAAAATTGTTTTATCAAGGGTTTGACTAGAATGGTGTGCTTTCCTTTAGGGAATTAAGCTTAACTTAATAGAACAAATATAAATCCCTTGGGAAAACTGGCCTCATGCATTGTCTACAAAGTCCCTGTACGGGGTTCTTGATCTGTGGTGAGTAAAGAATGTCACATTCTAACAGGTCTAGGAGCCTGAAGCTATCTTGGGACCTCAGGAAGAGAGGAATTTACCTGACTCACAGATATTTCAGGGTACAAACCCATTGCTGGGCTTGGCTTTAAAAGGTCTTATCTGAGATTCATTGTGAAACAGAGTTCCCTCAAAGCCAATCTAGAAAAGCCTATGGGAAAATAATTATTCTTGCTGCACTTTATGCAATTAATCAGGCCAAGTATAAGACTAAAGTTTATTTTGCAAACAACTCAGTTCTGCCATAATTTGTTTTTTTAAAAAAATAAAGACTGGAGAGAGACAACTTGTGTTTCAAAACTTACAGACTAGTCATTAAATTCTAGTCTCATTAGTAGTTTAAGTTTTTATCTGTATTTTAGACTAACCCTGTGAATTAGTCTGTTCTCAAGATGCTAGTAAAGCCATACCCAAAACTGGGTAGTTTATAAAGGAAGAGGTTTAATTGACCCATAGTTCTGTATTGCTGGTGAGGCCTCAGGAAACTTACAGTCATGGCAGAAGGCACTTCTTTACAGGGAAGCAGAAGAGAGAATGAGCACTGGGTGAAGGGGAAAGCTCCTTATAAAAGCCATCAGACCTCATAGAACTCACTCACTATCACGAGAATAACATGAGAGAAACTGCCCCCACGATTCAATTATCTCCAACTGGCCCCACCCTTGACACATAGGGATTATTACAATCCAAGGTGAGATTTAGGTGGGGACACAGAGCCTAACAATATCATATCTTCCCCTGGCCCCTACCAAATCTCATGTCCTCCAATTCAAAACACAATCATGCCCTTCCAATAGTCTCCCAAAGACTCAACTCACTCCAGTATTAACCCAAAAGTCCAAGTCCAAGATCTTGTCTGAGACAAGGCCTTCCACCATTGAGCCTGTAAAATCAAAAGCAAGTTAATTACTTTCTAGATACAATGGAGGTGAAGGCATTGGATAAATACAACTGTTTCAAATGGGAGAAATTTGCCAAAAAAGGGGCTACAGGCTCCATGCAAGTCAGAAATCCAGTAAGGCTTCCAAATCTTAAAGCTCCAAAATGATCTCCTTTGACTCCATGTCACATATCCAGGTCACAATGATGCAAGAGGTGGGCTTCCACAGCCTTGGGCAGCTCCACTCCTGTGGCTTTGTAGGGTATAGCCCACTCCCTGCTGCTTTCATTGGCTAGCATTGAATGTCTGTAGCTTATCCATGGGCACAGTGCAAGTTACCAGTGAATCTACCATTGTGGGGTATGGAGTATGGTGACCCCCTTCTCATAGCTCCAATAGGCAGTGCCCCAGTGGGGACTCTGAGTGGGGGCTCCAACACCACTTTACCCTTCTGCACTGCCTTAGCAGATGCTCTGCATGAAGGCTCTGTCACTGCAGCAAACTTCTTCCTGGACATCTAGGGGTTCCCACACATACTCTGAAATCTAAGAAGAGGTTTCCAGATCTCAATTCTTGACCTCAGTGTACCCATAGCCCCAACACCACATGAAGCCACCAGGGGTTTGGGCTTGCACCCTCTGAAGTAATAGCCTCAACTGTGTGTTGGCCCCTTTTAGCCACAGCTGGAGTTGAAGCAGCTGGGACAGAGGGCACCATGTCTCAAGGTTGCATAGAGCAGGGGGGGCTCTGGGCCCAGCCCACAAAACCATTTTGCTTTCCTAGGCCTCCAGGTCTGTGATAGCAGTGGCTGCTATGAAGATCTCTGATGTGCGCTGGAATCATTTTCCCCCTTGTCTTGGTGGTTAACATTTGGGTCCTCGTTACTTATGCAAATTTCTGCAGCCAGCTTGAATTCCTTCCCAGAAAATTGGTTTTTCTTTTCTACTGCTTTGTCAGGCTGCAAATTTTCAAAACTTTTATGCTCTGCTTCCTCTTGAACACTTTGCTGCTTAGAAATTTCTTCTGCCAGATAATCTAAATCATCTCTTTCAAGTTCAAAGTTTCATGGATCTGTAGAGCAGGAACAAAATGCCACCAGTCTCTTTGCGTATCACCTTTATTCCAGTTCACAACAAGTTTCTTATCTTCACCTGAAACCACCTTTTAGTAGGCATAACTATATCCACCAGTCATCTGGGCATGTCAGCAGCCTTGGGAATTTTGAGCTGTCTTTACCCCCTTGTTTCATTTTGATACATGTCTTCTAATAATCTGGTTTGTCTCTTCTTGCCTTCAGGCCATCAAACTCCAAATGTTCTTGCAACTGGAGCCTCATATTATGGCTGCCATTTACCAGAGACCCTTAGATAGGCATATGAGAGAGATGTGACTGCTCTCTTTCCAAAACAGCTTACCTGTCAGCAGAAAGCAGTTAAGAGTGATCACCATCCTTTTCCTAAGGGCAGTGTACCTCTTGATACGGGAAAATTAACAGTGGCAGGAGGCAGACAAATGCCTAGGCAGATAGGGACACTTCCCTGGTAAAACCCTACCTTCAAGCCAAAAACAGCCTGAAGACTGAAAAACCAGACTGCTGGTTCCTGATGAAAAACACAACCTGGAGTGAGAAATTCTGTTTCTGTTTTCCTGCCCTTTTCCAATTGGTTATTTCTGAAATATACTTTTTAATCAATTGAATGTTGCCTTTTCCAAGACTACCTATGGCCTGCCCCACTCCCATCCTGTGCCTACAAAAACTGCAGACTCAGCCATCCTGGGGGAGAAACGACCTGACTGCAAGAGTGGGGGACCACTCCTGTGTCCCCTCTCCCCGAGAGCTGTTCAGTTGCTCAATAAAATTATTCTAGCATGGTACTGGTACCAAAACAGAATTATAGACCAATGGAACAGAACAGAGCCCTCAGAAATAACGCCGCATATCTACAACTATCTGATCTTTGACAAACCTGAGAAAAACAAGCAATGGGGAAAGGATTCCCTATTTAATAAATGGTGCTGGGAAAACTGGCTAGCCATATGTAGAAAGCTGAAACTGGATCCCTTCCTTACACCTTATACAAAAATTAATTCAAGATGGATTAAAGACTTAAACGTTAGACCTAAAACCATAAACACCCTAGAAGAAAACCTAGGCATTACCATTCAGGACATAGGCATGGGCAAGGACTTCATGTCTAAGACACCAAAAGCAATGGCAACAAAAGCCAAAATTGACAAATGGGATCTAATTAAACTAAAGAGCTTCTGCACAGCAAAAGAAACTACCATCAGAGTGAACAGGCAACCTACAAAATGGGAGAACGTTTTTGCAAAAATATCCAGAATCTACAATGAACTCAAACAAATTTACAAGAAAAAAAACAAACAACCCCATCAAAAAGTGGGAGAAGGACATGAACAGACACTTCTCAAAAGAAGACATTTATGCAGCCAAAAGACACATGAAAAAATGCTCACCATCACTGGCCATCAGAGAAATGCAAATCAAAACCACAATGAGATACCATCTCACACCTGTTAGAATGGCAATCATTACAAAGTCAGGAAACAACAGGTGCTGGAGAGGATGTGGAGAAATAGGAACACTTTTACACTGTTGGTGGGACTGTAAACTAGTTCAACCATTGTGGAAGTCAGTGTGGCGATTCCTCAGGGATCTAGAACTAGAAATACCATTTGACCCAGCCATCCCATTACTGGGTATATACCCAAAGGACTAGAAATCATGCTGCTATAAAGACACATGCACACGTATGTTTATTGTGGCACTGTTCACAATAGCAAAGACTTGGAACCAAGCCAAATGTCCAACAATGATAGATTGGATTAAGAAAGTGTGGCACATATACACCATGGAATACTATGCAGCCATAAGAAATGATGAGTTCATGTCCTTTGTAGGGACATGGATGAAATTGGAAATCATCATTCTCAGTAAACTATCGCAAGGACAAAAAACCAAACACCGCATGTTCTCACTCA
The DNA here is from genome assembly GCF_029281585.2 of Gorilla gorilla gorilla. Lineage (NCBI taxonomy): Eukaryota > Metazoa > Chordata > Mammalia > Primates > Hominidae > Gorilla > Gorilla gorilla. Next base: position 126,276,356 of record NC_073236.2, read on the forward strand.
TAGGTGGGAACTGAACAATGAGAACACACGGACACAGGAAGGGGAACATCACACTCCGGGGACTGGTGTGGGGTGGCGGGAGGGGGGAGGGATAGCATTAGGAGATATACCTAATGCTAAATGACGAGTTAATGGGTGCAGCACACCAGCATGGCACATGTATACATATGTAACTAACCTGCACATTGTGCACATGTGCCCTAAAACTTAAAGTATAATAATAATAAAATTAAAATAAAATAAAATAAAATAAAATAATTCTCCACCCTCCTCACTCTTTGATCATCAGCATATCCTCATTCTTCTTGGATGTGAGACAAGAGCTCAGGACCTACTGAACTTGTGTTCAGAGAAGGCTGTAACATCATGCCCTCCGCCCTCCCCTGGCAGATGGTAGCCACCCCATGTGACAGAAATGTTGGCAGGGCTGAGCCAGCCCCAAAGCTGCAGGCCAAGGTGGGGCAAGGGTATTGTCAGCTGGGTGTTTCCAGCTGGTGAAAGTGATTAAGATAAGTCCTGCATCAATGGCAGATTAGATACTGTCTGTTCTATGTATCTCACATGCAAGGGGCCCTGTAAAATGAATTTTTATGTTATTGTCTACAGAAAAGCTACCCTCTACTGTGAATATACATAGGAAAATGTCCTCACTGTGACCCATCATGGGTGGACTAGGAAATCATCATGTTTAATATGAAGATTGGAGTCTATAGATATGTAAGTTTACACATTTTGTTCCTGGTCAAATTAATCAGTTAAAAAGTTTGAAGATTGTGATATTCGTATTTGAGATTTTACAATTAAAATCAGTGTATAATTTCCTAAGAGAAATAGTAAGATATGATGAAAAAAATGCAAAGATGTTTTAAGGAAAACCCCAGACAATATTAAATATCTAGGGTCTGTAATTTTTCCCTAGAAAAAGCATGTTATAAATTATCCATTCATATTATTAGTTTTAATCATTTCCTTTAGTTTAGATTGACAGCTTCCTTTTCTCACAACCCCAATCTTAACACTTTTGAATAGAGGCAATTTGTAAAGACATGCCCTGAGGAAAGTTATATTCATGCACCATGCTTTCCTAGTATTTAAATCAAAAAGAGCCTTCTATTATTTGACAGAAAAGTAATGAATAAAATAACAGCAAGATGAAAGAAACACTTTCTAGGAGGATACAGCTATTGATAACATAGAAATAACTTCCTATCTTTGACAGTCAAAATGGTTCACAGTTAAAAATCTTGTAAATGTATTTTGTGGGATTAGAGATGAAAGAACTGATTCAGTTCCTACTTTGCTGAGCTGTTTTTGTTTTATTCAGCTTTATCGACTTCTTTTTCCTACACCTTCTCCCCTAGATTATTTCTTTCAGCCATCAAGAATCAGCTCCAGTGTCATTTTCATTCTGAAAGCTTTCTATTCCTCCCTAGGTTGTACCGGTTGGTTCCTCTTAAATTTGTGCTCTCACGTCACATAATATTTCCTGTATTGCATTTGTATTAGCCAATGTCCAGTTAGGAAAATACACACAATGCTACTTCTTTCAAATGGGAAATTGAATACCAGGAACTGGTTTTAATGTGCTGGAAGAACTGGATGAGCAAAAGAAGGTTAAGTTCTCTCACCAGTTGGTAGCTGATTCAAATCTAATGATTAACCAACCAACTGAATGGGAGATCAAGTGAAATGAGCCAAGAAAGTATTATCTCAAAAAAGATTGCCCAAAGCGACCAAACTAAGTTAAGGCAAAAATACCAATGGCTTCACTTTACAAAATGGAAACTCTACCCTTAGCACAGTAGTCATTAGCATACTTGAGTCTTCCTCCTCTGAGTGTTCCATCTCAGAGATATTAACATATTTAGACAGAATGTCCCACATAATTAACATAGAATAGAGCGGTGTGAGCTATTAAGAAAATTATTCTAATGTGTATGAGCTTTAGAATTAGAAAAGTTGGTTGGTTTGCTCTATCCTTTAAACTCAAGTGAGGAAATACAATTTCTATCTCACAGAATTGCTGATAAGATTGGAGAACATAAATTCAAAAAGAATAGTACATAGTGTGTGCTCAATGACTGAAAGCTACTCTTTATATTACTATTTTTCATTAAAACTCTCTCCTTTTGCTCTGATTCTGTCTTTATAAATTCACATTTAGGATGATTCATTTGCTTTCTGGATATGTTGATTCTGATCAACTATAGCCATATATGTAATTATTTTGACACAGAGATTATCTTTTCATTTCTTCTTATTTAGATCTACTTCAAGCTATAACCAACATTTTAGAGTGAACTGAGAACCTACCCTACTCTTTGGGTGGCCCTGCTTGATGACCAAATCTAGGGTATGATGAATTCACCTAATTAACCTACCATGCACACAAATGGTGACAAATCTGCCTGCTTCTTTTTCTTTGCAGGCATCATCACCCCATTTATTCTTGACAAGTTGCTCCCTTTTGTTACATTCAAATTTCATCAGTATCTAAGATTTCTTTCACATGACTGTGATTTTTTCACATGACTGTGATCACCTATATGGTGATTAACATTGGCTTTGATTAAAAGAAATAGAGACATAAATTTTATTTTTAAAGAGTAAGTAGATTTTTACCAGTATAACAAAATGTATTTCTGCAAAATATTAATTATTTACCCACAATTAAAAATAAACAAAAATACTTCAAAACATCCTGCACAAAAAGAGCATACACATTCTATTTACTTAATAACAATTTTAGATGTAAAATGCTTTTAAGAACTTACTACACTAAAATGTTCAAAACCTAAGGACAAAAACATTAATTGAAACACTCTTTGCAAAGATTATAACAGTGAAGAAATTATGACAGTGCAAGTGATCTGACCTAACTGACTTCAACTTGCCTTTAACTTCCAAGCTGCCCTTGTTCATTCTTGGGTGTAGGTTGAACTAACTTTGAGAAGAACTTCGTTTATAGTTTAACATTGAAACAAAGATGATAACGTCCCCTCCCCAAAACGAACCCCACTTTACTTGAGGACCAGATCATCTCTGTAAAATTAACAAATTATCCACAAGATTAGAAATTATGGCTCAGGAGTCATGCAGCCAGAGACCACAAGATTCCTCATCTCCCTAATTACCCCTGTGGCTAACATTGCTGTTGTAAAGCCTAGGATTTACCTTCAAGATATTTTTCAGAGCCTGTATTCTGATGAATCAGCCAGCACCACCCAGACTAATAAACTAGTTCATCTGGTCTTGTAGTCCCCACCCAGAAATTGACTCAGTGCACGGGAATAGCTTTGACTCCCTATGATTTCATCTCCAGCACAACTAACTGGCATTCCACGTTCCCTGGACCCTCTCCTGCCAAGCTATGTTTAAAAAACCCTACTCTCCAAGTTTTCAGAATGGCTGACTTGAGTAATAATAAAATTCTGGTCTCTCTTTTAGCCAGCTCTATGTGTATTAAACTCTTTCTCTATTGCAATTGCCCTGTCTTGATAAATCAGCTCTATCTGGGCAGCAGACAAGGAGAACCCACTGGACAGTTACAAAACCACTTAATGGTGTATGACACCATAATTTTATTTCTGTAACACTGCAGGTGGATTTTTGTGCTAGGAAAAAATGAAAAATATAGATTAGAATGTAAATTAATGGGTGTTCATCAATTTCTCGTTAACTAAAACTTTGTATGGACTGGATGCCTTTGAGCATCAATTGTGTTGAGAAAAACTTTCTTACATATTACTAATAGTTCTTTTTACTTTAGCAAAAATGCTTTTGATATTTCAGAATCCTGTTGTATATTTGTCAAATTTATAAGCTCCTGATTAACTTTTTAAATTTAAGTATCAATGTCACCCTTCAGATGTGGTTTCCATTACTATTCCTTATAACATTTTTTACCCTAATGAACCTAGGACCTAGAATAGGGAAGACACTAAAATCTACTTAGATAATTGGCCTTAAAGATACTTTATTCAGAAAGTGATTTTTGAATGCCTACTATATTCCTAGCTTTGTCTAGATAAAGCAAAACAGATATAACCCTCTCTTTGGGAGCTCATATTCTAGTAAAAAGCTTGAGTACTGCTTCTGAATCACTTGTGAGCATTCATTTCATTTTACAATATGTGTATAGATGTCTATTTCCTCTATGAGAGTAAATAAAACCTTTCTTATGCACATCACTCTTTGGATTTTCATATGAAAAAATTTAATTTATTTTATTTTGAGATGGAGTCTCTCTCTGTTGCCCAGGCTGGAGTGCAGTGGCTCCATCTTGGCTCACTGCAACCTCTGCCTCCAGGGTTCAAGTGATTCTCCTGCCTCAGCCTCCAAGTAGCTGGGATTACAGGTGCCTGCCACCACGCCCAGCTAATTTTTATATTTTTAGTAGAGACAGGGTTTTGCCATGTTGGCCAGGCTGGTCTTGAACTCCTGACCTCAAGTGATCTGCCCACCTTGGCCTCACAAAGTGCTGGGATTACAGGCCTGAGCCACGGTGCCTGGCCTAGAAAAATTTTAAAATGCATAATTTGACAAGGCCTAAATTCTTATTTATTTAGTTCCTATTTTCTATTATGACAATGTCAAGTATTCATTTTTGCCTCTCAGTTCTCTCAGTATACCTTCTGCAATTTTATAATCTGGTTGGCTTTTTCTGTGACACTTTGCTACAGTGTTCTGTTCCCCTTTACTGTTTTTTGTCCTTTGTTACTTCCTCCTTACTAAAAGGCTAATCATCAAGGACTTTCCTACCTTTCGTTTTCTGGTTTATATTTACTTCGATTGATTAATCTTAACACTACCTTAAACACTGAGTTTTTAATAAGTATCTTTTGCATTTATTTCAGTTTTGTTATGAAAATCAGATCTTCTTTGCAACAATATTATCTTATTGAATACCATATAGAACTCCTCAAAAAGCTGATGGTTTCTGTTTTAAAGGTGGTGATAAAATACACTGATAAATCCATACTTTCACCAAGAATGGATCTAATATGTTATCAATTATCACCACTAAAATCATTGAAATCTGTAAGATCATAGTTAAAACTATTTGATGTGGTGTGCCAATTTATAATCTAAGGATCAGACTAAAAAATCAATTTCTTGCATGTTGATCATAAATTAAAATTTTTATAAAAACATGGAGCTTGTAAATTTGTGAGTTCATTGAGATTCTGGATATTAGCCCTTTGTCAGATGAGTAGGTTGCAAAAATTTTCTCCCATTTTGTAGGTTTCCTGTTCACTCTGACGGTAGTTTCTTTTGCTGTGCAGAAGCTCTTTAGTTTAATTAGATTCCATTTGTCAATTTTGGCTTTTGTTGCCATTGCTTTTGGTGTTTTAGACATGAAGTCTTTGCCCATGCCTATGTCCTGAATGGTATTGCCTAGGTTTTCTTCTAGGGTTTTTATGGATTTAGGTCTAACATTTAAGTCTTTAATCCAACTTGAATTAATTTTTGTATAAAGTGTAAGGAAGGGATCCAGTTTCAGCTTTCTACATATGGCCAGCCAGTTTTCCCAGCACCATTTATTAAATAGGGAATCCTTTCCCCGTTGCACGTTTTTGTCAGGTTTGTCAAAGATCAGATAGTTGTAGATATGCGGCATTATTTCTGAGGGCTCTGTTCTGTTCCATTGGTCTGTATCTCTGTTTTGGTAGTAGTACCATGCTGTTTTGGTTACTGTAGCCTTGTAGTATAGTTTTAAGTCAGGTAGTGTGATGCCTCCAACTTTGTTCTTTTGGCTTAGGATTGACTTGGCAATGTGGGCTCCTTTTTGGTGCCATATGAACTTTAAAGTAGTTTTTTCAATTCTGTGAAGAAAGTCATTGGTAGCTTGCTGGGGATGGCATTGAATCTATAAATTACCTTGGGCAGTATGGCCATTTTCATGATATTGATTCTTCCTACCCATGAACATGGAATGTTCTTCCATTTGTTTGTATCCTCATTTATTTCATTGACCAACGGTTTGTAGTTCTCCTTGAAGAGGTCCTTCACATCCCTTATAAGTTGGATTCCTAGGTATTTTATTCTCTTTGAAGCAATTGTGAATGGGAGTTCACTCATGCTTTGGCTCTCTGTCTGTTATTGGTGTATAAGAATGCTTGTGATTTTTGTACATTGATTTTGTATCCTGAGACTTTGCTGAAGTTGCTTATCAGCTTGAGGAGATTTTGAGCTGAGACGATGGGGTTTTCTAGATATACAATCATGTCATCTGTAAACAGGGACAATTTGACTTCGTCTTTTCCTAATTGAATGCCCTTCATTTCCTTCTCCTGCCTGATTGCCCTGGCCAGAACTTCCATCACTATGTTGAATAGGAGTGGGGAGAGAGGGCATCCCTGTCTTGTACCAGTTTTCAAAGGGAATGTTCCAGTTTCTGCCCATTCAGTATGATATTGGCTGGGGTTTGTCATAGATAGCTCTTATTATTTTTAGATACGTCTCATTAATACCTAATTTATTGAGAGTTTTTAGCATGAAGGGTTGCTTAATTTTGTCAAAGGCCTTTTCTGCATCTATTGAGATAATCATGTGGTTTTTGTCTTTGGTTGTGTTTATATGCTGGATTACGTTTATTGATTTGCGTATGTTGAACCAGCCTTGCATCCCAGGGATGAAGCCCACTTGATCATGGTGGATAAGCTTTTCAATGTGCTGCTGCATTCGGTTTGCCAGTATTTTATTGAGGATTTTTGCATCGATGTTCATCAAGGATATTGGTCTAAAATTCTCTTTTTTGGTTGTGTCTCTGCCCGGCTTTGGTATCAGGATGATGCTGGCCTCATAAAATGAGTTAGGGAGGAAAAGAAACAACCCCATCAAAAAGTAGGCCAAGGATATGACCAGACACTTCTCAAAAGAAGACATTTATGCAGCCAAAAAACACATGAAAAAATGCTCATGATCACTGGCCATCAGAGAAATGCAAATCAAAACCACAATGAGATACCATCTCACACCAGTTAGAATGGCGATCATTAAAAAGTCAGGAAACAACAGGTGCTGGAGAGGATGTGGAGAAATAGGAACACTTTTACACTGTTGGTGAAACTGTAAACTAGTTCAACCATTTTGGAAGTCAGTGTGGCGATTCCTCAGGGATCTAGAACTAGAAATACCATTTGACCCAGCCATCCCATTACTGGGTATATACCCAAAGGACTAGAAATCATGCTGCTATAAAAGACACATGCACACGTATTTTTATAGCGGCACTATTCACAATGGCAAAGACTTGGAACCAACCCAAATGTCCAACAATGATAGACTGGATTAAGAAAATGTGCCAAATATACACCATGTAATGCTATGCAGCCATAAAAAATGATGAGTTCATGTCCTTTGTAGGGACATGGATGAAGCTGGAAACCATCATTCTCAGCAAACTATCGCAAGGACAAAAAACCAAACACCGCATGTTCTCACTCATAGGTGGGAATTGAACAATGAGAACACATGGACACAGGAAGGGGAACATCACACACCAGGGACTGTTGTGGGGTGGGGAAAGGGGGGAGGGATAGCATTAGGAGATACATCTAATGCTAAATGACGAGTTAATGGGTGCAGCACACCAGCCTGGCACATGTATACATATGTGACAAACCTGCACGTCGTGCACATGTACCCTAAATCTTAAAGTATAAGAATAATAAATTTAAAAAAACATGGAGCTTATAATTAAAAAAAACGAAATAATAAAAAATTAAGATATTTAAGTATTCATTGACATGTCCATTACCTTCAATATAAACTATATATAATTAAGAATTTACCTATTTATACATCTTGCAAATCAGATGCTATTAAAAAACTGCTATCTATAAACCACATTATTTTTAAATAAATAATAAGTTAATGATAACAATTCAGGTTCCATAATTTTTTACTAAATACATTATTTTTTAGAATGCTTTGAAGTTTGAAGAAAAATTGTACTGTCCGGTTATATGGATTTGACCAAATGCATAATGTCATATATCACCATTATATTATTATACGGAATAGTTTCGGTATTATTCTGAAATTCCCCGTGATGCACCTATTCATCCTTACTTCCCCTCTCTTTATCTTTGACAAGTATTGATCTTTTCATTTTTCCTATAGGTTTGTCTTTTCCAGAATATTATACAGTTTGAATTGTATACCATTTAGCCATTTAGAACTGGATTCTTTCACTTAGCGATATGCATAAAAGGTTTCTCCATGTCTTTTGTGTTTTGATAGTTCATTTATTTTTAGCACTGAATAATATCCTATTGCATAGATGTACTATAGTTTATTTATTCAAGAACCTACAGAAAGATATCTTGGTTGCTTCCAAGTTTTGGTAATTGTGAACAAAATTGCTAGAAATATTTACATGCAGGTTTTTGTGTAGACATAAGTTTTTAATTCATTTTGGTAAATGAGTTAAATACCAAGGAGTGCAATTAATAAATCATATAGTAAGAGAAGAAGGCATAAATCATATGCCTTCAAAGAGGCTGAATCATTTTGCATTCCCACCATCAGTGAATGAGAATTCAGGTTGGCCCACGTCCTTGACAGAATTGGTATTCTCAGTGTTTTGGATTTTAGCCATTCTAATAGTGGTGTGCTGGTATCTCATTGTTAAATTTGTATTTATTTAATGATGCATGATGATGAACATCTTTTAATACACTTATTTGCCATTTGTATATCTTTTGTGGTATCCATTCAGATCCTTTGCCAATTTTTAAATTGGGTTGTTTGATCTCTTATTGTTTAGTTTTAAGAGTTGCTTGTACATATTGGATACAAGTCCTTTATCAAAAAGATGTTTTGTAAAATATTTTCTCCCAGTATGGGATTTGTCATTTCATTCTCTCAGCAGTGCCCTTCACAGAGGAGTAGCTTTTTAATTTTAATTGTCACACTTAACTTTTTTCTTTCATGGATCTTGCTTTTGGTGTTGTATTTACTAACTCACCATGACACTCCAAGCAGCTTAGATTTTCTTTTCTTCTAGAAATTTTCTGTTTGTGATTTTCCATTTGGGTATATGATCCATTTTGGCTTATAATGTCAGTGTCTAGATTCGTCATTTTGCATGTGAATGTCCAGTTTGCCTCAGCACCATTTATTGGAAAGACATGTCCTTACTCATTTGACAAAGATCAGTTGACTATAGTTCAGTAGGTTTGTTCACAGACTTTCCATTCTGTTTTCTTCCTCTGTTTGTCTATCCTTTCACCATTACCATACTGTCTTTATTCTTACAGCTTTATAATAAGACTTAAAGTCAGGTAGTGGCAATCCTTCAACTTTGTTCTTTAATACTGTGTTGACAATTTTGGATATTTTGCCTTTCTCAATAAACTTTAGAATTAGTTTTTCAATATCCACAAAGTAACTTGGTAAGATTTAAATTGAGTAAATTATTATTTTTCAATTATTTTCAAAATACATTTTCAGAAATATAATTATTATACAAAAGTAATCAGCTATAAATATATGGCATGTGTTGCTCAGAAAATCAAATTTACATACCATATAACGTAGCCTGATAAACTTTTTCCACCAATAAACAAACTTGTCATCAGGTAACAATGAAAGACAATAGGCTTTTCTGTGTTGGTGGCAGTCCCATTTTGGGCAGCATTCTCTTTTAATACTAATCATATGAACAACAGAAAGGGATAAAAGAATTATCCTTCATTACTTACTGACTACTGTCACTTTCACAATATTTTAAATAGCCTGACATCGATGTTACAAAAACCAAACCAAACAAAATGAAACACAAAAACCAGTATGTGTTCTGAAAGGTAATCAATTGTTCCTAATAACAGACATTAACAATTTCCAACACGATCTCTAGAAACAATTTGCAGTCTGAACCATACTTTTGAATACTATTTCTTGAAGTCTGTACAGGGTTGATTTCTATCCCATCATTAATAATTATTACACTCGTTATTTCAAGCACTTTCCGCTCTACAAACTTCGGTAAAATGTTCACCTTTCAGACACTGAGTATTTTGCACAGCAGACATGGTCCATCATCAGCATAATCTTGAAGGAAACATGTAACATGGTGGAGCCATTGTGGTCAGAGACCACGGGGTAACTGTGTAGTGTCCACATTTCCTCCCTTGTTTAAGAAGCACCCTACCCAATTCAGGAGTAAGTAGTCTTTGAAATACAGTTCTACTTTTTTCTACCCAGAGATGTGTATGCTAACACTATATGCCAGAGAGGAATGGGCACCCAAGAAAGCACAGTCTTACAGCAAGTCTACAAAAATATTCCACTCTAAGAAAACAACGGAATATATATATAGGGGGAAAAAAAGCATGCACAGTTTTAGCTCTCATTTACCTCCAATGATTCTGGACATACCACCTGGATTCAGTGAGCATCAATGTCTTTATCTGTTAAGCAAGGCTACTATCAGCTCATTTGCAGGGTTTCAAAGACGGCTAAATTGAACCACATATAAAACTACCTGGTACATATTAATACTCAGAACATGTTTCTTGAATTGAAGTTTATATGAGTTATTTAATAGCTCTCCATTCTGCACCCAATTTTGTAAATGAGAAAACTTATCTCATCCATCAGACAACTTCTTGCAAAAGGTTCATTTTCCTTCTCCAGTGCAGTTACACATAATCGGACCATTTCTTTTCTAAATACCTATTTTCATTTCAACAAGATAATTTCTCATCTTCTGCCACTGTCATGGGGTATTTTCATAAAAATAAAAGTGAAAACTTACCCATGACCATAATGAGAAAGGGCTTTTGGGGAGTTAAAGGCTGGATATCATGAGTTTATGATGTACACAAAAAAGGAATTCAGAGCTATGTAAGAAATATCGTGTTTATCCATGATAGTTACATTCAATTGCTATAAATCAAATAACAAAAGGGAATCTATGTTATTATTATTATAGAATCCTGAGAAAAACAACAAAGAATGAATATATGCTGGGACATTCTCCACTTTCCTACTAACCGCAATATTAATAGAGAAAATAATTGGACAAAGAGGAAGAACATTAAGTATCTGCATATAGATTAGGTAGAGGATAAAAATACATACAGTGCTTAGGAATTGATAATACAGTCAATTTATTTTACTCTCCAATTCATAATTAATGAATAAAAAGAATGGTGCAATTCCATTGGGACATACTCTTTATCTCTTTAAGCCTAAATTAGAAAATCTTAAATAAAGCGAGTGTATATTTACACACACACACACACAAAACACTTAAACAAAGATATATATAGAGTGGAATTTTCTGTCTATTGCATTTCAAATCTGGAACACTCCGTTTTCCAAATTCTACTATGATAAAATATATTTCTTGTTCTTTTTTATTTGCTATCTAATTTTAAAATATTTTAACTAAGGACAGACTGCTGAGTGATGAAATTTTATAAGTAGCTTGGATTTCAGAGGTGGCAGAGATACAAAGGAATTAGTTGTTGCAAATTGTACACTGAAGGGAAATATACGTTGTCCTGTACTTCATCCTGTTGAAGATAGTATCTTTTTAAAAATCAGGAGCACTGGAAGTACAAACAAAGACACATAAAGTCACATGTAAAAAACTAAAATGAAGAAAATGATTCAGAGCAAAATCTGCTGCAGAGAAGGTATAAAAGCAGCTTATCTGCTTGAAATTTGTATTCTGAGTTCTTACTGTGCTTTCAGTAGTCTTAAATTTGATTATAAATCTGTGTTGGGGGCAATTTTACAGGATAATACTGTTGTTTTCATTTTTTTAAGTTTATTTTCATTCTGTTTTCCATAATAATGTCCCCTTAGCTTAGTCTAGATCCTATTCGCAGCACAGCTGTTTTGTGCAACTCCAGGGATGCCTATTACACATAATTCATATGAATGGGGTGCCATGGACTTTGGCAATCCTCAGCTTACATGGGCTTATATGGAGTCTCATCCATCCTATTGAAAAATAGTCATTTCAGCTCTGAATATTTTGAGATTTCTGTCTATTCTCAATTTTTTTCTCCTTTTTATTTAATCGAATTCCATGGCTTTAACTATCACTTTATGCTAATGAATCTAAATTAATAAAGATAAATATTGCTATCAGATATTACAAGCAGCCTCAAATCCCAGCGTCTTCACATAATAAATGTTGTTTTCCTGACTCATGCCATAGTCCAATTCAATAAACCCTCTTCTGAGTATAAATCTAGAATTGCTAGACAATGTACAGAAACAAGAAGTCAAGTTATCTGCCTCCATCCCCCATATACAAATACAGTGCAGCAAAGCTGGGACAAACAGAGCTTCCACGATGCTGCAATATTGTGAGAGAGACGGTTATGGGTGTCATTGTCTATGGATGTGGGGGTACATTTCCTCATCATTCCTAATTTTGCTCATGGAAAGAACTCCCTTGTCTCTTCTCTGATTCATGTCCCTGCCTTGTACAACATTCTTCCTTGTCTATCCTCTCTTGCCATGTATGAAGTATAAGTTGGAGTATTTGTGAATCCAGAAGATCATAGAAATTTTGAAAATTGTTTTCTACTGAAAGAAAGTTGGTGGCTTAAGATTGTTTTACTTATTTTATGGTCAAAGACAATTTAATCTGGGCTTAAGGTTTTATGCTTTATTTCATTTTTTTTTTAGAAATACAATTCCTGCAAAAACACAGTTAACTTCTGATTTGTTTTGATTTAGTTCCATATTCCAATAGCCGCATATAGAGCCATTTTCTACATATTTTATTCGTCAATTTTTTTTCTTTTTCACCACCATGATTGCACTTACTGCCTCAGTCTAATGGCGGCTACTTTGAGGGTCTCAAGCTTTAATGCTAAGGCCACACTCTTTACCTGATTTTTAACAAAAGCATCTTCTTAATGTGTTTCCACAGCTCAAGGACTTTTACAGTGCTACTTTTCAAATTCGGAGTAAACAGGTGTTATTAACTCCCCTTTGAAGTGGGGAAAAAAAAAAAAGGAAACAGTGCTGGACTTTCCATTTCCTTTCATTATACCCACAATCTGGCCAAGTTTCCTCTGAGTGCATCTCTTTCTTGTAATACCTTGTCAAACACAGCCAGTAGTAGCTAATACAGTGCATTCATACAGTGTATTCACTGTATTCATTTTCTATTTCTGCTGTAACAAATTGCCACAAACTTAGTGGCTTAAAAAGCATATATTTATTATCTAACAGCCTGTAGACCATAAATCTAAAATGAGTCTCATTGGGCTAAAATTAAGTTGTCGGCAGGGTTGTATTCCCTTCTAGAGGCTCTGGGGAGAATTCATTTTCTTGCCTTTTACAGCTTTTAGAAGGCTGCTCACTGACCTCAGCTCATGTACACTTTCATCAGTCTCTGAAGCCAGCAACGTTCAACTGAATTCTTCTCAGAATGGCACCTTTTTGGTTCTCCTTTTCCACCTGCCTCTTTGACCTTTAAGGATCACTGTGGTTTTACTGGGCTTATTTGTATATTGTCCAATATAATCTGCCTATTTTACCTATTAGGTGAGTGGATTAGTACTCCGATTGCATTCTGCAGTATTAATTCTTCTTTGCCTTGAAAGATAACACATTCACCGATTCCAGGGATTAGGATGTGAACATCTTTAAGGTGACCATCATTATGCCCAGGATTATATTAATCCTATATTTCCAGTTATTTCCTCTAGAACTGTCAGCCTCAAAGGCTCATAATCTGCTTTCCAAATTCTCACTGGCTAAAGTTTTATAAAATATTTTGCCACAGCTTAAAATGATTATCCAATTTTCCAGACACTGATACCAATTTCCTCAACACCCACAACTTGATAGATAAGCTAATGCAACATACATATAATATGTAATATATTACATACACATAATTTTTAAATAATTATAGATTTACAGGAAGTCACAAACAAATGTAAAATATAGAGAGGTTTTGTGTTCTCTTTACCCAGTTGCATTTTAGGTTACTATAATACAATATTGAAACTAAAGAATTGAGAATGACATTGGTACAATGTGTGTGTGTAGTTCTGTATCATTTTATTGCATGTAGTTTTGTGTAATCACCACCACAATAATGACAAGGAACTCTTCTATTACCACAATGATCTCCCTCATGCCACCTCTGTTAAGTTCACATCCACCTCTTTTCTCATACACCATCCCCAACCCCTGTCAAACAATAGTCTACCTTCTCTCTCAATAATTTTGACATCTTAAGAATGTTAAACAGAACTGCAAAATATGTGACATTTTGCAATAGCAAAGACTTGGAACCAACCCAAATGTCCAACAATGATAGACTGGATTAAGAAAATGTGGCACATATACACCATGGAATACTATGCAGCCATAAAAAATGATGAGTTCATGTCCTTTGTAGGGACATGGATGAAATTGGAAATCATCATTCTCAGTAAACTATCGCAAGAACAAAAAACCAAATACCGCATATTCTTACTCATAGGTGGGAATTGAACAATGAGAACACATGGACACAGGAAGGGGAACATCACACTCTGGGGACTGTTGTGGGGTGGGGGGGAGGTGGGAGGGATAGCATTAGGAGATATACCTAATGCTAAATGAAGAGTTAATGGGTGCAGCACACCAGCATGGCGCATGTATACATATGTAACTAACCTGCACATTGTGCACATGTACCCTAAAACTTAAAGCATACTCATAAATAAATAAATAAATACAAACATAAATAGAACTGCAAAATACGTGACATTCTGATGGTGGATTCTTCTTTTTCACTCAGCATAATTCCCTTGTGATCCATTCAAGTCATTAGATAGATCAATAGTTTCTTGTTTATTTAATTTTTATTATTGAGTAATTTTTCATGTTATGGTTCTATCAGTTTATTCATTAGTCTATTATGAGAAATTTTATTTTTTCAAATTTTTTTCTAGTGTAAATAATGCTACTATGAACAATTTTGTACTAGAGTTTGTAAAGACACAAGTGTCCATTCCTTAAAAAAAAGTCCATAAGTGTGATTGCTAGATAATGTAATAAGCATAAGTTTACATTAAAAGAAAAACAGCAAAACTATTTTTCTAGTATTGTTTTAGAAAGCCAGCAGCAACATACAAGGAATCTAGTTTCTCCGCATTCAAACCAACATCTGGTATCATGAGTGTTTCTTGTTTTGTTTTTCTTTTAGCTGTTCCAGTAGGTGTGTAGTGATATCTCACCATGGTCTTTCTTTATGCTGGCCTGATGGTCCAATAACGATGAATATGTTTTCATGTACCTTCTGTATATCACCTGTGGTAAAATATATGTTCATGCTTTTACCGATTTTATAACTGGCTCGTTTTCAGTTTTTGTTTTTCTTTACAGTTTTTTTTTACTGTTGAGTTTTGAGAGTTCTTTATATATTCCAGATATGAGTCCTTTAATAGTTATGTGGTTTTTCAAATACTTTCTGAGTTTGTAGCTTGTCTTTTTATCCTCTTAACATGGTCTTTCACAAAGCAGAAGTTTCTAATTTTGACAAAGCATAATTTATCATCTTTTAAAGATTGCATGGATCATAATATTTGTGTCAGATCTAAATTTGCTCATCAAGCATGAGTTCCCCAAGAGTTTCTCCCATGGTTTCTTTCCAGATATTTTATAGTTTTACATTTTACATCTCATTCTATAATCCATCTTGAATTAATTTTTGTTTAATGTGTGAAGATTAGGTTGATGTTAATTCTTTTTGCCTAAGGATATATGTATTAGTCCTCTCAGACTGTTATAACAGAATACTGTAGAATGAGTATCTTATAAACAACAGAAATTTGTTTCTCAGAGTTGTGCAGGCAGAGAAGTCAAAAATTAAGACACTTGTAGAATTAGTGACTGAAGGCCTCCATCCATTTTCATAGATGGCCTTCTCACTGTATCCTCACATGGCAGAAAAGGTGAGGGGGCCCTCTGAAACCCTTTTATAAGTGCACTAATCCTGTGAATGAAGGTTCAGACCTCATGACCTAATTACCTTCCAAAGTCCCCACCTCCAAATACTATTACATTGTGGATTAGGTTTAAATATATCAGTGTGGTGAAGACATAAACATTCAATCTATAGAAATAGCCAATTGTCCCAGCACTATTTATAGAAAAGACTATTTCTCCTCCATTGAATTGTTTTTGTGGGTTTGTCAAAAAACAGTAAGTCACCCTCGCATGGGACCATTGCATGGTATTCTTCTATTCAGTTGACCTATGGTTCTATCTTTCCACCAATGCTACAGAGTCTAGATTACTGTATGTATATAATAAGTACTGTAATCAGGTAGAACAATTCCCTTTATTCTTCTTGTTCATGATTGTTTGAGATATTCGAGTATATGTTTTTTTTCCCATACACATTTTATAAAAGGCTTGTCTATTTCTAAAAAATAAAATAAAATAAACCCTCCTAGAATTTAATTAAAATTGCACTGAACCTGAAGATCAATTTTGGGAAAATAGATATCTTTACAATGTTGAGTCTTTCAATCCACAAACATAGTATGTCTCTTTATTTACGTAGGTTGTAGGTCTTTTTTTTTTTCATGTGCATTTTGAAACTTATAGCTAGAGGTGCTGTTTAGGTTTTATAAAGTTTAACACATCAGCATTTCAGTTTTTCTGTAATTGTAAATGTTGTGTTTATCACTTAGGTTTCTAGATGCTCACTGTTAGTATATACCAATAAGACTGACTTTTCACATTTTTCTCGCATCCTGTAACCTTAATAAACTCATTTATTAATCCTAGATTTTATTTTCTTTCTGTTGGTTTTTCATAAGTTTTTACACATACCTTTTCCCATCTGCAGATAGAGACAGCTTTGTTTCTTTCTTTCAAATGTGTTAGCAAATGATATCCATCGTATGCCTTATTACTCTTTCTAGAACCTCCATTGCTATGTTTAATAGCAACAGTGATGGTAAATACCCTTGCGTTGCTCTCATTCAATCTTGTATTATTTAATGTAATAACTCGCTGTAAATCTTTCATAAATCATTTTTGTGAGGAAGCTCCTCCTGTTATTTTTCAGAGAGTTTTATAATAAATGAGTGCTGAATCTTGGAAAACTTTTTATGCATCAAATGATATAATCATGAGATTTATCTTTTTTGACCTTTTCATATGGTGGATTACATTGATCTTTTAGTATTGAACCATCTTGGCAACCCTACAGTAAAACTCACTTGAAGATTGTATACAATTCTTTTTATATATTGCTGAATTCTATTTTATAATATTTTGTTAAGAATTTTTGCATTTATATTGATCTGTAGTTTTCTTTTTCATTGCTATTTTTGGTCATGGTATCAGGTAATATTAACTTTATAATAAGAGCCGGGAAGCCTTCTATTTTTTGAAAATTATTTGTGTAGATTATGTTAATTCTTCTCTGAATATTTGTAAGAAACCCTCAGTGAAAACTGAGCCTGGATATTATCTTTTTTAGTTAGAAAAAATACATATATTTAATTTTGTTAATTACTTGTTCAGGACCATTCAAATTACCTATTCCATATTAGATGAGTCAGGATACATTTTGCTTTCCAAGAAATTGGTAAATTTCACCTAAGTTTTCAAATTTCATGTGTGTAAATTTATCAGCAGTATTTTCTAATTGATCTTTGAATATCTGTGGAGTCCACAGTGATCTCCTCTGTTTCATTCTTAATGTTGATGATTTGTGTCTTCTCTCTTTGTTTTCTCATTTTGGTAGATCTTTGTCAATTTTATTGATAATTAAAGAACCATATTTTCATTCATTTTAATTTATCTATTATTCTTTCTCTCTTCAATTTCATTGATTTATTCTCTCAGCTGATCTGGTAGCTAGGACTACAGGCACATGCCACTATAACTAGCTCTTCCGTTTGTGAATTCTAGTTTGATTCCATTGTAGAGGGAGACTATACTGTGTATGATTTTAATTCTTTGAAATGTGCTGAGGTTTCTTTTCTGGTCCAGGATGTAGTCTAATTTAGTATACTTTATATAGGCAGTTGAAAATACTGTGTATTATTCATTGTCTAGTGTTGATTAGATCCTTTTGGTTAAACATGTTTTGAGTTTTTTATCATTGCAGATTTATGCCTAATTTCTATATCATTTGCTGAGAGAGAAATGTTAAAGTTTTCCACTGTAATAGTGTAATTTCCTATTTTCCTTTTCAGCTTTGTCAGTTTTTGCTTCATATATTTTACAGCTCTATTGTTTGATTCATACATAATTAGAAATGCTACTTTTCTTGGTGAATTGAACTTTTTATCATTAAATAATGTTTCACTCTATCCTGGTAATATTATTGTAATCACTCTTGATTAATTTCATTAATATTTATATGATATGTTTTTCCCCATTTTTTTACTTTTAACTTTCCTCATTATATTTGAAGGCTGTTTCTTATAAAAAGCATACCCTCGGGTCCTGTTTTTTAAATCTACACCATCAATTTATTTAATTTAATTGTGCATTTAGACCATTTAAATTTAAGTTATTTATACTGTAGAGCTTATGTATCATTTTAATTTTTTTCTCTTGTCTATTTTGTATCTCTATTTTTTCTGCTTTCTTCTATGTTATTTGAGATTTTAAAATTAATTTATATACTTTCTGTGAAGTATAATTATTGGTATTTTATTTTTAAATTTCAACTTTTATTTTAGATATATGGAGTACATGTGCAGATATGTTGCATGGGAATACTGCACGATGCTGAGGTTTGGAGTATGGATTCCATTACCTTGGTAATGAGCATAGTATTTGATTGGTGGTTTTTCAACCCACCTTCCCACTCCACTCACTGGCAGTCCACAGTATCTGTTGTTCTCACATCTATGTCCATGTGTGCTCAATGTTTAGCTCTCATTAGTAATTGAGAACGTGTGGTATTTGATTTTCTGTTCCTGCTTTAATTTGTATAGAATTATGGCTTCCAGCTCCATCCACGTTGCTGCAAGGGACATGATTTTATTCATTTTTATGGCTTGTGTAGTATTTCATGGTATATATGCATCAATTTTTCTTTATCCAATCTATCCTTGGTGAGCATGTAGGTTGATTCCATGTCTTTGCTATTGTGAAAAGAGCAGTGGTGAACATGAGTGCATGTGTCTTTTGGTTTAATGACCTATATTCCTTTGGGTATATACCCAGTAAGGAGACTGCTGGGTCGAATGGTAGCTCTGTTTTATGTTCAATGAGAAACCTTCAGACTGCTTTCCATAGTGGCTGGACTAATATACATTCCCACCGACAGCGTATAAGTGTTCTTTTTTCTCTGGACCCTCATCAAGATCTATTGTTTTTTTGACTTTTTAATAACAGCTATTCTGTCTGGTGTGAGATGATATCTCATTGTGGTTTTGATTTGCATTTCTGTGGTGATTATTGCTGGGCATTTGTTCATACATTTGTTGGCTGCTTATATATCTTCTTTTTTCGTTTTTTTTTTTTTTTTTTTTTGAGACGGAGTCTCGCTTTGTCGCCCAGGCTGGAGTGCAGTGGCGGGATCTCGGCTCACTGCAAGCTCCACCTCCCGGGTTCGCGCCATTCTCCTGCCTCAGCCTCCTGAGTAGCTGGGATTACAAGCGCCCGCCACCAAGCCTGGCTAATTTTTTTGTATTTAGTAGAGATGGGATTTCACTGTGTTAGCCAGGATGGTCTCCATCTCCTTACCTCGTGATCCACGCACCTCGGCCTCCCAAAGTGCTGGCATTACAGGCGTGAGCAACCGTGCCCGGCCGTCTATCTTCTTTAGAAAAGAGCCTGTTCATGTCTTTTGTCCATTTTTTAATGGGGGTTATTATTATTATTATTATCGATTTCCTTACATTCCCTATAGATTTTGGATATTAGACCTTTGTTGGATCCATGGTTTGCAAACGTCTTCTCCCTTCTCCCATTCTGTAGTTTGTCTGTTTGCTCTGCTGATAGTTCTTTTGCTGTGTAGAAGCTCTTTAGTTTACTTAGGTCCCACATGTCTATTTTTGTTTTGGTTGTAATTGCTTTTGGGGACTTAGCCAAAAATTATTTGCCAAGGCCAATGTAGAAAAGTGTATTTCCTAGGTTGTCATCCAGAACTTTTATAGCTTGAAGTTTTACATTTAAATCTTTAATGTATCTTGGGTTAATTTTTGTATATGGTAAAAAGTAAGGGTCCAGCTTCTATCTTCTGCATATGGCTAGCCAGTTAGAGAACTAAAAAACACAGTTGAAAGAAATCAGAGATGACACAAATAAATGGAAAAACATTGTATGCTCATAGATTGGAAAAATCAATATTGTATAAATGGCCATACTTGTGAAAGCAACTTATAGATGCAATGTTATTCCCATCAAAATATCAATGTCATTCTTCACAGAATTAGAAAAAAACTATTCTAAAATTCATATGGAACCGAAAAGAAGCCCAAATAGCAAAGCAGTCCTAAGCAAACAGAACCAAGATGGAGGCATCACACCATCCAACTTTAACTATACTATAAAGCCACAGTAACCAAAACGGCCTGGTGTTGGTAACAAAAAGAGATTCTTGAAAATATTTTAAATTTCAGTTTTATTTATCCATAGTGCTTTTGAGTGAATTTATATAGATTTTTTATGGTTGTTCTTGGTAAAACATTATATATACATAATTTGTCAGGTCTACTGGAGCTAGCATTCTACAATTTGAGTAAAATTTAGAAATTTTATATCCTGGTATGGTCTTTTACCTTCCACCATTTATAATTGTTTCAAATATTGCTTCTAAATATATTTGAGTCAAATTATATAGTATCACAATTTTTTTGTTTTAAGTACCTAACATTATTTAGAAAAATCAAAAGTATAATAAAATGTATGTATTTGATTGTAGTTTTCCTTTTTCCACTTTTTATTTCTTCCTGATTTTCCAGCTTTCCTCTTTTACTCATTCCTTTTTATAAATCTTTCTGTAGCTATTTATTTAAGATTGTTCTGGCCAGGCATGGTGGCTCACGCCTGTAATCCCAGCACTTTGGGAGGCCGAGGTGGCAGGATCACGAGGTCAGGAGATCAAGACCATCCTGGCTAACACGGTGAAACCCCATCTCTACTAAAATTACACACACACACACAAATTAACTGGGCGTGGTGGCGGGTGCCTGTAGTCCCAGCTACTCAGGAGGCTGAGGCAGGATAATGGCGTGAACCTGGGAGGCGGAGCTTGCAGTGAGTCAAGATGGCCCCACTGCACTCCAGCCTGGGCAACAGAGCAAGACTCCGTCTCCTAGAATAAAAAAAAAAAGAAAGAAAAAGAAAAAAGAAAAAAGATTGTTCTGATGACAACAAATTCACTTAGTTTTTCTTAATCTGAGGATTCTGAACTCTCCCTTTATTCCTGAAAGATCATTCTGCTAGTTATAGAATTATGGTTATCTTTAGCTTCAAACTTGAAAAATATCTCAATTCCTATTGGCCTCCATTGTTTTGGCTTATAAATCAGCTGTGTTTTGAATTATTTTCTTCTATATTTAAGTTCTCACTCTCTCTTGCTGTTTTCAAGGTTTTTTTTCAGTGTTTTTAGTTTTTAGAAATTTGATTATTATGCGTCTTAGTGTCCACTTCTTTCAGATTTTCCTGATTGGGGTTAATTCAGCTCTTCATATCTATAGGTTTATATATTTCACCAAATTGGAATTTTTTTCAGTCGTTATAACATTCAACTCTTTCTTCAGCCCCTCCCACTTTTTTCTTTTTTCAGAACTTCAATAATAAAACATTAGATCTTTTGTTATAGCTTCCATTTTTCTCTAAGGCTCTGTTCATTTTAATGTTTAGTTTATTTTCTCTTTCCTTTTCAGTTTAGGTAATTTCTACTGTTTCATTTCAATTTCACTGATTATTTTCTCTGCTTTATTCATTTTTCTGAGTTTTTTTTTTCTTTTTTTATTATACTTTAAGTTCTGGGGAACATGTGCACAACCTGCAGGTTTGTTACATATGTACACATGTGCCATGTTGGTGTGCTGCATCCATTAACTTGTCATTTACATTAGGCGTATCTCCTAATGATATCCCTCCCCCCTTCCCCCACCCCAGGAAAGGCCTCAGTGTGTGATGTTCCCCTTCCTGTGTCCAAATGTTCTCATTGTTCAATTCCCACCTATGAGTGAGAACATGTGGTGTTTGGTTTTTTGTCCTTGCAATAGTTTGCTGAGAATAATAGTTTCTAGCTTCATCCATGTCCCTACAAAGGACATGAACTCATCCTTTTTCATGGCTGCATACTATTCCATGGTGTATATGTGTCACATTTTCTTAATCCAGTCTATCATTGATAGACATTTGGGTGGGTTCCAAGTCTTTGCTATTGTGAGTAGTGCCACAATAAACATAAGTGTGCATGTGTCTTTACAGCAGCATGATTTAATTTTAAAGTTCTACAATTTCCATTTAGTTTGTTTTTACATCTTCTATTTTTTTTTTTGGCTGAAACTTTCTATATTTTGGTTAAGATCTTCTATTTTTGAATATTTTTATCAAACATGTTTAAAATTGTTCATTGAAGCACTTTATAGTAATTGCTTTCAAATCTTTGTCAGATAATTCTATCATCACCATCATCTTGGTATTGGCATCTATTATCATCCTCTTTTAAGTACAGACTTTTCTGCTTCTTGGTATGATGGGTAATTTTTGATGGAAATCTTGCTGTTTTCATAGTATGCTATAATTTTTCTCAATCTTATTTAAAACCTGGGTTTACCTTGACTTCTCTGTCACTACTCCATCAGAAAAAAGCGGGGTACTGCATCCTTATTGCTATGTAGGGTAGAAGACCACAAACCATACTCAGCATCCGTTAATACCCAAGCAGTACAAATTCCCTATTTCTGCTCAAATGTGTAGGAGTTACAGTTGTCTACTAAGCCTCTACTATACTCACCTGGCTGGGAGGGACAGGAATGCCTTTTTACCATCTCCCATCTGTCCTACATTGACACTGAGGGTGTCTGGCTTTGTTACTACTGGACACTGTTGAAATTCCTGACGCTGCATTAAGCCTCCTCTTACACCACTCCAGCTAGAAGATGGAGGAATGTCTCATTACCTCCAGGTGGGAATGGAAGTCCAAGATCTCATGTACTCTCTCCTAACACAGTGGAGAAAGAGGTCACTCATTACTGCACAGCAGGTGTAAAAATCTCAACTTCCTCTTTAGCCTTTATGTTGTGCCATAAAATAAGTGTCAGTAAATTTTGAAATATCAAAATGTTAAACTTCATAGAGGAATTAAATCTAGTATCTGAGTAAATCTACTGATATCTATTTCTTAAGGTTGGGGTTCATTTAGGTATTTCAAGCTAAAGCAACTATGTCTGTTGTTCTGAATTCAGTTATGAATTTCTTGCTTTGACCTTTAACATGTCTCTAGAGATGTATAAAAACATGAACACATTAATATGTTATTAGCCTTGCTTGCATCTGCCAGTGAGAAATGTCATTTTGTTTCAACATGCTATTCTCCTATCATGCTTGAATAGTTACAAAGATTATTTTATACTCCCTTGTATTTCTGAGTTATTTATCCCACAGCAGTTGCCTTAGATTAGCCACACATCAACGACACTGTGTACTTCTGGTCTCCATATTTCCTACAATAATCCAAATACACCAAAAGTTAATTACTCCTGGACTCCTATAAATGCCACATAACACCCTCTATGATCATCCTTGCTCTTATTGCCTGTTCATCTCCTTACAAGCTCACCAGCCTCAAATATGTCATTCCCTCTGGTATCTTCATTCTGTCACAAATGGAGATTGTGGGGTATTTATTGAATCTCAGGTAGTGGGTATACACCGTATGCTTTTCCTCTTGATTGGAAACCCCATTCATCCTAAACTTATTTTTAAGCCCTTGATAACTCATCTCAAGAGTTCCATCTTATGATAAATTTTACATAAACACCTTGCTACACTCTTTCTAAATTCTCTTACATCCAATATTAATTGCTAACACAATATATTTTAAACTCTTTACTGTCTTTAAAAATAAACTATTTTCAGATCCATAAAAATTGTGAAGGTAGTACAGAGTTCCCATATACCTATATCCATTTTTTCCATTTTTGACATCTTGCATTAGTGCAGTACAGTAGTTATAATCAGTGAACCAATATTAATACATTATTAACTAAGATCTGTACTTTATTCAAATATTTTTATTTTTATTTACTGCCTCTTTCTGTTTTATGATTCCATTCAGGATACCGCATGACATTTCACTGCCATGTCTCCTTAAGCTCCTCTTGGTGATAATTTCTCAGCCTTTTCTTGGTTTGTTTTTGATGGTCCCAAGCATTTTGAGTACTGATCAGGTATTCTGTGGAATAGTATTGGCTTAGTCTGTGCTGCCGTAACAAAATACTTGAGGCTGGGTGTATTAGTTCATTCTCACACTGCTATAAAGAACTGCCTGAGATTGGGTAATTTCTTAAGGAAAGAGGTTTAAGTGACCCACAGTTCCATATTGCTGGGGAGGCTTCCAGAAAGTTACAGTCACAATGGAAGGCAAAGGAGAAGCAGGCACCTTCTTCACAGGGCAGCGGGACAGAGAGAGTGCAAGCAGAGGAAATGCCAGATGCTTGTAAAACCATCTGGTCTCATGAGAACTCCCTCACTACCACCAGAACAGCTTGAGGGAAACAGCCCTCATGATCCAATTACCTCCACCTGCTCCTGCCCTTGACATATGGGGATTACAATTCAAAGTGAGATTTGGGTGGGGGACACAGAGCCAAACCATACTACTGAGTAATTTATAAAGAACAGAAATTATATCACACAGTTTTGGCGCTGGGAAGTCAAAGAGTAAGGTGCTGGCAGGTTCTGTTATCTAGCAAAGGCTGCTCTCTACTTCCCAGATGGTGCCTTGTTGCTGCATCCTTCGGAGGGAAGGATTGCTGTGTCCTCACAAGGCAGAAGGCCAAGAGAGCTGAACGTTAAGTGAAGCAATTTCTAAAAGGGGCTTAATCCCATCCCCAAGAGAAGTCCTGAAGGCTTAATCAACTCTGAAAGGCCCCATCTCTCTCTTTTTTTTTAGTTCTCCAATTTAAAACTTTTAATTAAAAAGTAAGCTTTAATGTTGAAAATGCAAACTTGGGGAGGGCAGGAAGATCACACACAAGGCTGTCACTTCACACTTGGAAGGTTGCACAGCCTCCGGGCAGAGGCGCCCCTCACTTCCCAGATGGTGGGGCAGCCGGGCAGAAGCTCCCTCACTTCCCAGACAGGGCGGCGGCCTGGCAGAGGTGCCCCTCACTTCCCAGAGGGGGCGGCAGCAAGGCAGAGGCCCTCCTCACTACCCAGACCTGGCGGCGGCGGGCAGAGGCGCTCCTCCCTTCCCAGATGGTGGGGCGGCTGGGCAGAGGAACTCCTCACTTTGAAAGTCCCCATCTCTTAAAAACTGAATTCAATAACATTAAAAAGATCTTCATTGTGACCAAGTGGGTCACATCCTTGAATCTGAGGGATTCAAGCATGGTTTAACATATGCGAATCAATCAATGTGATACATCATAATAAAAGAATAAAGGACAAAAACCATATGATCATTTCAATTGATGCTGAAAAAGCATTTGATAAAATTCAACATTCTTTCATGATAAAAACCCTTAAAAACTGGGTACAGAAACAACATACGTCAACCCAATGAAAGCCATCAATGACAGACCCAAAGCTAGTAACATACTGAACAGGGAAAAACTGAAAGTCTTTTTCCTCTAAGATCTGGAACAAGACAGGATGCCCTGTTGAATAACCACTGTTATTCAACATAGTACTGAAGGTCCTCACTAGAGCAATCAGACAAAAGAAAAAAATTAAGGACATCCAAATTGGAAAGGAAGAATTCAAACTACCCTTGTTTGATATGATCTTAGTTTTAGAAAATCCTAAATACTGTACCAAAGAACTATTAGAACTGATAAGCAAATTCAGTAAAGTTGCAGGATACAAAATCAACATACCAAAATCAGTAGCATTTCTATATGCAAACCGCAAACAATCTGAAAAAGTAATTCCATTTATAATAAAATATATTAATATATTATATAATAAATTATATATAATTATAACTTATTTTTAATTTATGATTTATTATATTAATGTATATTATACTTAAATATTATATATTATATTCATTGTATATTATAATATAATAATATACAATATTATAATACAATAAGTATAATACAATTATACATATTATATATTATATAATTATAATATATTTTTGCATATTAAAATTGTACTATATATGTATAATATACAATAAATATAATAAAATAAAATACCTAGGAATAAGCTTACCAAAGAAGTGAAAGATCTTTTCAATGAAAACTCTAGTGTATTGATGAAAGAAGCTAAATAAGACACAAAAAAATGGAAAGATATTCCATGTTTATTGGTTGAAAGAGCCAATATTGTTAAAATGTTCACACTATCCAAGGCAATGTATAGATTCAATGCAATCCCTATCAAAATACCAAAGACAGAAATAAGAAAAATAATTCTAAAATTTATATGAACCCACAAAAGAACCAGAATAGTGAAAGCCATCTTGAAAAAGAATAAAGCTGCAGGCATCGTCTGACTCTAAATTATACTACAAAGCTATAGTAACCAAAACAGCATGGTACTGGCATAAAACAGACATATAGACCAATGATCAACGGAATAGAATAAAAAACCTAGAAATAAATCCACATATTTATAGTCAACTTATTTTTGACAAGGTGTCAAGAATATACACTGGGATAGGACAGCCTTTTTAACAAATGATGCTCGAAAACCTAGGTAACTATATGCAGAAGAATGAAACTAGACCCTTATCTCTAAACATACACAATAATCAAATCTCAACAAAGTGAAGAGACAATACACAAATGACAGAAAATATTTGCAAACCACCCATCTGACAGCAGAAAAACCAGAATAAATCAGTTCAAACAACTCAGTGGGGAGGGGAGACAATCTAATCAAAAAATAAACGAAAGGTTTGAATAGACAGTTCTCAAAAGAAGACATACAAATGGCCAAAAGCTTTATTTAAAAAAAAAATTCTCAATAACATCACTAATCATCAGGGAAATGCAAATCAAAACCACAATGAGATATCAGCTCACCCCAGTAAAAGTGGCTTTTATTCAAAAGACAGGCAATAACAAGTTCTGGTGAAAATGTGAAGAAAGGGGCCCCTTATACACTGCTGGCAGAAATGTAAATTACTATAGTCACTATAGAGAATATTATGGAGTTTCCTCAAAAAACTAAAAATAGGACTTCCACATGGTTTAGCAAACCCACTGATGCATATATATCCAAATGAAAGAAAATCAGTACATCAAAGAAATATCTGCACTCCCATGTTTATTATAGTAGTATTCATTTTATTTATTTATTTTTGAGACAGAGTCTCACTCTGTCACCAAGGCTGGAGTGCAGTGGTGCGATCTCGGCTCACTGCAAGCTCCACCTCCTGGGTTCACACCATTCTCCTACCTCAGCCTCCCCAGTAGCTGGGACTGCAGGTGCCCACCACCACGCCCGGCTAATTTTTTGTATTTTTAGTAGAGACGAGGTTTCACCGTGTTAGCCAGGATGGTCTCGATCTCCTGACCTCGTGATCTGCCCACCTCAGCCTCCCAAAGTGCTGGGATTACAGGCTATAGTAGTATTCAAAAGAGCTAAGATATGGAATCAACTTGTGTTCATCAACAGGTTAATGGATTTTAAAATATAGTACATATACACAATGGAATGTTATTTAGCCATAAAAAAAGAATGAAATCCTGTCATTTGTAACATCATGGGTGAAACTGGAGGTCATTATAAGTGAAATAAACTAGACACTGAAAACAAATATTGCATGTTCTAAGTAATATTTGGGAGATAAAAAAGAATTGAACCCATAATGACAGAGAGCAGAATGTTTACCAGAGGCTGAAAAGAGTAGTGGGGAGGGGGTATAAAATAAGGATGGTTAATGGGTACAGAAATATGCAATTAGACAGAAGGAATAAGATCTAATATTTGGTAGCACAATAGGCTGACTATAGTTAACAATAATTTATTGTATATTTCAAATAACTTAATGAGCAGAATTAGAATGTTCCTAGCTCAAAGAAATGACAAATAATTGAGGTGATTTGTACCCCAATTATCCTGATTTGATCATTGCACATTGTAGGTTTGTGTCAAAATATCACATGTACCCTATACATATGTTCATTATTTATTCATAATCATTAAAAAATTAAAAATTAAAAAGTTTGTAGAGAAAAGTATAAGATTCCTTCTATCCAACTCCCAGCTTAAAGTATAAAAGTTTTACAAACACACTGAATGTCCTTATTCCTTTCACTCTTTCTTAGAAGATAACCACTCTCCAGAAATTTAAATACTTTATTTCCATGTATTCCTTTACATACCTATCACTTTTTATGTTTCCACGCAACAATATATACCTCAAGTGATCAGAAGCTACTTAACTGGACAGCATAGATTCAGATTGTTTCCAACCTTTGTTAGATCAGAGAATGACTGTTGCATGACTCCTTTGTACCTGTGAGAGCTTTTCTCGGGTGCATTATCAAGGACTAGTATTGCTGAGCCACAGATCAGGCATATCCCAAAACTGTAACATAATTGCCACATTGTTTTCTAAAGTTATTGCCATAATTTTATACTCTTACTGGCAGTGTATCAGAATTCCTGTTTTCCTGCATCCTACCTAACTCTTGATATTGTCAAATGATAAAAGTACCAATATTATGAATCCTAAAAGATTTTTTTGTTGTGCTTTTAATTTGTATTTACTTGATTACAAGAGAATCTGGGTATGTTACCATGTTAATTATTGCTCATTTAGAGTTCCATTTCTCTTAAACAACTGCTGGTTAAATTTGTTCATTTATTATATTGCTTAAAAAGTTTAAATGAAGAGAAACTTTCAGATAGGTATTATTATTAGTAATTATTACTTTGAGACAGGGTCACACTGTCATCTAGGCTGGAGTGCAGTGACACGATCTCGGTTCACTGCAACCTCCCCCTGAGATAGGCATGAACCACTGTGCCCTGCTTCAGTTAGTTATTAATATTCCCATTGTGTTCAAAAAGAATCTGATGCAGAGGTAATCAGAGAATTGTGCACAGGCATAGCCATGCTAATGAGGAAGTATTTTTGTTTGTTTATGTGTTTGTTTGTTTGATACTAGCCTCTTTTCTTGGAATTTGGGATGTTGATGATTTTCTTACTCATGGAGGCCACGGAAGGATTAACCCTCATTGCTCCCTGTTGCTTCATATGACTTACCTGGTTGGAAAACTTAATGCAAAGTGACTGTCAAGTGCTCTGTGGCCCCGTGGAGCACAGCATGTGCTAACCATTGTGAAGAGGAAGAGCCTAGAGAAGCTCTCTGAACATTCATTTTCTGAATTCTGCCCAGCATGGCCCTTTTCCTTTAGTTTCCTTTAGCTTGATGATCTTTTACTTTCAAACTCTCTCCAGGGCTCCCTGCCTTTAACACCTGCCCCAGAAACTCTTTCATTGCATCACCCCTTCCTGGTACACAACATACTAAAAGCTAGTGTTTTGCTCTAGGCAATAATGGATTTATGAAGTAAAAAAATTGACATAGCTAAGATTTATTTTTCCCTCCCTGTAGACTGGGATCTCTCTGCCCTCTGTCAGGACATGAATACATAAATGCACATATCTATAAATATTTCTATATGCTACCATCTATACATATATTAAGCTAAACAGTAGTTCATAATCATGCTCAATCCTAATCTATCACCGTATAGATCATTCTCTTCCAATTTTTATCTGTAACGTCCCACTCCAACAGCAAAAAACTTATGTCTCTTGATCTGCGATGCAAATACAATTGTTGAATTCAATTAAGCATATATACTAATTTCAGAATTGTAAACCTATACCTCTTTGGGACACAAACTTGTCAAATGACATACAGTGCATTTGTGCAGTACCTTTTGTTTATAGTCTTGCAGACCACTCATTTCCAAAGTTATTTAAGTCAGTACCATTTCCCCCACCTTTTTCAATAACACCATTTAATACGTTTGGTAAACAGATTCTTTTATCACATTCTGCATTCCATTGTGGAATCTTCCAATCTCCTAAATGATTTTTGTTTAAATCTGCATACATGGTTTCATTTGCTGAGCTATAAAGTTCTATGGGGTTTGATAAATGCAGTATCATGTATCACCTACTACAGTATCACACAGCATGGTTTACTGCCCTAAAAAAAAAAATTCTTTATGCTTTATCTATTCAATCCTCCCACCATAACTTTCTTCCCTGCCACCTAGCAATCACTAATCTATTTATTGTTTCTATGGTTTTACCTTTCCAGAATGTTATACATACATTTGGAATCATATAGCTTATAATCTTTCCAGGCTTTCTTCTTTTACTTAGCAATATGTATGAAAGACTTATCCATGTATTTTTTTTTAAAATTATTATACTTTAAGTTCTAGGGTACATGTGCATAACGTGCAGATTTGTTACATAGGTATACACGTGCCCTGTTGGTTTGCTGCACCCATCAACTCGTCATTTACATTAGGTGTTTCTCCTAATGCTATCCCTCCCCCAGACCTCCACCCCCTGACAGGCCCCGGTGTGTGATATTCCCCACCCTGTGTCCATGTGTTCTCATTGCTCAATTCCCACCAATGAGTGAGAACATGCGGTGTTTGGATTTCTGTCCTTGTAATAGTTTGCTGATAATGATGGTTTCCAGCTTCATCCATGTCCCCACAAAGGACATGAACTCATCCTTTTTTACGGCTGCATAGTATTCCATGGTGTATATGTGCCACATTTTCTTAATCCCATCTATCATTGATGGACATTTGGGTGGGTTCCAAGTCTTTGCTATTGCGAATAGTGCCGCAATAAACATATGTGTGCATGTGCCTTTATAGTAGCATGATTTATAATACTTTGGGTTCATAGCTTGATAACCCATTCATTTTTATTCTGAAGAGTGTTCTTTTATATGGATATCCCACCATGTCTCAAATCACCTACTGAAGGACATCTTGGTTCCTTCCAGTTTTGACTATTATGAATAAAACTGCGAAAAACAAACAGATACAATATTTTTCTGTGGACATGATATTTTAAAATTATTAGAGCACTTAGAAGAGTGACTGCTAAATTATATGTTAAAACTATCTTTAAGTTTGTAGGAAACTACCAAAGGATATTCCAAAGCGGCTATACTATTTTACAATCACACCAGAAATTGTGAGTTACTGTTTCTCTGCATCTCAGCCAGCATTTGGTATTTTTTATATATATATATATATATATATAATATTATACATATATAATATAGTATATTATATAGTATAATATATAGTATATTATATAGTATAATATATAGTATATTATATAGTATAATATATAGTATATTATATAGTATAATATATAGTATATTATATAGTATAATATATAGTATATTATATAGTATAATATATAGTATATTATATAGTATAATATATAGTATATTATATAGTATATGTATCATATATAATATATAGCATATATAATTAGTATATAGTATATATTATATATTTATACATTATACATTGTATATAATACATTACAATATATACTATATATGATATAATATATATTCTATTGTATTATATATAATGTATATAGATATTAATGTCAAGATATTATTATCTGCAGCTGAGCAGAAACTAGGTTTGTGAGTTTTTTTGCCAGTTTAATAGGTATGTTGTAATATCTTGTTGTTTTAATTTACATTTGTTTAAGGACCGTGCATGTGATTGTTATTTGTATGTCTTCTTTGTGTTTGCTGATATCTCTTTCATTTTTTATGTAGGTTGTTTCCTTTCTTACTGTTGAGTTTAAAGTGTTCCTTCTATGTTTTGGATACAAGTTCTTTATAACGTATATGTTCTGCAAATATGATATTCAAGTCTGTGGTTTATATTTTTATTCTCTTAACAGTGTGCCTTCCTCTGTCCCCTCCCATTCCCCAGAGCCACAATGGAAGCTATAGGTTCTTCACCGTGAGAACAAGATAAGGTTCCTGGAGGTAAAGCCCAGAAAAGAGTGGCCCCTCCCTGAGACTGAGGCCCACAGGAGGTTTTCACTCACATCCTAGACTACCGTCAGCTTCCAGTAGTTCTTCAAGATTACCACTTGAATATTCCTACCTGTTTGTGGCACCTGCAGCCTTTAATCCAAGGAAGATCTCAGCTGTGACTCCCTAGACACTCCACATTTCCAGGAGGCAGGTTGCCCTCTGTTCCATGACGTATCCTAAAAAAATAACATCGATTTTTCAGTTTGTCCAGCTTTTTGTTGTTGTTGGTGTTGTTCTAAGGAGGTTTTGTTGTTGTTGTTGTTTTTCTTTACTTACTCTATATTTGAATTTATATTCTTGATTATTTTCTTTTTTTGCATTTTGATGATTTTTTTTCTGGTTTTGTCAAATTTCTATTGATTCTATATTTCGCATTGACAACTTTATAAATGTAGAATGCTTCTCCATTACATTAACCATTAACTTTTTAAACTTGGAAATGATAAGTTTGCTTTATAAATATTTATTTACTGTGTTCACGTTTCTGCCTGGCATGGGACTAAGACAAAGACTGAAATAGACAAAGTCCTTAACACAATACAGTTTATATTCTAATTATTCTAATACAAACACCAACACTAACAAAGATGCAGATAAATACATGATAAAATGTCAAGAAATAAGTGCTATGGAAAATAACAGTAAATCAGTTAATGGGTTGGAAATTGATAAGGTTGCCCAATTAGTCAATATGGTTTTGGAAATTCTCTCTTAGGAGGGTGCATAATTCTGATAATAATAAAACTCATGTTTTTCTTGTTTAACATAATACTAAGTATTTTTACACACAAATATGCTCTGATGCCATCATTTCCCATTACTCACCCTATGTGATACCTTTAAAATGCTTGTTTTCTCTATCTTACTATTTTTCTGTCAGTGTCTACGTAGATTTTTACTTAGTCTATTGTTAAAATTTCCCTTATAATCTTTCATCTATATAAATATATTTACATTAAATTCTATTATATTGACAATTACACTATATACTAGTTGACAATTGTACATTTTATATGTATATATATATTTAGCTATAATGTACTGCTATATATTTTACATTTTTATTACTGATCATTTTACTCTTTACTCTTAAAAAATTTTTTTCTCATTGTAGAGGGTTAAAAAATATTTTGTAGACTCCTTGCTCAAGTATTTGAATATTTCTTTGAACTCAAATTCATGGATGATAAACTCCTGAATATCCACAACATCCTTCTGTTTTCCTAGATACTGATAGTTTTGTTGGGTATGACATTTTGTATCACTGTGAATTTCTTTTGATGTCATTCTACCACCTTTTAGCTTCTGATGTTGTAAATGAAAAAATACATACTGTACTACTCTAATTTTTTTCTTTGTAAGAAAATGTTTTCCCCATCTTAAAGTTTATGTGATTTTTTCCTTATCCTTGAGTTAATTATATTTGGCTAAAAGAATCCTCCTATATGGTGTCACTTCTCTTTATTTGCTCACTGGAGCCCAAGTCTTTGGTTGAAACACCTTGAGTCATGGCATTTCTGCAAGTGGTACAACGTAGAGATGGCTGGCCCTCTGTCAACAAGCAGGATGCAAATCCCCATGGAGGTATCAATGCTCTTGGCTTTCCTAGCCTCAGGAGTAGGAGGAGTTAGACAGTTTTGGCTCCTTGGAGATGAGGCAGGTCAGGCAAACTCACATAGGACCGATGTGGTTTTTGCAATTCTGTAGGCCGGGCTCTTTCTAGGAGGTGATAGTTATAGATGATATAGATATAGATACACATATACATATTACATTCTTTTCTTTAGACTGGGGTCCTTTTAGAATGGCCTCTAGTAGTCACACTAGCCACTGGCCACAAGAGCCTTGTACCACTTCTGTTTTATTGGATTTCTCTAGAGCTGAACTTCTCCTTCCTAATCAGTTGCTCACAAGACTCAGGAACTGCTTGCCTCAAGACAGCTGGCTGATTTAGAGTTGAGTTGAAAGGGATGAAAGATGATTTTGAGTCATCATCTTCCTGGAATTAGTCCAGAAATTAGCTCTGGTTATTTATTGATTTTTTGAGTTATAAGATATTACCCAGACCCTCAGAAAAATGCTTGGGCAAATTAGATGAAAATAACCAGAGGAAATACAGTCAGAATGATTTATTACTTATCTTTAAAATATACCTAAATGTTCTAGAAATAAGTATGTACTTCTTTCTAGTAAAGCAAACGCATTTTCAATTTACTCCTATTTTGGCAAGATTTTAAATATTTATTATTTTACAAAATAAGTTTGACAATTTCAAAGGAGGGTTTGAGCCAGATTCCTATATTTGATAAAAAATTATATTTATCCTTTAATATTCAGCTCCTTTATCCTTTAAAGTAATTGTTTAACCTCCTCAAAATAATTCACACTTCCCTCTAAACCAATTATTTTATGACTGTTTGGATAGTGTGAGTATTTGGATACTAATGTAATTAGTTGTTTGAATATTAATCTCTCTTTCTAAATATTTTCATCCATGAACACTTGGGCTGTAAATATTTTATTACTGAATATTGACATACATAACTGTTTAATAAATGTTGGCTTGAGTGTAATATTCAACTAGGTGGAGATATTTAGTCATTTGTTATATTAGAGAAAACTTTTAATAATTACTTTTGTTAAGAATCTGACAAGTGATTACTTGTCAGAAGGTTTATTGTCAGATAAATTGATAAATTGAATTTTAATTGTTATCCTTTACTAACCTAAAGACTAGAATAATGTTAACAAATTTCACATACTCCCAGAATAAATTATAGTCATGCACCATATAGATTTTTTAATCAGCAACGGATCACATATGACAGTGATCCTATAAAATTATAATAGTGTATTTTTACTGTACCTTTTCTGTGTTTATATGTGTTTGGATATACAAATGCCATTGCGTTACAATTACCTACAGTCTTTAGTACAATAACATGCTTTAGAGGTTTGTAGCCTAGGAGCAATAAGCTCTACCATATAGCCTAGGTGTGTAGTAGGCTAGACCCTCTAGGTTTGTATAAGTACATTATAATGTTTGCACAATGAAATTACCTAACTATGCATTTCTCAGAATATATCCCTGTCATTAAGCAATGTCTAACTGTATATTTTTAACTACATGCTTTTCCTAATAAATGGAAACTTATTCTTAGTTGTAATAACCCTGGAAAACTGTGCCCAGATTTCTTTCATTTAATGCCTTTTATTGCCAAAATATCACATAATTATTACAAATTTACTCAATAGTAACTTACAATTTCTTTCAAAAAGTACATGCTAATTTGCCTTTAGCGATTAATGTTAGGTTGATCTATTGCTAACATAAACCTCTGGGACATTTTCTGGGACAGATGGACAGATAATTTTTTAATCAGGAAATTCTTTCTCCTATATAAGTCTGTATGAATGCACTTTAGAGAGATAATGGAAAATTATTAACTAACTAGAAATGCCCCCAAATGGAAGGGACACTGCTATGTGGGGGCAGATGAAAATTGGACACTGGAAAGTTTCAACACGGGCAGGGTATCTATGTGTTTTCATTAAAATATAAGCTTTTGCAGTCTTGAGCATGAAATTGGACCTGGTAATTTTCATCATTCATTTCAGTCATAAAAATTAAATGAGTCTGTAATCAACTTGCCTATAACACCAAGAAAAAAATTGTCCAAAATAAATATGACAATGATTGTTTTAAAATTACTTAGCAAATGTACAGGCATATACAGAAAACTATGTGATTCCGGTCATGTCTGCTGAGGTTTCTAAGCCTAATACTGGGATTATCCCAAGGGAGACAACACCATCTGTTAAATGGCTATGTTTGCTATTTTTATCATTGCTTAACCCACTGGACTCTTCAAGAGGGTGAATAGATGATATCAGTCTTCCCTTATAAAAATAAAGAGCCTGGCGGGGTGCAGTGGCTCACACCTGTACTCCCAGCACTTTGGGAGGCCAAGACAGGTGGACCACCTGAGGTCAGGAATTTGAGACCAGCCTGGCCAACATGGTGAAACCCTGTCTCTACATTTCTACTAAAAGTACAAAAATTAGCCAAGCATGGTGGGGCACACCTGTAATCCCAGCTCTTGAAAGGCCGAGGCAGGAGAATCGCTTCAACCTAGGAGGCGGAGGTTGCAGTGAGCTGAGATCACAGCACTGCACTCCAGCCTGGGTAACAGAGCAAGAGTCTGTCAAAAAAAAGAAGAAAGGGAGGGGAGGGGAGGGGAGGGGAGGGGAGGGGAAGCGAGGGGAAGGGACGGGGGAAGGGAAGGGAAGGGAGAAGAAAGAAGGAAAGAAAACCTGATATGGGTACATATCTGGATTTTCAGAGATGTTATTCAGTATTATTTACTTTAGGCTTCAAATATATAGGCTTTAAAATATCTGTTTCATTCAAACTTATGTAGCAAATATTTCTAATATACTCCACACATAGTTAATAGTTACTTCATTTTTCTAATGTTGTCTACCCAAACTGAGACAGTACCTCATTTATGTCAAGCAGCCCAATAACAAAACTTACAGATCCTGGCTTACAAAGTGATGACAGCCAAACAGGACAAGAGCTTCTGTTATCACATGCTGTTTTAACTAGCTCTGGAAAGGCTTTAGCTCTCCTACAAGGCCTGGCAGTAGGACACACAAGCTAGACTGTATACCCTATCACAGCTTTGGAAGGAAGACAATAAGAAGCTTGGATGTCCAGCACTCAGTACGCATGTTGCCGTAGCTCAGGATACTCCATAACCAGCATCTGGATTTGACAAACTGACTGATTGCAGTCTCATACAGGATTACTACGATAGCACATGCAATATCCTACAACTCAGGTCCTGCCATATATATGCCCCAGTGAGGGAGGGCTAGAGTGGACAGAGCCTCAACAGAGCCAGACTGAGTTAGGGCTATGCTTGCCTAGCCCTAAGGCCATCTCAACCAACAAGGGGCATTGCCTAATGAGAAGTAGAGAGCAATCCAGGCCCACTGCCCAATTACTTGGCTTGTGTACTGATCTCTGGGCTGACGTACTCAGCTGCAGATACTGTAGACTCTGCTAAGTAAGGAGCAGCACGTTGGGAAGTTGCTGCCGGTCAGGACAGTAAGGGTTAGAATCATATCCCAAGGTTGTTGGAGGGCCCTCTGGCAACTTGGAACTCTCCCTGAACTTCATTT
The DNA here is from genome assembly GCF_029281585.2 of Gorilla gorilla gorilla. Taxonomy (NCBI): domain Eukaryota; kingdom Metazoa; phylum Chordata; class Mammalia; order Primates; family Hominidae; genus Gorilla; species Gorilla gorilla. Next base: position 126,313,750 of record NC_073236.2, read on the forward strand.
TCAAACTGTTTGGGATTAGCACCAGATTAAGACCCAGGCCATCCTTTTAGAACCAGTACTTGTACTTGGCTAATACTAGAAAGCAAATTTGATTACTCACTTTGGACTCTACGAAGAGTCCTTGCAAAGGTGACCTGGGTTATGATATAGAAAATATTTGCATTCCATGATTTCTGTTATATTCTGTGGACTGATAGGACCCAGCCTAGGAGTCACAAAATCAAGAGTGTGATTCAATGTAACATACTGGAGAAGGAAACAGTAATGTAAAACCAATGAAATAATGCAAATCACTAGAGATATATTGTCATGAAACAAGAAAATAACAGCAAAACACATCACCAAATATTTTTTAAATGAGGAAATCATTACCGTTTTCATACAAGAGCTTTAATCTGGCATGCAAGAGCTCAAAAGAGATGATGAAGAAATAGGTAGAAATGAAAAATAGGCTGTTGGGACTAAGGAAAGAAATAAATGAGAATAATTACACCAACACAGAAATGAAGCCAATAATGAAAAGAGCAGAGATAGAACAGACTCCACAGTCCACATGGTAAGGATCTGGAGGACTGCATTAGTGCTCCATGTAATGTATGTCAAGATGTTAATATCTGCAGCTGAGCAGAAACTAGGTTTCTGAGATAATTTTCCTAATACGTTTTATAGTTTTTACAAAGTTTTTAGACTTTAGACTTTATAGTGTAGGTTATTTTTAACCTACAGTATATTTCTGAATGTAATTATGCCAGAAAAGTTGGGGTCTGGAATTCAGCAGTGTGATGCTCTGTTTTTCAGATCTAATTAATAGAACCATGAAAACAGACCACAGAGGCAGGAGGGCTTATATAATACAAACTGATTTACAATACTACAAGAAAATCCAAGTCCACTCTGCTCAATTTCTCATGGGGGTATAAATCAGTTCCTACAACTTTGAATAAAAGAGATTTTAGGCATTTTGATAGGTATTTTTCATAACTTATTTTATTTCATCTTGCACCAAAGTGGTGAGGTAAGCATAATTGTTAAAATTTTAAAGAAACAAATTGAAAATTAGAATTATTGAGTTACCCGTTTTGCAAAAGCAGGAAGTGCTTATTTTTCTCCAATCACACCATGATGACTTATTAAAGCTCTTCATAGTTTAAGACTTTTCTGGATTATTTTTACATTTTCATTGGTAACTGAAAATAAATCCTCAATATGTTTACCTGTTTTGTCTCAGGTTTGAAGAAGTCTAGATACAACACATTTTCTGTACTTTATTTAATAAATTTGTATAATATTTATAGAGAGAATGTTAAAATAGTAAATAAATATATGAATTAATAAAATAAAACAACAGAAATACAGTGTCATTGAGGTATAAACATACTCATGTTAGAACTTAGAAGGGCAGCAGCTAGCATCTTACATTATGCCAGATAAAAAATGTATATATTTATTTCTAAATTAGTCTTGCATTTTTGGCATGAATATTCCTGAATATCTGTCATAAAATTGAAATAAATGATCTGTGCGTCCAGTAAAATTACTGTTAGGCTTTGAAAACGGCTGAGTAAGAGTCGTTATTTATAGACCCACAATATAACTTGTAAGTTAAATTGAAATGGAAAAAAACACAGCTTTTCTTTTTCTTTTACAAGTAAAAGTTATATTTACAGAATGTCCTTTTCTAGTTTAAAATAATGTATAGTTTTGAACATTATAAGAAATTGTACTACTATTATCCAATTATCCAACCAATCATATATGTATCAATCATATATTTATGATGCTATGATAATGCACTTTTGAAATTTTGCTGCAAGAATTTTTTAGTTTTATCTCATTGAGCGCTTCCATTAGTAAAGGAATTTCACAAGTTAATCAAATACGGACACATTTTAAATTTAATGAAGCAATGGCTTGAGGAAGAATAACCTACTCGATTTCTTGGACTCAAAAGTGATATCAATGGTCCCCATCAAAAACAGTATGCAGTTGAAGTCTTACATTTAATTTTTACCATGTCAGAAATCTCTAACAATAGATATTCTTTATGATGTGTTTGCTAATATTGACCAAAATATAACTTTTTCACAGAAGAAACTATTGCTCTGTTCAAAAAGTGTAGAGTTATCACTATAGTTTTGCGTTTCCAGTATCCTATAAATGGAATCAGATAATATAAAGGCTTTTATGTCTATTTCTCACACTTCACATAGTAATTTTAGTATTCATCCATGTTGTTGCATATATCAGTATTTGTTTTTATTGTATAGTAGGCCATTGAACAAATGTGTCGCAATTTGTCCATTTACCATATGAAAGACAATAGTGTTGTTTTCAGTTTGGGGTGCTAATGATTAAAAAAAATATGCTGAGAATTCACCTGAAAGTCCTTGTGTGGACATATATTTTCATTGTCAGTCAATAGGAGTGAAATTTCTGAGTTGTATGAAACATGTATTTTTAGATTTATGACAAACTGCCAAACACTTTCCAAAGTGGCTATAACATGTTGTATTCACACTAGCAATGTATAACAGTTTCAGTTAGCCTCACTAGCACTTGTTATTTTTATTCATTGATATTTTGCCAACATAATTGCTTTGGAGAGGTAGTCATTGAATTTTTAATTATGTTTCCTTAAATATGAAAAATTAAGCTATTTGAGCATTATTTCTTATCTTATTGTCACTCAAACATCTTCTTTGGTGAAGTGTACACTCAAATCTTTTATCATGTTGAATCATTTTTGTCCTAATTATTGAATTAAAGTATTATACATTCAATATGTAAGTCCTTTTACCGAATGTTGGAAGCCTGTCCTTTCATTTTCTTAAAAGCTTTTAGAAAAAGCAAAACATTTTTTACTTCAAAGAAGTAAAATTTATCATTTATTCTTTTATAGTATTTGCCTTTTTGAGTTATAACAACAAAAAACGTTTGTATAATTGAAGGTCAGACAGATTTTCTTTGATGTTTCCTATCACGCATTTCATACTTTTAACTTTTGTATTTAGTCCTGTAATAAAGTTTCACTAAATGTTGGTGTAGGGTACAAGAAAGGTTCAAGTTCACATATGTATGCATGTATATTTACAACATTTCTGGTATCATTTTGTTGAAAATACAATTTTTTCTCTATTAAATAACATTTGTATCCTAGCATCATTGTAAAATATAAAATGGCTACATAAAGTGCATCAATTTCTTGACACTTCTTTGAAATAAATGTCTGTCTCTATGCCAATATCACACTGCCTTGATAATTTTAGCTTTATAGTAAGCCTTGAAGCCAGCTGGTATCAGCCCTCTAGTTTTTTTTTTTTAACTTTTTAATTTTTTTAAGTACCTTATTATTCAATAACACCTTTATAATCAGTGTGACCATTTATAGCAAAACCTTTTTGGAATTTTTACTGCGTAGACTATCTCTCTCTCTGTATGTGTAGGGGTGTGTGTGTGTGTGTGTGTTGTGTGCGTGTGAATGACGTTTGGGGAATATTGAAATCTTATCATTGAGTGTTCTGATTCATGGATATCATATATGTCTATATTTATTTAGGCCTTCAAATTTTTTCAAGAATTTTTGTGTAGTTCTTAATGTGTTTTGTGAAATTTATCTGTATTTCATGTTTTTCATGCTATTATATTTTGTCTTCAGTTATATCAGTATATACTTTGAAGCTCTTTTTTGAATGTGTTCTTACTTATTTAAGGCCGGGCACAGTGGCTCACGCCTGTAATCCCAGCACTTTGGGAGGCTGAGGTGGGCGGATCACGAGGTCAGGAGATAGAGACCAGCCTGGCTAACAGGGTGAAACTCCGTCTCTACTAAAAACACACAAAAAAATTAACCGGGCATGGTGGTGGGCGCCTGTAGTCCCAGCTACTCAGGAGGCTGAGGCAGGAGAATGGCGTGAACCCGGGAGGCGGAGTTTGCAGTGAGCCGACGTGGCACCACTGCACTCCAGCCTGGGGGACAGAGAGACTCCGTCTCAAAAAAAAAAAAAAAGATTGTTATGTATTGATGAATTGACTTCTGTGACATATGCAAATTATTTTTCATCCCTAGTATTTTTTAAGTCTGCTTTACCTTGTATTCACGTAGCCACTCAGGATTTGTCGATTTGTGTTTTCATGATGTAACATTTTATTATTTTATTATTAATCTAGCTTTTCTTCCTGTATTTGGAGTGGATTTCTTATATATAGCATATATGTGGATCTTGCTATTTTATCCAATCTAGTTAAATCTACATTTAACTAGAGTATTTGGAAGATGTATGTTTAATGTAATTATTGTTACTTTTAGTTTTTAAATATACTCTAGCTATTTCTTTTCTATTTTACTCTGCTTTTCCTCTTTCTGCTATATTTGGAAAAATTGAAATTATTTTATTTCAATTTATTCTCACCATTAATTTTGTAGGCATATTTCTATGTTTTATTTCTTAATAGCTGTTCTCAGATTATAAAATGTACATTAATTTATTGGAAGTTGCTTTTGCATAATACCACCTCATACAACATATAAGAATCTTAGCATAATAATTTTCCATTTTGCTCACTCTCATCCTTTATTATTTGATCTTTTCCTTTGCCACTTGGTATAAATCTCACAGTACACTTTTATCATGTATAATATTAAGTATAAGGAAAATATTTTGTGTATTTAATATCATTTTCACCATTTCTGTATTTTTTTTCTACATTGAAATTTTTATTTGGTGTCATGTAGACTTTACCTGAAAAAAAAACCTTTAATATTACCTGTAAGGCAAGTCTGCTTTCAACAAATGCTCCAGCTTTTGTTTGCCTCCCATCAATGCCTAGTTTTGGATAAAAAGTCTGCTGTTATTATCATATATTTTCCTATATTTTATTTTCCTATCCCCCACTGCTGCATTCAATATATACTCTTTTTTTTGTATTTCACAATTTAACTATAATGTGCCCTTGGAAATTTTCTTAGTATTTATCCTGCCTATGGTTAGCAGTACAGTCTTTTGATTCTACTGGTATAGGTTTTGATTAATTTAATGTAATCCTTGCCACTCTCTTTTCAACTATTCTTCTAACCTTTCTTTTCCATTTGTTTTTCTTTTAGGACACCAATTACATTTATGTTAAACATTCTGATAATAGTTTAATAACTCTTAGAACCTCTATTCTAAATTAAAAATATCTTTATATTTCATTTTTGATAATTTTTATTAGAATGTCTTCAAATTAACTTATTATGTCTTTTACAGTGCCCAGTCGACTTATTCAGCCTGTTACAGGACATCTACATGTCTGATACCATGTTTTGCATTTCTCCCATTTCCACTGGACACTTTATGGTTATCACTTTGTAGCTATCCATTTGTTCAAGCACGTTGTTACCTTTTCCACTATGTTCTTTAACTGATTATTCATAGTTTAAAATTCCTTTCCCGAAATTTTCAATATCAAGGCCATTTCTGAGTATGGTTTTGTTGACTGCTTTCTCTCTTTAAAGCTCTTTCCGATCACTTTGTCTCAGAAGTAATCAAAGCTCTTTTGTCAGGCTGTCATTGTAGGGGGTTGAATTACTCTAATCATGAGTTGATGGCTTAGCATTAATTGTTGCTGAATTGCTCTTCAGTGAACCACAGACTTCAAATTTCTTCATCAATGGCGGACTCCTACCTTTTGCTTATTTTATGGACGGTAGCACTGGAGAGTTCTTTCTCCACATCACTGCTCTGCTGTCAGCTTTTAAGGGGCCTTGCACACCAGAGACACAAAGTGACTTACTGTCTCTATTCATCCTTGGTTCTCCTTCTTCGGTCTCAGTCTGAGGTAGCCCATGTATATACGTGTTTCCAAGATAGTGTTTTTCCCCTTTTCTTTACCTACCTTATAGCAGCCAAACGCTACCTCATAACATTGAGGGGGCATGGGAGGAGAGTGATTTTTCAGCACTTTGTCTGCTTTCCAGTGCATGATACTTGGTGAGGCGGTGTTCTTACGGTTCTCTAAAAAAGATGGTTTGGCTTCTTTGCCTTTACTAACAGTGGCTAACCACTCTCTGGGCCTGGTGGTGGGGAGATTTCTAGCTTGTCCTTAGCAGCAGACAGCTTTCTTTCATGTGAGACACGAGTTTGGGTTTTGTACCTGTTCTGTAGGAACAGCTTATCATGATATGCCTGCCTGTGTCACCGCAGAATCCCCTCAGATCTATGGCCTGCTCCATGTTTCTCCTGAGCATCCAAAGACAGCTTCTGCAATCAAGCCCTTAGAGGAGTGTCTGGGACATTCAGGTAGACTAAACTGTCACATTCCCCTACATGTGATCCTTAAGAACTCATAAAAAATTCAGTTGTTTTCTTCTTTTCTGCTTTTCTGGTTGGTACCTTGTTTCATAAACTTTAACAAAGGTGAAACAGTTTATGTGGCCCACTGAGGAATTAGTTACCATTTTGAATTCAGTTCATCAAGTTATTTTGCAATGATTAGTTCTTTGATAGGCTCAAAAAAGGTATAGTTTTGTAGATTACTTAGAGTATTCTCATTGATATCAACAGAGCAAAATTATTTGCAGCTTTTCTTATTCCTTGTGGAAGTGGTATTCTCTGAAGCGCCTTTTTGAACAGTCTTTAAATATAATAGAAAAATTATTCATATTCTCAAGGAAATACTGGAAAAATGTCAGAGTAATGAGCTGGCAGAGAAGAAAATATTTCTATGCTATTTCTACATGTTTTTTCATGACTAACACATGCATGTATTTATTAATCCATCCCTAAATATTTATAGTTTACCCAGAGCATGTTAACTATTTTGTTAGACTTTGGAAATAAATAATATATGATAGTCTATTTACTAAAAGATCCAGTTTTGTTTTTATTCCAATTTACACAAAATGACTCTATTTCTGTACAGTTCACTGTTGGTAAAAAAAAATCCTCAAAATATAATATTGTATTTCTCATCAATCTCAATAAGCAGGCTTTAGTTATTTAAGAAACAAAATTTGTATTCTTCAAACTGACATGCTATGCAACAACAACAAAAAACACCTATAGCATGTATAAATGAAAGTACTGAAGCCATGTTTTCATCCTCATTCAAATAAATCAATCGCATCAGTACACGACGATATGTGGTGAAAGTATAGAGATTTGAGGGAACTGGAATTTGCAATGTTCACTAGTGCACAGGTGACTGAATGTTTTTTATGAGAGTTTACATAATTCAACATAAAGGGCTGAATTTATGTTCATATAAGCTAAAATGCAAGCCTGGAAAGTGTAATTGGAGACATTTTATGAACTACCACAAATATCTCTTTCCTAATCATGCAACACCACTTGTAGACAAAGAAGATGTCCTCTACCATGAGCCAGGCTCAGGATGCCTGACTTCTACTCAGATTTAGGTTTTTGGATCTCTCCCTTTGAAGATCTGTTTGGCAGTGAACATCATCTTAGAAAGGATTATGTGCTAAACTAATATACACTGAGGTGTATATGCACTTAGTGACTCAATGGGAAGTTATTTTATTAAGGAGAACATCATCTTAGAAAGGATTATGTGCTAAACTAATATACACTGAGGTGTATATGCACTTAGTGACTCAATGGGAAGTTATTTTATTAAGGAGAATGGAGGCAGTAAAGAAAGAAGCAGTAAAGAACATTTTGGCAGACATAATAACTTAGGTCAAAGATTCTAATGTGAAGTTCTATGGACGTATTAGCACAGAGGATTCTTTGTTCGATTTGGCTGTACTGTGCATTGTGTGAAGATTTGCAGCATTCTCAACCTCTATCCACTAATTTCAGGAGCAACCTTTCACTTGTGGCAACCAAAATTGTTCCTAGATATTATCAAATGTCCTCTCAGTGGAGGGTAATGACCTCTGGTTGTGAATTACTGACTTAATCCAAGGCAACAAAGGATTGCCTGATTAATCTTATTAAATGGCTATGTATGTAGACATATATATATATGTCTATATACACACACACCTTTAAAAATAAAGAAGATAAAATATTTTAGATAAAAGCGACTATACTATGTGACATTAAGCGACTATACTATGTGACATTTTTCTTACAATTTCACTGAGTTGTAGGCATATTTTTGTTTTGTTTTGTTCCCAATTATTAAATATCCCCAAGTGACAGATAACTCATAGCTTTACTTAATGGGCAAGCCATCTAACTAAAATATATAGACAAGGCATAAAAACAGATAGAAGATAAATAATAGTGGTTTTATGATAGTCTGCACAGATCAATTTTTCTTGATAGATTTTAAGTGTCATTATTTTAACAGTTATATTCCAGAGAAAAGACTCTCTCTCTCTCTGTCATGTGTGTGTGTGTGTGTATGTGTGTGTGTAAATAACCAGCTTCAAAAAGGACACATCAGGGCTTTGACACTACTCATTGTGACTAAATAATACATTCACAGTGTCACTTGATTAGTACACTGATGCTGTTTCTCTCCCTGCTTATTAAAATTAATGATTTTTTTCTGAAACTCCTGAAGCTAACCATAATGGGAATAATATTGAGCCTTGTTTTAAATCTCCCATGACATGCATCCAATCAAGGCATTCCCCTAGGTTTTCAGCAGAAGTAATCTTAAAGAATTGAGTAAATTGATATTAAAAAATAAAATAAAATAACTTCTACTACCTCATGATCATTATGGCTGGAACAGACTAGGAAAATTTTATTAATGACAAGTAAAAAACTGTACAATCCAGCTTTGACATGTGAAGAGCTCAGAGGTCATTATTTCCATCCTTTCATACAGAAAAGAGCTGAATAAACTCAAAATCAATGACTTTTCCTGGGTCCAACAGAAAATTCAGGTCACAGTGCAAACTGCCACTCTGAAAACTGGAGAGACAGGAAAATACAGAAAAGTCCAGCCAAGATCAGATTAACCAGAAGAGAAACTACTGGAACCAGAAACTGACAGGAGCATTTAAATGGCAATTTATGGGCTAACTTGAGAGTACGAATCATGGGACCTGCAACCTTAGGAAATCCTTGTACTGTATAGTTTTTAATTCCAGGACTTTATCAGGTTATTTAAGTAAAGGGCAAGAAAAATCAACCCGTGTCTTTGGCAGGGGGAGTGATGTGGTTTTGCTGTGTGCCCACGCAAATCTCATCTTGAATTGTAACTCCCACAATTCCCACATTTCATGGGAAGAACTCGGTGGGAGGTAATTGAATCATGGGGGCAGGTCTTTCCCTTGCTGTTCTTGTGATAGTGAGTAAGTCTCACAAGATCTGATGGTTTTAAAAGTGGGAGCTTCTCTGCACAAGCCTTCTCTTTGCCTGCTGCCATCCATGTGAGATGTGATTTGCTCCTCCTTGCCTTCTGCCGTGGTTGTGAGACCTCCCCAACCATGTAGAACTGTAAGTCCAATAAACCTCTTTCTTTTGTAAATTGCCCAGTCTCAGATACGTCTTTATCAGTTGCATGAAAACAGACTTATATAGGGAGTGAATGAGTAACCATCTGAAATATACTCTGTGTGTTCTCCTAATGAAGACCTGTGCTTGTAGCAAAAGTCTTTGCCAGAAGCCTCTCTGACACAGACTTAAGGAAAATTATCAAAAGTAACTCCTTCTGGCATGTCTGTTGTCTAAATAAAGGGACAGTAAAAAAGACTGTAAACACTTTGAAAGTCACAGCCCATGAATACAGTCCCTTCGAAAGACAGATCTCATCATGTGATTACTGAATGTTTTCTCTCTCCCACTCCTTACTACCATACAAACAGGGATTACAGCTGAAATAGTAGGAAGAAACATACTAAATTTTAAGAAGGAATTCTTAGGAAAACACAAAGAAAAAAGAGATAGTAAAGGAAAAACACTAAAGAAATTTGAAGCCTCCGATATCAGCTATTGCAAAGAACATTAAACATAGCCCAATTCAGAGGCAAATCAACATAAAATCTCTGACTAAAGTTTTATTTATCTCTGACCCTACTACACGATACATCATGCCCAGCTTTCAACAAAAATTACAAAGCATTAGTAAAGCCAAGTTGGAAGAAAAGTCTGAAGAGACAAAGCAAGGATGAGAACCAGACTCAAACATAGCATAGATTTTGGAAATATCAGAAAATGAATTTAAAATAAATATAATTAATACACTATGTGCTTTAATGAAAAAAGTAGACAACATGAAAGAAAAGGTGTGTAATATAAGCAGGGAGATGGAAACTCTTAAAAATGTTAGAAATCAAAAATACTGTAACAGAAATGAATGCTTTTAAAGGCCTATTAATTGGTTGGACACAGATATAAGAGAATTAGTAACCTTAAACACATGTTATTAAAAACTGCCTGAAATGAAATACAAAAAGAGAGAAGAAAGATGGAAAAGAGGACAGGATTTACAAGAACTGTGTGGTAATTCCTAAAGGTGCAACACGAATGTAATTGAAGTGTCATAAAGAAAAAAATGAGAGAAGAGATTTGAAAGGAATATTTGAAGAAATAATGACTATGAAGTTAAAAGAATATAATGACAGACAATGGACCACAAAACCTGGAAACAAAAACTACCATTAGACTTATTATATTAAAACTGTAGAAAGTCAAAGAAAAGTACAAAATCTTGAAAAAAGATGTAGGTAGGAAAGAACAAAACAAACTTTTTTTTTCCTGTAGAAGGAAAAGAATAGATTACAGTAAACATCTTCTTAGAAACCATGCAAGGAAGCAGACAATGGAGTGAAATGTCCAAAGTATAAAAGAAAGAAAACACCAACGTAGGTTTTTATATTCAGAAAAAATATTCTTACAAAGTGAAGGAAAAATTAAGGCTTTCTCAGGAAACAAACAAATAAAAAATGCTGACAGAATTCATATCTAGCAGATATTTCCTACAAAATGTATTCAAATAAATTATTCAGGAAGAAGGCAAACAACATAGTCCTTGATTCTGATCTACATTAAAAATGAGAATGCTGAGAGAAATTCCAAGATTGCCAACTAGATGCAGCCAGGAAGAACTTCTCCAACCGAGACAGACCAGAATATCAAGTAAACCAGCGTACTCCAAACAGACCATCTGAGAGAAGGCTCTGAGAATAGTTGAAGGGATGATCTAGATTCTGGGACTGAAGGGAGAGAAAGCTGGGAACCCCACGTGAGGCGGCCCAGTGTTGATGCCCTTTCCAAGCCCTGAATGGCTCTTAAAACGAAGTGTCTCTGCCCTGTGTAAGCTGTGGCCCTGGAGAGAATGGAAAGAGCAGAACTGTCATTCCCCTGGGACAAGGGAAAGGCTGATCTGCCTGCTTGGCTGATTCCAGTCTTTCCTTCAGTCCCCGCCTGACCATGTCTGCAGATAGTGAGCCCCCACCCCCGCCAATGGAGTGCCTTTGCTAATAACCTCCCACCAGAACATGTTAGCTTGAGACCCTGCAGCAGCCCTTTCGGAGCACTTCCTGCTGGTATCACCCTCACCAAATTGCTTTCCTCCCGTGGCACCCCCACTGAAACACTTCCTGCTTACTGCGCCTGTGTCCCCCACCACCAGAGGGCCTAATACCCCTGTGGCACCTCATGCCAGAGCACCCTCACCCACAGCACCATCCCACCCCCTGCTGGAGTGCCTCCTGCCCAAGATTCCCCCATTGTTCCCACCAGAGCTTCTCCAGCCAGTGGCACCCTGCTGTCTCCTATGGAGTGCTATTGCCAGTGGTCTTTGAGAACCTTGGACTCTCTAGCCCAGCTGGGGCTTGACCTCGAGGAAGAAGGGGATGAAACCACTGACCCAGAACCAGTACTCCAGGGTTAGAGAACACAGTCCAGGAGTGTGAAACTGAACCTTGCCCAGTAAAAGCATCCAGAAATATAGTCTTTCAACTATACCCATGTTGTGCCACAGCCAAATCCTCAAGGGCAATAATGACAATACAAACTAAAATCTCCATTTAAAAGACAGCAATTCCAAATAGATAAAGGATCATCACCCCCTTGAAGATGAGAAAGACCCAGTGCAAGAACTCTGGCAACACTGAAAGCCAGAGTGTCTTCTTACCTCCAAACAATCACATTAGTGCCCCAGCAATGGAGTCTAACCAGATTGAAATGGCTGAAACGTCAGACATAGAATTCAGACTCTGGATGGCAAGGAAGGTCATTGAGATACAAGAGAAGGTTGAAATCCAATACAAGGAAAATATTAAAATGATCCAGGAGTTGAAAAATGACATAATCATTTTAAGAAAGAACCAAGCTGAACTTTGGAAATACATTTACTACAGGAGTTTCAAAGTAAAATTTGAAGCATAACAACAGAATAGACCGAGATGCGGAAAGAACCTCAGAGTCTGACGACCACTCCTTGAAAGCAATACAGGCAGACAAAAATAAAGAAAAAATAATTTTAATAAATTAACAAAACTGCTGAGAAATACAGGATTATATAAAGAGCCCAAAGCTACCACTCATTGGCATTTCAGAAAGAGGAGAGAGACCAAGCAACATAAAAATATATTTGAAGATACAGTTCATGAAAAATTATCCAATCTCACTACAGAGGTTGACATGTAAATTCAAGAAATTTAGAGAGCCCGTGTGAGATACTGTGCACAATGACCATTGGCAAGACACAGAGTCATCATATTCAACAAGGTCAATCCGAGGGAAAAAAAATTAAAGGCAGCTAGAGAGAAGAGGCAGGTCAATTAAAAAGCTAAGGGAATTTGTTACCACTAGATCTACCTTATGAGAGCTTCTGAAGGGAATGCAAAACATGGAAATGGAAAGACAGTACGTGTCACCACAAAAACACACTTAAGACATACCTCACTGACACTATAGAGCAACTATACAATCAAATATACATAACAACTCTCTAACATCATGACGACAGGAACAAATCTTTACATATCAGTATTGACCCTGAATGTAAACAGGCTAAATGGTCCACTTAAAAAGCACAGACGAGCAAGCTGGATAAAGATGCAAGACCCAACTGTATCCTGTCTGTAAGAAACCCATTAATTGTATGCTCATATGTAAGAATACCCATAGGCTCAAACTAAAGGGATGGATAAATATATATCAAGCCAAAGGAAAACAAAGAAGAGCAGAGATAGCTATCCTTATATGAGATAAAAACAGTCTTTAAATTCATGATAATCAAAATGGACAAATAAATGCATCACATAATGATGAAGGGCTCAATCCAGCAAGACTTAATTGTCCTAAATATATACACGCAACATTGAAGCATCTAGATTCATAAAACAAATTATTAGACATCTACGGAGAGATTTAAACAACTGCACAATAATACTGCAGGACTTCAACAACCCACTGACAGCATTAGACAGATTATTGAGGCAGAAAACTAACAAAAATTATGGACATAAACTAGACATTTGACTAATTGGATGTAAGAGACATCTATGGAAAACTCCACCCAATGACAACAGAATATACACACTTCTCATCAACACATGACACATACTCTAAGACTGAACACACAGTCGGCCATAAAGCACACCTTAACAAATTAAAAAAAAAAAATGAAATCATACTAACCACAGTCTCAAAGCACAGTGCAATAAAAGTAGAAACAACACCAAGATCTATCAAAATCGTAAAATTACATAAGAGTTAAACAACCTGCTCCTGGATGGCTTTTGGGTAAAGAATGAAATTAAGGCAGAAATTTTTAGAAAAATCTTTGAAAGTAATGAAAACAGAGACACAATGTACCTGAATCTTTGGAACTCAGCTAAGGTAGTGCTAAGAGGAGAGTTTTCTTTTGCACTAAACACCTACATCAATAAGTTAGAAAGATCTCAATTTTGGAACCTAACATCACACCCACAGGAACTAGAGAAACAGGAACAAACCAACCCTAAAGCTAGCAGAAGAAAAGAAATAGCCAAAATCAGAGCTGGACTGAATAAAATTAAGACACAAAAAAAATTCAAAAGATCAACAAAATCAAAAGTTGGTTCTCTGAAAGAATAAATAAGATTGATAGACCACTAGCTAGACTAATAGAGAAAAAAAAGAGAGAAGATTCAAATAAACACAATTAGAAAGACAAAAGGGACATTATCACCAACCTCACAGAAATAATAATAAAATAAAAAGGCCAGGCACGGTGGCTAGTGCCTGTAATCCGAGCACTTTGGGAGGATGTGGCAGGTGGATCACGAGGTCAGGGGATCAAGACCAGCATGGCCAACATAGTGAAACCGCATCTCTACTAAAAACGCCAAAATTAGCCAGGTGTTGTGGCACACGCTTGTAGTCCCAGCTACTCGGGAGGCTGAGGTGGGAGAATCACTTGAACCCGGGAGGCAGAGGTTGCAGAGAGCGGAGACCACACCATTTCACTCCAGCCTGGGTGACAGAGTAAGACTCTGTCTCAAAAAAATAAATAAATAAATAAAACAAAATAAACAAGAAGAAAAAAAAAACCTTTCAGACTATTATGAACACCTCCATGCACACAAACTACAAAACCTAGATGAAATGGATAAATTCTTGGAAAAATAAAACCTCTCAAGATTGAACCACCAAAGGTACCCATGCAAGGTGGATCCCCTGCTGGTGCTTTTGTCTGGGCCTCTGGTAGAAAGATATGAAATAAGAAAAGGGTATTACATAATGATAAGGGAGTCAATTCCCCATGAAGATACCACAGTTCTTAACACGTATGTACCTAATAATACGGCATCAAAGTGCATGAGGCAAAATCTGATAGAACTGCAAACTGAAAAAAACCTTTATTAGAACTGAAGAACATAACATACACATTCTTTATGTTTATAACATAATACACATTCTTTTCAAGCTCACATGAAACGTTCAGAAAAGTAAACTATCGCCTGGATTCAAAAGCACATTTAAACAAATAAAACATATTTAAAACCAATTAAAAAGGATACAAATCATATAAAGTATGTTTTCAGACCACAGTATAATACAATTAGAAATCAATAATGGAAAGATGACTTTAAAACGTTCTAATATATATGGAGATGAAACAACATATTTGTAAATAAAATAATACCCAAACTCATGAAAAATAGTTAATCTGACTAGGCCTGTTGTTTATGAAAAAATAACTTACTAATAACCTTTCTACAAAAATGTCCCAAGGATCACTCTCAGAAGATTATTAGTAAGTTATGGTATTAGGTTATTACTACATGAAGCATTCTACAAATGTCATATGATCAAGTCGACTGATAATATTGTTCAGAACAACTATATCATTACTGATTTTCAGCAAGTTAGGTTTATTAATTGCTGAAAATGAGATGTTGAATTCTTCAGTTATAATGAAGGTTTTATTTTTTTTCCATTTGCAGTTCTAGGCTACACATAGTGACTTCCTTCCAAAGAAACGCAGTATGGAAAGGAGAAATTTTAAATAAATGGACAGATTTTAGTTGATAATATTGCATCCATATTGACTCATTAATTGTAATAAACATACATACTAATGTAAAATGTTAAAAATAAAGGGAGCTGAGTGAGGGCCATGGATGTAGAGACCATTTATACTATCTTTTTAAATCAATTTTATCAATTTTACATAAATATAAAAATAAACATCAAACTACCCATTCTTCTAAATTTCTTTAGTTCATTATTCAAAAAATCTTTATTGCCAGCTCAACGAGAAAAAGGATAAGGAAAGAACATTGGTTTTTTGGAGTTCATAGTAGAGGAAAATGGAGAAAATAATCAAAATACAATGAAATAAAGGATATAAAAAACTTACACAAATATGAGAACAGTAGGTTTCTACCGTGAAAATAAGGAAATGTTTCAAAGGGACAATGACTGACATATGACAGGAGCATTTAAGGATGAATGAGTTCCCCAAATAAAGAAAGTAAAGGGGGGTATTTCATGCAAGTTGAGCAGTATACGTGAAGGAACAAGCATGAAACTGATAATGATCACATTCTACCGTGTAAACAGCAAATAACTGTGTGGCATACATGGTGGATACTTGGAGGGAACATGATACTAAATCATGTAGATTATAAAAGGTAACTCTGAGGCCATATCATAAGTAACTTGCATGCAATATGAAGGGGATTTTATTTTATTATGTGAAACATCAGGAAAATTTGGCATGTTTAAAACAGTTTTTTAATAACGAGATTGATGTTCCAGAAGGATGACTCAACACAGTAGATTGTTTAAGAGAGAATGAGATCTAAAGTCTGGTTAAACTTAGATGTCAAAAGTTCTGTCATGTCACTCCTACATGAAAGCAATTTTTTTCAGTTCCAATAAAAAATCATGGCACTTTAGGTTTTATGCTCCAACAGACGTATTTTGGACTTAGACTTTGTCAAGACAATTGCAACTGCCTTAACATAAGCTATTCACAGTTTGCAGGTGGAGAGATTACATTAAATGCCAAAAAGCCAAACTCTGAAAGATAACTATATCTAAAATAGGTGAAAACATTTTTATCGTCCTAATTTTGTTAAAGTGTTGGCAGGCTTATTAAAAAACTTAATAATTTTAATATATTTTCCTAAGTACATTGGATCTGCCCTCTGTGCATAATTTTAAAACATTTCAGTTTTCTCTTAATAGATTATCATTAAGGACTTTTTAGAAATGAAATATCAAAATTGTTTCTCTCCCTAAAATAGTAATTTGTTCTTGTCAGTGAGGACTCTTTATAAATGAGTTAGACATAGACATGGGAGAAGGGGAAAGATAATTATAATATTATATTATTGAAGGCTTTTATTCTGGAAGGATTAATAAATGCAAATACTACTTAAGTACTTGCCACAAATATACATGCTGTAAAAAATTAGTGTTGCCTCTTGAATTAGTGGTATTCTGGCTAGATAAGTCTTGAACTCATTGCTCAGCCAGGCATAAAGAGTTGGATCATGTTCAACACGGAGGAGATGAATGTTTAATGACTAGATTCTGTGTCATGGTATCTTTAACTTATATAAGAGATAAACATAATTTTATATTAAGTAATTATATAAACCCAGGCTTTGGGAAGGTATGCACTAAAATGATTTTGATGATTGTCAAAGTTTCAGGATTATAAAATGACTTCATGTGTTCAAAGTTTTATTCCTAATGTGTCTACAGATTTTTAAATCAGTAATAAACAAAACCAAATGTTAACAATGTACTGATTTATGAATCTATTTTGAGAGATGTGAATATATGCACATACTTTTGTGTGTGTGTGTAGCTATGTATGGAATCAGAAGTAATTTTTCTCTTCTGGGAACTATTATTTTCATTTACATTCATTTAATCAATAATTCATTTATTTAACTGATAAATAGAACTTTAACCCATATTTTATACCAGGCATAATGTTGAAGGTTAAAAAAGATACAATGTTACTTTATTCTGCCATGACTTTTAAATAATTAAAGAAGATGACAAAGTCTGATGTTTAATTACTCATTGTATGAGATATAAGAATGTGCCACTGAAATATATTTAATAATTTATTAATAAACTTGGTACTATTATTCAAGGGAGTTATCACAAAAGGACATATTTCTTTAGATTGAAAGTATCATACTGCAAATGATTGGCTTGTGTAAGGTAGAAGACAGAAATATTGGAAGAAAATGATTCTGGGAGCTGAGAAGCCACAGTTTTGGAGGAATTGTTTATGTATATGTTGAAATCAATAACCAAAACATGGGTCATTTTGTTAAGAATGACAGTGATCCAGAAGACAGAACTGTCCTAATAGTTGGTACAAATCAGCAGCAATGCAAGGCAATGGACAAGAAACTAATATCAGATTGAAGGTGAAGGGAGTGGGGGCTGGGAGCAAGGAAAGAAGCAGTGGTTTATAAACAGCTGGCATAAGAAGACAACTTTCAGGGAGAGAGATGATAGGGATGACAGGATGAGAGAAACTAAAAACAGCTGTCACTGTAGAGACTGGCAGGGCAATTATGGTCCTCAGGGAAAAGCCATCTTTCTCTTAGAACAAAAACTAAAGAATATTCCTAAAATGGATTGAAGTTAGAGGCCTTTTTTTCCTCATAATTAAGTAAAAAGAATTTTGAGGAAAGGTCTTGTGTCTTGGAAGAGGTAAGAAAAGCGAAGGGAATAAAGATGTACAGTACTTTATAGGGACTAGAATGTGGAAGTCTCAGGTGAGCTGGGTGTCTGCATGTTGCGTTGGTGGCTCACTGAACAAGGTCAGATTAGAACTGTGGACTTCAAGGATGATGGTGGTGGTGAGGCTGAGAGTGATGGGGTAGGGAGCAGTGGGTTTCTCAGTTTCAATCTTTATCTCTGATGAATATAAACCATGAGTGCTAACTACTCTTCTCAACCAATCTTCCAAGAATAGTATCTCTCATTCTCAGAAGGTAAATTTTCATATTGGTGCAAGGAATGAGGTATATCAAGTGTGCCAAGTTCTTACAATTTTATCAAACATGGTGCCAGCTTCCTTGTTAATGTTTTTAAAGAACAAAGGAAGTGCTATCTATTGAAACACACACGCGCGCGCACACACACATGACTGAAAGTCTCATAGAAAATAATATCACATAATTATCTAAACTAAACTTTCTAATATTAAAAATGTGGAATTGAAATGAAGTGACATAACCAATTTTAAAAAATAACTAATTTTTCAAGAACTTACAATTCAATAGAAGAATGTATTTCTTCACTGGATTGTACCCAATTTTTGCATTCTGTGTGAAGCACCTGATATAATTATGTGGCTAGACGTTAGGTGCCTAGGTCTATAATTAAAAAGATACATTTTACATTTAAAAATCAAGTAACAAGCTATAAATTTCATGCTACTATTACTTCTAGTATAATTGCCAGACAATTTTCAGGCCCTAAATAACCCTACAATTACTTAATGTTTTTTATGGTCAATAGTCTACATGGCAACAATTATATTATTACAGAATAATTACATGAATCACTTTATTTGTAATTGCCATAACGACATTATTTCACTATCTTATTCAAAGCACAAAGATTCAATACAATGTTGGTGATGCTGAGGATTTGATCCATTATTAGGGAATTAAATGATATTAAACCTTCACCTTTTATTATATATTTGAGGAAACACATATATGAGTCTCTGTGAGTCATTTGTTAAATATTGTTCTTTTAATGCCTTGAAACACACTTGGTAAAACAGAAAAACAGGGAAATTTCTTAATCCATTGTATTATAATTTTCTTGTGTGTGCCTCTTTGCAAAAAGACTGTATCAAATCATAAAATGGTATGAATATGGTTTTAAGAACACAATAATTAGAGACTTTGTGTTTCAATGAATAGGCTTCAAACAGCTAAACAGAACTGCATTTAAAAGAATCATTCAATAAACTATTTTCACTGGAACCCAAGGATGCTTGATTAAAGCTGAAAATTACAATTTGGTATTAAATTCTACTAGAACCATTAGTTGAATTAATTTTCATAATTTTTTAGAAATTGATTGCCTCAATCAAGTTTGATGTATAATCAAATGACTAAGATGCAACTAGAAATGCTACCATTTTTACCTTTCCTGAGCAGCCAGATTCCAGGCATCTTAATTCTTTTTACCCAAAATACATTCATAGCAAAAAACACTGAAGAAATCATTCTGCTCAAACTTTCTGTTGACCAGATAGTTTGGATATCCCTATGCATATAACTATGTGGTTAATGAGGAAATCCAGTGTGACTTATTTTTGTGGGTTTTTTTTTTGGTTGGTTTCTGTTTTTTAATTTAAAAAAAAAAGCTACAACTTCATAAATTGTTAGAAACACTATCACTTACTCTTTTGGGACCGCAGTTACTCATTGGAGACTCCAAAGAGTCCAGATCTACAAATGATACAATTGCTCATTGCCTAATAGCATTTACAATTATTTTGCTGTTGTTCTCCAGAGCCCAGATCACTTTCACTCTGTATACATTTTTGTATGCTGTGGTCAGTTTTATTTCCTTCCATTTCTAATTAACCTCTTTCTCTTCTCTCTGCTCTTGTGCAGTTGGAGTGTAAGTTTTTGCTTGAACGCTTATGACAAACTAATTCTGATATTTGATTTTTCTCAGAAGCTGCTAGTCGATTTTGGATTCTCCAAAAGCTATACAGGTATCTGAAGCTGGACTCCTGTGGACATATGGCTTTGTGAAAACAGAGTGGATTTTATCAGATTTCCAGAGAATGTGCTGATTTTGAGTATAGCCTTTCAGGCTTTCTTTTCACCCTGTTTGGCTTTACTGGATATTCCTGGGTCTGCATTGAGTCAGCTGCTGCCACCAGCTCTGTTCGATCTATGGTAGCTGTGCATCCTGTTCCTAGAATTCCAGTGCTGACTCATCACTTTTAAATTCTGTTATTTCCAGGATAAGCATAGCATTTTTAAAACATTATATTGTAGACCCTATCTTAATTGAGGGCTGTGGAAATTCCTCTTCTGTGAGAGAAAGGGCTTCTGTGGCTATGTCTTGCAATAAAAATGGGAATGCAGAGTCTATATGTTGGCAGAAAGCAGAGGTTTATTCTTCATAGAACATGCCTTTGAAGCAAGTCAAGTTCTTAGTAGATTACGTTTTTTTTTCCTGAGATTTGGAGAAATTTTTATTTTATGACCTTATATCAGTCAGGGTTCTTCAGAGAAAAGAGAGCCAATAATACACTAGTACGCAATATGTGTCCCTATCTACCTCTATGTATCTATCATCTACCTATGTATCTATCATCTATCTATTTATGTATCTATCATCTATCGGTCTATTTATCTGTCATCTATCTTTCTATGTATCTACCATCTATCTTTCTATGTATCTACTATCTATCTATCTACCATTTATCTATCTATCTAGTCTATCTATCTGTATCTGAGAGAAATATATTGATTAATGTTAAGGAATTGTCCTTTCTGATTATGGATGCTGGCAAGTTCTGCAGAATGGTCCGGCAGGCTGGAGACCGAGAGATGAGCTGATGTTATAGTTCAAGTCCAAAGTCTCTCAGACTGGAGACGCAGGAGAGGGCCAATATTGTAGTTCAAGCCCAGGAGCTGTTTGCTGCAGAATTCATGCACATTATGGAGGGCAATCTGCTTTACTCATAGTCCCCTGATTTAAATGTTAATCTCATCCCAAAACACCCTCAAACATTCAGATTCATGTTTGACCACATATCTGGGCACCATGGCCCACATAAATGGACACATAAAATTAATCGCCACAGATATTTAAATTAAACAAATATACACATACATTGTAGTAGAGATTAAAATTTTGTATTGATTTTTGATGTGGAACATAAACTTTCAAATAAATTTTATCCTTGTTGTAAACCACCATAATCTATGTCTTTAGGCCCCTAGAAATAGCATTTATTTTTTTCAGTATATAAATGGAAGATTTGGAAAATGACAGAGATAACAAGAATACCCTAAGTGTCAGGATACTTCACTGTATCTTTTTTTTTTTATACTTTAAGTTTTAGGGTACATGTGCACAACGTGCAAGTTAGTTACATATGTATACATGTGCCATGTTGGTGTGCTGCACCGAGTAACTCGTCATTTAACATTAGGTATATCTCCAAAGGCTATCCCTCCCCCCTTCCCCCACCCCACAACAACATGCAGTGTTTACATTTAGAATGCCATACTCCTATCTGATCCTCATGTCCTTCACCTGTAAAATACAGCATAGTTGCAAAATATTCCATATATTGTTACATATATGTACATAAATATTACATATATATTAATATAGAATAGCTGTGAAATATTACATGTAAAATATTTAATATTAATATTACCTGTAAAATGTAGCATAGCATAATTTCTCAACACATTTCCAGCTCTAACAGCCTCCGACTGTACTTATTTTACAGTGGCAACAAGAAACAGACAGGCTCACCAGAAAAAAAGAATCAGCCTTGTGACATCTACAAGGCTACAGACAATTTCATGACTAGATAACTGTGATGTTTAACTTTCTGTGTTAAATTGACTGGGCCAAAATACTCATATAGTTGTTCAAACACTATTGTTAATGTTTTTGTAAGGGTGCTTTTGAATGAGATTCATATTTCAATTGGTGGACTTTGAGTAAAGCAGATTACCCTCCATGGTATAGATTGGCCTTATCCAATCAGGTGAAGGTCTGAATGGAACAAACGACTGACCTCCCCCAGCAAGAAATAATTCAGCTAGCTCTCTGACTTCATGGATAACATTGGACCTGACTGAATCTCCAGCATGCCCGCCTCTCCCAAAGGCTTACATATGAAAATAAACCTTTCATATAGATATAGTCCATAAAATATATATGAAAAATATATATGAAAGGTTTATATTTCATGAAATATATCTATATCTATATGAAAGGTTTTTGTTTTTTTTTTTTTTTGAGACGGAGTATTGCTCTGTTGCTAAGACTGGAGAGCAATGGCGCCATCTAGGCTCACTGCAAACTCCGCATGCAAGCAGTTCTCCTGCCTTAGTCTCCCACGTAGCTAGGATTACAGACGCCCGCCACCACGCTCGGCTAATTTTTGTATTTGTAGTACAGACGGGATTTCTCCATGTTGGCAAGGGTGGTCTCCAACTCCTGACCTCAGGTGATCCACCTGCCTCAGCCTCCCCAAGTGCTGGGATTACAGGCATGAGCCACCATGCCAGCCGAAAGGTTTAAAGAGCTTCTGCACAGCAAAAGAAACTACCATCAGAGTGAACAGGCAATCTACAAAATGGGAGAAAATTTTCACAACCTATTCAACTGAGAAAGGGCTAATATCCAGAATCTATAATGAACTCAAACAAATTTACAAGAAAAAAACAACCCCATCAAAAAGTGGGCGAAGGATATGAGCAGACACTTCTCAAAAGAAGACATTTATGCAGCCAAAAGACACATGAAAAAACGCTCATCATCACTGGCCATCAGAGAAATGCAAATCAAAACCACAATGAGATACCATCTCACACCAGTTAGAATGGCAATCATTAAAAAGTCAGGAAACAACAGGTGCTGGAGAGGATGTGGAGAAATAGGAACACTTTTACACTGTTGGTGGGACTGTAAACTAGTTCAACCATTGTGGAAGTCAGTGTGGCGATTCCTCAGGGATCTAGAACTAGAAATACCATTTGACCCAGCCATCCCATTATTGGGTATATACCCAAAGGACTATAAATCATGCTGCTATAAAGACACATGCACACATATGTTTATTGTGGCACTATTCACAATAGCAAAGACTTGGAACCAACCCAAATGTCCAACAACGATAGACTGGATAAAGAAAATGTGGCACATATACACCATGGAATACTATGCAGCCATAAAAAATGAAGAGTTCATATCCTTTGTAGGGACATGGATGAAACTGGAAACCATCATTCTCAGCAAACTATCACAAGGACAAAAAACCAAACACCGCATGTTCTCACTCATAGGTGGGAATTGAACAATGAGAACACATGGACACAGGAAGGGGAACATCACACTCCAGGGACTGTTGTGGGGTGGGGGGAGGTGGGAGGGATAGCATTAGGAGATATACCTAATGCTAAATGACGAGTTAATGGGTGCAGCACACCAACATGACACATGTATACATATGTAACAAACCTGCACATCGTGCACATGTACCCTAAAACTTAAAGTATAATAATAATAAAATAAAAAAAGAAATTTGTTTATGACATTGTGGAGGCTTGCTAAGTCCAAAAATTATACATATATATATGAACTATATACATATATATATTTTATGAACTATATATGAAATATGTGAAAGGTTTATATTTTATAAAATATATATATACACACATACACTTTTTTGGTGTGGTAAGTCCAAAAATATATACATATATATAATAAAAATATATATGTATGTATATGATTTTTATATTACATAGATATATGTATATAAGACACATCTTATTGGATTTGCTTCTCTAGAGAACCTTGACTAATACGATAATACAGTCTCAAAATTTAGTCAAAGTTGAGACCATGTGAAAGCTGTTCACTAGGCTGGGCTACATAAAAGATAATAATGTCATGTGGAAACATGAGGTGACTTGGAAGAAATGCTGATGCCCCACGTCTAGTGAGGCCAAATGTCAATAAGGACATGAGTCTTTGGCTAAGTTTGCCCCACTCAAGTGCTGGGTCCTTTGCCTACAGATCCAGCCATACCTTAATCACTCCTAACTCTGACCAAGTCTAGACACTGAAGAGTTTGCCTAATCTGAATCTAACCATATGGAAACATCAAATCCACCCAAGGGACAGTCCATAAAATAATTGGTGTACATTCTTTAAAGTAATCAAGTTCCAGAAAAGCAAGAACAAACTGGAAAAAAGTGCCCAAAGAAACATAACAAAAATAAATATTAGGTTGGTACAAAAGTAATTGCAGTTTTTGCCATTGAAAGTAATGGCATTTACAGATGGCAACAGTAACATTGCTAAACATTGAAAGTAATGCCATTACTCTCAATGGCAAAACCACAATTACTTTTGCACCAACCTAATAAAATGAATATATAGTTGGAAGTTGGAAGTGAGCATATACAGTATGTGGTTACAGATCAATAAATAACACAGTTCCTTCCCTGTGGCACTCAACATTTGGTAAATTAGAGAAACATGTCAATAGGAAAGCACAAATTAAAATGAAAAGTGTGATAATGAAGATATGTAAAATATGCCAGGACAGCTGAAAGTAGGAACAAAAAGTCTGCCTTTTGAAAGAATGTAAAAGCTGGAGACATTTGAACTGGGTATTGAAAGAAAGTTAGACTGTGAATCATAAAGCCCTGGCTTTAAATTTTGCCACTGCACTTACTACTTGTCACCTTAGAAAAGTCATCATTTTATCTCACTAAAGCTAATCTAATCACCTGTAACACAAGGTTGAAAATCTATTAGAATTATTTTGAATATATTCTGAAATCTAGCATATGAAAGTTTTCAACAATGTAGTCACCAAATAAATCATATCTTAATCTGAGGTACTTTTGAAAACAACATGAAGAAGCTTTTACAAAGTGTGAGGCTTGGGAAGGATACGGGAAAAGCCAAAAGCATCACACAGCTCTTCCTAATGTAGTACAAATGGGAATATCTCTGTTGCTATCTGTAAATACCTATAGTTTTGGTCATGGGCCACATCCTTAGACATTATATGTTTGAATCGTAAAATATACCACAGGTGATTCTGATGTACAGTTGTAATAAGAGCTACCCTTTTTGAAAACTTATTTTATCCTAGAGGCTTTGCATTTATTATTAATTCTTACATCCATCCTGTAAGATAGGAATGCTTATCTTTCTTTAAAACATGAGTAATAGATACGTGGTCTCTGACAGGTTAAGTACTTGCCCTCAGTCAGACAGATATTGAGAAGCTGGAGTTTCATTCAAGGTCTGTGTAACCACAAACGCTATGCCAATTTTAATTCCACCTATCCTTCTCTAGTGATTAAATTTACCACATAATTCACAGAGAGGATTATAAAGTTAACCAAAAGGAGAAGCAGAAAACAAATACACTTCAGTGAGTACAGAATATTATTAAAGATCTCATTCTGTGCTTTCAGATGAGCTATTTATTCCCACAGATGTTTCATCTTTACAAATTATATCAAAGAGGCTGAAGATAATATATGCTAATTTCTACAGTCCTTTGACTCACAATTTCTGAGGGTTAGCAGAATTCAGAATATTTATTTTTTACTATATGATTTAAGAAATTGTATTCATAATAAGATCTTGATGTTGTAAAAAGAAAGTCATACCTTATCATATGTTTTCAAAATTGTTTGCTTCTGCCAAAGTTTAATAAATTTTCATGACTCAATACTTTATACTTTTATTTTTTCGTTAAAGATGATAATACTAGTATTGTGAAAAATGTTTATATGAAATATGGGGAGATTTCTTTTCTAATTGTTCCCCATCATTGATATGCAATTGAATTTTCAAGTAGAATTTAAGAAATATTTAGTTTCTTTAAACAAATATTTTTTATATTCTACCATAAACTATTATTTTTACATTTTAAGAAATAATCAATTTTCTAAATTACTATGGTGTCCCCCCATTCCTTGTCACAACCAAAAAACATCCACATTAAAGTACAAACACCTACTAGTGTGCCATTACTACACCCAGTGGAGGACAATCACCTTAGAGGTGAACTGGTAAGGGGGTCAGTTACACTCCTACTTCAAGGGAGCCTGCGGTCATTCTCATATCCTCATTCCTCATACCTTGAAAATGCAAGTATTTTAGGTCCAAAGATGAAAATTCATCCTCAGTGCAGCCAAGCTAGCATCCTCTCACCTCCTTGCCTTCAGTTAATATTTTTAGGCTGGGGGATTTATTTTCCTTTCTTGAAAACTTAGTCATGCAGTGAAGAGAATGTTTTGTTGTTTATTCATCTTTTTAAATGTATTGCTCTGGAAGTGCCTACAGATGATCTAGTCTGTCTCCATGTTAAAATTAAGTACCCCTCTCAAAAGTAATCTTTTCTATACCTGTGTACTTCCTCCCAGGGCTACACTCCGTGTTCCCCAAAGGACTGTAATGTCCAGCCAAGCAGTGTCTACTCCATAGACACTCATTTAATCCCATACTTTGTATGATGTTTCGGAGAGGATGGGTCTAAAACCTGTTTGCATAGAAAGAATGTATCACAGTGAAAGAGTTTAAACTGAATGATAAACAAGCTGATCTTCTCTAATTCAGTTTTTGCTGATGTCTTGGGGTAGTTGTTAACTATATCACCTTTTCATTTTCAAATATATTTAAGTTTGGGTGATAAATTCTACAACCATCCTACCAAAAGAGGGCATTTTTTATTATAATTGCTTTTGTCGAATTCACTAACATACTTTATGGAAAAAATATTTATAAGGAGCTTGTTTTCACTTCTCTAAATAAATAGCTATTCTATAATCTCAGCGTTTGCTTATGCAATGCTTATTTCACTAGAATGAAAGACTGACAATTCAGTGTGTGAATAATGTAATTGATAATTATGCAAGAAATTATTATGGCAAAATATAACCAATTATACTTTATACTTTGTTATAAAGCAGCATAGTTTTAAAAATACACTTGGGCACATTTTCAACCAAATTACACATTGGTCTGTTTTCATAAACGGATTATTTACAGATCTCTGTCCTTGGCTGCAAATTACTATAAGGAGCAGAGATAAGTCTGCACTCTGCAGAAGTCAAAGCTCAGCACAGAACTCAAAGCTCAGCTAGAGTAGACTCTAGGGGGCAAATGATGAGATGATGCAACTAAAAAAAATCCCCTATAGTAAGACAGAGCTAGGTCATGATCAGATCTTTTGCAACTCTGGCGCTCATAATTCTAGAAATGAGATATATCAAGGTCTATAAAGAAAAGACATGTTTTTCCCTAGCATTACATAGAAAATAATTCATCCAATACATCATATTGACATAGGACATCACAGGTCAGAAGTGTGTCTCATGAAGGGAAATTGGGGAATAAATGTGTTCTATGCTCAGATGACCTTATTTGTTGATGACTTTATCTTATTCTTCAGTCAACACAGTATTATGATACACTGACTTTGGAATACAAACATTTCATTAGCCATTTTAAGAGCAATGATATGCTGGAGACCAATACTGTGCTGAATAAGAACCTGCATCCTTCAAGTATATGGAAATGATCTCATATCTTCATTCCTTTATCAAGAATCACTGACTTTCTGCCACCTTCAGGTAAAGTGACATCTTTAGGGGTACTGGCTACTTGATATAAATCTAACTTAGACTTCTTATGAATCTTATACCAGAACCCCTTAGAGATAGAAGTATCATTATTATTTTATGAATGAATGAATTTAGCCTGAGGACAGGGGTGGTGGCTCACACATGTAATCCCAGCATTTTAGGAAGCCAAAGTGGGCAGATAGTTTCAGCCAAGGAGTTTGAGACCAGCCTGGGCAACATAACGAAATTCTGTCTCTGCAAAAAAAAAAAAAAGAAAAGAAAAAAAAGAAAAAAAGAAAATACAAAAATTAGCCATGTGTGCCTGTAGTCCCAGCTACTCAGGAGGCTGAGCTGGGAGCACAGGAGGTGGAGGTTGCAGTGAGCCACAATCATGCCACTGCACTCCAGCCTGGGCAACAGAGTGAGACTACATCTAAAAATAAAATAAAATAAAATAATGAAGAAAAAGAAATAAATAAGGAAAGAAAGAAAGGAAAGAAAAAGAAGGAAAGGAGGAAAGAAAGGAAGGGAGGGAGGGAGGGAGGAAGGGAGGGAGGGAGGGAGGGAAGGGAACCTGAGAGGTGCAAAATACTTTTTCTGTTTATATACCCACTGAGGCAAAGCCAGTTTTCAAACCTATATTAATAAAAATCCTTTATTCATTAATTTATACCCTTTTGAATATTTTTGGGCAAGGAGGAAAAGTGATTTGTAATCCCTCAAGAAAGTTATAAACAAAGTACCTCTGAGTGTGAATGTTCAGATCTGTGTTGCAGTCTAGTCATCACCTGCAAGGATTGGGTCTGGAGTAGAAGAATGATAGCTTCCAATCTAGTTGCATGAGAATTGTAACAAGTGGGACTTTTGGAACTACTAAAGGATTATAAAAAAAAAAAAAGTGTAATTATTTGATACCTGCAACATATATGTGGTGATTTTTGTACTGAATTGATCTATTATTTTATGGCTGAGGAAGCCGAGGTACAGTGGTAATTCATTTCTTCAGAGGAAAATGTTAGTTGTTGTGTAAATTGAAATTTCAATGCCCATCTGACTGCCACAGAAGTCCTTGGATTTGTCACTGTTTATAAATGCAAAAAATGTATTCTGAGCACTTATTCTGTATCTTGCTCTAAAAATGCAGCAATTAATGGATAAGAACCCTGGCCCGAATATGGCTCCATTCCTTTAGGCAGAATTTGAAATATAAATAAATAAATACAATTGGCAAGAGATTGTAAATTTAAGGGCCGGGGTGGGGACAAACTCTGAGCAGAGACTGCAGAGAGTGCAGAGGCTTGCAGACTAGAGCATACCTGACATGTTTGAAAAATAGCAGGGAGGCTAGGGCTGTAGTGAGTGAGAGGTCAGAGAGGAAGCACCTGCCAATTCATGTAGAGACCCGCAGTCCGTTATGATGGCTTTGTGGTCTGGTCAAAAATGGGAGACCATTGGAAGGTTTGAGTTGACAGTGACAAGATCTGACTTATATCTTGAAAGGAATACAGTGGAAGTTGTGTTGAGAAAAGGCTAAAGTGAAGAAAAAGCAGATAGATAAGAACAGTACATTTTATTCCAGAAATCCTATTGAGAAAGGACAGTGACCTGGACCAAAGTGATAGATCACAGTGTGTGTCCACCATAAGAGTGCACCTCTCAGATCTCTTGACAGCCAGGAGTATTCTCAAATCCATCAGTGAGTCTCAGCTGAGGTCATGTGTCCCATAAACTGCCTAGCCAATGACTGAACGTGGTAGGGATACAAAGGCAGGCTCATCTCTGGAAGTTGAAGCAATTTTCTGATGAGTGACTGAACTTTGACTTGAGGACTCTCCAATGGCCTTGCCAAACAAATCTTAGCCTTGCTCTGCAGTCAGAGTTACTTACACTCATGTTCATTAGGCAGTTGAAAATAAAGTCTGGAGTTTCAGGAAGGAATCCAGGTTGGAGACATAAATAGAGGATTTATCATGTAGAGGTGGTATTTAATGACATGATGCTGGATGAGATCACCACGAATTTGACTTATTAAGTGTGGAATAAAAAGAGATATGAGTTCCCAAAACTATGTACTAGAGCACTCCAAAAATTTATTAATCAAAAAGAACTAGCAAAGGAAATTAAAAGGAGTGACAATGAGACAGGAGAAAATCCAGAGAATACAGGGTACTGGGAAGCTATGAATTTATTTCCCAATTCAACATGCTGTATTGTAGAAATATACAAATTTAGAAGATACTCCAAAACAATTTTTGGCTTTGAAAACTATGAATCTCTAACTGTATGTATCTAAATAATCTTCAATATTTAACTTTGCCTACAGACAAAGCGTTTTTCCTCTCACTAAGCAAAGATTGAAATCAAAGCAGTGGTTTTACGTGAGTGACTTAATCTCTCTGAGGTTTAGTCTCCTCATCTATATGACAGTGATAAACAATCACTACTGATTTTGGAGAGTTAGAAGAAAAAGTCAGCTCATGACTACACAGTACTTAGCTCAAAGGCAATTGTCCCAAAAGCAACGCTGAACGGATACCATTAATCCTGTTTTTAGTATTCAAGTTGAGTAATTCAACAGGATAATAACATAAAAGGTGGGAGAGTTAGATTGAACCCAATGTCAATGGCCCATTTATTGATGAACTTACCACAAACACACACACACATACACACATGAAAGGACCTATTCTATGCCATGCAATAACATTTGGGAAATGTTCTGTGTGCTGAATTTAGACAGTAGCTGACTTCCAGTATAGTTCCAGGAAGTCTGTAGCCTGACACTTCTCATATAAATAGGCACTCATCAGTTATACTTATTTCGAACTTGAATGTAGGAGCCACTGTTCTAACTCTGAAATTGTTCAAATAAGACACATTAAGTCATTATTTCAATTATAGACCTTTGAGTGTTGAATTCTTTTATTTGCTGCCAAAAGCATCCTAAGTAATGCTTCTTTGCTTCTTCCTGAGAAAGGCAAAACTTTCTCAGGGATGACAAATGAATCTTTACTGATTCAACAATAGTTAATAGTTGCACTTTCTAGGTGGCTTATATACTTGGCTGAATAGATTCCCTGCCCAATAGCTAGGAAGATGAAATGACTTTCCTTGAGGCCGAAAAATGATATCAAAGACATTATCACCTACTATGACATTTTTTGTGGCCTTCATTTTTCTCAGCAGCAAATGGTGAAAAATCTTTTCTGAAGGAGATAATCATGGTAAAAATGGATTGCAATTCCAGTGTTTAAAATGTCCAATGATTTGTACAAAAAAGTTGCAGCAAATTGATCCCTCTCCTCTGTAGTTTCAGGAGGCTTAAGTTTCAAATAGCTCTGTTATGATGGGCTTAATACATATTTGATTCAGGGATCCTATGAGAAAAAAACACACTTTAAGTCAAATGTTTATATTAAGCCCCCAAAGAGTTCAACGTGCCTAAAAATATATTTTGCATAGTGATACATTTTAAGATTACTGGCTTTTAGTCTAGTTTTTCCCACTTCATAGCAAGTAGTTATCCTTTTGATCCTCAGTACTTGCTTATATAATATGAGGACTTTTCTAATTCACCTGAGAGTTCTTCATGCCTTTCCAACAGAGTTGCATCATTTGACATTTTTCTGCTTTAATATACTGTAGCTATTTTTTAAATAACTACATCTTGCCAAATAATGTTTTCTATGTTAATACTTTTTAGAAATCTCCAAAAAATTTTAACATATGATTAAGAAGTTTTAATGGCAGCAAAATATAATTTGAAAAAGTCATTTTACATGCTTACAAAAATTTTTATGTAGCACAAAAATTCAGTTGGTATGTGATGGAGTATTGGTCCTTACAAATTTTTTTTTTCTTAAGAGATACTCTTCTTTATATTTCTTCTTTTCCTCTCTCCTGTTTTGTGCTTTGACACTTAGCTGCTATCAGTTATTAATATTTATTGTTATAATTAACATGCATCAGTATGTTTTCAGCTGTTTCTCATTTCTATGAAATGAAAAAACAAGTAATGTGGCTAATTAAAAGCACATAAAATTGTGTTTTTATAAAACAGGCATTTCTTAAAAAGATAACAAAGTGCAGCAGAAGCTGTGTAGATGGCTCTTTGGCATGCTGCCTGCTGCTTGGCCTTATGGTCAGGTGTATGATCTTAGGGTTAGTTTCTGGAGCTTTCTCTTACAAATCATTACGAGTTTGTGTTTGGGGGCTCAGCAAATATTTCTTGGAACAAGCTAGCAATAATGTTTCTCAACCTGTGCTATTTTTATTATTATCATTTTAAAAAATACATTAAGTTTGTCATTTAAAATATTTGTAAGTATACAATGCAGTAGTGTTAAGTTACATACACCTTGATGTGCAACAGATCTCTAGAACTTTTTCATCTTGCAAAATTGAAATTCCATACCCATTGAACAGCAACTCTCTATTTTCCCCATCCCCTGCCAACCACCATTCTAATCTGAGTTGGACTACTTCAAATACCTCATATAATTGGAATCATGCAGTATGATGACAGGCTTATTTTACTTAACATTTTTTATGACTGCCTTATTTTACTTAACATTATGTCCTTAATGTTCATTCACATTGTGGTCTATAACAGGATTTTTTTCTTTATTTAAGGCTGAATAATATTCCACTATATGGGTTCACCACATTTCTTTATCCATCTGTCACAGACATTCAGGTTCCACATCTTTGCTATTGTGGATAATGCTACAACAAACATTAGTACGCCAACATTTCTTAAAGATACTGTTTTCAATTCTATTGTATATATACCCAGAAATGGGATTGTTCGATCATATAGTAATTCTATTTTTACTTTTTTAAGGAACCTCCATAATGTTTTCCATACCTGTGTACCATTTTACATGCACACCAATGGTACACAAGGGCTTCAATTTCTTGACATCCTTGTCAACACTTGTTATTATTATTATTTTTAATAGTAGCCACCCTAATGGGTGTGAGGTGTATATATTTAAGATGTTAATTCTTTAAAAGTCTGGTAAAATTTGCCAGCAAAGCCACCTGGTACTGGGTTCTCCTTTGCTAGTAATTTTTTGATTAGCGATTCAATAAGCTTACTAGTTATAGGTCTACTCATATTTTCTTATTTCTTAAACATTCAGTCTTAGTATGTTGTATGTTCCTAGGAACTTATCTATTTCTTTTTGTTCTCCAATTTCTTGATGTATAATTGCTCATAGAAGTTGCTTATAATGCTTTTCATTTATATGACATCGGGTGTGACATTTCCTCTTTCTTTTGTGTTTTTGTTCTTTTTTCTCTGTTCTTTTTCCTTTTTCAGTGTAGATTTTAAAGGTTAACCAATTTTGTTGATCTTTAAAATTTAACTCTTAATTTTGTTGTTTTTTTGCATTGATTTTCTATTCCTCATTTTACTTCATTTTAGTTTTAATCCTTACAATTATTTTCATCTGCTATTTTTGGTTTTAGTTTGTTTTACTTTTCCGGTTTCTTCATGTGCATAGATAGTTGACTTGAAATCTTTCTGCTTTTTTAGTGTAAGCATTACAGCTATAAACTTTCCTCTCACTATGGTTTTTGCTGCAGCCCATATGTTTTAGGATTTCCCTTTGTCTCAAAATATTTTCTAATTTTCATTATGACTTTATGTTTGACCCATATTTTTTCAAAAATGTGCTGTGGCTAAGCATTGTGGCTACTGCCTGTAATCCCAACACTTCTGGAGGCCAAGGTGGAAGGATCACTTTAGGCCAAGAGTTCAAGACCAGCCTGCACAACAATGTGAGACCGTGAAGATTTCTCAAACCTTTCCTGGGTATGCATCTTCTCTGGGCTCACATGTGCAATTTCCCAGTTAGAGAAATTTGCCACTGTGTTTTTAAGAAGCTAATAATCGATTCCTCCCTGTGGTGCCTGTCTGGGGTACTGCAGGTTCTCTGTTGCTGTAACAAACTAACAAACTACCAAGCTCCCCTTTGTTCTAAGCAGCCCGAAGTATGCTGATTCTCCATCAATACTCTGAGTCATATAAGACAGAAACCAATTTCTCTGGCAGCCCTTCACAAATTGAGAATATTGGATGTACATTTCACTTTTCTCTTTCCCTTTCAAACAAGAAATCACAAGTTGGACATTTTCTCCCAATTACACTGAGCTGTGCCAGCTTTAGGGAAAGGTCATCATAGGTAAAAAGCAACGCCTTTCTTTAAGCTATTCCATTTTCTTTGTACTCATCTGGTATACTTTGACTTCTTGTCTAATTTTTGCAGTTCTCATTAAAGGATTTTTGGATCATATATTATTTTTAGGTCAGTGTCTCTGTAAAAAATGATGTCTGGAGCTTCTTATTTCACCATCTTGCAGACATCATTCTGTCCTCAAGCAATATTCTCATCATTAGAAACCCAACGCAGATAAGTCTATCCAAACGAAAAGTTAGCATAATTTCATTCTAAATTTTAATTTGTTCAGTTAATACTAATATTATCTGTTTGGGGATTCAAAGAAACAAGTAAATGGTACTTTTTGTTTCTACTTAAATTCAGAATTATTTGCAAGATATACAGTGCAGTCAAGCATATTGGAATATAACTTTAGATATAATAGAAAAGTAAGCTTTTCAGTAATTCATTCTTAAAATGACTTGCTCACCCAGGTCGAGCTGGACAACAGAAGTTTTCTCAAAGGAGAAAAGTACTACGCAATTTATTGTGTAAACTAGAAAACATTTAAGAATGTAGAGAAATCAAAAAATATTTTAAAACTGTACATGTTATTGATTTAATTATACTAGTGGATCTGCATAATAATTCCATTTAAAAGCCACTCTAAGAAGTAAAATATCATATAGAAAGATAAAGATATAGAAACAAGTATTACCTTAAAAGAAAAAGTTTAAAATATCATAGTGAATATGTAAACATAAAAAAATCAAAATGAGCTGGGCACAGTGGTTCATGCCTATAATCCCCAGGACTTTGGGAGGCCAAGGTGGGTGGATCACCTGAGGTCAGCAATTTGAGACCAGCCTGGCCAACATGGTGAAAACTTGTCAATACTAAAAATACAAAAATTAGCTGGGCATGGTGGTGGGCGCCTGTAATCCCAGATACTTGGGAGGCTGAGGCAGGAGAATCACTTGAACCCGGGAGGCAAAGGTTGCAGCGAGCCGAGATCTCGCCATAGCACTCCAGCCTGGGTGACAAGAGCAAAACTCTGTCTCAAAAAAATAAAAAATAAAAAATGAAATAATGCAATATATATTCATATACTTATAATCAATTTCTTATCTATATTTGTTTCTAATACCAAGTCATTGTTGCACTATTTTCTGAAAAACATGTTTTATCATGTTATTAATTTTAATGATTTTAAAAATGAACCAGAAATCTTCAGCAAGGTTTAATTTATGGTGACAGATTACTGAATTTTGTGCTATCTTCTACTGACTGCCTTATGTAGACCTCGATTAAAAAAATAATTTTATCTCTGCACTTGCTGAGATGCCTGAAAAAATGAGGGCAAATTTTGATGAATGATGAGTACTTCCATTTCTACTTTTATTCATATAGGCATTTTATTAATAATAGTTTTATAAAGTATTTGTTTTCATTCTAAGACATTTTGCAAGAAAACCCTTATGAAATACGCTTTACTTGTGTATTATTCTATTTATAATCCATAACTCAATTTAAATGTTATAACATTGCAGGCCTTCCTAAATTATATCTAATTCTTATGCATAATATATATTTATCCAATTAAAATTAGAAGCTCATTCTAAGATCTTTTCTCCATGTTGTAATATTCAAAACCTCAAATATAGAAGTTCAAAATTAAATCTCATGCATTGACTGAGCTCTTATCTTTTAATTAGTGCTATAAATTTCCCTCTTAGATCCACTTTTGCTGAATCCCATAGGTTTTGGTATGCTGTGTTTCCATTTTTAATTGTCTCAAGAACTTTCAAAATTTACCATTTAGTTTCTTCATTGAATCATTTGTTATTCAAGAACACATTGCTTAATTTCCATGTATTTATGAATTTTCTGAAGTTCCTACTGTTAGTGATATTAGTTTTACACCATTATCATCAGAAAAGGTACTTAATATGATTTCAATTTTCTTAAATTTTTAAAGACTTGTTTTGTGACCTAAAGTATTTTCTATACCAGAGAAAATTTTATTTGCCATTGAGAAGAATGGGTAATTTGAATCTGTTGAATGGATTGTTCTGTAAGTATGTCTATTATTTGACAATCCATTTGATTGAGCGTGTAGTTTAAATATGATGTTTCCTTATTGATTTTCTGTCTGGATGATTTGTCTATTTCTGAAAATGTGTTGTTAATTTTTTTATTGTTACTGTATTGTAGGCTCACTTTAGATCTATTAATATTTGCATTATATATCTAGCTACTCCAGTGTTGGGCACATATATATGATTGTTATACCCTCTTACTGAATTGAGTACTTATTATATAATGATCTGTTTGTCTTCTTTTACAAACTTTGATTTAAAGTCTATTTTATCCTATTTAAATATAGCCACTCCTGCTCTCTTATGGTTTCTATTTGCATGGAATATCTTTTTTATGCCTTTGCTTTCAGTATGTGAGTTCTTTCAGGAGAAGTGAGTCTCTTGGAGCAGCTTATAGTTGGGTCTTGCTTTTTGTTTGTTTCCATTCAGGGATTCTATATTATTTTATTGGAGAATTTAGTTCATTTACATTCAAGGCAATTATTGATAGACCAGGGTTTATTACTGCCATTTTGTGGATTGTTTTCTACTTGTTTTGCTGATCTTTTGCTTATCTCTTCCTTTCTTGCTGTCTTCCTTTTTGGCTAATTATCACTGGTCATATGTTTTTATTGTTTCTTTTCTTTTTTGTGTGTGTCTATTTACTACAGGTTTTTGCTTTCTGGTTGCCATGAAGCTTACAAAATATCTTATAGTTACAACAGGTATTTATTTATTATTTAAGACACAGTCTCTCTCTGTCGCCCAGGCTGGAGTGGAGTGGCATGATCTCGGGTCACTGCAGCCTCCGCCTCCCAGGTTCAAGCAATTCTCCTGCCTCAGCCTCCCAAGTATCTGGGACTACAGGTGCTCACTGTCATGCCAGGCTAATTTTTGTATTTTTAATAAAGACTGGGTTTCACCATGTTGGCCAGGATGGTCTTGATCTCCTGACCTCATGATTCGCCCAGTCCGGCCTCCCAAAGTGCTGGGATTACAGGCGTGAGCCACAGCCCCCAGCCTGTAACAGGTTATTTTAAGCTGATTGTAACAACTTAACTTTAGCCACATACATATACATACACACAAAAACTCTACACTTTTATTCCAATTCATCCCACCCCACATTTCAAATTTTTGATGTCACAGTTTACATCATTTTATATTGCATATTCCTTAACAAATTATTCTTACATTCATACTAAAAATACAAGTAATTTGCACACATAATGGTATTCTAAATTTGACTCTATATGTACTTTTTTTTTTATTTTTCTTTTTTTTTATTATACTTTAAGTTTTAGGGTACATGTGCACTTTTACTAGTGAGTTTTATACTTTTAGATGTGTTTGTCTTACTCATTAGCATTCTTTTCTTTCAGCTTGAAGAACTACCTTTAGTATTTCTTGTAGGCATATTTGGTGGTGATGTTCTTCACCTTTTGTTCGGAGAAGTCTTTATCTCATTCCTGAATTTCTGAAGGACAGATTTGCTGGGTACAGTTTTCTTGGTTGGCTGTGTTTTTGTTTTATATTTTCACTTGGCATTTTAAATATCACACTTTCTCCACATGAAGGTTTCTGCCGAGAAGTCTGCTGCTATCTGTATAGGTAATTCTTTATACGTCATTTGCTTCTTTTTTCTTACTACTTTCAGGATTCTCTCTTCATTTGAATTTTGACAGTTTTATTATTGTTTGTTTGGGGATGGTCCTATTTAGATGGAATCTGGTGGGACCTTTTGACTTTCATGTACTGGGATATCACTTTCTACCTTTATCTTTCTCTTCTTTCGAATTCCTTTGATTCAAACATTCCTTCTTTGGAGGCAGTCTCAAAAATCCTATATGTTTTCTTTATTCTTTTTCATTCTTTGTTAATTTTTTCTCTTTTGAGTGTATATTTTCAAATAACCCATCTTTGAGTTCACAGATTCCTTCTTCTGCCTGATTATTTCTGCTACCGATGCTCTTCCTTGCTTTTTAAAATTTCATTCATTGTAAATTTTATCTCCAGAATTCCTGGGGTTTTTAATTATTATTTGAATTTCTGTATTAAATTTCATCTTCTGATTGATTTCTTAATTCATTGAGTTTTTTCTTTGTATTTTCGTGAAGTTTACTTAGCTTCCTTAAAAAGTTATTTTGAATTATTTGTCAGGAAGTGCATACATCTTCATTTCTTTAGAATCAGTCACTGGCACCTTATTTTGTCCATTTGATGATGTAATATTTCCCTGATTATTCTTGATCTTTTTGGTAGTTCATCTATGTCTATGGATTTGAAAATGTAGATTTTAATTTTAGTCTTCACAGGCTGGCTTTCTCTGGAAAAGCCCTGCAGCAGGCACAATTCTGTCATATGTCAGAAGTACAGAGCAGCTGTGGCCGGTATGGTGCTCCAGAAGCCTAGGCCTTGCTATGGTAAGTATGGAGCTGGGGGATACCGTAAGTCTGGGACCTCTGAGGCCTGCCTGATAATGAGGGCTTTCTGGCTCCTGAGGCCACTCACGTCAGCCTAAAAGTGTTGTAGAACAGAAATTTAGTTCTCCCAGCAAGCATAATGCTTAGAGCTGTGTTATCCCACCAGCACCAGGGCAGGTATACAGGATCAGGCCACAGGTACCAGCCTAGAATATGGAGCTATGGGGATCTGTCCAGTGCTGAGTTTTACTGTGATGGGCCGAGTGTAATGATTTGAGGCAAAATCCTGTGATCATTTGTCTATCTTTTCTCTGAGCAGACAGAATCTCTCTCCACACTGCACTGCCTCAGATTGTGGAGGGGTGATACAGGTAATGTAAAAACATTCTTCTTACCTTCTTCAGTGTGTCTTTTCTTACTGTTATGCAACAACCAGGTACTATGGTCTCTGACCTGGTTTCTTCAGGTCTTGTGAATGTATTCTTGTGCGTGGACACTTCTTCTAATTGATGTTTCTGTGGGGGGATGATTGCGGGGGAGTCCTATTCTGCTACCTTGCTCCCCACCTCTATATTTTAATTGGCAGTACATCACACCTTGCTTGGACACAATTGAGAATTTTATGTTTCCCAAAACCAAATTCAAATACATGTTTCCCAACAGAATTCTTAATTTAATGAAAATGGAATATTGGTTTTGCTGTGATCTCCACCACCTCAAAACATGTATTTAAAATACTCTAAGCAAAAAAAAAAAAAAAAAAAAATTGGACTTTTAAGCAGGATATTCTATAACACTCACAATATTTCTGCTTGTTTCATGTTTAATAAAATTAGCTCCCAAAGATTTTGATTTCATGAATTGTATAAAATATCTGAACAATATTGGAATTAATCTGATTGTATATATTATTGATTACATGATATAAATGAGCATTATTTATGAAGTTTTTCTTCTGCTAATAAAGCCAAAACATTAACAGCTATTTGTTACCACTTCATATATGCGCAAAAATTGAATTAAGAATTAATTTGAAAATACACAACACTCCTCTTGGCTATCTGCTTGCTCCTCTCTTACAATAACTGCTATTGTGATTTGTATCTTCTGGGTTTACCACATTAGATGATAAATACTGATAGACATTTTGTGAAAATTACACACTAAGACTCCAATAAAAAAATCAATACCAGTTATTTTAACTGAGAAAATAAACACAGACAATTGGTTAGACAGGTTTTAGAGTACAGAAATACAAAGAAAGGAATACTGACAGAAGGTGGCTTGTAACTTCAAAAAACTGCTATCATCCCTAATTTCTCGGGAAACAGAAGGAAGAAGTTGGGGTTATATAGAATTTAGAGTCTTATAGAAAGGATTGCACAGAATTGGAAAAAGGGTGTGGTGCCCATATAATGTGGGGACCCAGAAAAAAACAACTTGTTGGAGGGTTCTTTCAGAAATGAAACTCAGGCCTCTGAAAATGGGTTGACACCTGGTGTTAGTTTCAGCCTAGAGGGTATGATGAACCTGGTTCTGAGACAGAAAAACATTAGAACAAAGAATAAAGAATTCCCCTTTTCTCTTCTCCTACCTGCTAGTCTCTCAGTAGGCCACCTATGTTCAGAAACTGACAGCAAGCCATGTGACAAAGAAGAAATATAGTTTATATAATCTCAGCCCCAGCATCCTAAAGCAAAGTATATAAATTAATTTTAGAGCTGAACAACCAGAGCTTAGTCCACAGCACAATCAGCAATGTTTATAAATGTGGACTTTTAGTACTAAAGTTTTCATTAACTGTACATTTTTAAAAACTCATTAATGGTAGAATTTATTAAATTATCAAGTAATATAACAAAATGAGTAATTGTGATTTACCTCTGTAGCAAAAGGATTGCCATCTTCTCTTTATCTATGGTTAGATTTCTCAGTTTCTATTTTTCCACATTTATTCCATCTAAACTGTAAGTTTTTAAAATTTTCACTAAGGTATCCTGATGTAATTTGTACATCTCACAGCTTACTAGAAGTTCTGTGGCCCCATTTTCTGATACAATAGGTAGCTTGTGGGGATAGCAGCATTAACTACTTCTCCCATCATTCAAAGACTAGAAGGAATGGGCTGTCTGTAGCTGCTTATGTCTGAATATACTCCTGTGTGGTGTACTTTAAAGGGAGGCCAGAGGTACTGACATTGAGAAAGGCTACTCAAGAGAGAAGCTTGCTCACTGGTCAACTCTGATTTATCCATGTGCTAAATGAGAACTCTGTTCTCTTAGAATTTACTTCTGACACTAATAAGTAAGATTACGACAGAAGCTAGAAAAAAGACAAGTTTTGGTCTGTCAAACATATAGTCACTTATTTTCCTGAAGCTGTTAATAATACAACTTTACAAGAAAAAAACAACCAGTACACATTCTAAATTGGATGAGGCTCCAGGAAAGGACAAACTTTGACTTATCTGGGCAAAGCAGAATGTGTGACCACCTTACTCATGGAAGCCTGTCTCTAGAAAAGTAGACATTTCATGCTTTTGGGGGTTAGGCAGAATCTAAGAATTAGCTTGGAAGGGTCTGAGCCAGGCATGTCCATCTGCTTCA
This sequence comes from Gorilla gorilla gorilla, assembly GCF_029281585.2. NCBI lineage: Eukaryota > Metazoa > Chordata > Mammalia > Primates > Hominidae > Gorilla > Gorilla gorilla. The sequence goes on from NC_073236.2 coordinate 126,354,775, forward strand.
ATCACACTCAGTAATCAAGAAGTCACCCTTTCTCACCTAGGAGTGCTGAAAAAGTGCCTGAGAGAGCACAGAAATGTCATTTTAATGGAGGACTTTCTGCTTCCGTTAAAATATCATGTTATCATCATGTTAATAGAGGAAACATAGGGAGTAGAATACAATTTTTCCTCCCCATTATCTTATATTGAGGACATTAGTAACCATGTTCTATCTATAGAGAATTGCAATGATAGAATATGTTTACGTTTACACACAAATGAAATATATAACTTTTAAAAATCATATGTCAAGATTATATATTTGGATGATGCGTTATTATTATTGATGCATATATATTGTGCATCTGATATAGTTTGTATATTTGTCTCTGCCCGAATCTCATGTTGAATCATAACTCCCAATGCTGGAGGTGGGGTCTGGGAGAAAGTGTTTGGATCATGGGGGTGGATCCTTCATGGCTTGGTACTGTCTTTGTAATAGCAAGTTCTCATAGGATCTGGTCATTTTAAAAGTGCGTGGCACCCACTCTCACCCCACTTTCTCTTGCTCCTGCTTTTGCCATGTGAAGTGCCTACTCCTGCTTTGCCTTCCACCATGATTGAAAACTCCCTGAGGCTTCACTAGAACAAGCAGATGCCAGCCCCAAGGATTCCTGTAAATCCTGCAGAACTGCGAGCCAGTTAAACTTCTTTTCTTTATAAATTACCCAGTCATGGGTAATTCTTTATAGCCATGCAAGAACAGCTTAACACATCATCTGATCCTGTGTATTTATAGTAAGAAATTTGGACTCTAACTCCTGGGAGGTAACCTCTGTAAGTTTGAATTTTCCTGAGTCATAAGAGTGTCTTGGTTACCCATGACGGGCCTCTTAACCACACCTCATAGTTTATGCTAAAAAAGTGACTCATTGAGTAAACCCCGGGACCACATGCAACAATCTTAGGGATAGGAGGCTGGCTAGACCAGAAAGACTAACCAGGTGATTAAAGGTTGGGACTTTAGCCCACAAGATATCAGCCCAACCTATGGGGAAGGGAGATGCTGAAGACTAAATTCAACCACATAAGCAATAATTAAAGTAATTGTGCTTACCTACATAATAGAGGCCCAGTAAAAGCTCTGAATACTGTAGCATGTGTGGGCTTCTCTGACTGGAAATAATCTCAGGATATTGCAACACCTTGTGGCTGGGAGGCAGTAATGCCATCCACGACTCCACAGCGTGACGACAAGCAGAAACTCTGCTTTAGGCCCCTGCCATATTCTACCTTATGCCTTTCTTTCTAATGTGTGTCCTTTGCCTGAAGTAAATGTAACTGTGAGTGTTATAGCCTGCAGTGAGTTCTGTGAGTCTACTGAACTTTCCACTGAATTATCAAAACTGAGAGTGGTTTTGGGAAAGCCTCCAGCTTGACACTGGTGTCTTGGAAGACCTGATCATCTGATATACTGTGCCCTTAGCCTCCAGTCTGGCTAACTTTGGGTAATGCACAATGGGTAAATTTATATTTTTGCATATTATACCCATTCATATAGTTGGTAGGCCAGAGTGAACACTAGACAGGGGGCTCAGAAGATTCATATTCTGAGCCTTTTGTATAATTTCACAATTGTATGATCATTTGGCAAAATACTTCATTTATCTGACCTCATGGGCATTTTCTCCCATGTAAAATAGTTATAATGTTGGCAAAGAAGAGGTAGCTAGACTTTTAAGGATCTCATCAAATTTATCATTCTAAGATCACATAAAATATATAAAAGACATGAAATTATGACATTTGATTTTGTTAGTATGACTTAGTCACACAAAAATGTATGAGGGTTTACTTCAAACATACACACATAAGAAAAGTATATTTCTTTTCATTGTATATGTTCAAGACTGTTGTTTCCTTAAAACCTATTTTTGTTAAATTAATAAGAATCAACATCTGGTTCATTGGCAACATATGCCTTCTGCAAATTAGCTTCTCTGATGTTGGCTGGGTTCCTTAGGAAACTGTCCACCTGCTATTAAAATAATGCAAAATGACAATATTTAACCCTGGAATGACCGAGGGGTGGGGAAGTCCCTGGTGGACCTGGTGAGATCTATGCTGGTTCTTGAACAACATTAAGGTATTTATGACACCAAGGAGATTTGGAAAAGAGTTTTCAAGGCTAATCAAAAGCAAGGTTGAGGCAGGTGTGGCACATGTGGGGAAATAGCAATAGTTCAGTTACAACTAAGCATCATATGCAGAATAGGGAGAAGGAGGAGCTCTAAGAAATAAAACAAAAAGGCTTCAATATTTGAAGAGCCATATATTCCATGCTAAGTTTTTGGACTTAACCTTGCAAGAAATGGGAAGCCATAGCTTATTTTAAGGTTAGTTTTACTTTCTTATTTTCAACAATATAGAGAAGCCGTCTCTCAAAATGTGTGTATCAATGTACATATGTACATGCACTAAGGATTTAGAATAATGTAAGAGGGAAATTAAAATAATAAGCATTAAGAATCGGATGTCTGGGTGCTCAAAACCTAGGCAGGCAGCCACAGGAACAGAGAACACTGACACTTAAGTTGTTGGTGACAGAAAAAAATGCAGGCTATGACCCCCATTACACTAATCTCTTACAAGGTGCTCTGCCTCATTGTTGAACAAAAAATTCTGTTCTTTAAAATGCAGAGGAGCCCACATTATCAAGTGTTAGAAACCTTGAAGACAGAAAAAAGAGAAGATTTTTTGGCTTTTTATCAGACTCCCAAGGTTCCTCTTGAGAAATAAATCTTAAATATCACAGTGCTTTTAATTATTAACTCCATGAAAGATATTTTAAAATGTTTTTCCAATAATTTTTGCATGCTAGAAATAATTTATTCTTGTCAGAACAGGTAGAAAACATTATATGTAATCACACATGCTTTATCCAATTTAACAGTGAAAAAAGTTGAGAATATTATTGAATGAGATAAGAATTTTGGTATCACAAGACTTCAGTGTGGTATAGTGGAAAGATAATGTGTTTGGAAGTCAGAGAGGCCTGGGTGTTAGATCCAGTGTGGCCAATTAGTAGCTGTGTCTACCTTTGAAGCCACCAGTCTGCATATCTGTGAAAATTTTCTACCAGGAACATTGTTGAAAAGTACATTTGTGATCACATGCTGTCAGCAAGATGTTGAGCATAAAATAGATGCTCAACAAATTCTAGTTCATTTTACTCTTAATAAATGCAGCTCTACCATATTTACTTCGTTTTCTGATTTTCCCCTCAAAATAATTCATCTCCATTTTCTTTTCTTTCTTGCTTTCATTATTATTGTGTATTAAGATGTTTTGAAATGATTACAATAGTCAAGTAATTTAACCTATCTATAACTCTCCAGTTACTTTTTTTATAGAAAGAGCACCTAAAATAGAATCTTTTGACAAATTTTTATGAATATTGCCTTTTAAATATTGACATTTCCTATTTTCACATTTGTTTATTTATTTTAAGTTGACAGGTCAAATTAAATGTATTTATTGTGTATAACATGATATCTTGAAGTACACAGGCCAACCTTGTCTTACTGCACTTTGCTTTATTGTACTTTGCAGTTATTGCATTTTTTACAAAGAAAAGGTTTGTAAAAGCCCTGCATTGAGGTAGTCCATTGGCAGCATCATTTTTTCAACAGCATGTACTCATGTTGTATCTCTGCCACATTTTGGTAATTCTTACAATATTTCAAACTTTTTACCCGTTATTATATCTGTTATGGTGATCTGTGATTGATCATCTTTCAGGTTACCATTGTAAATATTTTGGGGCACCAAAAGCTGCTCCCATTTAAGACGGCAAACAATCTATAAATGGTGTGTGTTCTGACCGCTCCACTCACTGGCCATTCCCCCATCTCTCTCCCTCTCCTTGTCATCCCTATTCGCTTAGATGGAACAATATTAACTTTGGGCCAATTAATAACCCTACAATGGACTATAAATGTTTAAGTGAGAAGAAGAATTGCATGTCTCCCACTTCTAGTCAAAAGCTAGAAATGATTAAGCTTACTGAGGAAGGCATGTTGAAAGCCAAGACAGGCCAAATGGTGGGCCTCTTGTACCAAACAGCCAAGTTGTGAATGCAAAGAAAAACGTCTTGAAGGAAATTAAAAGAGCTACTCCCCCGAACACATGGATGACAAGAAAAGTAAAGAAACCTATTGCTTATATGGAGAATGCTTCAGTGGTACAGATAGACGATCAAAGCACCCACAAGATTCGCTCAAGCCAAAGCCTAATTCAGATCAAGACTCTAACTCTCTTCAATTCTGCGATGGCTGAGAGAGGTGAGGAAGCTACAGAGAAAAATATGAAGTTAGCAGAGGTGGGTTCATAACGCTTAAAAGAAAGAGGCCAGGCGCGGTGGCTCATGCCTGTAATCCCAGCACTTAGGGAGGCCGAGGTGGGTGGATCACCTGAGGTTGGGAGTTCGAGGCCAGCCTAACCACCATGGAGAAACCCCTGTCTCTACTAAAAATACAAAAAATTAGCCAGGCTTGGTGGCTCATGCCTGTAATCCAAGCTACTTGGGAGGCTGAGGTAGGAGAATCGCTTGAACTCGGGAGGCGGAGGTTGTGGTGAGCCGAGATCATGCCATTGCACTCCAGCCTGGGCAACAAGAGCGAAACTCCATCTCTAAATAAATAAAAGAAAGAAAGAAAGAAAGAAGCTATATCATGAAACATAAAAGTGCAAGGTGAAACATGAAATGCTGATGTAGAGGTTGCAACAAGGTATCCAGAAGATCTAGCTAAGATAATTGATGACAGTAGCTACACTAAAGAACCGATTTTCAAAGTAGACAGAATAGCATTATAATGGCAGGAGATTCCATCTAAAATTTACATACCTAGAAAGAACAATGCCTGGCTTCAAATAACAGGCTAACTCTTATGTTAGGGGCTAATGCAACTAGTGAGAATGGCAGCCAATTCTGGTTTACCATTCTGAAATCCTAAGACCCTTAAGAATTATGCTAAATCTACTCTGCCTGTGCTCTGTAAATGAAACAACAAAGCCTGGATGACAGCACATCTGTTTACTGCATGGTTTACTGGACATTCTAAGCTCACTGTTGAGACTTACTGCTTTGAAAAAAAGCTTCCTTTCAAGGTATAATCACTGACTGAGAATACACCTAGTCAGCCAAGACCTCTGATAAAGATGTACAAGGAGATTAAGTTGTTTCTCTGTCTAATAACAAAATATCCATTCTGCAGCCCATGGATCAAGGAGTAATTTTCACTTTCAAGTCTTATTATTTGAGAAATATATTTTGTAAGGCTATGGCTGCCATAGATAGCGATTCCTCTAATGGCTCTGGGCAAAGAAAATTAAAAACCTCCTGGAAAGGATTTGCCATTGTAGATGCTATTGAGAACATTCATGATTCATGGGATAAGGCCAAAATATCAACATTAACAGATGTTTGGAAGAAGCTGATTCCAACTCTACTGAACAAATTTGAGGGGTTTAAAACTTCAGTGGGGGAAGTAACTTCAGATGTAGTAATAGCAAGAAAATTAGAATTAGAGGTAGAGCCTGAGAAGACTGAATTGCTGCAATTTCATGATAAAACTTCAATGTATAGTATAAGGAGTTTTTTCTTATGCATGAGCAAAGAGACTGGTTTCTTGGACTAGAATCTACTGCTGAAGATGCTGTGAACACTGTTTGAATGACAATAAAAGTTATAGAAGGCCAGGTGTTGTGGCTCACTCCTGTAATCCCAACACTTTTGGAGGCCAAGGCAGAAGGGTCACTTGAGCCCAGGAGTTTGAAACCAGCATGAGCAACAAAGGGAGACCGGTCTCTACAAAAAATTAAAAAATTAGGCAAGCATGGTAACACAGGCCTGTAGTCCCAGCTACTCAGGAGGGTGAGGTGGAAGGATCACTTGAGCCAGGGAATAAGGCTGCAGTGAGCTTTGCTCACACCACTGCACTTCAGCCTGGGTGACAGAACAAAACCTTTCCTCAAAGGAAAAAAAAAAAGGATTTAGAATATTACATAAGTTTAGCAGTGGCAGAGTTTGAGAGAATTGACTTCAATTTTCAAAGAAGCTCTACTTTGTGTAAAATGTTCTCAAACAGCCTAGTATGCCACAAATAAATCTTTCATGGAAGACGAGTCAAATTCATGGAGCGAACTTTATTGTTGTCTTATTTTAAGAAACTGTCCCAGCCACGCCAGCCTTCCGCAACCACCACCCTGATTAGCCAACAGCCAACAACATCAAGACAAGGCCCTCCACCAGCAAAAAGATTACAGGTTGCTAAAGGCTCAGATAATCATTAGCATGTTTTTGGCAATAATGTACATTTCAGTGAAAGCACATATATTTTTTAATACCTAATGCTATTTCACACTCAGTAGGCTACAATATAGTATAAAATAACTTTTATATGTACTGGGGAACCAAACAATTTATGCAACTTGATTTATTTTGGTGTTCGCTTTATTTGCTTTAGGAACTAACCCTGCAATATCTCTGAGGTGTGCTTGCATATATGTCGTGGAATAGTTAATTCTAGCTAATTAAAATATGCACTACCATACATGGTCGTCATTTTTGTAGTGAGAATATTTAAAATCCACTCTTTTAGAATTTTGTAAAGCATTTTTCAAGAATATAATGTATTTTCATTAACTGTAGTTGCTGTGCTGTATGACATATCTTTCAAACTTATTCCTGTTATCTAACTGTAATTTTGTCTCCTTTGGCTAAGATATCCTCTCCCCTCAACCAACCCAAACTCTGCTAACCACCATTCTACTCTATGTCTATGAGATCAACCTTTTTAGATATGAGTGAAAACAGACAGTATTTGTCTTTCTGTGCTTTATTTGACTCAACAGAATGATCGCCAGTTCCATCCATATTGCTGCAAATGATAGGATATTGTTTTATGGCTGAATAGTATTCCATTGTTCATATTTGCATTTTCTTTATCTATTGATGGGGACATAGATTGATTTTATAGCTTGGCTATTGTGAATAGTGCTGTAACAAACATGGGAATGAAGATATCTCTTTCACATACTGATATCATTTTCTTTGATAGATACACAATGGTTGGATTGCTGGATCATTTGGTAATTCTATTTTTAATATTTTGAGGAACCTCCATATTGTTTTCCATAATAGCTATACTAATTTACATTCTCATCAACAGTGTTCAAGGGGTCCCTTTTCTCCACATCCTCACCAACATTTGTTATCTTTTGTCTTTTTGATAATAGCCATTCTAACAGGAGCCAGACGATGTTTCATTGTGGTTTTAATTTACATTTCCCTAATGGTTAGTGATGTTGAGTTTTTTTTCATATCCCTATTGGCCATTGTATGTCCTCTTTTGTAAAATGTCTATTCAGGTCCTTTGCCTGTTTTTAAATTGGATTGTTTTAATATTTACATTTCCAAAGATGAATCAAAAGATGTATGCTAGTAATAATCATCGTCTTATTTGTAATAGAGATGGACTGGAAACAATATTAAAATCATCTATGAGGAAATTGTTGCACAAATGATACTGTATTCACAGGCTGAAAATTAAAGTATATATTTAAAATAGTAATATTGATGAGTGAAGAGTATGAAAACATTTTTCTAAGTAAAGACAGAGGCTTATACATATAAATTCATTACAGTCATGCATGGTAGGCATGGAAGAAAAAGAAGGTAATACATTAAAATTATAACTGTAATTTTTCTCTTAGATTGATGATTTCTCTCTGTACTCTTTGCTAGTGTATTTGTAAAATTCCTGAAATTTCTTTTTTTTCTCCCATTTTGCTGGTGAGCTCATCTCAATTGATAACTATTTGGAAAACTTTTGTTCTTCTGTAAATAATCACTTATTTCTCCATGCTACTCTAGTACATCGTAACTATGTTAACTGTATTACTAAATGCATAGCTTTGTAGTTATTTTTATATGCTGCCTTCATTAGAATACTGGACTGTAATAGTCAGCCTCTGCTGCATGACAAAGAAACACACAATCTTGGTGGCAAAATAAAAAATGTATTTTTATGCTTAGGGTCTAGCAGTTTAACTGGATTTCCCAATGCAGTCTGAGCTGTTATCCTCTGCTACAAGTTGAGGCTTCCACTACTCTGAGATCCTAGCTCTGGGTTGGGTTATGCTAACTTAATTTGTATTCACTTTGGGTCCTAGATGAAAGTAGTCACAACTATCTGGAGAAAGTTCTTCCCATAACTGGTCACTGGAGCCCTAGAGCGAAAGTCCAAACATATAAGCAAATGTCAAGCCTCTGCTCTCATCATATGTACTACGACATCACATTGGCCAAAACAAGTCACCCAGCCAAGATCAAGATTAAGGAGGTAGAAAGCATACTCTGCCCACAATTGAACTATAGCAAGCATGTGAATTCTTATCCTGTGTCAAGGGAGTGAGGAATTGCGAAAATAATTTGGTCAACCACAGCGATCCTTTACAGCTTATATTTATTTTTGTGACATCACTGCTCTGTATAACTCACATGTTATTATGTATGAAGTGCTTATAGAGTAATATGCTGAGGACTCCAGGGAACACTGAGAATGAAATAATACCTTCTTCTCTGCACAATGGAGAATCCATTTCCATTTTCCTCTCTAAGCAGCAAGTGCTTGAATCTGCCCAAAGAGGTTTGAAACCTCTTCAGCAGCTGTCGGTGACTGTGCCTATTACTGTATAAGCACTTAAGATGTTTGTTATTGAAATGATCAAAATGGCTGTACCTGGAAGAATTTTTATAGTTAAAACTGAAGGAAATAATCAGTTTTGTTGTTGTTTCAAATCAATGAGTATTATTTTGACAAATATGCAAATACTTCTTGGTTTGTTCAAAATAGATGCTGGGGTTTTTCTTCTGACTTAATTTTTTTCCCTAAAATGAACCTAATTAAGAAGTTTATTTATCAGAGACTCATAGAGGTTTTTCTAAAAGGATGAGGAGCAGCATACAACCTAGAAGACAGAAGGCTTGTTTATTCTTTGTTTCCACTTGGGTCTAGTCTCAAAATACGTAAGTGCTATGTTGAAAGAAATTTTAAAACCTTGTAATGCATTCCATATAAGAGGGGCTAATGACTGGCTATGAGTGATAGTTGAGAGTATACAGAATAAGCCGGGCACGGTTTACAAAACAATTTGTGTGTCCCATAGTATGTGGGAGACACACATTGCATGTCAGCCATTCTTCTTTTTTTTACTTTTTATTATCATAATTATTATTGCTAGTATTTACATTTAAAAACATGACTGTGATAATTATCACTGAATACATACAGTGCTGCAGAATTAATATTCCCCCAACCCTTGTCATATAGCTGGGCACACTGAGGAGGACAGAGTGCTCTGATCAAAGTCTTAAAGTAGAGTTATTTGCAGCTCAGCAAATTGAAATCTGGCTATTTTCTAGTTTCTAGAATAAAATACAATACCCCATGCTTGATAATATTTCACAATAAAAAGTGAGAAAAGTAAGTACAATGGTAGGGAATAAGGGATGTTTTCAGAAGCAGTATGGAGGAAGATAAAAATAACCAAATACGGGCTACATTCTCGTTTGACAGGAAACAAATTGTTCAGATGTGATTGAAGCGGACGGAGTGGAATTAGAATAGCCTGATGTGTTCAGCTGTGTTCTAGAGAGTGGATTTTGGATGAGTCTAAAATTTTAATCCCTATGTATTTGAACAAGGATAGAAAAGACTCACAACGCCCATGGAGAAATCCTCGTTTGCAATAGCAAGGAAATAATATGGACACATTCAGCTAGAACTGCTTCTAGAGCATGTAGCTAAAATATTTGGGGTCTCTAGTGCCACACACTTGTCAGGATGCAGACATAAGACATATTTTTAAAAGATCTTTCCTTTACCCGATGAACATCCAGAAACAGAATTCTTACGTTTAACATGCAATATTTATTTTGTGACCTTATGATTATAGTGAATAAATTCCAATCTCTGATGTTTTTTGTGTTTAAAGTTTTTTTCTTTACTGATAGGCTTTATTAAAGTAGTTTTAAGTTTATGGAAAAATTAAGTAAAAAGTACAGAGGGTTCTCATATACTATCTTTTCTCTCTCATCCCAGCCACAATTTCCCTATTATTAGCATCTTCTTTGGCACTTTTGTTAGAATTGGTGGACAAATATTGATATATAATTATTAACTAGAGACTACAGTTCACACTAGGGTTTATTCTGTGTTTTTTACAGTTCTATTGGTTTTGACAAATACATGATGCCATGTACCTACTATTACAGTACTATACTAAAATAGTTTTGTTATTCCACAAATCCCCTATTTTCCATCTGTTCATTTCTCCCTCCCTTCCCCCAAACCCCTACCAACCACTGAACATTTCGCTGTGTCCACAACTTTGCCTTTACCAGATTGTCACAGAGATAAAATCATACGGTATGTAGTCCTTTTAGCCATCTTAGGCTGGCTTCTTTTACTTAACCACGGCATCCTGTAGTGACTTTTAGGCTTGCTCGTTTCCACAGAGAGAAAGTTCCTAGCAGTGAGATCTGTTTGTTACTAATATGCGCTGAAAGTTTTTCATGGTTTTCATGTCTTTATTGCTTTTTTTTTTTTTTTTTTTTTTTAGATGGAGTCTTACTCTGTCACCTAGGCTGTAGTGCACTGGCGCTGTCTTGGCTCACTGCAACCTCAGCCTTTCAGGTTCAAGCAGTTCTCTGCCTCAGCCTTCTGAGTAGCTGGGATTACAGGTGTCTGCCACCACACCCGGCTCATTTTTGTATTTTTGGTAGAGACGGGGTTTCACTATCTTTGCTGGGCTGGTCTTGAACTCCTGACCTCAGGTGATCCACCTGCCTCGACCTCCCAAAGAGCTGGGATTACAGTCATGAGCCACCGCGCATGACCAGCTCATTTCTTTTTATCACCGAAAAAAATTCCATTGTATGCATGTACCACAGTTTGTTTATCCATCCACATATTGAAAGATATCTTGGTTGCTTCCAGTTTTTGCCAATTATAAATAAAGCTGCTATAAACATCTGTGTTCAGGCTTTTATAAGGACATAAGGTTTTTATATGGACATTTTCAGCTTACTTAGCTAAATACCAAGGAATGTGAATGCTGAATTTTATGGCATGAGTATGTTTTGCTTTGTAAGGAACTGCTAAACTGTCTTCCAAAGTGGTTGTGTATTTTTCATTCCCAGCAGCAATTAACTGCCCCGGTTGCTCCATATTCTCATCAACATTTGGTGTTGTGTTTTAGATTTTAGCCATTCTAATAGATGTGTAGTATTTTATTGTTGTTTTCATTTGAAATTCCTGAATGACATATGATGTTCAGCATCTTTCCATATGTTTATTTTCCTTTTGCATATCTTCTTTGGTGAAATGCCTGTTCAGATCATTTGCCCATTTTTAAATTAAGCTTTTTGATTTTATTTTTGATGTTTAAGAGTTCCTTTTATATTTTGGAAACAAGTCCTTTATCAGATACTTGTTTTGCAAGTATTTTCTCCCAGTTGTGGGTAGCCTTTTTATTTCCTTAACAATGTCTTTTGCAGAATGATCATTTTTTTAATTTAATAGAGCCCTACTTATCAATTTATTCAGTCATGGATTGTATTTTTGGTGTTGTATCCAAAAAGTCAACAGTAAACTCAAAGTCACCTAGATTTTCTCATGCTATTTCCTTGAAAGTTTATGGTTTTGCATTTCACATTTGGACCTATGATCCATTTGGGGTTAACTTTTGTAAAAAGTGTAAGGTGTGTGTATATAGATTTTCTGCAGGGGATACGGATATCTAGTTGTCTACTTGTTCTAGCACTATTTGCTGAAAAGTTTTTTTTTCCTCCATTGAATTTTTTTTTGCCTTTGTTACAGTCAGTTAATTGTATTTGTGTTGGTCTATTTCTGGGCTATTTTGTTCTGTTAATCTAGTTGTGTATTCTTTCACTAGTACAAATTGCCTTAATTATTGTAGTTTCATAGTAAGTGCTAAAGTAACATAATTCAGTCCTCTGACTTGGTTCTTGTTCTCAATATCAGAATGGCTATTCTGGGCATTTTGCCTTTCCTATACTTTTAGAATCAATTTGTTGATATCCACAAACTAATTTGCTAGTAGTTTGATTTGTAGTGCATTGAAACTATAGATCAAGTTGGAAGAAAACTGACATCTTAATAGTATACAAGATGTTTACTGATCTTAATTGTATTTAGTACTAATCAGCAATTAAGATAAATACATTTCCCCATCCATGAACACAAAATATTTCCATATTTATTTCTGTAATTTTTTTTCATCAGAGGTTTGTAATCTTCCTCATACAGATCTTATAGATACTTTTAATCCATATCTAAGTTTTCAAAATTTTGGTGTTCATGTAAATGGTTGTGTGTTTTTTATTTCAAATTCTAATTGTTCATTGTTTATATATAGGAAAGCAATTGAATTTAACTATTAATTTTGTATTCTGCAGTCATGCCATAATCACGTGTTAGTGACAGTTCTTTGTTGATTGATTCTTTGAGATTTTCTACATAGAAAAGCATGTTACTTTAGAATAAATATTTATCCCAATTATTTTTTAATTTCCTTTCCTTGTTTTTCATTAGCTAGAATTTCCACTATGATGTTTAGTATGAGTGATGATAGGACATCCTTGACTTGTTCCTGACTTTAGAGAAAAAGCGTCCAGTTTCTCACCATTAAGAATAATGTTAACTGTACATTTTTGTAGATGGTGCTTTATCAAGATAAGGAAGTTTCCCTCTGTTCCTAGTTTACTGAGAATGTTTGTCTTGAATAAGTGTTGAATTTTTTCAAGTGTTATTTCTGCATCTGTTGATATGATCATGATTTTTCTTCTTTAGCCTGTTCAAACAGTGTATAATCTTAATTGTTTTTGAATGTTGAACAAGCCTTGCATATGTAGCGTAAAACCCATTTGGGTGTAATGTCTTTTTAAATACATTGTTTAATTCTGTTCTCTGATATTTTGTTGAGGGTTATGTTCGTGAGATATACTGGCCTGGACTTTTACTTTCTTGTAATATCTTTGACTGGTTTTGATACTAAAGTAATGCTGACCTTGTATATTTTATTTTAAAATATTCCTTCTGCTTCTATTTTTTGGAAGAGTTTGCACTTAATTGTTATCATTTCTTAAATGTTTGGTAGAATTCATCAGTGAAACTCTCTTGGCATGATTGTTTCCTCTTTTTATTACTCCATCTTATTGTTCCATGTTAGAGTCACTGTGATTTTTTTCATTTCCATTGACATTAAAGTCTACAATTAGATTTCAAAAGAACACTAATGGTGGATAAACGGTTTTATAAGAAACGCATTCTAAGCTGAGTTTCTGAGTATAATCTAAAAATCTTGGCCTCACCATTCTGTGAATACAGTATAAGGTCCTATGTCTTTCTATACTCATACTATGACTTCAAGCCCTCACTTGTCAAACTGAGGGTCCAATTTTTTAAACACCACCATTTTATGTACATTTATCTAGAACTTATTCCTTGTAACTCAAGTAGGGCCACTCGAGGATTATCAGAAAATAGGATACCTTGAAGTAGATTCTGCAAATATTGGTCTCTGGAATTTATCTCCACAGCTAAAATTCTTTGTAGTTGTCACCTTGTTGTGATCTAGAGTAAACTAAAAATTTTCATGCAGAATTCTGGCAGTCTTAGCTCAATAGGGTTGAATAGACTACAGATTCCTCCTAGCTCCACTGCCTATTCATTCTCATGACAATTGCAGGAACTGACTACAGGTGACATTCCTAGACCTCTGTGGCTCCTAAACTATGAGGAATAACGATCTTTCTGTCACTGTCACATTGGGTCATGAGTGAGTCACAGAAACCTGCCCTGACCGCAGTGTCATATTTAGTGGTTAAGCTATATTATCTCCAACACAGATCTATCTTGAGTTCCAGAATGTCTGCACCTTAACCAGTGAAATCATCAGCAGAACATGTGTCCATAATTATGATTCCACTCCAGCTACATAACCATGGGTGTGAGCCCAAGTCTCGAGTTCAGAAATTATCATCTCTGATGATAGAGATCTACTGAGACAGCATGGTCAGTCTCTGCCAGTTGATCTTATGCCGGACCATGCCACATTAACAGATACATTTTTAATATTTTGAATATCAATCTAATGCTCTTTCTACAGTTTTCTAATTTCATGTGAGTCTTCTGTGATTCCATTTAAATACCTACAAGCAGTGAATCTTTAATGCTATATGTCAACTTGACTGGGCCATGGGGTATCCAGATATTTGGTTAAACATTATTACTGGATGTGTCTGTGAGGATATTTCTGGAAGAGATTAGCATTTAAGTTGGTAAAATAATGTGGGTGGAAATTATCCATTTAGGGCCTGAATAGAACAAGAGACAGGGAAATGGAGTTCATTCTCTACATGTGATATGATTTGGCTCTGTATCCCCACCTGAATTTCACCTAGAATTGTAATCCCCATGTGTCATGGGAGGGAACTGGTGGGAGGTGATTGGATCATAGGGGTTGGTTTCCCCCATATTGTTCTCATGACAGTGAGTGAGATCTCACAAGATCTGACAGTTTAAAAGTGTTTGGCCATTCTTCCCTGTATTATTCTGTTCTCACATTGCTACAAAGACATGCCAGAGACTGGATAATTTTTAAAGGAAAGAGGTTTAATTGACTCACAGTTCTACGTGGTGGGGGAAGCCTCAGGAAACTTACAATCATGGCAGAAGGCAAGAGAGAAGCAAAGGCACATCTTTTATGGTGGCAGGTGAGAGACAGCAAATGAGTGAAGGGGAAAAAGCCCCTTAAAAAACCATCAGATCTCAGCATGGGGGAAACCTCTCCCATAATCCATTCACCTCTCACCCGGTCCCTCCCTGGACACATGGATTATGGAAATTACAATTCAAGATAAGATTTGGATGGGGACACAAAGCCTAACCATATCACCCCCACCGCTCTCTCTCTCCTGCTGCCTTCTGAAGAAGGCGCTTGCTTCCCTTTTGCCTTTCACCGTGATGGTAAGTTTCCTGAGGCCTACTCAGCCATGTGAAACTGTAAGTCAATTAAGCCTCTTTTATTTATAAGTTACCCAGTCTCAGGTAGTATCATTACAGCATGTGAAAACTAATACACCACCTGACTGCTTAAGCAGGGACATGATTCTGGCTTCAAACTGGAACTTTATGAGCCACTCTACTGGTTATCAGGCCATTATATCAGGACTGGAATTCAAACCACCAGCTCTTTTGGGTCTCTAGCTTGCTGATTGTAGATTGTGGGACTTCTAGCCTCCCCAGTCATGGAACTATATATACATATGATATATACATATATATAAGCAATGTCTATGCAGTGCCCAGTAGCATTTGCAACCTATTTTTGAGTGAATATATTTGGTGATGTCCTGAGAGATGCCCAACTTACTAGACAAAAGCCACTGGATCTGCCACTACCTAGTTGTATGACTTTGAATAAATACAGAAACTTGTCTGCTAATCAATTTGCCAATCTACAAAGCAAGGAATATAGTCCCCACTCTTGGTCTCATATGGTATTGGAAGGAAACTAAAAAGACATGTGTGAAACCACAATGCAGGTTTCTCAACAGCAGTAGTAGTGTCACTTCAGGACATATAATTCTTTGTTGTGGGGGCTGCCCTGAGTAATCCAGGATATTTAGCCACATCTCTGGCCTCCACCAGCCAGGTGCCAATAGCACACTCCCAGAAGTGACAACAAAACCCTCTCCATGAAGTTGAATTTTGAGGAAAAGTAAAAAAAAAAAAGAACTCCCTCTAGATATTGCCACACGGCCCCTGGAGGATAAAACTGCCCCTAGTTTAGAAGCACTGGTATAATATGTGGCTTATTCAGACTAAAAGGAATTTTTAAAAATTATTTATTAGTGAATGCTCTATTAACTGGGTCTCTAGGATCTTGATGTATGCTGCCAATTATGTCTCAATTCACTTTCCATACACCCAAGAATTAAAATATCTGAATGAGATTATGAACAAAAGACTAAAATATACATTTAAATATAAAAACATACATGACATATATAAACTAAAAGATACAAAAGACATAATTTTCCAATTCCTCTTCACTACAGAACTGATACAATATTTAACATATTTAACCATGTTCTGCTTTGATTGAAACTACTCTTTCACGTACTACTCATTTGTGTGTGTGTGTGTGTGTGTGTGTATTACACATCAATTTTATCCAGACTATGTCAATAAATGGTGGCCCATATAACTCTACACAGTATCCCCATCTCCCGTGGAGCCCATGCAGGGGTACCATGAACCTAACTTGCCATTCTTTTGAAAATATAATTGGGCCAGACTCTCACTGTGCTAACCTTGCCTGTAGCCTTCCCTGTTTTGCCTGCAAACAAGTGCTCTAGAAAAGTGCCATTTAGCGAGGAGAAATTTGACACGTATATGTAAGTGCTATTATTTGAATGTCTTCTCCATATTTCCTATGTTGAGAATTTAATCCTCAGTGTGGCACTGTTGAAAGGTAGTGCCTTTCAACACTGAAAGGCACTGAGGTGACTGAATCATGACAGAGAGCCCTCATGATGCATTAATCTATTCGTGGATTAATGGATTATCGTGGGAGTGAAACTGGTGGCTTTTTCAGAAGAGAGCTCTGGGCATGCACGCGAGTATGCTCAGTACGCTCACCATGTGATACCTTGTACCACCTCTGAACCTCTGAATGCTGCAAAGTCCTCACTAGCAAGTAGGCTCTCACCAGATACATACTGTTAACCATGGATTTCCTAGCCTTCATAACTATAAGAAATAGATTAATTTTCTTTATAAATTACTCTGTTAAAGGTTTTCTGTTATAAGCAACAGAAAACAAACACAGTAAGATATTCCAACTGTCTGCATTTCTTATCTTGGTGAAAACTTGAAGATATACCTTCCTCGGCATTTTCAGATTCATTGCTCTCAGAGCTGGACAAAATGTGAGAGTCAGTTTAGAGTTAAGCGAACAAGGTCCAGAAATGGGTAGAGATTTGCTTGAATCAAGTGAATGCTGGTGGTAGACCTAAGGAAGGAAGTCATTTCCACATTCAGCATTTTTTTTTTCTTTTTTGAGACAGAGTTTCATTCTTGTTGCCCAGGGTGGAGTACAACGGCGCCGTCTTGGCTCACTGCAACCTCTGACTCCAGAGATCAAGCAATTTTCCTGCTTCAGCCTCCCAAGTAGCTGGGATTACAGGCACCTGCCACCATGCCTGGCTAATGTTTTTTTTTGTATTTTTAGTAGAGATGGGGTTTCACCATGTTGGTCAGGCTGGTCTCGAATATTCAGCTTTGCCTGTATATTACACACTTTTTATTGCTGGGAACAATACCATACTGTGCTGAACTGAAAATTTAACAGGCAGTATCTACCTACATTCTAACCTTTCCATGTTTAAGTTTCTATTGGTGAGTCTGCTTTTTGATTGATTAGTTCTCCAATTTGCTCAATAAGCCCCAGTGTTATTTTCAAGTACATTACAGAGGCTTGAGAGAATTTGTGTCAGCTCCTAGGTCTTTTCCCTTATTGTGGTATGTGCCAGGTAACAGTATTACCTCCTGGAGATGATCCTGCGTTTATTAATCCATTGTTCAAAACTACATTGTAAGCTATGCTTGCTTAAACATTTTTCATTTTCCATGACACTGAGAATAAAAAAGGTTATCCGCAATTTAAGGGTCACTCTCTCAGTTTTCTAATCCCTCAGAACAAAACAAAACAAAAAGTATGTGCCAGTAGATATTAACATTCATTACAAAAATAATTGGACTCTCTTGTTTAGTTGTCATCTTCTGTCCATTAAATAGAAACATTATTAGCAGAAACAAGTCTATATTCTAAGGAAAATACTGATTCAGGAATACTATTTGCCAACAAAATGCTTATCGCCTGCAAAAACGAATTCATGTCTTTTCATTATGGCTTTAACTCTAAGGCTGACGTTAATTAAGAATCACAGGAAACCATAAAAGTTATCACCTGTTTTCTCTGTAAAGTTACTCAATGCAATTGTATAACTACAAAAGAAATTATTCATTTTCTATTCAAAGTCACTCCTTTTCCTTCAGAATTCTATTGTCTTTTCCATGGAAAAAAATAAGCAGCCCTAGGAAAAGTGGGATAATATCGGAAATAATATGGTTACATATTAGCTGTGATCATGTGGAATATTGTTCACAAATATTTGAAACTGCTTCCTGTGAAGCCAAGAATTGAACAAACTAAACTGCCTTGTGAAGTTGAACTTGGCCCTGTGACTGCCTTTGGCTGATGGACAGTTTTTTGGTGTTTGTTGTTGTCGCTGTTATTTTTCATCCCAGGGATTTTGGAGCCAGTGCATGTTGGGCCACGTTCTCTCTGTCTGTCTTCTCTGCCTCTTGGACTGTGGCAGTGGTCTCCAAATGAAGGCATGGAGAGCCTGGGTCCCTTCGTTAAAATGATGAGCAGTTTCTACTTGCCAAAAAGCAAAAGTTCACCCTGAGCTAAAGCATTTTGAAAAAGCTTCAAAGGTGATTCTGATGGACAAGATTGAGACCCCTATTAATTAATAAATGTTCAGTTCTCAGAGATTGCTTTGCTTTTTAGCCATATATGTGTCTCCACCATAAGGCTATGACTGAACTCTCACCAGTCAAGGCCCTCCTTCCATAAGACTTTCAAAAGTTTTCCTAGAATCTATCACTTCTTCTCAGTTACATTTATACTTCCTGTCATTTATTAGAAACTACTCTTCATACATCCAGTTTTTTCAGAATATTAAGGAATAGTTGCCACAGCCTTTGCATGTAAGAGTTCCAGACAATTAGGCATGTCATTTTTCTGATACAAAGTGGTATTTTGGGGTGGTTTGTTAACAAAAAAGAAATGGCTTTTATTTCTCATTCACACAAAAGCAGAATGGGAAACCTGTATAGGTGAAAAGAGAATAGGCTTTGCAGTGAGATACAGTTGACTTTCAATTTTTGCCCTGCTACTATTCATTAATTTGCCTCTTAGACATTAATTGCTTTATATGTAAACCATGCTATTTCTTTGAATATGTATCATGTAAGAATGTCGGGAGATACATAACGGACAGATGGATGTGAAGGAATGGAAGCGAATGTCTTCTGAAACCTTTCAAAGTGCCGGGAAAAATAGAAGGTTTGATTTTGTCTTTTAAAAAACTTTTATGTTTTACAATTTTCAGTAAGAGGTAATATGATTAAAATAGACTGTCCTATGCATAGTAATAGGTGGTCTACATGTATCAGCGCTAATGCTTACAACAACCCTGCTACCTAGATATTACATCATTTTATGAATGTGAATCAAGTCCAGATCTCTCTTACTCCAAAGCTCATATTCTTTTTATTAAACCGTCTTCACTCTGTCAAGAAGCTTTCCTTAATTCTCATTGATATCCTCTGACATACGCATGACACATATCTGCAGTTCTAGAAATTGTGTCTAGAGTTTCACATAACCAACTTATCATCCAGACAGGATCAGTCCTATTTCCACTTTTACATAAGGGGAAACTGAGGCTTACATAGTTTACATGATATTCTAAGGCCATCCATGTAGTGAACGACAGAGGCAGAGTATATAGACTGAATACACCCCCATTAAGTCATCTCTTGGTCTCTTTTTTTTTTCTGTTTATATCCATTCACAATTTCCTTCCCTTGATCCTTATTGTCCAACAGCAATTCCATTTTCCTTTGAGTCCACTCTCCTTTCAATTATTTCTCACAATGTCTTCCCTTCCCTTTGGGACAATAAGAGGTTAATGAGCTAGATCTGAGCAGAAACAGATTGCAGTGGTTGGCAGGTACCTGCTGAGCACTAAATCACCAATGATCCCTCATCAGCCTGCTCTCAGCAGGCTCCACTTCAGCCTGCCTTGTGGATCCATTAAATGCAGGCAGCTGTATAAATTCTATTCTTTTAAGGGTAGAGAGTTGTTTCATGCACTCTTTAAACGGATCTTACAAATGTAGCATCCAAAGGCTTATCATAGCATAGATCTTCTTTTGCTTGAGGGCTAGATCTTTTTAGAAACTAAAGGTAAAAGAAGGATGGTTGGCATAGCAGGCACCCAGAGGTATCAAGATGAATTCCCAGACATTCACTAAATTAGGCCAATGAAAACAATGGAATTCGAATAGTCTTACTACTCTTTAGAAGATATATTTTATTAAGTACCAACTTGTATAGTTACCTATACACATGATTGTGGTATTTTATATTATCATATTTAATACAACACTGATTTTTTAAATTATATTTTCCCTCTCACAAATGGGGAAATTAAGAATGAGATTGGCCATCTTACTGAACACACTAACAGGTCTTGTAAGGGGTGACTTTCTGCGTTCTAGAATGTTTAGGCATTACATGCTGTGGGAGAATAAAAGCACTAGATGTATGGAGGATTGAGAAAGGCCAATAGGTTCTAAAGTTGACTCTTTCTGACTCTTACCTACTAAACTGCATCTGCCTATCAAAAGTATAATACTATAAAATGATTCATGATTTCATGAATCGATGATTTTATGGATTTGTTTAAACTGACTAAAGTACTCTTACACTGACCTTTTTTCTCGGTAATCATCTGTCTCATTTTTACTCGAATACAAATGAAATAGCTAAATTATCCACCTATTCCAAGATTGTCTTAGCCACTCAGATAAGTTTTACTCAAAGCTCCATGCTGTTAGGAAAGAAAATAAGCTAAGTGGAGTATGGCTTATAATTTTTCTCTAAGAAATGTGCTCTTGCTTTCGTTTTGATACATATTCACTTAAATGAGTTTTAAGGGTGATAATTTTCCTTCTCAAATGTCAGAATAGATTGAGGAAGATATTTATGTCCAACAGAAAACTGTTGCTGACGAAGCTGTATTGAAATATATTGTATACACTAGAATCCAACATCAGGATTCTGATGATTTTCCATCTGAAATGGGCTGGACATTTCCAGGGCAGTGGAGCTCAGTCCAGTTGAAATTTCCATGTGGGAACAAAGGCAGAGAAAAGATAATCTATGTTTTGTAGGCAGGGTGTGTTTTAAAGAGCAGGCCAAGGAAATATTTCTTGCCTGCACATGTGGCTTTGCCTCTGATCCTGTTTGCTCAATGCATATTTTAGCGTACTAGATAAGAAGGCACACCAGTGCGAAAGAGATGTCCACGGGACCTGGACCAAGCATGGCCAGTGGCCCCTTGTATTAGTTCGTTCTCACACTGCTATGAAGAAATACCCGAGACTGGGTAATTTATAAACGAAAGAAGTATTAATTGACTCACAGTTCCACATCGCCGGGGAGGCCTCAGGAAACTTACACTCATGGCGGAAGGCAAAAAACAAGCAGGCACCTCCCTCACAGGGTGGCAGGATGGAGTGAGTACAAGCAGGAGAAAAGCCAGACACTTATAGAGTCATCAGATCCCATGAGACTCAATCATTTTCACGAGAAGAGCATGGGGAAAACTGCCCCCATGATGCAATTGTCTCCACCTGGTCCCACTCTTGCCAGGTGAGAAATTACGGGGATTACAATTCAAGATGAGATCTGGGTGGTGAAACAGAGTCAAATTATATCACCCCTTTTCTAATTTCCCCCCTTTGTGTGGGAGTTTTAGTGTGTAAGTGTGTGAAGACAGGTAGAATTTATATGCCTAATGTTGGGGACCATAAAAATGTTTATTGTAATGTGTGTCTGCTCTTTATCCACTGAATCCACTGAGAGGAACAAGGGAAGAGAAAACAAACTGTTTCCAATCCTCCTCCCCTCCTCAAACAACTGTCCTCCAGTTATATGAAAGCTATGCTTGGAATGAATTTTTTAGATTAGAAGGAGATCGAAGAGCTATCTCTTTATAATGTTCAACAGCTGTGGTGACTAAATTGCTCACTCTGAGCATTTGGACTGAGTTTGGAATCCAAAGTCCATTTATTTAATGGGGGTATGAGGAATGGAGTCAGGGTTAACATGTGCAGCGCAAAATAAAAATGTTTTTGTGAGTGTAAGGGAAAACAAACAACTTTATATAATCAGAACATCATACTGATATTCTTCTATTCAGATGAAGAGCACCTGATGATGTTTGCTTCCTTATTTTCTCTCCAATGAATACCTCCTGTGATTCAGACTGTTGAGGCACAATGTGACTTTTTCTTTTCTTTATTTATTTACTGAGACCTTGGCCTTGGATGAATAGTTATTCTTGCCCTTGTGTGTCTAACTTCCAGTGTGTCACTTACCCTATATTGCATTTTAGGAGCAGCGTGAAATCATTGTAAGCCTGTGGGATTTGTAATTTTTAAAATCCTGAATTTAAGTAACATATATGAATATTTATTCTTAAGATATTAGAGACAAAGCTATAAATTCCTATTTAATTCAATTGGCATAGTGATCAAATTTAATGAGACCATGCCTTCAATATTTTTATCAGGTTTATTGAGGATATATAACCCCATTATCAAGATATGCATCACTCCCAAAGATTCTCCCATGCCCTTTCTTTTCCTCCATGTCCTTTTGTGGTTAACACTTACCCTCACACCATGTGTCTGGCAACCTAATAACCACTGAGATATTTTCATTTTCTTTAGTGCTGCCTTTTCCAAAAATTCACGTATGTGGAATCATCCAATGTGTGGTTTTCTGAGCCTAGCTTCCTTCATTTAGCACAATGTGTTTGAGATTTTTCTATGTGTTACATATACCACTAGTTTTTTTATCGTTGAGAAGTATTCTGTTGTGTGATGCACTATGTGGTATATTACCAGTCTAAAAACATTTAGTTTATTTTCAGTTTGGAGTAATTAGGAACAAAGCCTTATTGTGAAATTTCAAATAACAGATTTTGTGTATATACAAATTTTTATTTTTTTCAGATAAATACCTTAAAAGTGACATTGCTAGTGCAAATGTTAACTATATGTTTAACATCA
The DNA here is from genome assembly GCF_029281585.2 of Gorilla gorilla gorilla. NCBI lineage: Eukaryota > Metazoa > Chordata > Mammalia > Primates > Hominidae > Gorilla > Gorilla gorilla. The sequence goes on from NC_073236.2 coordinate 126,377,840, forward strand.
TAATAAACAAATTATTTTCTGAAGTGACTGTAACATGTTCCATGTTCATGAATGATGCATAAACAATCCAGTTTGTCTCTATCATCATCGGGACCCAATTGTGTCACACGCACAAAAAAACACAGCACTTATTTTAACTATGTAGTGGGTTCAGTTACAATCCCCCAAAGCCACATGTCCCCAAGACTTCAGAATTAGAACTTATTTGGAATCAGGGTGCAGATGAAATTAACATAAGATTCTCAAGATGAGTTCAATTTGGAATAGGTTGGGTACTAAAATCTGACAAGCCCTAATACACAAAAATAAGGGGTAGTCGACAGAGACACACAGGGAGAGTGACCCTGTGTAGATGGAGGCAGAGATGGCACTAATGCGTTTACAAGCCAAGGACACCAAGAATTGCCAAAACCACCTGAAGTCAGAAGGTGACATGACATGGATTCTACCTGAAAGCCTGCAGAAGGGAGTTTGCACTCTTGGCCTCCAGAACTCTGAAATAATACACTTCTGTTGTTTTAATCCATCCCATTTGAGGCCATTTGTTATGGCAGCCTTAGGAAACAAATACACTATTCAAACAGATAGGCAGTAGCATCGCTTTGTGATTTTAATTTACATTTTATGAAAGACTGATGTTAAGCATGTGTTTATATACTTATTTTCTATATAAAATTTACATATATATGTATATATAGAGAGATGCTCTTCAAAGTTTTGCCCTTTTTTATTGTTGAGTTTTGAATATTATTTATACATTCCATATACATATCTTTTATTGGTTATAGTTTTTAAATATTTTCCCCAGTGCATCACTCATCTTTTTATTTTCTTAAGACTGAATTTTTTGAATAGCAGAAGTTTTTAATGTGTTAAAGTCAAATTTGTCAATTCTTATTTGTGTGTGTTTGTGTGTGTGTGTGTGTTTACGTGTGTGATTTCTAAGAATTTTTTTGCCTAAACCAAGGTTACAAAATTTCTTCTAGATATTACTCTGGAAAATGTATAGATTTAGGTAATGCATTTAGGTGTATGATCAATTTGAGCTAATTTTTATATATGCTGTGTGTGTGTGTGTCAAGGTTTATGTTCTGCATATAATTAGATGATTAAAGAATTACTCATTTATTATTATTTTTGGACTAAAATCTCTATTTTGCTACCTGTTTTCTGTTTGCTTCAAATGTCCTTTGACCACTTTGCACTCTGCCTGCATTTGGATTGAGTATATTTTACCCAATTATTAGCTTTCATTTATACTTTTTAAAATCACTTTCTTTATTACTGTCTTTTGTTTGGTTAGTTTGCTTTCTTTTGTTTTACCCTGGCTTTGTGGTTGCCTTAGGATTCACAATATAATTTTCATATAAATCACATTCTGTATTTTTGAAGAACAATGTACATGTTGGTAAAGTTTAAATGAGAACTAAGCAAAACTAAATTTATTTATTTATTATTATTTCTTCCTTTACTTGCTTCCTTGTTTCACCACTCACTTTATGGGTCAGACTTCCAAAAACAGGTAGTCTTTTCAGTGTGCTTATTACTGGGCTAGGTAGTATGCTATTATAGATACAACCTTTTGAGGGAAAGCTTATATTTAATTAACTTGCTTTTATATCTTCAACACATAGGATATATTATGTGTCAGATAAATATATTTTTTAATTTTCTGCAATTTGACCAAAATAATTTAGATATAACATCTATTAAATATATATTTTATATATACATATAAAATAAAGTACACATACCGAAGTATACAGTTTTACGAGAGCTGTGATCTATTTACACCTGGAATATCAATACCAAAATTATCATAATGAACATATACATGATGCCCAATAGTTTCTTCATGTCCCTTTGCAGCTCATCCTCATTATTCCATCTTGTTATTCCCAGAAAACTTCTAACCTACTTTCTTTAAGTATTGATTTGTTTGCAGCTTTTAAAGTTTTATATAAAGAATCATATATCATGTACTAATTATTTTTGGTGCGACTGCAAATATTTTTGGCCATTAAAAAAAGATTGTTTTATTATTTAGTTGTAAGAGTTCTTTATATATTGTAGATACAAAGCCTTTGTCAGATATATATTTCACGTATTTTTCTCTCAGCCTGCGGTTTGCCTTTTCATTTTTATAGTAGTGACATTTGAAGTGCAAAAGGTTTAATTTTGATGCAGCTTAATTTATAATTTATTATTTTATATTTCATCTTCTGATGTAGTATCCAACTGTTACCTAAGTCAATAACACAAAGATTTTCTTTTGCTTTTTCTTCTAGAAATGTTATACTTTTCCATTTTCCATTTACATTTTTAGGTTTTTTTGTGTGTGTGGAACAAGGTTTATTTCCTCATGTGTATTCTACCAGCACCATTGTTGAAACATATCAGATTCAATTGAATTGCCTTTGAAACAATTCAAATATAAATTGGCCGTATATTTGATGGGCTATTTTTGGACTCTCTATTTCCTTCAATTATTTAAATATTTATAATTATATTAAGCCCATATAGTCTTGATGACTGTACCATTATACCGTATATGTAACTCCAAGCAGATTTCCTACTTGTTTCCTGGGAGCTGACTTGTGCAGCTGCAGTCAGATGGCAGCTCTGTTGAGGCAGTCTAGTGGGCCAGTCTAGCAGGGCTTTGCTCACATGTGTCATATGTAGCAGGGTGTTGGCCAGGGTTCCCTGACTCTTTACATGGCTCTTCAATGGAAAGCCCATAGTTTATAAATGGTAGTAAGGGAGGAGACCACCCCTCACATTGTCTTATGCCCAATTTCTGCCTCCAAAGAAAGAAAAAGTAAAAACTAAAAGGCAGAAATGAAATCCACAAGCAGACAGCCCGGCGCCACACCCTGGGCCTGGTAGTTAAAGATCGACCCCTGACCTAATCGGTTATGTTATCTACAGATTACAGACATTGTATAGAAAAGCACTGTGAACATCCCTATCCTGTTTCGTTCCGATCTAATTACGGGTGTACGCAGCCCCCAGTCACTTACCCCCTGCTTGCTCAATTGATCACGACCCTCTCACGCGCACCCCCTGAGAGTTGTGAGCCCTTAAAAGGGCCAGGAATTGCTCACTCAGGGAGCTCGGCTCTTGAGACAGGAGTCTTGCCGATGCCCCTGGCCAAATAAACCCCTTCCTTCTTTAACTCGGTGTCTGAGGAGTTTTGTCTGTGGCTCGTCCTGCTACAGTAGTTCCTGGGTTCCCAGTAGGAAAAGAGGCCAACCCTCAGTATGCAAACACTTTTCAAGTTTTTACTTGTATCGTACTTGCTAATGCCCTCTGACCAAAGCAATTTGCATGGCCATGCCGAGATTCTAAGGATGGAGAGAAAAACTTCACCTCTTTTTTGAGGAGTCGCAAAGTCACATTGGGAAGAATGTACCTACATGGATGGGAAAAAAATGTGGCCGTTTTTTCACTCTATCACAATTCCATTGATTTATATTCCATTCAACATCTACTATGTTGACCAATTTTGAACCATTCTTGTTTCCTATTTAATGTGAAAAAAATACAGTATCATCTTTAAACCCTTCCTTTTTCTTTCACCCTGTTAATGTCTTCATTGTAAACCATGCTAGCACATACCAAAAAAAAAAATATATATATATATATAAGTGTGAAATCATTTCAAATGCTTATTCTGCACACTGGGAGAAAATAAATTCTAGATTTATTTGGTAGTGAAGTCATTAATACCAAAGAATTTCCATATTAATATTACTACTCATTGATTTACTGTGTCAGTATGACTCTGTTACACCTCGTATCTGCCAATAGTGATTAAGCGCTGAATGGCATTTACCTGTAACATTTGTCTACTATGAACTGTTTTCAGGAAGATTTAATTTACACATTTAAGGACAGTAGAGCCAATATAATGTTGTTTAAAAATAGCATTTCTTAACTGCTATAAGACATCTATGAGTCTTCAACCCTATTATTCTGTCTCTTCCTTTCGTTTTTATTAATGACATTGCAACACAGCTGAAGGCATGTCATGATTTATCCTTTATCTTGAATATAGAACATGGATTAAAACAATAAAATTAGTCACCTATATATTGGCTTTCTTTTTTTTAACTTTTCAATTAGATTGACATCATTAGGAAAGACATTGACTATGAAGTACATCAAAATGAAGAACAAGTGGATATATTTTCACGTGAATCCAGTTTTGTAAGTGGCTTATTAGGAAAGTGAGGTGGGAAAAGCAGTGGGAAAGCAGAGGGCTATATCCTTTCTCTAGCTTGGCTGCTAACTCATTATTTATCTCAGCAGGGTTACATCTCTCTAAGCCATAATTTATTTCTCCATAAATCTATGAGTTGGGAGTAACAAGTTGGTTTTCCCCAGGTATTAACAGAGCTACTTCCAGGGTTCACCACAATTGTAACTTTGTTTCACTTCTGATTTTACATTTAACTTTAAAAAAGAAAACTGAAAATTTTCACGTGTGGATGCTTTATTCATAAACTTTTCATACTTTGTGTTTGTTGTGGAGTGAATGCTGGATTAATCCCTTTTTTGAGTGTAACAGATAGTCTCCTCTGCATTTTTTGCTTAATTAAAATTGCCACTCTACTATGGACTCAATTATGTCCAATAAAAATGTATATGTTGGTGCTGTAATCCCCAAATGTGATAGTATTCAGAGATAGAGCCTTTGGTAGATGGGGTTGTAAGGGTGGGGCCCTAATGATGGGATTGTTGCCCTTATAAGAAGAGACACCAGAGAGCTTGATCACTGTCTCCACCATGTAAGGACAATGAGAAGGCAGCCAGATACAATCCAGGAAGAGAATCTGATCCTGCTGGGCTTCTAACCTCCAGAGTTCATCTTGGACTTCTAACCTCCAGAACTGTGAGAAATGAAATTATTGTTGTTTAAACTACCCAGTCTATGGTATTTGATATAGCAGCCTGAGCTGCCTAAGACATCTTTTTCTGACTGTAACAGAATAAAATCTTTTCTGCATCCTTTGCTTCACTAAACATTTTTAATATATAGATTTTTAAATTTATGAGAGTTTTATGGATATTAGGCAACCAAAACAAAGCCACAAACTCATTAGGATGTTACAGGCTTTATAAGACCCCATGAATTCCCTCCCCCATCTCAAAGTCACTTATTTATTAAAATGACCTTAATTTTCCATATGATTTTTGTTAAATACATACTACCAGTTTCATTGTGTGTATTTTTTATTGTATTAAAAAGTTCCTTCGCCTATTCTGTATGTCCACATATAAAATAGCCTGTGACAAAAATATTCTACACTGAGAATGTGAAACTTGAGAAAAGGAAAATAGCTGAGAGCAGTCTGAGATCTGCAAAGTATGCAGACCCAGAGAGACGTGGGTATGGGATTCAGTCATGCTCACACCCCACACCCATGCCTAGGGGAAATTGTTTAAAGTCATTTTGTTCCTGACTGCCTCACTCAATACCTTCATGTTCTTAGAATTTATGATACAAAGAACAATGCTGAGCCAATCAATGGCCTATATTATTTTAATGTAAATCCTTGGTAAAAACCTCAGGAACTGACTCTTTCTTTCCCTTTAAAATCCACTTGTTACTGTTGCTAATCAGAGTGTATATTCAGGACAAATAGAATCTATGCTCTTGGGCTGCAGCCCTCAAACTTGGCCCAAGTAAACTCTGCTTAGTAATAGATTAATTTTAGCTCAGCAGGTTCCTTTGAGATAGGCATATCTGGCATCGTCAGCAGGATTCAGAGTGACTCATTCTCACCACCAGGTGCGGTGTTTCTGCCTGAAAGCAGTGCTTGATACCAGCACGAACTCTGCGTCTTCAGAAGTCCCACTGGGTGTTCTGGGTAAGTTCTCCAGAATTAGGACCTCCCACTCCTTGGTTGAAATATAGACTTTATTTGGCTGTTTTTCAAACTGTCTCTTTTCTTTAAGAGAGGGCTTTGGTCTCTGTCTTTGGACACAAGCTCCAAGTAAAGAGCTCTGTAGAAAATGTCTTTTTGCTGCTGTGTCTCACAGGAGAGGTTCAGATCAAGATTCTTCCACCTCTGCCTCAGGACTGGAGGCTTAGGTCAAGGTTTTTCTGCCTCTGTCTCACAGCAGAGGTTCAGGTCAAAGGATTGGCAGTTAGACACGGATGGTTTTGTTTTATATGGCCTACTTTTAAGATTAAAACTGTTTCTTTTGCTTAAAAATTCAGACCTATCCTTTTATTTGAGACCAATTCCTGTTAGTTTCTAACCGAAAAGTGTTCCCTCTTTTTGCTCTTCCAAACAGGTACACTATGAAGGTCTGGTCCTCATACACTGAGCACACTATTGCTCCCTGGAAGTTAGAGACAGTCTGAGATAAGTTACACTTTCACCCTAAATACATTCCCAGGCTTGACACTTTTGAAAAGTTCCTAAATTATGGGAAGTCAAGCATCAAAATTAGAGTACTCCTTTTAGAAACACCAGCTGGATTTATGTATAACACTCGTGGGTCATTCTCTTGTAAAGGCCTAGGAAAGTGGACCCACCTAACCTGGTGATACAGAAGGCAGAAATTATTTAGGCAGATAGTGAGGGCAACAGAGTTCTTGGCAGAGCTTCCCTTCTAACAAAAAGCAGCCCCCCAAATCATTGCTTTTCTAACAAAGAGCAGCCTGAAAAATAGAGCTGCAAACATAGATAATCAAGCAGGAAGCTTGCACGGGCGAATGCCGGCAGAGGCACCAATAGAAAAGGGCCACCTGGGGGCCAGGCATGTCCAACACGGAGGCTCCATCTTCCCTTTTCTTGTTACCATGTGTAGAGTAAAGAAACATGCAACACGGCACAGCTCAGGCAGAAGACCCGCCTGCATAATAAAAGATTATGGTAGGGGTGGCCAGAAATTGATACCCTATGCACATGGCACATCTAGTCCCAACCAGTTTTTCGTGACCTATGCAAGTGGCACACCTGGTCCAACCAATGTTTCACACCCTGTGTAAATCAAACACTGCCTCCTTACCAGGCATCTATAAAACCCCTTGCATTTCACCATGGATCCGGCAACCCATTTTTCTGGACCCCTGTCTGCAACAGAGAGCTCTTCTCTTTCTTTTGCCTATTAAACTTCCACTCTCAACCTGACACTTTATGCATCTGCATCCTAGATTTCTGTGTCTGTGAGACAACAGATCTTGGGTGTTACTCCACAATGAGGCCGTTTCACTGGGACAATCACAAACAGCAGTAGCCAAAATAAGAATCCTTTGCTATGTTGAAAATAATTCTTTGTGCACACAATTGGAAAAAAAAAAAAAGCTGGTTTTAGCACCACACAAACTGAATCAGAGTAATTTGTTTGTCTTGAATAAAATCTGGTAATAAGAGATTTAAAAAGATTCTTTCTTAGAGCTCTATGGTCAGAAGTCAGCTTAACTAAAAGCTGACATTTAGGCTATAATTTTAAAAATAAGAATAAAAGGGGCTTTCTGCATTTTCTTCTTTTGGATCCTGTTTTGGGGGATTTTTTTCAGTTGACTGAAACTCTTTTTAAATGTGTTTGATCCCTCTGGTTACTTCCTATCTTGTTGGCATAATTTTTGCTGAGAAAAATGTAAAACATCATTTGCCTTTTAGAAAGCTTAACATGCCCCCAAATTGGCTCTTATAAGACTTATTCTTTTGTTTCTTTTCACTTCTGATCTTTTTTTTCACTATTTTTGATACCACAAATAATAGTAGTAATAATAATAATAAAATAATATAGTATATCTCTAGAGGAGATATACTATTATATTATTGTCTTTCAAAATTGTATGATATTCCTAAAATTATGATGTGTTAACATATCTTGTCAGACACAAATATGGTTATTATGTTACACTGTCATTTGCCACAGAATTTCCTTGTCAATTGTGTTTTTAACCATGGTTAGTCTAAGTCTTTTGTCATCCATAGAAAATTATTGTTTTACTTGGATTCTTCTCAGAAAGTGGTTTACAATTGACAACAGTCCAAAATTTGCTTTTTTTTTTTTTAAGACAATTCGTGAGAATGAACCCTGACAAGTACTCTTGAATACAGGTTTCTGATAACTTTGGAGATTGTATTATTAGACTAAGTAAAAACTTTAAGAACTCCCATAAACTGATGTGTTCATGAAGATTTCTAACTCAACATCAAGCAGAATGAGAATTTATTATGTGGGACTGAACTGATAGAAAAAGAAGACTGAAATGCTTTTTAGGACTTTGTGTTTAAAGCATTGCTGATTCTTTTTATATTTGTTTTGCAGAGTAAATGAAACTTTTTTGACCTGTTTATAGCTTACAGAATTGGGTGAAATATAACATTTGTGAACAACATTCTCTATACCTTATTTCTCCAAAATTTAAAATCCGTTTATTAATCTTATTTTATGGTAACCATAAAATAAGATACACTGATTATTATACTAAGGCTATGACCAAAATGGCATATTTTTGGATATTATCAGACTGCTTTAAAAAATTAAGATTGACTTTATAGAGTCAATAAAAAGTCCTCAGAGAGATTGACCTGGTACTTTGTCTACATAGTTCCTTTCAAAAATTCTGACCTTGCAGTAAGTAAAGAATGTCAATATCCAACAGGCCCAGGAAACTCAAGATATCTTGGGGACCTTGAGAAGGGAGAAGTTTACTCAATTTGTACAGGTATTACAGGCACATTCTAATTGTGAATCTTTGACTTGGCTTCCTAGCCTGGAGACTTATAAAAGCCTAATCTGAAATTCGTTAAGAAAGTTTCAGCAAAGCCAATTTAAAAGAGCCTATATGGTAATCACTATTCTTGTTGTGTTTTTTGAAAATAATCAGGCTCAGTACAACACTAAAACTTATTTTGGAAGTAAATTGGTCCTACTAAGATTTGTCTTAGGTATAAATGGGAAACTGGAGAGAGAAAAATTATGGTTCAGAGAAAAATTATAGCATACCTGTTATTAGATTCCAGCCCTGACCACTGTTTTTGAGTTTTTGTCATTTTCCAACAATTTGGACTGAATCCCCAATGAAACAGGTTTTTTACTATGTATTTATCAGTTTTTCTTCTTCTGAGAAAACCAAAAGCATGAAATTCTGAAGACTGGAGATGACTCAACAAGAAATGACAGTTATAGAAATCAATGACTTGACTGAGGATTATCCAAGAATGAGCCTTCCCAGTGCCAAGGGATGAAGGCCTAAGAGATTGATCATCACTGCTTCCATGGGAAGATTTTTTATAAACAGGAGAAATGAGGAAAGGAAAATAGCTCCGAGCAGTCTGAAGTCTGCAAGGTGTGCAGGGCCAGAGAGACATGAGTATGTATATGATGCCACACTATGCCTAGGAAAAATTTAGTTCTTGTGCCCCTGACTAGCTGCCTCGCCCATTATCTTCATGTTCCTAGAATTTGTAACACAAAGAACAATGTACAACCTATAAATAGCTTATGTTTTTTTAATGTAAATTTTTGGTAAACAACTCAGGAACTGCCTCTTCTTTCCCTTTACTTCCCTAATTGTTTACAAGCAACACTTATTACGTTGCTGATTTGAGTGTATATTCAGGATAAATAGAATCTATGCTCCTGGGTTGCAGCCCTCGAGCTTGGTCCAAATAAACTCTCTACTTACATTGTTTGCCTCAGCTGCTTCCTTTTTTGTCAAAAAATCCATGGAGTTAAATGCTCTCTTGAAATATTTTAAAGATTAATCTTGACTGGTTCCCATGTCAAGAGAAGGAAACTTAAAAAAAAAAAAAAAGCTGTATAGAGGTGCTATATTCTCACTGCTGAGTTGCTGGTAAGTTTTCATTTTTAATGAGGTCTGTGTCACACTGAAGGGTTGGAAGTTCTAGCTTGAAGATGTAGCATATGGTGGTTTTATTAAGGAGACTGAAGAAAAGCTTAAAGGGATAGGTAAGAACCCATGGTTAGCAGAGAATTTATTATGAATCTGAACATTTTTAACACAAAATATTATAATTCAGAAATATGTGCCAAAGCTGTCAAGTTAGAATTAAGCCTTATGTGAGAATCCAAATGAGTAGGGTCAGAGGCTCTTGGTACTGAAAGTATCATTGCATGTTGGAGATCATGCAATAGTAAAGTCCAGAGACATAGATGAAGGAAATGAATTTTCCCAAGTACATACTCTAAGCCTCAGACATAGCTAGGTTCAAGCATGAAAGTGATCATACATATTATCACAGGGAAAGACAGTAGGGTTTTAGACCCTTTTCTCCTAAAATATTTCTAGAGTTTGCAAAACTTAGCTAACCTATGAACAACTGGTGCTCTGCATATCAGTGAATAATTTTATCACCCCCTTGTTTAGTTATTAAAAGCTTAATTGACAAAATGCCTATCTACTTCCTGTATTTCTACATTAGTTGCACTCCTATTTGCTTTATGTTTGTGTAACAAAAGAACCATTTTGAAGATTTTGCCAAAACAAAGAAAAGATTTCCTAAATATTTCCACTGAAAAGTGACATAAACCCATAAAAGGCAAACTTAATAATCAATTTAACTGTTGACTAAAATAAATTGCCTTTCTTCTAGGAGTTCTACTGCACATAAGTTCTTATTTCGGTCTCTTAGTGCTTCCTACCTTAAGCTTGAACATAAAGAAAGGCTTAAGTATGGATTTGGCCTGACTTAATTAAAATTAATGTATAATGAAATATATTGATGAAATGAGTTACTTGGTCTTCTGGTAAATGAAGATATTTGTCAAAACATAATTTTCAAATTTATATATAGAGAGATGAAGCATAAACTTTATGAAGAGAAATGTATTTAAGATAATTTTTTACAAATTACTTGTTTTACAAAATGTGTTTTTGTTCTGCCCTACTTTTTAACTTTCTCAGCATCACTAACTAATGCTACTAATCACAGTAGTAGCATCACTACTGTGTCTTAGAACAATAGTAGGTGTATATGCAGTACCATTTATACTGAAAGGAGTAGAGTTGATATTAATGAAATATTTCACCCTGCCTTAATTTCAGGTGTGGTTTTGAGTGAATTCCCTAAAAGTCAGTTCAGAATTGTCATTAAGAATTACAACCTTACTCTGGGCACAGAAAGGGGTCTCAAAGATGTTAGAACTTACGTATGTGTGTATAATCTTTGGAAAGTCACATCAAATTAGTGGGCTTCATCTTTCACTTCTAAAAAAAATAAGGAATTAGATTATCAGTAAAATCTTTGCTGGTACTAATATTCTGCAAAATTTACTTAGAGGGACATTTCCTCTTAAGGAGAAATAGTTGACCTTTCTAGGAGTGGCAAGTTTGAGCAAATAGGATGCATTCACTTTTTCATTTAATTTCTCTCTGAATGCTGCACAGGTTTTTACAGATGAGGACATTAAAGCTCAGAGAGCTTAAGTAGCTAGCAATCTACTCCAAAGCCATGCCTTTATCTCTACATCGGAAAAAAGTCAGCACATTTTTCCCCTAGCAACATGAAGATCAGGGTACATAATGGAGCTATGAGAGACACTAAATGTATCAAAATTATTATAATTAGTAACATTTACAGATGAGATGTTAAAAATACTTTTTACTTTACCAGTTCCTGTCATAAGCGATACCCTATTTGATCTTCATGCAGTTGTTATGGATTGCAAACCTGAACAGACCTAGAGTTTTCAGTTAAGTCTTTCTGAGTCCAACCCCTGATTCTGAATCAGGGGATTTTCTGAATCAGGGGTTGGACTCAGAAAGACAAACTCTAGGTCTGCTGCTTACCGGATCTAAAATTTGGTCAAAATGCTGATTTCCTAAGCTAAACTCTAATTTCTGATGTATCCATTTTACTTTACCTATAATTCTGTTGTAATCATCAATTTATAATTTGTTTGACATTCAGTGGTATATTTGACTATCTTTTCAACCAATCTATTTTGTTCATTAAGAAGAAAAAACTTCCTGTCACTGACAAATAATAATTTAAAATAAACATGTATTCAACATATCATAAATACATGTTCTATGTATTTATATTGGGATTCTCTACATGAGTGATCTGGAAGCTAAAGCATCCGAAGGGCTAGTTGCAGTGGATCACACAAGGAGTACCAGAGACAGATTAGAAGCACAATTATTCTTTTGATAATAATGGAGAAATTACATTGCCTTTTCTATGTCACATACACTTTTTACGTAAGTCCCATTGTTAATCTTTGTGCTGTTTTTGTATACTGGGCATTATGGAGGATTACATTTCTAATACTACTCTTTATGATTGAAGGTAAATAATAATTATGCTCGTTACTTCTATGTGAACAGGTGGAGAACAGCAATCACCTGGAAGCATATTGTTACGATTATGGGAGGAATCCTTTAGAGAACTTATTCTTTTTCATTAGGCAAATATAAGATAAATAGGTAAATAGTTACTTGGGTGGAAGGATGTAACTGATTTTCTGTGGCTTGGACAATACTGCCATTCTTGAGATCCTTGAGTATACATGCTGTAGAGTGGAAATAGACCAGTTTACATAAGGAGCACCAGCACCAGGACTTCCAGACGAGATCAAGATCCCAATCCTTCTACCCTGAGACTCCGTGTTACAGAAAGCTGTTGGTATATTGTGGCACTATTCACAACAGCAAAGACTTGGAACCAACCCAAATGTCCAACAATGATAGACTGGATTAAGAAAATGTGGCACATATACACAATGGAATACTATGCAGCCATAAAAATGATGAGTTCATGTCCTTTGTAGGGACATGGATGAAATTGGAAATCATCATTCTCAGTAAACTATCGCAAGGACAAAAAACCAAACACCGCATGTTCTCATTCATAGGTGGGAATTGAACAATGAGAACACATGGACACAGGAAGGGGAACATCACACTCCAGGGACTGTTCTGGGGTGGGGGGAGGGGGGAGGGATAGCATTAGGAGATTTACCTAATGCTAAATGACGAGTTAATGGGTGCAGCACACCAGCATGGCACATGTATACATATGTAACTAACCTGCACATTGTGCACATGTACCCTAAAACTTACAAGTATAATAATAATAAAATAAAAATAAAAAAAGAAAGCTGTTGGTATAAACAGCTGTCTTTATATACAGCATGACCTATAGTTGATACGCAAGGAGAAAAAGATAACAAGAGTCTGAAAAAACTTAATAAAAGAAAAATTTTAGTTGGTACCTACGCTAAGCAGAAAGGATTATTGAGAAATGGTTGGTTGGAATGAAATTAGAATAAAGGTTGAACTTGGAATGGTGTTGAAGAAAATACCGAGTATATCAAAGAGCTATGAACTTGAAGCCCAGCAGGAGTAAACATAATGTTGCCAGGAGGAATTTGTACTTAAATATTATTATCGAAACAGAGGGCATAGTAAATTGTGTAGAACCAGTCTTCTAAATGGCACCTAGTAGCAGCATCTAAAGCAGTTAGAGTAATGGTTGACTTACTGTAATCAGTAAAGGTTAGAGTTGACTTAAGATTTTATTGGGAGAAGGAAGATTCCCTGTTAATCAGAAAAAGTGAATGCTTTTGTGTCATTTATAAACACGTAGGAGATATGAAAGCATCTGTGTTTAAAGATAATTAAGCATTTCCTATAGTTGGCTTTAGTCAGGACAGGGCAGGCACTACAGAGACACAGGTGCCACTCCGATTAGAGACAGTTTGTTACTATCATTTTGAATACAAAACTCTTTTCACACCTGGGTAGGGGAGAGACTATTGGGAGGTTTTTCTTGCATCAGTATGAATACACTGGTCACCTCTGCACCTGGCATTCACAAGGAACTCTTAGTATAGGGTAGACTTAGTCTTTGCCTTTAAGAGATTTACTACTCCAAGGTTAAGCGATGCTTATAGAAATAATGATTAGTGGCATAAAAAAGTTATTTGAAATAATCAGATGGAAAATACATGGAATTTTGAAGAAGGAAAAGATTCCATTTGACTAGTATGATGAAAAGCCTCAATAGAAGGAATGAAGACTGAGGAAATCCATGAATGAGGCATGGAATTTTAATGAACAATGAGAACAAAACTTGTATCCTTTTCTCTTTTTTTCCTCTTGGGAACCAAAGATAGAAGAGCGTTTTCACTATATTCTTTGCAGAAATGCTTTTGTATGTAGAATGCGGATGTTTATTTGGCAAAAAGAAATATGTAACATATAGGTATTAATTCATACAGAGAGAAATTGCCTTATTCTGCAGAAACCAAAGTATGGTTTCTTTGTGTAGAGCAATTATTTTCCCTTGAAAAGCGAACTACCTTTTAAAAATGAGGCAGTAAGTTTTAGTGTCATGTTAAGCAGAATATTATGGCTTTAAAAATGTCTTAGAATCAAATTCAAGGCTATGGTGTTCAGTAGTTGTTAATTTCACTTCACTGAAATGGGTTTTCTTTATTACAAGACATTGAAAGGAAAAACCCAAAAAGGCAGAATGGTGTTTTTCCCACTGATAAGGAAGAATCATCCCTCTGATTTGCTGCTTTACTTATCTTGTGAATATTTGAGCTCTCCTCTGGTTGAATATTTATGTATTTATTTATTTATTTGGTGAATTTTATTTTTCATTTAGAGCATCAAGAATAACTACTTAAAAGGAGCTCAGCATAAAGAATTGAAGTCTTTTATGTTTTTCCCTTTTACTGACTCTGTAAAAGCAGAATGGTTCCAATTGTTCCTTCCTTTCTTTTCTTTTTGTCTGCATCAGTTTTGTTCCAGGCCTGTGCTTTTCAGGAAGACATAACAATACTGGATGTAGGTGTAATAAACCATACAAATGAGTGCCTCAGTAATCATGTTATATTTTAGTTTAAATAGTCTGCACCACTGCTTGACATTGTTAACTTTTTGGAATAAATGTTTAATGAAATTCTTCTTTACTAATTTAAATCCAAATTCAGAATAATATATTCTGTGAAATTACAGGTCTATGAATCAGGTGCAGATGGTCACAGCATTTTCTAACCACACATTAAAAAAATAAAACCTTTATGCCCAAAGGTCAGCAATAGTTATCCCTAAAGCTGAATGTTCACATATCAAATGATGAAGTGCAAAGTGGCATTAAGTAACTGCATATCAAACACTGAAGAATATTTGGGGTATTTTTTCTGTTTTATTTTTGCCCCCCTCTCCCAAATGTTATTCAGGTGTAACATTACACCTGAGGGGTAAACAATCATTAGTTTGTTTCCCCAAATACTGATAAGGAGATAATCTAATGTAGCCGGACCTGAAATAATCCACATATGGAACTTGGCCTGAGATTCTCTGATAGGTAAACAATGTAAAGAGAGATAGTTGGATATGAGGTGATTCCATTGGACATGAATTTTAAATAGAGTTATACATCACCTGTCTACGTTGTAAGCAGTATTAAGGCCTCAATAGAGGACATTTTATTTAGAAATATTTACAGCAAAATTCTAAATTTTGCTACTTAGGAAGAATTAGAACATTTATTCAATTGTGATATTAAAAGAATGTTTTCGTGATCGTATCTTCACTTTTCATCTTAGAACACTCAGAGCAAAATTTAACAACTGCAATAACTGTGAATTCAGGCAGACTTTTTTATGATTATCTTTTTTATTGATCTAGGCTATAAGCTCTTGAGTAGCTTTTGCATGGTCCAGGCTTGTTTATTATTTTTGTCTTTTATAAATCCACATACATATATATAATATATATATCATATATAGTATACGTATTATACACACACACACACACACACTCTCACATATATCCAGTATATATAAGTGGAAAACTGGAGTTTTTTACTCAAATCAGTCTCCCCCAAAATTTGGAGACTGGGAATTTTTAAGAATAATTTGGCAGGCAGGGACTAGGGAATGCATACCACTGATTGGTTGGGGTGAAATCACAGGGGTGTGGAAAGCGGTCCTTGTGTGCTGAGTCAGCCCAATATGAGGGTCAACAAAAGTGATTTTTATCTATTTTTATCTCTAAGTAATTGGGGAAGTTACAAATCTTATGACCTCCAGAATAATGGCTGCTTATCATGTAACTAAACCTGTATCTTAGCAGAATCCAGGCCCCTCTCATAATCCTAACATTATGGGCTTTCATTAGTATTACAATGGCAGTTTTGGTCCCAAATATGGAAGGAGTGGTTTTGGGAAGGGTTATTATCATCCTTCCTTTAAGGTTAAACTACAAACAAAATTTCTCCCAAATTTAGTTTAAGCTAGAACCAGAAATGAAGAAGGACAGCTTGGAGGTTAGAAGTAAGATGGAGTCAACAATGTCAAAACAATATTCAGGGGGAAAAAACAATCATAGAGATATACCATTTGTTGAATAATATCTGCTAGTGATTTTACCTAAATTAACTACTTTAATCCTGAAAGCAATACAATGATAACAGAGTTAGTAGATTTTAGAGATAAAGAGCTCAACCTTGAAAGAAGTTAACAGTTTCCTAATGTCCCTTTGTTACCCTGATTCAACCAAGGTCTCTAAATGCTAAACAGATGCTCTTCCCACCCCACCCTCATTGAGCAGGCTTCAGGCAATAAATGGGGACAATGGAGCAAATACACAAACTTAAGTGCTCACCAGTAGTGTCCAAACATATGGTGTCATAATCACCTCCCCTAATAATTCCTGTTCCTGTTTCACAGTGGCCTTTTTCTAAAGAGACATTTGGATTAAATTATTATTATATCTGATGACCTCCATGTATTGAGAAAATAAACAGGAGAGGAAGAAAAGTGTGGAGGATGACAGAAGTCAGAGGACAGTCTTGGGCATGAGAAGCCGAACGATGGCACACAACTATCTCACCTGAATGGAGTCAAGTTCCTGGCCCAGGAGGAAGCTGCGTTGTCCCAGATGAAAAATTAATTTGTTTTCCTGCATGCCTCTGAGGGCTTTCTCTACAGAAGTCTGCCTCTTGGAAAATCTTTCTTCCTTTCTCCTTCATTTTATTACTGTGTTCTATAGCTGTGGTCCTACCTAATCAGGTCACCCAATGCCTAAAGCACAGAAAGTTTATAATGCTGAAAAGGGAGCAAATTATCTCATCTCATTTGTTATCCCAGAGACTAATTAGTATGCAAAATGACCATTTTCCCTGGACTCTACTTTTTTCATTATCTATGGAATGACGGAGACACCTCAAGGAAGATAACTCAGTTCGAACACCCGCTTTATCCTTTGGATATCTGTGGATAAGACATGTCAGCAATGCACATTCTCCCAAAGTTATCTGAGCTCTCTTGCAGGCCATTTATAGAGCAGGTCATTCACATAAGCAACAGCAGTGAAAAGACTGGTGAAATCAAGAAAAGCTTCTATAGCTTGGCGTAGAAATTAAAACAAACAAATAGACAAACAAAAGCCTCCTTTAGCACTGGTTAGAATAGCCATGGATTTGAAGTCTTGATGCAGAGGGCACACAAGGCACAGGATTACGGCTGAACAAAAGTATTCAAAATATGTTTTAAAGAAATCCATATTTCTAGATTCTCTTGAAAAATAACGATCCCATATTCCAACATGACATCATTTCACTTGAACTTGGACCTGACATTGGATGCCTCTTTAGATTCGTCATGATATCCCCAGTTTTTTGCAGTCCCTACTATACATAAAATATAATCATAACTATTTAAACTTTGCTTGCTTCTCTCAGTTATGTTAAGTATTAATTCTTGTGCCTGTTGAAATTTGCTAATTCTTCCTTCAGGAAAATGCCAAAAGCAGATTAAAGCATTAGTGTGAAAATGTTAAGAGCTGTGTTTTAATGGATTTTGAATGAGACACATAATCTAAATTTTTTATTTCTTTCATTTGTAAAAACAACTCTGTGGGTTAGTCATTGTATGAGGCAATATAAATTTATTCTATTTAATTTCTATATGAACAGTTCAAGCTTTCTGTTATCCACATTTTCTGATGGAAAAATTAGATGTGAGAAAAGTAAAAAAAAAAAAAAAAACCCAAGGTTATAGAATAATTAGAGTTCAAACACAGATCATTCTTGCTCCTGTGACTTATTCAGAAGACCAAAATTTGAATCATAGCTCAATATTTACTCCAGAGAAAACCCTGAAAAAACACCATTTATCAAGAGTGTCATGGGATTCTGACAGGGAGTACCTCCCAGGCAACATGGGTTACTCAAACCCTCTGAGACGCAATTCCTTCAAATATTTTTTCCAGAGTAATATTCTTCCTTTAGCTCTTCTCATTTTCAAACTTCAACACACCTTGCTATGTACTTTCTCCCAGAAACTTCTTAAACATTTATGGATCCTTCATTTATGCTCATACTTTTTCTTCATCCTGACCAGACTTTCTCCCTTGCTTCAACTGTACTCTCAGAAGTCTCTGAACTACATGAAGACATTAAACTATTCTTGATGTTTAGTGTCATGATTGTTCTGATACAGCATTCATCACATTTTATTAGAGCTAGTTGTTTACGATTTTGTATATTTTACCAGATTTCGAATTACTAACAGTAGCATTTTGTCCTGTTTTTTAACTCCCAGGTGCTACAACAGCAAATGGCAATTAAGAATTTTTTAATTAAATTTGTAGACTGAATAAAAAAGCATATCAATAAAATAATATATATAATTGTATATTAGTTTGAGAATTATTTTTCTAACCAGATCTTTCATCTTGATTAGACTTTTTCAATATCCAAGAGCCAAAAAGATAGTTGAGTATATTTGAAATAATCAAATTTTTAGGTTGCTAATTAAGATAAAAATTGGTGAGACTAAGATAGATATATAATGAGACTGATACTCTGAAAGATATTCTAATGGAATATAAATACTTTTTAACTATTTAGAATCTGGAGGCAAGAAGAATATTGATTTTTCTGCCAAGCAAGCAAAGTTGGATTTTGTATGATAAATGACTGCAGAAACTCATTTATCAAAGGTATTGTGACATGAAAGATGTATAAGATCTGATTTCATATGCTTATCTCAACTTTTTTATAGGTTAAAGAGACATTTATTGAGCATATACAATGTCCTTTGTACCAAGACTATGGAAATGAAAGACTAAAGATATGATTTCTGTTATTCAGTGAACAAGATTGATAAGTCAACAGGACATTGTAATAAAACATCAAACAGTGATAGTCTATGAATTATCTCCCTGTCCTTTGGCAGGCCATGCAATTTACTTGTTTTGATGGCTTCATCTGTAAAACAAGCTAAGTGAATGAAGTACAATTTAGAGATTCTTCTAGCTCTGGTATTTATAAACATTTCTATGAAAGAATAGTCTGATGTCTTTACATCTAAACATGTCTCCAGAAGAGCAAATATTAGCTTTCTAAATATTTCCAGATATGTTACGTAAGTCCACAATTCCAAAACTATGTGTTGAAGCATCCTGCAGAACCACAGAGATAACTCTAAGAGACAGTTTACATTTTTTGAAACAAAAGAAGAGATATTTAATATCTTTTGAAAGCTATATGAACTAGCAGCTTGAGATATTTCACAGTTTGCACATTAGATTCCATTGCATTCCTTTCAACAGTGTGAAGCTGGGATTTTAGCAGGTGTTGGACTTAGAAGCAAACACCAATATAAAGCAAGAAAATAACTGTGGAACAGAAAATGAGAGTGGTGGTGTCCAACCTGGTTCCAGATTTTAGAGGCAGTACAGTACCCAAAAGTCACTTTTACTAGTAAGTAATTCTGATAATTTAAGAAGGAAACAAAAATGTTTTTTCTATCATTTAACATACATAACATATATATTTTTATTGTTCCAATTTAGGATATAAGTATTTATTAAGTTGTTTGAAACTTTTTAATAAATACATTGAAACTGTTTGGTACTTCTGTTGGCCTAAAACATGCCATGAAAAAATTACTGTGATGCAAAGAGCACAGTGAAATGGGAAAACTTGAAAATATCTAGGGTAAATCATTTCAAATAGGTTTCTCAGTTATAAGCAAAGTGGGTATAACATTGCTGATCAGAGCTATGTTGGAGTCAAACTTTCATTCAATAGATTAAAAATATTTACACTGAGAAAAGACATATATATATATTTTTTCCTAGAGTCACATAGCTAGTTAATGATGGCTTGTTCTATCTCTCCATGTTGTCTATACTAACGGTACACAGATAGACTAATCATCCTTCTACAATCCTTTTACAAAATACATATTTCTACAAAAAGGTTAAATAGAAAAGAAACAGCAGCTGCTAAATAATTTCCATAATTATGGAAATTAGGTGTGAGCACCATTCTCTTGGTAAATTGCCAATATGTCCAGCTGGTAGAAACAATTGGCCAGCTATGCATGAAAAGGACAGCGTTACTTTTTACATAAGACATAGAAATGATGATTTTATGTAAATATACAATTTTTTACACATGTATTCTCTTGTCTGATTTCTTTTTCATTTAAAAAAAATGTCACCTACCCATTGAAGTAAACAGAGAGAATACAGAAATAATGAAAAATGATTACAAGAAATCTGTCATTTAATCACTCCTATACATTGATAATACCTTGAGGTATACCATGTAATACTTATTGCTTCCGATTAATGAACATTTAAAAATTATTGCAGTCACAATGGATGTAAAATTGGTTATTAGTCTAATCCTCACCATAGCCAATTTCCGTAAAGTATGTAATCTTTATAAAAAGTATTTTAATTATAGCATGTTGTTCTGATAGGCAGAATTACCATAAATTACTAAGCTTTTCAAAAATAATTGAACATTATACTTTTCTTCAAAAATTTCACTATCATACCCAATTCAGTTAATATGGTGGATACATAGACATATTTAGTTTATTGTCTTCAAAATCTACATGAACCTGACAGTGAAAGAATAAAAAAAGATGTAACCTCAAAATAAAAGAAAGAAAGGGAATGATATAAGCAGTGAAAACAGACAAGAACATTTTGGAAACTGTAAGATGAATGGGTGATTTGTACTTTATGAGGGCTGAACTTCAATCTTATAGGTAGTGTCTACATATCCCTGAAAAATTTAGAAATATACTTTGTCAATATTCTAAATAAAAGTAACTTTAAATGTGGGATAAAAGGGATCCAAAAGGACAGTAGCGATATACCTTATGAAAAACAGGGGGCTCAGCAAAAGTCTGCCAAAAGAATTTTGAGTCATGATTTTCCTCTTCCACATTTTGTTCTCAGGACACTAACAGCCAAGCTTATAGACCCCTCCCACCAGTAAGAATAGTGGATTACTTGCTCTGATGCAACTCGGTAGCCCCATACAAAACATCCGTAGGTGGTCTCTAAGAAGGTGCCATAGATACATCCAGGTCTGCACCTCACACCATGGCATAGACCATCAAATAGGAACACAGAGCTTTCAATAATCATTTCAGTGTTCCCTCAAATATAAACAATCTACAAGTGATTACATTTCTGATAAATGTCAGATAGAATAATAAATATTCCAAAGCAAGTATTATAAAAAGAGATAAGACAAAAAAAACTTCAAAAAATGTTAATATCCTCAAAGAGGTAGGTAAAGTTAATATGTGAAGAAAACCAGAACGTTAGGGATCATCATCCCTTTAATAAATGATTTTTTAAAAAGTTGCAGACATGTTTAATGAAGGCAGGGATGATATATTTATTATAAGTTGTGAAGGTAAAATTGGGAGTTTTCTAAGCATTATCACAAAAGTAGAAAAATATAGATAATTGGAAGAAAAAATAAGTAAACTAAAGGTTCTTTTCAGGAGATATCTGAATAAAAGTTGTTCCAGAACAAAGAAAACGAAAAGAATGGCAGGAAAATATCAAAGAAATAATATAAGAACATTTTTCATCATTGTAAAATATAAGGTTTTTAAATAGAAAATAAAAATTGAATGCCAAGCATAAGGAATAAAATGGAATAATAGCACATTTTTGGTGAAACATAAAAATAACAACATCATGATCTCTAAAAGCTTTCAGAGAGAATAAAAAGTCAAACCACGTAAAAAGAATCACAGAATCAAACTGGGCTCAACTTAAAAGTGGACAAAGAAAACCTTTAAAATGCTAATGGGAATGGATGTCCAACCTCTATTTTTCACCCAGAGAAGTTTATAATCAATTGTAAAGGTTCATTTAAAATTTTCAAGTAATCGTGATGCTATGGTTTAAATGTATCCCCTCTAAAATTCCCATTTAATGTAATCCCTATTGCGGTGGTGTTAGGAAGCAGAGCTTTTTGGGAAGTGACTAAGTTATAAGGGCTCTATATTAGTCTGTTTCCACACTGCTATAAAGAAGTACCCAAGACTGGGTAATTTATAAAGGAAAGAGGTTTAATAGACTCACAGTTCTGCATGGCTGGGGAGGCCTCAGGAAACTTATAATCATAGTGGAAAGGGAAGCAAGCACCTTCTTCACAAGGTGGCAGGAGGGAGTGAGTGCAAGCAGGGGAAATGCCAGACACTTATAAAACCATCTGATCTCATGAGAACTCACTCACTATCACGAGAGCAGCATGGGGGAAACCACCCCATAATCCAATCACCTCCAACCAGGTTCCTCCTTTGACACAGGGGGATTACAATTCAAGATGAGATTTGGATGAGGACACAGAGCCAAATCATGCCAGGCACCATACTCATGTATAGATTAGTACTTTGCTAAAGGGCTGGAGGAAACTGGTTTAGGCCCTTTTGCCCTTCTGCCATGTGATGACACAGATTTCCTCCCCCTTGGATGATGCAGGAACAAGGTATCATCCTGGAAGAAGAGACACTGGGCCATCATCAGCCAGCACCTTCATTTTGGACTTCTCAGCCTCCAGAATAGGGAGAAATAAATTTTTATTGTTTATAAATGACCCAGTCTGTGGTATTTTGTTATAGCAGCACAAAATGTCTAAGACACGAGAATATTACAAATAAGCCTCTCATGGACTTAATAACATGAAGATGCTTAGAAGATGAATATTACCAAAATAAAGTGGAAACCAAGAAAGAGGATGACATGTTGTATCCATTATGGCTCTTGGTTGCAAATGAAAAAAATGCACTTGAACTGTTTGAATGAGAAAGGTGTTCATTAAAACACATTGTTTATTCAAATACTTTGGGATGGCTAGATTGTTTGTTCACTTATATGGTACAAGGCTAGCGGTAACAGAGACAGGGACAGATTCTAACCACTTCTGAGAACTTTCTAATGAAAATATCACTGCTCTTCCTGTCTACAGTGTTGCACTTTCATGCTCCAGACTGAAAATCAGAGGTCCCATGGACTCCAGAAGTCAGTATTTCCACATGCAGCTGCCATACCATATAGCTCCCATGCACTAACTGCCAAATCAGCAGTGGGTGCAACTTATTGGATGAATCTAAGTCACTATGCCCATAACCTAGTAGAGTTTGGGAAATGTAGATTTTTTTCATTATCCATTGGAAAGGAAGTAATCACAATGTGGAAAATCAAAAGTGAAGAAAAATTTACTTAAACATTGTTGGGGAGCCATAAGTTAAAAATAAAATTGGTTATAACAGTATAACCGTTGTCTACTATGCATGGATTCCACAAAATAGGTGCTATAACAAAGGAAAGAAGCAACAGGATTGTGCAGGTGTGAGACGAATGACAGTCCCTGGAAGAGGACTATGAAGTAGGCGTTTAGCACATAAAGTAAACATTAGCATCAGACAGTGGTGGGAATCAAGAGAGGCATCTCCAAGAAAAATAAATGACTTTGTTGTATTTTCTGAAATGTTTAAATATATTAAGAGAGGATCTTCAGTTCTGGTGGAAACCTGGACATAAATAAGTGATGTGGCTGTGTATGCAGATTGCTACAGATGGTCCCTGGAACATCAATCCTCCCTGTCATCACATCTGCAGAGCATTCCCCACATTGACCCTGGTTTTGGTGTGTGAATTGCTTTGGACAATGAAATATTAGCAAAATGTACAAGCAAAGGCTTACAAAGTATGTACTTGAACAATGGAACTTGACTTCTTTTGCTGCTGTTAACTCTTCTACCATTTGAAGAAGGCCGGGTTAGCCTGTTGAAGATACATGACATATTTAAAAAGCAGTCCTGAATACTAAACATGTGAATTAGGGAGTTTTGGACATCCCAACTTCAACAGACTGACCAGATGATCAAAATAACATGAGTGATTCATACAAGACCATTAGAATTAGTCATTTAAGCCCAAATTTCTCAACCACAGAAAAACAAAATGGGAAAATGAAATGTTGTTTTCACAAGTTAATTAATTTGGGGTAGTTTTTTATACAACAAAAGTAACTGAAAAATAAATGATTGTTTATATGCAAAGACCTCCCATAATAGAAATCCATAATAGCTATCATTGAATATAAAGTTGGAAGGGGAAAAGAGTATTTAATAGAGAAAAGGAAATGCTGGCAAAGACTGGAACTTTTTTAAATGCTATTTTAGGCCTACAGGACATTTTTTTCTTCATTTTGAATTGATTTAATCACACTTACTTGAAATTGATGACAGCCAGAGGAAAAAAAAAAGTTTTTCAGATAAGCACAGTAAAAAATTGATGACTGACAAAATTGTAAACAAATTAAATCATTGTTTTTGTAAGTAATAAAATTTGGGGGTAATTTTTTAATGCAGCAATACATATCTGAAAGAATAGAATATATGTGTGTAGTTTGAAATCACCTCTTTTAAACGTAAGTTATAGGTAGCTGTGTCAAAATAATAAAGTTTTCTGGATACACTCTGTTTCCTACTGTGCCAATCACTCAGCTTTGTGGCACAAAGTTTAAAAAAAAATAAAGGCTGGGCGCAGTGGCTTATGCCTGTTATCCCAACACTTTGGGAGGTTGAGGCGGGCAGATCATGAGGTCAGGAGTTCGAGACCAGCCTGGCCAATATGGTGAAACCCGGTCTCTACTAAAAATACACAAATTAGGCTGGGTGCGGTGGCTCATGCCTGTAATCCAAGAACTTTGGGAGGCTGAGGCGGGTGTATCACCCGAGATCAGAAGTTCAAGACCAGCCTGGCCAACGTGGCAAAACCCCATCTCTACTAAAAAAAAAAAAAAAAAAAAAATTACAAAAATTATCTAGGCATGGTAGCGGGCACCTGTAATCCCAGCTACTCAGAAGACTGAGGCAGGAGAATTGCTTGAACCTGGGAAGCAGAGGTTGCAGTGAGCCCAAGATGTACCACTGTGCTCCAGCCGGGATGACAGAACTCCATCTCAGGGGAAAAAAAAAAAATAGCCAGGTGTGGTGGTGCATGCCTGCAGTCCCAGCTACTCAGGAGGCTGAGGCAGGATCTGATGGGATCTGATGATTTTATAAACGTCTGGCATTTCGCCTGCTTGAAGTGAGAGAAAGAGAGAGAGAGAGAGAGAACTCTAGATGTCTGCACAAGTTACCCGTCACTATTCAGTTAAGCACAGATCAGAACATACACCTGAGGAAACTACCAAATTCAAGGCAAGAAACATCCAAAAATATTAGAGGTAACAGTGCCCAGAGTTCTCACAGAGCTGGAACATCCATTCCACCTGCTGTAATAGAAAATGTCTTGAACATGAAGCAATGTGTAGAGTACACAGATGAGTTTTATCTTAGCAGTGGGAAATAATCACTCCTAATCTGAACAGTGCTCTGATCGTACCCAATAAATCTTAAGCTAAAGACACAAAAGAACCAAATGTTTCCCAGGTGACTTAACTATCCCGAAAGCAGAGCTCAGAAATATTTATAGGGATATTAAAATCTCCACACTCCCAAAACATAAATCACAATATCTGGCATCCAGTAAAAAATCACCAGACCTAAAATGAACGTGAAAATATGCCCTATGAGAAAAAAAATTCATTTAAAACCAACTAAGAACTGAATTAGCACACATGGAAATCAAATCATTTATTATTATAATTACATTCATTCCATAGGTTCAAAAAGTTAAGTAGAGATACACAGGATATAAAAATAACCCAAATATAACTTGAGATATAAAAACTACAATGTGTGATACAGGGTAAAGGGCAAATTTGATTATAAGGAGAAAAGTCTGATGATAATTAGATAATTTGACGACAACTAGAAAAGATCTTGAAGATACATTACTAAAAACTATTCACATTAAATGTATAGAGGAAAAAAGCAAATAAAAAAAACCAGTGTCAGTAAGCTATGGGACAATTTCAAGCAGTTTAATGTACACGCAGTTAGAGTGCCTGGATGGTCAGGAGGGGGGTGGTCAGAAAATTATCTGAAGATGTAATGGCAAAAAAATTTCCAAATTTAACAAAACTATGCACCCACATATCCAAGAAGCTAAATAAACACAAAGCAGAAGCTGTGTGAACTAAAGAGAATATTTTAAAATCAATCAGGGGTTGGGGAAGAAAGGCATACTGTATACAGAGGTAAAAGGGGCAGGAAGATCACAGATTTCTCATTGAAAACAGAATGAAGTCAGAAGACAGCAAAGCAACATACTGGAATAGAGGACAAAAAATAACATAGCATTCATAATGGCCCAAACCAATAAGAAAAATAGAGAAGCCAAGAATCAGAAACGCAAACCGTAATGAGGAGAAAAATCAGTAAAATAAAAAAAAGAAAACAAGAAGGGACAGATATGAGGAAACAAACAGACCTGGATATTAAAACAAAGCTTGTAACCATGGTTGAGTATTTACAAGAAAACACAAACCTAATGAAAAGAGAAATTAAACGTATAAAACCAAAATGGAACATCTAGATATAATAAATAAAATATGTGAATTTAAAAATTGTACTGGAGGAGAATAACAACAGACTTAACACTGTGGGGAAAAAATCATTGATTTTGAACATACAACAATAAAAAAAGAAACAGGCACTATGAGCTTGTGTATGATAGAATGCACTGTAAAACACACAGAAATAGAGTATCAGAAAAAGGGATGAGGCAGGAACAACATCTGAATAAATAATGGCTGAAAGTTTAGTAAATTTGAATATTATGTATACAAATATCTTAAAAGCTCAACAAATTTAAGAGAATACCAAGACAAACAAAAGTCAAAAAAGTCAAATCAAATAATTTATAAAGAGACAATGTTAAAAATCTAAAAAAATCTTAAAAGTAACCAGAGAATATTTTGTATGTGCAGAGTAAAAATGACAGGATTTTCTACTAATTTTGTATCAGAATTATGCAATAAAAAGACAATGTGATGATATATTTAAATGGTGAAAGCACAATGAATAGAAACACAGATTCTAAATTGGATAACCAGTGCAATATTTTTTTAAAAAAGAAAAAAAGCCTATAAAAACCTTTTCAATCAAACAAAACATTAAGGAAATCATCACCAGCAGACCTGAGCTACAAGAAATTATAAAGAATATTTATTTATTTATTTATTTATTTATTTATTTTTATTTTTGAGGCAGAGTCTGGCTCTGTCACCCAGGCTGGAGTGCAATGGCACCATCTTGGCTCACTGCAACCTCTGCCTCCCAGGTTCAAGCGATTCTCCTACCTCTGCCTCTCAAGTAGCTGAGACTACAGGTGTGGGCCACAACACCCGGCTACTTTTTGTATTTTTAGTAGAGATGGGGTTTTGCCACGTTGGCTAGGCTGGTCTTGAACTCCTGACCTCAAGTTATCCACCCGCCTCAGCCTCCCAAAGTGCTGGGATTACAGGCATGAGCCACCTCACCCAGCCAAGAATATTCGTGAGGCAGAAGGAAAAGGATGCCAGTTTGAAATCTGGATCTGCGGTAAGGAATGAAAGGGGGGAATGTTAAATATGTGAGTAAAGAAAGCATTTTTCCTCATTTCAGAAATTTCAAAAGTAAAATTATTTGTTAAAAGTAAAAATATAACAATATATTGGATATTTATAACATTATGTAGAAGAAAAAATATGATTATATTGCACTGATAACAGAAGGGGAAGTGGAAGTATACTGTTGAACATATTTTATGTGAAATTCCATAATAATATTTGTATGGATGATGTAAGATGTACAACAAACATAGCATAATTCCTAGAGTGACTATAAAAAAAATAAGATGGTATAACTAATCAGCCAATAAAGAAGAAAAGGGAAGAAATAACACACGGGTAAGCAGAAAACAGCAAGATAGTAGACTTACATCCAGCCATACTGAAGGTTACAGTACTGTGAAAACACCAATTAAAAGGCAGGGATTTTCAGACTATTTTAAAAGCCCAAGATCAGCAATATTGTTACCAGGAGGGGTGAAGGGAATCTTCAGTTACTAACTTGAGAGAATCGCTTCTGCCAAGAGACAATTAGTAATGTAAACAAAAGGCTTATTAAAGAGATAAGAGTAGCTACAAGAGAGAAATGGAAAACTCTGGGCTCATCCGAGTGAAAAATGGCAGTATCAGTGGTTATTTAAAGAGACAGTCCACTCTGAAAGATGAGAGAGAGCGGGTTGCTGGAGAGAGTGAGCCAGCACCAGTCAGTGCTGGAGGAATCTGTGAGAATCTTACATGACTATTCATGAAGAGATGTGAGAGGGTGTCATTTGCAATCATGTTTTAGGCTGTCCCCTTGGGCATGTATGCTCCGTGGTTATACACATTGATACATACATCACATGTCTCAAGCATTTAAAATTTCCACCCAAGGGTGTGTTTTTTTTTTTTTTTTTTTTTTTTTTGAGACAGATTCTTGTTCTGTCGCCCAGAATGGAGTGCAGTGGCCCGATCTCGGCTCACTGAAACCTCCACCTCCCAGGTTCAAGCGATTCTCCTGCCTCAGCCTCCTGAGTAGCTGGGAGTACAGGTGCACTCTACCACGCCCAGCTAATTTTTGTATTTATGGTAGAGATGGCATTTCACCATGTTGGCCAGGATGGTCTCAATCTCTTGACTTCGAGCCGCCCGCCGCAGCCTC
Organism: Gorilla gorilla gorilla; assembly: GCF_029281585.2. Taxonomy (NCBI): domain Eukaryota; kingdom Metazoa; phylum Chordata; class Mammalia; order Primates; family Hominidae; genus Gorilla; species Gorilla gorilla. Next base: position 126,406,763 of record NC_073236.2, read on the forward strand.
CCAAAGTAAGTGTGATTACAGGCGTGAGCCGCCGTGCCCAGCTGTGTTTTTTTACTATTATAATGAGCAAAAGGCTACTCCAGGGTTAATTACTGGAGAAGTATGCATGTTCATCAGTAGCAAAAGTCGGTACCATGATGATCTTGGCCTGGGGCCTGATTGGTAAGTCCCCTTTAGGGCCAGAGGAGCCCAACCACAAGGCCGGAAGTAGACAGTGTAGCCTTTGTCCTGGGGCAGCACTGAAGACCACTGGGCAGAAGAAGCCACAGACAGTGTAGCCATTGCCTTGGGGAGCACTGAGGACCAGTGGGGAGCATCTCCAGGGCATCCTTTCCAGGGGCTCCCTCACCTGCTCATTTCTGGCTATCTGCCTACACTAACAATATGATGTCCATAAAAACAACAACAACAAGTCTACCTTATTTAAAGATATAGCTGAAATGTAAAAGGTAGAAAATAAAAACTAACAGATGCAAACACTAAACATGAGAAAAGAGAACTGCTTATATCAATATTAAAGAGGTAAACTTCAGAACAAAGAATATCAATGAAGATAAATAGAAAGTTTGTAATGATAGATGAGTTGCCTCATCAAGAAGAGTTTTAAAAGCTAGACGTTCAGGCACACCATAACAGCTACAAAACTCATGTCACACAACCAGCTAGAACTGAGAAGAGAAATAGCGAACCTAAAATTAGAGCTGGTATCAACAATGCTTTCTTAGTAACTGATACAATGCATAGAAATAAAATAAATAAATATATATGACTTGAAAAGCACTATTAACCAATTTGACTTAATTGATACCTCTAGACCATTCCATCACCAACGGCAGAATAAATTTTATTGTCAAATGAAACTAGAGTAGTAAAGATAGGCCATTTTAGATCGAGTGTGGTTGCTCATGCCTGTAACCTCAGCACTCTGGGAGGCCAAGGCAGGTGGATCACTTGAGCTCAGGAGTTTGGGACCAGCCTGGGCAACATGGTGAAAACCCATCTCTACAAAAAAATACAAAAATTAGCTGGACGTGGTGGTGCACACCTGTGGTCCCAGCTACTTGGTAGGCTGATGTGAGAGGATGGCTTGAGCCCAGGAGGCAGAGGTTGCAGTGAGCCGAGATTGTGCCACTGCACTTTAGCCTGAGTGACAGAGTGAAACCTTGTCTCAAAAAAAAAAAAAAAAAAAAATTGGGCGTTGACGAGACAGAAAAAGTGTCTCAAAAAATTGAAAATAATTAAAAACATATGCAGTTTATTTTAGGTTCTCGAAACTAGAAATCAATAATGAAATTACATCTATAAAATTCCCAATTATTTGAAAAATTAAAAGCATTTTTCAAAACTCGGCATGGTACACTTATATTTGTCCATTTAATTGTATGTAAATTTTGGCTTAAAATTTTAAAAATGTAAATAAATGCTCACTTCTATTTAATAATTTGAATGTTAAACTTTTCAGAGGAGAGTGTCAAAATTTGCAATTTACCTTGAAATGCATCAAAAATAAGTTAGATTAATGGAAGGGTAGGGGGAGAGAGAGAGGAATAGATATGTGATTTTTTAAAAAAAATGATGGTACAATCTAGATGGTAGAATACAGGTACTCAACTTTAAATTATTTAAACATTGTTTTATGTTTGACTATTAATTATGAAAAGACAAAAATGACAACACAAAGTTTTTTGGACAAAATGGAGCAACTGGCATTCATATATTAATACAATGGTAGTGGAAATGTAAGGCAGTTCTAACACTTTGGAAAAGTGTCTTGCAATTTCCTATACAGTTAGTAAATACTTACCATATGATTTAAAGTATATGGGAAGATATATAGGTTGTATGCAAATCCTACACCATTTTACATAAGACACTTGAGCATCTGTGAATTTGGTATCTTCAGGGGTCCTGGAACCAATTACCCACTGATACTGAGCGACCATTAGACTGTATTATTCCATTTATGTGGAAACCTAGAGAATATATAATTACAGCAGATTATTAGTTGCTTGGGGCCTGAGTTGGTAGAAATTGGGAAGAGGCAAGATACATTTTGGGGATGAAGATGATGTTTTATATATCTTAATTATGGTGGTGGTCATATGAGTTTACAGATTTGTTTAAATTCAATGAATGTATGTAACTTTAAGATATGTGACTTATTTGATCTAAATTATAATCCAATAAAATGACTAAAGCACAATAAGGAAAACACAGTTTTCTGGAGCTTTCTGATACTTTTCACCTGAAATTTAACTCCAGAGGGAAAGTGTTGTAGTTAATAAGACTTTCGTTTGGTCACAGCGTACTTCACAGTTATTCATAGAATGATGGGATTTTGTGATTGTAAACAGTTTAATAGATGGTGGACTCTGTGGATACTGGGTAGCTAATGTTTCTATGTTTATAAATTCATCAAGGTAATTCATCAAGATAACTGTTGCGTTCTGGCTGTTAAGACTTTTTCTCATTTCCTTGTCTATAATTGAGATGTGCTCTTTTGTTCCATTGCTACTGAAGAATTTGTTTTTTTTTGTTTTTGGTGAGAAACGTAAGTATTCAGAAGACTGCTTTAATTTGGGAGTTGATGTTTAAAAACCCATGATCACTGAGAGGAGATGCACTAAAGTATCTGTGTGAAGAGGCTGAAGTTGAGCACTTGGAGTAAAACACAACACTGATGTTTAGTATTTAATATTTGACCGATACTTGCATGTGCACATGCGTGCACATTTGTATGCATGTATGTATGATGTGTGTGAACGTGTGTACATTCACATGCTTACTGCAGAAGTGTATTTGGACTACAGTGTGAGTTAAGTTGGTTTTAGTATTGTGTTAGCTTCATATTGTCTCCAACAAAAGAACTCTTAAATACACTGACACAGAGAATATACCAAGGCTATGTAACACTATTTCTGCAACATTATAGTGCTTGTTATAGAAAAAGAAGGTAAAGTGGCTTGTTCATGATATTTTGCTTATTTTTCACCTAACGTATGACATTTTATATATTTTCTCCCAATAATTCTTTGCTCTACCATTGCAGAGTGAAAACCACTATCAAGTTCAAAGCACACACAGTCATTAAATTAAAAAAAAAGAGTGCACATTTATAGTTAATCCCTGGTGTGAGTATATTTTTTCCAAATTTAATTAGTGCTGTTTGTTCTCATAACTTGACTACAACAACAAAAATATTTGGCAATAGCAATCTTTCTCAAAGATGTGAAAGTAATCAGAAAGCGTATAGTAGCGAGGAGAAGAGTCAGGCAGTCTTGCTTTCTAAATAAATGGTAGGTCTGCCCATAGGTAAGGTTGTTGTGGCCATGAAGATTACAAAGCATGTTAGCCCCAGCACACTTCTTTATTGTCCTCTGACTGGAGCTTTTTCAGAAGAAATCCAGTAAAAATGTGTAATTAGCCTATTCACAAGTCGTGGTACTCAAGAGACCACAGTCTGCACAAACTGGACTAGCCTCTCAGAAAACAGGAATTTTGCAGGCTGCTTTAAACAGCCCTTTACAACTCCCCATGCTATAAATTCTTTATGGGCAAGAGAATGTTTTGTTATGCTTTGAATCTGTATACCCAGCATAGTCCCTGAGATAGGGTAGGCACAGGCATATCTTTTTAATTAAACTAAGCAACATATTTACTTCAAGTATGTAAAGACCAATGCCCTATCATAAAGCATAACTAATAGACTTGGCAAGAAAAAATCAGAACCTTCCATTATTTAAGACATTACATTTTTGTACACAGCGATGGCCAGACTTGTTTTTTCCTAGAGAAGAATCATAATAAGATGGTAAGTATTATAATTTTTCTGTAGCGATTCATATTTCTGGGCCTTTACCATGAGCTAAGTATTGTGCTAAAAATACCTACATATTCTATGTAATTTAAGTCTGACTTGAATCCAGTTGATTGCAGAAACTCTCAATATCTCCATTTTTAAATTGAAGAGTTGGGAACTCAGAAAAGTTTAATAGCTGTGCAAAGACACAGAGCAAGTATCTACTAAGACAGGATTGGAAATCAAGAAGTTAGATACTAGAGTCCATAGTCCCAAGTCCTTTACTGTCCCACTAAACTGATTTATTCTCCCTGCTGGCAGTGGAAACATACTCAACAGAAAATAGTATGCAGCATTCCTGATCTAACTTTTCCCATCAGTATTCAACTTTACTTTTTTTTAACTTCAATTCTAAGTTCAGGGGTACAAGTGAAAGTTCGTTACGTAGGTCAACTTGTGTCATGGGGGTTCGTTGTACAGAATATTTCATCACCTATGTATTCAGCCTAGAACCCATTAGATATTTTTCCTCATCTTCTCCCTCGTCCCACTCCCCACCCTCTGAAAGGCCACAGTGTGTGTTGTCCCCCTCTATGTGTCCATGTGTTCTCATCGTTTAGCTCCCACTTACACAGGAGAACATGTGGTATTTGGTTTTCTGTTCCTGCATTAGTTTGCTAGGGATAATGGCCTCTAGGGAAACCTACATTTATTTTAAATGCTTGAAAATCATGTATTCATTCAGTCGCTCATTCATCAGTTATCACACTTATTCTATATATCATGTATTGTGCTCAAAATTAGGGATACAAAGAAAACCAATAATTATTTATTATACGTTGGTGCAAAAGTAATTGTGATGTTACTTTTCATGGCAAAAACCGCAATTACTTTTGCATTGGCCTGATAATATGCCTTGTTCTGTAGGCGTTCACTCTCTAGTCAGAGAGGTAGTTTGGTAAACAAGACATTTTACAGCACTCTGAAAGAAGGAAAACCTATAAGTCAACTCTACCTCCGCTGTCAGTGAAAATATTCCTACAACCATTACCAGAGGGGAAAGAATATTCTAGGCTGAGGGCTAGCATACGTTATGCAAGATCATTAATAGTTCTGGGGTGCCTGGCTGTAAGGAGAAGGTGTGTGTGTTTGAAGCATTGAGTGGAAGCTTCAGTGGGAGATAAGAATAGAAATGATGAGTCATAAGATGTAATCAGAACACAAGTTTTGTTTTTGTTTTTTTGTTTTTTTTTTTTTTTTGTCATTGTCTGTTTGTAGCAGCTATTTTAGTGCCAGGGATATATGGCCTCAAACACAAAATAATAATCTTTTAACTTGCTTTTTAACTGATTGACATGAAAAGCAAGCATTCTCACCCCATCATGAGTTCTCACACCATTTCTAACCTCAAGAGATGACAATAAGACTGGAATACAAGGCAAGGATGTCATATTCCATGGTATCATAGTCATTTCATATTTTGACATAGCTGCTCAAGACATACTATGGAATGTGTAATATTGATGACCGGTGCCACTTTAGCCCTATCTTCTAGGAGCTCAAAACTCTGTCTTTGGTGCAGCCACAATGCAATTCTCACCCGGCAGTAAAGTACTCTGTGTTCTGAATGAAATCTCTAAGTCTGTTTTATGTCCTTCCAAGTCTTGCAAGTTTACGGAGCTTACACACTACTCTCCTTGCAATGAAGTGTGGATCTTGCTGTTCTAGCATAGAGTGTGTGAGATCATTCACAGAAGCCATAACCAGTGCTGTTCAGAGAACGTCTACTATAATGAGCATTTATAGAAAATTAAGATATTAAATACAGATTCTCCAAAGAACGCTGTCAAGTTAAATCAACTTTTAAATAAATCACCTAAAGTTCGTCTCAGACTCAAACCAATTAAACACAAGAAAAATGTGTTTGAATATTAGAATGGAATAAAAATGGAGTAAAAATATTATAAGTAGATATAATTTGTGTAGTTATTAATAGAGATAAGTTAAAATAGGACTGTGATCTGAAAAGGTAGTTAGTGTAAATAGCATGGGTTTTGAAGTCTAATAAATCTCAGTTTTATTTAATGGGTTCACCCTTATGTAAGTAACCACTGGTAATTAATTTAACTTCACTCAGTCATAGTGTTTCCATATAATACAGCAAAAATGTAAATAATATAAGCAATCTTATTTTGAGTATGGACTGAAAGATATTTCTAAAACACGGTGTTTGTTACATAAAAGTTCAATGACTACTAGCTGTTATTATAATATTTATTAACCTTACATATAGTACTACATATTTCTAACATTAAAAAATAGAAGATTTTAAATATGAGATATTTGATTTCTAGCCTTAGTACAACCACTTAATGCAAATGTATATGAAAATACTCAACAGACCATAAAGCTTTTTTACAACTAAATATATATGATAAAACGTTATAAACAGTCATTTGCTCATTTGATCAATATTTGTTTAATACCCATCATGTGCCAGACACTTTTTTAAGATTCTAAGGAAAAATCAGTAAACAAGCAAATCAACTCCTGCCACACAAGGCATAATATCTAATGGGAAGATAAAATATAAATGTAACTGAAATAGAATGTTAACTAATGACAAGTTCTAGGAAAAATTTATTTGTATAAGAAGAGCAGAGATCTGAGGGATAAACAGAAGCCAGTTGTGCCAAAAGCTGAAGAACATTCTAGGGCAAGCAAGTGAAAAGGTTGAGCTGAGTCTGAGGAAGAGCCATGGGTCCAGAGTGATCCTAGTGAAGAAGTGAACACCACAGGCAGTGACGTGGCAGGGATAGAGAGATGTTGGTCAAAAGATAAAAACTTCCAGTTACAAGATGAACATGTTCTGGGAATCTAATGCACAGCATGATGACTGTCACTAATTATATTCTATTGTATACTTGAAATTTGCTAAGAGAATAGGTTTTAAGTGTTCTCACCATACACACACACAAGCGCGTGCACACATACACACACACTTGTAACTATGTGAAGTAAGGGATATGTTAATCAGCTTGACTGTGGAATTATTTCACAAGTAATACTTGTATCAAAACAACACATTATGTATCTTAAATATGTACACTTTTTTCTTGTTAATTATACCTCAATAAAGCTTAAAAAACACTGTCAACCATACTTTTTTTTCCCCAAATTGTTGCATCATGGAATTCACTCTACTTTCTTTGTGCTAGTGCCAGTAAGGAGGTAGACAAAGGATGGCGCAAAATATCAATACGATCCCATGTATATGAAAAGAATCAGGGATGGAATACAGATTTTTTTTCCCCCTCAACAACTATGTGATAATAAAGAAAACAAAAATAGCAATATTTCAATGCATAATGGCAGAAAAATATCATGAATTGGATAGAGGCATGAATATTCAGAACTTGGAGGCATAAAGAATTCTATATATTATATATAATAAATAGAAATAAGTTCACATATTTTAGGAAAGCTTCAGAATACAAAATATGGAGATGTTAGAAACTGCCAGAGAGGAAAGATATTTCACACTGTCTGTTGTCTACCTCCTTACTGGCACCAGCACAAAGAAAGTAGAGTGAATTTCATAACGCAATGATTTGGAAAAAAAAATATGGTTGCCAGTTTTTTTCCAGATTATTATTTATTTTTCTCCGGATTAATCATACACAAAAATGCTATTAGACTGACAAATTTTACAAAAGCCAAAATAGAATCCATGAAACCTTTAAGAGTAGTAAATTAAAGTTGTTGAGAAGCAAATCTAGAAAAACACAAAAAGAAATATCATCACAATTCAGAATTGGGATACAAATATACAATGAATATATGAAGAGACTGTAAATCTCAATAGTAATCAAGAAGAGTATGATGAAAGTAAAATTGAGATACTTCTGTTAAACAAAATTATGGGAGGCCATTGTTTTGGACTGAGGTCTTGCACCAGACCCCAGCAGACCAGACTAAGCCAAAATGGAGTTACTCATGTCAAGTGCCACATAATTTAACTGAATCCTAAAGGAGGCAGGTAACTCCCCAGACCAGTGTTTTTCTGAAAATCAAAGATTCGCAGCAATCAATCAGAAAGATCCCAATCTACCTGATTCAGCATAGTAAGAAATTTCCCTCTGCTTTAAATCTTACAAGAAAAGTAAACTGTAGTAACTTGATGTTAATATATCCACTTTTTTTACTGTTCTTTTTCCTTATTCCCACCTTCCAAAATCCAACTGTTCTGGCATGCTGGGCAAAGCACTTATTCTATTTATTAGAATGAGGTGTTACCTGCTTCCAGAATAGCAAATAAAAGCCAATGAGATGTTTAAACTAAATTTGTTGTAATTTTGTCTTCTGAAAATGTCTGGCAACTTATGAAGGGACTCCAAGGAGACCCCGAGGCCCCCTGGGGAATGCAGGTGAGGCACTGCTGACCGCCTTTTTGGGGATTCCTCCCCAAATCTTGAGGGTTGTGAAATCTTCTTGAGTTCAAATTCTGCTCTCTTTGCCTTGAGCCCCTGATATTTTTGGCTTTTGAATCCACCACTTATTTGTGCTGTGAGGGAGTGTATGGTTTTGTTGTACCAAGAGCACATGACTTTTTGGGGGTTTGCATGGTAATTGATGGGTCACTGACAGTCACTGGAGTTTTAAAGGTGATGGATAGCGGTTCCATTAAGTGGCTATGAAGGCATGAGATGTGTGAATCCAGATTTCAGAAATTTAACAAAATTTGACTTTTCTCCTTTTCTTGTTTTTGTTTTGCATGTTTACATAGGGGGAACTTATTGGCTAAGTTGGTCAAAGGCAATCTTCGAGCCAAGACATAACTTGAGTGGTGGACATGAGTCAGGCACATAAAAGCTGTTAGACCACTAGTCAACTAAAAATAAGACTCCCATGTTAAGATAAGCACAATGAGAACACATGGACACAGGAAGGGGAACATCACACTCTGGGGACTGTTGTGGGGTGGGGCGAGGGGGGAGGGATAGCATTGGGAGATATACCTAATGCTAGATGACGAGTTAGTGGGTGCAGCGCACCGGCATGTCACATGTACACATATGTAACTAACCTGCACATTGTGCACATGTACCCTAAAACTTAAAGTATAATAATAAAATAAAATAAAATAAAATAAAATAAAATAAAAGATAAGCTGGGTCATGAAACTGGAAAGGTGACACCAGGTCACCTACCGGTCTCAAGAAAATTTCTGTTCAATAAAAAAACACTGTAAAAGCATTACAGGACCCAACACTATGGTGTTTTCTTTTTAGTCTTTTATTTTGGCTCTAAAAGACCCAAGATTCAACGTAAAAATAAAATTCTTAATATGTAAAGAACTGAGTACTCCAACTTCTGGCTACACCTACCCTTTACATGTGTTAAGTATTAGGCCCAAGAAGCTGCAAACACTTACAAAAATGGCAAAATCTTACCAGAGATAATTTAGAATTACAAAGGCTATTATGTAGGACATTCCAAATGATCAAGACTGTTCATCTAAGGCATGTGTTTTAAAATAAGGACTCTTAAATTAGGTCCACCCCGGGGTACCTATTTTAATTGCTGTATGAAAGCTTTTAAAAAGGTTTCAAAAAAAATTTGCCTCTTCAAAACATTTCTTACAAAAGGTAAATGAAAAGATAAACGAATTAATTGATAAGAAAAACTGAATCTGCAAACCTTTTCAATTAGTTGCCATTCCACCCAAAAGGGAAAAAGAAAGCTAGATAAAGTGTTTATAAAAGCTAGACCCTCAGGCAAACACGGTTTTCTTCTTTAACCACATTCACACCCTAGTTCAGAGCTATCTATGCTGAATTCAGGCATAGAAAATACCTTTCCCATTTATTAATAGGCTCCCCTTTAAACTCAGTAATCCAGTTGAGAAACTGAAGCTCAATTTAAAAGCAAAAAGTCACAGACTACAATGAATAAACTAGCTAACAATCACTTAGGGTAATACTCAGGAAGGTTAATCAAGAACTAGGCAATGGTCCCTCGACTCAATTTCCTTTTGGAGTGGATAAAGTGGTCATGGGTAAAGAAGAGAGATATCCTTAGGGTAAATAAATTTCTTGGAAAGATGAATGGCTCCAAAAGATACAGGAGGGTTTGTGGGAAAGTTTGGGTGTGATGGTTAGTGTTTCACGAAAATTTTCATGAGCAACTCAAGCATAATTATTAAAAACAAGTAAATTAGATGAGTGTAAATGGGATAAAACTTTATAAACGAACCTTTCATGGTTTCAAAAATATTTTTTGGTAACTTAAAGTTTTAAATTTATATTATGTTAAGTAACAGATATTCATTAAATGTCCGAGTGATTTCTAAGTAGGTTAAAATGCTGAAATCTTAATTGCTAAACATACATTTAAGTTTATATATTTAGGCATCTTGTGTTTATGCAGTGTAGATAAGTTAAATATATTTGGATCTGTTAATAAACATGAAAAATTGTATTAGCATATATTTCTATAAATTATGATTATATTACCAAGGCTTTGACTGGGATGTCATATTTGAGAATGTGAATAGGATACCTGGCTTCAAGGGCTCCCAGCCTTACAGCGAATACAAAAATTTCACTTATTGGCAGGCCCAAGAACCCCAGGATATTTCAGAAACTTCAAAAAGAGAAGAATTCATTCTAATATATAGGTACTACAGGCAAAGTCTGAAGTCTGCTGTGGTTTGGCTTTCTAACCCTGAGAAACTTTTAAAATTCTAATCAGGGATTACTTATACAAAATTCCAGCAAAGCAAACTTAAAAACAGCCTATGTGGTCAATCACTATTCTGTCTGCACTTACTTAAATAATCAGGACAAGCTTGATGAGATTAAACTTATTTTTCAAACAATCAGTCTTCCTGATTGTCTTAGATTTGAGGAGAAATGAGGATGACTAGAAAAAGAAAAATGATGTTTCAGAAGAAAACTATAGTATACCTGTTATTAGATTTTAACTCTATTCATTGTTTTTAAATTTTTATTATCTACCTGTAGACTGGACTGGATCCTGAATTCTTCCAGGTTTCTCCAATCCATTTTTTTTGTTTGTTTTACTTTCATGACTTGGAATCACAAGGAACAGGAATTGTTTTGTCCTTGAAACTTTATAAGCTAGAGATGGATAAGTCAATGTAAATTTCAAAGGACAACCCTTGTACCTGATGTGTGAGCCACTCATAGAATTCACAGAAATATCCAATGTTATAACCAGAGACATTCAAATTGCAAACAAAGGCAAGAAGTTGATGATGTCATTTTGTGGGCAGCTTCTCCCAAGTCATTGGAACAAGACTCTCCATCATAATGAGACTCTAACTATTCTCAATCTTTTCTTTGCTTATGCATACCTCTTTCACTTGTCAGAATAACCCTGTAGTTAGAATTTCAAAATCCCTAGCTTCATTGGGAAACTTGACCAATGGCAAATGAAGGGTCAGTATGGGCTAAGAATTCTAATGGTACTTTCATCACTCCGTAATCCGTCAGAAGCAGAATATTGGTTCACTCTCCTTAACCTACAATATAAGTTAAGAAGAATATTGCCAGGAAGCATTAACCCTTCTGGATGAGCATTATTTTTTAGGTACCTTTTCCCATGGCTTGGAGTAGGTACAAATGAGTCAAGGATTAGAAATGTATTTCTCACAATAGCCTCTATAGCAAACTCTACTACAACAGCTATAGTTGCACAACAGACTTTTCTAAATTCTCTTGTTAGAATTGTACTAGATAAGAGAATTGCTCTCAATTACCTGCTGGCTGAACAGGGAAGGGGTGTGAGGTGGCTAACACTTCTTAATTCACATATATAAGTATGTTGGGCATTGTAGAAACTCAGTTGCAAAAAATTAATCAATAAGCTACTTGGCTAATATGGGTAGATTTCTAATCTGGTTTATTCTTTGATCTATTAAATTTTACTTGATTTGTTTTATGGGAACCCTGGCTAGTGTGCATTCTCCAAGTTCTGTATTAGTCTTCTGATAATCGTAATAGTAGTCTCTGTTATTCTGTATTCTCTCAAAAGTTTTAAATGTCTGCATGCAGCCATTCTTTGAACATTAAATGGTCTTTCTTTGGCTAGATCAACAAAAATTCAAAGCGACATATAACAAGGACACTGTGACCTATGAATGATATGTTGAGGCTAAAAACCAAGAATGGTGGTAACTGAGAGTAGTGATAACATATTAAGTTTTTGTCACACTGGCACTTAGGTGATGGCCTGACTAAACAGGGGGAAATGTTAAATAAAAATATGAGAGGCCATTGTTTTGGAATGAGTTTATATAATAGGCTCCAGCAAATCAGACCAAACCAAAATAGAGTTACTCATGCTACGTGCCACATAATCAACTTGAAAATTTAAAGAAACAGGTAAATAATCAAATAGATCAGGTTTATTTTCTGAAAACAGATTCATGGCAATTGATCAGAAAGAGCCAGTGTACCTGAGTCAGCATAATACAGATTTTCCCTCTGTTTTAACAATTATTAGTAAACTATAATAGCCTGATATAAATGAATCCACTTTATTTATTGTTCTTTTCCCTTATTCTCACCTTATAAAAACCAAATGTTTGATCATACTCAGCAGAACATTTATTCTATTTTTAAGCATGACGTATTACCTGATTTTAGAATTGCAAATAAAAGCCAATTAGTTCTTTAAACTAAATTAGTTGTAATTTTGTCTTTTGACACCTCTTTATAATCATCAAATTAAGACCCATGATGTGACAAGATAGACTGTCAAATCTGGCAATTCCAATTTTTATGGAAAATAAGAAACTAGAGCAAGTCAGCTCTGGGACTGTCATAAAGGCTCTCATTTACATGAAAAAAAGACAAGAACTGTTTCCTAACAAACTATTATATGCAAATCTCTGTTTCTTACTGCGATTAACATTTTGAATATTCTAGTTTTTGTTCAGCAACTTGAATTGAAACTGTAACTGTTTATTAAGAAATACATATATGTTAACTTAAACTATTTACTTGAGGAATTTTCCCATTTGTTTAACTTTGTGCTTTCAGCTAATTGGGCCCATATATTTGCTGATTCAGAAGAATAAATTTTCCTCTTTCACTAATAAGAAAAATTGGCTCAGCATGTTATAATTGTCTTCACTTTTTAAATTTGCCTGGTTTTAGATTATCATAATATCTTGCTCCTGGGTTACCCTAGTAACTAATCCTCTCCAAATTCCTTTCATTTATCTAATTATCTACATCTTCATCTCTGTCAAAGCAAAGTTTCTATTTACCAGGTGACCCATGTGCTGCTCAATTTTGTTAATTACTTAAAAAATAAGTAAAATAATCACTCTTTGTTGTCTTCGTTAACATTGAATAGATGCATTTGCAAAGTTAAATGGATTTTTTTTTATAGTTGAGGTGAACTTCAGAGTCCCACTTTCTCATTCCACCTATAGAGAATTGAGTTTAATTTATAAACTCATTCATTCATCCAAAAGTTATCGAACCAGTGTATCTATTATAATGCTGTCTATGCTGGGCATTAAGATGAATAAGATGTGGTCCAAGTTATATGCAGATGAGTGGGTGTCGGGTATGTACAAACAGTGAATAATAATACATAGTGTATTAGTCGGTTTTTACACTGATACAAAGAGCTACCTGAGACTGGGTAATTAATACTAAAATAAAAAAGGTTTAGTTGAGTCACAGTTCCCCATGGCTGGGGAGGCCTCAGGAAACTTACAATAGTGGCAGAAGGTGAAGGGTAAGTATGGCAGCAGGACAGGGTTGGGGGGGAAACTGCCACACACTTTCAAACCATCAGATCTGATGAGAACTCACTATCACAAGAACAGCATGGAGGGAACTGCCCCCATGATCCAATCACCTTCCTCCAGATTCCTCCTCCAACATGTGGGGATGACAATTCAAGATGAGATTTGGGTAGGGTCACAGAGCCAAACCATATCACATAGATTGCCATAAAATTACATGGCATGAACTAGGCTGTATCTAATTGTGCCTTTCTGTAAAGGCACAAAAACATTGCTAAGCAATTCTAACGCAGGGATTTTAGGAAGATTCATGGAGATGTATGGCATCTGTCATAGGTGTTCAAAAATGCCTAGAAATTAGGAAGTTAGATGAGAGAAAGGTTCAAATACGCCATCCAAAGAAATTCTGTGTGTGTTTTCTTCAACACGAAGATATATGGGATTCCAGGAAGTTTACTGGGACTAGGAAACGGGTGTGGTAAGAGATGAGAATAAAAGGATAAAATACAGAGACAAAAAGAGTTGAGTAGCACAGCCTTAGAAGGCGTTGAGTGCAATGCTGAGGATTATTATTATTATTTCATATATGAGTAAATTAAAGAAGTGGAGCAGGATATTTTAGATATTATACCGTCCCAGCTGTTCCAGAAACGGCAAAAGGCTAAGACTTTTTATCTCCACTCTGATGGATTTCTCACTGTTCCACAGAAGAACAATTAGGTTTTGCTAGAAGTCAGAAAGACAGACCATAATTAACATTTCTAAGTGGGCACAATTACTTTTTATAAATTCTGGTCTTCGAATCTTATGTACTTTAATTTTGGACACTTTCCAACCACTAGGGCTTGAATTGAGCTGGATACATTTCTGGGGTTTGAGGAAAGAGCCTATTACTCTACCTGATTGATGGAGGAAATAAACAGAAGGCAATTTGTTCATTCCTTGGAGAGCCAGAGAGTAGCCCCCATAATGTGCAATTTAAGATGAGGGAGATGTCAGCAACAAGATAGTGGATGGTGAGAGCCAACAACTTTCCCAATGGCAGGAGGGAAATTGTAAAATCACTTACTGCTTATTTGCTGTGGAACCAGGCAAGCCATTTTCTCTTCTGCCTTTTGCATACATTTCCTTTTTAAATAAGATCAAATTACACATATTCATAACTGTCCTATGCATGTTTTTCCTTTTGGGCTAATCTTTCTCTATTTAATAAAGGACATACCATGACTTTTTAAATCTATCCTAAACTAGATTATGAACTATTTTTTCTATCACATTGATGGACTATTTTAGAGAATATAATTGACTAACATTTGTTAATCATTAATAATTTGTAAGGCACTTTCTAAGCTACTAAATGAATTAAATAATTTAATTATAACAATTCACTGAAATTCTTACCACTAATATAAACATTTTGCATATGAGAACATATACAACCAGAAAGATACATAGACAGATTAATTTTCCCGAGGTAACAACGACAGTAGGAGTGTTCTGTGTCTTGAGTTTGTGAACTTAACCACTAAATTTTGCTGATTTTTATAAGGTTAGAACCCAAAGATCTAACCTTATAAAACCTAACCTTATCTAACCTTTTACTCTTCAGAAAAGCAAATCAAAGAAATACATTTTAGTGTCTGCAATTTTTAGACGATAACAAAATCTGTTGGTAGCAGAGCCAGAAATGAATCCTGGTTTCTTACTCCTGAGCCAATGACTATTCCACATGATGTTATTGTTTCCCTAGTAGATGCATAGACACACACACACACACACACACACACACACACACACAGACACACACATTTACATTGACTGGAAATATATCCCAGGCATGAAGTTGGAGAAAACAACTTATTTTTATTTAAGAGAAGTAGTATTATGTGATAATTAACAGGAGTATTTTGAAAAGAAGAAGACAAACAGGATATATAAAATCTGGGGGAAATGGCATTATGGTTGCAGAAAATGTAACAGAAAATGCCAGATCTGTTCATGGGACTTATGAGTGCTCTCACACAAATGCACATATATGTATATAAACATGCACCACTCACGTGTAAGCATATATGTAAATATTTTTTAAAATTTAATTAGTTATATTCTCTCTCATTGGAATTTAGAAATATATGTGTATGTGTGTTTTTGTGTATATGTGTATGTATGTATTCATATATGCATACACAAACACATATATTTCATACAAACACACACACACACACACACACACACATATATATGATGGTGGCAACAGGTTTACTGAGGAAAACATTCTCCTTAGAAACGATGATACCTAAGGCAGCACCATGAAGCCAGAAAGAATAGGGAGTTTTGCAATCAGAAGAACACAGATGCAAGTCCTGATTATTTAATTATATGACCTTATGAAGGCCATCCAGTCACTAAAACTGTTTTCCTCAATTTTAAAATAAAGAAATTAATCTCTACTTCATTGGGCTGGATTTCACTGAAAACTACACAAAGAGATACATACCCTGGAACAGGAAATATATATATATATATAAATATAATTTATTTTTATATCTAAATAAATATAAATATCCAAATAAATATAAATATATCTAAAAAATAAATATAAATACATATATTAGGTTCTCGCTCTCTTTATATAAATGTGTGTGTGGATACATACCTTGGAATAGGTAATATATATAAATAAATATATACTTATATGTAAATAAATATAAATATATACACACCTATATATTTTTATTTAAGAGAGTATATATATGTTATATATAAGTATATATTACATATTATGTATTATAATATATATACTTATAGCTAACATATATTATATTATATATAATATAATCCTTTTTTTAGTTTTCTAGTTTCTGCTTTTTTAGCATGTTATATATAACTCAATGGTGATAGAATATGCTCACACCCAAAAGTATTTATATTTAGACATGATAAAAAAATAAACCTTTAAATAAATGGCAGGATCTTAATGATAAAATGTTCAGCATCTTTCAGTAACAGAAGAGGGATTTTTGGTCATCTGTGCTTTGTATGCCCCCTGAAGGCCCTACAGGATAATTGACTCGTCTCTCTGATGAGCGGAAGGCAACGAAACGCTGTCAAAATTGACATATGGGCAGGGCACGGTGGCTCACGCCTGTAATCCCAGCACTTTGGGAGGTCAAGGTGAGCAGATTACTTGAGGTCAGGAGTTTGAGACAAGCCTGGCCAACATGATGAAACCCGATCTGTACTGAAAATACAAAAACTCACTGGGCATGGTGGCGCCTGCCTGTAGTCCCAGCTACTCAAGAGGCTGAGGCAGGAGAATCACTTGAACCCAGGAGGTGGAGGATGCAGTGAGCCGAGATCACGCACTCTAGCCTGGGCAACAGAGCGAGACTCCACCTCAAAAATAAAAAAAATATTGACATATGAGGTTGATTACAGGACTCTGTGGGAGCACAGAGAAGGAAAGCCTTGACCACTTGGGAAATGAGAACATCCAGGTTTAGCAAGAACTTCTAGAGAAAATGACCATTTAGATTATCCTCAGGTAATGCTATTATGAACTTGAAAACTCTGCCCCGCCTGGAAGCCACTTAGCATGCATAAGTGAGTGAGAAATAAACACTTATTGCAGTGCTGGGGCAATTAGCAACTGTATATTTGGGTTCTATCTTGTTATACCTCCTAGCCTATCCAAACTTTATACACACACACACACACACACACACACACGTATGTACACATACACATATATATTTATATGTAAATTACCCTGAGGTCCACATTTATGTTAATAAATATACTCTTAAGTAACACTTGCACATGTGACCATGTAGAATTTTTCTTTTATTTTAAATTTTAAATTGTTGTGGGCACATAGTAATTGTATATATTTATGTGGTAGATGAGATGTTTTGATATAGACATGCAATGTGCAATAATCTCATCATGGGAAATGGGGTATCCATCCCCTCAAGCATTCATCCTTTGTGTTACAAACAATCCAATTATGCTCTTTTAGCTATTTTAAAATGTACGATTAAATTCTTTTGAGTATAATCACCCTGTTGTGTTACCAAATACTAGGTATTAGTAATCACATCATACAGAATCGGGTATCCATGCCCTCAAGCACTTATCCTTTGAGTTACAAAGAATCCAACTACACTCTTTTATATGTAGAAATTCTCAAGAATGTTCTAAACAGATTTTCTGGGGGGTAAGATATGCTTTCCAAACAGCGTAAGCATGTCAATTGAAAGGACAATGAATATGTTTGAGTGCCTGTATATATACATAATCCATGGTTGGTGCAAACATAGTTGCAGTTTTTGCATTGTTGCAATTTGCCAATCGATATTGGAACATATTCTTAAATTTGGTTATGTTATACATCATTTTAATGGGCATTTTTCACTTTTTTTTTTTGCTAATGACTTATTACTTGCTGTTTATTTTATGTTTATTTTAGACTGTGGAAATGACGTTAGACAAAAAGCAAACTTGAGACATTTTCTTATTTGAGTTCAAAATGGGTCATAAAGCAGCGGAGACAACTGGCAACATTAACAACGAATTTGGCCCAGGAACTGCTAGCGAATGCACAGTGTGGTGATGTTTCAAGTTTTGCAAAGGAGATGAGAGCCTTGAAGGTG